>NC_135537.1:172215061-174615061 GCF_045843805.1 Urocitellus parryii | reverse complement strand
CACCTCCAGATCTTGGAACATTACCATGTTGGCCTACTCTTCTCCATATCTCCTAATGGTCAGAACATATCTATTTCCTTGGAGAATTGAATCTCTGGACTAACAAAGTACTTCATCCTCCTTTTGGAACCTTCTTCATCGAGAGGGAAACTATCCAATGATTTTAGTTTCATTCCAAAATATTGACCATACAAATATTTCTTGGGCCAAGCTTGGGGTGGGTGCTCAGGTCAAGATAACCAGCTATTGCTGAAGGCAGATCCACATTGTCCTCACGTGGTCATGACCTTGGTAGCCACTAGGATGAAGGAAGCATAGATTTGTGGAAAAGAAGATTTGTACATTTAATCCTACAAGAGTTCGTACATTATAATATTACCTTTCGAGCATCTGTATTTTTTTCCTTATAGATGTTCATATTACCTAATAGTTGAAGTAAAGTATAAAATTCTCCTAGAATAGATTGCATTAGTTTCTGCTTAAATTTTACTCAAGATTTTAATGTGTTAAATTTTCATAAATATATTTACCCATTAACTTATAGTTTAAAAAGATCACAATAATGTACTTACTATTACAACACAGCTTTCTTTGAAGAATGTGAAAATAACTTTAAATCATCTTTGTGTTTAACTAGATTGGTTGGTAGTTTCTTTTTTTCCCCTTGATTTCATATTCTTGATCATCACTAACCTTGAAATTTCCAATTATAAGGAAAGTTTCATTTCAAAATAATCAAAAAATTCACTTAGAAATGATTAATGTGTGGCCGTCCTATATTCAAATAACTTGAGAACCATGCTTGAGCTCCTTCCTGTCCCCTGCATTCTTCCAGAAAATTCCTAAACCAAACATATCCTAAAGCATGAAATTGTCACATCTAATCAGAGAATAAGAAGGAAAATAACTGTTAAGCTAGGTATTTAACATGAAAAAGACAAAATAAATGAATGCTGCCTGCTTTTTATACCAGGCATTTTTAAACTTATGAATATAAAGTATAAGAGACTGTTACCACCATTGATACCTATATTTGCACATGTTCCAGTTGGAAATATGCAATTTGCCCAGAGTCAGCATCAATACTACCAAGTAAAGTTTATACTGATGTTCTGCCAGACTGATCCTGTGTGGCAAAGTCAACTGAGGTGGAAAACTGAGTCTCTCAAGCTAGTTTCCAGAAAATTCCTCATTTTCTTTTTCTCCTTTAAAAAGCAAACTTGTCGGTGGCCAGCAAACAATTGCAACATTAAGTGTCTTCTTTCATCAAATGTGGGATGGAGTCCCAGGACTGGTCCCCTTTTCCTGTTTGCTGTTTTTGATTGAAGTGAGGGAAAATAAAACTGTAATTGCAGTAGCCACATCCTCCTTATTCACATGTATTGTTTGGTTTGGGGTATAGCTGCTACCGACGAATTCTCTTGAGTTCTATAAGTTTATTCACAAACATCAACTTTCAAAAGAGATATTCCAGGGGCTGGGGATGTGGCTCAAGCGGTAGGGCGCTCGCCTGGTATGCGTGCAACCCGGGTTCGATCCTCAGCACCACATACCAACAAAGATGTTGTGTCCGCCGAGAACTAAAAAATAAATATTAAAAATTCTCTCTCTCTCTCTCTCCTCTCTCACTCTCTCTTTAAAAAAAAAAAAAAAGAGATATTCCAGGGTATTTGTGTGTAAGAAGGGAGTAGGCATAAAGGCATAGAAAATGGGCTACAGCTGAAGTTCATAAGCATAAAGTTGTATTTATTGAATTCAAATACATCACTACTGACAAATTACAAAATAAAGAGATACATGTTTGGACCATTAAAAGAAATTCTGTGCAGATAATGTTGTAGAAAGGGATATTCCAGTGTTTTGATTCTTTACCCTTACTGTTTTCCAGTGTCAAACTCTGTGTCAAGGCACATTTTTAAAATTACCTTTACTGGACTTATGGAATATAATATCAAATTAAGCATCTTCCATTAAGTGATACAAGCAACACCTTCTGAATTCTCCATATCCTATATATAAAATATATTAAAATCAGTGGTCATAATTATTTTATACTTCTTTTTTCCAGTCATAGGCATGGTTTATGCCCTTTCCCATTGAACCTGGGCAGCTGCTGTGAGTCTTCTAACCAACAGAATATAGAGTAAGTAGCAATGTGTCAATGTCTAGGCCTAGGCTTGCACTTATTGTCTTTTGCAATTCTTTACCTTTGAACTCATCCAAAATACTGTCAGGATGCTGACACAGTCCCATGAGAAGGGCTTTTGGGCAAGTAACGGAGGCTCCTGGTTGACAGTCCTAACTGAGCTTCCAGGCACCAGACAGATCCAGCTCACAAGCCGCTTAAGCAAGTCATTTTTAAGCATAGCTCATCTAACTCCCTTCAAACTTTCCCAGATGATATCCATGGCATTGAGACAACTTGCTCTGGTAAGGCTATGACCAAATTGCAAAGGCATGAGCCAAGAGGACCATGGTGGTTGCTTCCTGCCAATAAGATCTGGGATTGTTTGTTACGCAGCCAGAAACAACTGGAATAGAGGAGGCGTACCATTGTCTAAAGATTCAAATGCAAGGGCCCCCCAGTGGGATGCTACACTTAAGCCTAAACCAATGAATGACATCATCCCTTTTCTAATAATCTGGTAACCAGATATTTTAAACCCATACCACAGCATCTTAAAGATTTTATATTTTGCATGTAATATTTCTCACTCTCCTCTGTGTGTGTGTGTGTGTGTGTGTATGTATGTATGTATATATATAAAGCTTTTCTCTGTGTATATATATATATATTTTACACATAAAATGTATATGAATATATAATAAACATATATCAATATAATACATAATGTGTACATATGCATTTAATATATAAAAGATACTTTCATTAGAGGATTCTTACACTGAATCTAATATTAGGATATTGTATTAATGCAAGAATGATCTCCCGAGAATGAGCTCCATTGAAATCATTCTATCCATTTGAATAACTTAAGGAAATCCACTTATATCATTATATGGGTCAGATTCTGAGGTCTCCTAAATTACTATCAGCTTAGCTCAAGGCCAGGGACACACCCACTTGGCTCAGGTTGCACAGGCTCCCAGATATTGCAGTCCCCAAACTCAATTATTCTATAGTCTTGGCAAGAGCTCCAGATTCTTTTTTTAGTGTGTCTATAGGAGAGAGAAACACACCTGGACATGGAATTCTTAGAAAAGGCCTTGAATTTCCTAGAGTAAGTATGCAAATTTAACTCAATAACTGTATTAACTAGGCCATGTGGATTTACACAGAGAAAAATTTTCCATGGATAAATGTTTTACCCTTAAGCCCCAGTCAGCCATCTCACAAATATGTAAACAGGTATAAGGAGAAACTTGAGAAAGTGTGAAATGTGAATTTAATGAAAGTCCATCTTTTCCCAAAACCCAAAGGAAAATTACATTATTATTTATTTATTCCTACTTTACTTTTTTTTTTCCATAATGTATTTGAAGCCACTAAAGGTGAGGATTAAGATAATGAAATCCATCTTTTATCATAATTATTTTGCTGGCTATAATAAATCAAGTATGTTCATAATAGGCATGCTTTCAGTTTGCCCCCAAATAATAGCCATTGGTCTGGTGATATTCGATTCATTAAAGAAAATCTGAAGAAATGAATAACATCTACAAATATGTAAGTATGAAACGTGTGGAGGTGGAGGTAAAAATGAATAGTTATAATGAAAGCATGTTATACAAAAATACAAGCCTCTGGGCAGCGTTTTTAATGCTTTCCTTTTCACATATCCATACTAATTGTTTCAGCCTCACAGGGGGCGTCTGGAAAGTCTTCGCTTACCTCTCATTTATGCCATATCAAGATTAATGGGCACATGGGTAGGACCTCTCATCTAAGACACGTCAAGCTGACGCTTTGTGCACCTAACAAAAATAAAGCAATATTTGTTAGAACAATAACAACAACACAGTTATAAAGCTTCACATATTTGTTGAGGTATATTCTCACTGTTTCAACAAATCTCAGGAGTAGATTAAAGTTTATTAGGATGGACGTTTCTGGACACCTAAAATGATTACATTAGTTAATTCACAGTCATCCTGGGATGTTAACCATAATTCGGGCATGGTGGGTAGGGAATGGCAACAATTAAGATGAATTTTGTCCTTAACATTTGAGGACATATTTTACTCACTGAGTCATCATAGACATATTTTAAAATAATTATCTTGGGGTTTGTTAAGTTTGATAAGTTAGAAAAAAACACACACCTCTCATATTAAAGCCAGTCACGTAGGTCAAAGACAGGAAGTCATCAATTAAGATATATTGTTATCTCATAATTTTATATTATTTTCTTAAAGGGAACTACTAAAGCCTAACATATATTAATCTTTTGTTGCAAAAAGCATATAATCACTAATAAAACATGTTGTTTCAGATTATTGACAGAAAAATGAGATTTTCTTAAAACTTACCAATACACTTAATTTCCCTAAATCCTTCTTATATATTCCGTAGTAAATCAGGACATATATAAAGAAGTTGAATAATATACCATATGTATATTTTTAAATTTGTATAACATACTTTTTATGAATCTGTTTCACAAATTACTTTTATTATTTAGTTGTGTTTGGATAGAAGGTGAAGTCTAGAAACCATGACCCCAAAAATCAAAAAAAAAATAAAAATAAAAATCATTTTATAAAACTCTGAGCTCCTATCTTCAGAAACTAACCCAAATATAGGGAAGAGAGGACATCTGTAGATAAGAATCAAGACTATCAGCCAATTTAGATGACCAGCAAATTTATATCAATATAATTCCTCCAGAGTAATTTATAGCATTTCCTAAGCACTCCCTTTGTGGGGTGGGTTGGAGATAAATCTTGGTTCCAGATGTGTATCTAGTCTAGGAAGGCGGACCAGTCGTTATAGGAAAGCTGCAAACGTGGAAAGGCATCTTTTAGAGGGCAAGTCATCTTAGCTGAAAGGGTCTGGGTGTGACCCCTGAGCAGAGAGGAAACGGGTGAAGCCCACAGAAGGAGTCTGCCCTGTGAAGTGAGCTGCACTAGGAAGGCCCAAAGGAGGACATTCAATAACCCCTCTGACAAATAAGGCCAGGCATGCAGTGTCCTGGCTGCCCCACTGCACAGACCAGCCTCATGAGGTTCCTCATGGCCAGCCAGTATGACCTCCCTTTCATCAAGTCCAATCTGGAAAAGTCCACTACTGAATACCCAAAGCGTGGGCAATGGCGACCTCTGATGAGCCCCTGACGACACCATGCCCTGGAGGAGATGAACCAGCTCCTTGGTGGCAAAGCAATTGTATTAGGTCCTTTCTACACCGGAGTGAGACCATTGAGCCCTTCTTACAAGAGTTGGCTGGTGGTTGTTTTCCTTCCCATGCCCATATGCCTATGCCAGCCAGTACCAAGGACTTACTGAGTACTTGAGGGAATACTAGCAGAAGGGAATGCTGTAGCTGGAGCAGTTGAGAAACTGGAGGAAGGAACACTTACAAAGAAATAGAATCCAACAGTCATTTCTTTGTGCGCCATCAATAGACTAGAGAAAACCTGTGAAATTAATATAGTAATTAATCACCTATTTAGCCTTAAGTGCAAAATCAGAGAGAGAGACTGTTTGGAAGCACAATAAAGACATGCTTAACTTCTTTGTAATATAATTGTAGCAGACATATGTGAGAATTGCTCAAATCCACGTTTAGGTGCCTTAGCCTGTGGGAAAGTCCTTATCGAGATTTCTAGAAGTACACTTATTCTTCTTCCCAAGATAGTATTTGACCTCTGCTTCTGCCTAGGAGAGAGAAAATTGGGAAATATGTCTACCCTTTCCAACAGTAAAGTAAGAAAAAGAAAATCAAAACCATGTTCTTTCTTGAAGCCAAGAGAGGGATGAGAACAAAAGACAAATAGCTTGAAATTCAAGGAAGAAGTCCCTCCAGGAAAGACAGGACAAGAGAACTGACTCACCCGTGGCAGAGGACAGGAGGATGCAGTGACCATCACACACCTGGGAAGAAAATTAGGTCCTGATTGAGTGTCTTTTATCCAAAATACTGGGGATAAATGTTTCAGATTTCTCCCTGTTAAATATTTGCATAGACATATTGAGGTAGCTTGAGGATGCAACCCAAGGTTAAACACAATATTCATTTACATCTCATAGACTCCTCATGGACACAACCTGGAGGTCATTTTACACCATATTTTTAGTGTGTCTGCCTTTTGATCGTGACTCATCCTGTGAGGTCAGGGGTGGAACTTTCCGCTTGTGGCATCATGATGTTGCTCAAGAGGTTTCCGATTTGGCCCCATTTGAGATTTTGGATTAAAGATGCTCAACCTGTGTTATTTTAAGCCATTGCTAAAGATTGAGTGTGGAGTAATGTGACAGTTCAGGATTTCTGAAAGCCCTAGGCACAAGAGGGTTGATGCTCATTTGCAACTTTTTGTCCAAAGATATCCACTAAGTACTAATGAGAAAAAGATCAGGGTCAGGGAGGGAGACCAGAGAGAGGCCACTGTGATGTCAGCACAGAGGAGGGATCTGAGGGGAGAAAGACCCCAGGACCCTATGAAGCTTCTCTCCTAATGTACATTCCTTACCCCCTGGGGAAGGCATGGTAGACCTTGCCACACACCACTCCAAGACAGAAGGAAAAATACCCTATACACCATGACACCTTGAAGCAGAGGGCACGGAGAAAAGGCAACCTTTTTGAACCAAGAATCCTCTGCAAACATCTTCAGAGAGTTCTGATACTGTTGGAGGAGGAGCAGGAAATCATATCTCAATAAAACCTCCATAGACACAAGGCGGAATTTGGCAGCCATGATATGATAGGAATGCTGAGAAGGGCACAGCCTGGTGACTAGGTACGCAGAACCTAAGACTCAGGCTACCTGAGGCTAGACAGCAGCAGTCCTCTGTCTCTACCACCTACCGTCAAGTACTGTTGGATGGAGAACAGAATGTGAGTCAGGTAACCATGCAGCTGATAGATGTAGTCGGGGTGTGAACACTGAGAGGACCCTTCTGGCACCCTGTTCTAAACACAAAGTCATTGTTAGAGCAATCCGAAGCGGGGGTACGCTGTTAATCATGGTTCTCAAGTGAGGGGTAACTTGAATCTCAAGGGATTTTGGACAATGTTTGGAGGTATTTTGGACTGGCGCATCTTGAAATGCTGGGCGGCAATGGGTACTGAGTAGATAGAGGCCAATGATACAGCAAAATAGAGTTCCACACCAACTGTGTAGCAATGTATGAGATGCTTACAAACATCCAAATACATATAAGAAAACTACACTGTTGAAAGATAAAATAGAAGAAACCAGAATCAAAATTGACACAGACAGCTGAACTATCAAATGTGTCAGTATATGGATGATTAAATTAGTTATCTTACTGTATAGTGGAAAGTGAGACAGCAAGCATGAATGCATGGGGATTTAAGCAGAGAGCTGAAAATCATTAGAGTGTGTCAGAAATGTTAAAATTATATATATATAAAATAACAGGAGTGAAGAATTCCCTTGACATGCTCATCTGCAAACTTGACACAGCCATGGAAAGAAGTAATGAACTTGAACGTAAGTTAGTGGAAATGACACAAATAGAAAAGAAACTGAAGAATGGGGAAAACCCTGTAGATCATTTAAGAGCTGTGGAAAAATATCAAATGTCCTAGCACATATATAATTAAAGCTCCCTGAGAAAAGAGAGAGGAGGGAAAAATTTAAAGTGATACAATCTAAGAATTGTTTTTGATAAAGAATTCAATGGTAGAGGTGATGAAATTAGAATTTTAAAAAGACATATATATTGTATAATATATTATATAAGCTATATAATCTATAAGAGATCCATTGGAAGCAGAACGTCATAGATTGGTTTAACTGAAATGAGTCACACCATAATCAAAACAAAGTTGGGGTGACTATATTCTCAGAGAGTACTTTCAAATGGACATGGATGCTCATCTATGATAAGCCATAACATTTTTTAATATCTTATTTATTTATTTATTTATTTATTTTATGTGGTGCTGAGGATTGAACCCAGCGCCTCACATGTGCTAGGCAGGCACTTTACCATGGAGCCACAACCCCAGTCCCAGGCCATAAATTTTGCCATTGAACTCACAGTAGTGAGTTTAATCATCCAAACGATGTTTTCAGTCCAAAATAGAATTAAACTAAAACTTTAGAACCAAAAGGTATCTGGGAAATCCCAGATGTTCGGAAATTAAATAACATGCATCTAAAAGAACTGATGGGTCAAAATAGAAATTAAATCACATTTTTAATCAGATGAAAATGAAAACTAGCAGATAGCATTTTCCGGATGGAGCTAACATAGGCCCTACTCCATGTTTGTGGGGGAACAGGTTGTAAAAGGCAGCCCTCATCCCAGCTGGTGTTTCTGCCACCAGCAGGGAAATCCATGTGAAAGGCTCAGAGACCTCAAAGACAGAACAGGCACTGAGATTGCACAGAGCACCTCCTGAGAACCAGAGGCACAAAACAGCAGATTCCAGCACTCAGGAAAGAAGAGCAAGGATCATCAGCAAGTCCTCAAGCATGGGCCAGGCGGCTACATGATTGCTTTGGACAGGACAAGGTTAATAACAGGCACATTAGGACCTACGGGTATTTTGCATGTATTTATTCATTTGCCTGTTTAGGTACTGGGAATTTAGCACAGGAGCACTTAAC
Source organism: Urocitellus parryii (assembly GCF_045843805.1). Taxonomy (NCBI): domain Eukaryota; kingdom Metazoa; phylum Chordata; class Mammalia; order Rodentia; family Sciuridae; genus Urocitellus; species Urocitellus parryii. The sequence continues at coordinate 174,606,299 of NC_135537.1, read as the reverse complement.
CACAGAGCCACATCCCTACCCCTTATAATATTTATTTAGAGACAGAACCTCCCTAAGTTGCTGAGGCTGGCTTTGAACTCATGATTCTTCTGCTTCAGCCTCCCAAGCCACTGGGATTTCAGGTGTGCACCACCGTGCCTGGCTGGTATTTCACATTTCTAACATTATATTGTTCTCCTGCCTCCATTCTCCCCAGTTGGGATAAATTCCCAAAATAAATCCCAGAAATCCATCTCCTCAAATTGTGTATTCAGGATAAAAATGAGGATACATGTTTTCTTCGATATAATCCTTTCACCTCTTGTTGTTAATGCTATTTCAGATAATAAATTGGTGGGCACCATTATACACTAATCTCTCTCTCTCTATTTGTCTCTCTCTCTCTCTCTCTCTCTCTCTCACACACACACACACACACACACACACACACACTCATTCACACATGTGTATATCTTTGTTCATGGGGTCAGTATGTTAGGTAAAAGTGGTTCAGACATTTAAAATTTTGACAAATAATGCAAATTTTCCTTTTACAATTGTAACTTTATATTCTCGCTGAAGTTCTGGGAATGGCTTGCTATTTATTGTTCTGAACTCTCTTTCTGATATCATGACAGATTCTTTGATATGGAAGATGAAATACAATAAACCTTATACCTACAGATGTATGTATTGGCCGTATGCTCATGGGTTCAAAGATTATAAAGACATAATAAATAAATACTCTTTCTACTAAAAAATATTGATATGATGCAAGATCCAAGCATTCTGACTTTTAGGAATCCTATCTAAATAAAGCTTATCACTCCATGGAGGTTCATGATCCGGGAAGTTGGCCTGAAATTTTACAAAGCTTTAGCCTCCAATGATCACTTGACTAAAATACTTACTCAATAATTATGAACATAGAGGGGCTGGGGCTGTGGATCAGTGGTAGCACACTTGCCTGGTATGTGTGAGGCACTGGTTTCAATTCTCAGCACCACATATAAATAAATAAAGGTCTATCAACAACTAAAAAAAAATTTAAAAAATAATTATGAACATAGAAATTATATGGAAAACAACAAAATGGTTTTTGAATTATTTATTTTCTTCCAAGAAAGCCTTATAATTAATCATCTAGATTTTGCAAAAAAAAAAAAAAAACAAAAAAAATTTATAAGACTATAGTAATACAGTAGTAATATTTTCACAATCTACTTGATGGGTGGGTAATTCTCTAAGAAAAATAAAAGTCATAAATATTAAAATTCATAAAGGTTCAATTGCTCCAAACTTTTCTGTTGCAGAAAAGTAGTTAAAATCTTACTTGCTGACTTTCCCCCCGGGACAAAATTTTTACTGGAAAGGTGGTTGGACTATGGAAACATTTACCAGCTGCAGCTATAATACCGTGTCTGTTGTCAGACTCACAATTTCATTGGTTTATTTCTGGAGGATTATTTAGATGGCTGTGGTCTTATATCCAGGCCCCAAGGAAAGAAAAAAAAATAATAAAAAAAGAAAGGAAGAAAAAGGAGCCTATGAGGTGAGCCTTCTCACTACAGAATAGTGATTTGTTATGTGTTTGTCTGAGTTAAATATAGCAGCCAGTCGTTTTGCACAGTCCTGTATTATATTCTGTTCACTAGAAAAAAAGAGACATTTGTTTGGATAGTCGAAGTAGTCTCAATAAAAACCACAGCTCCATTCTCCATGTCTCCATGTATTTAAGATAGATTTGCAGTGCCCATGATCTAGATTTTACCAATTAATCAATAAGAATTGAAATTTGTTGGACTTATTATTACCATCATCGTCGATTCAGATTTGTTGTTATTTTAATGATGGCGGTTTTGAATATGACATTCCTGCTGGAGTAGCAATTATTTGGGAGGGGGAGGTGGCTGGCTGTTCGCTCCCCTGGGTTATTAATCAATTGGTAGACTTGAGGGCAAAAATTAATTAGGAATTACAAAAGCCCTCCTTCATTATATTAAATGGCTCATTGAAAACAAATAACCTCACCTGGGTTAACTCCATGAGTTCACAAATTAAAGAAATGAAACTGAATTCATGGCACACGATTTTCAGGGACCAAGCTGAGATCGACATCATGTTCAAAGGCGGCCTAATGTCTGAAGGAGAGCCTGGGACTCAACTTCGGCTGCCATTTCTACTTGCTCTAGACATTGGCTGGATCCCATGGTCTATTAAGATTTGATTAAAATGAAGGTGTTCTCAGTCATTTGCAATCACCCTGCATGCGATGATGAAAGCCATGAGAACCAGGGCTTGATGCATGCTGATTGTTGTAAAATATTTGGTAATTTAAATCTTTTGTAGCAGATCCAAAAGCCTAGCTTGAGTTCTGTAATAAGACATTATAATGTTTCCTTCCTGAACTTGGATATTTACTATATTTTTTCAAAAAAAGAAATAAAGTGTATTATGGACTGACTTCATAATTCTCCTTAGACGTTGTAAATTTTATTGGTCTTACAAATTAAACACAGAACATATTTATGTCTACCACCTTACTTGTAATATTAATAAGGGATAGTAATCACTTCCATTTTCGTATCCTATTTGTGGAAGGTCTAATAAAGGTTCGGGTGAGCCACATTCCTTTGTTTTAAAATAGTTAATGCATTTTTGTTAATTATTATAAAAGGAACACTATAATCTTCCTTGATGCATATACAAAAGAGGATAATAAAAATAAGACATTGCTATATATAAGACCATATATATATATATATATATATATATATATATATATACATATATTCATCTATTTATCTTTTACAAAATTTCATATTGATATAAAAATTTTCACATTACATAAAAATATAGACATTGTCTTGGTTCTCATAATTTTTATACTATGAGTATGTCACCTTTACTTCAATATTATCAGGCATTATTTATTCATTCACAGTATTTTGTCGGGCCTCTTTGTATGTACTTCTCTATAACACATTCCTGAAAAAGAATGGGCATGTTAAGATGATGGATTTTGGTGATAGATCTGGGCTGACATTTATTTATTAACTACATGACAAGTATCAAATTCTAAATCTGAGTTGCAGACTGTTTTCTATTTATGGAATGGAAGTATCTTCTTCTTCCTAAAAGGGCTTATGAAGAGTACTGAAATGAAGTTATAGCTTGATAAATTTAATTGCTATTATTTGAGTCCTGAATATTTTTAGTAAATGTCCTCCAAAATTTTCTAAAATCTCAGCATGTAATGACAATGAGCTTCATGTCAGAAACAGTCTTTCTTTTATTCTTACAGGGGTGTAAGTCAGCACAGCAGTGGACAACATTACTGAACATCAAATTTATTTTTTGCCCCTTTGAAAAATGCTGCAAATTTCCCCCTCTGTTGAGGTTTTGTTCAGCATTAGTCCAGCCCAAATGTTTCACCAGAGCTCTCATTTCTTCCCTAGCATCAGTCCCCATTCCCTGTCTGATCACCTTTACTGCTTTGAGCTGTCTCTGTGCATCATAAGGTGAGTTGCTCTTTGTAGAAATGGAATTACATGCCATTTAAACAAAGACGTATTTAAAGATGTAGATCCCAAATACATTTCCTTACCTGCTCTCTCTCTCTCTCTCTCTCTCTCTCTCTCTCTCTCACACACACACACACACACACACACACACATGTATATGTGTATATATATTGGTGGGGGGTACTGGGAGTTGAACACAGAGGGTGCTTTACCACTGAGCTACATCACCAGGCCTATTTATTTATTTATTTACTTGGGAAAAGGTCTCGCTAAGTTGCTGAGGATGGCCTGGAAGTTGCAATCCTCCCACCTTTAAGATCCAGAATTGCTGAAATAATAGGTGTGCATCACCACACCCACCAATTATCTGATCTTTACATAAGTATAGATGTTCAATTCTGTAACTAATGTACTTCACTCTGAGCTTTCTGTGCCCAAAGAACTAATTTTGCCTTAAAGGAAAAACTTCTTTGAAAAACAATAGAATGACCACAAATATTATATTTACATTATTAGCTATGTGTGCTTTCAGAGCACTGATAGCATTAGTTTATGGATGCAAGAATTTTAAAAAATAGCCATTAGTTTTGTTCCAGTGATTTTTTTTCTTAGTGGAAATTGTCATGGATGTGCAGATTTCTTTGCTAGGAAGCTCAACATGTAATCATTTATAAAAGTTAAAGAAATAGGCTGGGGATATGGCTCAGTTGGTAGAGCACTTGCCTTGCATGCACAAGGCTCTGGGTTCAATCCCCAGGACCACAAAAAAAAAAAAAGTTAAAGAAACTCCCCTCCCCTTTTTTTTCTAATTATGTTAAAGGAATGATGAAGTAACTTATGATTTTGAGAAATTTAATATATGAATCATAATATCAGAAAATATTTCATAAGAGAATGATCAGTGAAAGAAGGTTACAAAATAGATTGTGCATTGTGGACAAAGTTTGTCAAGATGAAAATGAATATGCATGTAAATATGCAAAAGACCAAGAGGCTGTCAATCATTCATTTGTTTTCTGTTTTGCCATTTTATTTGTTTGTTTGTTTATTGTTTTGGTGCTGGGAACTGAACCCAGGACCTTGCACATGCTAGGTAACTGGTCTCCATTAGGCTACACCCTCAGCCTCTATCTGCATTTTTAATGGTATACAATCATCATAATGCCTGAATTTGTGATAAGCAGAAATTTGAGAACAATAAATGTTCATTAATTGGAAATCTAACATTTATTCCCAAATAGACTTGGTTTTCTTCATTAGCATGTTGCACAAACTGTCACTGTTGGTGACTATATTTATATAAATCTTTTGATCTGTCCTTCTATCTTTTGTGAATATGAGAAGTTAAATATTCATTAGTTTAATATTAAAAGCTTTTCTCCTTTGTGTGATCAGCACAATATAAAAACCTTTCCTCCAATCCCATTGCCAAAAAGTCTATGTCCTAAATCCCAGAACCTGTGAATGTTTACCTATGGAACAGAAGAGAATTTGCAGATGTGAAGTTAAGGGCTTTGAAATGGGGAAAATAAGCTGGATTATCTGGGTGGGTCTGCTGGGATCACAGAGTTCTTACAAGTGTGCTGGGGTGCACAGCAGGAGAGTCAGAGTCAGAAGGAGATGTAGAAATCAGAGTGTGGAGGTTATGGGAAAGGGACCATAAGCCAAAGAGTGCAGGCAGCCTCTAGGTGATAAAGAGGACAATAAAATGGATTCTCACCAGAAACCTCTAGAGGTAACACAGCAATGCCACCTTGTTGACTTTAGGACTTTGATTTTTACAACTCTAAGAAATCTTGACTTAAGCCACTACATTTGTGATTCTTTGCTACTACAGTAAGAAACGAGCACACTTTGGAAGATAGAATTGCTTCTGAATTCCTTGGCAATTCTTACATACAGCCATAGCATATCATATATTTATGAAAACTTTGAATTTTTCTTTAAACTCTCCAAACATGGCTTCAGGTATTCACCCCCCCCCCCCAAAAAAAAGAGCATGCACCATATCGATTACTCATTAAAAAACAAAGCAAATAGAGTCAAGTTTCAGAGGGTCATAAAGAAGCCAAGGATACCCTACCTTGATAAATCAGAGCACAGGAGATGTTCAACTTCAGAGCCAGATATTTCCCACATTTGCATAAGCCAGGTGCCAACAGATTTGAGCAAATACCTTAAGAGTGGGTGAAAACGTGGTTATCAGTTGTGGAATGACAGTTTCAGGAAGGCAGCCCAACTGTGAACTTCATCTGTTACACCTATCATAGACTGTGATATCTACTGCAAAATACCACAATAGATGGAGGGAATCTTCTAAATGTACCTTCTAAATTTAGCACCTTATCCATAAAGGTATCTCTTATTTTTCTCTTCAGTAATACATTTCTTGGGCTGGGGTTGTAGCTCAGTAGCAGAGCGCATGTCTAGCGTGTGTGAGGAACTGGATTTGATCCTTACCACCAAATAAAAATGAACAAATAAAATAAAGGAATTCTGTCCATCTGCAACTGCAAAAATTTAAAAAAAAAAAGAATATTATGTTTCTAATCAAAAAACAAATACACATTCTACAAAGAAACCTTGAAAAACAATAAAAGCTTTTATGTAGTCATTAAATATCATCCTTAGGTCTCTGGTTCCCCAATTTGAGGATGTATTATAATCCTGTGGAGCCTTTGTTAAAACATACGTTATTTGGGGCCCAGACCTAGAGTTTCTGTAAGTCTTGAATCCCAAACGTAAAGTTCTGCAGGTCTGGAATAGGTCCTCTAGAATTTGCCTTCTAACCATGTCCCAGATGATATGGGTGTTGCTTATCCACAGACCACAGTTTGAAAATCACTAGTTTAAACAGAAGAGATTTTTTTTAAAAAAATCATATTTCTGTTATCATTTCTATTTCCAACTCATTTATTTATATTTTTACTAACTGCCTGTTCAGTACATTTGGAGGTTTCTGGAATTGCATAAGGTATTCCGAATTCAAGAACTAATGCTTCAATTACATGGATAACTCAGGGATATAAATAATTGAGATATACTGGGTCAGAGTCCCAACGACCTTTACATGTATAAACTGAAATTTTATGAATGATGGAAATTGTTTTTTCCAGGAATTTCATATAAGTAAAAGATGAAGTCCTGTTATGTGTTTACCAGGTAATTTTAGAAACTTCTTTTTTTTCTTTTAATTTACACACACACACACACACACACACACACACACTTGTATAAATTAAACTTCACACAAACACGAGATTAGCTGGAAGTGCTGGCTGGAGGCCTTGGTATATCAGGGACCCAGGCTGCTCTGATTGTACAACCCAAGTGCAAACAGCCTTCCTTGTCATTTGTTGGCTTAGTATTTGGGACGCCAAGTTATTTCACTTTATTGAAACTTCTCTCATGAAAAATGCATGGAACAGCCTTTCCATGTGCCAAAGCCTGAGTGTGTTTACTGCTATGGGCACGGGGAAGATGGTGTATGAACATATAGAAACCCCTTATAGTGTCAGAGCCGAGCATAGAACGAGAATTATTCCATCTGCCTCTTGGGGAAAAAGTGTAACATAGATAAACTTTGCACTGGCACCCGCTTTCCTCCTAAAAATCTTTCCAGAACATTCCTACTTACCTGTGCTTTTTGTCCTCACAGAACATCCCCCTGCCTGGGCCTACCCGTGTAACAAGGAGCCCTTTTGCTGGCTCCAACCTGCCTACGGGAACTGAGGCTTTATGGTCTGGGCACAGTAGACCATTACTGAAACCCCAAATGCAGAGCAAGGTATTCGGAAAGTCTTCTCTCGTGAGTAATGAATCTATGGATAGTGTATGTTTTATAAAGACAGAAGTATTAAATCACCTCTGCATCTCTGAAAAATAATCCCCTTTATGGAACCAAAAAGTATGAGAAATTAAAACCAAATTGTGAGATTTGCAGCACACAGGGCACGATATTGATGCTTCTGAAACTTTTCAGTTAAAACCTTTGGGTTGAAGACTGAAGATGCACTACAATAATTTTTTTGTGCTGGAAAGCACAAAATGTTTACCATTTTAAAGTCATTTTGCCTTTAAGAAAAGAAATAAGAATACACACACACACACAATGAATATTTATTTCAAAGTAATACTTTTTTAAATTAGCAATTCAATGTGCTCTCCACATTTCATCCTGTCTATATTTTATTAAAATTAACAAAGTAGGTTTATTGTTTGGCTCCTTGTGATACACAATTGGAACCTATTATAATTATTAGCAAGTATTTCTGAGTGTCAGATTTGCCCTCAGACCGATCCTGATCCTATCACTGCCATTGGGTGGAAGTCCTTGTGTTCTACATATGCCTAGAGATTACTGCCAGGTTTTCTGTGCCTGCACCCATTGCTTCACTTGTAGCAGTCAGCATCTGTCTCTCTGCAGAAGGAATATCCCCATGCTGTACCAAAGTGTGGTTTGCTTGAAGGAGTAGCATCACTGGGAATGTGCTAAAAATACAAATTCATGAGTCTTACCCTAGATGCAGCAGATGAGAACCTCTGTGTTTTAACAAGCCCTCCAGGTTTGTTAAACCTGTTGCTAATCATATTTGAGATCCACTGAACCCTAGGCACCCACTTTGTGAAGGCAGGGAACCTTTTCATCTGAGATTTCAGGTAACCTCTTGTCCATCCTGTTCACTCTTGATCAAGGAAGCACCATCATTGAGGTACCAAGTCCCAACTCCACTGTCCCTCACTGGGACAATATTGATGTGGGAGCTACAAAATGTCAAGAGCTTTCCTATGTAATGGACTTTGCCAAGAATCTGACCCTTACTTGGATGCCTTTCCTTCCCCAACTAGATTCCCTAATCACATACTAGTATTTCCTGAAAATCACTTTAAAAGACAAGCAAATTTAAAAAAAAAAAAGAAATCTTACGTGTGATTCCTCTCCTTCTGAGGAATCCAGTTGTCAAAGAATAAGAAATCTATAAACATACCTACGTCTATAGATATGGATGCATACATGCACTAAATATGTCTGCTCTCAGTTCCTGACACAGTGTTCCTGAGACTCTTGGTATCTTTTGAGTGATAGCGATGCCAGGGGCATCCTTTGTTCCAAGATTTTGCTCTTAGACCATGGTTCCTGACACAGCTTCAGAAACCCTTGGGATTTTCTGGGTGATGGGGCACCTTTTATTCGAATTGGGTGACTCTTGGTGGGCTTCTGGACAGCTTCTTGATAGGATGTACCCACCAGAATGACAGCATGGCTGTCCAAGGGGAGTTGGTAACCCCCCTAAGGCACTCATCTCACCCTGATACCATGATTACTGCCAGGATAATCATAACGATTATTATTACATTTATAAATACAAGGATTAAGGACAATTAATGAAATTTATTAAGAATCATTTAAACAATAGAAATTTCTTTCATAGGCACAGAAATAAAACCACTGCTGCATACTAATATACCAAAAAGAAAGAAAAAAAATAATAAAAAGAGCCACCCTGACAATCAGAGGCTAACACAGAACTCCTATAGGACACACCATTCACCTCTTGAACATAATAACTAAGACCAAACAGTACCAGACTGAGACATAGTTAGCCTGAGACTTTGCAAAGGAGACAAATCAAGTCTACTTCACACATCATGATTTTGCCTAAACACATATTTATTCATGAATAAGTAAAAATGAACCCCACTATTACATATAACTATAAAACACTAATAAAAACATTGTAAAAAAAAACAAACCAAAAAGCAAAACAAAATATCAAAAAGTGCCCTCTATTTAAGTGCTAGGCTGCTACTTTACTAACCATAGCTTTATCTTTGCTCTCCTCTCCCTGTTGTCTAAGATCCTCCATGATACTCAAGGAATTGTTCTGCTTTCTAGGAGAATTCAGTCTAGAACAAATCCTCCGCCAAATTACTTAATTAACGAACAAACCCCAGAATGGGTTCTTTCCAATATCTGTTGCTGAGAGACCTCTTGTTTTCACACAGTGTATTTGTTCCCTTTCTGCAACCAACACTAAACACTGTGTAAGCACTAAACCCAACATATTTAAAGAGATAGCTCTTTCTGGTGGTCTTTGTTTTAAGGGCATTGACACCATCAGAAGAAGGCACAAAGAAGCACTGCCTTATACACATAACCTGGGTATATTGCAAAAAGACTCAAAGAATTGTAGGGCTCTTACCTTCAATTTCTATCTGCCTGTTTGTTTGCTAACTTTGAAACCAGCTGTATTTCTTGTTCTAGTTGTAACAATATTTTCAAGGTCACACAGGGTCCTTCCTATTATACTAATGATGCAGTTAAAAACAATTCTTTCTTCTATTAGTGAAAGATGAATACATAAATATAAAATAGTACTTTAATTTCTAGGAAAGAGAATTTACAAAAGCATGACAAAATATATGTTTAATAGATGAATAATAGAAATATATATATGATATATATACTCATTTCAAAATGAATGGGGCAGACAAGTCCTATAAGGGTCAGAAAAGAATAGATATTTTTGTGAAGGTTAGTGGCCACAGGCCAAGTCATGACAGGCTTAAATTAAAACCTTAGAAGTAATGATCAAGCAGTGAAATAGTGTACAGGTAAATAAAAGTTGGAGAGATTGTTGACTATATTGTTGTATATCTGGAACAAGGGTGATCATCTAGAAGGCAATCTCTTGAGTCTTAGATGAAAATTTAGATCACCGAACACCTAGTCAGTTTCACAAATGGAAGGTCCATTGAACTGACAGCCAGTTTTTGACACTTTGACATTTTGTACATGTAGCAGAATTTTAAAGATCAACCGCCAAGTGTCCCATCTCGTGTCACTCATCCAAACACTAATCAAGGCCAGATTCTGCTGTGAAGAAGTTGGCAGATGTAATGACAGTCACTAATCAGATGACCTTAGAGGAGGGTGATCATTGTGATAATCAGAGGGTCCAGTGGAGTCACATGAGCTACTTAAAGCAGAGTATTCCCATCAGGAAGATATGGGACCAGGGAAGCTGAGAGCTGGGAGAATGAGCAGATCCACTGCAGCTGGGGCAGGCTGCATGGAAAGCTGAGCAGGCACACAGATGTCTCTAGAAACAAAGACCTGCCCCTGCCTGCAGTCAGCAAGGAAATACTTTCAGAGTGTAATTTCAAAAAGCTAAATTTCATCAACAACCAGGATAATCTTGGAGCATCCCAGGAGGAGCTCCAGCCACGAACACCTTGATTTTGTCTTTGTTAAACGGGTGTGAAGCCAGCTGACTTCTGAATGACCAACAGTTGGTTAGTGCATTGTGACTTCTGACTTCCAGACTTCTGAATCACAGAACAGCTAGAAAACAATTTTTTAAAAAACTATTGAGTTAGTGTTGACACCTTATAGCAGAAATAGAAAACTAGTTATGTCTGCACTTGTATATATGGTTGAATATTACTTTTATGTTTTCTCTTCTTCACGTGGAGATGTTTTATAACAGGGATAGCCCTGGCCCCATCCACCATGTCCATCTTAACCAAGTCTCCCCTGTTTCTGATGCCGTGACCTCTGTCACTGAGGACTCTTCCATCATTAACCACTCCATCCTCTATAACTTCGTCACCATAACTGTCCTCACTGCACCTCCACAAACACCTTCTCTACCTCTAATATCACCACCATCACTTCTACCAATTTCTGCTTTATGCACAACTCTGCTCCTGTCTCCTGAATTCTCATTCCTATGCCACCTCTCCGGTTACCACCATCACCCACCACCATCCTGTCCACTCCCATCTCTAATCAGCATTTCAAAAACTCCATTGTTCGTGTCTTAACACCACTGTTAGCAGCAGAAGTAATTGAGAAGAACAACTGTTTTCCCCAGTGTAGGTGTATCTCCACATGGTTCCTAAAACAATTTTACAGTTTGCAAGTTGATATTTTTTTTGTGAATGAAAGGGAGGATAAATATCAACAAGCCTCATCACATGTCCTTATTTTAGGGGTTAAGTCTGAGGAAAAGAGGAAATTGAAGACTTCGAATAGAGACTCCAGTGAGTCAAATGTTTTATGTCTAAAAATCGTGATTAAAGTGAAGATTTTGAACCCCCCCCCCTCTATGAGACAATTTTGATTCTCCTACTCACCCTAGCTCAGCGGTACATTAATTGGAAAAACAAAACGTGCAGAATGTGGAGATTTCATATGACACATTCCAGTGATGACCCTAGTCAGTTCACCTGTAATCTTGCTGTACCAATTTAGGTTTAATTTTCATCCAAGGCCTAATTAAAATGACAGAATCCAGTATTTGCATGTTTTATGTAGCAAAGTGATAATATGTGGTAGACAAATAGGTACGTGCAAATACGATATTCCTGATCCATAGCCATATAAGCTTTTTTATCTGCAGTGTTGAGAGCAGTTGTACTGAACTGCTTCTTGCTCAATTGTCTTGGTAACCAAATGTGAGCATTTATAATACTGTTGGCAAGGTTAATGGTGCAGTTGGTGGTCATGGAAATAAATGATGTTAACTGTACTGGGCTGGGATCATGTCCACGGGCTTATTCTCATAAACACAATGCGCTAACCAACTGTTGCTCATTTCAAATCCAACTGTGGGGTGAAGCCTTCCCCAGATTTCCTTAGCCCACCATGACAGACTTGGCTGGAGACCTGCTTTCACGCTTGGTTAGGCTGGTGAAGGTTGGCCAAGTCAGTGTCTCATCATTGACCTTCCCACTCTGGTTTACTCTGCCCATGGCCGTCATCCCCCATAAAAATATTTAGAGACTCTTCTGTCTTTTTTTTTCACGCTGTTAGTCTTCCCCTTATGAGGTAGTGTCTCCAAGGTCAGAATTAAACACATATTAATTGAAAAGGACATCAGGTGGAATCCACATTGTGAGATCATCTTGGTTATAAACATCTTCTAAAAGATTCATTATGCTTTCTTTAGAGGCAAAGCAGGAATATGTCCTTTGCCACTGTCACTCGTACATACACTTTAAAAAAATATATATGAACTACTGCTCTGGCTTTTGAAAGAACTAACTTTATTTTAACCTAAGTACTTCACAGACAGAAAGATAGATAGAAATAATTTTTCTTCCTCCATGCTATGCACAGCTTATAGAATACCAATTGCACTGACTCCCAGTTTTTGATACAAAAATAGAGTAGTATGAATACAAATATTTGACATGTTATATGCAAGTTGAAATTAGATTCACTCTTAGTGACTCCACACTCAGGAAGAAACTTATAGGAAAATAACTTGTAAAAAATGTTCATATTTTTGCAGGGGAAATGGGACCATTTGTCCATAAATATACACATCATGCCTACTTAAAAATAAATACCCTAAATATTGCCTACCACAACTCAAATCCTGTCATTAGCAAGAAATTCTTGTAAAGAGGCATTTCATTAAATTAATACATGTGAGAAAGAGTTAGGTATGTACCATACTTTAGGGAAGAAAAAATACACAAATAAATGAGTAGGGAAGAGATGTTTTGCATCACATGTTGTATATTCTAGCATTTTCCCCAATATGAAAATAACTCTGACCACTTGGCTGATGAAAAACTGGACCTAAGTAAATACGGCTAGACCATGAACAGTTATGTTCAACACATGGGTGGCAAAACCAGAAAACAAAACAAAACAAAGTAAAGCTAGTGGCTTTTTAAGTTTGAAAGAAAAGTGGCACATTGACTAAATCAGAAAAGTGATTTAAAAGAAGGTGAAAATAGAAATAGTAATTAAACATAATTAAGCAAGGAAAGAGGTAATTTACTATAAATAGGAAATTTGCCATTTTGGAAAAAAAAAACATTATCAACTATCAATGAATTCTTTCTCTGAATTTCTACTTGAAAGCATTTATCAACTACCATGCCTTGTTATAATAACCCTCCCCCACCCTTTTAAACTTATTTTTAGAGAAGTGAAGGAAATTACTAAAGCTGTAACCCTAACAATTTGAGCAATGGAACCATCCATTATTGCTAATGGCATTGAAAAACAAGGACAAGGAATTTAGTTCATTGGTAGGGTTTAATGCCCAAAAGAGCAAAAAACAAAACAACAACAACAAAAAAAACCAAACCCCAACTGTACAGGAAATGCATTTAAATAAATAACTTAAATAACCAAATGCCAAATGTTTTCTTTCATATAAGGAGGCTGATTCATAGTGGGATAGGGAGAGGGAGCATGAGAGAAATAGATGAACTCTAGATAGGGCACATGGGTTGGAGGAGAAGGGAGGGAGCATAAGATTAGAAATGATGGTGGAACGTGATGTGATGATCATTATTATCCAAAGTATATGTATGAAGACACGAATTGGTGTGAATATACTTTGTATACAACCAAAGATATTTAAAATTGTGCTCTATATGTGTAATAAGAATTGTAATGCATTTCAGTGTCATATATAAATTTTAAAAAAGCAAAAAACAAATAACTTAGCGCCAATTTTCTAAGGAAACAACCCCCAAAATGTGTAACATCATTTTACAAATTACACGACAAATAAATATCATCTTTGTTGCTGACAGGCTATGTGGCTGAATAAAGTTCATTCAACCAACCTGGCTGTAACAATCATCTAAGTTTTCATTCTTCTAAAGTAAAACTATGTCACATGTTGGGCTCAACATTTATTTATCATGTAATTTATAAAACGATGTTACACATATTAGGGATTGTTTCCCTAGAAAACTGGTACTAAGTTATATACTTAAACGCATTTCTAGTACAACTTCGTTTTTGGCAGTGGTGGGTACCAATGAGCTACATTCCCCGTTCTTATTTTTTAATGCCATTTGCAACGAGTTTCAATTCTTTTTAGCTCTTTCTATAGTTTGGTTACCTTCATCTCAAAACCCAGTGATAATCATATACTACCATTTCACAACCCATCCGTTTTTAACACTAGCAGTTTCATGTAATGGAACATCCGGCTTGAGCACAATCACCCAGCATCACTCCCAAACATGCCTTCTGTCCACCGTCTTAATCATTATTTTTGGTAAAACCATGATGCATTGTTTCATTCTAATGTTTGTGAATTTGCACTCACAGCCAAACCCAGTAGTTACCTATCATGACATATTTTCAGTGTGTCACATCTTGTTTTTGTCTTGTTCTCATAGAATAATCACATAATTTTATTTTTATTAAATTGAATAACTCTATACTTAATTCTTCAGTGACTTAATAACAGAGTGGGATAATGATCTGAATGCTATTTTCCATGTGATCAAATGACCACTCACTCACTCATTTATTCAATCAAAATTAAATATTTACTATAGACTGTGAATTAATCAATATTAGATTTGGCCTCTGAAAATTTTCAAATAATGTTTTCTAAACTTAAATTGATAAGGGCTGAAATGGAAATCTGCAAATGACATGGGATGCTGACTCCTATTGTTTTACGGGTCCATCATCCCTGTTCTGGTCTCCTCCTCATGTCTCAACTCAACTTCTCAATCTCCACGTGTGACATTCACATTCCAGGCACCATCTTCCCTACCAAGAAGATGGGAAAGGAGAGGGGAGGAAAAGGGACCAGAGGTTTGGGGAGGGGAGAGAATGAAATGAATCTTTGTTTTTTTAAAGATACTTCTAAAAAGTTTCATACATTACCATGTTACTACTTATGTAATGAATATAGTCACTTGGACTGAAATGACTACTTGAGAAAAGTTGAAAATGCAGTCAGTCTTTATTCTGATACTCTGAGTCCACCCCTGCATTCAGAGGCCCTATTCATGAAGAATGGAGAATGTGTGTTGGGTCAGTCAGCTCAGAGCTTCCTCTAGTACTGGGAAGACAACAGTTCTAGATCACCAAGTCTGCATCTCCACTGAGCATAACGCTTTCTTCTTTGTGGGTACCCTCGCTTTCTTGTTCCTTTAAAACAGAGACAATTCATTTTAAACCCTCCTATTCTCTCCTCAATTAAGCAGAACTTAATTCTGGGTCAGCTGAAAAGCTGATGTTCGTGTTCCTCTTCTCTTTCTCTCCTGTGGGATTGCAGGTTTCTTTGATGCTATGTTTATCAGTATTTTGGCTTATTTCCTTATTTTGACAAAGTTAAGCCACTGGGAGCTTCCACAGAACCATGCAGCAAGGCAAATATTTTTTACCTAGAACATCTAAAAATATCTTTGCTATGCTCTCTTACTCATGGGTCTTTTGGATTATATGTTAGTCAGCTTTGCATCGTGGTGACCAAAATACCTGACAAGAACAACTTAGAGGAGGGAAAGTTTATCTCGGCTCATAGTTTCAGAGATTCAGTCCAGGGTGGGCTACCTCCCTTACTCTGGGCCCCAGATGTGGCAGCCCATCATGGCACAAGGTCATGGCAGAAGAGCGCTTCTCAGGACCTAGTGACTGGGAAGTCAGCTGAGTGACAAAGGGCCACAAAGTGGAAGGGGCTGTAAGGAAGATGCACGGTTCTAGGGCATGCTTCAGTGACCTTCTCTAGGCATGCTTCATCTGCCTACAGTTACCACCCAGTGAGTCCACTGGAACCAGGAAGGACTGATGAGGTGACAGCTCTCACAATCTAGTCCCTTGGCCTCTGAACCTTCATTAACACAGGAGCTTTGGGTATTCAAACCATACCACTTAGGATAAATGGCAAAAGTAAATTTTCTTCAAGTTTTAGTCACTATCTACTGTAGATTTCAGCTTCAGAGCACCCGTGGGGAAGATGTACCCTGTTAATTGTTTTTATGTGAATTTATTACTTTACAAAGATTTGATGACAATCTTAAACTCCAGGGTTTTGAAATAGTTTAGAAAAATGTTTTGGTTTGTGTTTTTCATGAAACATTCTCCCCATCGCTTGCTAATCACTTTCCATACATAATCTTAAGTTTTTCTCTTGTGGTAAATGTTTATAGTAAAATTTCTTCGGTCATTTATTTCCTTACAATTGCTCTTTCTTTTTTCATGAGATTGCTATTAGTTTTGATGTTGGACTTCGTAGACCAATACTTTAAAATTTTTAACCTTGCCTCTGTTATTGCTAATCATTTTTAATTTGGGGTTTTGATATGTGGCATACCTCAAAGTTATCTCATCTATTGCTTTTTAAATACTGTGGCTCTCATATTTTTATTTGTGAAAACTTTTTCTGTATTTCTTGTTTATATATCCCATTTGTGTTCATAGGTAAATATTTTATATCTTCTTCTCTAACAAAAATTTTAAAATACACATTTTTTAAAGTTTTATTTTAACCTCTGCCTTTCGTCTCTCTTCTCTAAGTTATGCTTCCCCTATTTTTTTCTCTTTTGTTTTGTTTTTTTGGTATTTCTGGTGTACTGTGGTGTGAATGTGAAATGTCCCTCTAATGTCATACGCCCAAGCTTGGTGGCCAGACTGTGGTGCTACCTGGATGTGATGCAGCCTTAGGAAGTGGGGCCTAGTAGAAAGAAATAAGGTCATTGGGGACGTGCCCTTGAAGGGTTTATTGGAACCCCGGCCCCTGCTCTGTTTCTCCGCTTCCTGGCCATGATGGGTGAGCAGCTTAGCTGCACCTCATGCTCCCACCACGATGACCTGCCTGGCCACAGGCCCAAAATAACAGGACCAATCAACCATGGATTGAATCTTCTGAAACCATGAGGCAAGGTCAATCTTTCCCCTTTGTAAATTATTTTTTGCAGGTATTTTGTTAGAAAGGGAGAAAACTAACAGATAGTGTTTAACTTTCTTTTAGTCTCTGATAGCAGTTGGCGTTCCATTCATATTTAAGAAAGAATCATGAAGAAGCTGATTGGAAGTCCAATATTTATGAAAGGGATTTTATCAATGGAAGGGTTTCATTCTGATGTGGCTGATAGAAATTTGTTCAGGTGCTGGGAAATTCTGAACTATAGATGCATTATGAATTGGGGTATTGGTGTGTGTGTATGTGTGTGTTTAGAGTCAAGCTACCTATTCTCTGTGTTGGTACCTAGTTACTCCTGGATAGAATATGTCAGAGTTGAAATCCAAATCCAGAAAGGGACTAACACTCTCATCATCCAGCAAATCAATTTTCCTTTGATTTCCTAGCTTTCAGTGTAGCACCTGTTACTGTCTGTGTGCTGTAGCTGTTTCCACAATGGAACACTAATTTCTTTCTCCATAGAATGAATCTTCTCTCTTTGCCTCTGCCATGTGATTAGAGGATATGATAGTGAGATCTATCTAAATTTTACATATCTGTCCATGCACAACAGATATGTAATAATATAAATAAGTTCTAATAAATAAGCTTTTATGGGATTTCATTGCTATGTGAGCATTAGGGTGCGTTTACAAAAATTAAGATGGCTATGAGGTCTCCTATGAAACTACTGTTTTATTTGTGGCCTGTGGTTAACCAAAACATTGTTCGGTGGCACATGACTACACTTGCACCCAATTTCTCTGATTTTATCCCTTTCTCTGTTGCTTCCCATGACATTTCAAGTTTCTAATTTCAGGGTCTCTATGACATGATTTGACTGCTCCCATGTTAGTCAGCTTTCCATTGCTGTGACCAAATGCCTGAGATAAACAACTTCAAAAGAGAAAGGATTTTTTTGTTAGCTCACGGTTCCAGAGATCTCAGTACATGTCACTTGGCCCCATCATTTCTGGGTGAGGCAGAACATCATGGTGGAGAGTGCAGGCTAGTGCAAAGCTGCTCACCTCATGGTGGCCAGGAAGCAAAGAGAGAGAGAAAAAGTGACCAGGGTCCCAGTAAACCCTTCAAGGTTGTGCCCCTTATTTCCTACTTTCTCCAACAAGGCCCACCTCTGAAGGTTTCCACCACCTCCTCATGGCACCATGAGCCATGGACCAAACCTTCAACACATGAGATTTGAGGGGACATTTAAGATTGACTACATGCCTCCTCCTGCACATATCTAGTTATCCTCCTCATTCCTATTAACTTCTCTGTCTCCTGTCTATTAAATGATCTCCCAATATCTTTCTCACTGTCCATGTACAAGTTACTTATTAACTGTTGTGTAACAAATACTGGAAGTTTAGGTAATTGAAACAACAGACATTTGTTACCTCTCACTGGACTGATGCTCAGGAATTAGGGAGTGGCCAATTTCAGTGGCACTGCTTCGGGGTCCCTGACGGAATTGTTCTCGAGCTTTCAACTGTTGCTTGGGCTGTATTTTTCAGCCCCATTTCAAGGCTGAAATGGGGCTCAAAAATACACTGGTGCAGTTGTTATCAGGGCTGTAGACCTCAATGAATGTTGGTGAGAAACTTCATGTCCTCCCCATGGGGGCTTCTCCATAGGACAATATCCAACATACCTTAATCCCTCCTCACTGGACAAGAGAGACAGAGATAGAACACACATTCTCTTATAACCTAATATCAAAAGTAAGGAACCTTCACTTCTGCCATATGATATTGATTGAACAGCGTGCCTGAATAAACCAATTATAGTGCCATATGCAGGCAACTGCACAGGTTGTGAACACCAGGAGGTGAGCTTGCTAGGAGCCATCCTCAGGGCTGGTAACCATGGTTAGATCTTTTATATTAATTTACTCTTACTTGTAGAGTTGGAGGAGGGAGAAAACCTAAATGTGTGAATTCAACTTATCATGTATAACCAGAAATCTACAGTAAATTTATAAAGCAGGATTTATAGAAAGAGCCTTGGGAGTTAGTTCATCAGTGGGGGAAAATTTTCCCTACTAAATGCTTTTTTTAGATTTGGGCCCATCTCCCCAATGGAAAAATAAAATAAAAAAAAAAAACTTGAAAATACCAAGCAGTCAGAAACATAACCAAATTTATTCCATGCCAATTGAATTACTCATAGAAAATTTGACAGTTAGATCCACATACTACCTGCTATTCTAAAACCCTGACTAATACAGATGAAATTCTACCTGCGATTTCTATTGAAGGAATGCTGGGCATTTAGACTGAATTTTCTGGGACTAGCTGTTTTCTGCATTTTTTGCTTTTATGTTGTTAAGAAGAAAGCTTTGGCTGGAGGCAATGTTCTGGAAGGAGAACTTGATACACAAATGCTTTTCTCAGTGGTATGAAGAGAATATGTTCTTAATAATGCAAAAATTGCATATTGATTGGTTAAGTCAGCCTTTTTTAAGGTTTGGACTAAGGATAATAGGAGGTATAATATTTGATGAGGTCCATTTGTAACCATTTCACTTTAAGCAAGGGGATGGGTGACTAATGTAATAAGGGCAAAATATATGCTAGAATTTTATACAATCTTACCACAATGACAAATGTTATGCTAGCCAACTATCAACTCCTGCAACATTGCTTCTTATGCCTCACATTTCCATTGGTTTTCAGGAACTCAAATCACATTCAATGTATACCTCTTGCTGGCAAAATATCTGAAACAGTGTTTTACAGTGGACAATTCTATTTTACTATCTTCCTACAGAAGAAAGGGCTACTATACAGAAAATTTAGCAAATCAACATAGTTTCTAGTGAAACTGATTTATATGGTTATCATTCAAAAATTTGTACCATTTATAATACTGACATGCATCAGTGGCATGATTCTCAGAGTCTTTGCATGATGAAAATTCAGATGTAATGTATTTGGTATATTTCCACAAGCCAGTTTATATTGTGCTGCTGTTTTTAATAAATTAGCAATCCATTCACAAATATGCAGTTTATAAATATATATGAATGATGTATGCACACATAATTGTTAGATCAAGATGAGGATAGATGTGTGCAGTAGTTACAGACATAGCCACAGACTTATCTATGTATATAGAGAATATCTTAAAATAATATCTGATGTATTTCTTCCAGATAATATTTAGTTCTTAACTGTGCATAATTCACTGATAATGATGGCTTCAATAGCTTGAAGAAAAAAGGAAAATACTGGCTAGAATGAAGATATGCTTTGGTTTTCAATTTCCAACTATAGCACATATTTTTAACAGACTCAGTAAGCTG
This sequence comes from Urocitellus parryii, assembly GCF_045843805.1. Taxonomy (NCBI): domain Eukaryota; kingdom Metazoa; phylum Chordata; class Mammalia; order Rodentia; family Sciuridae; genus Urocitellus; species Urocitellus parryii. Next base: position 174,585,810 of record NC_135537.1, on the reverse strand, counting down.
AAAATGCTGTTACCTTTCAAGAGTACTGATCTTGAGAGAGAAAAACACTGTAGTTATATGCATCAAGAGTAAATGCTACCAAGACATGGTAACACATGCCTATAATCACAGAAGCTCAGGCTGAGGCAAGAAGATTGTGGGTTCAAAGCCAGCCTCAGCAATTTAGTAAGGCCCTAGGGAACTCAGTGACACCCTGTCTCTAAACAGGAAAAAAAAAAAAAGGCTAGGGATATGGCTCAGTGGTTAAGTATCCCTGGTTTCAATCTTTAGTACCAAAAAAAAAGTAAAAAAAAAAAAGGTAGCAATGTGTTCAGAATAAAGTGCTGACTATGAGTTACGAGGAATCAAAATTACTTAAAATTACTTGCTTGTTTTCAGGCAACGATGTTTGAAAAGTGTCCCTAGACCCTTGTGCTCCTTGAGCTGAAACTTGGATTGAAATCCTGTGGTTTGGAACAGAGGGAATCCTGACCTTCACCAAGGTATCATTCTGAAGGGAACTTCACTCTGAGAAGAAGCTCCTAGTCTGTCGAGAGTAGAAGAGAGACCACCTACGGGGACATGACCAAGAGAACCTCACAGCTCTGATTCCTAAACTCCAAAGAACAGAGACATAGCCTGAATGCCAGCCGATATAAAGGGGTCTGAAGCCAGGACAAGGAGGCCAGGCCATGCAGGTCAATGACGAGAGGATAGTCCACCAAGATTAGTAATAGCAGGTACCAGTCAGTGACAAAAAGTCCCAGCTGACCCTCGCTCTGATGGGCACCAGCTATTAACAGTTTTATGTTTCCAGACTCAATTGGCTTATTTTTAATGTGGGTCTATTAATGAATAGTGGACAGGACTGTGATAAAATCATATCAAATGCCATTTTTAAGTGATTGATGTGCTGGTTGTCATGTGAAAACCACTCAATAATTATTAATGTTTTCTCTTCATTCCCAAATGCATGTAGTATTCTACTCCTGACTTTTGTGAGCTTTCGCTTTCTGATAGATTGATTAGAAATGCAGGTGCCAAAATCTTCAGTGGCAGAATTCAAAACCAAAGAAGGAGGATTTCCAGTGTCCACTGTCCCCATATAGTCACACTTAATAGTCCCACAAACACACTAAACATACTGTTCCCTTTATGACTAAATTCCCACAATCCCTTGACCTGCACAAGTCTTCTTTTTATTGACTTATTTTAAACATGATCCTAAATGACTAATGAAGCACATTTATATTGAAGGTATCTGAAAATCTGTAGTAATGGATCATGAGGGTGTCATGAATTTTATTAGGCAGATCTGTGCAAGAAGAGATGACATACTCCAAAGAGTTTAGTGAAGAGATGCTAAAGGGCCACGTTATAGATTGAACATATCTGTCTCACCAAAATTCATGTGGTGAAATTCTAACCCCTAACTGATGGTATTATTACATAGGGTCTTTGGGTGGTAATTAGAGGTCATTAGAATGGAGACTTTGTGAAGAATGTTAGTGCCCTCTATCAAAGGGACCCAGAGAAAGAGGGGATTCATAAGCACCTGTCCTTGCTTCAATCTTGGACTTCAAGCCTTCAAAACAGTAAGAAATAAATTTCTGTTGTTTATGTCACTCTGTGTATGTCATTTTGTTATAGAAGCTAGAACTAAGAACAAGCATTCATTTTTAGAGCTGTGGGTAGAGGGGGAGGATCCATTCAGGGAAGGTGCATTACCTAGGGATGAAGAGAACACATCAGCCATTCCCAGGCTTCAAGGGTAAAACAAAGGAAAAGCAATACATGTAGCAAAGGGGTTGTCATTAAAGAGCTGTGGCTACAGGTAGAGAGTCATAGACACTCTTGAAACAACACTCATCCATGAAAAGTCAGGAAAACCAACTCTCCTCTCTCTTCCCGGCCTGTCTCTTCCCATCAGTGCTTCCCATTGAGCAAACCCAACAGCAAGTAGGAGCCCAGGTAACACAATATTGCCAAATCGGTCTCCAGCTGCAGGAGGAAAAAGCAGAGAACGGAGTCTAGTTGTCAAGAGAGTAACCAGCACATCACTGGGCTGTGGGTGTGGGAATTCTCTATTTTAAGAGTAACATCGACCCAGACATAGAATAGCTCATTCACAAAACCAGGAATAGAAGATTCATTTAATAATTTCTAGGACATGTCTGTATCCACTCGGGCTGGGATGTGCTACTTGGCAATTTGTTTTGTGGCCTCTTAATGAGTGGGTGTATGTCAGAAGATTTGTATAAATGCCTTTGGTCTGGGTAGCCAATGAAACATCTAACCAAAGACCCAAAGAACTCGTCATATTTGTTTCTGGAAAATATACATTTTTTTCCCCCTTCATCATTTCCCCTTCTCATCCTCCCCCTCCTCCCCCTCCCCCCTTTTTGTTGTATTGCCCAATACACCCATTTTCAAATGATGCTCATTCATGTCAAGATCATAACGTTTTTGCTTGATTGGCAAGTATATCTTCAAAGACACAAGAATGTTAATGGAATCACTTTCTGTGCACCTTCCAAAGTATTTCTAAGTATTAATATACTTAAAAATGTGTGAAAGATTCATACTTTAATGCAAAGCATTTATCAGAATGTGATTCTGATTTATTCACCTTTGCACAATGATGGCCTCATGTGGAAATTTTTTATTACCACCGTGAAATGTTTTAAAATCAATTAGCATAAATTAGAAAATATAGATTTCCCCCATTTAAACAGCATAGGATTGTGTGTCTTCCTGATGCTCGGATAGTTTTATTGCTTAAATATTTGAAGGAGATAATAATTGAAGAATACAACTCACAAGTAAATTTATTTATTTATTTCTACTTAATGTCCTGAATTATGCAGTGCATCCAATATCTCTCAGTAAAGTCAATTTTTTTTTAGAAAAACAATCAATTTTAGAATACACAAGTTACATGAAAGTAGTGATTGAATAACAGGCAGCAATTATAGGTTAGTATATTAACCCAGTACTTCACAGACAGGATACTGAGTTTGCTTTGCCTTCTGTTAGAGACAGGTCTGATAATTTTTAATTGATCAAGCCATGTGATATCAAATATTTGTACCTTGAGGAACTTGATTGGAGCCATACCAGGTTTTAATGTATGCAGTAATCACATTGACTATGTAATTAGGTGTCACTCTAATTTTAGCTTGCCTCAATAATTTTCTCAACTGATCAGAGACATAAGTATTGGAATATTGACTACCTAGTGGTTTTAAGTCAGAAGAGAATTCTGGATTATTCTTTTCACTTTTATTTCAATGTTCCTCCTACTTTAAGTCCAAGCCAGTAAGAGTGATGAGTTGAATTCAGAGTCAGGGCTAGAGAACCCCAAGCCCCCATTCTATTTACACATTTAATGTCATAATTCCAACAATGAGAGACAATGCTTACACTGACCACCAATATATCTCTCTTGGTGATTTTTTCTCTTACAAATTGAGTTAGTTTGATATCATTTTGTGAGATAGCTAATGCAATACTGACTCTATTTTAACAGGCACTGTGAAAAAATATGTGACTTCTAAAGTGATTTTTTAAAAATTCTACAAAAATACTTACCTTATTAAAAACACTGAAGGTGTTTGGGCAACCAAAACTTTGTACTACAGTGAGGATTCAATAAAATGTTAACCTGAAACTAATAAAGTCTGGCAAATTTTCTTTTCTTTTTGTGAATGCTGTCTGGGACATTACTGCCAACAGGCCAGATAGATGTCCTCTGCAATAATGGTCATGAAGGTACAATGACAGATGGCAAGCCCCTGGGACTCAGGGTACTGTTGGGAAAGGAGCATGAAATTTTCACTCTGTCTTCCTTTGTCTACTAAAGCCTCCATGCTCTTTGCTTTCTTTTTCTTTTTCCTTCGTTTAAACATATGCTATAATTATCTAGATTAGGGCCTGGCACGCTTTCTGCAATGAACTAGACAGTAAATATTTTTGGCTTTGTAGACCAGTCTCTGCCCTCTACCATATCTACTCTGCCACTGAGAATGCATACATGAATGGGTATAGCTAATTACCAATAAAACTTTATTTACAAAAATAGGCAGGGGGCCAATCTGGTCCTCAGTCTATAGTTTGCCAATTCCTGGTCTAGGTCATCCTTATTTATTGTGTCAAGAATTATAGACACATAGCTTTCTTCTGGAGCTAAAACCCCTCTTAACTGTGTGTGAAAACTAAAGGACATGAATGGTGACTAGCTATAAGCAGATGAGCTTCAGTAAAGATGCCTGAGACATTGTTCCTCTCGAAATATTTGTGTAGGGGAAGATAGCTTGCAGAAGTTTTCACTTGCAGTAATTGTGATCCTTGCCACATTCCATATTTTAAATGACACCTCCTTTCATCTTTATCTTTTCCTTTGATATTCAGTTATCAAGGTTTTACATTTTGGTCCTAAATCTCAATCCTGTTTCCACCATGGCAAAATCTGAATATATATTTACATACAATCATTTGCTTTATTTTAATTTTGCATTTGACCTTGATGAAAGTGAATGATAGTGTGCAAGAAAGCAACATTTATTTTTTATCTTTTTTTTTTTTAAAGATTTTATTTATTTATTTTTTTAGTTCTCAGCAGACACAACATCTTTGTTTGTATGTGGTGCTGAGGATCGAACCCGGGCCGCACGCATGCAAGGCGAGCGCGCTACCACTTGAGCCACATCCCCAGCCCCTCTTTATTTTATTTATTTATTTTTATGTGGTGCTGAGGATCAAACCCAGCACCTAGCATGTGCTAGACAAGTGCTCTACCACTGAGCCACAACCTCAGCCCCAACAAAGCAACATTTTGATGTCTTATTTTCAGAAATAGTTAACTCCTGTACTCAGTTCACTCTTTTCTTTTATGCATCTGAAATGAGAATGAAAATGAAGAATCCCAGGCCAGTTGACAATGAATTTTATGTTCCTAATGTTATTTTCTTACTGTCCCTGAAAATAAAGGCCCTTATCTGTAGGAATCAAAAATATTTTTTTTTTATTTTTAAATCTGTAAGTGAATTTTATATTGAAAGTGCTTAGAAAAAAAGTTCTTTGCCTTCTGTATAATAAATAGACAGTAATTGTTAATACATTTAATCAGCTAAAGAAAGATCGGCATATCATCAGTTTATCTGACATAATTCCATTTTATGTTAAAAAAAAATGAGAAGTAAGAATTTTATCGCATCATTCCCCTGGAGAAACCAGTTAAATGAGAACTCCTTTCACTATCAATACGAGCAAAACTGGAGACACAAGTTAGAGACACAAGACTTTTAACTTCTGGATTCTTGGTATATGCAGGTGGTTCCCGATTTTGTTTTCTTCATAATAACGATGTTGGTTGTATTTGAGATGGATGTTATATGAGATTTTTCCTTGATCAGTGATATCAATGAGCTAACTCACAGCATCCAAGAGGCAAGGTTTTTCTATTGTGACACACGGATGCTCCTGGTCAACAGTCATTTGCTCACGTGAATACTGTCACGGGTTCAGTTTTGGGGGCCCCCTCCCTCCTGCAGGTAACTCCAGTGCGTTTCCCAGCGCCATGTGTGAATCACTACTTATTCTCTTCACTGGGGTGGACGAGGGACACCGACAGTTTGGATTAAAGACTCTGCAAGGGCTGTCGGTGCCATGAAGTGTCCTGTTCACAATTTTGACAAGGAATTTCCTCAAGGGTTCCTGGTTGCTTTGTCCCCAATGCACTACAGTTTACCTTTTTTTGGCATTTATGTTTTGTAGGTAATTCTGGGCTGGAGAATCTTGAAACCATTTGACTTGTGGAAGAAAATTGCTTGGAGCACTATGAAAATATCATTGAGACCATGTGGTTTTTAAACTCTTTTGCACTATTACTCTGTTTCCCAATTATTTCCAGCTGTGTCTAGCCACTAAGCAGACGTTCACAGCCTGACTTTTTTTTTTTTAAAAAAATATGATTATGAAGTACCATTTTTTGTTATTGTTGTTGTTTATTTTTCCAAGTGAATGTCAAGAGGGAGGTAGAAAGGAAAGATTCAGCTCTACTCCAGGATCGCACCACTATTTGCCCTAGAACTCTGTGTCTGCTTTTCTTCATTTTCATATTTTTGATTCGAAAAGGAAGTAAAACTAGAATGGAGTCTCATTACTTTCTATTCTATGTATTCATTCCTGTTTGCTAACACACATGCAGATGAAATTTTGCTGATATTATTTAGTAAAAAGGATGTAAAGGTGAAAATTTATGGTTCAAAATAAAGAGAGTAACCTTCTGTTGGAATCAAAACTTCATCATGAAGAGCGTCTGGTTGCCAACGAATCGTAGAATGAATGGATTTCAGATCTGATTTATTTATCATATCATAATTTTGCTAATCAGTAACTTTTTCAGCTTATGCTTGTATCTATTTGGTTTGAAAATATTCTAAAACTTAGGTACCTAAACTATTTCAGGGAGCTTCAGACCCTTGTCCATCCAAATTATGTAACTTGCTTTACTACATGGATCAAATATGTAAGTGTCAAGAACATAGCATGATTACCTGTTCCCAGAGGGGATATTGAAAACATTTAATGACTGGTGGAGCATGAGCAACAACCAATCAGAAACAGATGCCCTGTCCAATCAAAATGGACAGCAGCCATGATCAGCAGCCCATTCCAGCAGGTGCTCACCAGCTGCCAGTCATCCGTGCTTGCTCCCAGGGGAGGTCTCTGCAGCTGCTTTCAGACCAGGGAGATTAGACAGGGATAGAGAATATGTAATGATGTACCTTCTTCACTACTTGATTTTGTCGGCAGCTCTTTCTACCATCTTTAATCCTATTTTAACTTGAGATCTAAAGGTATTCCCATAACATCAAGACTCTTCATTAATTTCCTAATTCTAAGAAGAATGAAGTCATAAGCCAACATCCTGTGATATTTTGAATGAAAAAAAAAATATGCCTTATTCTCATCGTAGGACAAGTTCTGACATTAGAAAGCTGCATGATGAGGAAGTTTGTAAGTTTTAGATCCAGTAGGATTTCCAATATGACTTTGGTTTTCAGCTTAAAGTTAGATTCAAAACTAACACAAACATAAAAACTAAAATTTAAAAATAGGTTCCAAAGTGAACAAGAGATCATTTTAAAATTATCAACCTTTCTTCTTCCCATGCACTAGTGAAAAAAAGCACAGGTCTATCCGTTTTTTTTTTTTTTTCTAAATTCCTCAAATTAAGTACGTGAGTCCAGGCACACACAGTATTTCTTTTTATACACATATGAGTGAAGCCTACACCTAATTCTGTATGTTATTTGTCTAAATTTAGTTTAAATGCTACCAAAAAAATTCTATATGATGCAGAAAATAACATTCATCCCTGGTGATAAATTTAGTAACCAAAAGTTGGCAGAATATTAATAGATGTTAGAGGTCATTGCTCTCTTGCAACCACTAAAAACATGTTCTCTGTTATAAACATTTGAACAAGGTTTAAATTTGGTAGATTATTTATAAAATGAAAGCTTTGCTGACATTCCTCTCCAACATCCTAAGAGAACGGCCATCTCTTCCATCTCTGTATTCTTAGAGATGTATAATGTGCTATGAGCATGCCTCTTAAATACCAGGGATACTGAGAAAGCACAAGGGATCCTGCTTTGTAGTCAGGCAGGCGTAGATCCATACATTCCAAAGATCATAGTAAAACAACCCGTTCATTCATCCTCTTCACTCCACAAAATTTTATTGAGTGTCCACACTATGCCAGAGGACCATGATGCTGCTTTGATAAAGGCAACCTCATCCCTCTCTCTTCTAGAAGGACATGTTCTAAAGGCAAGTCAAACAAGCTAAGTAAGAATTTAATGTAAATGGAAAAAATATGCTTTGGTTGCAGTAAGGACAGGATGCTATTTGGGTGTAAAGAGAAAGAAGCTTTGTGGTTTAAGATGGGGGAAAGGATGGTAGCTGTTCCCCAAGGCTTTCCAAGGATGCCTTTCAGAGGCACCAAAAACTAGCAAAGCCATTAGGTAAGGAAATCTTGTCATGTGACTCAAGTTGACATATTATAATTTAGTCATCTCGTATGCCTTAAAAATGAAAATAAAACTTCTTTGAAGTAGTCATATATATAAATAAGGATAGGATTTATTTTATCAAAGCAATTGGTTTAGATTAGTTTACATTATTTACTCAGAGTGTGGGGGAACCAGTTAGTTAGGAGTACCTCACAGAGGCTGCTGCCTGTTGGTCAGCTGGGCAGGCCCAGAGCAAGCTTGTGAAGCAGGTGGACTGTGTCCTGGCCTTAGCTGTCCTTCAATCCTGACTTTCCATTTCTCTCTTCCTTCTTATTCTATTCATAAAGTTCTCAAGTTCTTCCTTTAACATTGCCTTCTATCTTAGTCTTAGATACAGAAATGTAAAATTAATCTATCAAAATTGTCTTTCCTTTATTTTACATGAAATTATGCTCCAGTGAAAGTTTAATGATTACCATTTCAAAATTTTAATTAGACTCTGATGACATGGCTTGCACTTCTAACCTGGACATCTAATGGGTGCTAATATCCTGGCTCCCGAGGTAGAAGTAAGAGAATGAATTGTTACTGTAGTTTGCAAACGGCCAGTGTATGTGCCAATGTTAACCTCCCAGGTGCTTCGGTTATACATCTATAGATTCCCTCAACCTCTGATGAAAAATACTTGGGAAAAAAAAATTGCATCAGTACTGAGTATATACATGCTGTCTTTTTTCTTGTTATTATACACTGAAAAATACAGTATAACAACAATTTATTTAACATTTACATTGTATTCAGTATTGTAAGTACATCAGAGATGATTTAAAGTATATGGGAGCATGTGCCCAGATTATATGCAAATACTAAGCCATTTTGCATAAGGTACTCAAACAAGCATGTTTATATTTTGGTATCCTTGGGAGTCCTGGAACGGATGCTCTGTGCATATTGAAGGAAATACATACAGAATAGTGAGTAAAATACTATAATATGCAACATATCTGTATGTAGTTGCACATAGAGAAATTTATCACATATATAGTTATTATATATAGGCATGCTATATACTGCTATTTAGGCATTATAACTTCAAGAATTTACTTCATAAAATAATTTCAAAAAGTGATTCTGTTGTTTGTAATGAGCAGGTCCATTAATTCCATTTTATCTCAGAGCTCCCAACTGTTCCAAAGAAAATTAAACATAGCAAAAATTTCTGTCAAATACTGCAGAGGGGACTCTGATTCCTTTTCCTTTTGCCTCTGCTGTACAATTTCAACCAGCACTTTTTCGAAAATGGGTGGAGCGGAAGCTTTGAACTCAGGGGAAGGCAGGCATGAAATGCCTCGGGCACTCTAATTGTTTTTTCTGAGAAATTTAGTAATTATGGAGAAGCTCTGTTTATTTTAATGGCTTCTTATCACCACACACAGCTCACTTCATGACCACGTTTTCTCAAGGGACTGCCATGACATCATGGAATAGCTCCAGTGTTCCCAGACACTTTAAAATTCTGTCACAGCCAATTGTCAGTATTGCACAGGATCTAGGAAGTCCAAGGGCAGTCTCACGAAGCTGCCTTACATACATGTATACACATGTACATGTATATGGATGTGTGTGTATGTACAGACATACTGTATAACATTTGAAAGCATATGCTATAAAATACAAAATAAAAACTATAAAATACATTAGGTAAATGAATAATAGTTTTCAATGCAGTGGGGTGAAGGTTGGGCTTGTTTTATTTATTTATTTGGGTGCAATACTAGGGAGTGAACCCAAGGCCATTTTACCAATGTCCTACACCTCCAGCCACTTTTTTTTTTTTTGCTAAATTTTCCAGGCTGCCCTTGAACTTGACATCCTCCTGCCTCAGCCTCCTAAATAACTGGGATTACAGATTTGTACCACTCCTGGCTTAAGGTTGGCCTTGTTTTAAATCATCATATATGTGGAGAACCTAAGAGGTAACTTCTCCAGGGTAGCTGGCCTGAATAAGGAACCATTCTCAGTATACTCCAAGTCCATCCAGTGCAGGCAAAAATGACGAAGAAATGGCTGAATTAGAAAGTATCTACGTACACTGTTAAAATGATTGAGGGTATGCAGTTCTATTCAGATGACGAGGAGTGCAGAAGTTATGCAAATGGTACCCAAGTCTTAGGAACTGCCTAACCACTTCTCTAAATAAAGGTTTATCTTATGCTCCTGGGGGTGGGGGTGGGGGGTCCATTTTTACCAATGGTTTCTGATATTTGAGATTTTACCCAAGGCAATGATATCTCTAATAATGCAATTTTAGCACTGGGACTGAAGGATTAGAGAGCTTGGAGGTGTTGGGAATGCAGAAACATTTTAGTGCACATAAATCACCTGACACATTTGGTCACTTATCCTAACACCTTGAAAGAATAGCCCTAGATTCCTTTAAATTAGAAGACAATGACTCTGTGAAAACCAGAAATCAATTGCCTTTCACTAGAAATATCAATTTCCCTAAATCCCCTTCAATGCCTTTTACCTTTGCCCATGCACATGGGGTGTGCAATTTGCATAAAACGAGGAGATAAGAAACCCATCCGGAAGCAACTTGGACGGGGTGGGGGTGTTGGGCTGAAAGGTCACTTTAGGTTGTGGCTTGGGATCTTTGACCTCAGGCACAATGTACAGCACAGCGCTAGTGATTTTCTCATTTCCACTGAAAGCACTGGTCCGCTTGCGATGGGAATATCAAGTGTTACCATGGGTTGCCGCAGCTGCGAGCCATTATTTCCAGTGGCAGTGGAAATCCATTGAGAGATCTCCTGGGAGATTGTGCGAAAGGCTGTGGTGGGTTTAATATTAACCCTTGCCACCACTGTAGCTAAGACTTCCGGCAAAGACCAAATTTCACTGGTCAGCAGCTGCCAAGTTTTAGAAAAAACAGACTTCATCACACGCAAAGCTTGATTTGGAGATGGAAAACAAGTGCCTTCTAATGCAACACTAGGCCCCTTGGAAGCCTTTAGTCTCCATTTGACAGTTTCACACCCTGCAATGTCTGTTTCATAGAGAGCTAGAAAGCTTTCCAGGGAGGGAGAGCCTGCAATGAGGAATGCAGCCCAACTCTGAAGAACCCCGTGCCATTTTCTTTTATAGTTCAATATGTGCCTTAAAAGAAAAAAATATATATTACATTACCAGGCACACTAATATTTTATTTCTGCAGCTATTTTTTGGTTCTTGGTTCTTCCTTAATTTGAAATGTCTCTATTACTTTGTTTCATGTGTCGTTGAGGTACAAATCCTGAAAAACACACAGAGATGAAGGTACGAGAAGTAGTTGCGACTGTTTACAAGAGTGAACAATTTCAAGCAGGCAACGCTCTCATTGTAATTTTAAAAACTTGTATACCAGCTCAGCACATTGATCCAAGTCCTGTTTCTATTTCAGAACAATCTCTACAATTAACTAGGTCCTCTTAATGGGTGGAAATAGTCATGATATGAAAAGTGGCTTAATCAGGGCTTATCAGTCTGGGTACCCTGGACATCTGGGGCGGGATAGTTCTTTGTTATAGAGGACTATCTTGTGATTGGTAGAATGTTTCTAAACATCTCTGGCCTCTGCCTACTGCATGCCAGTAGCACCCTTTCCCCCATGGTGTGACAGTCAAAATCAATGTTTATAGCAGCTCAATTCACAATAGCTAAACGGTGGAACCAACCTAGGTGCCCTTCAATAGATGAATGGATAAAGAAACTGTGGTATATATACGCAATGGAATATTAACTCAGCATTAAAAGAGAATAAAATTATGGCATTTGCACATAAATGGAGAGAGCTGGGAAATATCATGCTAAGCAAAGTAAGCCAATCCCCAAACACCAAAGGCCGAATGTTCTCTCTGATAAGTGGATACTGATCCATAATGGCAGTGGGGGTAGGGAGCATGGGAAGAAGGGAGTAACTTCGATTGGGCAAAGAGGAGGGAGGGATGGGGAGGAGGAGGCTTGAGGACAGAAAAGGTGGTGGACTGAGATGGACATCATTACCCTAGATACACGTATGACTGCACATATGGTGAGATGCTACATTGTGTCCAATGGAAAGTTGTGTTCCATTTGTGTAAAAAAAAAAAAGACTCTGGATCTTGCCAAGCATCACCTGGGATAAAAATCTCCCCAACATGAGCATCACTGGCCTAGAAGGCAATGGTTAGAAGGGAAAAGTACAATCATCCTATGGCCAGAGACAATTTATACACAAACCCTAAAGACTTGTTCTCAAATCCCACTCAGGCTTCACTCTCCTTTGTTCTTCTGCTTAGGGTCTTCAAAGAGAGACATCCCCAGTCCTCTCCCTTAGTCTACTGACATGCTCAGGTGGCACCCAGCTTGGCTTTTCATGTTCACTTAGAATTAAAGCCTTCAGGGCTGGGACCTGGCTCACAGCTCCTGGCTGACTCTGCTGTCTGACTCTTGCACCATGGCTGTCCAGGGACGGTCCAGGTAGGAGCAGATGGACAGCATCCACTACCCAGTCGGCCCTCTGCATGGACAGAGGCAGAATGAGGACCAGTGGCTGGTATACCCCACGATGAGCACAACGGAGCTGGTCCTTGACATTCTCAATGAGAAAAACCTTCGCAGGCCCAGGGGCTGATTCTTAGTTTAGAGAAAACTTGTCTTTATGCCACTCCACCGTTTGTCCCTAAATGTAGCCTGTCCTGGGAGAGCCAATGCTGCTCCTCACGGCTGTAGCCGTTTCCACCCAATTTGGATTTAGACTGCTTGGGAATAGACTTCCTCGACACTGCTTTCTAAAAGATCCTGTATTCCCACAAGAACATGACATTGTTAAAGAGCAATTTCAGCTGAAAGTTAACAAGGTTTTAAGGTAGTTAAAAAACTGCGAAAGGCTGACTCCCAGTGTGAAATACAAAACCTGTGAAATTCAAATGTGCAGGAACGCTTTCATTTACTCAGAGCTGCGACCAAGGCTCAGAATGTTTCTTTGTTTAAAAGTAATCCATAGGCCAGCGTGTAGAGAAATGTAGGATTCTTAAAGTTGTTATTTATTTATTTTTTCTTCAACTAATTATATGAGCTGAAAATAGTTCCATGTATACATAGCTAGGTATTTTATATGCACTTTGTATTTCTCCTCTCTCTCTCTCTCTCTCTCTCTCTCTCTCTCTCTCTCTATATATATATATATATATATATATATATATATATATATATATATATACATATGCACACACACACACACAAACAGACATATAATATATGCATGGGTTTGTAGTTGGACACAATACCTTTATTTTGTTTATTTATTTTATGTGGTGCTGAGGATCGAACCCAGTGCCTTGCACGTGCTAGGCGAGTGCTGTACCCCTGAGCCCCCTAATATTCTTATATAATAATCACGGTGTATGTAACCACTTAGAAACTGTCATATATAAGATGAAACATAGTATGTTACAATTGTGTGAACATTAAACTAGGATTCAATTCTCAGCTTGTTATGTCATTGTGGTCTAATAAGTGTAGCAACACCTGATCACCATTTCACCTGATTCTAAGTTTACTCTAAGGATAATAATTCTATGTTTTTTCTTTGCTTACTCTAAGAATTGTAAAAGGCCTTTAAAACCTTTCAGATCCATGAAATATATAAAACTAGAAATTTGTGTAGTTGCATACTTAGAGAACCAAATATTTTAAAAATTTAAGAGCAATTATCATATGCAATTAATTTTGCATTAATTCTGTATATAGTGTCAAATACAGTTATTTTGTAAGCTATGCAGAGTTCTTCCAACTCTGTGATAAAATTAATCAGCATAGAGATGGTTAAACTAGGATTCAAAGGGAGTGGGATAGGAAGTGAAAATCTTTCCACCTCCAAGAAGCCATCTCCCTTGTTTTATTCCACAAACTTTGTAAAATTTTTCAATATTTTGTACTTGGCTTTCATGTTTAGTTACTAAGTGTATGATTTTGAATGATATAATGAAATGCCTAATTTTGTCTGTTGTATTTCATATAGCAGCAGAAAAGTTATCTGAAAAATCTTCGGGGCCTATTAATATTGAAAAAATAGTATCATTCTGAAGTCTATCTCATAGTATAGGAAAGAACAAGAGGATTTTGTCACGGCATAGCCGTTCATCTCTAATAAATAGTTACATAAATAAGGGACTCAAACAGTACTTTCTTTATTCATACTGTTGAAATATCATCATTAAAATATGTAACTCATCCCTAAAAGTATATGGTCGATATTTTCTCTTTTTGTTTAATACCTTTTTGTTGCAATCACTAGCTGTTTATTTAGAGTAGTCATGAATCCAATTTAAAAGACAGAACTTTGAATTTGAAATATGTAGAATTGATATCATAGGATACTTTTGACTTTACAATCAATTTAAAGTTCTGTACTACTGAGGTTTCAGATATATCATTTGTATATAAAGAAAAGATAAATCATGATAAATCCATATGATGTGATAGTTCACAGCAGTTTAAAATTATACAGTGATGAATTAAAAACAGGAAAGTCTACAAAGTACATTAGGAAAAATAGGCAAATTACAAAATTCTGGAGCTGGTATAAAAAAATGCTATTGTATATATTTACACACATTTATACACAAATATATAAAGTATATATTTATATATGTAGAATATGTATCAACATACATAGATTTATATCTGTCTTATGTGTAGTATATGAAAATGGAACAAAAATATTATGAACACACATGAATACAGAGAGAAAATATCTAAAGGCTGTAGTATATCTCTGGGAGGTAGAAAGTATGGGTCATTAAAAATTTATTTTATGTTGGTATATACATTTTATAAATGCTGTACAATTGTTTTTTATTTTATAATCAGAAAAAGTTTTAAAAAGCTAGAATCTTTTCAAATATAACAAATAATAATTTGATTAGAACATAAGAAAAATCCAGTTTGAGGAATTAATTCTAGAACAGATGGAAATATGATGGCTATATATGTGTCTGCCTCCAAGTACATTTTGAAGAGTATAAAATAAAAACACAATTAGAAAACAAATAAAAAGGACACACAAAAAGGGTTCTAACAAATGTGAGAAACAAAGAGGAGAAATTATTAAAATGTCTCTTGAAACCAGATTTATTTTACTATATTTTTTCCCAAAGAGTTAAGCTTTTCTTTTTTATACAGATGTCTGAGTCATGACAAAAAGGTTTCACTTTCTACTCTAATGGACGTATTTATTGAAAGATCAAGAAAATTTAAGGAAAAGGAAAATTTAGACATGTAAAATAGTATTTCTATTTATATTCAGGTGATTGATAAAATCTAAGCCTTTATCTGCATTTCACTTACAAAAAAATAATTAGAGCTTTCCTGTCTTTAAAAATTGTTCTTAAAATTACAAAAAAATGTAAATTGTCATTAAAAATTAATAATTTGCAGAAAAATCCAATGACATTCCTTCGAGTTATAGAGATAATGAATATCAATTGCTGCCTTGAAACACTTCTATTTGTTAACTATCTTTTTATTTAAGTATAATTTTGATAACATAAGTGTGTAGGGGTTAAGTCACAGAGTAAGAGAGCACTGCCTTTACCACTCTCTGAGTTTGAAAGATGTTTTTATCATTGAATCCAGAAAGAAGAAATGGGAAGGTGGGCTACACATGGCGTCAATGCACTTTAATTAAGTGCAATAATGCCCCTTTCCTGGGTTCCTCTGCACATTGACATTCAGGGCGCCTATTTTTCAAGAGCCTCCATATGTATATGTGGACTTCCACTGCCCTCTGTTGGAATAGTGTGGAAGTTCAGGTGGTTTCAAAGATGAGAAATTGTGTTCATTTCCTTAGTTTTGGTGTTTTCATCTTTTAATATAAATCTGCTTGAGAAAATAAAATACCTTAAAAAATGTCAGAGTTAAGGAAGTGGTCCTTAACTTCAAAGTATGTAAACTTCATTTAATACATTTCTTTACATGTTAAAAATAAGCCTAGACTTTCAGAAGCATCTCATTATATGTAAATAATGCATATAAAAGAAAACATTTTGCTTATTGAGACAGAACAAAGACTTTTAAAATGTTCTTGAAATAACAATTTTTTCTTGCTCTGGAAGGAACCAAATGTAAAATATAATACTTCGGAAAAATTCCTTATAATGGCATCATATTATCACCTTTTGTTTTTAGGCAAATACTATGGAGAGTAAATTCTTTTAAAGATTGAAATGCATTAAAATCTGCAATTCATTTTATGCGGCTTTGGCTGAGTTAAGTCCAACATTGACCCTTGTTTCAGTGAGGAACTCTGGAGATGGAAGCCTTTGATCTGTGGTGCAGATGGTGATCCCTGTGCTTCTAGCAAAAATCCTCCACAAATATACAATAAGAAGTGACCTGGAAAAGTCACCTCATGGACCAGTAAAGAAGTGACCAGAGGTGGACGTGGAGGTGCCCAACACTATCTGGCTGGAGGCTTTGTTATTGATTGGATGTCAGTTTTTAATACATTGGATACTGCTTTTCAGCTAAAATTTAAAAAATCTCTCCTCCCTTTTCAACATCTGGTTTAGCAATTCCTAGAGAGACAAAACAGCCCTTTCTCTCTCATCCCATCTATTAAAATGTACCTAGGTCCTGAGACAGAAATGAATGACCATGTCAGAACTGAATACTTCTACTCCAGTATTCTGCAAGAAATAAGCCCTAATGCCTAAAACCAAAATATTACAGTAGGACAATCTTCGACAGTGCAATTGATGGAAAATTAGCTTGGTTTCCTGTTGTATCTCATGAAGTCATTTGTTACATCAAAATGCATGAAATATTATAATTAGCTCAATTTATTTCTTTATTTAAAGAACAAAATAATTTAAGTCCTTGTATCTGATCCTTTCGTGGTTGCTAAGTATTTTAATTTATAAATAAACTATTTTAAACATATGTTCCATAAAGTGTTTCCAAACAATAGTTACCATATTGAATATGCAAAACCAGAGACTGGATTTATTCAAAATGCTTACATGTTGCAATACAGGGATAGACATTTATGGTGAAACTTGTACTTTTAACCATAGAGAAATCTTTAGTAACTGAGTCACTGTATGTCTCTTTTATAAAAGATAAACAAAGTTCTTTTAATAAAATGAAATGTCAGTCTGAAGAAGTGATCACACATTTTGGGGGGTCCCTACAATTAACTAAAATATAATAAAACAAAAAATTGACAAAAAACCAATAATGTACATGTCTGTGTATTGTCATATGTCTGCCATGAGGTCAGGGATATTTAGGCCTCTGTAATTGATATTTTATATCCAGGTATCATCATTGTTAGAGATACGAGACATCAGTCTTTTTAGTAAGAGAAAAAAAAAAGACTAAAACCTAGGTTGTAAATTATAATATAGTTGACACTGGGCCTCAAGTAGCATATATCCTGCCTGTATGGATAATGATGTCAATATGTAGGTTTAATCATTGGTGATAATCTTACATCACTTATAAAAATGTATCACTTCATGCATAATTTAAAATAAAATATCATTAGAAAGAATAGTGATTAAAGTGATGAAATTGATTTCAGTACAAAAGTGTTACTGTTGGAAACCATGGGATCAGAATTCATGAATATTCTAAATATCTTTTTACCCAGCACCAAAAGTTCATCCAAATCATCGTTGTTTAAAATCAAACCTGCTGCCATGTGTCATTAAAAGCACATTATTTTGTGAGTGCTATAAAACAGAGCAGGAGGAAATGCATTAGTGAAGGATTTCATGATCACTTATAGTTACTCGAGGAGCAATAGCATATATTTCTTTAAAGGTTGTCTTTGAGCAATCAGTCTTCTCCACTTCCAACTCATTGTTCTCTTGTAGCTGTGCAGCCAGGACTCCCAGGGCTGGCGTGGAATGCAAATGTGGCACTTCTGTCTCCCCACTGCCTTCTGGAGTATTCTTCATGAATCGGTCCATCCACAGAAAATCGCAACCATGCTGCAACTCAGCAAACGAGATGAGAACGTGAAAGCTTTACCATCTCCACCTCCTTCTCCTCTTCTAGAGGCTTGTGTAGCATTGTCTCCCGCCACCCCATTCACTGAGAGTGCTCCATGATCATTCTTCCTCCGCTGTGCTTGCCTGTTCCCTTCAGGAGCTGCAGGCTGTGGAAGCATGAGGTGCTCCACTTCCTGAGAAGGCTGGGATTCTTCCCGTGGCCGCGAGGCTCTGCTCTCATCCTCTGTCTTGCTTTCCTTGTGTGTCTCAGTCTCATGAGCACACAATCTGGGTTTCGTGTCTCCGTTAGAACTGTCTAGGTTTAGGCTATTTTCCCTTTAGATTTTAACCAAAATAGGTAATGAGAAAATAATACTAAAAATCCTCTGCCTTGATTTCAGATACGATGGATTAGGTGAGTTTCCAGAGTGGATTGGGGCTGGGGATGCAGAAACCTGATGAAATGAACCCTTAGGTGCCTCTTGATTGGAAATGGATTCTTTAGCATCCTGTTTCTAAAACATCTTTTGTGCTCCCTGATACATCTGTGTTTTCTGTTTGAGGGATGCTCCCAATTGTAATCAAGTGAAGAAGACGATGACTTGAGTTTATTCACTTAGTACCTGTCTCTGTGCTAACCCCAGCTCCTCCCCATAGGGCTGCCACAGCCTTCTCCACAGCGATGGAGAAGGATGCTTTTTCATAGGTCCCCGATTTCTACTCTTGTGACACCCTCTGTTCAATAATTGAAATTACAGAATCTGTCACTGGAATTACCCACAGTTGAAGAACAATATTTTGCAAACTGTCAAGTAAATTTTAAATGGGTTGATATTAGAAGATGCAGACAACTGTGTTTGTGGGGGCTGATCAACAAAATATGTATTCAAATTTGCAAAAGTTTGGTACTTTTATGTTCCTCTTCTTCTACAGGATATAATTGGAGCTATTGAAATCATCATTATTTTTAACTTTACAAGATTTTTTTAATTACAAAATGTTTTCACTTGATAATATCTTTAAATAATTAATGACAAAACATTGTGCTATTTATAAAGCCTTAATTGAAAAAGCACTAATTTTTATTCTTAACAATACAAGGGGGGCACGGTTTCCTTTTCCAATAGGCAGCAGCCCCATTATATAATCCAGTTGGTTAAAATATCCATAAATACCATGAATTCACATTAAGTATAAATAAAATCAGTTAAAACATATTTTTTAGCCTGATAATTGAGGGGGAAAATAGTTCATTCTAGTTTTATTGCAAATATTATTGGAGCCCATATGTTCACTGCTAATAGACTTTTCCAAGAAACTATATTTTGTGCCCAATATTACCAAATCCAAGTGTAGTGACACAATTTCCATGCTGAAAGAGTCTATCCTTAGCTCAGGAGATGTCTTCTAAATTTATATTATTAGCCACACATAGGACGAGGAAATGTATACATTGGGAGAAGAGAATAATCTATCCATCTTCACAAAGAGCAGAAATTATTACTTTAAAAACATGTGTTATTGAATTGACAACTTATATTGCATGATATTCCATTGGTAGCTCCATAGTAGCATATTTGTGGACATTGTAGAGTATATTACATTGAATGCAGAAACACTGAGATGCTTTTGTGGATATTCATGGAAATGAGCAAGTCTCTGCCAGTCATCAGGAGCGATATGCTAAATAAAAGGTAGTTGGCGTGTTTCCTAAGATTATTGTTAAACATCCTTTTGTGTTTATGGGGGAGATTTTCAAACAAGAGAATTTCGTTTTCCAAATGGTTTCCATGGCTTCGTTTTTTGCATTTTCTTGGCACATGGATTAAATTATCTGAGAGGAGAGGAAATGAAGATGGTAACAATCCAATAATTCCTCTTCAGCGAAGAGCATTTAAAATTCAGTAACCATCGACGTTTAATTTCTTCCTCATTAGAACCAGGAGAGCAGAGAGATGGGGAGAGGGGGCTGATTTAAGAACATTGCAGCTCATTCTTAAAACATCGTGGTATTTTTCTTGAAACAGAAGGTAGTAATCAATGAGAAGTTATTCAATGTGGTTCAGCTCATATAATACTTTCCTGGTGTTAGTCTAACCACTATTGCTTTGCACCTTTTTTTTTTTTTTAAACCTTAGTAGACTCTTGAAGGTCACATCTGTTAGGGCACATAATGGTTTTTAATCACACTTTTCTAAATGACTAGAACACAAGTATGTGAGGGGAGCAGCACTTAAACCGAAGCTTGATCCCTGTTGTAGGATATTTGGGTGGTGATTTTCTGGAGGATTGAATGCGAAATGGCAGAGACCTCTGCTGAACCCAAGCCAGTTGATATACAGCTGAACAATCAAATGCAGGCATACCCCCACTCTGAGTAAGTCCCCTCTCCCAGAGGAGGATCAGGGAGAACACAATTTCAATTTTAGGGAAGCAAAGAAGGCTAGAATAATATATTATCTTTACAGGCCCTTGTCTTCAATTCCAAACACCTCTAATGCACCTTAAATCCACATCAGATCAGTTTCAACCAAATTATAATAAGTATTCACAGTACAGTGCCCCCTCCCCAAGTTTGAATTAGGTGCTAAAAACAATTTTTTCCTCTTTTTCAACTTACATTTAACTAGAGTCGTTGATGATGTGCTACTGACTTTTGTTATAAAGCTTGGAATAAAACTCAAATACTATAGTCCATATCAAATTGACTTGCATATATTTTTTATTCTAGGGGCAAAAGACCAATTTATTTAGAAATTAATTTCATTCAATAACAATACTCATCCAGGCAGTGAGGATATGACAGCTACAAACAACAAGGACCTTTCTTGTGGGAATTCCAGTCACTATATATTGGTCCGGAAAATAAATACACACTAGATAAGTTCAGAAAGTAACAAATGTGATAAGGTAGATAACACAGAGTGATGGAAAAGGAATGACTGAAGGGTCCTGCTTATTTGTATCTTTTGTGAAGATATTTTGAAGACATGACATTTGTATTGAGACCTATAGGCAATCAACAATTAACTCTCAGAAGAGTTGAAAGCAAAAATAAGAACAAAATCTTATATAAAGAATGTTAGACAAATCATTGAAACATCCAATATGACTGGACCCCTTGAATGAGGGAAGCTTATTGATGGATGAGCTCCAGTTTGCACAAGGCCTTGGAAGTCATGGTGAGTTTTTCACATGGGCCATCAACATATTAGGGCTGGGGATGTGGCTCAGTGGTTGAGTACCCCAGAATTCAATCTCTGGTACCAAAAAAAAATTAAAAAAGAGGGCTCTATTGTCCAACATTTTTGACATTTTTGCAATATTTTAACTAAAGATAACTTGAGGCATCTGCCCTCAAATCTATTCCTAAGTGCTAGTATATTATGTGCATGTTTTAGTTTGCTTTTGTACCATGGAGACCAAAAGACCTGAAAAAAAAAAAAACAATACAGAGGAGAAAAAGTTTATTTAGGCTCACAGTTTCAGAGGTCTCAGTTCATAGACGTACTGCATGCTCTAAGAAGGAGGTGAGGCAGAACATCATGGTGGAAGGTTGTGACAGAGTCAAGCAGCTCAGGACATGACAATCAGGATGCAAAAACAATGTCTCTGCTCACCCATAATGAAATATGTATTCTAAAGGCACACCACCAGTTTCCCACCCTGTCTGGCCACACCCTACTTGCCTATAGTTACCACCCAGTTAATGCATTCAAGAAGATTAATGCATGGACTAGACTTAGGCTCTCAAAATCCAATCATTTCACCTCTAAACTTTCTCGAATTTTTGTCTAGCACTTGAGTTTGAGGGCCACCTTGTATTCAAACCATTACAATACCCAAATAAGATAGATCACATTATCTCAGAGACATGATCATTTCCTTCCATTTATGAAACTCATTTCTTGGTAGGTAGCAACATGGAAGCCATCCTGTTTGTTATCTAATTTAATTAGATGTAAATAACATCAGTGATTTATTAGCCCTAGGGCAAAGTAATTTTTTAAAAAAACCTTTATATCCTTAAAGAGTTTATAATAAACACATGGTATTTATGGCATGTAAAGCCACTGAGGTCAATAAAACATTTGCTCCTTTCTTCCTCATTTAAAAAGATTAATCTTTTGATTTAGTGACTGAATAAGAGCCAAAATGATGACATATGACATTTGAAGCTTGGAGAAGAAAGCACTGGTTTGGTAATAGTATATGTCCATAGCAATTATACCCAGAATATCATGAAAGTTAACCTGAACATCAAGGAAGGAAAGAAATTCTGAATCACTATAGCCTAAAACATATGCTATGTATAATACATGTGAAGCATATAAATATAAATACTCATATATAAAATTCAATATTAAATTTTTTAGGTCCCATAATTGGTGTCAATGAAATGCATTGACGATTTATTGATGGCCTATGACCTGAAAGGCAGGGACTATTCTGGGAAAAGTGAGTCTAAGATCCAAGACAGACGGTCCTCTTCATACATCTGAAAGGGAAGAAGGGTGACAGGCAGCATCAGCAGGCAGTGCTATGGAGGCCTGCTGCAGTTTGGCTGGGCAAATAACCCGGAGGTGACAAGCAACTTGAAGGTTGAAGCGGGAACTGCTTTATTGGGGGGAAACTCAGCAGGAACTGAGGGGGAACTCAAGGTAGCGGGCACCCAAGGTAGCAGGAGCCGCCTTATTGCAGAACAGCAGAGGTATATATACCTAACTGATGACACACAGCTTGACTCAATTAGCATCCTCCAGTTATGGCAATCAGCCAATAAGGAATCTCCACCAACTTATAGGCTCGGTGGCGTTGCTTCACAAACCACTCCTCCTGGCAAACTGCCAGGGGCCATCTTGACTTGATTCACGGCCCCCAACAGAGGCCAGCAGCAGGACAGGAGCAGTGGACAGCAGAAAGCCACAGAGGCCCATGCAGCTGAAACTCCAAAGCCAAGGAGCTTGTGACAGCCTCAGGGTGAGGCCAGGAGAAGAGAGAATCCAGTTAAACCTCCAACAGGATATGGAGTAGGACCTGCAGGTGAGGGTGGGGAATGGCAGAAGCACAAAGAATTGCCAGACAGAGGACGCAGCAGAAGCACTTCACAGAGGTGAGATGCCCAGTGTTTTAGGGGACAAATACATACGTGTTTTCAATATGTAGACACAACTACAAATGCACATGCATACGCTTTGAATCTATCACACAATACGAATTATTTTCACTTCATTATTTATTAGGACCCTAGGAGGTCAATGCGCTTACTCAAAGTGATTCAAAATGAGTCATTCTTCAGGATTATTTTTCCTCCTCCGGATAGGCTTTTTCCTCAATACCAAGATGTATGAAATAATAATAATATTTGCATTCCATCAGTTTTATGCATTTATCTGCATTTACAGGGGATGTTAAACAGGATAAAAAAGATGAAGCACAAACACATCCATTTTCCTGATTCTAGTTGATAGTTTGACATGGCAGGAGTTTAAAATTCCATTTTAAAGTAACACTATAGATATCATCTTAAAAACTTAAAGTCCTAAACAAATCTTAAAAATAAACAAACAAACAAACAACAAAGGCCTGAGAGTAGTTTGATTCTCAAGAGAATTCCAATTTACATAGCCAGGAAGTCTAATCACAAGTAAGTATAAAGGACTCATTTTTGAAGTCTCCACTCTTCTCAGTACTTTTGTGAACACTAATAAAGACTCATTCTCAGTTTTAAAGCTTCTTGTTTTAAAGGCAAACAGCTGCTAATTCCAATGTTAAAACAACACAGTTAATCTGAAATAGGCACAGGGATTATGATTGTTTTATCCAAATACCCAGGAAAATTCCTTTCTTTTATGGACATCTTCTGTCACCGGCTTTCATTGCTGATCCACCTCTATGGTGGAAGTTTCGCAGTCTTACATTTCATCAATGGCACGAAAATATCTACAAGCATATATAACTTATCGAAAGCTGAAAAGGAGGAAATAGAAGAAATGTATCTTAAAATATGATTGTGGTGTGGGGTGGGGAATGAGAAAGAGGCCATGTTATTTGTATGAAAGAAACAGAAAGAAATCACACCATGCATCTTACACAACTGGTCCAAGGGAGGTCAGGTCGAATAGGACTGTTTAGAGTGAAGACAAGACCCAGACCAATCCTGCTAGGAGCTGCCCTGTGGCTAGATTTACTTCCAGCATCTAGCGGGTACACTTTCCACTGATATCCTTTAAATAAGCTTTAATATTTTTTTGTGTTAAAATCTCTATTGTAATAGGGAAAATTGAGGAAGACACTTATTAAAAAGAGGCAGCAACACATGTGGTATTATTTTTACAGCCATCCAGTGTGTTGATACAAAGTAATACATTTGAGTCAAACATCATCTGTGTGAGTAGTTAAAGTGAAAGCTGATCTGACTTTGCACTGTGGCCCAACTGGCCGTCCAATTAGCAAAATGATTAGCCCGGCTAATATCAACAGACCCATTCCTATGTCAATTTGACAGTTATATTGCTTCACAGATTTCAGCCTCTCCCTAGGGCCTGACCATGATCCATATATACTTTTGGATACATATGGATAAATCCTTAATGAAGTACCACGCATTGGGTTTCTACCGGAATTCTGCATCAGCATTTTTTTTTTCAAGAATACAAAAATACTTCAGCAGTTTCCAAAACCAGGGATATTTTACTTTTTAAAAAATCTATACTGAATCAGGACTGCCTCTACCTTATTTTCTGAAAAGGTTTATATAGAAGGGTGGGGAGTTATACAGCAAACAACATTGAACATGAAGCCTATCTTTGGCCCGTAGTTAAAGAGAACAAGAATAGTTTAAGTATAAACCATTTAATTCTGTGATTTAAATATTATTCTAATGAACCTCATAAATCCCGTAAATGTATTTTTATAATAAAGACTTGGAAATAATCTCCCTATTGACACTGTAGCTGAACATGAATATTTTCAAGGGGAGCCTCTCAATATTCTGTCCCTTTTCCAGACAACCTATTGATTGGCCCAAAGTCTACAAAATTGGATAAAATACGATTTTATTTTGAAATCTTTGTAAGCTTCACAAAAGCAGTAGAAATTTGAGATTCGTGTGAGAAATAAGTGTGATTCCTAAATCCTATTAATGTTTCAGCAGGCACCCACCAGGGAATCTGGATAGACTCAAGAGGTTTTACAGGGCTCCCCAAAACAACACACACTTCTCTTTGTGCATGCAGGGGAAGGGTTAGTGTTTTCCTGGGTTGGATGTGTGCGCTGTGGTTTTCACCACTTTCTCAAAAGGATCTGAGGCTCACGAAAGCATCATAGCCCTGTCTTGGAGAACTCATCGTATAAAGTCAAATTCCAAAGAAGAAAGTGTGCATATTTTCCATTTGGTCCTGAAGACACACACTGTTCTTCTATACACTGCCCCTAAGCCAGGGGAGTGCATCCCTTTGGGATTCCTAATAGGATTTGTTAATAAAGAAGAGTGACAGAGAATTAGATCATCCATCCAGGTGTCTATTCCCCACCCCTTCCATGACAGTGGACACTTGCTGGTTCTCCCACCATGCAACACAGGTGTCCAGTTCCCTCTTTCTCTCTGTGTCCCCCGCTCCTTCATGTCTGCAGGTCTAGGGGCAATAATCACAGTCTTACTATCTCTGGGTATGACACAGTCCTTGGTGGCTTCTCTATACTCTGCCCACAAGTGGTAAGCAGCCACAGTGAGTGCCATCTCTTTTTTTTCCACCATCTCAATGGACAGACAAGTAGATAAACTAGTGTTAAGCTCTCCCTCCCTTCTTTTGCTGAGATGGATAGGATAGGTGAGAAGAAAAGCAATGTGCTTGGCAAAAAAAAGTGTCATCCTGTTAGAGTGATCACGATGGTTAGACCCCAGCTGCACCAGGAAAGTAAGTAGCTTGCAATAGGCAAAAGTCATTACCCAAGGTGAGTGGGGAAAATGGTAGAGATCAGTTTTCTCTTGAATAAGGAAGGACATAAATGAAATGATACTGATAAATGAAAACTGATTATTAACTTCAAATAAAACAACAAAGAATTTGTACATCTTATCCTACAAAATGGTTTGAAGTCATTGAATGACTATGAATGGGAAGGTGAATAACTATGAATGGGAAGTTCAAAGCCCACCTCAGCAACTTAACAAGGCCCTAAGAACCTTAGCAAGACCCTGTTTCAAAATAAAATGTAAGCTGGGGGTGGTGATGCATGCCTGTAACCCCAGGGGCTCAGGAAGATAAGGCTGAGGATTTTGAGTTCAAAGCCTCAGCAACTTAGCAAGACCCTAAGCAACTTAGTGAAACTCTGTTTCTAAATAAAACATTAAAAAGGTGGGGGATGTGGCTCAGTGGTTAAGCAACCCTGTGTTCAATCCTCAGTAACAAAAAGAAAAAAAAATCATATAAATATAATAAAATCTCCTGTATCAAAAAAAAGAAGGAGAAGGAGAAGGAGAAGAAAGAAAGAAAGAAAGAAAGAAATACAAAATTTGCTCTTAACTTTTAAATTTTACAGAATTTTTAAAATTAGAAATCTTAGTTTTGTGGCATCATTGTTATTGTAGATTTTAATGTTGGAGGATTATACAGTTGATGAGCAATATCATACCTATTTATTATCTCAATAATCTTTCACTGAGCTTCATACATTAAGTTGATATTTCAAATAAATATTTGTTAAAAATTATTTATAAAATGTCCTCTAAAAAGAACTTAAATGGTCTAGATTTGGATAATGTTAAACAATTGTTTTGGAAAATCGACTTTACCCAAAGAGAATTTATTATTATGTATCTACCACTCAAGCCTGTTTTCAGTGTCAATGTGAATCTAAAATGGTGTAAGTTTTCCTCTTAATACTTTCTCAGAGTGGAGATTAATGAACCACTTTGGCATTTGCAGAAAATCTATATCAGTTAGCTTTTATTTGTAGAACATTTTTACTTTTTTTGCATTTATCCTTTATTTTATGTAATGTATATCCACATATAGTTACTCTGAAGTCTTTTTGCCCTTTGAACCAAAACTATTTTTTAAAACGTTTCCTTTAGAAATATTGAGAGTGAGGACTCATAGTACACTTTTTCCTGACATTTGACTCACACAATCCATCTCATCAAAGGAAGAAGAGGGGAGCTTAAAATTAGCTTTGTTCATCTAAAATTGTTCCCAAACATATTTAATCTCAAACTAAACAAACAACATTAACAACTTTTTGGTTGGCTGTTTTTTAGATGGACTCTCACCATGTTGCCCAAGCTGGCCTGGAACTCCTGAGCTTAAATGGTCCTTCAAACTCCCAAGTAGCTGGGACTACAGGTATTCGTCATCATGCCCAGCTAACATTAACACTTTTTAAGTAATAGGAAAGAAAAGAGATGTGATCTGAGAGATGTATTCTTTCTGAACCCAGACAGATGTGGTATAACTTCCATTTAAAATTATCATATTAGACACCAGTAGTTCACTGGCCTGTTTTATTTTATTAATGACCTGTGCGCAAATACATGGGCTCATCTCAACTTAGATATCACCTATTAGAAGCATTCAAGTTCTTTTTGAATAATATTTTTCCCTGAAGTAGTTTTCCTTTGGGTTGAGTCAAAAGCTGGGTCCATATGTCTTAGTTTGCTAAGACAGTGATCAAAATGTTCTCTTAGAAATAGCACATAATTCATTGCCTGGCTCTTATTTAGAAAGCAGAATAATATATTTCACTGTTAGGTAACAAAAATCTATATTGTTTAAAATGTCTGTAATCTGAGTTCTTTTCTTTCCCCCTAAAGTGACATTGACTGAAATCTCTCCATAAAGAGAATTAGGCTATTGCTTCTAGTTCAAATGCATACCCCTTAATTTCCTCTAATTTTATACAATGTAAATAAATACTCTGTAATGTTCAGAGGCTACTGGAAAACTCTGAATGCCTATCATGTGTTCTAAATAAGGCCTTCTTGAATAAAGAATTACCTTTGAGCTAAGAAAAGTAATAGTTGCTAAGGAGAAAGGTCAAGGAGAGCAAGTGGGCTTTTTCCTGTATTTGTCTGTGAGAATAAACATATGGAGGAAAATGTTCTTCTATAAAAGAATTCAAACAAAGAAAAAGTCTTCAGAAAATAGATTGCCATGGAAAGTTTATTTAAACTTAAGACTCCCGCATGGAATTAGCCAAGTTAGCCTGCATTGAATTGAATGAATAATTCCATTCCAATATGGTCCACTTTCCTTTAATTTCTATGAGTTATGTTTAGAATATTTGTGCCCAGTAGAATATGAGACATTTTAACATCAGCAAATTGAGCACAAGAAATAAAACCCTGAAAGAAATGGGTTTGTAACTTCAGTGCTAGCTAGACTTGTTTGGACTCAGAATAATGCTAAAAGAGAAATATAATATCAGAGATTATATTAAAAACAACAACAACAACAAAAATCCTAGATTTCAAATGTGCAGCACTCACTGGAATCATGAGTTCTATATTTCAAAATCTATTTCTATGGAAAACATTGCATTCAATTCTTACAGTGTTTCACAAGCACACAGAGAACAAAACAATTTGAATTGCTCGTTTATTAGAAGTAGGTGGATTTGTAACACAAAGTGTTATAGCTAATGTCTTCTCTCACAGAATGCATTTTGCATTTCCTTCCACTGATGTATTCTGAATAATCAGCAGAGCTTTGTTTGTAACATATGACATAGTCCTTTGTGAGCTTTGACAAACTTTTATAATGAGGCTGTGAAGCTAAATAGGACTCAGAGTATTAAGCAAATGAGTCATGGTTAAAATTTTCTCAATTTGCCTTTGATGAATTAATCATAATGGAGAATTTTTGAAAGCTTCTAATAGTACTAAAACTTAAAACACTGAAAAGCTATTGTGAGACTCAAGACTGATTTTCCTTTGTCATTAGCATTGGATATTTTGTTTCTAGTGCTAAAGAAAAAACCCTTGTAAATGTGAATACCTCATGAATGCCAAGTATGTGTTCTGCACATACTTATCTACACCCTTGGATCTAAAGAATATGATTTTTAAAAAACCTGCTCATACACTAATTCTGTGCCTAGTGAAGGCATAGCATCAAGATAGACAACCTGCTTTCCCACACTTTCTTTCTCCTGTGTGCTCCTTGACTTAATGACCAAGATCTGGGCTATTTGGAAAATAGGCAGCTGTCACTCAATTTTCTCGTCACCTGGGATCTAGTAAAGAAAGAGGAGGAGGATGGATAAAAACACACCTGACTCATCCAGTCACAATTAAAAAAAGAGAAACAAGTTCTGGTGCTCTATTGCAAGTAGGATGACAGTACATAATCTTCTGTACCATATATTCCAAAAATCTAGAGGAAAAGATTTTACATATTTTCACCACAAAGAAATGATAAATGTTTAAAGGGGAAAAGATATTCTAAAGGTTTAGACTTGATTTAACTATAATACTATGGGCATAATACCACTAGAAGCAGATGCTTCTCATTCATATCTAAAAGTAAAAAGTGGAGGTGGATCTGTCCTATCAGACAGTCAATCACTTTATTAAACTATATTAATTTGGATCCTGTGATACTAGGGCAAGAATGTATGGATTGATCAGTCTTGTAGAAGAGATAGCTCAGAAATAAGCCCTATGTCATGTCATCTCCTTAGCTAAGGTCTTGTCATGTTTAATTTTACACTTACCTTTTCTTTTATTCTATGTTGGTTTGCTTATGCATACCACCTTCCAGGAAAACACACCTAAAATGTAATTGTGGCACCAAGACTTTGAATGAATGACGTGGCTTATGAAATAATAAAGGCAACATTGAACTATTCCAGATGATTTCAGTTTTCTTATACTCTAAGTGCTTGCCTTTCATAATTACAAAATATAAATAAATAAATAAAATGAAATAAATAGAAACTTATTCTAAAAAATACTTTAAAAAATAACTCAGCAATAAAAAAAGAATAAGATCATGGTATATGCAGGGAAATGGATGGCATTAGAGCAGATTATGCCAAGTGAAGTTAGCCAATACCCCCCCCAAAATGCTGAATATCTTCTCTGATATAAGGGGGGTGACTCAAAATGGGGTTGGGAGGGAGAGCAAGGGAGGAAGATTACCTCTAGATAGAGAATAGGGGTGGGAGGGAAAGGGACGGAGAAGGGGAATAGCATGGATGGTAAAAGGAGACCCTCATCACTATACAAATACATGTATGAAGATGTGAATTTGGTGTCAACATACCTTATATACAATCAGAGATATGATAAATTGTGGTATAAAAGTGTATTAAGAATTGTAATGCAAAATTAATTAATTAATTAATTAAAAAATAAAATATAAATTAAAAATAACTCATGGACTGGGCTTGTGGTGCATGCCTATAATCCCAGCTTCTCAGGAGGGTGAGGCAGGATTATTGCAAGAACAAGGCCAGTCTGGGCAACAACATCCCATCTCAAAAACAAGCAAAAGCAAAGAAAAAGTGAAAAGAAAAAAAATAAGTCGTGATGGACTTTCACATGAACACTTTTTAAAATAGAATGTTGATGCTCTAATAGAATGTATTTGCTTTTTCCTAGGTTTTCCTTATTGTATCACTTAGCATCAATGATGGAGACACACTAAAAGCATGCTACTCCAACCACCTTTTTCCTGCTTCAGTGCTTAATTTTTTAAATGAAATAAAATATGACAAGTTATACCTAATAATAAAATATTCAACAGAATGAAGTTGCCATCTTATCACAGATACACCCTTGGCAAACCCTGAACTGGTCTTGAAAGCATCTTTTGTCAGCCAAATGTGGAGCCAAAAAATAACTTTAGGATCTTAAACTTGCACACACATATACAAAAAGGTCCTGTGAGTATATTTGCACATATTAATATAGCCCACAGATCTTTATTAAGGTGTTCTTAATCCGAGAAATATGACTTATCAACTGTAGATGTGAAACAGCTAAGTTGTTATAGAGAACACTAAAATAAAACTAAGTTTTGCTAACATTTTCAAATTTAATAATAGAATCATTATTAAACCTGGGTAGGCACTAAGAATGTTAAAAGGTTGAGGGATTGAATGCATGTGGTAATGAAAATTCACTGAAGATGTAAAAGTAGCCAAGAGTGAAAGAGAGCAAGGCAAGTTGGGAACCCTCACCCCACTGTGTATGTCTAAGTTGTCTGGCTCCTGCATGGCACTGATTTCCAAGCATACAAGGGGGAGAGGTCATGGAAGGAAGGAAAGGGGTTATTGCTGACAAAGAGAAGATGGAGAAATGTGAAGATAGACAGGTATCAAATTTGTAACTATGAGCAGTTTATTTTCATGAGACCTTGGTATGTAGTGGGTACAGGGAAAGCAAATGGTCCATGCTAACATTGGAAATCACGGAAGACATGATCCATGAAGATAGAAGCCTAGAATGGATTTTATTCCCCAGGGGTCCTAGGGGTCTACTGAAGAGTTTTAACTGGAGGATTGCCCTTTTCACTGTTGAGAGCCACAGCCAAGTCAGGATGGCACCTAGCATTTTGCCAGAAGGAGTGGTTGGGAGGTGACACCAGCGAGCCATTGGGATGATGGTGATTAAGTTAAGCTGTGTATAATTATTGGGATGATGACTGATTGCTGTAACTGGATGATGCTGGATTGGGGCAAGCTGTGTATTCAGTTGTGTATGTGGACCTCTGCTGTCCGGCAGTGGGGCGGCTCCTACTGCCTCGGGTGCCCGCCACTTCTTAGTTCTTGCGGAGTTTCCGCAGAATTCGTGTTGGGTTCTGGAATAAAGTTCGCTCCTGCTTGAACCTACAAGTGGCTCGTGACCTCCCGGTTATTTTGTACTCAGCCAGACTGCGGCATTTCACATCAGACTCGTCTAAAGGTAACTGTAGAGATGGAAATGTTTTCAGGGGTGCGACCTGAGTCGGGGAGCAAGTTGGGAGAAGTAATCCTAGGACGCAGTGAGAACAACCTGAATGGACGATGCAAGTGAAATGAAGGAAGCAAACATCTCTTGAGAGGAGCAGAGGACACACTTAAAGTTCTACTCGTTCTTCATCCAAATCTAACAGACATTTTAGAACTTACGTTTCCCCTCAAATGTGATTTTTTTACAACAAAGCATTCAAGAAATTGAACTGATAAACTAAAAATTGTTCTAGCACTCTCCTGGTAGAATAAAGAAGCTACTACCATTTAGTCACACTTTTTGAAAAGTAAACATGACATCAGCATTTAAAGAAAGCACCTTGGTTTTCCTCCGCTGCAGCTTGTTTTATTTCAAAGGATGAGGGAGTTAAGATCGGTGTTGCCTACAAAGGTATGTCTTTGAAGCATCCCCAGGGTTTCAGTTTCAAACATCAGGTCATTTCCACTGTCCTTTATCCTGGCTGTGCCACTGAAGAGATTTTTTTGCGCCACTTTTGAGGATATATATGTAATCCCAAATGTGGATTATTTCTCTGTCCCTCCTTTATGTAGTCTGGCTTTGAGTGCCAAAGCAAAATCAGCCTTGGTTCCCATATGTCTTTCCTTGATTGGCCCACTGGTTTGGATACCAGAGAGATTTCCATTGGCCTGAAACATTGAAGGCTTAACGATGTTCTAGGTTGAAAATCAGAGTTTCCAATCAATGTATCATTTCCCAACTTAATGGCTAGGTTGTAGTGTCGATCCCTTGAGAGAATATAAAACCTTGAAATATTGGCAATTTCGATATATAGCCCAAGAGTATTTGCCATTTATCTGAAATAGACATGATCTGTATGTAGCTCACTGGCCCAGACTCCCAGAGTCTTTTGTAAATGCTGTTTCTGTCCCAGAGCGTGGACCATGCAGAGCTTCAGGAAGGGAAACAGAAAAGAAGTTCAATTTAAACTAGTCGCTTTAGATGACTACAAGAGGGGGCTTGGGTGCTACAGAAAATTGAACACATTTCATGCTCAGAGATCGATGTGGTAATTGGATGCTCTTTGAAAGGTATATATAATTGGTTTCGATAAAATACGGGGTTGTATGAACTTTTGCCCAGACCAGAAACCAAATAGGAGAGTCCATTTACATGTTTCTGAATTTCAACATTCTCCTTTCCTAATGGAACATTAAGAGCTGTGGTAAACTCAAGATGATGAAAATTTGAAGTGGCTACTGCTTGAAAAGAATGATTCTCTTATGTTTTCATACAATCACTTAATGAGCTGTATCCCATCAGGTCATAATGGAGGCCCACAACACTTAACCCTAAATAGCCCGTTGGAGCCTGCCTTTTTATTGAGAACATTTTTAAAAGTTCTGTTTGCTTCCCTTATTCTCCCAACCCACCTCTTGCTTGTTAGGGTAGGACATTTGGCTTTGTGTTTAAAACCAGAAATGGAAAGTCGCTTTGGCTTTTCTTAATAAAATCTTCACAAATTTGATTTTTAACATATAGAAATGAGTTTTCCATTAAATTCTCTCTCTCCTCTCTCTCTTTTTTTCATTTAGGGAAGGCAACAAGGTAGTAGGCAGCACAGAAGTCTATAATTAAGAACAAAGATTCTCTATTTTCTCTGCTTGCTCACATATATGTTTTGCTTCTTGATTATTACATTTTAGATTCTTTTTCTTGATGAATTGTACTTGGTATAACATGATGCAATTAGGAGTCTTGGCACGAAGTTGAAGCTTGGACTCGGTTACCTAGAAGCAGAAATGGCAGGGCGGGACATAAGATGCTAGGCGCCTGCTGGTGTCTAGGATGTCTAGGATTCTGTTGGCTTTGAATATGGAAGTGAAAACATTGCATGTTTGTGATTTTGTGTTGTTGTTCAGTTTTCCTTTCATGAACACAGGCAGATTTTAATGAAGAGTATTTATGACGTAATTGAAAACACCGGATATGGATTCAAGAAAAACTGGATGCCTTTGCTGGCAGCCATTTCTCCTTTACTTACACAAATTTGAATTATTTTCATCCATCATTTCATATTAATCATCAAAAAATATCCTCAGTGGTGCTTCATAACTCCACTCGATAGGTAAGAAATCTGAGGGAAGTTATGTAATTTGCTACAGACCCCAAAGCCTGAAGCTAGAAGGGTGGGCATGCTGAGTGTGATTCCTGTCTGTGTTCTCTGATACCACACAGCCTGCTTCAGGATGGGAAGCTCCTGTGTTGCTGGCTAACTCTGGGTCCTGGGTCAGTTTAATTTCCCTGAGTCTTCTTTTAGGAGTATGTGTAGTGGGGACCCTTGTACAGTTGGTTATGCATATTAACTGATTAGCATATGTCACCTTACTCACATACTGTCATGACACACAGGAAGTCAGTAGTTTGAAAAAATGCATGCCTATGACTTGAAATTCACTGAAGGAAGACAACACTTTTGCTTCCTGGACAGTTAAGGATGGAACATTAAGTAAAGGTACGTTTTGGACCGGAGAATCTATGGGACAAGAAGAATGCATATTTTCTTTTGTTTTGACCCTGTACAGACAGAAAATAAATGGGGTCAACTTCTTTTCACAATGTTAGTTGACTTACAGAAGTAGAAGGCTTCCTTCAACAAATGAAATGAATAGCGTCAGACCTGAAAATATATTAGTATCTCAGGAATTCAACCAGACGCTATTTCATTCTGAAGAACAAAATTAGAAATCCCCATTAATATACTCTTTGCAGACTGAAGAATATATATATATATATATATATATATATATATATATATATATATAAAAACAGAGTAGAATTTCATGCTGAATTTATGGTGTTTTTCTTTGCCGTACATTTTGGCTGTCTGTGAAAGCCACAAATGTGAATACATGCTATAATGGAGCTTAGAAGAAAGTGAAGAAGAAGAAGAAGGAGGAGGAAGGGAAGAAAAATGGTAGCTGACAGATACCATTGTAAAAGGCAGGAAATTTAATGACTAAATGGGAAAGATGGGATCCAATAATCAACAACTAAATAAAAAGGTAAAACATAGCTGTGTCATTCATTCTGAAAGAATGAGTTTTTGTTAAGAATAATTCTAATTATTGGAAAAAAGGGGATTACAATAAAGCTGTTTGTGCGTTTGTTTATATTATTGGTCTGTGTTGATTCTAATTAATTTTGATATTATGAAGGAAATGTTTCTAAGCAGTTTTATCTTTGTCCTAATATGTTATTCCTGTTTTCTACTTTGCCTTGAACCGTTGTATGTGCCTTTCTTCCCTTTTGCATCTTGAACTTAACATTGGAATCATTACAGATGCTCTTAGATAGCAGAGGTTTCACCAGATCTTCCATACTCCTACTATTATTTAACTGTAAAATCATTTACGTTATTTTTTCAAAATTTAAAATAAGTATGCTCTTTGTGCAGTCTCAACATTAAACTATTATTTGAAGTATGACATGTTTTATACCATCCTTTGGAATATGGAACAAGACCCCTATAATCCCTCCCAGAGTTGCCTTTTAATCCCTATTTTATGAAGCAGATCACAGTTACTGTTGCAAAATAATTACTGGGTGGAAATAGTCCCCACCAGGAGAGCATGTGAGAGCTTAGTCATGTTACCTTTCAGTGGGGATCACGGCAACCACAGACTGAGGCTGGTCAGTGCTAACTGGATAGAGAAAGAGGACATAGGCTTAGGCTGAGTTGTAAGCAATGTTGAGAATTCTGGACCCTATGCAGCTTGTGAAACTCGGCTCAGACAGAGCAGCTGGTGAGAAAGAGGCCAGAGCTAACTGGATAGGGAAAGAAGACTCAGGCTTAGGCTACATCCATTCCATCCAGCTTTATCCTGCATCTCTGTTAAGTGACTCATTGTCTACCAATTTGAATTTTGCCTCCGGGGTGTGGAGGACTCCAGGCAAACTTTCAGTGTAGTATGTCCAGTTTCCAAGATAATTCTGAATTTGAAGCTATCTTGAAAACAGAGGCAGATTTAGGTTTTGTAAACTCTGAAGCTTATGCAATTCTGGGAACTCTCTAAACTTATAATCTTAAAAATCACCCATGCAAAAGAGATACGATTTTTCAAAGTTACAGTGAAGAAGGAAGCACAAATTACAAATCTTAAAGGACTAATAAATATTACAAAATACAAAAAAATTAACATAAATATTCTTCTGTAATTTTTACCTACTTTTTGACTACCTGTTATTTGACAGCCTGTTCATAGTATATCATTTAAAAAAAAAACATTCTCCCTAAGGAGAATAAAAAGGTAACTCAGTCCTTATTCTAGAGGAACTGATTTACTTTTCTGTTATATCTTAAAGTTTCTTTAGGGATTACAATTTGTTGATATCCTGTAATTCGGGGAAATTCATTCACATTGTGGGAATCATCTATCAAGTTTCTTTCATGTGCAAGCTACCAGGTATGGAAAAATACTACCTTTTATGAAATACAGATAATTTTCCTTTGCTTCCAAAATTCTCCTTTTGCTAGATACCGTGAGGCACATCTATCCTTCATGTGACCTCTAGACATGCACTACTGCATCATGACCCTAGTGTATTGGCACAAGGGGAAGAAGATGCATTATTGGGGCTAGTGCCACCCTGGCTCCTGGCAACTTACAAATATACATGAAAGTGCCTAAAAGAGACAAGAATGAAGAAAAGTGGATGAGCTTGTAACCAGAACTGTGTTGCTGTAAGGAGTTAAAGCTTCTTCAGTGCAAAGGAAATAACCCTTAATGTGAAGAGACAGACTATAGAATGGGAGAGAAATCTTTACCACCTGCCCCTCAGATAGAGCATTAATCTCCATGACACAAAAAGAACTCAAAAAACTTAACACCAAAAAAAAAAAACAAAGAACCTAATCAATAAATGGACCAAGGAACAGAACACATACTTTATAGAAGAAGAAATATGATCCATCCACAAATATATGAGAAAATGTTTAACATCTCTAGCAATTAGAGAAATGCAAATTAAAACTACACTGAGATTCCATCTCACTCCAGTCAGAATGGCAATTATAAAGAATACAAGTAACAATAAATGTTAGTGAGTATAGGGGAGAAAGGTACTATTATGCACTGCTGGTGGGACTGCAAATTGGTGCAACCACTATGGAAAGCAGTATGGAGATTCCTTAGAAAACTTGGAACAGAACCACCATTTGATCCAGATATTCCACTCTGTGGCATATAACCCAAAGTACTTAAAATCAGCATATTATAGTGACACGCCACACTCATGTTTATAACAGCTCAATTCACAATACCCAATCTCTGGAACCAACCTAGGTGTCCTTCAACAGATGAATGGATAAAGAAAATGGGGTATATTTACACAATGAAATATTACTCAGCCATAAGGAAGAATTAAATCATGGGATTTGCTGGTAAATGGATCGAACTGGAGAATGTCATGCTATGTTAAATAAACAAGACCCCAAAAACAAAGGCCAAATATTCTCTCTGATATGTGGATTCTAACCCACAATGAGTGAGCGTAGGGAAGGGAAGAACAGAAGTTCTTTGGTTTAGACAAAGGAGAATAAAGGGAAGGGAGTGGGGAGCAGGAATGACAGTAGAATTAATTACACAGAACTTCTCTCTTCTTGTATTTGAATCCATGACCAGGTAACTCTGCATCATGTACAACCACTAAAATAGGATCCAAATTAGAATAAGTTATACTCCATGAATGTATAATATGCCAAAATACATCCTATTGTCATATATCTCTAAAAAGAACAAGTAGAAAAAATATAAATCGGTATTGCTATTATAAAATAATAAAATAAAATATTGTTCTGATGGCACTGGGAAACAACTAAGAGGTATTACTTTGAGAGGTGGATTCATCAGAAAGGACACATTGTATAATCATTTGCTGAGACTGAAGAGCAGAAATAATTAGGAATCCTGCTTAGAGTGGAGAAAATGAAGGTTGTGTTGAAATGATGTGTTTCATCCTAGGAAATGCTGAGCTGCCCTTCTTTCTGGGAGGTCAGATATAAATGTTTGGCAGATAAGTGAAAAGCTCAAGTCAATAGCTCAGTAGGGACATAAACACGGGAGGTACCCTGTCGACGAAAAATGATGTCTTGGGTTTGGGAGAGATCAACCAGAGAGTCTGGTAGAGAAAAGAGGAAAAGGTCAGAATCTAGACCTATGTCTGAAAGGAATGAGACAGAATCAGGCAGGTATATCCAGGAAGTGCCCTCACAGATGTGTTTATGTCAGAAAGACACGATGGTTCAGAATTATCAGTGTGTACAGAGAACTTCTGCTCTACCTCAAATCTGTTTACACACACACACACACACACACACACACACACACACACCATCTAAAAGAAGATGGGACATGTGTCATGAGACCTCATTTGGGGACTAGAATTATTTCCATGGATTTTTATGGTGCCATTAGAAATTGAACTGGCTCCTACTTCTATCATGATGACAGAATGGCAGAATGAAAAATTCTAAGAAGCATAAGAGAATGGCAGGTGCTGAAGATTTCCATTGGGTTTCCATCTGTACGACTGGGGTCTTGCACATTGGGCATTGGAGGCACCTGAATGAAACAAAAAAGTTGGCTGTCTCATTCTAATGCATGGGGCCTTAGGGAACCTGCCAACTGCACCACTCCGCAGGGATCTGTAAGGGAAGAGTGTTCACACTTGTTTCCCTGTATTCTGGCCAGCATTGCCTTGACCTCGTGGAGAGCAATAGCCTCCTCACTTAACTTTACCACACTCCTCCATTTTTCTCCCCATCAGATGGAGTCCAGGGACATACTAAACTGATTAAAAAGATAAAGTTTACCGCCTAAAATATCTCAGTAGCTTCCAATCAAATCCTTTCTATCACATGGAAAAAGTCTCTGGCTTTTCATCAACCATACTATTTCATTTTCCACCAATTTTGGCCTCAATTTTATCCTCCAGGCACACGTTTTCTCCTGTTTTGGCCTCAATTTTATCCTCCAGGCACACAGTTTTCTCCTTATGCAGGGTACGCAATTTCTCACACCCATGATTGGATTTCCCTGACTTTCTGCCTGGAATCCATTATCCTTTCATCTGGCTAATTCCTACACATTTTCCGAACAGTTTAGGAGACATATTCTGCAAGAAGCTGTCTCTCAGCACTTCTTCCAACTTTGTTAGATTTTCTTAATGATTTTGCAATAACTTGAACACATGTTCACATTCCACTCACTCCATTTAAGAAAACATCTCCTTAAATCATTGTCTTTCTTAATTAATTTGGTTTCTGCAAATGTCAAGAATAAGGCATTATTACACTTTTTTTTATTCCACATTGAATGGCATAATACAGGGCACAAAATAAACCTTCAAAAAATATTGGTTTTATGAACCAATAAGTTATTTGATATGTTCAGGAAATATGTATAAGCTACATTTTCACATTTATCATTTAATTTTCAGGGTATCAGCACTCACAGCATAATGTTAGTTCTAATCACTTATTTTCCTCAAATTGAAATCAAATACTATATTTTCAAAACAGAAACTGTTTTTTAACACCAGAAACTTCCTATAGCATCAGACATCACCAATGGCTTTAATTTCCTTTGTTATTGGGCTTCAAACATTCTCTGCCTACTTACTTGAGTTTGTCCATCAGCACAAGTATAGCACAGAGCTTTATAAGTCACTCCATTTCTTTAAATGTACATGCTAGTCCCTGAGAGTCCTACAGGAGAACATCATGACATTCCATTGCCAGTTCTAAGTAGATAAAAAATACATGCGGGTGGTCTTCAAACTTCCACTGAAGACAGTCTAATTAGAGTGAAGAAAGGCATTCTGTCTAGTCTTGGTATCCAAAAATTGATTCAGTGAACAAAAATCCATCCAAAATTCTTCATATCTGGGCATGGTATATGTTTTAGTCAACT
Source organism: Urocitellus parryii (assembly GCF_045843805.1). Taxonomy (NCBI): domain Eukaryota; kingdom Metazoa; phylum Chordata; class Mammalia; order Rodentia; family Sciuridae; genus Urocitellus; species Urocitellus parryii. The sequence goes on along the minus strand of NC_135537.1, from coordinate 174,545,903 downwards.
TTTTTGCTGCTATGACTAAAGAACCTGACCAGTACAATTATAGAGGAGGAAGGGTTTTTTTTGGGGGGCTCATAGTTTCAGAGGTCTTAGTCCATAGAAGGTCATTTTGGGGGGGCTCAAGATGAGTATGAACATCATGGCAGAAGACGGTGGAGGGTGAAGCATCTCACATCAAAGTGATCAGGAAACAGAGAGAGACTCCACTCTCCAGATACAAATACATACCCCAAAGCCATGCCCCAATTCCCACTTCCTCCAGCCATACCCTACCATTTCAGTTACCGCTCAATTTATCCCTATCAGGGGATCAAATTAGTGACTGAATTAAGAGTCTTACAACCCAATCTGAACCTTCTTGCATGGTCTTACACATATGCTTTTAGGGGACGCTTCACATCTAAACCATAACAGCATCCATTCATCATTCCGCAACAACAGCATCAAGCCAATGTGAGTTCTCTTTACTTATACTCATGAAGTCCCAGAGATAGTCTTGTCTGATGAGGACATGCCATCAGAAAATAGAGATTCTCAATGTGGTAGGTGCTGGAGAAATTTGTCTTCAAGGAAGAACTCTGAAAGCAAAGTCATGTTGCCGCAGTCCGGCTGCAGCAAAATAACCGGGGGGGGGGGGTGACGAATAACTTGTGCACGTTGATACAGTAGGAATGGGAGCCATTTATTGTAGGGCAACAGAGCTATTTATACATTTTGCACAGCTTATCTTAATTAGCATAAACTAGATACATCAATCAACCAATAAGGAATCTCCACACTTAATGGCTCACTTTTGTTACTTCTCAAACCACTCCCTCTGACATTTTGCCAGGCACCATCCAGACTTGTTTACGAACTCTAACATTTGTCTGGCAAAATACCAGGTGTTATTTTTGACTTATTTACAGACCTTAACAATTCCCCCTTTTGTTTAATTTAAATAAAGACCATAGTGGTTTTTACAGAAACACCATAAATAACCTGCTACAAACAGAAAGTGAGGATACAAAATGTAACAATACCAAGCCAACTTATGGCTCCATGCAAGAAGCCCTTGGAAAAATTATACCAGCAATGACACTGTTAGCAAAGATATTGAGTTACAATTTGTTGTACATTACAGTTTGTTGTCTCAGTCCAGGTAAAGCAGTGTCTCAATAGAATAACTCACAGTCCAGGTAAATCACAGTCCAGGTAAATTCTGCAGGCAGCTAGCTTAAATCACAGTCCAGGTAAGTTCTGCAGGCAGCTAGCTTGATCCGAAGTCTCGTCCGCTTTTCAGCCGAAATCTCCTCCGGTTTTCAGCAACACTGGAAATTCTTCCACCCTCATTTTCACTGGCACTGGGATGAAGGCAGGAACTCCGGATGGCTAAAGAAAATCTTGTAGCATTCTACTAAGAAAACAACCTTCTGAACAATTTAGTACATTATCTCAAGGTTTTGTTACATTTGAAATAAGCCTTAATAGTGCTCATTACTCATTAGCTTCCAGGTGTGGGAGAACCATTGTAGCTTAGTTATTGGCATTGAAAATGACCAAAAATCAGGGATGCTGGTAGCGTCTTCTGCTGGCTGTAGCGTCCCAGGCAGCCCCAGATGACCCTGGGGAGAGTCCAGGGAGTGTCCCGGACTCAAACTGCTACTGGGCACAGGGAGCAAGAGCCTGGGAGACTGTGCCTCCAGGTCAGGTCTAGATTTGCGCTCTCGGCAGTGGAAGGGCCGGTTGCCACCGCTTGGAAAGTACTTGCTGCACCGTGACCTGCTCCCGCACGTGGCAGCCGCCGCAACAATTCACGCACCCTCCGGTAACGAAAAGTATTAAGTAATAGCCTTTTGTTGCAACTTTTTTCCTGATAATCCTTTTTCTTCTGAACTTTCCTTTTCTTTTTCTTTCTGACTAGAGTTCCTGGGCTTTTATCAACACATGCCCTAATTATTCTTGGTTCCACTGGGGTACCTCTTTCCCTTATCAATTTACTTCTCACCCCTTCAATATTTTCATCACAAAGACCATACAATACACTGAGACAAAACAAGACACAAACATACTGTATCAATCTTTTCCATTTTCTCAAAATGGCCATTTTTCCTCTCTCTTTCCTTTCTCGCCCTATCTGCCTAGGGACGAGCGGATTGCTCCCGTCCTATCTATGGACGGGCAGCTTTTTTTTCGTCACTTACCCCCGAGTGTCCCGGGGCTCCCCGTAACGGGCCACCATCTGCCGCAGTCCGGCTGCAGCAAAATAACCGGGGGGGTGACGAATAACTTGTGCACGTTGATACAGTAGGAATGGGAGCCATTTATTGTAGGGCAACAGAGCTATTTATACATTTTGCACAGCTTATCTTAATTAGCATAAACTAGATACATCAATCAACCAATAAGGAATCTCCACACTTAATGGCTCACTTTTGTTACTTCTCAAACCACTCCCTCTGACATTTTGCCAGGCACCATCCAGACTTGTTTACGAACTCTAACATTTGTCTGGCAAAATACCAGGTGTTATTTTTGACTTATTTACAGACCTTAACATCATGTAATGTTTATTGAGCTGGTGAAAGATGGGAAAGTCCACTGGTAGGCGCTTCCACTGACAATAGTATGGCAGAATGTAAAAACGTGGATGTGTAACCGATGTGATTCTGCAATCTGTATACAGGGGAAAAAATGGGAGTTCATAACCCACTTGAATCAAATGTATGAAATATGATATGTCAAGAGCTATGTACTGTTTTGAACAACTAATAAAAAAAGGCTAACAGGTGAAATAGGAGGTGCCTGAGAAAAGGAGGTGGCCATGATGTCCGATACTTGACTGGAGTATGATTTCATACCCTAAGAAGATGCATGCATCCTACTAAATAGGATGGACATCAGGAACTGCTCTCTCCTCTTGCATAAAGAATGTCTGAAGAAGGTTTGAAATGTGTTCCTTGAAGGAGGTCACTGCTCAGCTTTGTGAGAGAAGTCAAGGGTTGGCATTTCAACAGTATTCTCCACTATTTGTCTCCAAAAGAAAGTTCAGAAGATATTGTTCCTGTTTTGTTGTTCTGTTTTATAATTAATCCTGAAGATGGCATCCAAAGAGTTTTCAAAAGTAAATTGGGAAATACCTAAAAGAAAGCTTATTCTCTTTGTTTTCATAGATCATTTTTTTTTATTCCCGTCATTGTGGTTATAACCAAACCTCTGCAAACCTCACAAAGCTGTACGATTTGCCAGAAGACTGTTGCTTCACATCTCACTTCACACTTCATGCATGTTTTAGCAAATGTTTATTTTACGGTCTTCAAAACTTTATGATCCTGTTAGTCAGAAATAATTTACAGGAGGTATACCCAGGCAAGAAGTCAGTGTTCAAATCAAAATTTTAAAAAGTGGAATTCGAATTGTTTAACCTTTCTTATCTCTTAACATTTGGGTCAACTCTTCGACGACGTGTGGTTGCACAGTGTCCATAAGCCGGGAGCCCGAACCATCCCTCTGTGGAGACCCTCATGCTCTCTGTATCTCCCCAAGACTTCTGCACAGCAGAGGTGCGAGCTCCACCCCTCCCCCCATGTTGTATTACTCTTGTAAGGATTATGTAATTGTAACTGTAAGGTACAACAAACCGGGGTGTAATTTTCTACCAAATATTGGGAGCATATCCCATCCAACAAAATGTAGGGCAGGATTCCAAATGTATTAAATTGATTACAGCATTTTGAAATGTCTTTTTAAACAGAATGTCATTTTAGGGAGATTCACATGATTCTAAAATCAGGTAATTGAAAATAACATTGTGCTAGTGTTTCTCTGGCTATTATTTAATTTATCATCCCAACTTTATAAACCTTAGAGTAGCACTGTATTTTAGAATCATTGACGAAAGTGCATTTTTAAGTCGATCCAGTTTGGTTTTAAACATCACTCACGAAACAAACTGAGCACTTTATTAGCTGAGATATAAACAACAGGACAAAAATCATTGTTTCATGAAAATCAAAGTGTCCTCTTCATAAGCAGGTATTTGGTTTCTAAGATTATTTATTGTTAGGCCTGGTAAATTTTCTGTTAAGCTCCATAATTGGTGCAGAGAGATGTTATTTTCCAAGAATGTTTATGATTACCAAAACAACTGAGTTCTGGATGAAAATTATGCAATTTTCCAAACTTAAAACTGTAGGTATTAAATTTCTCTTTTTATATATAATTTAGAAATTTTAAAATCTAATACCATCTTGACCTGACGGTAAACTATGAGGCAAAAAAATATAGGTTGACATTGATTAGGTTCAGTTGTGTTGTTTCACAGAGTTTTTCCCATAAATGAGACAAACCAAATCATTCAGGTATTATGTTGCTAAAATCATTTCATAATCTATGCTACACATTTAGTCCTTAGAATGACTGAGATATGGTGGTGCATGCCTATAGTCAAGGTCCTCAGGACGCTGTGGTAGGAAGGTGTGCTGGAGCCGACAAGTTCAAGACCAGCTTGGACAACAGAGGAAAAACGTCACTTTAAAAAAAAAATAAAGTAAATTGAAATCAGTATTTTGAAAATATTTTGCAATGTATACTGAGATGTGAACCCACAATTGTTTTAACTTTGTTAAATGTTAAGTGGTTATGATAATCATCTATTGAACAAAATTTATATTATTTTAATAAGGGCTGCTGAGTTTGTAAAAATAATTATTTTTTGCCTTGGGTTGCATGAACCAAAACATATATTTCATTCCATCTGGAGTAATGTTCAATTTCTCTGACCAATCAGCACAACCCAAATTGTTTTGTCAATACCCATTTGACATAGTGTCAGACTATCTTTACACAGAAGCATCTTCATATATTTTAATTCTACCAGTGTCACTATACTTTTGAAAACTTTCCCTCATGTTAAGTATTCTTAAGTAAATTTTGCATGGGAGAAGGGGTGGGGGAGAAATCTCTGTCTTGTGCTGTTTAACCCCAGAAGTGAGTTTCCTTTTTTGAATTAGAATCTAAAGAGCCCTCTGTTTCCTCTTATTGTTATACTGTGATATTTAAGCAAAAACATACTTCCTTCTTTACATACAATTTCTTTTATCAATCTTAATTCAAAAATTTCCTCTATTTTAAAATTACAACAAACTGATTTTAAAATCATGACTTTACTGCCATCTCTACTGATAAAATATGTTTTTAAGTTTTGATGGTATGCACCATCATGAACAGAACACAGAGCATAATATAGTATAATAAGGATATACGCATTGTTATAAAACAGAACAGAAAGAGGAACTTTAGGCAACATGAACAGCCAAATGAACAAACACTCACGTGGGGGTAGTTTTCAGAAAGTGTCACTATTACAATTAGGCTTCTTAATTTCTCTGGAGGTTCACAATACCTTAGAAATCAAAAGAGACTAGGAGAGAGAAATTTGCTGTGTGGATTCCTGGAGATGTCTTTCCTTTCTGTAAGCTTTCTGCCAAAGAGAAATATTATGATTATTTTGCTGCATTTTATGTTCAAGTGGCTCTTCTTGTTATTTGTTTTTAAATAAGCTACTGTGTTTGGAAATGATTTTGGATTTACAGAAAAGTTGCAAAGATAGTATTATGAGCTCTATATACCCTTACTAGTTTTAGTTTTCCATGATGTTATCATTTCATATTGCCATCAGGTGTTTGTCACAAGTAAAAAAAACAGTGCTGGTCCATCACTACCAGTGAAACCCCAGATTTGATTAGAAGTTCACCACTGTTTCAGTGATTATTCTTTTTGTGTTCCAGTATCCAATGCAGGATACCACATCACATTTAGTTGTCATGTTTTCTTAGTCTCTTTTTTTTTCTGTGATTGATTTCTCAGTCTTCTGTGTTTTCTTTGACCCTAACATTTTTTACTTGTTTTAGTTAGTTATGCATTACAGTAGAATACATTTTGACACATCATACATAAATGAAGTATAACTTCGCATTTTTGTGGTTGTACACAATATAGAATTACACTGGTCATGTAATCATATATACACATAGGATAATAATGTTTGATTCATTCTAGGATCCTACCTACCCTCTTTATTCCCTCCCCTCCCTTCACTCCTCTCTGTCTAATCGAAATTACTTTTATTCTTCCTTAGTTACCCCCACCCTTATTGTGAATCAGCATCTGCATAGCAGAAAAAACACTTGGCCTTTGGTTCTTTGGGATTGGCTTATTTTGCTTAGCCCGATATTCTCCAGTTCCATTCATTTACTGGCAAATGCCATAATTTCATTCTTCCTTAAGGCTGAGTAATATTCTATTGTGTATATATGCAACATTTTCTTTATCCATTCATCTCTTGAAGGGCACCTAGGTTGGTTCCAGAATTGAGCTATTGTGAATTGAGGTGCTATAAACATTGATGTGGCTGCATCACTCTAGTATGCTGAATTTAAGTCCTTTAGATATAAACCAAGGAGTGGGATAACTGGGTCAAATGGTGGTTCCATTCCAAGTTTTCTGAGGTGACCCTGACATTTTTGAGGAGTACTGAGTGTGATTATTTTAGAAAGTCTAAGGACTTTACTTTTACCTCTCTATTCAAAATTAAATCTTAAGAAAGTAACTACACACCCATACATATGTGTGTTTGAGATATTCGTGCAAAATGAGCACACACCAGGCCAGTTTAGGACCCTCTTTAGGAAGATTTATTGGCAATGTTAAATGTACCATCAGATGAGGTGAATACGGAACATATTTGTAGCCAAAACACTAGGAATCTGTATGAAGGTTTGCATAAGATTTTACACCTGAGTTCTTGACTTTAGTTATTTATATAATTTGTGTCTAAGGGAGGATGAGACAGAGCTGAAGATATTCCACTGTTTTGGTGCTGAAAGTGCTGAATGCCAATGCAGAAGAACAACGAACACAAATGAAAATCTAAAGTAAGTACTTTGAGGTAGAATTGCTTGCAAAGCTTCAAAAGCGTACGCCTGCCAAGAAAAGAAGTTGAAGCACTGCACTTCCATTTCTAAAGAGAAGTGAAGCCAATCCCTATTAAGACATATGTCTTTATTTACTCAAACATAAATCAAATGGTCCAAGAACTTGTGCAAGTAAATCGGATTCCATTTGTATGTTTTTCCTGACACATAAATCTAGCTGTATGCAGAATGGCATGAATAATGCAGGAACTAAGCTCCCAGAGTGAATAATCTTTCACTGGAAACCTAGGGCTGATGGCTTACCTTACAGCAATGGGCTTGGTACCACAAAGACAGATGCAAGAAAACATAAGCCATCTATGTGCATCTATTTTTTCTTCTATTGAATTTTATGTTCTGATATGCATGGATGTAATGGTATGTCAGGGGTCAGCTTCCTCATTTAGTGCACTAAATAGTGATAATAAATCTTAGTCACTGTGGTTATTAATGATACATTTATGTTGGGTCCATTACTCACAGCAATCTAGTGAGATCGATACTGTTATCATGCTCACATGATAACAAAGGGACTGGGAATTTCCATAAATCATCAAACCTGGTCAAAAGCAGAGTCAAATCAAATCTGTTGGACTCCAGACCCATAAGCACTACTAGGCACTATTCTTCTTTTGAGCTCAAGATGGTCTTTAATGGCTACCGTCATGAGATAGAATAATCCAACAGAAGCAAAAATGAGTAAAGAAAACAAGTTAGCCTGAAACACCAAGAACTCTTCACATCCTCAGTCTCCAAAGTCAGTTAAAGCTCACTGTGGGATCATTATCTTAGCAGTTTGAGGAGCAAATCCATATGAACCCATACTCAGATCCCATTTATCACCTGCTTGTCTGAATGGTTCAGGGAAAAAATAAATAAATCTTGACTTGAAACCATAACTGAGGCTATGAAGAACTGCTTTCATTTTTAAAAAAGTCTTCCCGTTGATTGTCTCAGGGCCAGGCATAGAGTTGCATCTCAGTGGGCTCTGTTGGAGAGTGACATTTATACCTACAGTCAAAAATAGTAGGGGGACGTTAAAATATGCATCATAATCCAACTGCTTCAAATTCAAGGATAAATAAGACATAAAGTCCTGAGGTTATGGAATTTATATTTTGGCAAGGACACCAGACATCAAAGAATAGTCACATACTTAATGTTTAATTGTAGTTATAATAGATGCTAATCATAAGTATAAGAAGCTTAGATATGTTTCTTATTCTCATGAGATTTATACTGCAACAGAAATAATAAATTTTGGTCAATATTTGTAACAATTAATAAAATCAAGGGTTTTGGAAATTCAGAAACTATTAACCATTTATTAACTATTTATTTTACCAGGTCAGTCCTTATGTTGCTATGAAAAATTGGGCAAGAATTTATCCTAAATTTCAAATAATGGGAGGATTTCAAAAGTGTTGGATACCTGTTTCTACATCTCAGATGGATATTAATTCAAAATTCATGTCTTATCCTTTTCTTTGTCTTCCCTTTAATAGCATGACACCCAGCATGTAGTAGGGGCTCAGGATATGTAAACAATTGGCATGGAGTGATGTGTTTGGAAACTTTAACCTACAAGTTCTAAAACTGATAGTATGAAAAACACATTACTGGCTTAGTCTTCATGATTTACAAAAGTCCTTTGAAATATCTAGGGATGTTTGTTTATTCAGTGGGCATTTATATGCATCCTATGTATCATGGAAGAACTTAGCAAGTAGCCTGCAGACTTGGGAAGGCATCCGATGCTGATGTTCATGCAGAACATGAGCCTCAGCCACCCACCAGAGGAGAGCAGAGAGGAGTGATAACCTGAAAGCCATGTGAGATTCGGCAATGCCTAAGGATCCATATGTCTTCTCAGTAACTTGTATCAGCAGACCCTCCTCTCATGGAATGGAATACTGTGAAAACCATAGGGTTTAGAGAGAACTGGATTCATTGACAAAAATCACTATTCAATCAGAGAGTCAAATGAGAATTTTAAATAAAGACTAAAGTCAGTAAGGGAAAATAAATTCGTCTTTCACAGTTTGGGGTTTGTCACTTCCATCTGAACAGATATTTCACGTTCAGAGATATCATTCATTGGACACAAATAAGAAAAGTCACCTCAGCTCAGGAGCCTGCCGTCCATTCAACATTCCATGGGCTTGGACTAGAAGGTGACTGAAGAATTGTTGTGGGAATTACTTTCAAAATTAGGCAGAGTGGAAACGATTCCAACTAGCTAGAAGACCATCACAGCATGGAAGCCGTGAGCTCGCTTCCTTTAGTTGAAATCATGGTTTCCGTAAACCTCTTTTTGCTAAATATGAATGTGGGGAATTAAACGGGCAGCCTGGAACAGGAATCCTGAGCAAGGGGATGGGAGCAGTTGTTGATTTTGAGGATGGTGCAGTTTAGCCCCCTGATGGTAACCAGGTCTGAAACTGGCTGTTGTGATGGTTGGGGAGGGACATGAAGGAACATGGAAGATAGAGCTGGTAATAAAGGGAAAGAAAAGTAATGGATGTTTTAAGTATTTTAATACTACATTGGTCACTGAAAAACACTAGTGAAAATAAAACAAACAGGCATGTTTTGGTTTCAATTTCTGTGCCTTAAATTAAATCCTGTCATTTTCAGTAATGTATATGTGAGTGTGCATGTGAGTGTGTATGTAATATATATGTATATATTAGATATAATATGTTATATACAAATACATATATTTTGATATATTTTTGCAATGTATTATCACATGTATGCATGTAGTATATACTAAATGTACATTCATTGCAGATCCAATTTTTCATAAAGGCTCAATAATTTAGAGTATATGTAGCTATTAAAAATATCCCTGAGGATTATATAATAAAAAACTTATAAACAAAATACTAGCAAACTGAATGGAATAAAATATATAAAAGGGATTATATACCATAATCAAATGCAATTTATCTCAGAAATCCATGTCTGGTTCAACATATGAATAATCATCAATGCAATAAACAGTTTTGATCAAACATAGGACAAAGCTAAGATGATTATATCAATGTACAAAAGAGCATCTGACAAATCCTAACACCCTATCAAGATAACAATGATCAAAAGACCAGGAAGAGAAGGCAGCTTCCTCAACTTGGCATTTATGAAAAGCCCACATGTTTCACAGAAAGGTGAAAGACTGAGCTTTCCCCTTAACCAGATGGGAAGGTCTTTCCGCACCACTTTTCTTCACTACTGTGCTATAGGTTTCAGCTAGGACAATTAGGTGAAAGAGAGAGAGAGAGAGAGAGAGAGAGAGAGAGAGAGAGAGAGAGAGAGAGAGAGAGAGAGAAAGAAAACGAGGGTAATGTAGCTCAGTGGTAGAGTGCTTGCCGAGCATGCACTACGTCCTGAGTTTGATTCTCAACCTTGCCAGGAGAAAAAGGAAAGAAACAAAAGATATTTAGATTATTTGAGAAGAAGTAAAACTCTCTCTGTTTATATATTTATGTTACATACAGAATATCCTGAGGAACATAGACAGGCGCGCACACACACACACACACACACACACACAAATAAGAGCTAACAAGTACCATGTTTGTTTAAACAAATGACAGATTGCAAGGTTTTCTTCAGGGCAGGGCATGCCCAGGACTTTGGATTTCCAAAGTCCTTTCTCAACTGCTCTTGAATTTCTTCGAAGAAATTTTACCTTCAATATCAGTTACATTTTCATCAGTGATGCTAACTGGAGGCCTGTATGACTTCATAACTCTTGTTGGGAAACCACTCCAGGAGTGGATGGTTACATCTCATGGTGGGAAAACAGTGCTTTCTGCTCAGTCTGATGTTTTATTCACTTATTTATTCCAATGTGTATAATACCTAGGACAAAAGAGGGATAAAGTTTTCAATGTTGAAACTCTTTCTTTTAAATGGATCCTTTAACCAATTGGACTCATTTAACTTCTCAATGAAATAAATGATTAGAGAAATTTTTCCATGTTTAAAAGTTTCCCCAGATCTCATTCTGGGACTCTATCAACCATGTACGTGCTCAAGCCAATCATACAGTAATGGAACATAAGAAAAAATATTTATTATTAAAAATGAAAATCAAGTTTCAATGGAATAAACTGCTATTTTCTGGAACTTCAAAAAATATCCCCTGAAAAGTTCATGTGTTAATTCAGGTATGTTGAGAGATCAAATATTCAGATTTTGAAAGTTGTAACCTCATCAGTGGATTAATCCATTTGATGGATTAATAATTTGAATGGATTACTGGGTGGTAACTGTATGCAAGTGGGGGTATGGCTGGATGAAGAAGATCACTAGGGGTGTGTCCTTGCCTCCTCAGTCTCTCTGCTTCTCTGCAGCTATGAGCTGATCAGTTTTTCTCTGCCATTCCTTTGTATCATAAAGGTCTGTCTTACCTCAAGTCCAGAGAAATAGAGTTGGCTAACCACTCACTGAGACTTTTGACCCCATTGGCCCAAATAAACTTTTCCTCCTCTAAGTTGTTCTTGTCAGGTATTTTTAGTCACAGCAACAAAGAGTTGACTAATACAGCATTAATGTTTTCCAATGAGGAAGAGGCCAAGATTGTAAAGTAACCAAAGGGGTTTAGCACTATGGATTTGGAGCACATATTGAGCATCAGGAGAGCCAGAATCATAAATTTGTAAAGAATGTCAAAGTGTATGCTTTGATATTAACAAAGATGCAAGGTATGGACAAGTTAGACCAAACTGGGATCTGCCAACACGTAGACAGTAACTGAGTTCACAAATTGAGTGGGATACTAAACAGATATTATTAAATGATGAAGGAAGAAGACACTTGTTATAATCTTGAGGAATATCAACATTTCCAACATGTAAGTTGGGAAAATAATAAAGAAGAAAATAGAAAATCGGTAGAAAAATAGAAATAGAATTGCAAGCTGTCATTTAGGAAAAACGTGAGTAACAGAAGACCCATTCATGATGTCACTTGCTACTGTGAGGTCCAATGAGAGCAGGTGTTGCACTCAATGGTCTATCCAATTGGTGACAATGGCAAGGAACAAGGCCAAAAGGCTCTCCTTTCTTACTGAGATTCACTTGTTTTATTTTTAATAAACAGAGGCTGAAATCCCATTTAATTTCCACAGTCCTGCAAAAATGTACTCAGACAATATTGGCCAGTGCTCTTATTGATTTTATAGAGGAGAGATTTTTTCAAAGATCCTTACCTGGCTTTCTCATTAAAACCTCTTCTATTCCAGTGTCACTACCTTGACCTATTTACCCATTTTAAAACTACTGTGTTTTTCAATTGTCATCTATCTGTAATCTGCAGCTGTAGCAATAGCAACACCTTTTGCATCAATCCCTTTCCTTGTAGAATTCATAATTATTCATTACTTCTTTTTATTTGTTACTTTCACAAGTTGCAACCAAAGAAAGAGAGTCAAGTTCAAAACAATCTGGAGAACACAAAAAGAAGAATAAGTATAAAATTTATTTCAACTTTTTACTTTTCATTTTATTCGCATTTATATATGTATTTTTGTTTGCTCATATAAATGTGTGCATATCATACATGGATGCAATATAGACACACAAATTATGAAATAAATGTCTATACTTCGGAGATGTTTGAATCATTTTTTAATTTTCTTTTCAAATGATATGGGAATGGCAAGCAAAAAAGTTTGGTGACAATGACCTGGATTATTGGGTTATTTTTAGTGATCTGATGCAACCCGTCTCTACCCTTGCATCTATTTGATGTCCTATATGTATCATCATTTTAAAGCACAAATCATGTTTCCAATTATGATCATGCAAAATACACACCCTCTATACTAACGTGAAGCTGCCCGCTATGATATGGCTTTTGCTCTTGGCCACATTAAACAGTTCTCTACTCACCAAGCATCTTACCACCTTTCCTAAATGTATTTTTCACTTCTAGAATTATTGTACCTCCTAATACTATAGTAATTTATTATTTTTTATAGGAAACAAGAAAAAACTCTTTGTCTCATGTATTTTAAAAATAATTTAGATGTAATTCTTTCATATGGATCCCTCATTTCCAGCCTGGTAACTACAGTATACTGTTTAGATGCGTTGATAAATAAGTCAACTTTATTTTTCTGTTCAAATTTTATATTTCAATTTATGCATTATGTGCAAAAATATACCATTTTTGTTGTTGTTGTTATCTTTTTCTTAAAGCATCTACCTTTGTTAGTTGATCATTTGACTATAGTTTGAGTGTGTTCTCCAAAGTTTTATGTGTTGCAAGTTTGATCCCCAAAGTAGTAGTATCAAGAGGTGGTGTTGCTTTTAGATGTGGGGCTTGGTACAAGATAATGAGGTCATTAGGAGACTAGGTGAGTTCTCAAGAGAGTGGATTGCTGTGCAAGAGCAAGGCTGGCCCCTCGGTGGGTCTTCAGGCTCCTATATGAACCAGGATCTCTAGTTATGCCACCCACCATAAGGTCCTCACCAGAGCCAAGCAGAAGCCAGTGTCATGCTGAGAGCAAAATAAACCTTTATTCTTTAGAAATTATTCAGCTTCAGGTACCACGTTTTAGCAATGGAAAATAGACTAATACAGTTAGGTTTCTGCTGATAGAAACAAATGATGACACTATAGCAGCTAACCAATGTGCATGGATTATGCAATTAACCAACAGTGAAGTAAATTGCTAAGATGCCTGCTTTCACATATGTTGGAAATGTTTTTCAAAAAAAGTTGAAAATTTTAAATTTGTCATTTTGAAAAGGACTACTAAAATTTCACTTTTAGGCCATAGGTAATCTTTGGAAAAGAAAGAGTATCATTTTGAGTAATTTTGCAGTGTCATTAGTAGTTGGCAGATTTGGTATTCATGGAATGATCCGTATGTGTCTCTGTAAAATTTCTTTGGTACTCTTTAAGTGACTTGAACATATATCTTGTGTTCTGTCTCTACAGTTAGTTTCTCTCCTTCCAAATCTGTATTATTATGCCAATCATATTGTTATTTTTGGTGTTCTTTGTAAGGAACAATAAAGTAAATACATAACAAATTTAAAAGTGCTCACAAAACACCAAGATGTTCTTTGGTTACAGTCTATTTGTCTAAGTGGAAATGTACAGAGATAACCCGTTTTAATATTTCAACATCTGGTTGGTTATCTGTGTTGACTAAGATAAATTAGTACAGCAAGGTAATAAAATTAGCGTGCTAAAACCACCAGAATGATGTCATCCTGAAATGTGAATTCTCTTTACAGAGTTTAAAAGCTAATTAAAAGGGTATTTTTTTTGAGGCTTTAGTAACATTTCATCTAATGTGAAGCCAATGTGCTGCAGGTCACCTACAGGCCAGCCCAGGATGAAGTCACAGAAATGAAAGTGAAGATGGAGATGAAGATTAATTGAATTAGGATTTCTTAAGATAATATTTAATTTCTTGAAGGATTTGAAGGCTGTAAGATTGTTTCTTCACATCACAAGCACATTTTCAGAGTCTTCGCAGGCACTTTTGGGCAAAGGGATTCTATGGAATTTGCAACCTCGGAAAGACAGAATTAATACCAGTTATAATAAGAGTCGACAGAATATTAGCAGCATGCAAATGGATTTGATTAATAATGAAGTGAAAGGTGGCATTTCTGTAAGTACATAATCCAGCTAATTTTATTTTAAAGGTTCTGTCCTTGATCTTATTTGGCCTGGAAATTGCAATTTGGTGCTGACTGCATTTGATAAGAAATGAATGCCTAAAGTACACAAGGAAAGAAGTACCTTGGTGTGTGGCCTGTGCACACTTGAGGAAGAAAAGAGGACCAGTCTCTGAAACCATGTTCATCACAAAAGAATGTAAGAGTAAGATTGATTTATAAATTTGAACTATTGAAAAAGGAAAGTCCTTGGGAGTGATAGTTTGGGAACTTGAGTGATTTACTGCTTGGAGCTGTGAGGATTTTCTCTTCTATGCACATATATTTTCATATTCAAAATGCAACGCACCATTGTTCAAGGGCACTTAGGAGTGAGAGTGATATTCCTAGGGAGAAAGAAACTAGGCTTGACCTATCCAGCGTCTTAATAAAACTCTTTCAGAATGTATGGCTGATGCATTTTTACAGAGGGTGAAACCTGTTCTACTCTGAGAAAGGATAGAAACAGAATTCCAAACCCGGTCCCTCTTCTTCAAAGCCTATATGCGGGATCATCTCTCTTCTCTTTTTGGATAAAATAATAGAAGCCAACACTGCTGTTTGTAACATCTTTGAGCAGCTGCCTTTTGGCTCTGTGCT
Organism: Urocitellus parryii; assembly: GCF_045843805.1. Taxonomy (NCBI): domain Eukaryota; kingdom Metazoa; phylum Chordata; class Mammalia; order Rodentia; family Sciuridae; genus Urocitellus; species Urocitellus parryii. Next base: position 174,530,668 of record NC_135537.1, on the reverse strand, counting down.
GATCCTTGGCTGTTGTGTGCTGAGAATGTGAGGACAATTGTAGTGCACGTGGTCTTCAGGTGTGAGAAATGTGTTTCTTTTCTCCATTTCCCCTCAAAATGCACCCTCTCTCCTCTGTCCTGTCCTGGTGTCTGGGTTACCTGTGCCCTACTAACCAACGCTTCACCAAAACTTCTTTCCACCTGTCTTCGGATTCGGTTTGGCCAATAAAAGAATAAGGAGATAATAACCTGAACCTCACCTCTCTGTCCCAGCTCTATTTCAGTATTTCTCTTGTGACTGTGAGAACCTTTTTCTAACTTCCGGGCCCTCTTGGGGGCCTCTCTTCTTCTCCTTCCTCCCTCTCACCAGGTCCTGCTGAATCATCTCAGCTCAAGCTCCCTGAGGCCTAGGTGAGGTAAAACCACCCAGTCTTACTTAAACCTCAGGAATTCTGAGCCCCTCTCACCCATCACCCCATCCCTGCTCAACCTTCTGCAAACAGCGTTTCCTAAAATTACCCTTAGGAGCTCCACTGTGTGTCCTTGATCTTTCTTTTTGGAGCCATGATTGATCTAAAGAACTGACAGAAGATTAAAAATTTCCACAAAAAAAATTTTTTAGGCTGGGAGTACAAACAGACTTCAAAAGATGCTCAGAATTATTATTATTATTTTTTTATTTCTGCTGTATAACAAAAAAAAACTTTTCTACTTATTACTTTTCTTAGTTCTTGCTCCCTAGCTGCTTCTCTGACAACATGTTGGTACCATCGACAAGGTAATTTGAATATGCAGGAGCCTACTACTATAAACTTCTTCTTCCTTCAAAATAATTTGAGAAAATCACATGAAAATGACTTCAGGTTCCAGCCATCTTTGTCTCATGAACAATCTCAGTAAATGGTAGGGACATCTGAGCCTGCTGAGCTGGGCCACTGTGTGGTCAACACCTGAAGGTCATGTAGCAGTTGCCTTCACTCTTGAGATTGTGGGAACAGGTCCCTGTGTTAAGCCCTCTGCCTTTGTTATGCTGTAGTCTTTTAATGCTGTGGTTTGGGTATGAGGAGTCCTCCAAAAGCTCCTGTGTTAATGCAGGAATGTTCAGAGGTGGAACCAGTTGGATTGTGAGAGCTGTGACCTAATGAGCCCATCCTAGTTTCAGTGATCTGACTGAGTGATAGCCAAGGGCAGGTGGGGTGTCACTGGAGGAGGTAGATTGCTGGGGTGTTCTCTGGAATGCTGTGTCTTCTGTTTGTCCCCTTCCCCCTTTTCTCTCTCTACTTCCTGATCCCATCTTGAGCTGAGTAGCTTTCTTCCTCTGAGCCCTTCCCTCTTCCTTCCTGGCTTCATCTTGGGCCTGGAGCAATGGAGTCCACAGTCTATGGCCTGAGACCTCTGAAACCATGAGCTCCACAAGAACTTTTCTTCCTCTGAGTTATTCTTCTTGGGTATTTTGGTTACAGTGACAAAAAAAAAAAAAGCATCTAACAAAAATATGTGGTTTTCTTATTTTTTGGACACCAATTTCTATTTCCTTGAGGCCTGTCACATTGCACATATCCTTAAAGACTGAATGTCTCAAATACCTGGCTTTGAAATTTCCTAGACCCATCAGGGATTGGAGGGTGCAGCATGAACCTCATCTGTCCATTCTAGGCCTCTCATTTACTCTGTAGCAAGCCACTCTAGAACTTAGCCACTTGGAGCCCTTCTTGATTAATTTTCACAAATATGTGAGAAGTTGGGAGTTTCTTTTGCTTTCCTAGAAAATGGAACAGAGGAACAGGACAGCCATTTCTGTCTCTTTGCTCTTCTTTGGTCCTTAAACCCAATCAGTTTTCAAGACCTGTCAATTTATCTTTCAACCTACCTTCCTCTCTGTTTCTATTACTATTGTCTTTTTTTTATGTCTTCCTTATTACATTCAATTGAAAAAAATGTCCCTGATGGGTTCCTTCCCCACAGTTATGTGTTCTCCTCAAAAGCATTGTTAAATCAGCAATCAAGTAACTCTGGGCTGGGTTAGCTGGGGCAGCATAGTCCAGGAGGTCTCCGGAGCATCTGGTGATTGAGTCTGCTGAAATGGAGAGGTGAGATGGCCACTTATTTCTCATTTTCTACCAGATTGGCCAAGATTCATTGGCATGGCTGTAGTCAAGGGTTCCTGGCCCCAGGGTACAATCACTTTTCAGGGCTCTGTTTATATCACATCTGTTGTATTTCATTGGCTAAATTCAAAGTTAAAGCAGGAGGGATGAGGCTAAGTTTGCAGGAAAAGGGAGGAACACTCAGCCACTTTTGCAAATAACCTAACAAAGGGGTCCAGATTTACAATTATGGCCCATTAAAAATACCATATAAGTTCTAATTTATTTTAGTTGTGGCAACAGGTTCTGTATCGAGGTCATGTATCTAAGGATACGAAATGTCCCTAATATGTGCAAGGCTCAGATGAAAAATGAGGTATTTATTTATTATTCTGTTCTTAGCTAATTAATATCACATTTTATAAAAGTAGAAATATCAGATTCTGGAATCTGAAACCTTTTCATAATAGGAAAAGATTTTTTTTTTTAGAAATTTTCTTCCTTTTTTGTTGCGAAGAAATATTCTAAACTCTTAGGACTGTTCTATTTAATGAAGAGAAATTCTCAGCATTCTCAATTCACAGTAAGTCTAGGAAATTTGCAATCAGTCTCTGTAGTCCTTAAAGGGGCCTGAGCAGAGTTAATGCTTGGTAGATATAAAAAGAAACGATTCTGCCTGAATCGTCTAATTCAGAATGGGGCACTGGGGACCACAGAACAAATCGTGTCCAGTATGAAAATCCCCTGTATGTTATTTTACTTATGAGTGGTGACAAATGTCTTAAAAACAAATATCCTTCACAACATCTGATGAAAGAAACAGCATTTTGTTTCAGATACATGGAATAAATCTTGTAAATTTTAAGAGGTTTCCTGATCAAGAAGAGTATTTAAAAAAAATGCTAAAGATGGTTTTTCTAGGCATTTCATCCAAGAGCAGAATTTCCAAGTGTCCAAAGATCTCTGATTTGTTTTACTTTAAAACAACTAGGTGAAATATCATTCATGGTAGATAGATTTTTTTTTTTTTTTAGTGACTTTGAGGTGTCTTGAGGGTGAAGTGTTCCAACATTGTTGGTTATGCTTACAGACAGACCACAGGCTAAAACAGATTTTTGGGTGTGTGCACACATGCACACACACATACAATCAGGGCTAAGGATAGTTGGCCTCCCTGTGGGAATCTTTTGTTTTTTATAAACATCATCAGTCTTCAGTTAATTTTGTGCTGAAAATGAGGATTTCAAAATGTTCTATGTGACCAAAGCTGCCATCTGAAAGAAGGACATAAAATCACTTAAAAAGCATGAATTATTATATTAGTAGCACATACAGAAGGTATTTGTAAAATGGCTCTTGTTTATTTTGAGTGAATGGTTAGATCTTGAGAACCTTTTACCTTGCACAGCACTAACCTGGTGACAGGTGCCTGCATTGATATTCGGTTCCATCTTCGTTGGTACAGAGGAGTTGTTCAGTTTGTTACCAGGTTTGAACTACTGTCTCCCCATCTATGCTCTACAGTTAGCTAAGCAATAATTATTTCTTGTTTTCCAAGTGGTCATTTAAATAACAAAACTCCATTTTTTTGTCATTGTATATATATGTATATTCATAAGGAATTTCAAATTAGTCATACAAATATGAATAAAAAGTGGATATCCAAGTGGAACCATTGTACATAAGCAATAATTTTTAACTCAACAAAAATCCAGGAAGGGTTGGGAAGAAGAGTATTAAAAATACTTTTATTAAAAAAAATAAAAGAGTATCAAAAACTTGCCTAAAATGCATGAGCTCTGGGTTCCATCCTCAGCCCCTGGGGAAAAAAATCTGAGAAACAAGAATGTATCATAACTTTTTTTGGTAAAACCCTTAAGTGATACACCAAATATTAGACACATAGTTTGTTTAGTCTCAAATCTAGTATTATAAACTAATTACTTATCAACGGAATTTTAACTAATAGATGTACTTGTTAGATGCCCTGCTATAAGCATTCATATAAAGTCAACCTTCAACTCAGGATATTCCTATTCACCTCTCTCCATTGTTTGCATGATGCCATTATCTCTCTTCACAAAACTATCAATCACCTTAACATTGGTCTTTCCTTCTCATTCTTGCCTCAATTAATTCAGCCATTCATACTTCACAGCACAGGCAGAATAATTTTTTTTTGCTTTGTTTTGGTTTTTAACGTAAATCAGATCTTGTGAACTTCTCTTTCAAAAGGGAACATTCTTCATTGCATTTAAAACAAAAAGAATCACCAACATGATGAAGTAGTGCATCTGAAATGGTTGAGCCTATGTGTGTGAATTGTGTTCATGACCTGTTTTGCCTACCCTCACCTACCCTTGGGCTAGCCCCAGAAGCCTCTGTCTACCTCTCACACATGCCTGTGACCTTAGGCACAGAGTGCAAGTGTGTTGTTCCTAGCTTGTGAAGGCTTCCCTGGCCCTCTGAACCTTACTTCACCTGTGACATCCAGCCCAAACAACTCTCCCTCCTACACGTTTACATCTGCCTCCATGTCACTGTACTCCATCCCAGTTTCCAGAATAGTTGGTTTAGAGTCATTTGCTTGATTTATTTCATCATCTGAATAAGGTCTGGTTCTCCCAAGTCACTGTAAGCTCTGTAAGAACAAAGATTGAATCTGCTGTGGGCTTCCTTTTCACATCTCTAGCATCTAGCACTATGCTCAAAAAGTATTTGTTAAATGGATAAATGAACAAGTTAATGAAATGAAATGAAATGAAACAAATACAATGATAAATAAGTGTGTTAACATGGACTTTAGCTTAGCAACTTTTGATGGATTCAAACTGACAGAAGAGCCATGTAAATTCTACTTGCATGTGTTCTCCTTCAGATTCATGATGATGATGATGATGATGATGATGATGATGATGATGATGATGTTCTGCTCTTAAACATGCCTGGCACACAGAACCACTAAGTGTGCTTTAGATATATTAATTTGTCTTCCCATATTAGATGATACCTGAAAATAAATTTCAGATTCCTTGATTGTCAACTTTGTATTACAATTGGTGGCTGCCCATCTCCAGCTTTTAAAACAGGATTGAAGTGTGGTATTGAGTTATTTTAAACATGGCCGTTTGTCTAGAAATCTTGGAGGGAACATTTTGGGGACAAGAATTGTAATGTCATGGGAAATACCTTCTGTATATGAGAATTGGTATATAAATATGCCACAGAAAAAATGCAAATACAATTCCTTGGATATTCTCTATAGATTGATGAATGTCTCCTTATCCTGCATTTTCTCCTTTGATGATGATCTAATCAGATTCTTATTAAAATACTTCCAGTCAAGTGACCTTAAATAGGAAAACAGTCACTTAAAAATTAAAACAGTTGCATGCTTTGCTTATTCCTTTGATAACATGTCTTGTTTAATCAAAAATACACTTATAAAAACTTTATGCATGGTAGGTATTATCCCCATTTAAAAATTGCATGCTAGGTCCAATAGTCAATTAAAGTCACAGCAGATTTTCAATTAGCCAAAGTCTTTAGTCTGAAAGTCCAGAGGTCTTGCTCCTTCACCACACTCAGGAGAAACTTAGGGTGATAAAGAAGAGCAAAAAATGAAATGAAAATAGAGAAAGAAAGAATTATTTAAAAAAATCTTGTTTACTAGAATTTCCAGAATCTGTGCAGTCTCTGATCAATATAGTAACCCTTGCCCTGGTCAGGAAATCACCCTACAACATGGGATGCTTTGTAATCCAGCCAAGTAAATTTGGTAGAATAGTTATATGGTCTCTCAGTAGTAATCATTTCACAATACACTTGTACATTAAATAACCATGTTGTAAACCTTAAGTTTATTCAATTTTATTTGTCAAATATGCCTCAATATAGCAGGAAAAATAAATTTGTGAGGGACAGGATGGAAACATAAAAGCCATAATCCAACTGATATTTTGTCAATCATTAGTTTGCTTATTGTTTGGCAAAAACATTTAATTGTGAAATACCTCAGCCAGGATTGCCATTTAGAAGAATTAACATTTGTAGAGTTTCAATACTAGATTTAACTTTTCAGTTTTTTTTTTATTTATTGCTTTGGGATCTTCAAGATATAAGTGACTGATTGATAGAATATATATTATAATAACTACAAGTTCAATAAGAATCTTACCTTGTACAAATGAATTTGTAAAAATGCCTCTAGGATAATGGCATTCATTGTTTTGTCCCAAATTTCTGTATGTAATATATGAAAAATTTATATAATGAAGGTCCTGTTATTAAACAGAGTACCTGAAATCATTTTTCTAAGGCAAAAGTTTACTTTTGGTAAGTGGAGTTGAACATAATTAAATCCAAAATGAAATTCTACTTGAATTTTTCGTAAGGACAATGAAATTTATTTTTGCATTTGGGACATTAGAAGTGAATGAAATTTGGAGAGTTTGTCATATGTTCCAGGATTTCTCCACTTAATCAGATGTTTACCTAGGTAATTCATTATTGTGGGGCTGTTTTGTGCAATAGAGTGTTTAACAAAAACCCTAGATTATAACAAGGATGTCAGTAGTTCCCTCTCTCATTTTCCAATTTTGATAAGCAAAGCTGTCTCTAGATATAGCCAAATATCCTGTAAAAAATGTTAATAGCCCTCATTTAAGAATGAGAACTGTAATCATTGGGCTTTATTTGCTACAAAAATTTGCAACAGGTATCAAACTTTTTATCTCAAACTCAAGAAAATTGTTTAACATTAGACTGATTGTCTTAGAATTTTAACTATCTATGCGATGTAGCTAAATAGCAGCCCCGGGTCATACGCTAGTACCTGGTGTGTGAAGTGAGTTCTCTCTGGCTCTCAGACCCCTGGTCTCCCAACTATATTTCCAACAATTCTATGCTGGAAGAATGGGGATGGTAGGCATATGGATGAAGCTGCCCATTTTCCTTGGTTCCTTTTCAAATATGGCACTTTTAGGTAATGTATCCTCTGCTGAGCTAATAACTAGGAGGCAACATATCTGCCCTTGTCCTTCTCTTCCCAGTGTGAGCAGGGCCATCCACCTGCGAGATATAACTGAATGATTATCTCATGCTGTCACACACATTTACATCTGATAACCATCACGTTATATTTGATATATAAATAAATATACATTTTAACAGTGAAGACAATAGTTCAGTTTATGAAGAGAAAAAGATAACAAAAAACAAAACCAGACAAACTTGTAAAAAAACAACAACAACAACAACCATGGATCCAAACCAAATATGGTCAAGAGACTTACTAATGATCATGGAACTAACCAAACGACTGTCCTTAATTTCACAAAAATATTTTCTGTGCAAATTTTTGGTCAGTGGGAGACTGTATTTTTTAAAAGCCACAAAATCAGAACCATAAAAGTACGTTAAATTTCTTTAATAACTACTTGATGGTTCAGGAACTAAAGCTTTATCTTCAAAACATCTAAATATGATTTTTCTAATTTATAAAAAAACTATTGAAGATAAACATTATGGGATCTTTCCCCAAAAGAGAAAAATAATAAGAAATATATAATAAAACTTCATTTTAAATTTTTGCCTTGCCCCTTCTGCCCCTTTTAGTAATATTTATGTTATTTTGATATAGAGTAAGATTTTGTCAAAGGAAATATTTTCATAATTTAATGTGCTGCATTAATTGTTTTGTGCTGGTTTTTTATTCAAATAATTTCTGAAAAGTTTCTGCAACCAGAATTACCTAACTGATTAGGATCTGGAATCCCAACTTACTAGATAATTTTGAAATCTATATTTCTAACTTGCCACAAGTATTTCAGAAGAAATTTCCCCTACTGTAATAACTCTAGTCAAATTTGCATTTGAGGGCTGGGGATGTGGCTCAAGCAGTAGCTCACTTGCCTGGCATGCGTGCGGCCCAGGTTTGATCTTCAGCACCACATACAAACAAAGTTGTTGTGTCCGCCAAAAACTAAAACATAGATATTAAAATTCTGTCTCTCTCTCCTTCTCTCTCTCTCACTCTCTCTTAAAAAAAAATTGTATTTGACCTAGCACAGGCAAGAGAAATGGTGTGTTATGTTTCCATTACTAATACTAAATACCTGAAAAAAATCAAAGGGGGAAAGATTGGTTTTGGCTTGTGTTTTTACAAGTTTTGGTCCATGGTCACATGGCTCTGTTGTTTCTAGGCCATGGTGAAACAGAACATCATGGCCAAGTACAGCAAATCTGTTCTGGTGGTTAGGAAGCAAAGAGAAAGAGACAGGCTAAAAATGATGTGTATCCTTCAAGAGGATGACCCCAGTGACCTTCTCTCTCCAAATAGATCCCACCTCTTACAGTTTCTACCATCTTACATTAGCGACACCAGTTGGAGACCAAGCCTTCATTACATTAGCCTCTGAAGGACATGCCACATCCAACCTGTCAGTGACTCTATCAAAGACAGAGGGAAACACTCATAATGAAATGAACAGACCAGAAAATTGAATCTTGTTTACAGCTCAATCTCAGAGTACAATAGAGACAGCTCCCCATCTTTATCCTAGATATCTTTCAATTACACTTGAGAGTATAAATTAATCTGCCATCCCCACAAAATGCTTCTTGTGGAGATAATTAAAAGTTAAAAACAAGAAGGTACTTCACAGTTTGTTGATTTCTTAACAAATTAGATAGGGCCAAAGCATCCAGACTTTTCCTATCACTTCTCCACACTTGAAATAACTTCAGAATGAGGGGTAGGTATGAATTAGCTCCCAGGCTCTTGGCTTTGATGTAAGGCCAAGGATGTATTTGTTGGTTCCAAACATGGAACGCAAAGCATTGGCTCCTTTGAGATTCGTTGCGATCATCCCATCAGTACCACTTAGAAACTTGCTTGACTTTGAAGATAAGAAAGAAAAAAAAAAATAATGGTATAGAAGATGGGTTTGGAGCCAAACGATCAAGAATAAATGTGACGAAGTCATCTGAGGGTTGGCTGTAAACCTGTAAACTTTGTGCATGTTCAGTCTTCTTTTCCTTGGGTTTGAATGAAATAATAAACAGATGTTGGTAAAATATTCCTGATCTTGGATTGACATCCAAGGGAAAGATAAAAGGGAGCAATCGGCAACAACAAAAGAATATTAGGAATGGTGCAATGAAATCATTAGTGGAAATGGAGCCTGGCTCCAGGGAATGGGGTAGAGCCTACTCTCATTTTCCTGCAAATGCTTAAGGAACCCAGCAAACCAACAAAAATAAATATATAAATAAAAATGTGTGTCACTTAAAATTGAGACTGACAGGAAGAGCACTACAAGGATCTAAGAGGATTTTCCATGAAATTCAAAATCTGAGATGCTTCTTGAGAAATTACAATGAGATATGATGAAATTGACCAAATCTCCATTGATTTTTTATTTTTATTTTATAGTATGGGGCATTCTACCATTGAGCTGCTCTTGTAACCCTTTTATTTTTACATTTATGTATTCATTTGTTTCTATTTTGAGACAAGGTCTAAATTGCTGAGGCTGACCTCAAACTTGCAATCCTCTTGCCTCAGTCTCCTGAGTCACTGCAATTACAAGCATGGCTATCCCAAATCGGCAATCTTGATAGATGGGAAAGATAGAATTGATAATCTCACAAATTTTTGCTCTTTCCTGTTATACTATTCTCCCCTAGGTTCATTCATAGTTACATTAGCATTCTTCCACAATTTTTAAATGTTAAGAATGTCCTGCCAACTAAACAATGTCATTCAAAACAAAAGAGAATGTCCTAGAGAAGGCATTTTTTTTTTCAAAATTATTAACATTTGAAGTACAAATGCAAGAGCTTAGAAAGTATTCGTCATTGTATTAAACTTTATGCTGCGTATTTGCTGAGGCCCTGCAGAAAAAGCCCTGAGTACACCCAGCACGCTGTCCAGTTCTTTCATGTCCAGTGATTCTCAGTTAAAAGATGAAACTCACTACACTGAGAGAATAGAGTAATAGTCTAAATCTTTAATTATTTGTGGGATTCTAATGACAGTAGGATGCAAAAATCTGTGAGATTATCAATTCTATTGTAACACCAGTTTAACCAACATTCATATTTTTCTTTCAAGGCATCCAAGAATGGTTGAAGCAAAGATGTCCCAAAGAACTAAATTCCAGAGAAGGATGAGCCTCTCATCCATAAGCAAAGAGTTGGGACTGCTTTTGTATTTGGAGCAATATTTTAGTCTTAGCATGGGAAGCAGCTTGGAAAGCAGATCTGCTATAACCAGAAAATATTTGATGAGACAAGGAACCATCTGAAATTTAGGGACTGTGTGGGCTGACATGATGGATTGAAATCTAAAAGAGCTCCACAGGCAAAAATCAATCTCTCACCTGTCAACTCTCTCTCCCCTGAGGATTTTGCTGAGTCAATATCAATGGGAAGAGCAGGAAAACAGGGAAATAGGATCTCACATTTTGCTTGAGCCCCCTTACAGTAGGAGTTGAGTAAAGAGGTGAACTAAAACCAAACCTGGAAATGAACCTTCTGCCAGCTCAGATCCTGAGAAAATAAAAATGCCCACCGTTTTGCTATGGTTCAGGGGGCTATAGACAGGCACAAGGAGCAAAAAGCTCTCTTTAATTGCAATTTACTAACTGGAACCAATGGAGAAAAAAGACAAACCGACTTATCTAGTTTAGTCGACTGTGCTCTTTTGTTCAAAATGTCTTTTGTACCAGCAGGAATTAAGAGAAATGCAAAAAGTTGTAAGAACATGGCCCAAAAGAGAAATACAAAGAAATAAACAACACAAAGAGGCCAACACAAAAGATGATTGGATGGTGGAATCAACAGACAGCACTCTAAATTAACAATGAAAAAATGCTCAATAATGAAGATGAAAATAATTTTAGGAGTGTTAAATGTTCACAATTTGAAATTCTAGAAGAGGAAACTCAGTATCTGAAATTTAGCATCTATTGGATGATTTTAAATAGTGAACTTGAAGGCAGATCAACATACATTATTCACATTAAAATCTCGAGGGAAAGAAAAAAATAAAAACTCTATGAACAGAACATCAAAAATATTTTTAGACCATGACAAATAATAATTTATCAAAACACATGTAACTGGTGTCTCCAAAGTAAGGGATGATAGGATAGAAGCATTTGAAGAAACAGTTTTTAATTTTTTTTTCCATGTGTGATGATTGAGATCAGAACAGATTCAAGAATCTCAGGGAATCCCCAACATAATAAATACAAATAGAACAAACAAAATGAACAAACAAGCAAATACCTATGGGTAGCAGAGTCAAATGCAGAAAAAAAAAGGTAGAGAAAGAAAGATGTTTTGCAAGAAATCAAAAGATGACATATCATATTTCATTTAAGATATAACAATAATAGATATAGCTGACTTATAGATTAAGAAAGTAGTTTCAATCTCCTTTTATATTTGATGAACTAATACAAAGGTGTCATTGCCTTACTTTTAAGTGTATTTATTTGTAGCAGTAACACTGACACATTCCAGACTAGATGGAATGGTGTCTTAGAAATCTATCTCACTTCCCCATCCCTGCCAAAAATAAAAATTAAATTAAAAAAGTGAGGAATGGGTTCAATTATAAAGATGTTTATTAAAGAGAATGGTATAAACCAAATCCTACAAGCAATAGAAAAAAATCTTGAATATCATAGTTGTTATCATTATTAATTTAAACTATTAATTTAAAGATTTGGGTTTAATGTTTGCAGTGAGAAAAGATGGAAATATTTGAAAATAATGGAATTCCACACAGAGAAACTGTGGAAGTCACAGTGTCCTCAGGTGGTGGCATTCCATTTGGTGCTGGTTTTGATGAAGTTTCTTTACTACTCTTGTGTGGGGAGGGCAGTGTTGACACCCTAGGAATGAAAATATAACATTTGGTATTGTGGAATTATTGAGTACCATGCTTCTCCATATTGTTTTAAAATTAATTATTAATTGAATTTCAGTAACAATATTGTCTCGTCTTAGTTCTTTTGCCTTCTTGGAGCAAAATTGAATACACTGAATTCCTGTTTTGATTTTTTTAAATTAATTTTGGGTAATTTTACATTTGTGAAATAGAGAACTCTTCACTCCAAGGTGGGGGTGGACATTATTTTAAGGCTTTATCAATGATGTACCGAAAGCTATATGTGTTTTGATGCTGTGAACGGCAACTGTGAAGTGTGTGGTTTTAAAATCCACAAAAGAGCGATTTTTGCTTCTGTGCCTTAAGGGATTGCAAAGTATGCTATGTTTTTCCTTTAAATAGCATGATTTCTCTTATATCAGATACATTCTATGCAATTATTAACTTAATTTTATATACTATTTCAAATGGATGAAGAGTTAAATGCATTTTTTGAGTTCTTTTAGGAGTTTGTTGCTGAATTTTTAAATTTTTATTATAAAAATAAAATCTATAAAAAGACACATAACTAAATAATTTGGGGAGGACCACTACCATGTTCCCAAGTACCAAAGCTTGTCTTGTGTTTTGTAAACCTGATTTCATATGATGCCTGTGTATTCATTGTATATTGTGACTAAATTTTGCATCTCTGACATTTTCCCCTCTTTACTTATCTAGGAAATGAAAGTAGAACCAGCACTCTCATCAAAGTAAAATGATCCTTAGGTTTCCTAGAGAGAGGCAAATGAAAAATAAACAAACAAACAAAAAGAAATGGCATATATAAATCAATTATGGATATGGAGCAATGCAGATGGAAGAATAAAGTACAATCAAAGAAATAGTTCCAAGAAGTTATTTAAAATAAGCTTTAACATCTAGTGTGGTTGGTTGATCACAAATTAATTATTAATTGAATTTGACTTAGAGTCCCTCTAAGTCAAAACAAAGAGATAAGCAAGGTGATAGTGTTCGTGATTTAAAAATAAGTCTAAAAAAATGTGCTGATTGTTGAAGAACAAAATTAGAAAGAAATACCTCTGACCAGCACCCAGAAATAAGCCACTACCCTAGAGTCATTATTTCTTTTATGAATGTTTTTAGTTGACCATTTGAAAAAAATATTTTGAAGATATTTTATGGATGGAACATGGACAGAGGGGAATCTTTGTTCCCAAATAAGGGCATACCATACACATTGACTAATGAGTTAGTGGACAGTTGAGTTAATATCAACTTGTGACATGGGTGGCTTATAGTTGTCAGGATGAGAGAGTTAGACCACATCACAAAATAAATACTCTAAAATCTCAGTGGATCGGCGTAGTCAGGCGTAGTCACAATATCTTTCAGTGACAGCCTGGAAGCTTTCCTTTCCTTGTGGGTCTCTGAGAAGATAATTCTGCTTCTGGGCCATATGGACACCACAACTTTCATGGACACTGGAAGAGGAAGACAAGACTGGGAGATCATGCAGGGTGATATTAAGATCTCACCTATGTGACTCCCATCAGTCTTGTCCACCAATCACAAATTGATCATAAAGTTCTAACAAGGATGAAGGAGAAGTTGACATGTGATCTTCCAGAGGACAGAGAAAAGTAGACAATGTTGGAACACAAGGTACTTTGTCATCATCCTTAACTAGCAAATGTGTCAGAGCTGATTTTCTTTTTTTCCCCCCAATTCCAAAGGCTTTATTGGTAAATACGGTTTAGAAAAGAATGATCTACCCTACCCCTTCCAAGTCAGTGGAATGAACAGCTGTGTCCAGGGACTCCTCAGACTGCTGAAGGGGACCCCTGCTTTGACCACTTCTGTTCATAGACCCAGTCGTTCAAGTTGGCAGAACTGATCTTCAACTCACTTTGACAGAAAAATAATATTGGTGAGCAAGTCCCCATAGGTTCACCTGAACATGTGTTTCTACACCCTGGGCCATAATCATTTTTTCCTAGAGAGTCTGTAGAGAATAATGCAAATCCAAAAATATATCATCAAGTAAGAACCCTCTGAAAACAAAATATGCAACTTGCTCAGTAAATTAAGGTAATAGAAGTAGATAATTTTAATGCATAACTGAAAACAAAACATGTTGTTATCAATCATAAGATTTGCCTTTCTCCATAAAATTTACACACACACACACACACACACACACACACACACACAGACACACACCTAGCTAAGTTGCTAAGGCTGTCTTTGAACTGCAATTTGACTGCTTAAGCCTCCTGAGTGGGATTACAGAAAGAAAGACATAGAAGATTGCACAAGGAAGACATACACTTCTTCATGTAAGTTTTATACATCATGCCATTCTTATATAGTTCCTATCAACGAATTAAGTTGCTATAAAGTAATACCAACAGTATAGGATCTAGCCCTATGCATGTTTTATTGTACAACAAAATTTAGAATAAGAGCAGAGATTTCAAAAGAATCATTGAGAATGTTGTAGTAGAAACTTGTGTTTCTGCTCACATTTGAATCAAAATTCTTGCATCCCAATAATGAAAAATATAAAATATGAAACCACAAGGAATAAATGGTCATCAATATGTGCATTATTCACTACTGACATGTTGTAAAACATCATGAGAACATTGCCACCAAAGTTTACTATTTGCACAGAAAAAAAATGATCATTTTGTTATGTATTTATTCATTTATTTATTTTAATTCCTTGTGATGGGTCCTGAAACTTATGGTAGAAAATTATTTAAAATACTTTAAAAATAAATCTTAACAAATATCTCCATAATAACAACATTCAGAGGTAGCTCTAGAGTTTTACTTTTTTATGAAAATTTATTTAATGTTTGTGTCTTGACCATAATTGTGACTCCTAATTTCTGGTTTAAAATGAGGGTAATTTCCTATCCCATTTATATAATTATGTAAATATTAAACCTCTGGCTATATCATAAAAGTGTCACATGATTGCATAATAAATTATTAAACCTATTTCTAATTTCATATTTTTTTAAGAGTTTGAACTGATAGTATTCATCATGATATTTTCACAAGAGCTCCTAAAAGGAACATACTGAATCTAAAAGCAGAAACACTTTCAAAGCTTGGACTGCATGTTGCACTTTTTTTCCCTACTCATATTTCTTCCTCTTCTCCCTGGAATTCTCAAGTTTCCTTTATAGAAATTGAGGAGAAAACAGTATCACTTGACATGAAGATGGTTTTCCTCCTGATTTAATTATTTCCTGGACCATCTCATCTCCAAGACTTTCTTGCCGTGCTAACCCATCCTTACGTTGCTACCATACGTTCTGGGTTTTGTTCTTGAAAAGTATACAAGTTTTAAGCCAGTATAAAATCTTTTCTGTGGTTTAGGGAAAAGCATTTGGTGTTCTGTAGCTTATAAAGTAGTTTTCTGTATTGTCTGATTTATGCTTTTTGGAGTCACTTTGTAATATTAGGATGGTATTATTCTCCTTTTCATAAGGAAAAGAAGAGAGATGTTGAATCTTTTGCTTCCTATCTAACATTAATAAACAAGAGTTAGAACTTGGTTTTCTACCTCCTGTCTCCTGACTCCAGGGCTTGTTCTAATACTAAAGGACCTTAAGATGTAGCAATTTATGGGAAATCGTATTGTTTACCTTCTGTAATAAAATGCAGCAGCATTAGTCTTCACTTTCAAAAGGGAGAGCAACATTATGTCAGACATGATTTAAACATAATAACAATTGCTTGACTTGTGAGGCAAAGAGAACATGCGGTACCCTTTTATAGTGTATGTCTGTTTTTAAAACCTAAACCAAATCAGCTTTTTCTTAGTGCTGTATCTGTGATTCTTGAGTAAAACTTGGAATCAAAAACTTATTTTTTTTGAGTGCTTGTTTTCTACATGTTTTGGAGATTTTCTTTTGAATTATGAAAAGAAAATCCTCTGAACATATGTATAAACAAAACCTGCTTTTGTCACTCGCACCCTGTAGAAACCAAAGATGAACATTAAATTACCCTGAGTGCATGGCTACTTGCCAGTAATTATTCAATACGAGGTTTAACCAAGTTTATCTAGAATACGAGGACCATGTATACACAGCTAAAAGGAAAGACATGGTTAAAGTAATTATCTGGCATATTCCCACAGTGTAGACAGTCAGTCTGGCTCATTTGGACTAAGAATAATAACCCAGCACATTCTTTTTGCCAAAAGGAGTTATTTGGCAAATCACCTCAATGTGCCTCAACAGATGAACATTAAATCTACGGGATGCCAAAAGAGAAAGAAAATATGACTGCCCTTGGGTATGGAAAAGCCTGCAGACAGGATGGCCGTAGGGAGAACTGGAAGAGAACATGCTGGAAAGCAGGGCGGTTGCTTTCAATTTCTGTGCCCCTTCCTGGGGCTTGTGAATTAGGCTTCTAGAGTCTTCTCATCATCCTTCTGTGATTATGTCTTTAGCTTTCCCATGAAGCTTCTGGTCTTCTCTTAGCTGTCTATTTAACTGGCATGCAAAGATCAGACCTCTGTATCTCAGAAGCTACGGTGTCTGGTGACTTCTTCAATACACTGGATAGCCCTACCTTGAAATTTTGTTTTTGAACATAAGAAAAAAGAGCCACTAATTAATAGGCATGAGGTTCCTTTGCTTGATAACAAATACAATACAGACCTCAGTGTGTTCTGCAGATAATAGTACCCTCTTACTGTTTTCCCCTTGGCTCTAATTTCCTTGAGATGATTTCTTAAATGAAGCAACACTGGTCTATTATCATATAAGTATCCTCTCTGTGGAAAAGCGTGTGATTCATTCTCAATATCAGATTTTCAGTTCTAACTGCAAAAAAGTAATGACCAGGAGGATGATGGCGATGATGATGTTGATGGTGGCAGTGGCTATTCTCTTTTCTTGATTTAGGATAATATTTGTGAAAAATTCAGTTAGATTTTCTTCTTTTATTCTCGTGTAGCCGACAGAGGCAACAGGAAGAATGTGCATGTAATTTTTCTAGGTTCAACTCTTTCCTTCTCTGCCTACTAGTTGTATGAAGTAACTTGTCTTTACCTCAGTTTCCTAATGTTCACAAGTGAGGTGGTAACAGTCTCTAATACATAGGGATTTTTCGAGGAATACATACAATGATGTATAAAAGCTTAGTACTGAGCCAGATGCAAGAAGACGTGTTGATAGGTATTAACAATTCGTGTCAATAGTCTGTCGAAAACGCCCACTTTCTACACTCAGACTGATTTTGAGTCCTTAGACGAATTTCTACCTAATGTTGTTTGACTTTGTTTCCTCATCTGTAAACTAGAGTTATATACAAACTTCATAGACAATTAGGCATTATAAAGATTAAATGAGTCATTTCATGAAAGGCAAGAGTAGAACACTGTATGGTGTATGGCAGTGCTCAGAGAAAATGAACGACTACAAATACTATTTATTCACTTCTGTTAACAGAAGTATTCAAAATTAATGGAAAATAAGATGTAAAGATACATAAAACTCTACACACAAGAAAAGGAAATGCTTAATTGTCATTTTTTTTAAAAAATGAGTGCTTTTTAAATATACAGTACAATAAAACACAAGTAAGTATCTTAACAAAGAAAACCTTGTTAGCAAGCACACTGTGAGTCTCCTTTCTGCAACAAAATGTAATAGACTATAGATGATAATCAGCCGTAATATTCACATTTTGCTTCCAGGAGCCAATTTTAGGTTTTGGATATAGAAATGCATTTGGAAACACTCCAAAGGCCACTTTTCTCATTGCCATTAACAGTGTTTTACTACCCGAGTTGAGCATGACATACTGAATACATGTATCAAATTTCACACTCTTCCCCATAAATTTATACCATAAAACTTATGTATTAATAAGAATTAATGAAATAATGTCTATTTACTCAAATGTTTAAGAAAGCCTACTGCATACAAAATCCCTTATAGTAATTATGTTTAGCTTCATTTCTTTATTGTTGCCTCCTGATGGGACCCATATGGATACACCTGTCTTTTGTGATTCAAAGGAAGCAGAGTGGAACTCTTTTTGAGAATGTATTGCTAACATCATTTCTTGTCTCTATAAAAAAATCAGGATTTAGGGCTGATTGTTCTCCCAGTCCCTAAAGTTCTGCTGTCGTGGTTCAGTGGGTGGATGGTGGCCAGCTTTTGAGCTATTATCTAAAAGTCTACACTTTAACATTCTGCCCTTTGATATCATTTGGACCATATTTCCTTTCCCCTTTGCCGTCTGCCTCTCTGCTAGAGATCAAGCAATAGATGACATTAAGGAGAGACTGGAAGATTCTCTTGAGTCTCGGTACAGCTCCCAGTTTCAGATCCCTCCTATGAACTCCAGAGCTCACAGCCCAGCAGTGTCCTCTCCTCCTTGATTTGGGTTCCAGCAGTATTTGAAAATGTCTTGACAACTCCTTCCCTTTGTTCTTGCATATTGACCAAGATGACCATAATATTCCCTTCACTACATATTCCCTAAAGAAAAAAGACTAGGTCTATCTTGACCATAGGCCCCTAACCTCCTTTTTTTATTAGGACATTTACTTCTACATCAGCAACCGAAAATTCTCTTGCTGCCCCTTTTACAATCCAAGAATGTCTTCGACAAGAACATGGAGCCCAACCCTTTGACACATAACCATCAGCGAAGATAGTGTCATATTTCTTTGCAGAAAGATTTGCAATGATGGTTAAACTGAAGTAAATCTGTCCTAAACCAGTCTCTGTACTTGCATGGTGAAGTTTGGCTCAAAGCAGCCTCTGCACATAGTGACTTAAATGCCCTAGCTTGATGTGTAAAGAAATCATAACCTAAACCAAGAGTCTATCCTAGTAACTAAGCAATTGAGTCTCAGCCAATCCCTTCTGCTGAACCTCCATCCAATCTGAAAACTGAAAAATCCTTACTACATAAGATAAATGTCCCTGCAGCCAATCAGGCAGTTTCTGAACATCACTCTCTTTTCTCTGGCTATAAATTATCCTTATCTATTATCTATATCTATACCTGTATCTGCATCTATATCTATATCTATACCATTTTTGGTCTGGATTGTAGCCAGATCCTAGAAACTTTTTCTTCCTCAACTAAACTTTGATAATTTTAACTGGTCTTCATTTTTTTTGTTAATTATTAGCAATAATTAACAAACACAGGTGACCTAATGAATAGACCAACTTCCCCCTAACTTGCTCTATTGCATTTCTGCTGGTTTATCCTGACATTTACAAAGTTCTCCTCTTTCTCTTAGTGAGTTATCTCCTGTACTGAAGTCTCTCTCCTCTACTGCCGTAACAAATAAAACCCGCCTTGCCCCTTTTCCTAATTTTTGTACAATACAATTTTACTTTGATAACATTCTCTCGCAAGGTGACCTCAGTGTATTCCCTTTTCCTCCTTGATCCTCCCACATGGGTATCATTGATTCTTTATAGGAAATCCTCTCTAGTAAAATAACTAATGCTCCTGGCTGCGTAATGACCAACATTCTCTTCCCTGTGTGTCAAACAAAACAGCACTCATCATTTTCCCCTTATTTTTTATGAAAATAGAAAGATGGCACCTCCCCTCTTGCAACAATTTAAAAAAGCATAAACCTAAACTTAAACATCATGTGTTTTTAAAACATGTGGGTATGAGGAAAGGGTTATAACGTTCAGATGTCAAGAATATGAAACAGAGGAGTTTTACCTGTATGCTTAACAGTTCTTCATTCATTTCAGTAAATTTGAGTCCCCAGATCTGACCATGACCCCTGGTTTGCTTTTCCTCTCCTACATGAGGACAGGAAAACACAGAAGTACTATTTTCTGACGCAGCACAACTCAGCTCTTGGAGATGTTCCGCTGTCTCTCCTTGTCCCTGTCCGGCACCTACATTTTCACACCTAGACTAACTGTGGCTTGCAACTGAAGAAAAACAGAATCCCTAAAGGGGAATTTAGGTGCCAGCTTTTAAGATGACAGACCCACAAAAGCTTCTCAGTAAACAGGCAGTCCACCTTAATGTTTCATTTCCTTTGATGTGTATGTGTTCACTGTCATTTCTCTAACCCTCCCACCATTTCCTAAAGGAGCTGTGGACCAGCGACTTCTGGAGTTTTAAGTAGAGCTCTGGACAAAATTTCAGTTGACGAATGAGAAAAACAGTATACACCATACCAGCCACAAAGTTTCTAAGTTTTACTTCTGTACTTTTTTTTGTTTTTTGCTTTTTACATTTTGATATAAAGTAAAATAGAGAATGTTCGAAACCCTCTAACCCCTCTTTGCTAATGCAGGTTGTGTTTCTTCCTAGCTTGGCTGATTCCTTGCTGTGAATGGAAACATGTCTAATTGACTTCCCACCATCGCCTTGGTGCAGTTTAAAGGCAACACTTCGCAGGGAAGGGAAAGGAAAGAAAGAGGAATTGAAAAGGGGTGTATTTCTAACCTTGGTCATAGGTATCCTAGGAGTGTTTCTGTTTTAATAATTAATTAGCTTATCAGTTCAGAAATGTTCCAATGACTCTTGGAGCCCCCGGCTGTAGGGGCTGTTGGCACCAGGCGTATTTCCTGACCGGTTTCCGTAACTGTAACTTTCCATTTCATATTTTTTCCCCTTGAAACTGAAATCATTTAATGAAACCTGACACTTCAAGGCCACCGACTGATCTTCTGAGCAGAGGGTATACGAAGGTGGCCCATTCCATTAAATTACGGCCCCTGTCCAGGTTGGGAGACATCATTTCTAGGCAGACAAAGTGCAATGGAGTCAGGAATGCTAAAAGACATAACTAATAACAAGGAAGAAGAAAGAATAAAGTGGAAAAAAATCTGAAGGAAAATAAGTTCAGCACACAGAAAAGGGATGACTGGGAGGTAGGGGGAGGAAAAGGCACACATGCAGGTTTTTTTTCTCCCCACTTATTCTATTTCCTTTTTGCTCCCTAGTTCAGGGCTGTTGGTAGAAGATTGATACATTTATTAATTCTCCATGCAGAAAGACAAACAGTGGACTTGGTCCAGTGGGACCCAAACGTCTAGCTCCAGGCTTCCCTGTGGAATCTTCCAAAGTTGCCTAATGGTTTCTGACCACCACAGACCCGTTCAAGGAACACGGTACCATTTTCCAAAATCTCATTTAGACTCATACATAAAATAAAATCATCCTGTCATAATGCACTCGTTTTCTCTCTGGTTCCTCTTTTTATTTCTTTGGCTTAATTTAAAACACAGGGCTAGGAAAAGAAGAGACAGAAAAAAAAAATCAAGGATGTTCAAGGTAGTCTTCTGAGTTTATTTTCCTTCCCAACTGTAAGGACACAGTAAAATAACCCAATTCTTTGTACAGAGAGTGACATTTATGCCTTCTCAGAAGTGATTTTGGTATTCACAAAGAAATATTTTCACCTCTGTTTCATTTTTTTTTTTAAACTTTAGATCTGACTGTGAGGGCAGAGCGGATTATGGAATCTATTTTATTAGGGTTATTTTTTTACAGCAGGGTGGAAATTATGGTTCATCTTTTACTTAGTTCCTGGAGTGGAACCTTGCTGTATTTCATTTTTAGAGCCCATCATGGATCTTAGATTTTTACTGAGTCTCGGTAAATTTCTATACATTAGGTGCAGTGTAAGTGGAATCTTAATCATATAGCAGGTATTTGCCCTTTTTTAAAAAATATATATATGTCTTACTACAATTCTCAGACAGAAAGCCCACTGAGTGGAAAAAAAAATCAGAAGGTCAGAAATTATTCTGATTTTAATTTAGGTCTTGAAAGTCAATAAATTTTGTTCAGTTGTGTTGAGAGCTACTTATGTAAATTTCTGAAATTTCCTCCCCATGAGATGAGAATAACTGCTGCTTTTATATTTAAGAATACTCAGTTTTGTGAAAGAAAAATATATTAGGATATTTCTCAGAATGAAAAATCACCTTTTGAAATCAATTTGTATATGAACCTGAAAAATAAACATGATTTAAATTTGCGTTCTGGATAATGAATTGCAAAGGGTGTTATTTTACTGAAGTGCTCCGTTATGCCTGTTTATGTTATTAAGTGGGATGAGATAAAGTATATACTCAACTCTTTTTTTAAAAAAAAGGACCAAATATATCATTTTAAGTAATTAGGTCCATTTATCTTTTTATTTGTTTGAGTCAGTTCCTGAAATAGACCATGAAACCAATCTCTTTATAAGACTTGCGAAAACTTTGACTATTGGTTAAATATAGAATATCTAACACATATTTGCACTACATTAAATGCAAAAGTATAAGTGTATTATTTTATGTGTAATTTTTTTTCATTTTCTAAGATGTTTATTTTGGTAAAGAATTATTAGTATAAGGTAAATTAATGTATTTGGTAGATAGATAAAGCATATATGTATACAGACTACCAGAAATAAAATATAGTTGTCTGTGTATATGTACATTTGCATTGCTGTATTTTTTAAATTGAAATATGTATTCATCAAAAGACTTCTCGATGTTTTTCACCTAATATATAGTTTGATGGAGAGTACTTTCTCCATTATAAACTATTAGATTTTAAAGACAATCATTTACAAAGTAAATAAATACATTTTTTTAAAACATTCAGAGGCCTAGCTCACACCACATGCCAAGTAGTTTAAATGTAAATATGAATCCTTTAATGGAATGAAGATAAATATAGATGATGTTTTAAAATAAATTTTAAGTGGAAAATTCTTTTTTAGAATGTAATTAAACTAAATAACAGAAATAGAAGTTTAAATTCAGTATTCTAACTAAAGTAAAATCTAAAGATCCTGTATAACAAAAACAAGCAAATAAAGACCAAATAGCAGAGTGATTCTGGGAAAAAAAAAAAAAAACAGGGAAAATATTTTCAACACAGGTGGTAGTAAAGTATTAATGCCTATAATGTATACAAACTATCAGAAAGTCCATTAGACAATAATCAGCATTCTAATTAAAAAATTACACTGAAACATAAATAGGAAGTTCACAGAAGGAATATGCATTGCTAATAAAATTCTAAAAGATAAGTTACTAATAAGGGATACACAGGAATGTCAGAATGAAAGATCATTTTTTTATTAATCCAATTTAAAAGAGCACAGTGAACATATCAAGTTCAGACAGAAAAAAACAATCATTCGCTTTTGGTGAAGTTGGAAGTCTCTTAAAATTTGTGTTGAGCAATGAGCTTATATCTATAATATTACATAATATGTCTACATAGCAATTATTTCTAATTCTAGCAGCCTATAAAAATAGAAAGAGATGCATGCGCAGAAGTATTTTTAGATGTAAAGAAAACTTGAAAATTCTCATAAATTAAACACATAATAGTAAACAATGCAATTCTTTATTAAAAAGAATGAATTAGATCCATCTGTGACAAATTAGAAAGCAGCACACTGTATGTTTTAACGTGAAAGATACTATGATGACATGTATTTTTTCCTGCTATATTTTACAAATGTAGGATTTATAATTGGGTAAAACAATCTTTTGTTTACAAATGATACCTTTTACTAATGGTGTTATAGAGATATTCCTGCTTATTTCTGAACAGAAAATTTTACATTTAAGATACTATTTCATATGTGAATATAAATTCTGTGTAAGTTTTTGTTTGTATTCTCTTCTGTCCAGTATAAATTAGCAACAATTAGCAAAATGCTGTCTGTATTATTGACTCTTCCAATGTCCCCCGAACCTGAGGTCCAAGAATCTCAAGGGATGCTGTGTGGCATTGAATAGCTAAGTCACATTTATAGTTTTTCTTTCTTCATGTATGTCTCTAAGCCTGTCTGACCTATCAAATGTGCCTGTCAATATGCCTATGTCTTCTAGTCTCACCTCCACACTGGACACTCATGGGGACCCTCATACTGAGCAGGTGATCCAACCACCCTGTGACCACACAAGAGTCACCTAAGAATGCCCCTCATCCCTCCCTCTATTTCCAGTTAAGTAGTGTGTGCTTTGATAGCTAGAATGTTTTCTTTTCTCCAATTAGAGCACTGAACATACCAAATTCTTCAGAAAAATGGGAGAATTTAGGCTGGAAGAGAGTAACACTGAACAAAACCAAGGACTTGTGAAGGCAAGGTAACAGGATAGGCTAGATAGCAGAACATCTTCCAAGTGAGAGGAATTCACTTATTTTTGCCTTCAACTATACTTTGCCTCGGGTTGCTTTTTGGCATAAAATAAACGGAGAAAAATAAAATAAAATAAAATAAAATAAATTCAGACTACTCCCCGACCCCGTCAGGCTGCACACCTTCAACATGCAGTTTTCCTCCCCCTCTTCATGCATTGCAAACCAGCACTGTATTTTAGGCCTCCGAAGGGGACTAGCCAAAGCTCTTATCATAACCTAAACACAATGTATTCCATCTACATAATACACATATAATAACATTATATTTACAGCACACATTTTAGATGACAATAATGCTCTTTATTTTAATTAAATCATTTTAGTTTTAGTTCATGCAATGGATATTTATTAAGGTTCACTATTTTCATGGCACCCTTTGTCTACATGGGTGCCATAGCTCGAGGATTCCTTTTTTCCTATGAAGTCCCTTCTCTTTTTGAGTTTCACCCAGGAGGCACGTGGATCACATATCTGGCCCTTGAAAGACCCTTTCTGTCTGGGGCGTGTGGGTGTCAATACGTCACTCAGCTGTTCTGCTCTCTCTGCTACTGCCTCCCTGATGACAGGGGTTTGCTGTGGTCCTTGGCAGGGTTGTTCTGTGCTTTCTAGTTCTTTCTATAGGCCATTTCTACTGACCAGAGAGCTCCTCTCTGTGGACAATGCAGGTCTTACCCCTCACCTTCTGCAAGCCCATGTGTGAAAGTCACCCTCAAAACAAGGCCTTCATAACCAACCTCTGTAAAATCCTAGACCTCCTGCCCCCAATGCCTGTTTCCCTGGTCCCTGAGTGCGTTTCCACACCAAGGATCGTGTTGTAGCGTCTCATCATGGCTGCACAGGGCAAAGGCAGTTTCTTTATTGTACCATGATGTGTTTCAGGGCCTAGAGGTGTGCCGGCACAGTGGTAATTCAATAGTCGTGTTGAGTAATGAATAAACCAGCATCAACCCCGTCTCAGAAGCATATATTTGAATGCATTCGCTTAGTACCACAGCTCTGAGCTGAAGGAATTCTCATGAGTTTTGACAATAAAAGCCAAGAGTACTGAAACTCCTCAATATGAGCTTTATTCATATTTTTTGGTATCTGATATTAGATTAAAATTGACATTTAAAAAGAATAAGTAAATCCCCCGAGACGAGATTCTCTGACATTGGTAATGGATGCATAGGAAAAAGATATAATGTGACTCAAAATTATCGAAATAATAGAAAAAAAAATAAGCAGAGGAATACTTGACAAACTCCAGTCTGAAGATGCAGCAAAGGGATTAAAACAACATTTTTAAAAATCGAGGACTGGAGATGAAGCTCAGCGGCAGAGCACTTGCATGGTTCCTGGGTTCCATCCCCAGTACTGCAAAAAAAAAAAAAAAAGTTGAAAGTCATGACCATTTTCAATTTTCAAAAGTGTGGAGAAGCACAAGGAGGACTTCAGCTCCAACACTCCCCCTGTGTGCCGGCCCAAGCATGCTAATATAAGTTTCCATGTTTTAGAACTTGGCAGTGAAATTCCTATAAAAATAAAAGTGATCCACTCGACATTCATTGCAGCTGGGGCCTCTATAAGTTATGTTCTTGTCCCTAGGCCAGATGAGGGTGGCAATGAAAATATTTGGAGCTGGTCCTGGCACACAACTTTTGACATTTAGGTAAAATTCACCGGGAAGAGAGTCATTTTAGGTTACCCTGAATGTGAAGGCTCATTATATTTGAGACATAAGCATTCATTTTTGTAGCCCCCACGTTTGGTCTTTAAGCCAAATGTAGATGTGACTGTGGTCCTAGAGTCAGAGAGGCAGGAAATGCTGGGGGGGCGGGGAGAGAGCTCATTCTGGCTTTTACCATCATGTCTAGAAGAACGACCACCTTTTGTTCCTCTACATTCATGAATTTGAAAAAAAGTAAGTAAAAACTATATGCATGTCCACACACTATCATCATCATATCATCATCTATGCACACATGGTTCAGGGCTTCTTAGTTGTTCTCTCAAAGGACTCCAGGGCACTTTATCTGAAAGACTGTAGGTTATATATACACTGTGGGCTTTGTGTTTTCCTGGGGCGTACTTCTGTTCTTTCATCCCTTCAATTTGGGGACATCATAGTCCAGAGGAAGATGGTTAAAGCCTCTTGCCATTTAGAAGGTGGGTAGATGTCCTTAGCCCCATCAATCCGATGTCCCTATTGAAGACTTTGCACATTTTGTCATTTTTCTTAAATCATGACCCCCAGTTGGTGATGGTATCAGGGGTAATGGTGCCAACCACGCTGGTAAGGGACACAGATCAGCTCCTCCTAGGCCATAGGACAGCTTCTAATTTATCTGTCTCTATCTGTACCTGAACCATTTTCTGTCATCTTTCTCTTAATGATGAAAGCAACTTAAAATCTTTGTAACAATTTATTCATCTGCTTCATTTAATGTGACCTAGATTTTGTTCTTTACATATATAAGTATTCAGATCAGCACAATATAATATGAATGTATCTTTTTTTGTACTTAAGGATACAACTGTTTACATTGTTTTAGATCTTAAAAATACTTACAAAATTTAGGCATCTGTTTTCTTTTTCTCCCATTTTTTTTAAACAATCACACGTATACTTTCTTAAAGTGTCATAAGGACATGACTTAATACTGTACATTTAGGTGACTTCATTGTTCATCCACATTTTTTCTTCTATCATGTCCTTCTCATGATTTAATTTTTGGGGTTTATTATTCAGTTGTCCAGAGAGCTTCCTTCAGGAAGAGCATTTGGGGTACATTCTTTGCCTTTGCATTTCAAAAATCTCTTAGTCTTTTCTTTTTTTTTTTAAATTATCTACATATGACATTACAATGATCTTAGCAATTTATACATTTGTATCATTGGGGTATAATCTTAGTGTTTTCTTTATAACCAATGTGGTTCGTTTGTTGGTTTTGTTCTTTATTTATGTATGTATCTTTATTTATGTACAGGGTCTCCCTATGTGGCCCAGGCTGGCCTTGGATTCCCAGGCTACAGTGATCTTCCTGCCTCAGCCTCTCAAATAGCTGGTACTACAAGAACCCAGTTCAAAGCAACAGTTAAAAATGAACACGAAATTATCGGGCCTCGTTCTTTATTCATTAAGTCTCTTTGTCATATTCTACACTATTCCCTATAATTTAGCTCTGGGAGGAGAAATTTCACATCCATCGACTTTGTTTTCATGAGTTGGCAATTGTTTTTTTTTTTTTTTTTTAAATCCTCTGCCTCTCATTGGATAGATATGGCAAACTCTCCAAATCACTTGCAAGTGTATTTGTAGGTCTGAGTGAATGTGCCAGAAAGTTTGGTGACTATCTGAGAATTTGAATACTGCAATGTCCAATATAAATCTTAAAGTTAAGACTGAAACATAAAGCAAGTCATATGGATTATATCCTTAATTTAAAAAGCCAGCACTTTTTTTCTTTGCAATCAGAGGTATATATTAGCACTAACCAATTTATCGTTGGACAATTATTCAGATGATCCCAACCCTGCTTAAACATGTTTTATTTTATGACAAGGAGGTAGAAAATATTCTATTGGCTTCACTCACTTATTTGGCAGGTATGTTACTGCTGGAAAAATTGCAGAATGGACCAGGAGCTGCAGGAACATGTGAAGCAAATTGGCCTTAGAACCCAGTCTTTTGAGCCAGACCTGTCCAAGATTGTACCCTGAGCAAATGCTAATGAAGGTGCCTGGCATGAGCTTTTAATGAGTAGACTGATAAAGAAATAAAGCAAACGTGGGCAACTGTTTAGCTTCAGAAATAGAGGACAGTGAACCAACGGCAGGAGCTTAAGGTTTTCAGTACACAGGAATTAGGGAAAAAGGGTCCACCCATCATCTGACACAAGTCATGGAAAAGAGTATTCCCACAGAGACCCATTATTTAGAAGGGATGGATGAGCTCCACATTGTGGAATGTTGCTCAAGGATCTGGAAGAGTTTATAAAAATAAACCTAACTAGAAGTAGGTGGGAAGAGACCGAGGAGAGCAAGCTCCTCTGCTCTGGCTTTTCGATGCTTCCCTAATGAGTTCATTGCATCTGCCATTTGTAAAGACGGATGTCCATTGCAGTGATGAGCTCCTGGTTTCAGAAACACCACAGAACCTCGCTTGCTGGTCTCACTCCTCTCAGCCTCTCCAGCCTCCCAATGGCCCAAGGACAGAGTACCACAAAATAGGGACCAATCAGGGAGACGGAGGACAAACATCTTAATCAATGAACAAAGGGAAAGAGAGCTCTGTGTCTTCAATCTTGCTGACGTGCACGCACTTTTTTTTTTTCCCTTCCAGAGCAGTTGCTATTTTTTTTTTCCTGTTATTACAAAGGTAAAAATCTGTTCTGATGCAGAGTCATTTTGGAAGGATGATTCTAAAATTAAGTAAAAATAAAATCATGGGAACCTGTGGTTCTAAGGTTATGGTTGGGATGTATGGAGGCTCCTGTTTCCTTGATCCCATTACATGGGATTGTAGAAGGCCTCCAGGTGTATACTGTTATGGCCTACATCTCTGAAGTATCAAGGCAAGCAATCATTCACCTTTGTGAATTATAAGTAGCATCTGATTTTGGTATCTAAGGAGCTGGTATTTTTTAGTATCTTCTCAAAATAAGGTTTTTGTTGTTGTTGTTGTTGTTGTTTTCCTTAAGTGAAGTTTTGTCTGAAAACTGACTGTGGTGGCCTACATTTTAAAGTTGGTATTAAATTTTCTGAAGAAATAACATGAAAGCAGACAAATTTTTTTTCCATTAATACCTATTTGACCTTGCAAACATCCTTTTCTCATTGCAATGTGGATAAAACTTTAAAATATATATATATTTTTTCAATGTAGAAAGTATCTATGATCATTGCATGGCCAAGTCAAGTTGACAATTTCAAATTTCCTTAAACTATCAAGCCAGATATAATAATTTATTTCTCTTAAACTTATCAAACACATGCTTATATAGCATATTCAAGAGCAAAACTCTTCAAAATATTTAACAACTAAATAAATTTAAATGTATGAAGATGGTGAAACCCAAGTTGACTTAAACATTCCAAAACCAATTAAAAACTTAACCAAGTTCTCTTAAAATATTCAGCTTAAAACCCTGTTCTTATGGAAACCAAAAGTGGCAATGTGATTACATAATAAAAAATTCCTTGAGAAAAGTAATTACTGAGTCTAATGTTTTTAAATTTAACAACCTGCAGAGTTAGTCAAATAGCAAGTATTAAAATATTTATTAATTGAAAATATTACTTTTATTTATAGGAAAACAGACACTTGAATTTATAGCACATGATACATGTTTTCCAGTTGTTGTCTACCATGTTTAAAAAATATAGTTTTCTATACTTCACAAATCCCATTCACCATAATGAGCTGAAAATTCTAATGATTTACTTCTTAACCATGGTTTACAATATATTACTATACCTTAAGAGGAAACATCCATTTCAGTATAAAACTATTTCAAATTATGTGAATATAACAAAAAAATATTTTTTTTCTTAAAAATGAAAGCTTTAACAAACATATAGCAACTGAATTCAATGGAGAAAGAAGTAACTTGCACACTCTAAAGTATCAAGGATTTTTTTCTCAATTGCTTTAAGCCTTATTTTGTTAGGATGTCAGAAAACACAACTCTTTTAGAAATACCAAGGCTCCAACTTTCATTAAAGCTTTCTAGGGTAAGTTTCTCATCTGGAAACATCAGATTCCCACTGTCTTACCAACTGTGACCTTTTCCCCAACCCCCATCTTGAAATGGAGAACAGGGTGATTTTTTTTTCCTAAAGTCAGTTACTCAATTATTTATTTTAAATTATAATATCAAGACAAATTTACTAAATTATCTAAAAAAGTAGCATTTCTTTTTAAAGATTTCAAAACCTGGGAAAACCAGTACAGGTTATTCCACAAAATAGGTTAGTACTGGATACAATTAATTTGCACATCTATGTTTCAAAATTGTTACAATTAAAAGTGAGTGATCATTTATAGAAATAATTATGTAATTGCTGAAATGTTGGGATGCCATCTCACTAGTCTGAAGATCTTAACTGACAGGAGATCTTTGACTGGAATGCAGACTTGCAAGGTCATTATTCACCTGGTACTACATGAAAACCTGAGGTCACTACTGCAGTCATCACAGGGCTTCAGATTCCACGTGCCTGTCCTCCAGATGGGTTGACCTTGGAATACAAAGTCCCAGAATCAAAATTAAAGCACAACTTACTACACTTCATTTTTTTTTAAAAAATTTGACTCTGCTCAAGTTATTTTATTTCTCGATTAAATTCGGCCAATCTATTTACAGCCTGATTCTATCTGAATAATTTTCATAGTCTTCTTGGCATCTGGTTCCCAGCTCTTGCCAATGTTGAAATGCACTTCAGTGAGATTCTGCCTCTATTGCTTGTGTTTGCAGGCTTTGTGAGCTTATTAACAACATTCATCTAAGTGTCTTCTGAATTACAACCGTGTTTTATTTTTCTTAAAAATATGCTCTAGCATGGAATATTTTCAAAATGCGACTTACAAAAAACTATTCATAGGAGATGTGCTATAAATGAGTGATTAACAAGTAAACCCCAAAGCAACATAATCCAAAGAATCCAGTGGGTAGCTTTCAGCTATTTAAATACCTTTTAACATAAATGACTGGTATGGAAAGTGATGTTTTATACAACTCCCAAACCACCAAACCACAGGTGTTTAAGTAAGTATGAACTTCTATTATTTTTCTATTCAAATAGATTCTTTGGGGTTCTAGGAAAATACTAGGCAAAACATACCATGTCGCCAGTATCAGGGTGGAACATTTTAGAGTTGGCAGCTCTTCTCGCCTCCATTCTCCTCTGGAGGGTATACAGTCATAAATCACTTAAAAATATTTTTTTCTGAGAATGTATATGCAAAATGTTCTTCATTTCAGAATCCTTGAGTCATTAATTCATGCTAAGTACAATTTTAATCTTTCTTTGGCCTTTCCACCTATGTGCCATCTAAAATACTCTAATTATGTGACAGTATTGCCAGAACGCTTTCATTATTGTTCTGTTTCTCCATAAATCCTGGATCTATTCTAGAAGGCTGCAGAAAGGGCTGCCCACAGAACTTTAGTCATCAGAATGGAGCAACAGGAGTGCTGATTTAAGTTGGTTATCAAGCTCATGGGACACCACAGTCTCCACCCAGTACCAAGTTTACTTAGTTTTAAGAAAGAATAAACACAAACAATAATAAAGTATGAATGCCAATCAAGATATTGGTTGTGCACCTTCTAGATTCAATTTCCATCATCTCAGTCTTCTTGCATTGAGGACGTGTGATTGACAACACTTTTCTGGGAGACACGGATCCACCCCATTGCTCCAGGAAGAGATAGACTTTAGGTCCCATTGATTTCGTACCTTTTAAGTTGTGCACCTCCCTCAGACTCAGGGTAGCTAGCTCCTGTCTGTTTTCTAATGCAACTGCATCTCCTCCTTATTGGTTACTCATTCTTTGTTCAAAAACCTTAAAAATTAAGGGGAAGAGATTGGTCTGCAACATAGTAATTCAATTCCTATTTGGAAACTGCAGTCAATGTGTCAAGGAAGAGTTAATCAATGGTCAAGTTCTCAAGAATCTAGCTAGGAATTCTTTTTTTCCCCCCAGAAACAATCTTCAAGAGACTCTTCATTCCAATCTCCTAAAATCCAGAGTGTGTAGATTAAGTTATGCTCCACCCATTTGTTAGTCTTTTCCCTCTAATCTACATAAGAACCATTGATATCCACATTTGCCTAAACTATTTTGTGTTTATCTTTTAATCTCTTCAACTTCCTCCTTTTCAGTTAACAACCATAGATAAATGGAATTTTATAAAGGAACCGAAAAAGGAGTCTATTGGTTATCTTCATTTTTGCTCCCCCCCCCCCACTCTTAATACCTCAGATGGGGATTTGGACTACAACCCAGGGTGTTTGGTCTCTGCACTTCCTTTCCCAATGGGGCATGTAAATTAGAAAGTACTAGCCCATTCCCATGCTAGTCCAGGGAATAATCAGCTGTTCTGCTTCAAAGTGCCCAGCAACTTCATTGCCAGGTTTCTCTATAATGTCTGTGAATGTGATATCGACCACCTGGTAAAAACTCATCCAAATATCCCATTGCCACATGTCCCTGGGAACCTCTCACCTTACCAGTTATCATAGCTGTTTCTGTGGCCCCTGTGCATAAATAATTCCCGTGGGATCATTCACACTCAGAGAGATGTTCTCTCGCTCTCAGGGGAGGTGAGGCAGACCTTCACAATGCTTCCTGAAAGCCGGAGCCCCAGGATCAATGATGTCTGTGTGCTTCAAGGAAGGGTAGCTCTTCTCAAGCTGAAGCTCAAAGTAAAAACTCACTGGTATAGGGCAAGATGAGTGAACGATGTCCTCTAGATTCTCACCACTCAATTAGAAGTTTGCTTTGGCTGGATATGGACACCCACCATGAGTTGCTGTTAGGTAATCTCTGCTTCCTTGCACGTGTCATCTCAGATAGAAGGAACATACATCTTTCATGTTTGTGTTTTCTGGTGTGCTACCATGAGGAATGTGATGTCCTTGCATACCTAATATTTGGACAATTTGCCCTGAAACTTCAAAGTCCTACTGGTAAGCCATTTCATGGCTGGGCTGCATGTCAGAAAGTCATCCAGGTCACTGCAGAGACCATCGAGGCTGTTTTTCCTCAACAGTATCCTACGATGTCCAACAGAAGACATGCTTAGCCTCTGTGGGTGCCTTACCACCATCAAAAAGACCCACAAAACATCATCCCTGGCAAGAGTTGCCTATTATCGATCCTGGTAGCCAAGCTGAATATAATGTCATCTCTATGCTCTTTGAGCATGTGAAGAAGCCCCATTTGCTCTCCAGAAAATTTATTATTTGTTAATTTAGTTCTTCAAAGGTTGTATTTTCAGGATAATTTAAACTGGTGGCAAACCATTTTTGTACATGAGAGTGAGGTCTTCTCTCAAAGTGTGTCTCCTGGCAAAGGCTGATATTATTTCCTCACATTGTCTACTTATATTTTCAACAAGTTAAGTTTTACATGTATTAAAATATTCTATGCAACAAATTTGCTATGTGGTTTCATTTTCACCTTAATTTTCTTTTCATGTGCCATCCATTTAAAGTTTACAAGTTGTACTGGGAGTATCGCTCAGTGGTAGAGCATATGCTTAAGATGCATGAGGCCTTGGGTTTCACTCAGCACCCAAAACACATACACACACACACACACACAAAAAAAAAAAAAAAAGTTTCCAAAGTACTTCTTCATATACAATATTTTTGTATTCTCCCATCCTCCCTGAAAGTCAAAGCCAGGACATTGTTGTCCCTACTTTACAAATGAGAAAATTAATATCCTAAAAAGACAGACATGGGAGCAAGAACTCAATCTTGGGACAAAAGCAAGGTACATCCCAGGTCCTTGAACCCTGTATTTAGTGGGACACGTGTACAGGTCGCTGCTTCCTAGAGTCAAAAACGACAAAAGAAAAAATGACTGTCATTTCTGAATTTCTGAAAAGAAACCAAAGGGAAATAAAGAATCCCAGCCAAACTGAGCGGATGGCAAAGAAGTAGACCTGGACTCAGAAAAGGGAAAAGGAAAGGAAAATCCTGCAGCAAGGGAAGGCTCACTCCACTGCACTTCTGTTTTGCCATTGTTTAATTTTCTTCCTTGAACCCATTCATCTTGCACAGGGATCAAATAGGCTGATGGCGGGAGAGGACGTGTGCTGGGGGAAGCTGGGGTGTTTTTGGGGAATCTGGGCTCCTGAGATTTGCTGCTCCAGTCTGGCCACGGGGCTCCAGGGAAAATATTGATTTTTCTTACAAAGTGAAAAAGAGAAATATAGGCTTCCCCTCAGCAATGTGGTGCACTAGGGATTCCATAAATGACAACCAACCCCTGGTACCCCAAGACCGGTATCAGTTTCAAAGCCAGATATTATTCTTCCACTCCCACGATAACAGATAGCCAGGATGTTGTGAATCACCAATATCTGCTCCCAGAAACATGAATTCACAGCTACTCCTGGAACAGCAGGATACAAGGGCACGTTGGAAACCACAGATATACAAGGCATGTCTTCCTATACTCCCCTACCGTCACACAAGGGCTTCGGTGACAATCACAATGACCACAGAGCTCTGGCTTGTAACTCAGACAAATGCTCTATTGGAAAGTGAGAAGTGACCTTCATTATGGTCAAGGGTATGAAAAACTTTGAGCGTCCTTCACACCAGAAGGGGAGAGAGTTTTCCAATCAGGTAGACCATCCCATTAGTTACGCCTCTCCCCTTCAACAACATCATACAAATGTACTTGGGGAGGAGGGCCTTAACTGAGGTCCCCTCAGGTCAATGAATTGATCTCCTGCTCTGATCCATACATCCAGCCACACTTTGAAGAAGTGAGAGTAGGAGAGGAAACTTGAAATCTAAGTTTCTCCCTGCTAGAGGCTAATTTATGTGAAAAAAAAGACTAAAATAGGTAAAGACTAAGGTATTCCAAACTGTCAGGTCATTATCCTCTCATTATCATGAAAGTACAAATCCTATGTAATGTGTGAAATTTTGTAATGCAGTGCCTCTTGTGAATACTTTCTACATCAGATAATTTCCGAGAAATGGTGAAAAAAAAAAAAAGCAAAGCAAAACAAACAACCAAAAAAACTCTAAGGCAGACAAGACAGGGATAGAAGAGAGTTTGGGAGGGTATTGAAATGGAAGCAAAATTTTAAGTGTCAGTAAAACTGAATTGATGACTGAATTACATGTGTACTGTCATCTAATGCTTCCCTACATATTTGTGGAAATTCTGTTAAGAAATATTTGGAAATTGAAAAAATGTTGTACTCAGTTCAAATAGTAATTAATTATAATTTCCACCCAATGAAAACATTCCAATGTCCAAACAATATGTCTATTTGGTTGCTCCTATTTTTGACTTTGCTTATCCCAATCATAATTGAAATGAGTGAAATTTTTGAACCAGAATCTACTAATTTTTACACTTAAGATTGCATGGTTAGATCACTTATGCAAGATTTTTTTTTTTCTCAGAAAATGTGATAAAATCCTCTTAGCCACTGCCTGTTTAATCTTTACTTCTCATTCCAGTCTTGGGACTTCCATTGACGTCAGTAGAAATCCTTGATATGAAATAAAAATATATAAAAAAGAGTAAGTATAAAAGGACTCTGTATTTTGTGTTTATAGTAGGCTATAGATGTATTTACAGGGCTCCTTGCAAATTGGTCTACTTAAATAAAATGTGTGCTTTCACTTGTACAAATATAGTTTACTTATAAGATGAATTAAGTATGATGAAGAAAAGAAATTTGCAGTAGTTTGTAAGTACCTCCAGTTTTATTTTTCTCCAGCGTTATCGTCTCTCACCATGGAGACATTTATTCTTTGCACAAAGTTGCATTCAAATGTTTGTTTTAACGTGGTCAAGGGCCCCTACCTAATGATACAATAAAGCATTTATGCTGACAAGCATATAATTAAGTGAGATGCTAGAACATAGTTCAGTTACTGACACGTTACTTTTAGAGAGGAAATATTTTATACCAAAAGAACACTCAATAGTAGATGTTTGTCTTTTGTTAAGATCAGAGAAAACTATATTCGTTTTAGAGACAACTTGTAAGTTTATGAAATTTCTTAACAAATAACATGAGGAATTGATACAGAATTTCTTATTTTTGCATTTTTCTGTTCTTAGTTTTTTTTTTTAATTTTCATATTGGTGATTGAACCCAGATCCTTGTACAAGCTAAGCATATACTTTATCACTGAGCTACACCTCAGCCTAGAAGCAGAATTTGGAAGTGATGTAAATGAGATACTGATGAGAATATAAAATCCTAAATTAATCATCAAAGATTTAAGGACATTTCACAATGTTGAATGTGTTCAAACCTTTTATTGACCAATTAGGATTTTTCTATAATCTTAATTGACTTAAGGGTCTCTACCTATGTTCATTCTAATATCAGGTTAACCCTCCTTTGCTACCTGTATGTTCTTGGAAGTAACTTAACCTCTCTGATCTTTGGTACCCTTCACTATAAAAATTAAAGATATCATTATATACACTCATCTCTCTTGATAATAATCTGGAAAATGTTGATGTACTCACTGTCAACATATTTAAGTATCACTCTGTCTCCATAATTAGAATGTTTCCAAGAAAATTTTCTTTAAAGAAAATACCCAGATAATTGTCTCCATTTCCCATTAGTCAAATATACTTGGATTAAGCAAAAAGAGAGCGTCCATACACGAGACGGAGGCTAACAAGAAATGCTGGTAGCTAACCTGTTTCACATGTGGCAACCACAATTACATTTCATACTGGAGCTTGTTTGCTTTCTTTGCCTGCCCCAAATGGATTCCACGGTAGCTGGGAACTTGCAAAATTATTGCCAGTTATAACTGGAGGAAAAAATGTATTGAGTTTAACCTCATTACGCTACAGCACTTGTATCAACAGGGCTTGGCACAAAATGGGAAGGTTGCCGAAATCTACCCAGTGACGTTACTGTTTAGAGGAGGTGGAAGCCACTGCTCCCGCTCCTGAGTTCAGGTCTTCTGTGGATCCTGTGTCTGTCGTCTTGGGCTGTCAAGCTGGAGATGGAGGGCCAAGCAGGCCTGGGCTGTGAACGAGATGATTCTACTAAGACTACAGCAGATGTCAAGGAGCAATCATTGCACCAGTCTAAGCAGCCTGAGGAGATCCAGGGTCAGAGAGATTAAGGGGGGAAAGTCAGGACCAAAACTGAAAATGCTGATTCTAGTTTAGAACCTGTGATTAATTCAAATGTTTATTTTACTTATTCTTTAATCACTTATTCAATGCTTAAGAAAAGCAAAGCTCTGGCTTAGTAGTGTCCCAGGCTAGAGCAGGGCTCTTCCACTTCACTATAATTGCCACATTGTGACAAGTGATTCTTTGTTGGTGGGTGGGGTGAGGTATTGTAGCAGCATCAGGCCATTATGCACAAGAGATGGATAGCAAACCTCCCCCCAGTTGAGTCAACCACAAATGTCTGCCCACCTTGACCAACGTCCCCTGGGGGTCGAACTCATCCCTGAAATACAGGGACAGAAATTCCCCTGCACCAGAGTCTTCAAGAGCTCTGTTTTTTTTTTTTTTTTTTCAACTCTTTCCACTGATGCTTGTGTAGAATTCTTGGTTTGCATTGTATCTAGACAGTTGTCTGATAAAAATAGGAGAAGGCTTTTACTCAGATCCTCCAGAGTTACTCCTAAAATCCACCAGACAAGCAGGCATGATATTGAGAGGCTCTTCTTTTCTCAGGTAACTTTATACTGGACACATTTCTGAGCTTTTTGTACCAACCACATTGTCTGACTGGTGAAAAGAAAGCAGCACCCTGGAAATCATTAGAGAACGCTCAATGTTGAACTTTTGGATATTGACTTTGTATAAAATAGGACTTCCAGAAAGGTGAGAAATCACTTGAGTAATTGGAAATGAAAAGTGCAGGAAAGGAATGTGATTCAAGAATCTCATGATCATATTTGCTGTGATAAGGGGGCTGACTAAATAGCAATACATATGTCAGGGCATAATGAGAAATCACTTTAGA
Source organism: Urocitellus parryii (assembly GCF_045843805.1). NCBI lineage: Eukaryota > Metazoa > Chordata > Mammalia > Rodentia > Sciuridae > Urocitellus > Urocitellus parryii. The sequence continues at coordinate 174,492,813 of NC_135537.1, read as the reverse complement.
AAGAGAAGCTTTGTGCTGCCCTGCAAAGGAGACAAGACTGGGAAGAGGGAAACAAGGAGAGATGGGGAGAAAATCTTTGCCAGCTACTCTTCCTAATGGGGATTAATATCCAGATCAAAGATCTCAAAAAGTTTACACCTCCCCCCCCCAAAAAAAATAATAACCTACCCAATGAATGAGCAAAAGATCTAAAGAGATGTTAGAGTCTGTAAACAAGTCAAGATGGCGCCTGGCATTTTGCAGAGGCAGTGGTTTGTGAAGTGACGCCAGCGAGCCATTAAGTGTGGAGATTCCTTATTGGTTGACTGCTGTATCTAGTTTATGTTAATTAAGATAAGATGTGTGGAATGTAGATATATACCCATCTTGTCCTACAATAAACGGCTCCCACTCCTGCTGCATCAACCTACACAAGTTGCTCTTCACCCCCCGGTTATTTTGCTGCAGTCGGACTGCGGCAAAGAGACATTTCTCAAAAGAAGAAATACAAAGGGGCAACAAAAGTCTAAAAAAATATTCAACGTTCTTACCAAACAGAGAGATGCAAATCAAAACTATAGTGAAATCTCTTCTCACCCCAATTAGAATGGCAACCATTAAGAATACAAATAATAACAAACTGTTGGCAAGATTGTGGAGGATAAGGTGTACTCTGATATTTTTGATGGGAATGCAAATTAGTATAACCACTTTTGAAAGCAGTATGGATATTCCCCTCAAGATTAGGGGGAACCACTATATGATCCAGCTATCACTCCTTGACATTTATCCAAAAGAACTAAAATCAGCAAACTATTCATTTGATATATCTATAAAACAATGTTTCTAGCACTACAATTCATCATAGCTAGGCCTTGGAACCAGCCTAGGTGCCCGTCAACCAACTAATGGATGAAGAAAATGTATACATACACAATGGTGTTCCACTCCATCATATCCTAAACAATGGCATTTGCTGGTAAATGGATGGAACTGGAGAACATCATGCTAAGTGAAATAAGCCAGACTCTCAAACCCAGGGGTCAAAAGTTTTCTCTCATATGCAGAAGTTAGAGAGAGAAAAAAAAAAGAATATAGAAGATTTCTCAAACTTAGAAGGGTGAGCCGGGTGCAGTGCTGCATGCCTATAATCCCAGAAGCTTGGGAGGCTGACACAAGAGAATAGTGAGTTCAAAGCCAGCCTCAGTCAAAGTGAGTCACTGAGCAACTCAGTGAGACCCCGTCCTAAATAAAATACAAAATAGGGCTGGGGATGTGGCTCAGTGGTCGAGTGCCCCTGAGTTCAATTCCTGGTTACCCTCCCCACCAAGAAAAAGAATAGAAGGGTGAACACTAGAGTAGAGGTGGGGGGGGGGGCAACAGATAGAGAGGAGGAAAGGGAAGGGGAAGAACTGAGCAATGAAGCTAACCAAATTATGCAACGTGCATGTATGAATTCACCATGACGAACTCCACTTTTATACATAAATATAATGCACCAGCTAAAAGCAAACAAACAAAAAAAGACTAATAAAATTGAAAAGGGGAATCAGGGATTGGGAGGAGGAAAGGGGGGAAAAAAGGAGAAGTAATGGGGATTGGCTACGCCACATGCATTATGAATTCAAAATGAGTCTCACCATTAGATACAGCTATAATGCACTAATAAAAGCATTTTTAAAAGAAGAAAAAAAAAATGAAACCAAAGTTTGTGAATCCCAAGAAACCCAGGGTACGAATGAACCAGAACACCTCTACCGCCCTGGTTTCTTTGATCTTGATATAGAAAATTCCTGAAGGAAACACTTAATTCAGGACATTGGCTCCTTGAATTGAAAGCACAGTCATCATTTAAATCTCCAGACATAATCGGCAAGCAGTTCAGTCACAACCACTATCACCATGCTCTGCTCCAAGATCCGGTGTCATTTGCATCATGGAAGGGAAATCTGAGCCTGACTGTGTGAGACCTGCTGAATGGTTCACACGCCCAGGGCCCGGTTCAAGGCTAACAACATCTGACATGTAAAGTAAACACAGTTTGCAGCCTGTTTGTTGCAACAAGCAGGACTGCAAGCTGAGAAGAGAGTCCGTGCACTGGGATCCTGTAAGCACAGCTCTCCACTATGATTAATGAAGAAGTTGATTTGCAAAGCCCCTACCCTGAGAGAGAGAGGGGGCTGTCCAAAGAACTCAACACAAAAAGCTGTAAAACAGAACATTAAAACAAGCACCAGGTTAAAACACACCTCCAGGGGTGGGGAAGGGGAGCGTGCGGAGGGGGTTCACTTGTTTTTATTTGTGGGTTTTAGTCCAGAAGGCGATGTGGTGTTTCACCTCCTGCACTGCTGCTGCAGGAGGAGAGGCATGGCCCGTGAAAACAGCAGTGGACCTCACCAGGCACAACCCGGAGGAGATGATTGTCAGGCTTCCAGGAGATCATAACAACTCCCCAGATTTCCCGAGCTCGCTGTTATTAAAAGTGGCTTTCAGACTGATGAAAGCTCCCAGGCCAGTAGCCTCAGAAAACTGAGGTTTAACAGCAGGGAAGACAGAGCAAGGACACCCTCCAGTGCAAAGACAGCCCTCCTTCCCCCCGGGCGCTGCCTCCAGCAGAGCGAGTCTTTTGGCAGTGGACCTCAACCTTGGCTCCTGGATCCTAGGGGAAGAGAAAGTTATTCCAACGCCATGACACGTTCATGCTAGACCCTCATTTCTATAAAACGACCACTGCCTGCCAGTGACCCTGAAGGTGTCTAATGAGGAACAGGGACATTTCTCAAACATGGAGAAACAAGCAAAATGGAACTTGGGGGGTTGTTGAAGCTGCTAAAGTGAGACAGAGAAGTTCTCTCCATGTTGACTTCTGTCAGCCCGTTACTTAGCTGAAAGGGTCTTTCCTGGCATGATTTTGTTTGTGGATCACAGTTCTTTAGAAAGTTTCGGATAAACTTAGTCTTTTCTCAAAACTGACTTATTTAGAGATGATTCTGACTCCAATAGATTCTACAAATGCTTTGAGGGCTGTAAGGGAAGGAATGTAATATTTGCATTTCTTTTGTTCATCTCTGAGGAACTTAGGCATCAATATCATTTCTGGATTTTGAGCACTTAATAACTTCTGCCTGACAAGTCATATTCCATGTCATATCAATTTTTATTTGACTCCCTGGGCAAAGCACATTACGATATATTTCAAAAGTTCTATCCACTATTTAGAAGGCTATGGCTTATCTTACTTGCATTAATTGCTTTAGACATTATTAACTTAATGAGTAATAATGGATTGCATCCACAGGAGAATTGCTTTTAACCTGGATTATGGAAGTTCCCAACAGAGTAATGGTCCATAGTGTATTTCATTACCATGTGTCCGCCCTTCCTATCCATCTTTTATCCAACATGCTAATGATTTGCTGCTCCAAAATATATTTAGAAGAAAAATATTTTGTTGTAATTTATTTTTTAAAAAATATCTTGGATAAAGTTCAACATATAGACATATATTTCACTCTGCACCTTTAAAAATATACCAACTTAATAAAACCCTGTCTCTAAAATAAAATATAAAAAAGGGCTGCAGTATTGCTCAGTGGCTAAGCACCTCTGGAGTTAAATCAGTTCTCTTTATAGTATGATGAAATCAGCTTGGAGGATTAAGCTTTGGAGGGTAGAGAGAAATACAAGTTATCTTCCTAAAATGTGGTACACCTAGGTCCCAGGTATAGGTACTAAGAACAGGAACATTTGTGGTAAGGGTCTCATTACTCACATGCTCCATAGTCACTCTGGCAAAGATGAGTGGAAAAAGAAGAAATTTACCCTTTTAAGTATCTCAGAAACTTTGTTTGCCATAAACTCAATTCTTCCTGAGATTTAGTTTTCCATGCTTTTCCTGTGATGCACTTGATTGGAAAAGGCCATAGATTAGAAAGGAAACCACATAAAATGGGAAGCCATGGAGAGATAAGTTCACTACTATGGAAAGTTAAGGTCCATTTAACTAACTTAGAAATGTCACACATTTTCTAACATCCAACAAAATCCTAATTCCCTCAGCAAAAGTAAAATATTAGTCAAGTTGAGTGGCAGAGATATCCATTTTTTAATTTTCCTCTAATTAGCAATGTATTTAAATACACAAATAATTCATTTCCTCATGGGAAGCTATCTTAATTACCTCTGATAATTTACATAGATAGATTCTTCTATCAGAATCTAGGTAACTATTCTGATATTATTGTTATTGTTTTTAATCCATCATAAATTATATTAACAAAGATAGGCAAGAAATATCTGTTTTTACTTGTGTTTTACCTATACATACCTTATTTACCTGTTCATTAACTAGACTTATTAAAAAGCACTTAACCACCAAATATGTACTATGTATTATGCTAAAACTGGAATATAGTATCATTCAGTACAGGTGTGATTTCCATTTTCCAGGGGCTTTTAATCCAGTACAAAGCTCTTAATCTAGACTTACTACCTTACATTCAGCCTTCAGAATTCCATGCAGTATTATTTGTATATATCCACAGTTTAATGATATTTTTCCCCTAACACAAAAGTTTTTGCTAAACATTCTTATTTTTTAAAAAATCAAATACTACTGGGACACAGCCACATCAATGTTTATAACAGCACAATTCACAATAATTAAACTGTAGAACCAACCTATGTGCCCTTCAATAGATGAATGGGTTAAAAAATGTGGCATTTTATACACAATGGAATATTACTCATCAATAAAAGAGAATAAAATCATGGCATTTGTAGGTAAATGGATGGAATTAGAGAAGATAATGCTAAGTGAAGTTAACCAATCCCAATAAAACAAATGCCGAATGTTTTATTTTTTTTTTTTTTGATATAAGGAGGCTGATTTGTAATGAGAGAAGGAGAGGGAGCATGGGAGGAATAGCTGAACTCTAGATAGGACAGAGGGGTGGGAGGGGAAGGAAGGTGGCATGGGGTTATAAATGATGGTGGAATGTGATGATCATTATTATCCAAAGTATATGTATGAAGACATGAATGGTGTGAATATGCTATGTATACAACCAGAGATATGAAAAATTGTGCTCTATAAGTATAACAAGAATTGTAATGCATTCTGCTGTTATATATAAATAAAAAATAATATTTTTAAAAAAATTCTCTGAAAAAACATCAAACACTGCTATACTATTCTTTCAGGTAGTGTCTCAACTATCAGAACTTGCTTTAATACTTACTCACATCCTACTTGTGTGGACAAAGTGCTTTCCTTATTGCTAAAAAGTATACCTCCGACTTTGAGAGGTTATACTCCATTTTTAGAGAACAGATAATTCCTTTCAAAATTATAAATAATCACCCAAGAAAGTATTAGCTGAGTGCTGAATCTATGATTCAAGCTAAAAGTTATATTAGAATGTTTGAAGCAAAGGCAAAATGTGGAATCAATACCATACAAATAGAGAAAAATGAAGAGGCCAGTAAAACAGGAGCAGGCCTTCTGGAAAAGGAGACTTGAGATAAGGTAAGAATAGTATAGCACACAGGAAGATGCATTAATATGTCTGGTATTGCAGGTGGAGAGCCTTCCATAGATTCTATGTTGCTTAGGGCAACCAACTATCATAATTCCCTAAGCAAAACCTCACTCTGCCAATTTATTAGTATGGGACTATCAAAATTATTAGAGTAAAAGAAAATGAATCTAGAAGCAGGTTGACTGTAGAACTTCAATAAGCCACACATAGAAACGGTATCCCTTTCCTTGAAAGTAGAATTCTAAAGAAGTTCATGAGCCTTACAATAAATTTTCTGACTTTTATTTTTCTGATTCTTCCCCCTAATTAGAATTCATGAAAAGAATGAGTTCCATGCTAGTTAGGAAACTGTGTTGGTTTATTCATGACGATTAATATTTTATTTTTATTTACTTGTCTCAGATCTTAACAGTGTGGGTCTCACAGGTCAGTGCTATCACAATAACCTGCCAGAAAAATTGAAGTCTCCTGAGGTTTTTAACAATCCCATGCATTACTGTTGTGCCAAATTTTCCCCCTTGAGTAAGTTCTTTAATCATGAATATAAAAATGTTCTTTTAGCATAAAATAACTTCCTCCTGTGATGAAATGAATAGATAAGCTAAGGCAAAGGGTTCTTGCAGAAAACATTGTTAATCTGAGACCTTTTGGTGTTATTACGATTATGATGAAATACGAGAATCAGCTTGTGTCTCTCGTTCAGGGATCTGTAACTAGGGTGGCATGCATTTAGTGGAGGAGAAGGGTAAGCAAGTCCCTGTCATGCGAGGAGTGGAGGGGAATGGCTGCAGAGCTGGGATGATTTCATAGGCACTGAACACGAGTTAGGAGAAAGGGAGCAGGATACGTTCTCATTCCTCAAGCCAGATTCTTCTTCTGAGTGCAAAGAATTAGCATTTGCACTTCTCCAAATACAGAAACCAGACCTAGACCTTTCTCTAAAGAACCCACACTTCCTCGAAACAGAAGGCAAAAAATAACCAGAATACCATGGGGGGGGAGAAAAGCCTGGAGGTAGCGTTAGTTTGGCCACTGGGCAAGGAGGAATGAATTCATTTGTACAATTTAAATGTGAGGAAAGGGATTGCAAAATCTTGGTGGTCTGGGTGGGCTTGATGTGTCTGGTATCCATTAAGATCCAAAATTTACTCGAACCTGTGGATTAATTCTCCTGCAGGAACTGAGGCAAACCAAGAGCAGCTGAAAGTTAATCAAGGAGTGATCTCTCCCAATCCCTCTAATCACAGCCAGCTGTGGCTCGGAACCTTTGCACTGAGGTTCCCCGGGGCACTTCTACACAAGCCCTGGAGTGAGCACCCTCAACTTTGGAAGGGCAAGAATGAAGTTAATAAAATAAAACTTAATGCCTTCAATCAAGCCACTGAAGAATAGGATTGGGATAGTCCACAGGTTTTTCTCTATTAATCTCTTCCCCCTTTCCCAGCTACTTGTTCTTAGAAGGCATGTGATTTCTTCCTAATATCTGCTGGGAATCCTTTATTTGAAAGGGTAGTGCAATTGGGAACAGTGCGTTGTTTTTCCATTGGAGAATCTCTACTTGACTCAGGAGAGGGGATTATTTATAGAGCCTGGAGAACTTCTCATAAATTGCACAGGTATGCTAATGGAATTCTTGGGGTTTTGTAATATATGTCATCTAAATGAAGATGAACCTTCTTAGCCAAAGCTTAAGGAAGTAAAAAATCTTATTTAAAAAGAAAAAAAAAAGAGATGTGAAAATGAATTTCTGGTGCAGACATCAGAAGTCCATTCAGTTAGTAAACTTTAGTTAAAGACTTTATAAAAAAAAAATCATACAGTTTGCCGAGGAGTGTTACATGAGGATGGTGGTTTCTTGATTTTACTTTTAGTTTACGGATGTTATCAATAAAGAATACTAGATAAAATGGTGTAATTATCTAGTTGTTCTGCCTAATGTCCATCCCATCTGAAAGACCTTAAACCTTTGCCTTCTTCAATATGAGTCACTTTTCTTTCCCTGGGCTGATCTTTCCTGGCTACAAACTTGGGTCTTCTCTTTCTGTTACCAAAGTTCTAAAGTTACTTGTGCTACTAGTTTTCTTTGTCAAGTACCTGTAAGGACTCTAAACTTTTCTTTTTCTCTCTCTCAATACTACCCATTTTCTTCCTTCCTTTCTTTCTTTCTTTCTTTCTTTCTTTCTTTCTTTCTTTCTTTCTTTCTTTCTTTCTTTCATTCTTTTTTAAGCACACTTGAAATCAGGACTCTGGTGACTATAGCTAAATACAAATATCACCTATCATCTATTGCTTGGAGTTTGGGACACCATGTTTTGTTTATTAAAGTTAGATTTTCTTCTGTCATTGAAAATGGATTACTCTTCCCAGAACCAGCTCTATTTAATTTAGCTTCAGTTCTGGCTTTTCTAGTATGCCCCATTTTCTCACATCTGACAGATATCTCCAAACATGTTCTGAGAAAAGCCATGCTTCCTAATTATCTTCTCAGATGTCTCTGGCCCATAGTAGCCCCCAAAACATAAAATTTCCAAATTCACCCAAGTGTCAAGCAAATAGAAATTAAATCACTACACAGTTTATTGTGACTGAGAATTAAATGAAATCAAAGTGGGTAAACTGATGTCTAGGCTAATTTATAAAATGATGAGACAGGCGCTATACTTTTACTGATGATGTTAACATCTGAACTTCCCCCCAAAGTGGTGCTTGGGGAACATGTGCTGAAGCCCAACATTTAATTTACCCACTTATAATTTTAATAGCCAAAAATATGCAAAGAATGGAGAAGAGAGCACTTATATCTGATTTAGAAATAAGGGTAGATGCAGTCCATGTAATTTACAAAAAAAAAATTGACTTCATCATGCACAAATAATAAAGGATAAATCAGCTGAACCCATAATTCACTGCATGTATGGAAGCTGATTAAATTGAAATTACATGGGAGATAGGACTGCAGCAGAGCCACATCAAAATACCCTATCTCAAAACTGCAAAATGTGTGGGGGCCATAGCAGGATGTGGGACCATTGGTCAGCCACAAATGCAGATCCTTGCCAATATCTTAGCATATTCTCCAGCACCAGAGAATTGAGAGGGAGGGCAGTATCCCACAGAAAGGCTTCCTCCTGCATTTTATTGGATGCAGACAGAAATGGCAGGCAAAGCCAGGGCTGGGCTGCACCTGTTCTTAATCATAGATGCTAGGTCGGACAGATAATGAAGTAACTGCCCCAAGAAACTTTGATCACCACACACATACACAACTGTACACCCTCCCCGTACCTGACAAATAGGCACATGTGGATGAGTGAAGCAAAAGTCATCAAATAGGTAGAAACTTCAACTTTCCCTCACAAAATCCCACTGAAATTACATTAAAGCTATTTAAAAATGGTGGATCTCTGCTAGTAGCAGAAGCAAAGGGTACTGTGAGTGTTCAAAAACTTGATCTTTCCTAAAGAACAAACTTGTGGTATAAGGGAGACAGAGAAACAAAGTCGATATAAAAATGGAAGCTGAATTGATGCTCCTTTCTTCAAGACTCTGGTGAAGCTGGTCTTGTTATCACCGAGCAGATTGGGGAGTGGGTTGTGAGGCAGTAAGCATTGGAGTTCCTCGAAGGACAGCTGTAGAGACTCCCTTTTTCTCTTCCAGCAAGAGGAAGCAAGTGCCATCCTTCCCAGGTCACACCAAAAATTCCATTAGCAGATCTATGCAATTTATGAGAAGTTCTCCAGGCAAAGACATTTTGGGAGATGGCCTGGATGTAAGACTTGGAATTGACAAAGGTCTCTACTTCCCAATAGATCAACAGGACAAAAACAGAAAAAAACAAGCAACAAAGCAAAACAAAAGCATCAGCTCTATCCAGAAGTGATTGGAATATAGGGGAGCCCTACCATAGCTATACCGAGTCACCAACAGAAATCAGCACATAGAGCCACACAAGCTTGTATCTTCTGGAGATTGGAGGTTGTAAATGTGTTCCAACAGGCTCAGCTAAGGTGTTAGCAGGGCTCAGATTCTCCAAAGACTCTGGGAAGAAACCATTTCCTGTATTTTCTCCTTTCCACGGGCCAAAGGCATGCTTTGGCTCATGGCCTCTTCCTCTGTCTTCAAGGCAAAGCATCCCCAAATCTGACTTTAGCCTTCCCACCTCCCTCTTTGATTTTGAAGACCCTTGTGATTATATTGAGGCCCACCTAGGTTCTCTCTGATAATCCCCTATCTCAAGATCTTTAACTAGTCATATCTTCCAGGTCTTTTTTTTTTCTGCATAGAAAACATAGTCACATAATCCAAGAAATAAGTGATAACCATCTTTGCAATTCCACATCCATCTCATAGACGGAGTAAAGTAATTCTTCATCTGACACTTTGGAAACTGCCTTAGTTGTTCCTGTCCATACAATGGAAATGGAAATGAGATTGTGGATGAGATCCATGGACTCCAGGACAAACAAAATCTACAGGGTAGCAAAAGAACCTCAACCATGTTTCCTATGCAGACTTCAATGATCTACACTCACATAGGGTTAGTCAATAATTTTAAATGTATGTTGTCATGTTACATCATGTATATGCCTAGAATAGGGGATGAAGCAGAAAAATATAAGTACAGATTTTCAGCATCCTGTATTTTGCATTGTTAGGGTAGAAAAAGGTATCAAATAAATTGTTTTCATTTGCTCTGTTGACAAATCTTTATTGAGTATATATACCAAGACCTGTCCTTGTCATAGAATTGCATCAGTGAGAAAAACAGAAAAATCCCTGCCCTCAAAAATCTACATTCTAGTATGGCATAAAAGCATATATTCTAAAGTGTACGCATGTATTTTATATGCTTCTGTATGGAGACATTTATTATCACACACCAGGTAATAATTAGTGGTAGGAAGAAAAATCAATCAAGTAGCAAATGTTTAAGATTACCAAATGTTTTATCCAGTTTAATCTATAAAATTATAAGAGCAATAGAAGATGTTATTAATTATTATGCTAGAATAAGGGGCATAACATGAGACTATCCTGGGCTGATTGCAGAATTTGTTGATTCTACATGTGAGCATATGTGTGTGTGTCTCTATGTGTGTCTGTGTGAGTGGGTGTCTGTGTGTAGCAGAAGTGTTTTGTAAAACAAAGCTAGAGAAGCTTCCCCTGATTCACAGGTATTTGAACAGTGTCTGAGGGAAGAGAGAAAAAAAAGGTAAAGAAGGAAGGGAAACATCAGATATTGAAAATGCTATTCAGAGTCTTGAAATAGGCTGGTTTTTCCAAGACTTTGAAGTCTACTGGAAATAAGGTCAGAAAAGTCTTACTAAAGAGGTGACATTCTTAGGGCATCTGAAGAAGCCAGCCCTGAAATATTGAGTGGGAAAAAAATTCCCTTTCTAGTATTGGATGATAAATCCCAATTGGCCTGGCCATCCTACAAATGGCAACTATAACTTCTGGGCAAAATACAAAAACCGCTCTCCTGAAGGCCCCAGAGAGCAATTCAAACAAGGCAGAATTAAGTCAGAGTTGACATTTGGAAGGAGGAAGTGAGATCCAAAGTTTGCTATGCTGGTTGCTTCTAGCCTGAGGGTGTATACCACTATGGGCAAAGGTGTCAGGGGATGGCCAAAATTTCTGTGCAATAGTCATAATAATTTTTGTTTGAAGATCCTGTGGACAGAGTTGGGTTGTTTTACAAGAATCGCAAAGTTCAAATATAAACAAAACATGCTGCGATTTAGAGCAATAGGTGAAATGCAAAATAAGAGTGAATTTGTTCTTAGGTTTAGGAGATGGTCCCCTCTTTTCTTTTTTACTTGCTTATTAACAGAAACCTTAGGGAATCCAGATAAGCATCACATTTCCCATGTTTCCAGTAATTATATATGGTTATGCTACATTTTTCTGATGAAGTATGCCACTAGGAGTATATGACAATATCACAGGTTGTCCTCTAAAGGGTAAGAGCCCTGAGCCTGACCCAAGCCCTGTCTGTCCTACTCCTTGAAGACTAACATGATAGGCTGTCAAGTTTGAGCAGAGATGGATGTGTCTTGCTCTGCACTTTGTTTATGTAAGGCAGAAGCACACTTGCATTTGTCAATACAGTGATTAGGATTCTTGACTCCTCACAAACAAAACCCTACACACATATTTATTCTCAATTTATTTCCATGAGTGCTTTTATGGCATCAATTATAAATAATAAGGACAACATTATTACCTCCCCAAAGAGAACCACAATTCTAAAAGTCCTATAATCTGGACAATTTGATGCTTTTTCAAAAAAATCCTACAATGTTTCTATAAAAGCATACATGATATATGTGTGTGTGTGTGTATATATATATATATATATATATATATATATATATATTGTCTTTAAAATTGTCCCCAAAGAAAATGTGCTGTGACCAAAATTTTGCACTTTGGATCAATGTTTTGTGCTTTAAATCTATTATGAAAATCTTATGTTATTCCTAACAAGTGATGATTCTCCTAAAATTGAAAAGTAGCCAGTTAAATCTATTAGTATGTAGTATTTGGCTCAGTAAATCAAGGTTTTCTGAATATTGTATGGCCAAATAAAAATACAGTCTATATCGAGGCAAAGTGGCACACACCTGTAATCCCTGCAGCTCAGGAGACTGAAGCAGGAGGATCATGAGTTCAAAGCCAGCCTCAGCAAATGTAAGGATCTAAGCAATTCAGTGAGATCCTGTTTCTCAGTAAAATACAAAATAGGGCTCGGGATGTGGTTCAGTGGTTGAATGTCCCTGAGTTCAATTCCAGGTTACCCCACCCCCCAAAAAATATAGTCTATATGATGTATAACCAGAAGAATAAGAAGTTATACTCCATTCATTTATGATATATCAAAGTGCATTCTACTATCATGTATAACTAATTAGAACAAATTAAAAAAATACAGGAATACATACAGATTAGTGTAAGTAAAATTGCCAATATCATCTAAAAGTCATTATTTTGAGATATTGCTATATATCAAAGTTGTCTCAAAGTCCCATTGAAGGACTTAGTAATAATCTGAAGTTACAAATAGTAAAATTATAAAATAAATATACAGTAAAATTAAAATACTTATTTACTTGTTTTATATCTTAGGACTTATAGTAAGAGTATATATAAAACATTTTGCTATAAAATTTTAAATTATAGAACTAATATAGAATGTTCTAATTGAATCTCATTTTTTTGCTTGATAAAAAAATAGGTTCTAATATAGAAAATTTCCAAAGCATTCCTTTTCAAGAGAAAATATTTATTCTTGAATATTGTAATATTTTTACAATGTGTTTGTATATTAAACTTTAAATTCTAGTTTTAAAAAATCCACTTGAAAAGTTAGGTACATTCATGAATATTAATATATTAAATCATGTTGATTATGCTAAATCTATAAAATAGATGGTAGTTAAATTACATTACTTACAACATGAATAAAAAAAGTCATTTTAGTGATTTAGTTAACCTACTAAATACACGATCTTTGTCTGCAATTTTTTCCAAGAAGTTGTCAAAGCCTAGTTATATCATTTACGGGATCCTATAATCATTTTGCAGATTGCTTTACAGATAGCCTCTGGCTACATGCTTTGCAATGGCTGGTTCCATTCTGCATAAATGATTATTAATGAGTCAAGTCATCTTAGTCTCATGCATTAAAAAAAAAATCAGATTATCAGTAATAGTGGGCCACCATCTGGGTGAAACTGAAGGGCTCCTAACTTGACAGCAACAAACTCTCTCAACTGGTTGGCGACTCTCTGTGTTTTCAGTAAAGGGAAGTTAAAGCCAATTATGCTAAGCTACTTTCTCCTGGAAATGCCACAGCTTTGTATTTTATATCATTTAGATGGACTGTGCAAAAACTGTAAGAATATTCTCCTGAACCAGGGGGAGTCTAAAAGAGGCTACACATTTGGGGGTCTACCTGAACTTGAGTGGAGAAGTTTGCAAAACTTTCAGCATATTCTCCCGGTCAATCCAGTTTCTCAAATGTGCTCTGTCACTTCCTTCTGACCTCAGCAACACCAGTGTGGGATTAAAAAAATGAATGAACAAGTCTCACATCTCACAGCTCCTTGAAATTGTGGTTGGAGTACGATCACATATGTCTTAGTGATTCTGAGAGCAAAACCAGAGCAAAGCCTGCCAAGCTCCACTAAAATATGAAAAAAAAAAAAAAGAAGAAGCCACACAGCTTTTCTAGTAAGTGTAGCCACAGTGCTTTGTGGTTCTACCTCAAAGAAAATGTCTTTTGTGGATCCAGGAGGACTTAAGGTTCTACTTCCATCCATTGGAAAACATCACCTGTTTCAGTTTGCTTTTCAAGGTTCTTGCCAGTTGGATCCTTTTTTAACGTGTAGGAAAGTACTGCATAAGCAGAGTCAAGAACTGACCCTTGGTTGGAAAGTGTTATATTCAGATAGTATTCAGATAGTGTAGCATTTTGTTGTTTCACTAGCACCTACTGGTATTAAGCAATGACAATTTTGAGTGACAACTGTTCTGTGTTGAAACCTCCTGTCTCCTCTCTCTCTGATCACAATGAGATATCCATAACTGAGCAAAATCGCAGAATGCAAAGACCTTGCCTCCTAAGGTGTGGAAGTTCGGTAAGTGAGGGAGACAGGTCTGTGCTTTAAGACAGGACAAGGAACATCCAGATTCCATATCTGTGTATTCAGGTCTCCTTTTAGGCTACTTTACTTCATACTTACATTTTAAAGAAAAGAGGAAAAAATCATTTAAACATTTGTAGACAATAGATGATAAATACCAAATATCTTTTTATTTTTCCAATTCTCCAGCTCTTCAGCTAATCTATACATTAATCTAAAACATTGAATGTGCTAATATAGTGTTTGGCTAATATATATATATATATATATATATATATATATATATATATATAGTTAGACCACTTCTAGGGCATGCATGCAAAAAAATATTATTCTAACAAAAAATTTTTGAAAAACCTCATGGGTATCTGCTAAGTTTGATCATAGTTATTTGATATATGGAGGAAATAAGTTAAAATAAAATATAGTCAATGTGTCCTCTATACTGAGGCAGCATAATGCAATTTTGAAGTGTTGGGGAGAAATGGAAAATCTTTGAAGGGTAATGGAAACCCAGGAGACTTTTTATCTTATGAACACATTGTATGTATTAAGCTCTGATGTTTCTCCTAAGCATAACAAAAAGAGGATGCGAGTTGTTGTGGTTGCTTTTTAAAATCTATCCTGCCAAAGGAATTTATACCATATAGCAGAATGCAGGTATATTAGATGATGATATCCATTAGGTGATGATATGAGGTGAGTTAGTGTTTTTCCTAAGCAATTCAGACTTGTACATAAGGCTGATAGGATTAAATATGTTCTTAAAGAATCATTTTAGCGATAGCATCATACCCAGGTCTTAAATGAGAAGTCTATATTCCAACATTGCCAAAATCTGCCTTTAATTTTTTTTTCTTTAATTTTCTTTCCCTTGAAATAAAAATGTCTGCTTCCATTTATTTGAGGGGACTGGAAGACAATGGAACAGAAGGAAAAGTTTAGCGCTGGCACAGCAGTGTCTTGGAGCTAATCGTTTTTTACCAAACACACACATGTAGCAGCGAAACATCCTTAAAATGTAAAACATCTTGCTTTTTTTAATAACCCCTTGTGGTATGTTTTTACTTTAGCAATAATTGTATTTTCTTTTTGCACATTTTATTTAACAACATTGCAGTGCCAGATAATCGGTTCCATGTGTTCGGGGCACTAGCAAAATGCCTAACGGAGAAACAATTAACTTTATTGGGCTCCTGTTATTGGCAGACACAGCCTTACACCCCTACTAGTTCATGGTGCTGAGCCACATATGAGCTGCAAAGAATCTGGTGTCCTAAGTAATCACACAGCAACCTGTATTCAGAGCCAAGTTGTCATTAAAAAACATCATGATCATGAACTAGAAACAGAAGTTAAAGTCCATGACAAGATCAGAAGATAAAGTTCACTTAAGTAACAAAAAAGTGCAATGATTAGTCCAGGGCATGTAGCCAATGGTTGATGAGCAAGGGCTTTTTGCAAAAGAAGGAGCAGCATGATTTGAGGCAGTAGGAGCTCTGTGACTGCAAGGCGAGCACAAAGCTCTTTGAGTAATAAGCATTGAAACAATGGTTAAATGCAGTTAAGTGCAAGGAGTAACATAGTTAGGTTTTATCAAACATTAACACTTGTACTGGAGAGTCCATAAAATTCTAATTGGCCTCTTCTGTGGAAAGCAGTCCCAAGAGGTTCTTCGCGCACAAAGCGGCTCTGACTCATGCCGTGAGTATTATGAGAAAATAAACTCTTCCAGCATAGCTGCCACTGATTGGTCCAGATAATGTTGCTCAGACCACAGTACCCAAGAATGGTTTGGGCGCATGGTGGGACAAGCATATCTCAGTGACATAGCTCAAATTCTGCATTGCATTGGACAAGTTGACTTGAAGAAACTATGTCTTATGAGATGGAAGAATGGAAGGTCTATTCATGGAGCCAATCACTTGGGCTCAGATAACATCTAAAATAAATGGGTCCATTTCTTCACGTGAAGTGCACCCATTTTACATTCTCCTCTGCCACTTCCAGCATCCTTAGGATCAGCTGCCATTCTTGGAGACAGGCCAGACAATTCTCTTTTCTGTTAGAAAATACACGTTATATTTACAAAACATTGACCTTGGTCTTTGCTGAGATAAGGCTGTTGAAGGGCGCACAGGATGGGCACAAGGAGGGTAGAGTCTATGGGCATGAAATGATTGGAGAAGGATTTAGTGAACTGTTTATTTCTTGCTCTGGTGATTCCTTCACAGTTGGGAACAACATAAAAAAGAGGCAACTTCAGCGAATTTGCACAGCAAAATGAAAACTGACCTATAAATGAGGCCTAGTGAGAGATTGAAGACACAATTCTTTACACTTTTGCTCTGGATTTTTCTTCTGGATGAACCCGGAAGGTGACTATCGTTACATAATGCATTTCATTTTTGAAAATGAAATGAAGTGAATTAAATTTTGCTTTTTAAAAAGACAGTTACAGTCTATTTTCTGAAAATATGACCACATTGAGCTCTGAAATACTTGGAGATGACCCAAAGATTATTGCTGCCCTTGTTAAAATTACCAGTCTTCCAATGTCAAGAAAGACAAAGAATTGAAGGATGAAATTATTTCAACTTTAGATCTTCTTCTTTTTTCATGAATGTTTCTCCAATAGTTTGTATTTACTTGATATTCATGTTTGAGTTAAATGTGTCAGAATCAGACTCGAAGTAGGATGATGCACGTAGACTTTTCAATTTTACAGTGTCAATATTCCACAAACGAGATTTCCCAAGTTGTCCGGCCATGTGAGTCAGACTGTTCTTCAAGAGAGAATCTGCTGAGAGGAACACAAGGGGCTGATGGCCTCCAGCTGCCACATCTCTGGCTTCTCCTGGACAATGCCTATGCACAGTGGGGTACCAGTGTGCACAGTGTGGTATCAGCACTCAGCCATGCCTTTTGAATGCAGGCTTCCTCTTAAAAACCCTGCTTCCTCTGGATCTCCCCTTTCAGCCTGACTGAGATATTCTCAGAAACTTGCTGCAATCTGAAGTCCTTTCCATCCTGGCCTACTCCCTTCCCTCTGTCATTCTGTCAGATCTGTGTCTGACCACGGCAAGTCTCTCCAGTTTATCCTTCAAAGCATTTCTCCAATAACTTTTTTTTCATATCTAATTCTTACTGGACATTACATTTCTTAGATGATACAAATCCATACTCTTCTATCCAGGTTCTCTGCCTTTTAATTTTAGAAATGACCCACCTGCAGCACAGTTATAAAAGGGATGACATTATCTACACTAGAAGCTGTCAATTTAAAAATTTGAAGGAAAAAAACATATATCCAACCTAATGACACAGATAATTTAGGACAAACTGGTGCAGACTCATTATAGCTTGTAAATAAAATGTTTTAGAAGCAATAAAGAGGAATATATATTACATTTGGAATTGCAAAACTGAAAAACACATCACAGAGAGATTCAGTGTGTGTGATTTAAGTAAAATTCTCCTTATCCTATACAGAAATAAGAGTCAGTTTTCACAACTCAACAGTATCCTCACAAGTAACTCCTCCTCATTGGCACATTCTACTAATGAAAGTGATCAAATACCTTGCATGCATTCTATGTTGACAGACATTCCCACAGTTATCATTACACACAGAAAGGTTCTCATGTGCCCAGATGTAACGTGGTTTATGAACAATTCAGTTCAGCTTAAAATGTCTACCATGGATCTCTATGTGTAGAAGACTCACCCAGGAAGTTATATCACATTTAGAAATCATCTTAAGTAGTGGGAGTTGGTCCTGAATCATAATTCGATATTTTCTTTCTTGAACCATAAATCCTATTTTTTTTTTTTTGTTTTGTTTCTTTCTGCAAGTAGATGTTATCGAGCATACCGTCTCTCTCAGACTGCTTCACCCTATATCTGGAAAAACGATCTCCCTCAACTCTTGTGATTCTTTAAACAGATGAAACATGCACTAAATCTGTCTCAAAATGAAGTGCCTGAACTAATTAAGCTAAAAAATATTCTTAAATTCTCTCGGTCTTCTCTTCCACCCACCCGGAAGACATTTGGATTTTTAGCAGCTCCAGGAAAACAAGAATCTTTTCTTATCCTGGGGTGATGTGAGAAGGGAAATTGGTTTCATATTATATTTAGCACTTCATTGATTCTGCCTCCCCTGTTGAGAGACCCTGTTAGGATTAAACAAAAGACATCACTTTTATGAACTGCCTATAACTCTACGTCTTTGTTGGATTATGGAGAAGTCTGCCAGTGTGGAAAGCTGAGATTCAGAGTGCTCAGTGAGGCTTGCCCAATGCAGGCTGCCTCCGTAAATCATATCTGACAGCCTTTTGTTAAAGGACTTTCTCAACTCTCCCCGTCTCCCCCTGTGCTGGCCTCAGCGTCTCACCCCACACTTCACACACAGCTCTTGGAACCTGTGTTGGTATTTACACATGGTGATTTTATGGTCCCTGCCAGTACTGACTTACCGAATACTAACTAGTCTGACCCAGGACTCCACTCAGCCAACAATTTAGGGAGGTCTTAGAAGTCCCTTTTGGGAGATCTGCTCTGCAGTGAGGACATTGTTGCAATGACTTTAGGTATCCCGCCAAGAAGAGTTCACTACAGCAAGAGAAATCCACTGCAATGGCGTGGTTTCCCATGCACTATTTCTACTGTGTGTCCATAGGAATAAAGAGATGGAAAAACAAGGCAAATCCTTGTATCTGCATACCATTTTCACCATGGCCAGATTTGTAAATCAATAGATAAGACCATCCAGTGACTCAAATTTAAGTACCACCAACTGTATTGGAGTATATGAAGAAGTAAAACTGACTTTCTGAAGAATGTCACCTTGCAGCCAAAGAGAGGGTGTTTTTGCTTGCACCAGAGGTGGGGGCAGGGGTATGATCATTCTGTAATCCCTACCCTTCTTTCAGCCCATCTCTTGGTCCTTGACACCTGCTTGCATAGGAAGGCAGAGGACTGTGTTTATCCTGTTGCTTTTCCACTTTCCACCTTAGCAATACCGGCTTGTGGTGTGGAAGTCTGGTCCCTGTACTTTTCCATACAAGTCATTTTCCTCTGGTTGTCTTAAATAGGATCATTCGTATTAACATTCATGTTATTGTAGTATCACAGAACCTTTCCAAATGCCCAGTGTTCTCTGATTTAACACATACATACAACTGTGAAATACTTTAACTTGGTCCTCTCTAAAAGTGCCATTTAAGAAAAAAAAAATTTTGAAGAATGGAAATTGTAAGCCCTGTGATCTTAAACCAATGTGGTAAAGATATTTCAGACAGTTTGTCCAAAACATTTTACTGTCGTTGGAAAAAAACTGACAATGTAGATGAAAGTTAGATGGTAATACTAGGAGGTGGTTAAATCATGGGCAGACAGGAGAGCTACCTACATAATCCATGAGCATGTGTTTGTTCCTGGTAGATGGCTCAATGTCTATATCAAAATTCTTAATGCTATAGTTTATCTCCCCTTTTCCTTTTTAATAATAAAATATGTAAGAGAAAAATTGTACAGAAGCCAAAAATGTACCTGAGAGATTGCTGTAATGCCACTTGCCTGGGTGTGAAATCATTGCAGACTCTCTTTTTGAATTTGAGGAGTCCTGTATGAAAGGCTACTGAAGGTGTTTTCCCCATGGGAGAACCCAAGTCGATCATCAAGAAAATTACCTTTATAATTCAGGCAGAGAAATGCTGTTATTAAGGAAAAAGTGAATATTTTGGCATGTTTCTATTTTTTTTCCTTAAATTATCCAGTCTTGCTGTCTCTATCAATTTAATAATATAGAAAGTATTTACTTTCTTTTTCACTTCTAACAGTAATTGCAAAAGGAGAACTGAATTAGGACCATTTCTACGAAATCAAAATTACCACCAAAAGGCAGATCCAAGTGACCCGAGTTAGAGTCCAAATCCTGATTTTGCAGTTAGTAGTTATGACGCTAGTTAGGTGAGCCCTTTGCTTACTTAAGTCTCATGGAGCTAAAGAATCATACCTGTCCTTCCTAACTCACAGGGTTGTTACCAGAAAGGAAAAGATAATCTAGCTAGGAGTAATTTGTTATATGCCATGGAAATATCACCTACTATATTTATTGAAAACACACTTTGGATCATTTAATACTAAATAACCTCAAATCTCATATTTTCAAAGCACATTCACTCTCTTTCCATTCCTGGAAATATTTTGCAACTTTAATAGTAAGAAAAGAATAAGAACTTAAAACGATGTGTACTATATTATAAATATATTGTTTAAAAAAACACATAGATCAAAACCTCCTTGTTTCTAGTGTTTGTAAATACAGCCTAATTGGATGGAAGCCCTGCCTATTCATTTACATATTGTCCCTGGCTGCTTTCAAATCACAAGGGTAGAATTCAGTAGTTGCACAAGAGACCACATGGCCCACAAAGCCTTAAATATTTACTCTCTGGTGTTATACAGAAAATTTGGGCCAAGTCTTGGCTAAAGGGTACAACATGGGAGCAACCTATCTAAATACCCTTTAGATCTATCAAACATTTTGTAGTTTTTTTCTTAACAAATCTCACTAAAGCTAGCGGCATTTGGTAAGGAAATGTATGGTGTTACACACACACACACACACACACACACACACAAATGTGCATTTGCTTGAAAATGTGCACCTTGTCTGACTGCAAATTTGGTTACATTCACTGGTTTAAATATTCTGACACCCAGCCAGAATGATTCCATGGTGATACTGAAGAGTGCCTGCTTTGAGAATGAAACCAATTGCAGCTGTCATCCACTGTCACTTTGGCTTAATTATTAAAATAAAGACAATTGGTTTTGAGCACAGAGAACATTGGAGATTTGCAGATAATTGTTATGAAATAATTCTGCCTCAAAAACTAGCAACAGTACATGATTTTTTTATTGTGTGCCTGTCAGTGCAAAAACCCGACTGTCAAGCCCACTTTAAATGTGGACCTGAATAATGGTACATTGGCCTGTACCTTTAAATTAGCAAACTGGAAAAAAAAAAAAAAGAAAGAAACAAAACATATTGCAGAAAAAAACAGGCAAGCAACCTTTAAGGGCAACACAGGAAAAACACTATTTACTTAAGAGGAAAACGCATCTTGAAAAAATAGAGAGCATTGATAGGGGTAGCATTCTGCTACAGTTATTTCACTATTGGAGACCAGGGTCCTTGGCCTGCTGTTCCCAGCACAGATGTTCATCTGCATCCCATCTGATCTGACTATTTGACTTTCTTGGCACACAACTCTTTATATCAACTGTGTGTTCTTCCTCTGGGCCAAAGTCCAGCATCACAGATGTGCACAGACAGAGAAAGGAAAGCGAGTGTAAGGCATGGAAGGGCCTGAGCTCCAATTTATCAACAGGTCCTTCTGGGTACTGTTTATTTCCCTAAGCACCCACCTGTGCTGCTGTGAGTCTGATAGCCAGACAAATTTGGCAACAAATCTCCCATCCGTGAAAGGATGTTTTAGGAATTTATGCCTCATGGAAGTTGAGCATGGGATAAACCACCCACAAATGCTGCATGTACTTACTTACTTTATATTGATATGGGATACCTAATTCAAAACTCATTCTTCCTTGTTGGAAATTTAGAAACCTGATGAAAATCAGTCAAATCTTCCTTTTGACATCAACTCTTGGATCTAACACACTGGATAGCATCAAAGATTCATCGGCAGCACTTCTGTCCTGGTGGATACAAAGTCTCTAGGGAGTGGCCTTTGGGTAAATACACATACATTTATTTTCACTTTTCCAATCTCTCTTTCTGCCAATGAAAATTTCCAAGTGACTCTCTTTTTTAAGAATGACACAGAACTCTTCCATGTAAAAACCATGCTACACTAAATTGTACTTTATCTTTCTTGCTTTTTATCCACTATGCTAAGATTTGGCTTTTTAATTTATTTATTTTTCTGTAAAGGGCCAGATTCAAACTAAGTGGACGCTCCGTCCTGCAATAGTAAGACAAAAACATCCATGGGCAACATGTAAATGAACAGGACTGGCTGTGTTCCAGTGAAACTTCACAAACCGGCATCGGGCAGGACAGCCCACAGCTCACAGTCCCAAGCCTCCGGCTGGCAGATTCTGTTTCTGAGGACCCCGTGTTTGTTAACTTTTTCCACCAAGTGCATTTTCCTGCAGCTTTAAGACATTCTTTCAGTGTTCGCAAAGTATTGCTAGCAATTCAGTCTCTCAGCATTGATTTGAGTGGAATTGTCTTCACCCCATTGTTTTTGAAAGATATTCAGTCAACTTTTTTCCCCCATGACTTTACAGATGTTGTTTGATTGTTTCTAGCATCCATTGCTTCTGATGAGAAAGTTGTTCTTTTCATATATTTGTTCCCCAGATGCAATTTTTTTAATTGTTTTAAAAATTTTGGCAGATTCTAAACTTTTTCTTTAGCTCAGCTTTTCCACAGTATGACTTTGATATGCCTAAAGAAGGATCCAAGGATCCTTGGATAGGAAAGTTGTTTTTTCTTTTCTTTATTATTTTATTATTATTTTTTAAACTAGAATGGGAAATTTTTCAAAATAATGGTTTTCTGTTCATTTCTGGGGAAAGGACCCCAATTGTTTGGGTTTTATACTACTAATATTTCTGCATAGGTCACTGAAACTCTAGTAATTTGTCTTTATTTAAACTTCTTTTTATGTCTGCTGTATTTATTAATTTTTAATTTTTTTTAGCAGAATCTTGCTATATTTCTTAGGCTGTCCTAAAACTCTGGAGCTCAAGTGATCCCCTTTCCCCCACCTCCCTGTAGCTGGTACTATAGGCATTTGCCATGTGCAAAGCTATTTTAAAATTTAATTAGTAAAAAAATAATTGAAATTATTTATGGGATATAATATGATATATATATATATACACACACACAATATATATATAATGTATATGACAACTGAAAGATCCTACTGTTCTATGTGTGCGTGTGTGTATATATATATATATATATATATATATATATATATATATAAAATAAAATGTCATACACATTTCCATATTGATGAATGATTAAACTGAGTGAATTAACATCTCTATCACTTCATATACTTACTTTTCTGTGTCGAGAACCTTTTAAGTCTACGCGGCAATTTTTTGGTATACATTACACTGATATTAACCATATTCACCAATTTCAGTTAATTAGGAAGGATAAGCTCTGTTAATTTTCTTTCAGGCATTTGCTCTATTTACCTTTAGGCTGCCTAATTCATTTGCAATCAGTCTGAAAACTGCTGTTAAGCTCACTCAGTGATTTTTTTTTTTTTCTATTTGAAATCCTGTGTCATTTAATGCTACAATTCCCATTTAGTTTTTTTCTTTAGATTTAATTTTTCTACTGGGACTTCCCATCTGCTTGGTCATTATTACTGTTTTTTCCTTTAAGTCCTTGAGCTGTAAATGGTTCTATCAGTTAATTGCAGCATCTAGAATGTTGCATGTTCTGTTTACATTGACCACTTAAAAAAAAAAAAAGTCCCATTTCCCTGCTTTTTCAAATGTCCATTATTTTTTATTGTACTCCAGACTTTAGAGTAATGTGCTATAAGGCACCTGGATTATGTCATCTTTCTTTTCTGACAGGAAGGTCAATTGCTGGCAGATCCTACTGTTCTTGTGAGGCTTGGTTTTAATAGTTCTTAGGACACAGTGATTTCATTTTGACCTGACACCTGGTATCTGGCCTTTATGCTAGAGTGTGTGTAGTTCTTGTAACTAAGTTATAGCTTTTTCAGGATCTCACTGGGATGTCTGAGTCTCTCAGAGAGGTTTCTTCCTTGCTGGATCCAAACTCCCTCTTCTAAGGCTGAAAAGTCTTTGGTATCACTGTTCTGCCTTCCTCTCTGCAGGAGGCAGTTCCCCCTCTGCCTGACAGTTGCTAGTCCTCTGCTTACAGAACATCTCACAGCCAAAGAAAGGCATGTGAAAAACCCTCATGCAGACATCTGGGAGCTTTTCTCCATGCAACTCCCTAGTATCTGGGATTGTGCTCTGAAAGTTTCAGCCATTTCTGCAGCCTTGAACTCCTCAATTTGTCTTATTTGCTTAGAAATACTCAGAAACAGAGAATATACTTATCTTCTCTTCAGGACTATAGCAAGGGGTTGTATGGGCTGTGACTCCTGACAACAGCTGGTGGTATACTTTGTCTCTTTTTATATTTGTTTACTGTGGACAGAGAAGTCCTGGACAAAAACTGAGTGGAAGTATAGCATTAAACTTTCAATTAATATAGTTAAAATGCAATGAATGCATCTATACCTCTGAATGATAAAATATGTAAAGGAGCAAATACAAACGAAAAATAATTCTGTTGAAGTAAGAAAGCTTACCACTAGTAGAAAACAAACACATGAAAACAAAAACCTAGCCAAAAAAATCCTACCCGTATCCAATCCCTCCCAATCACTCTCTGAGTATTTATTAGCACATTGATTAATGTGAACTTATGAGTAATATCTTTATGTTTTTATTTGCAAATGATGTTGACATTCCTATGCCTTCTGCACATTAAGCTCTTGCTTGGGACAAGGTATGGTATAGTTTTAAAAAGCATTACTGGACAAGTTATCTTTATGCTACCATATCTTGGAGAGATTAACTCCCTCTCTGAACCTCACTTTTGCCTCAAATTGCAGGAATAGGAATTGCCTCAGAGTAGTATCAAAAGAATTAAATAAGATATTTTATGATACATCTCTCTTATCATGCTAATTGTCACAGGTAAACACTTAAGAAACACCAACTAGTAACTATATCAGCAATAGTTGCATTAGTAGTAAATGAAGATATGCAACCAAACAATTCAATAAGATATTAAATGTGATTGATGACACATTACATCATGAGAATAGCCTCTTGAATTTGAAAAGGAAAATCAAAAAAAAAAAAATCCAGTTTAAGAAAAAAACTGCTTTGCTTCTGGCTAAATTACAATTAAACTCTATTTTATCAGGCAAACATTTGATACTACTTAGACTAACTAATGGAATTGGGAGAAGACTGTAAATCAATGAGTACAATCATCCTTAAAAATTATGACACAATCTGGAAAAACAGAAAGGTTTTACTCAAATATTCATATTCATATTTTAAACAAATGTTTCCTGTTTTGTCATCAACAGTAACTTTTTGTGTTTTATCAGCTCTAATGCTTCATCTCCAACTATTTAGCTTTCCAATGGAAACACAAATGGGTAAAAAACATTTGGAATCCATTAATATGCACATCTGTCTATTGGACGTGTTGATGCTGCCAGCTGTCGTGGTGTTATTCTAATAGCTTTCTGTGCATAGTCTTTCTTTACAAATCTCAACATGAATGAAAGCAAAATTTTATCACAGAGCATTTTTTTAATTACAAGGGATTACTGTATTTTACTCTAGGAGGGAATAGTTGGGGGTTGCATAAACAAGTGAAAAAATCCTAATTTATGGAATGCAATATGCAGGGATATATTTTGATGATCTCTTTTTGAAATATTTCAATTGCTCACTGGGCTTTAGGGCAAGCACTCATATAGAGTAGAGTGGGAGAGTGGTTCATAATAGTTAACTGGAAGCTTCTCTCTAAGACAGAACTTTGATTGTTAAGTGTTATAAAAATGCTAAATTCATACTGAATATGCCAAATAGATATTAGAACTCATGGGATTCATACCCATCTCTCTGGAGCTATATTAGTTCACAAAGTGTCAAGCCTTGTCAGCTGTGCAATGATACTTTAAGTAAAGGAAATACCCAAGAAATGTACCTTTAAGAAAAGTTAAGGAGTGGTAGTTCCACTGAAACCCAATTTCTATCTAAATTTTATCTAAATCTTAAGAACTTAATGGCAAATGATGTACTTTTTATTTTTGATATCCTTAAATGGTCTCTGTAGCAATATTTTTAGAATATTCTCATAAACTCTACTGCTTGTTTACATTCAGACAACATCTTTGTTTTTGTTGGAGATCTAATGCATCAAGAAACATTATCCAAGTTTCCAGTAAGTGCGAACAAACACTATGTAATAGTTTACCATCGAATCTCATTGTAGATTTCAATGGTGAGTATATAAAGAAAAACGGGCCTTGAAGTTTTCTATTACCAATTGGTCAGAAAGAACTGAAAATGCTCTATGCTACACTAAATTGTGATTGTTTTTGATGTGTTAAATACTAGCAGCAAAACTAACATATATTAACATGGACTTTACCCTGTGAAAGCACTATCTGAAAATTCTCAAATTATGTTGTGAGGCAGGCAGTAAATAAACTCAATCTTCATATGAAATGCAGAATACAAAATCTGTGCATCTTGCCTAAGAATACATACACAGCAAATGATCCATCCTTCTGATTCCAAACCTGCTTGATTTTCTAGTTCGTGGTCAGCACGTCCATTATTTCTTTTTTACCATGTGTCATTCTTCACTTACAAGCTTATCGTGGATGTTTGGATAAAAAGTGCTTATTGATGCATTTCCTTTGACACGGAAGTTTTTTGAAATACATATTTGATCAAGACATATTTATTCAATGCCTATTATCCAGCAGAGTTCAACAACTACAAATTATGGAGCTTTTGTGTAGCTGAAGAGGTGGAGATATAAGAAAACTACAATGTTGTGAAATGTGGTTTTATACACAGGCAAATATACAGATCTCTCTCTCTCTCTCTCTCTCTCTCTCTCTCACACACACACACACACACACACACACACACACACACACACACAGATGAGAAAGAAAACAATAACATATCAAAAGGAATTGGGGTATGCCAACCCAAATAACCACTTGGATATTCAGGTTATTTGGAGCAGAAGCAATTGAGAAACAGCAGATGCAGGAAATATCTCTGCCCTCTCCTTTTCTGTCTAAAAGAGAGGCATAAATTTCCATTTGTAAAGATAATCCAGATTTCTCTGTAAGTCTTTCATTCATAAAGGTAACATAAATTTTCATTTGTGAAGGGGTCTTCCTCCACCCTGACCAGAAAGTGGAGGTCCATCACTGGAGATGACCAATGGAGAAGGCACCCACCCAGTCTGAGGAAGACCGCAACCACACTTACCTTCCATCAGTCTCCTGTACGATTCTCTTCCCACCTCCTACCTCTCCCAGAGATCCATCGACCCCCAGTCCTTTTGTAGTTACTTCTTCACAACTGATCACCTTCAAAGAAGGACATGTGAGCCTCAAATACTTACTTACCATCTTTCTGTGCACACATACACAATGTACTGTTTCTTCTTCTTTTGATCACCTGTCATTTGTGAGTTGAAGCAACAGGTCCACAGCTCCCGAAACTTTTCTTCAAGTTATTGAAAATAACCTTATTAAATATCTAGTTGATATCAATGAATGCCAAGAAACTATTCAATATGAATCGTAGAAAATGCATTCTGAACAAGTGGATTATTGACTATACCATATAAATTTTGTTATGCCAAAGCTTCCAAGATGTTTAGCCTTGGGAATTAATAATTGTGTCTTTGAAAAGTGGAAGGACACAATCAACATTCTAATGGAAATCTCTGAGTTAATATTCATAAAGTCAAATTGGCACTGAACCACATTTCTACGTCCAGTTTTTCAGTTATTCATGTGCACTCAGAGCCCATTTCTTCTGTTATCTGTCACTATGACCATTAGCAAAATCCATTTAAATATAATGTGATCAAAACTATAAAAAATGTTATAGTAATCATGTTTGAAAATTTAGTTCTAAACCTTTTGCTGAAAACTTCCATTCAGGAACAATTTACAATAGCTAAACCGTGGAACCAATCTAGATGCCCTTCAGTAGATGGATGGATAAAGAAACTGTGGTATATATACACAATGGAATATTACTCAGCATTAAAAGAGAATAAAATCATGGCACTAACAGGTAAATGGATGGAGCTAGAGAATATTATGCTAGGTAAATTTGGCCAATCCCAAAAAACTATGTGCCAAATGATTTCTCTGATTTAAGGATGCTGATCCTTAATATGCTGGGAGGGGGTGGGAGGATTAAATGAACTCTGGATAGGGCAAAGGGAAAGAGAGGAAGGGAGGGGGCATAGGGGTAGAAAAGATGGAGGAATGCAATGGTCATCATTACCCTAAGTACATGTATGAAGACATGAAGGATGTGACTCTATTTTGTGTACAACCGGAGATATGAAAAATTGTGCTGTATATGTGTAATATGAATTGTAATGCATCCTGTCATATATAAAAATTAAAATTAAAAAATAGTTCATAGGAGAACTAAGAATAAAATTCTCCCAAAGAAAAAGAATGACCAGACACTTTTCTAATGGAGGAACATTAAGTTTGTTTTGTATTTATTTAATTGATATGAAAAATGTCTTTAGAATTTTAACAATAAAGTTATTAATTTCCTTGTAATCACATATATTGTTGTCTCTATTCTTGTATTGTGTACCTTTATTTAAAAGTAAATTCAAGTTAAAATACTGAAAAAAAAATTGCTGCCAAGCAAATCTAGCTACAATGGCTTTATAAGGTTATCACTCTCTATTTAAAAATCCCTGTTTTCTGTAGAATAAACTACAAATATATTTGTTTAAAAAACAAACAAACAACAACAAAAAACCACTTCCATTCTTGGAATAAGCAAAGACTTAAGTTAAATTCCTAACAGACATGAGACCAGTACAGGATATGTCCTGCTGTGTGTTAACAAGAGCCCCTAGATTTGTACTCAAAAGTTAGAGATAGATAACCCAAGAGGCCTGTATGTAGGGAAACTTTCTCTCCATGTCTATGACTTCAATCAGCAATACCCTCTTAGTGACAATAACAACAACAATGCTTATTTCTACCTAATGTTTCTTGCACACTTACTGTGAGTCAGGCATTGAGCTAAGCTTTACAAAGTGTGGTTGGTAAGCACACATGGCTTTCAGTTCTCACAATCATAAAAACAGGCCCATACCACTACTTACTTTCACCACTTTTAAGAGAGAAAAAAAAAAAAAAAAAAAAAAACCAAAACAGAACATTAAATAACTTTAGATTTAAATGGAGGAAACTGGTTGAGTTGAGGCTCAGATCCAACCAACACCTAAGTTCATGGTTTGAACCATACATTATGCATGTTCCTCTCCTTTGGAACACTTTATAACACTAGCAAATTAAAGATAGCCTCTCTAGGAAACCAGAGTTAGGAATGGAGGGCCCAGACAGACAATGCCATCACCTCATCCAATGCAATAGCGTATTGCATTGGGATCTTAAGAACCTTATCTGAAGCTCTGTGTTGGGTCACAAATCAAATGACAGGAGACTGGTTTCATCCTGTGGTCAGTAGTAGGAGGTTCGGTAGTTCCATGTGTAATAGGCCCTTTACCTCTGTTCTTGTGAAGCTCAGCAGTGCCCACATGGGTGTGTGTGTGTGTGTGTGTGTGTGTGTGTGTGTGTGTGTGTGTGTGTGTTGGAGCGGGCAGGGGGCCTCTTGTTTTCCCCTCTCTTTTCTTCTTTATTTTCTCCAGGCATGAGTTTGATGCCAAGCCTATTTACAAAGTTCAGCTTTGGGGTCATGAGAATTCTGCGGCATACAGCTGACAGTTTTATGTTCCTGAGACTCACAAAGCTTTTATCCTCTTCCTGATCTTTCTTTACTGCCATGTATCTTAACCTTTCCTTCCCAGCCTGACCCAACTACTGTTGGGAGTCCTAGAGGGAAAGTATGTTCACAGACAACTAGAAATTTAACCTATTACCTGAGTTTTATTGTAAAACACAAATGATCATATTTGGGCGAATTTTCCCTGCAGTGAAATCTACTCAGGAGTTGGGATATTCGTTTCCTTTTGAGCTAGCTAGACCTCTGGAGAGAAATGCAACAGTCGTTTTGGAGAGAGACAGCTTTTCTGAGGTTTTCCTGCAGTCAAAGTAAATGGGAAATGGGGAAGGCAGTAACTCAATAGTCTTAAATATGAGGACCCTCTTTTACATGAGACTTGGTTCCTATAGACATTATCAGTAAATTTTTGGTTTTCATCAATAATCTCAAAAATAAAGTAATAAACAAATCCCTGTGGAAAGAATGGCCTACCCAAGGCAAAGACTTAGAAAAAGCCTTTTTTTAACTAAAGGTCCAAAGTAACGCAGGCCACAGTTTCCAGCCCTGGGTATAATGTGGTCTCAATTAGTGACTTTGGGGTACCCACTAGCATTCAGCAGTATAAGCAAACAAACAGAAAAACTACACAGAGGATCTTCCACCAACACACAAGCTGTTTGAATTTGCTTTGAGGTCATTTGTTTGAAACTTGGAACATGTTTTGCCCATGAAAACAATGATGTAAATTATGGTGCGGAGGTTCTCATGAGAGTCAACAAAAAGTCTATTTAACTAATAACGGATTTGAAGTGTAGTACAAATGGCATTGACCCAAGGTCCAGATTGTGGTTGTAAGAGGCGGTGACGCTCCATTGGACAAAGGAAGATAGGAAGATGGCTCCCTTCTCAATGGTCCAAACTGAATCAATCCATAAATAAAACAAAAATAACTTTTGTTGATTTTTTAAAAGTATTTTTGTATTCTGAGGTTTTGAAAAAGATCAATTACTATCACCAAGTTAGAAATCAGAAACCACTTTTAGTGTATTGGTGAATAAACGAAGAAGCTGGTCACAAACAAAATGTTTAGCACAATTATTTTTCTATCCATTTCTTTAAACTCTGGACATATACAGAATAAGTTTGAATTATTATTATTTTTTAGACTGTGTCCTGCCTAAATAGTTTGGGTAATGGGTGATGCTTCTCTTAGGGTAAATGCTTTCTAACTATACTACTTGCTGGGACAGAGGTTTGGCTAGGTCAGTCTTTCAACAGGTGTGGATAAATGTTTCTTCCAGAAGAGGGTTATTAATTTATATTCTTACCACAAGCACATGCAAGGTACTGGGTTTTAAAAAATTGCAATAAGGGATTTTTGTCTCCAGCCTTTTCCACCCTTGCTGAAGTCAACCCCCCCCCCCCCCGACCACCACCACTTTGGTTGCATGATTGTCTTCCATTTGGAAAGTCTTGGTACCTTCTATGTCCCCTAAGCCTCTTCTCTATAGCCCACCGTGGCCTCCTCTTATTTGAACATCATTTTCTCATATTGTTTCAGTACTTTTTAGAAATTGTCCCTTTTCCAAAATCCCCACTGGGTTTCCAAAAATTGTACCTCATAATCTGTGAAAATGCCCCAAGTAGGTGCATTTCCAAAGCCAAGGAAAGATTTGCTTTAGAAAGCATGTCCACATTTCGAGGATCAAATATTTTCTACAGTGTGTTTTATCTACAATTCAAGGTGTACAAAAGGATGTTTTGTGAAAAAGCAACTAAAATAAGGGACTCCAAAATGCATGGGAAGGGTGAATTACACTGAGGAAATAGTCACTGATAGCCTTAAAGATGTTTTAAGTTTTTGTTCAGATAGCCCATTTCTAAGACATACTCAGGGATGTGACCTAAAGGGGGTTCATGCAGAGTTGTTTACATAATAAAGCTAGATGAGAATGCTGAATCTGTGAAATCCCATTCCCATGAAGAAATAGACACTTCCACACATGAAGGATGTAATGGCATAAGAAAAAAAATGGGAGCACAGGACTAAGCGAAACCTAGGTACAAAGTTTACATCCTGACAAATTTATAAACACTTGATTCATAGATCCATCCAATAGACCCACAGACAGACTCACCATGAGTCATAGTCAGTTTGAATGTTGGTCATAGGTAACAATATTGATTTTCTATTTCAAATTGCTTTACCATGAGGTTATGCATCTCTTATAATACAAACTATATAGTTTAGTTAGTAGCAAACACTTAGAGTCAAAGTCAACAATGAATGCTTCTGAGCATGTGTTTAAAATTTTCCATTCATGTAGACAAGTTGGAGTTAAAGCACAAATTCAGACCCTGTAAGTCCATCTTTAAAGAAACAACAGCTCTGTCTTTTCTCTTACCATTTTCTATCCTTGAATGGGGCAGGTACTTGGTTCTTTTTCCCAACTCTCTCCTGTTGCATAGAATAACAATAAATAAATAAACTCATGTTCATGGGCACACATGCAGGCACAGGCACATGCATGCGTGCGCTTGCACACAAACACACACACACACACACTGGCTCCTTGTCATTGCTGGGCTCAGCAACCAGCATTTCAACTGGGGTTTATGAGGTAATAAATTATTGTTCTCTGTCCTGGCAAGTTGCTTTTTTGAAAGGCCACATCCGGTCCTTGGGGCACCAGCTTTTATTATGCATTTCATATTGAACCCAAGGTCAAATTAATTGACCTTATCTATGTGAAAAACCAGCTGGTTGCCTAGAGAAATAAAATCTTTTACTGAGAGTTTAGGGACTAGGAAACAACAGGAAAACTCAATCCCATGGCATCTGGGCCCTCCAATTAGAAACAGCAAGGTTGGAGGAACTTAATATTGGAAGGAGAAGTTGAGAATCAGTGATAATTTTGTTTTCTTGACCGAACAATAGAGCCAATGAGATTCCAAGTGCCATCACACTGTCAAGCGCATTTCCCATGTTGCCACACATTTTTTTTTTTAGTAATTAGTAACAAAAACTTAGAGTCAAAGTCAACAAAGTCGCTGATAATTTGTGACCCTAATTTAAACTCATAAATTGACCCAAATATGTGAATTGAACAAGTATCGGGAGAAATAACAGGAGGAGAGACTTATCAATAGGACTTACTGGAAAAGATACTACTGGGGATTACTGTCCCTTATGCTAATTTCTGAACAAATCTTACGACTTCCCGTCTGTATTAAAAAATAATAATAATTTTGAATTTATCATCCAGGCAAAATGGGCCAATTCCATTTGATGAATGGGACTTTCATACTGCAGCAGTACCTACATCAGGTGAGATCCCACTGTCCCAGCTGGTATGGAAAAGATTAAGCCATGGAGCAAACATCTGCTTGGTGGGATTCCGAAGAAGTCAGTGGCTATGAAACAGGGTTTGAACCTGTCACTGAGGTCAGAGACAGGGTGACTTCGTGGCTTTTCAGTAAAAAGACCTTTAATAGGGTAAAATAAAGCTGGTTTCATCTTAAAGAGTACCTGCAGAACATCAAGAAGGTTTTCAGTGCTCAAAGATAAGTTGAAGACCTATTCAGAAAGAGAACTGATTTTTTTTAAAAAATAGTCTGCCATTATATTTAACAAATTCATTGTTAATAATAAACTCTTTTCATTTCAACCAACCCAGTAAGTCATTTTAGAAATGGGACACAGAGATGAAATTGTCAGTGAAATTTAAAATAGGAAGATGAAACAAATGATCCCCTCTGAATCCTCTGAAACCAATAGAATCTACTTTCACATCTTCCCCAAGTCATATAGGGGCAAGGAATGACACCTCTCCTGTCAAGATTGACATATGAAGAGTCAATGTAACATTATAAAACCATGTTGATGGAAACGCTGTTTTCAATTTCTGGTTTTTGTTTATCATGCAGGATTTGTGGTTCATGAGAAAGTCAAAAATAAAAGAAGAAATCAGTAGCATAGGCTAAGTGGTTAATTTTGGAACTGCGAACATGGACAGGAGAGAGATTACGCTAAACCAGAAAGGCCTGAAAAGAATGATTTTCTATGTTTGCAAAGATATCATAAGAAAAACTCTGTCTACTTAGAAGAAAGGGCAGATGGCTCCCCTAGAAACTCACATAGAGTTGAGAGCATAGAAATCATCTCTTGGGAAATGCCTCACTGGATCGTAAGCCCGTGAGTTTGAATGTGTTAGTTTGTCAGATTAGCTGCAGCAGTTTGACATCATTAACAGTGGATGATATTTCAAAGGCATTTGTATTTCCTTCTGAGTCTTGAGGACAAGCGAGTATAGTGTCTTTAGGGACATAGAAAGACTGATGTGGGGATCTGGAGTTGATCGGATGCCTTTGGCCTCGCTGTCTCCATGTTGCCCGTGGAAAGCAGGAACGTAGCAGGAACGTGCGGGAGCAGCTCTGGCTCCACATACCCCAGGAACCACCAGTGAACCTGAAAGCCCCCACATCTGGCTCCAGCTTGCCCTTGTTTGCTTTCAGTTCAGCATGCAGACCATGACCACCCTGGCTGCGAGGTCAGAGATGGCCCAGCCTGCTTTGTGCAAGGCCAGGGGAGGTGCAGGGTCTTTGTACTCACCTGGTCTGAGGGTCAGGTCTACGGTATTTTCAACTTAGCTTTATTTTTGTTAGTGTTCCTCCTTTTGAAAGAGATTTCTGCAGTCAGGCACACATTCATCACCATCTCTTCTTTGCTTACTCCCTCTCTATAAGTAAAAACTATGTCCCAGTAAAGAAATGGTCAGAATGATGCCCCCTAAATCCCTGCAAGAGCAGAAACTGCTGGTTTATAGGCTTCCAATAACAACCTGCTTTCCAGAGATTGTGTTTAACTTTATGAGATAGTTTGGACTGTTTCTCTTCCAAGAAATGATCTTCTCAGAGAATTCATTGAGTAGAAAAGCAGATTCTCCAGGAAACTTAGAAAAAAAGACAAAAGAGAACTCAAAAACCAACACATATATAAGGACAAGAAGGACAAATTCAGAATAATGTCATGAATGACCTGATAGCTAATTGTTGAAAGAATGAGCTATTCCCCAGGTTTTTCAGAATGTTAATTTTTTTTTGTTATGAATGTTGTTCCAGAACATTCTGTTTTAGTCATTTATCACGTTCACTTTTTTTTGTTTTCATAACATGTATACAAAATTGAAAAAGATGTCTATCAAGCAATAGTCCTTAGAAAAACATAAGGCAGTACAATTTCTATCTTCTTTTTCTTTTCTTTTCTTTTTAACAAAAAGATTATGAATTTGTATGGGAACCGTGAAGCTCAAGGAACACAGCACCAAAACAACTAGTTGAAAAGTAAAATTTTTATTTATTGTACTAGTTTTGTCTTAAAACCAAGTGGATTTATTTCTCAATATAAATGAAAGAATGGAATGTTTTCTTCACTTACTGTCACATTTAAAGAGGGACACATCTTTAAATGTGACAGTAAGTGACTAAAAATTTCTTTGGTATACAGAAAAATAAAACAACAACAACAAAAATACAACAAGACCAAAAACAAAAATACCAACTTGTACTTATATTTTCTTCCTTTATATGTAAAAGATGTATTTGATAACACAAATAGGAAAAGAATGGGTTAGGTAGAGGAATCACGCCATTACTGTGCCACTAGCCCTGGGACCAGCATCTCATTCTTCTCCCCACCACATAGTTAATGAGGCTGTGCCTCTGCTCCCGTAGTAGATCCATGGGGCCCCATTACACTGCCTCCTACTGGCAGAGTCCTGCTTTGCTGAATTTTTCCAAAGTATTGATTTTTTTTTTTTTCCTGAAACTTAAATGTCTACAAGTCATAATTCAGGTACCCGTTGACTAAAAAAATACCATTTAGTACTTGCTAGAGACTAGCAAGAACTTATTGATAACTGTGTTTGATCACTGTCACTTAAAAACTAATAAGGAGAGGCACTGATGTCCCTCGGTGTGGGGAGGATGGAGGATGGGGATATGCTAATCGCACAATCTTGATCTATTCGTGTGAGCCCTGGAAATACTACTTATTGGAATTCTTTAAGTAACAAGGTTTAAGATTAAATTCATGGGTATGGACATAATAAAGGAAAATAATGGGGAAAATTGCAATTTTTCAGTGATGAAGATAGCAGATGAATCTTTTGAGATTTGCATCAATATTATATATGTGGTAATTCATCAATACAGAAAATGTTTCTCAAACTGTCAAAATATCAATGACAAATAATATGTGTATAAATAAATTTAAAAAGCAGACTCTAAGGGCCTGGATTGAGGTTTTGTGGTAGAGCACTTGCCTAGCATGTATGAGGCACTGGGTTTGATCCTTGGCACCATATAAAAATAAACAAATAAAATAAAGTTATATATATATAAAAAGCAGACTCTTTCCTTAGAAATAAATACTGTTGCATGTTCTAATAATCTTTTAGCAGGGAAAGTTTTAGTTTTGGGTCAATTATATCTAAATAGTGATAATAGGTTTTCTTTATTTAAAAGAGCATCTATAATTTTATTATTTTTGGTCCATGGATTTTCTAACAATTGAGACAGAGACAACCTTTTTACCTGAAAAGTAAGAAAAAAATGGAACATCCACATGAAACAATTCCAAAACTTGTAGAACTCACAAAATGGTCAAGGACTAATTAGTACTTACTCCAGTATGGGTAGAATTTACTACAAGATGGCATGTGGAAGTAAGTCAAAAGTAATTTGTCAATTTATGACTGAGTTGCTGGATTTCACTGAATGGTATATCTAATAATCTTTCTGAAAAGAATTCTAGTTGTCTCTCAGACCAGTATCAGTCTTTTTGGGGGGTAGTTTATGCAGAGAGTAGAGTTTTTGATTGACATTGTCCAAAGACTATTGAATGCCTGATAGTTGAAACTATTGGATGAAACCAATATAATGGAATCTATGAAGAAAATTTTTTTTGTGTGTGTGTGTGTGGGTGGGTGGGATTACATTCTAATTCCTTTATCTTTTTTTTTTTTTTTTAACCTGCCTTTCTATTTAACACTTTGCATTGGCTGATGCTACAAAATGTCCCTATCTCCTGACTGGTGGAAGGTATCCTCAAGAAGGTGGCAGGGGGCATGCAAAGGGGTCCTTCCATGTGGCTTTCAGCCTGATAGCTTTGCCTGAGCTGAGAATATCAACCAAAGTGAAATCCTGACAGCAGCCCCAATGGGCGGAGCTTCCCATGCCTTGGTAGTTTCAGACATTGCATGCTACACTTATGTCTGGGGAAAGATAAATGTCCATTAATTCTCCAGATGTGCTATCTGTTAACTGCACTTATATCCTAGTCTGGAAATGTTTAAATAAATGGCCAACATTTTTTTTTTCCTTAGTGTTTCTGGCTTTCTCAGTATCTCGGAGCCCTGTCCACAGATAGTTTATATATTTCTTGATATTCATCACAAGACTGGGAATTCTTCCTCCTACTCCTCATATAATAATGGCATATTATTACATTTTTCAAATGTGTTTTTTTTTCCCCCTCCCAAATGGCAGTTTTATTAAACATCCCAAGGAACTAAATTTTAATTGATGTATAAATACTGCCATCTGGTGTCCAGAGTGAAGAATGCTTACATATAATTTTGAAAGTTTCACTGACCTTGCAAATATTAAACAATCACCCCTATACATTTATTGAAAAGGTATAGATTTTAAAACATTTTTCATCCAGTTTCTAAGAAGCATTTTAATTTTACAGAAAAATATTTTTATAGAAATCTTGAAAAGATAATACAGAGTCTCTGTGTACTTATGATCCAATTTCTCCTTTTTAAAACATCTTACATTATTTTGTATAATTGTTGAAACCAAAAAATCAGCTTTGGTTCTTTACTATTAAATGCCTAGATTGAGAACCCTGAGACATCTTTTGTATTTCCCCAAAGCTCCAATATTTGCTTTTCTCCCAATATTCTTTTTTTCTTCACCCAGGATCTGATCCAGGTGAGCCCATTGCATTCCACATAATATCACCTTAGTGTTTTCTGGTTCATTCTTTTTAACCTGCAAATTATTATACTCTTCCACCATTATCAGTGAAATAGCAGTAAGACTGACCAAAATGTGAGTATCATGTGCATATCTTAGATAATTAACTATTATATTCCTACATGGTGATTTTCAAAGTTGAAAGGTTTTAAGAATTTTTTGTAAAAGGAGAATAAGAAAACAGGATGCAAATATGTTGAGTGCATTTTTAAAAATAAAAATTTAAGAATGAAGTTTCTTTGGGCAAGTGATCATTATTTTATCCAGTGATATGACATTTTTTTGTTAATTTAACTCCCAAACGCTTTGCTTTGTTTTGTCCACCTATCTATTTTGTAATTGATCATAATTAACTTTAATTATTTTAATCTCATCCTCTTATGTGCTTAGCATAGATACACAAAGAAAAGAAAAATGATTGTGAATTAGATTTCTGTCCCTGTAATAAAATACTCAAATGATCAACTTAAAAAGAGTTGAGGTTTATCTGGCTCCTAGTTTTGGAAGTTCCAGTCCATGATCAATTGACTCCATGGCCTTGGGTTTGTGTTGAGGCAGCACACCATGACAGGAGCATATGGCAAAGTAAACCTGCTCATCTTATGGCCAGGAAGCAAAGAGAGAGGAAGGATCTGAGGCCTTGCAATCCCTTTGAAGGACATATGTCCAATAACCTAAAGACGTCTCATTAGGCCCCACCCCTTTAAGGTCCTACTACCTTCCTATAGCACCACTCTGGGGAGTAAGTCTTTGAGACATGGCCTTCTTGGAACATGCAGGATCCAAACTATAGTATCATTTACTTCGTAAGTTCACTGCTAATTCTGCTAATGTGTTTTCAGTGTCTAACAAGGACCTTTGCAGAGAGGAAAAAACATCACCCCGATCTCTGGAGGGATCACAGACTCTGAGTTTAAAATAAAGGCTTTGATTCATCACAAAAGATAAACCTGTCTACACCCTTGCCTTTCCTCTTCTCTGTGCATTTATTCTGTCAATATTTTCTATGAGCAGACCTATAAGGCTATTTTAAAAAATGTTTCATGATCAAGTAGAAAAGTCAGATGGATTCAGTTGTAACACAAATAAGCAGATTGCCTCTAACTGTATCATGTAACTTAATTTCTAAATTCTGTGACCCTGTGAGAGAGACTCCACTGGTAGAAAAACAGAAGTATTT
Organism: Urocitellus parryii; assembly: GCF_045843805.1. Lineage (NCBI taxonomy): Eukaryota > Metazoa > Chordata > Mammalia > Rodentia > Sciuridae > Urocitellus > Urocitellus parryii. Next base: position 174,453,802 of record NC_135537.1, on the reverse strand, counting down.
GGTAATTTAATAGAACTTGCTTTTTTAAGAAAAAAAAAATAACTGGAAAACCAAGTAAGTTATCAAGTGCTCCGGATAGAACTAAGAATATATAGGAACTTAGTTAATAATCAAAAAGATATTTAAATAAGTAAGGCAAGGATGGGCTCATCTCCGATGTTGATTAAAAACCAAAACCTTTCTTGGAGGCAAAAAAGGAGCAGACCCCTCCGGACTCACTAAACAGACATAAAAATAAAAATTTTTGATAATTTAACTTGTGTTGAGGAGAGAGAGCACCAATCTACACTCGAAGAAAGAAAAATTGAATGTTTTAGTCTTTTCACTGCTGCAAGCAAAGCTCAGACTAGAACAATTTTAAAGAGGAAAAGCTTTCAAAAGTGTGTTTATGGAGTGAGACCTTTGGTTACTGTCTGACTTGCAAACACAGATGGCTTCCCGGGCTGAATGTTACAAGCATGATCACCGACAACACTCGTCATCAGACTTAGAGCAGATTCTGCAAATACTAACGTTAAGAATGGGAACAAGATTTGAACAGACACTTCAGGAAAAAAATCCAATGGCAAGGAAGGAAGGTAGAGGGGCACCTTAGACGCTATTAGAGAAATGCAAACTGAACCATAATGGCCTACTACTACACATGTTTTAGATTGGGTAAAAACGAAAAAGATTAATCATTATCAGTAATGGAAAGGAGTGAAGGAACTGGAGTCCTCTGCATTTAGTGGGGATAAGCAATTACTTATGAGGGTAGATTCACTTTGGAAGACAACTTGACAATGTATTAAAAAGTAAACAAACCTATTGCCTTCAAGAGGACCCAAGCATTACATTTCTAGGAATTTTGTGGGAAAAAAATGAAAGCATGTGCCCACTCACAGACTTGTACAGTAATGTTCATAGTGACTTTACTTGTATTAACCCAAAAGTGAAAGCGGAACAATAGTTAACCAACATCTATATAGGAAAACACTTAAGTTATGCCTATCTATGGAATATTACTCAGCAACAAAAAGGAAAGAGGTATTGATATATGCAATAATACAGATGAATCTCAAAAACTTAATTATGCTTGATAAAAGACATACAAAGGGCTACATATTGCATGCTTCTATTTCTGTCAGTTTCTAGGAATGGAAACCAATTTTTATGAATTCAGAAAATACCAGGATATAAAATTAATACCCACACATCAATTGCATTCCTATATGTCAGGGATAAATCTATTGAAAGAGAAATTAGGAAGATTACCCTATTCATAATCACCTCAACAAAGAATAAAATATTTGGGAATCAATCTAACCAAAGAGGCAAACGACCTCTACAATGAAAACTACAGAACACTAGAGAAAGAAATTGAAGAAGACCTAAGAAGGTGGAAAGACTCCCATGTTCTTAGATAGGCAGAATTAATATTGTCAAAATGGCCATACTTCCAAAAGCACTATTCAAATTTAATGCAATTCCTACTAAAATTCCTATGACACGCTTCATAGAAATAGAAAGAGCAGTCATGAAATTCATTTGGAAAACTAAGAGGCTCAGGATAGCCAAAGCAAGTCTTATTCTTAGCAGGAAAAAATGGTGCAGGAAGGTCACAATACCAGAATGTAAATTATACTACAGAGCAGTAGTAAGAAAAATGGTATGGTACTGACACAAAGACCAATGGAACAGAATAGAAGACACAGAGACAAACTGATAAAAATACAGTGATCTCCAACTACACAATTTTTAGCAACTACAGAGATTTTGCTTCCTTACTTTACTTGGTTTCCAGAGGCCACCCGCATTCCTTGGCTACTGACCCCCCTCGGCCTCCTCTTTGAAGTCAGCGGTCCTGGGTCAACCCCCAGTCCTCTGTCCTCTGTGAGCTCTCCTCCTTCTTCTATCTTATCTAGCTCTTCTTCCCTCACCCCCCTTTTAAGAGCTCACATGATTACATAAATTTCACCTGGATAATCCAGGCTCTTCAGTGAATTAGCAATCTTAATTGCCTTCTCTTTGGGCATGACTATAGGCACAGGTCCTGGGGTCAGGGTGTGAGCAGTCCATGGGGTGGGCATTATTTTGTGCACCACAGGCAGCTTCACTTCATGACTCCTGCAGTGCACGGTGGATGCACACAGAGCCTCATTCAGTTCCTCAACAGAAAATGGTGACGAAGCTCTTGGTTCTGTGCTTGCTCTTATCCCAGTGCCTCCCAAGTCCTATCTCTAAGCCATCCCTTGGCCCCTTTACCTGGGAAGCTCTCCTTGTTTTTTTTTTTTTTTTTTTTTCTTCGTTATGGTCATTGGTGCTTCATCCTGGTGCTCATTTCTGACTTCTCTGACCTTCCCAAGCAGGTCAAATCCCTTTGCTTTGGCACAACCTGCTAGTCCTTTTATTACCTGCCTCTCACCACATCTCTTCCATGGTGAAATGTCATTTTCATGTAGGCAAAGGAAATACTTGCTCCACCTTCTCTGGGGTCCCAGCAACCAGCTGAACACCTGGGCAGAGAGCCGAGAACGGACAAGGAACTGGACTGCACGCTTTGCTTCTTATCTCAGCTCAGAGTGCCCCCTCTCCCTTGATTCACTTCTGATCCCCTGGTCCTCACCTGAAGCTGGCTGATTTCTACCCAGTGTTTAGGATTCAGCTCTAGTGTTCTCCCTGTTTGCAGGTTCACACTGCCAGCTCAGGGATTCCTATAGCACCCCGAGGTCATTGCCTCATGTTATAGGAGTCTTCATCCTCAGTTAGAGCTGGGGAACAGACATATATTCATTATAGCCAACTACCTCCAGGGCCCAACACACTGCTTCGTATAAAGAGAGAATTCAACAAAAGGTGTCAATTAAAGTTTTTTTAAGACACAAAAATAGCTTCTATTCATTTTTTTAAAAAAAGAATAAAGCATGAAGTTTTCTGAAACATGTACATGCTCTCTGTGTGTTTTTTCAAATTGCTTTGTTTTATTTATTTCAGGGAAAGCATTTCTTGGACCCATGATATTAGAATAAAATCCATTACTAATTTGACTGTCAAATTCCATTCCACCACAAGGGGGCAGGGCAGCATTGCACTTGCCATGGGCCTGAGTATAACAAGTGTTTTCTATTTACTATAATAACCCACATACAATACAGTGGCATGTTATATTCCATCTTCTTTCCCAAGTGATCAATAGCTGTTAGTGTACAATAAATCACTCATTACTGGTTTTTTGCACCAATGAAGTTATGCAGGGGAACATTCTGGCTAAACTTTCATTCTGAGTCAGCAAAATGGTGTAATCTTTAGCTTGGCTCTTTCTGCTTTGCTCCCCAGTAGGCAGGAGCTATAATTTGATTCATGCCTGCTACGAGCAGGGCTCAATCTTACAGGTAGATAATATCTACGATTCCTTAAGGGGACATTGAAGCTAAGAAATATCCACTACTTCATCTAATAACACATGGTAAAATTCAGAGCTAAAATTTTAAATCCACATCTTTAAGTTTTTAAAATTCAAAATCACCAATATTTCTAATGAGCCATTCTGCCAGCGTAGCTTTTAATGTATGTGTGTGTGTGTGCGTGTGCTGTGTGTGTTTTCTATTCCACGTGGTCCTGTCTTCCTACAGTTTTGTTTCTGAAAGATAAAGTTACGATACAAACAACAGACTTTTTTTGAACCCGATCAAAAGCTCAAGTTGGACTTCCTGTCACTGTCCCAACCCAATGCCAACCTTCTGACGTTCTTCAGACCCACTAGGATGGACTAAGCCAGAGAATTTCCTGTGGCTTCAGAGGTAAAGATGATGCTTGAACTGGTAATTTGAGAACTCTGAAGTCAAAGAGCAAAGATATCTGAAATTAAGTCAGCAAAGATGGGAAAACTTTCACTTTTTAAAGCTATTCTACTTGGACCTTGTCAAGTTGGGAAGAGTTCTCTAAGGAACAAAGACAGTACCTAATAACTTTGATACCCAGGCATTCCATATTACAGGTTAGGTGTAAGAGTTTTAAGGAAAAGCTTTAGAGATGATTCTAAAAGTCATTGAGCCAAAATGACGTTTGACTGATCATGTCCCAAACCTCCATAGATGAATAGCCACCACCTATGGTGGGCACCAATTTATAGAGATTCTGAAGGTTGGCTTTGTACTTTTGGTGCAGATTACTCTCAGCATCTTCAGAACTTAAACAACCAGAAGAAATAATTTGTATACTAGAAGATATCAAAGAGATTGATGGTTTACTTCTGTGATTCTGAATTATAAGAGGGACACAGACAAATTTCTTTGCATCAAGGAGTTCACCTCTGAGCCAATCTCCAACCCTTTAATTTTTTTTTTGTTTTATTTATTTATTTTTTTAATTTTGAGATGGATTCTCACTAAGTTGCTTAGGACCTTGCTAAGTTGCTGAGGCTGACCTTGAACTTTTGATCCTCCTGCCTCAGCCTCCCTCATTGCTGGGATTACAGGCATGAGCCACCACATCCAGCAACACAGATGAATTTCTACAGTCTCCAGAAGGTCAAGTCTGTCTCAGGGACCATAATGACTGCCCTCACTTGAGACAAGAACAAAAAGATGCTACAAGTTCAGCACTAACTTTCTAAGAAGTAGTTGGAAAAGACTTGCTTTTAAGGGTCAATCAGATACCTCCATGCACTTATAGTCTGTCTTCTTTGGAAGCCCAAGTTTAGCTCCTCTTTGGAAGTACATTCTACCAACTCAGATGTACACACGGAGCAAATACAGGAATGTATTAGGAAGTTAATATCTGCAGAAATGTATTATTAACTAATAAACTAATGCATCAGGTAGCTTCATTAGTGGGTGAGAGAAGAATAATTTCTACACACTGAGACATTTATTTACTGAAGAATGGAAGCTTGCATTTATAAAATTTAATACATGTCTCATAAAGGATCATCAATTAAATGTGTAAATTTTAGATCTTACAACATAAAATTCACAAAGTACTAATTATAGATTAAATAAATATTCCAGAAGGCATAGATGTTACTCTTTTTCAAGAAAACAGTATTTTATCTAAAAATTTTTTATCTTAAAAGATGAAAAAAGGCACTTTAATTAGCTCTTGAATTCTCTGAGCCTTTCCATGATATAATAAATTCTTAGTAAGAAATTAAACTCTTCTTGCTTTCATGGGACAGAAATGAGTCCTTAATGTTAAAAGCAATGTGAAGCCAGGCACTATGATGTTCACCTGTAATTCCAGTGACTCAGGAGGCTTGAGACAGGAGGATTGCAAATTTGAGACCAGCTTCAACAACTTAGACCCAGTCTCAAAAACAAAAAAAATTAAAACTTAAAAAAATAATTAAAAGGGTTGGGGATATAGCTCAGTGGGAGAGTACCCTTGGGTTCAATCTCCAGTACAAAAAATTAATTAATTAATTAAAAATGTAAAAGCAATAGGAATCCCTCTTCCACACCGAGGAGTAGCCTGGTATATAATAATGGAACCCAAGGTAACCAAAGCAGAATGATTTCAGGCATGCTGTGGAATGGAGAGGCCCAGGGTAAACTGCCCGCCACTACCCCTTCTTCAAGAAGAGGTGACACTAGTAGTCTGACCCTAGGAGAAAACTGCAGGAGGCACAGAGAGGCAGCATTGGTCCATGCAGGTACTAGAAGTCTACCAAGTGTCCAGAAGAAACTTCTAGATGACACTATAGTTTGACAAGAGTTGGTGGATCCAGCATCCAAGGAGATGCGGCCCAACTTTTGAAACTTAAAATGTGTCCAAAGAAAAGTCCAAGTAGGAAGGGGACGTGGATGATTTTCAGATGCGAAGCCTTTCTGCATTGGTTATTCATGTCAATGATCCTGCTTCGTGCCTCCAGCTTCCAGCCAGCTCATGGCCCTCATCCAAAACAGGGGACTTTGCCGCAGTGAGTGCTTAAATAATGCCATACTATGGAGGGGAAATGAAATAATGAACCGATGTTTTCTTCCACATCATTAGCATTGGAGTGAATCAATAAAACAAGGCAAAACAAAATCCTGAACACCCTCTGAAGATGTCTTCTTCACTATCCTTTGCCTGGGATTAATCAACATAGGGACTCAGGGTCATGAAAACATTATTTCTGGGAAAACAACCCCTCTCCTTCAGAGCCACTGTAGATACAAAGGTGAACACCATCATGGGCCAAAGGATCCTCCCAGGGGTTCCTCATCCTGATGAAAATAGTAAACAACTTTGATAGGTTTCTGGAAAAAAAAAAAAAAAACTGCAATTGCGATCGACCCTGTAAGATTTTGGCCAAAAAAACTGTCCACTGATAACTTTCAAGATTCCTATTAGTAGCCCCAAGAATGATCTGGAAGAACCAGACCTCAGGGTCCAAGCCAGTTCTCTAATCAACTCCATTACACACACACTAGCTTTGCTGATTAGCTGTTCCACTACTGTTCAGATCCGCGTGTTCTGAACGATACCTGAGCATCTTCATGTGAAAAATTCTCTCATTTAATACTAAAACTGCTCGCCTCAAGAAAATGTGTTCCAAAGGCGAACACTTATTAAATTCACAGAGCAACTGTGCCTACAACCCCACTGTCATGCTAGAATACTGATGCTGATTTTCTTTTCTTTTCTGCTTGCCACCTTCACTGAGTTGTGTACATTTTTAAACTTCGTATTTGTCGGTTTCTTGGAATTTATTTCTTCCTATTTCAGGCAACAGTTACTATGTTAAGATCTTAACAGGGGTGTGTATGATATTGTACATAACCCCCCAAAGTTCTAACCAAGAGGGAAAAAAATCAAAGAATATTGGGATTATTTTAATTTCTTTATTTTTCTGATAATCACTTATGATTTATTATGCAAGCTTATAGGCACTGTTGCCAGAAACCAGAGTAAGGGCAAAAACAAGACTTTCGCCTTTATTGTATACTCTGTATTACTAAACGTAAGGGATGTGTTTCTTATGAAATGGTTTGAAAACCTTTCTGTATAAATTGAGAGGCATTTTCTGGTTGTATCCAACTGCTTTCTGAACCCGGCCAGAAGTAGACCATTTCCTAAGAGAATGGTGAGACTAGTCCTCAGCTAAGCGGACAGCCAGTTCCACCAGCATACAGGGAGGTACACACTGCATGGGGTTCAGGCTTTCAATGTCCTGGAGAGCATTAAAAGCCTCCTTCCAGTTGGGAAAGTCCTATATCTCCTTTTGCTTTGGATTCCTTCCGGAATGGCTATCAGCATATAGCGAACCAGCAAACAGCAATCGTGAATGGGAAGAACACAGTGCTTGGTTCTCTTCTTTGACAATGTGGTGAATGAGGGTCTGACTTCTCACAGAAATCTTCAGGGAAAGAAGGAAAACTGGGGCAGCTGTTTTGGGCTGGCGGGGGAAGGAGGGAACTGCTTCTTCATTTCAACGGTAACTTTATTTCCCTCCACAAAAGGCCAAGGAAGATGTGACAATTTTTCTAGAATCAGATTTGGACTTTGGTAGGTGACAAAGGTGGCCTGGAGCTACTTAAATCCTTCCCCAAATGACTCTCAGGAAGGGGGTCATGGACTCCAACCTTTGAGAGAAGAGAGGTGCTATGAAGTCAGCTTTCCAAGGTCAAGGGTGTTGGAAGGGCATCAGTGGATAGAGAGAAGACCTTGCACACACCTAGAACTTGAGCTGGAGAGTCCAGCCCGAAGTTCCTCCCTGAGCCCCAAGAGAACACCCGTGCTAGACTCCTCTCACCACGTCCTCTAAGTCACTCTCTGACTTTGGCCACAGCTTCAATGAGTTGCAGACAAGCAGGTGCATCTTGGTACCACTGGCCACGAGACCAGGTGGTATTCCTGTTGCCCACCTTGGAGTTTTGCTGTGACACTGCAGCAGAAACTAACGTGGTGCCCATCATGTCCACCCTGGAACTCTAGGAGGCTTCATGTCACATGAGATGATCCTTTGAACAAAGGTAGAAAGAAGCAGCAAGTAACAGACTCTCCTTCCTCATTGAATGACTGATTCAGAAGCAGGTGCCACTCCTCAGCGGGTCCCACTGGACAGAACGCCCAGTCATGCTGGCATTAAGCAACTCGGTGGCGGCATCCTTATTTTGCTTCTTTCTTGCTTTCTCTCACTATCCTTGTTCTTCTCTCCTGCTTCGAGGTCCCAGGTGCCAGTGGCTGATAGAGCTTCTGTTTGCTGAGCGGTGCTAGAGCTGCATCCTAGAGAAACAGAGAACTCTAAGCCAGCACAGAAATTGTCCACACTGGACATTTCTCATTCCCATGTCCTATGAGACACCCTTTTTCATACTCCACCACCACCACCTCATAAAGCACTCTTTTCCCAGCTGATCACTGAAGGAAGAGGCAAGCAGGACTGAGGAGGCTTCACGTCACCAGAGGGATAACTTCAGTAACCCAGCTGGCCAAGGGAAGGCACGATAACATCAACTGTAACCAGACGTACGAATCTTACAGAAGCCTGGAAATTCCAGCTTCAGAGTTGGAACAATGTTTGCTACCTTAAAGTGATTGGAAAGCTGTCCAGTTTGTGGGCAGATACCCAAGGGCCTGTCCAACATTTCATCCAGAGTCAGAGAAAGGTTATGTCCCAGGATAGGTTTTTAAGGGGCAGTAGAAAATGAAAATAAAGTTCCACTTGCTTATGCATTATTGATCATGGTTAATTGACACAGATTACCAGACAATGGATGGCTTACTTAATATTGCTGAGTTTTTTGAGTACCCAGCTTTAACAAAGCATTAAATAAACCTTACCTCTTTAAAGTAATGGTAAATACGATCATGAGGGTTGAAGGATCTAGCAAAGGACAAAATTTATTCCAGAAAAACAGTCTTCTGCTTCACATGTGCTCTCCAATTCCATGCATTTACCAGCAAATACCATAATTTTAGCCTTCTTTACTGCTGGGTAAAACTCCACTGTGCTCATATATCACATTTTTTAAATCCATTTGCCTGTTGATGTGGCCCTGTGCTGGTTTCACAATTCAGCTATTGTGAATTGTGCTGCTGTAAACCATGATATGCCTGTATCACAGTAGGATACTGATTTTAGTTCTTTTTGATATAAATGAAGGAAGGGGACAGCTGGGTCCTATGGTGGTCCCATTCCTAATTTTTCGAGTAATTGCCCTACTGCTTTCCAGAGTGGTTGTACTAGTTTGCAGTCCCACCCACAATGTGTAAGAGTACCTTTTCCCACCACCTTGCCAACATTTATTCTTGTGTTCTTGCCAACATGTATTCTTGGTAATCACCACTTTGACTGGAGTGAGAAGAAATCCTAGTGTAGTTTTGATTTGCATTTCCCTGATTGCTAGAGATGTTGAACATTTTTTATTTTCATGTAGTCCTTGGCCATTTGTATTTCTTGTATTAGAAGTGTCTCTCTACTTCATATATCCATTTATTAATTGGGCTATCTGGTTTTAGGTGTTCAGTTTTGTTTTTTTTTTTTTTGAGTTCTTACATACTCTGGACATGGATCCCCTGTCTGAGGAGCAGGTGGCAAAGATCTTCTCCCAGTCTGGAGCCTCTCTTTTTCACGATCCTATTTCCTTGGCCGTGTGGAAGCTTTTTAACGTGATGCCATCCCATTATTGATTCTCGAATTTATTTCTTGTGCTTCAGAATTTTTTTTCTTTCATATGCATAAGCTAGACCAATATAAGGAAGAAAAAAAAAAGGAACTCTCATGAAAATAGAAGAGTTGAGGAAGAAGATTGAGGGGGAGGAAAGAGGTGAGGGAAAGAGAAGAAGGTGGAATGAATAGAGTAGAGCTTTCCTATGTGCACATATGAATATACCACAGTGAATTTCACCTTTATGTGTATTCTTAATGCACGAATTTAAAAAGCAGGAGAAATAGCAGTAGAGGAAAGAGAACAGGGGGAGGGAGGAGAGGAGAAGGAAAGGCAAAGTACTGGGAACTAAATTAGAGCAAATTGTATTCTATGCTTGGATGATGATCATGTCCAAATGAACCCCAAGATTATGTATGACTATAATGAACTAATAGGGAAAAAAAAAAGAAAATCTGGCTTCCTTTCTGGGTGACTATGACCCACCCAAAGAAAGCAGCCGACAGGTGGCGCCGTTGTGCCGAAAAGAAGGCGCCCCTGGGGGAAGTGGTGGCTGGCTGCTGCGGGGCTGGAGGAGCCGCTGCCTTTCAAGCTTCCAGTCCCCTTGGCTAGGCGCCAGGAAGAGGAGGCACTGCACAGGATGACGCAGCAGCCTTGACTTCTAGCTGTTCCAGAATCTTCCTCCTGTTGGAGCCTTTGACTTTGCCCTCTTTAAGTTCTGTTATTTTGTGAATTGTGGCTCAAGGAACGGCTGCTATTAATACTCATCTTGTTTCTGTGCCAAGGAGCCAACAGAGTCCCTTTGGAACCGTGCCCTGGCTTGGATTGTCATCTGGGTTTGGGCAGCAATGATTGTCATCTGGGTTCGGGCAATTCACGACCAATAAAGGGCGGTTGGGTGAAATGTTATGAACTTTGGGGAAAATAGTAGGAATTATGCAAAGACATAACCTCCCTTTTTATTCTTTGCTCTGGGTGTTCTTCTCACGGCTTCGTTTCAGAATAAAAGTCACCAAATTAAAAAAAAAAAAAAAAAAGAATCAAAAACAAAAACAAAACAAAATAAAACAAAACACTTCTCCAGTGGTGCATTTAAAACAGACAGACTCTTTAAACGATAGCATTTAAATAGGTATCATTGCCTTTCTACTACTAGGAGATGAAACCAGAGACTAGTTCTCCTGATTTCATTAAAAATTCACTGCTTTCCTTTCCGAGGCAGGCTTGGACTATTCTCTGCCCTGGTGCCTTCCTCTCCCCAGGGCAGTTTAATTTAAGTCTATTGCTCTTCTTTGTTTCCTCCCACACTGTTGAGAAGTGTTGCTATGAGGCTGCTGAGTAGCTGCCGCGCCTGTCCCCAGAAGTGGCTGCTTTCCAACAGTGGGCAAAGCGAGTTATGTAAAGCTGGTTTTTCAGGGTTTCCTAGGAAACTCGTGATGCTGGTCCAGTTTGGATTTGACATGGCCATGAGAAGATGAAGTCCAACTCTGGCAGGATGGGGAGTAGGGGCCAGGGAACTGTGGAGGCTACTTGCATACTAGTTTGCTTCATTTTTGTTTTCAAAGTCTGTAATCAATTCAACTTCGGGGGTTGCAAGAGTCCAAGCAACAGGAGGAGCAGGGCTGGACTGAAGTTCATGGCCTCACCCACACATTCACAGTGACCTAAATGGACATTCATTAAAAATGAGAAAGAAATGAAATCCAGAATGTTTCCCTTTCTAAACTTAAGAAGCAAAACAGAAGTTGCAGCTGCTATCTATTCCAGTATATAAAATACCAAATTGGGACTATTGAGCTCTCACCTTCTTGTAATTCACTTCTTCTATTTAAACTGAACAGAGAGATAAATTTATACTCAGTGCTGAGTTAGATTTTGAGAAGACAGATTAGCATGAGTGTACTCCTTGTTTGAGCTTAGAGGTTAGGGAAAGAAAGGACACTAAAAACCAGACTAATATAATGAAAAACTTAGAAACTTTTGAGGACCCTTGAGCGACTCTTTCTCCTAAGGGCGTGCTATTTCTCACCAGAAGTTTCTAGGATGTCTACTGGTGCGTGACACTTGCTAAGTGCTGGAAGTAAGTTATTCAGAGTTGGTTCTAAAAACCATAGTCTACATGATACCCAACAAAAAGTGCTGAATAGCCCGTCGATTGGCTACATGTTACTCAGTAACTCATGATCCCAAAGGAATTTCACTGCAAGGTCTGACTGCAGATGGAATCAGCCGGATGTTTTGTAAATATATGAATGTAACTAATAAGCTCGTCCTGACTCTAAGAACCTTCACTCTTAAGAGATAGATGCTACCCAGAAACACTATAAAAAGAGAAATTTGAACAACTGCAGAAACACATTAAAATTTTACAAAGGTGACAGCTTATGAATTTATTATTATGGTCTTTATTGCTATCATATTTCCCCTTTTTACAGCACTTTTTATTATACCCATGAGATTTATTTTGGCACCTGCCTCCAGGGACTGCCAATATACTTTTACAAATAATTCATGTATTTCATTTTCAATATTGAATTCATTAAAAAGTAAACTTTTATATTTCTCATGAGATTGGATTTCTGTTATTTATTTCTTTCAAAAAAAGAAGTAGATATTTATTTTGAATTGAGTTCAAAATAAGAGAAATCCAGACTTGATAGCTTTGATTGGTAGATACTGACTTTCTCCCATAATCCTATGACTATTTTTTTTTCAAAAAAATAATAGAAGAGAAAAAAGAATTGATTACCATTGAAATCTATCACGTGATCATGTCGAGAGAGTCATAGCACCTTTTTATTTCTAAGAATTGATCAGGGTTATTTGTTTTCTCCTTGTTCTTTTCCTCTTCCTGCTTTTAGAACTCACAGTACTCCCTTAGGGATTGTCTGAGTCTGCACACGTAACTTAGCCAGAGTTGAGAAACTCAGTGAGGATGCGAAGGGTTTCCTCACAGGGGCCTCAGAACTCTTCCCTGCCTTCTTTCTTCCAGCCAACTCCCATGGCCTACATCCAAAGGTTGTAGCCGTGGCACTTGGCAGATCACATTCTTATAAATTATACTGTTTTACAGCAGGCCAGAAACTGTGTGGCTTCTGGTTTGTAAATATGTATAGTCAGCTCTGCTTGTTTTGAAATGTGAATTGGTTCCAATGTAATTGGTACATCTAAGACCAATTTGAGGAGAACACAATTTCTCATTTGCTCATGTACATTTTAATTAATCCATGAGAAACACCAGGTAACAGAAAACTAAATGGAGCCACCAAACAATATACAGGGACACAAATGCACCTGGCTCCTAGGACTGTGAGGCACTCTCTCCCACAGCTGGTGTGACAGCTTTCTGTCTGACTTCAAGGAACACAGCTTTCACCACTTAATGGTAACCCACAGCCTCCCGTCTCCACAAACAAACATCAGGCGCCATATTTATTGTAATATTTAAACATTTCTTAACCCATGAACATGTGTGAAACTGTGCTACCATTAGATTCCTTTGTGTCATTGATAACTTTTATATGTGTTGTGCTCCAAAGCCAATTTATCCAAAGACCTGTGATTTTATTTATTGGATATTATACTGAGTGGTGACTTTTTAGGTTGCATTGTAGCAGAGATGATGACACATAAGAGCTGATTAGCCAAAAAATGGGTAGGGAGGGTACAATCAGTAGCAAAAGAGACTGGCAAGAAGACACTCACTTACAATCTGTATTTTAGCATGAATAATGTTGGTACTCCCTGCAGACCAGTAAGAATGATCCTAAGAACAATCTGCATGCATTAGCAATCCCATCTTCATGGCAGACCTATTAAATAAGCACTGTTGCATAGAAAGAATGTTTCTGCCTTCTTCTGATGTTCCCACTCATGAGAAAGAATGCATCCATAGAACACTTGCACCTTCTCACCACTCAGGTTGTCAAATGTGTGTGCTCCTTCCTGAGCCCTAAAGGGTTCACCTGAACTTCTTCCCATCCATCCTGTCCTCTGCATCACACCCCCGCCTTTGGAATGCTCTATTGCTCTAGGCAAACTCAGCATCTCTCCCATGGATACACAATTAGTTCATGGGAAGCACCCTACTTCTTTATTTCTCAAAATAACTTGGAAGAACAGGGAAATTCTCAAGGAGAAACAGCTCATACCTCTTCTAGCATGTGGACTCTTCAGAAGACCTCTCACATGCTCTGTGCTCCAGGTACAAGGATCTCCCACCTACTGTGCCCCTCACTTGAGGGAATCCAATCATATGCCCTCCAAATAGCACTTTGGAAGCTCTTTGGAAGGTTTAAGGTGAGGTGGATGGGAGGTTGTCTCATGCTTGGGATAGAATGAGATGAGACCCATGTATTATTATCCAAATATTTCCTCTCCTTACTCTCTTGATCCTTTTTTATTTTCAGAGTAGACAAGGACAATCAATGGCAATGAAACAAGTTTGAAAAAACCCATTCAAAAGTCTTCACATTGTGATCTGGGACTTCCTGATAGGCCCTATCTCTCCATCTTTCTAGAACAGGAAATGTATGAAGAACTAGGACGTCAATTCTCAGGTATCCTGGAAAATTTAAGTAGAGATAAAGAGAAATAAAGAATAAAGAAAGAATTAGAGTGCTAAATATACCCATGAAGAGGTTTGTGCTGTGGCTGAGAACTACGGTTTGGGGCCATGGGTTTGGTATGTGGGAAGAACATTCTTAAGTTGGTGGTTATAAAGATTTACATCAGCCCAATAAGATTTTTTACCATCGTTAGCTGCTGAGGACAAGCCATCAAGTTTCAGTGTATGGTGCTGCTTATGGTGGCTTCATCCCCATGGTATGCACAATATCAGGAACTCAGAGGCCCCCTCCAAGGTCATGACCCTGAGCAGTGGATAGCTTCTGAAGGTGTCCAGGACTTATGGCCTCAGTCTGGCCATGCAGGCTATATGCAGGGCTTTAGTCAAGTGATAGCAGGTTCACAGGGGCCTCAGAAGATGCAGGGCACAGAGGCTGTCTCCCAGTTTAGGTGCCAGCTGTATGTGGGTCTCAGCAGAATCAGGGTGGAAAGCCTCCGTGTCAAGTCCCTGTAGCAAGATTCAGACAGTAAAGTATAGATGCTAGGTCTAGGCAATATTAGAACAGCCTGGAAAAAAAAAAAACAAACTGAGAAAGAATCAACATGGTGATTGCCAACACTAGCTCCAGAATCACCTCCCAACACATTGTCTTATGCTGGTTCTGAACCAGGGAGGAAATTTTCCCTAGAAAGCCTGTGTCTTGCATATAAGTAATTCAAAATCGGGACATAGCAGGAAGGGTCGCTTTGACACAGAATTGAAAATGTGAATGCCTTCACTTAGAGTGGATGCAGAGGGATGCATTGTGGAAACATGAGGATCAAGAGATAAAGGGAAATCAACAGGGTGGGGATATGTAGGTGTATACCAGAAACACACAGACTAAGATATGGGGGCAGGGACTGCACCACTACAAAATCTTAAACCCGGCAAGACCCCAGTGATGTCTAAGAGAATAGTGACAGCAGGTGCTGGGTGCCAAAGGAACTGTTTGCAGGGAGCTCGCTTCCAATGGAACAAGGCAGCATGTTGGAGACTCTGAGCAGTGGCTATGAACTGAGAGCTACTCTGCTAAAGATAAAACCAAGATAGCCTTCCTCAGCTCAGAGAACACTGGGTATCTTCTTCAGCTTTTGACAATGACAAGATTTCAGATCTGGAAGCAAAAATATTTCCAGGGCGAATCTCCAGAGGCTGAGGACTATCTTGGTCTTGTTTTCTAAATTTGCTGGTGATAATTATGTGAGCTTATTTCTATTGGATTTTTTTTTTTTCAAAATGTCATGGGTGTCAGTCTTGGTGAAGAACTAATTTAACTTCTAAATCCCTGAAGAACCTTTATGGATACTTGAGAAAAACAGCTCAGGCTGCAGCTGCTGAAGGAAAATGGACTCTATATTGGTGTTATTATTGGTCTGTTAGCTAAATTTGAGCAGCAGAAGAAGTAGGGTTCCATCTGTTTTAGAATATATCTGTGTGTGTGCACATGGATGTGTGTGCGGTCCTTGATTTACAAAAATTAATTTGCAAAGGAGACAGAATTTGATGGGCACTTACTTTTTATGAACCCCAACCTATTGTCTACAAAATTTAAATAACAAGGGAACCTACTATTTGAAATGACTCCCTTTTGGAATTTCTAGTAGGGAAACTTTTATTATTGAATCACAGGTTATACTTCAATCTCTTTCAGTGTCCTGATAGACTACATTGGACTGTGTTACTGGACATAGTTTTGGGTGAGAAAAAGATAGGGTGAGAATTTTCAATCTTGGGTAAAATGGCACCTTAGAATCCATTTATTTAACATTTGCTTTTGATCCATTTCAGAAACTCCTGAATATTAGCTATCCATTGGGTCTTTTTGTGATCTAGTGGAGGTACAGCTGATACTGGGAGAGTCAAAGTAGCTGGACATAAGACTGTCCTAAAAAAAAAAATCACTGCTCTCCTCCTGCAAAGGGATGACCACTTCCCTCACATACAATAAGCTCAATGACTAAGCACACTGGGAATGATATGGAAAAATCAATTTCTCAAAGCTCTGAAGTTTCCCCAACACGAAGACTACTGTCCTTCTCTAGCCCTTAATTTCTGTTCTACCAGGAGAAACAAAATTATTCATTTGATCAGGAAATTTAAGGACACACTAACTTCAACTCTTCCTCTTTTCTTACCTTCTTCTCCTACTCTCCCTAAAAGAAGTTAGGAAATGAGGATCCTCCATACATACCCTAGGTCTAATCTTGGAGGTCTTTGTCTCCCGGGTCCAGTTTGGCATGAGGTTAAGTGTCTCGGTGTCAGATACATATATCAGGTGTCCTTGGCTCTGATACTAATTTACCTTCTGAACTCAGTCTTTTCCATTAATCCAAGTGAAAATGGAATTCCAATTGCTCCTTCTTTCTGATATTTTTTTTTTCTCAGAATTTGAGTGAGGAAGAGGGATATTATTTATTAAGCCTACCAAATTTCCAATCAAATGATATGACTCCAGTTTTCAGATATGAAGATAATAGGTGTCTTTGAGAGCGAAGAAGAAGCTAGCCATGTTCATTCACATAACCAATAAAGGAAAGAAGCCCATATTTTATGAAAAGTCAGTCTGGCTGGATTATCTGAATTCTTAGTCACCTTGTTGATTTTATGTTCTTTCTTCCTTCTGAGACTAAATGTATACTTTATTTCTTGTTAAATGAAACCATCTTCTTTTTTTTTAATCAATGAAGAAACTTTTTGGTTACAAACCAAATAAATATCATGGGTAGATGATCTTAGAGTGCTTTGTCCTTCTGAGACCATCCAGAAAGAGAGTTTGAGAGAGTGTGACAGGGAGAAGGGCTGGGAGAACAAGACAAAGGAGTAGAGAGGGTGGACTCACTATGTATCTCTGTCTGCGCTCCTTACTCCCCATGGTGAGGAAATGATCTTGAAAAAGTGCCAAACTTTCTGGTAGTAGCTTACATGGTACACAGGAGGGGGGAAAAAGTACTTAGTTAAGTATATATGCTAGTAATTAGTTTTATTTATTTATAGTCATTGATAAAAGAATGCTGTAGGACATCTCGAGATCATGGATATACATTTGAAAGAACTTCTCTTTATGGTATATGCACACTTTCACGCACTGAATGAGCTATTTGAAAACCTTCAATCTCTTAAAGGAAATTAAAAACATTTCCATCCCATGGAGTTATTTATGCCAAATATCTCCTTAGAAGTCTATGAACTAGAAACCACTAAAAACTGAATAAGGGTTTTTTTTTTCTTTACTCTTGGTGCAGAAGAATGGTTTCAGCAGTTACAGAGCAGGGCTAAGAAATGTCTTTCTAAAGTAATTAGTATGGTTGTTAAGTATTCCTGCTGCTTTGGGACTAAAGGGGAGAGAAAGTCTCAGAATGCAGCTCACATCTAGTGATTTAGAAAGACGCTTGGCAGAAGATAGGATTGATGAAGTAGAGCTGCATTATAAAATATCTAACTCATTATATACATGCATACTTTCTGAAGTTCTAGATCTCTCTAAATATGTGCAGGTTTGGGTTTTTAAAGAACATGAGATTATAAGAAGGGTTTCAATGATGTTTTCTTTTAAAATTTCTCTTGTGTTTTTGAATATCTGTGTCCAATAAGAGATAAGACAGTCCAGAAATTAATAAAAACAAACAAGTAAAAAATATCCATTCCAGGGCTAGGGATATAGCTCAGTTGGTAGAGTGCTTGCCTTGCATGCATAACACCCTGGGTTCAATCCCCTGCATATATTTCTTTTTTTTTTCTATTCCATTCCTTTTTTCTAAAGCATATAAAAAATTTAAAGTATAGTTAAAAGCTTCTTATGATTGGCTTGATTAATATATTATGTATGTCATCTGCTAACCAAGTCAACTGTAAGAGGCTCTTTAGTACATTTTCTATTGTTTCAATTCCCTGTCCCAGAGAGAGAGAGAGAGAGAGAGAGATTCAACAATCTATATAATATGTAGGCTTTGAATCAGCATTAAGAAAATGACACATTTTATTATAAAATCTCTTTTATACCAAAGAATAATTCTTGCACTTATTATTTGGAGTTTGAATTATTTGAGCTCCTCACTAGGAAAATGTGAAACATACAGGTAATTGTTTTATATCTCCATTAGTGCACATCAGTTATATATAATATTGGAGTCATTTTGACATAATCATACAAGCATGGAAAAATATTTGTTCCACTTCCGCCTCCGGTACTTCCCATTTCCCTCGCCTCCTCCCTCCGTCTGTTTCCTTCCCTCTACTCTACTGGTCTTCTTTCTATTTTTTTAATAGTTTTTTTTTTTTAACATAGCACTTTGTAGATCTACATAAAAGTGAAATTCACTGCACTATATGTATACATGGCTAACTGCTACTTAATAGGAAAGCACTCAGTCTTGTTTAAGTTGTAAGATTCAGCCACCTTGACTCCAGGGAAGGAGACTCTCAGAGCTCATGGATTCTGGATTTTCTGTCTTGTTTCTTCCCCAGGTCCCAGGGCCCCTCCACCTGTGTGCTGAGGAGAAAAGAAACCTACAAGATGATTACAGTTCTGCACTCTACTAACTTGATTCTACCTAAGGGGGAAAAAAAAAAAAAGACATTTTTCCGGTAATACCAACACTTTTCTAAGAGAAAAGGAGTCTTCCAGAGGACATGAATTGGCCATGCTGTGGTTTCAAGGGACCCCCAAATTTAGAGGTTGGAAATTTAATCTCTGATATAACAATTGAAAGAGCCTCAGAAGAAACGATGAGGCTGTGAGAGTTCTGCCCTCCTATGTGATAATCCACATATGCCACTATTGCCAGAGTCGGTTAGGACTGTTATCAAAGCAGGTTTGGTCCCCTACTGTGCACTGGCTCTCACCCTGATTTGCCTGTCTGCCTTCCACCATGGGATGATACAGAATGAGGTCCTTGCCCAGGCCTGCACCTGGCTCTTAGACTTCACAGCCTCCAGAACCATGAAGCAAATACATGTCTGTTTATTGCAAATTATCCAATCTGTGGAATCCTATTGTAGTAATGTGAAATGGAATATGATAGCCAGAACCTTAAGACTTACCGTGCAAATGAAATATTTTAGTTGCTAAATGCCTGGGTTCTAGTTCTTTGCTAACTGGTTTCTTATTTCAGACTCATCTACATATTAGCCACGGGACCCTGGGTAAGTCACTTTAACTACTACATATCTTATTTTTTCCTATTGAAAAAACAGAAGTATTTATTAGATTAGGTTGATATGAAGATTAACTAAGAAATATGTAAAAATCAGTTCAATAAATGTCTAGAGTCAAAGCAGATATTATGTAACTGTCACCTGTTTTACAGAAAACATTAATTTGCAGACACATAGTATGGAGAAAATAAACACAAGTCTTTTCAACATACTCTAGGTGTTTTTTTTTTTAAAAATGAAAATTTGAATGAATGAAGAATTTTTTTTCTGGATATTTTCAGAGAGATAAAATGATAATGTCAGCCAGTTTCTGTCTTTTTCACTTTCGTTGAGTGACATGTGGTAGTCAGTCTACTCCTGAGGTCTCAACTCAGTTCCAAACTATTGTTGAACAAGCCTGGCTTTTGCTCGGTCATCTAGTGCTGATCAGCCAGCTGAGAGAGGCACAAATAAAATCCAGTCACAGAGATAAAATAGATTTTGAAACAGTGTCCCATTGAGGAGCACATTATCATTCATCTATTCATTTCAAAACAGAGTGCTTTATATTTCCTTCATAACAAGAAAGACAATGTACAATAAAGTATTGTTCTCAGTTGTTGGTCTCTTGTTGTTTTAATGAATCAAGAAGTGTTAGGCTATTAGAGAAAAAGACGTGTAAATGCCAAAATTTATCATACTACTTTGCAGGCTCAGAAAGAATAAAACACTAAAAGGGATCACAATAGGAAAATGCACAAATACCCTACCTATGGAGGTTAAGAGAAGAAAAAGCCTACCTTAGTTTTCTTCTGTCCACAGTGCTATTACAGACACTGTTTAGTTATTCATTACACTACTTAACTCCTCTCACATCTCTCTCTCCATCTTATTATTCCTTATTTTGTAAGTGTTCCGACCTCATTTTTATGTCAGGCATCCTGATTTATATTGGTTTTAATTATCATAAACCTTACATAAGTAGAAATGACAGATTGCAAGCTGCAGTTCTATTTCTTATGCCGTAATAACATCAGAGAGTTGGTTAATTCACATTCAATTCCAATTCAATTCCACTGAAGGGTTACTCTAAGGACTTGAAAAATAATAGAGATCTCCTGGTATGTGTATCCCTAATGGATTTTAGGATAATGGAATCAGAAAGCAAGATTTGGTGGGGGCAAGTGGAGAGTAGGTCCTTGAGTAAGAATTCTGGTACTCCAATCTCACCTCTTCTTCTCATCAGGAATTGATAGTAGGGGACTCAGACTTCTCCACTTTTAACCTCCTTCTTTCTTCTCTGTAAAGAGAGCAGACAGTATCTCCAGTATTCTTTGATGAACTGTAATTATGCAGAGGTTAAAGTACACTTAAAAATGATGGGAATTTGCACATACTGAAGCTTGTGATGAGGTGGAGAAAAGTGTAGAGTTCAGAGCAAGTCCAGTTTTCACATTCATGTCCAAACCAACTGCTTATGGGCCAAGTGACCCTTCTAGGATGCTGTTCATCTCCAAAATGGGACGTTCGGAGTTTTGTTGTAAGGCTAAAAATATATCTGAATTTTCCAACAAAAATCTTTATACAAATTAATTGCTCAGTAAATATTAGTCTCCATCCTCTTTTCTAATCACTGTATAAAGGAAACAACAACAACAAACTTTATGAATCCGATATTTGCTGAGTCATACCTCATTGCTAGAGGCCTCAGAAATACCATGCACAATTTCCCTGACCTCAGAAGAGAGGTGATAGAGAATTTGAAGACCCAGAAAGAACGCTGGGTGAGCAAGTATATTAAAGAAATGAAAAGAAGCATTGTGTCATGGTAGTTATTAAAGAAGGAATTTAAAAAGCATCTATCTGCAGAGCATCTCCCAGTTCACGCATACTGACTGGCATGGGGGAAGATTACTCCGACACAATGTTGAGTTTGTGAATGCTCCTGCAAGAAGATAAGAGAGACTTTTAATTAGGAAATTGAGTAGCCACAATAGAGGAAAGAAATTATGGTGTCCACTGAACTGTCACTTCCAGGATTTTAATTTGCTTTATATATTCTCTTATTGCAAAAGATTATTGTAAAAGTTAATTTCACTAGATTCCGTTAGCAGGTCAAAACCATTCAAAATACGGAATTATTGTACTTCAGGTAAATGAGGTTTTGGTACATTGCATTTAATAGCAAGTTTTTTTGATACTTTTATATCAATGCAATCACCATTTGCAAATTTAAAATTCTACTCTCTGTCATGATTTATTCCCCAAAGCCCTGTGGTAAGGAATTGTTTTTTGACTTTGAAAGAGTCAAAAATTAAGCATGTGTTCCTGTAAAAATGAGAGAGAAAAGGAACACTTGTATCTACTCTGACATTTAACCATTATTTAGATACAATCAATGATGCCCTTCTCATCTTAGAGGGATATATTTGTCATCTTCTCAAGATTATAAAATTTATGTTTTCATGTAAATTAGAGAAGAAATTGTGAGTTTGGTCAACCTCTAAGGCACCACAAACTAATAATGGGTGACTTGATATATATTTTTAAAAACGCTCATTTATAAAAGACAAATTTTCCACCAGCTGTGTTCATGGCTCCATAAACACTCAATAATTTTTTTTTTTTGAGAAGGATAACCTATGGTCCAATAAATTTGATAAACAATTTGTGAGAAAATATATTTCAAAGAAATTGTAAGAATCTTTAATCTGCTAAAAATATATTGTGATGCTCTAACTAGAGGACATAGAATGTGAAGTTCACACGTTCATAACACACATACTCTGAGCACATTGTAAATAATTAGAACACCCTTGTGACCGGAAGGGAAATAAGAGATTTAAATTAGTCTCAAAATTCTAACAAATCAGACCTTAAAATTCACTTGTACTGGGCATTTTTCTAAGAAAAACAAGTCATTCCTCGTTAGACTGGAACAATCTGGAAGACAGAAATAAATTAGTGCAATTTTTCACACCCCATTGTGAATGAAAAAAATATGGATAGATGGCAGAGAAATCGTTCGATAACATTTAGCACCTGGTCACTGGAAAAGCTTTCAGCAATGTAGAAATAGAAGGGAACTTCCACAAATAAATTGTGCAGGATAAGACAGATTTGGAGAATGCCCCAGATCTGATGTCTACTATATGTTGTATATCAATATAATTATATGATATGTAATTTCTCCAAAAATAGAATGAATTAAGAACCTGAATATGATTTAATTTATAAAATTTTTTAAAAATCCCTAGAGAAAAAATATAAAAGAATACAGATATGACTATAAATTCCACCATCCATTTGTTAGTATTTTATTTATATATAGCTATATTTGATATATTTATAGGTACAGAATATACATGACAGATATATGTAGTACATAAACATATATATGCATATATGCCTATGTATACATAAAATTTATATGCACACTATATGTATCTATGCATATTTATACAATTATGCATCAAAATGTTGAAATCCTAATATTTTGTATTCTGTACATTCAGCTTAAAATATATTTGTATAGTATTTATTATCTAATTTTTTTCCATTTTTTTTCAGGGCCAACGACGGAACACAGAGCCTTATGCATGCTAGGCAAGCTCTCTCCTATTGAGCTAAATCCCCAACCCCTGTAAGCATTTTTTGAATAAATTTTTTAATTGTATAGTAGCGCCTATCACAGATGTGCTATAACATGTTTGTGTAATTACTATTGTTTGACATTTAGTTTGTTTCTAGTTTTTTGTCAGTTTTAGAAATTACAGATCAAGTAATAAAAAACAAGTCCTCAATACATTTTTTAAAATTCCCCTCCCAGAACTGGAATACTATGTTATTTGCCTCTATGATTTGTTTTTTAATTTTCCAATAATTTAGTTATGTGATATCTGACATTAAGTTGTAATTATGACAACCTGAAAAATTTAGGGATTGATACTCTTCTGTTTTAGTTTTACAGATTTTTTTTTTACAGATTTTAGCACCTGGTCACTGGAAAATCTTTCAGCAAAGTAGAAAAGATTTTTTGTTTTAATTAAGAGCTGGAATTCAGTCTTTTTCTACTTGGCAAGTAGAAATGCAAAAACGTAAATTCCTAACAAGATATACAAAAATACATCTCATTCTTCTAACAGCACTAGTAAACAACATATTCTCACCACATAGAATAGCAAAGGGGAATGTACGTGAGAAAATTGCCACTGCTTTTAGTAAAAGATTACCTGTAAGATGTTCCTGTTCACATAAAAGAGAAAGGGACATAGGTGAGTTAGCATAGGAACATACTTTTAATGATTCAGCCTGCTCAGCAGACCCAGGAACATTGTCAACTCAGGAGTAATGAACACACTGAGCACCAAGAGAATGGTTTCTAATCATTATTTCCCAATAATGGAACCAGATCTTTTTGAAGAAAATTCCATGAAAAATTAAAGTTGAAAATGAAATGTTCTGTGACATCAGAAAATAAAGAAGCCGAAAGAATGGAGACAGTTAAAGGAGATCTCAATAACCAAAAAGAATAGGGATATTCCGAAGATAGAAAAATTTAGCAAAACAAATAATGAATAGTAGTTTTGGTAGATTTTATCTCTTGCAATAAGTGTCTGTGAGATAGTTTATGAAGCTAACAGAGCTTTTCATGAGCATAGTATCCAAAACATACGAGGTGCCTGATTGTTCAAACTAATGGGTGACACTGATAGATTGGATACGATAAAGTGTGGCAAATAGATGCATAAATAAATAATGAATGAAAAATAAGGTACAACTCATTTTTTGCAGAAGAATTCTGATTAGCATATGTTAAGATTAATGAGAGATACACAGTCTTACCACTGGCAGATATTATAATGACAATTGCTAATAATTATCACATAAATACAATGAAATTCACATGTACTTACATATTTTAAATATAAAAATATTTGCATTACAAAATATCATAAAACTAAAATAAAGATGTAAATATTCTGTAACATTTGTGTAGACCATAATGTAAAATTATTATGGAAGTTAAAAATCAATGTTAGGGGCTGTGGTTGTGGCTCAGTGGTAGAGCACTCGCTCTTACATAAACATAGTAAGTTTACTGTGGAGAAAAGTGCCAGGCACTACTGTAACCAGGTAATGCCCAGTAAAGAGTCTGACATCATGTCCCTTCAATATGATGCACAGAGAAGGGCACAATGTTACTTTTGTGGTTGTCTTGCAAAAATGCATATCTTTAACCTAAATATAAGAAAGTATCAGGCAGACCCAAATGAAGAGCAATTTTCCTAAATAACTAGGTGTACTCATGAAACATGTCAAGGTCACGAGAAGCAAGGAAATCTGAAGAGCTCTAATTGTCACAGACTGAGAAAGACCCAGAAGGCACAGTGAGTTAAGGCAATATGCAATCCTGAACGGGATCCTAAAAAAGAAAAAGTGTATTTCAATAGGGAAGAAAAACAAAACAAACAAACAAACAACAATGAAACTTAAACAGTTGGTAGTATTGTGTCAATGTTAATTTCCTGGTTTTGTGAGCTGTCCACATTAGGGGAAACTGGATGAAGGATATATTCTTTGTACCATATCTGCAAATTCTATCTAGGTTCCTAAATATTTTAATACAAAAAAATGTATTAAAACTAAGCAAGTTTTTGAAGTATTTTTACCTAACTGACTCTTTTTGGTTTTTGTCGTTGCTTTGTTTTCTGTTGGTTTGGGTAGTTTCTAGGAAAATGTGGAGTACATACTGTATTCATGGAGAACCTTTTAATAGAAGAATTACATTCAGCCATTTTTAACATCAAGTTCTTTTTTTCCCCCAGATGTAATGTGAGACAGACGTACAATATTCAACTCAAATATTGCTGCTTTATTTCAACTGGGGGTAGGTATAAGACCTCCATGTGTTACCTTCTGGAGGTCCCTGCAAGGGGGACCCTTATTAAGAATGTTCTGCAAGTCACAAGCTTATGGCTAACAGGGTTTGAGAACTATTTATGAAGAGAAAGTTTCAGAACATGGGAATGGGAGGAGGGAGCTCCAGAGAGGAGGGCTTGGCTCAGAGAGTCTTCATTTCCTTAATGGAATAATAATATGTGCTCTAACCCCTTGGGGATGATGGGAATGAGCAAATTTGTGATTGTAAAATATTCTGCAGTTTGAGAGTAGTATTTTGTTTTCAGTGCCTTATTGGCAAATGCAGTACTTGAAGTTGAATCAGTTGAGATACTTTATTTCTTTTTAAGATGTTTGTGGGAGAATGAGATAAAAGGAATACAGGAAATGTGCAGATGAGTAAAGAGAGAGAAATTTTAAACAAGGACTCTATTTGCCCCAGTACAAAAATGCTCAGGCTGCTTTTGAGGACAAAAATTAAGCTTGAAAATCAGAAACTAACAATATTAGCATAGGTGGAGTGCAGACAGAAAAATGGTGGGAATTTGGGATAGGGTGCAAATGGAATGTGTAGGCAAGTAAACTGTGGCATAGCAACATGTTTACATCCAAGGCAAACATATTGAAAGGGTAAGCGGAAAGCTCCTCAGGCAGATACAACCACTACAGCTTAATATTTTTAGGAGGAAAAATAAGGATTCATTTAGAACTCTCAAAATTGCTTTCAGTTACAACTATAGTCACTTTCACATTATAATGCAATTTTTTTTTGTTGTTACTTGGCATTGAACTCATAGATACTCCACCACTGAGCCACATCCCCAGCCCTATTTTATATTTTATTTAAAGACAAGGTCTTACTGAGTTGCTTAGTGCCTCACCATTGCTGAAGAGGCTGGCTTTGAACTTGTGATCCTCCTGCCTCAGCCTCTCGAGCCTCTGAGATTACAGGCGTGTGCCATGGCAAGATATATTTTAAAATACATTAAAATTATAAAACATGCTTTCCATCTTCATATTAAAACTTAAATAAAATATTTGAAAAAGACATCTACCCAATTAGAAAGTAAACACACACACATACACACAGAGAGGAACATGACTAAGGTGAGAGAAAAATAAAGTAGGTGGCAAAAATGTCTGATAAACATGAAGAAACAACTATTAAGCTTTGGTGATTAGTAATGAAAAATACCAGTGGGAGCCAAGGGGACTACATGTTCTTCTAGGGACCTAAGGAATTGAGAAATGCTTTGATGTTTGGAAGGACATTTATCTTAGTTCACACCTACCTGTGGGGATTTTCAGTTCACCTCCTGCAAGTTGAAACTGGTTTTCTTGCTAAAGGAAATAGCATTTCATGAAAAATGCATTTTATATCTCTTCCTTTTTTTTTCAGTTAAGTATAGTTATTTAATTTTTATAGGTGCATTAAAATTATATAAAATAATGAGACATATTATGATGTATTTGTACGTGCACATAATATAATTTGGTCAATTTGTTCTTAAGTAATGCATTACAGTTATTGATGTTGTATATTAGTATTCTTAACACCAAATAACTTAAAAAACAAGAGCCATTTTTGCTCACACCTGTAAAACCTACTGAGAGTTTTGGCTTTAAGTTTGGGTTGATCCAAAGTTTACCAGGACTCCATGTGCATTTCACAGTTTTCCCTTGGTGTCTCACTCATTTTGTAGTAGGATAGATACTACCAGAAGTGGTACCATCTACATTTCCTCAACAGGGAAAGAGAAGAGTGCTGTTATTCCAGGGACATTATAAAGTATTCAAAGGTATGGAGAAACTAACACAGTGCATTGCTGTTTTTCCTTAGTGTGCTTTTTCCAAATAATGTGAAGATGCATTGTCCCCAAGATTCATGGCGCGGTAAAAACGGCTTAGGCTTTAACCAGTGGGAACAAGTCCATCACTCCTCACAAAAGGAGGAGGTTACTAACCCACGACAGAAGAGATTAGGACATGCATGTTCAAGACCAAGAGACCAGCTCCTCAAGAATTTTCAGAATTGTTGATTGTGATCCTGTTTAGCTGGTTCACGAGGGAATATGCTGTTATCAGAAGATTTCAGTAATTCATGGCATTAAAGTTTGGGATAAGAAATGGAAGATGATGAAATAGAATGTCAAGTTCTATTTTCTTCTAAATGATTCATTACCTAATAATTAAGAGGATTCAACATACGTGAGTTATGAAGCAAAATAAAACAGCACCTGCAATTTCACTGACTGACTCAATAACCAGAACATTCCCAATACCATCAAAGACATTGAGAGTTTACCTGCCTCATCCAATTTCCTCTTCTCTACACATAAACCTCCAAACACGCATGGACTTAGACACACACACATACACAATCTCAGAACATACTTGGTCTCCTTGTTTCTATGTGTTATAGTACTACCATATTTTTTACGTTTAGATTTCCTTTTCTAGGTTAACTGTGCTAATCAATGGCACAGTCTAGAATTACAGAGCAATGTCATTCATAAAAGTAAAAAAATCAAGTGTTGAATATTTTTTCATATGTTTGTTGTTGGCCTTTCTTATTTCTTTTTTGGTGAAGTGCCTGTTTAGTTCCTTTGCCTATTTAAAGATTTTCTTTCTTTTTTGGTGCTGTTTTTTTAGTTCTTTATATATCCTGGAGATGAATGCTCTTTCTGAGGTGTGGGTGCTAAAGATTTTCTCCCATCCTGTAGGCTCTCTCTTCATTTTCTTGATTATTTTCTTTGAGGGGAATAATACATATTCAGTATATTAGACAAAGGGGAAGGAAGGGAAGGGAGGGGAGATAGGAAAAGGAAGGACAGTGGAATAAATTCAAAATAATTTTCCTAGGTACATACATGAAAACACCATAGGGAATCCCACCATCTTGTGCATCCACAAAAACAGGCTCCTAATAGAAAAAAAATATATATTCTTTCCATGCTCATATAATGATATAAAGATGAATTCTACCATCATGTATAACTAAAAACAACCAATAAAATAAAATAAAAACTGGTGTTATCCTAATGCTCACAACATTAGAATTGTCTATTGAAATCGTATATATGTAATTATACTTATAGGAATGTTTCTCTGTGGTAGACTACGGAATTGACAACCACTTGCAACTGCACAAAAGAATACTTTTGAATCTTATCACCAAAATGTTCTTCAAAGTGAAATACACCAGAAATGGTAGCATACATACATAGGACAACATTTATATAAAAGCTTCATCAGAAAATGAGGCAAATCCAACCTGACGGGACTTTTAGTAGGTAATGGGTAGTATGGGATATGGAAGCAGAGAATAAGTGAGGGGATTTTTGTGATACTGATAATGTTCTGCTTCATGGTTTTCATGATATGTGTGTTCAATTGTCAATAATTCATCAAGCCTTAATCTTGCATGTGCTTTATGTGGGGATATTGTAACTATTAATAGAGTTTCTAACATAGGTTAGAGTAAAAATTTTAGACAATAAAGTCAAGATAATCACAGACAGCAGAAAAGAGTAACAAAAATGGAAGAAGAAATGGTGCCATGATTGGAAAGACAAAGGAATTACAGGACTATTGTGGACTGCAGAATGCCCAGCACAGAGACCTTAAAGACAAAAGCAGAAGCCAAGATCACACATGAATGACCAGAAGCAGCAAGAGTTCCAGACCTCTCAACAGCAATATCGACTTCAATGTCTTCAAAAATGTTCAGAGAAAGGATGTCCATCCCAGGCGTCCATACCCATTCACAGTTAGAACCTTAATGAACAAAGGAAGGTTTTCAAACATGCAAACTCTCAATACTTACACTGCTCTTATGCTCTTAAAAACAAACAGAAAAAAAAGAAACCAAAACAACTTCTGGAAAATATGGTTGTGTGAAAACAAGAAACTAGTCAAGGGAAATGAAGAAATGAGAAGGAGGAAGTAGGTGATCTTACTCAGGAGAGTGTCAAAGGAAACTGTGAGGGTCAACACCAGACAAGGGTGAGGCAGGGGCCTCAAGGTCACCAGCTCAGGTCGTAGGAGGACAGGGGATTCCAGAAATTCTTCAGGGTATATGATGGACAGATGGGGCTGACAGGATGTGAACATGATTTTCCTGGTTATTGAAAGAGATGTGAGGACTCAATGAGAAAATCGGTAAACTCTTCTGCCTGCATGTGTAAACTCCATTAAGAGTGTGCAATAAGTAGCATGAAACTATGACATACAAGGCTCAGTCCTAGGCAATTATTATTTAGTTAAAGCAATGAAAACTAGATGCATTTTTTTTTTTTTTTTAGAGAAAGGCATTATTAGGAGATGGAGAGGAAGAGCAGATAAAATAACTAAAACTTCCACATTGGTAGATGATATAAATTTCATTTTTGTTAAAGATATTGTGAAACAGATGATGAAATGTGAAACATGGGTGCTCCTGGTGATCAACTCTGGGGAAGAAGAAGAGAGCTGGACTTTGTTGTATACTCTTTAGCAATATTTTAATTTTAAAATGTAGGCAAGAGCCAGACACCGTGGCTCATGCTTGTAATTCCAGCAGCTTGGGAGGCGGAGGCAGGAGGACTGAAAGTTCAAAGCCAGCCTCAGCAACTTAGTGAGACTATAAGCAACTGAGTGAGACCCTGTCTCTAAAAAGAAAAAATATAACCAAAGGCTGGGAAGGAGCCTCAGTGATTAGGTGGTTAGCTGCCCCTTGGTTCAATCCCTGGTACCAAAAAGAAAAAAAAAAAAAGGTAAGAAATGCTTTGATAAAAATAGTGTATTTAAAGAAAATATCATTGAATTTTTTAAAAAATAAATTTACATGTTTGATCAAAATTATTATAAATAAATTCTGACACTAAACTCTCCAACTTCCAACTCAGAGCAGGTTATTTTGAGGCAAGTGTTTTCTGAGGTGCTAGAACTAGCTCACATTTAGTATGTCCCAAGAGGAGAGCTGGGAAAATTTAGAAAAGTACAGATTCCCTGAACACTTCCCTGGTCGTATCATGTTCTGGGAATCTTTGTACCATTTTGAGCCTCATAATTCTAAAAAATCAGCTTCACACAGGACAGCAAGGATTTGTGTCCTTGGGATAATTTTTCTTTAGATAAATGATTTTGGGAAATGGGCATGTTTATACGAGAGGTTGTTACAGAGAGAGTTCATAGCATCAGCAGCCAGAGCCAGGAAAAGTGAGCAAAGAGTTGAACAAAGCAGATTAAAAAGTAATTGTGACAGTTAGATCCCTTGAACCTGAAAGCTTGCTTGGCCAAGGAGGCAAATAAAAATCTACTCGCTAGTGTTTCAATAAAATCCATGTCCAAAACCTGCTTGAGGCTGAACCCCTTTTCTTCTCCCTAAGCCCACCCCAAGGAGGCCTCAACACTTAATGGACAACCCTGTGGTTGTCCAGGACTAGGCTGGTTGCCCTTCACCTACCATTACTCAGAACTTTGAAAGCTCTTCCTTCAAAGTATTTCCCCAAAGATTCCCATTCCAGCCCCTTCCACTGCCCCCACCCTGGTGCACACACCAGTCTGTCACCTGGAGGATGAATCTGCCTTAGAGTTTTTCTTCTATCTACCCAGAAGGCAAACAGTCTGCTCTCAACACAGCAGCAGTGGGCTCCTTCAGAACGTAACCCAGATAATGCCATTCCAAATCTCAAGAACCCCCACTAAGCTTGCCCACAGTGATGTCTAGGGCCCTCCCTGCGACCTCCTTGACCTCTTCATCTGCTCCCTCTCTTTCCTCAAGCACATCAGACGGACCTCATCTCATGGTACCTCCTAGATTTGGAAGACTCTATTACCTGGCTCACTCACCTTCCTGACCCTTTCTTGACTTGCCCTGACCATACGCCCTGGACCATGTCCCTTACCCCGGCACCAACACTCTCAGTCTCCCCAGGTGACTCTACCTTCTCTTCTTTCATTTCCAAGAACTTGTTTGCTTTCTGACATGCTATATAATTTACCTTTTATGATCTCTCTCTCTCTCTCTCTCTCTCTCTCTCTCTCACACACACACACACACACACACACACACACATATATATAAAGATATTTCAAGAGACAGACATCTTGAGCTGTTTTTTTTTTTCTACTGAGGATTCTAAGAACTCAGAATGCAAACTTGGCATTTCGTTGCAATCAAGAAATATTTATTGAATAAGCAAATGAATAATGAAATTAAATGCTTAATGCTGATGATATCCTACAAGGATGATATACATATTAGGTAGATATTTATGTAGATGTAGAGAGACTATTTGGTTTAAAATATCTTTCAAAGTCCTTTTGTTTTTACAATTCTATTATTTTATGACTTTTGTTTCAAATAAATACTAGACAAATATTTTTTTCATAAAACATTTTAACTTTTTTTTCATAAAACATTTTAAGCTTGAAATTGGTGTATGAATAAGTGAATATTGTATTCTCTGTTCCCAGAACCCTCTGGTGAAGACAGTCATGAGAGAGAAAAATGAGTCTATCAAAGTTTTTCAATCTGAAAAATCTGAAGGGCCCATTTGTAGTCTGAGTACAACCTGAAGTTCACACCTTCAGGTACAATAGCTCCAGGGTGAGGCCCAGAGGGTCAAGTTGATAATATTCTTCTGTGTAAGTAAATTTAAAAATTCAGATGTTGGGCTGGGGGTGTGGCTCAAACAGTAGCCTGCTAGCCTGGCATGCGTGTGCGGCCCGGGGTTCGATCCTCAGCACCACATATAAACAAAGATGTAGTGTCTGCCAAATACTAAAAAATAAATATTTAAAAAATTATCTCTCTCTCCCTCTCTCTTTCACTCTCTCTTTTAAAAAAAAAAAATTCAGATGCATTAAAACTGTTCAATCATGAAAGTCCATCACCATAAAAGCAAGGATGCTTTGTTTGGATTGTAATACTTGATTCCCTTGACATACTAAAACAGATAGGAAATATGTATGGAATTATAAAAATAATGATAACTCGTGGCTTTTTAAATTTATTTTGTAGACAATTTTCTTAGAGTTTTTTTCAGGATTTTATTTTCTACAAATACTTTTCTTTTAATTCCCACCTTGTTTGGTAGTTTTATCAAGAAACCACTGAGGGCATTAGGTGAAAAACCAACAGGAAGAGAGACTTGGTTAACTAAATCTGTGGAAAGCCTGGTGGAGCAGATCCCTGTCCCAATCTGACTGGAGGAGTGAGTGCAGGTGGTAACTCCTGGGCCTCTGACGGTTAAGGAGACTTTGACAGAAAGACATCACACCTGAGGAGAGCAATTTCATCCCAAGTTCTCTGTGTGCTTTGACAGAAGACCCTTCAGTGTCCTTGAAGTGTGAATGGTGCTTATGGGAGCTGGCATGGTAGGTACTTGGAACATAGGAGTTGACCAGAGTCTGACCTGATGCTGGACTAGAGATCTTGAAATAACTCCTGTTGGAAGATTTGAATGTCCCCATTGTGGGGGGTGGGACATTCATAATGAGCTCTACTCTGAAACAGTAAGTCTGTCTGGGTTATAACAAACACACATGCTGATACCCGAAAGAAAGAGGAGACCCTGGCAAGGACCTGCATGACCTCTAAAAGTCCTTGCTCAGCCAGAGGCTGTGCATGAGACATAAACCTTTAGTAAAACATTGCCTTTTCTAACCTGAGGGCCCCAAGTAGGGATTCTGGCATCTTCTCTGTGTTATTTATTCGTTTTAGTTGAGGGTTAATTTTTGACTGTTAAAAGTGTTTTGAAAGAGACCCAATGTTCCCAGATTCATCTTTCAAATGAAAAGCAGATTCAAATAACTAAAAGGACAATATGGAAACATAAAGTGGGGAATTAACTCCAGCCTAAATTCTGCCCTGTTCAAATGCGGGAAGCACCCGGCATGGTGGAGGGACTCAGAAACCTCCAATGATTTGAATAATTTGTTTCTATTCTACTAAAATGTGTTTTCTTCAAAATACCAGCCAGGCCCAAGATTCCTGCTCCTGAAGCCAGGCTGTAAAGGGTTGTTGTGGCTGCATCCTGCCCAGATGGCACACAGACAAGGCCCTCTGTTCTGAGAGCCCAGATGTGGCTTTATTTCCAAGTCTCAGGTTTATTCCTAATGTAACATACATTTTGAAACAAACCAAACACCCACCGCCAACAACCTTTACCTCCATGGTAGCTTCATCCTCCATGTTGAAAGGGCATAATGTGGTGTTTTCTTTCATGAAAACCAGATTATGCTAATCATATTCTTAAGTTGCATGGGGGTGGTGGGGAGGCATTCTGCTAAATAGTATGCTTTAACTGATCAGCACATCCATAAATCTAGACTAGAGACACCACTCTGACATCAGCAAAGCTGTTATAAACCCTTGGTCTGGTTTCCATTGCTTGATCCCCCTTTGCTACAGTTTGGATCTGGAATGTACCCTGAATGCTTGTGTGTTACACGTTTGGCTTCCAGCTTAGCACTCTTGGAAAGTAGTAGAAACTTTAAGAGATGGGAGATCAGCGGTCACTGAAGGCATGCCATTAAAAGGCATCATGGGACTTCATCACTTCCTGTCTCTCTCTTTGCTCTCAGGCCACCATGACTCCACTTGCTCTTCTCTTATGTGCTGTCTTATCAAAGCCCAACAGCAATAGACAAACTGACCACAGACTCTAATCCCCAAAACGATCAGCCAACATAAACTTTTCATCTTTTTAAGTTGATTATCTGAGGTGTTTTGGTATAATAACAGAAAGCTGAAGAGCAAACTCATGAATGTTTTCTAATCCCATCACACCACAGGTTACCATTTTCATTTTCATTTTATGGTTTTGGTTTTTTGAGAATGTTTTAATAGAGTTGATAACCATAGTTAAGTTTGGATTTTTAAGATTTATGTGATTTTCTACTTTCTAGTTCTGGGGACATAGATCTCAAAATAATGTCTTGATACAAATCTTGACATGAAGACATCAGAAACACATGTAACAAACCTTTGATTGATGGTTTCATTTTGTTTATTGATTTTGTTTTCCAGGGTATCTGGTTATTTTCAAAGGATGTCAACAGTTAATCAAAAATAAATTTACTGCATAAAATCCTCAATGATAAAAACTCCAAATTGGGAGGTATTGGATTTATTACAAGACTCCATTCTGAAGAATAAAATAGGATTAGGCAAGTTGATTGAAGGGGTCATAATTGGGAAGGAATGATATATCTTTGTCACAATTTACCTTGGATTCTCACTCTTGAGATGTCTCATTGTCTATTTCCAAGATGCTGTAAAACTTTATCAGGTCAAATAAATTTCCAGAAGACCTGACAAGATAAACTGGTCTCTATTTTCAATTTGCTACTGCTACTTTATCCTATGTGTGTGTGTAATTAAAGAAGAGAGATTTGTGTTCTCTCTGTGCACTCTGTTCAAGAGAATTTTACTTTTGGAGACTGATATGGTCTGAACTGTGCATGTGGCTTAAATGGCTTTAACTCTGAGCAGAGAGAAAAAAGATTCAGATCATTGCTAATGATTCTCTTTCCTTTTCTAAAACCACTTTCTATTTTTCTCTGTATTTGTTGCATGTGTGAGCTTGTGGCTTATGCTAATTATCTTATTATAGGGAAACATGTTTGGTTTGTTCTATCCTAAATATGAAAATGCTATTTCTTATGTTGTGACTCTAACAGTCCAGTTCCTCAAACATGTGCTTTCTGAGAGAACCTTTATTGCACTTCTGTGTGTTCAAACCTCAGCTTGACTGTGAGCTTATTTTACAATCTCATTACTTCACTAAGGTGGCTAATGACAATGTTGTCAATGGCTTTGTAACCATCACATGCAGGCTC
The DNA here is from genome assembly GCF_045843805.1 of Urocitellus parryii. NCBI lineage: Eukaryota > Metazoa > Chordata > Mammalia > Rodentia > Sciuridae > Urocitellus > Urocitellus parryii. The sequence continues at coordinate 174,418,759 of NC_135537.1, read as the reverse complement.
ATTTCCTCAAGTAATTTTGATCCTGTCACTGTGGTGTATAACGTCTTCAAAGTATTGTCCGGAGTCCCAATAACATACAGTTTTTTTTTTCTTCTTCTTTCCAAATTCAAAAGTTCAGCCTGACACTCTTTTTTTCTTCATTGCATCTAAATTGATCCTGGGATTTTCCATCATTCTCAAAGTGTCGATTATTCTTTAGTTGAATTTATTATGAAATACATTTTCCCATACCCTTGGGAACACCCTTGGTTCATTTTTTAAATTCATCCTTCCATACTGAGTGAATCACTGAATTCTGATGATTTCCCCTATGCATTATTTCTCATAGTCTTTCTTCATTTTTCATGGTTGGTGCTTGCTGCATAGTTTCTTTGCATCAGAGAAATAAAACTTCTGTTGGAAACTTTGTGCTCCACATTTTGTTATCATGTTATAAATCTTGGATTTTTGATAATTACTGAAATTCCTCCTCAATCTAGACAGATTGCTTTATAATGCATTCTAAACTATTTAGTTGTTATTCAATAACCAATTATTTACTGAGTGCCTAGTAAATGCCCTGCCTGGGGATAATGGGGACTCATGTATAATAATTATAACCCTGTGTTTGGATATAAAAGCTAAGACATATTCCCTAGCATGTAAATACAGATGTCTAGTGACTCACTGTGGCATTTATTGGTGTTAGCTATTACAACAATAACCCTTTGATGATTCCATATTGGTTATGATCCAACATTTCATGGGAACAATTTTAAAGGTGGTTTCCAGGAATAGTTTGAGGAAGAAGCCAGGGATTTCTGCAGTTCTCTGGTAAGACAAACTTTGTCCATTCATTTTCTCCTAGCTAACTCCTTCTTTATAAATGATATTCATTTCAAATACAAAGAAATATGCTTCTCTCTTTCTTACTCCAGACAACAATTGCCTCTGCCTTTCCAAGATACATAATATTCCCTCTGCAGTGTTTACATTAATTATTTGAAATGAAACAAAAAGTGCTGTGTTTAATGTTGCCATATGCAGCAGAACACAGTAGATGGAAAGTTTCCTTTAAAATGTTTTATTGAATGTGAATAAACCTTTTTTTGATTTAAGAAGATTTTTAGAAAATAAATCCACATTATGTCCAGTAGCTCAAACTAGAACTTAGTAGCTTTCAAAAAGCTCCATAAATCATTAATTCAAATACAAAATATATTTATTCCAGCTGTGCAAAATTGCTAGTCTTAAATTACAAAATAATATACCAGAAATTTGTTTTCACCCACAGGAAAAGAAAAGTGTACCAGCAAATTTTGTGTTTTGCAAAATTGCTTTTTAAATGTAGAATTCATAAGAGCTGGCTTGTGTATAGTAGATGTCCTAAATGGTCATCAAACTTTTCAGTATTTAAGAAGGATAATAAAATCTGGATTTTGTTGTTGTTTTGAAAAAAAGTAATATATTTATATATTTATGGCAATAATTAACATGTGCAGTTATGTTAGTCAGTGTTCTAAGTCAGGGATCAGTGAATTATTCTGAAAATGTCTAATAATATATATATTAGAACTTGTGGGTTATTCAGTTGAAGTTGCAACTATTCAATTGTATTTGTCTTAATAATAGGAAAGTAACCATATTTACTACATTAGCAAATGAACACAGATGAGTTCCAATAAAACCCTTTTTGCAAAAAATATGTGCTAGATAGAATTTGGTTCATGAAACAAAGTAGCCCTTATTCTAAATGTTTTATTTTTATAATTTTAATTTAATTGCCTTAACATCTGTGCCAGAAAATATTCCCTTATTCTTAAATTAATTTTTTTACTAAAGAAGAAATACATTTTTTTTTTGTACTGGGGATTGAAGTCAGGGATGCTTAACTGCTGAACAACATTCCTGGCCCTTTCTATATTTTATTTAGAAACAGGGTCTTGCTAAGTTGCTTAGGGCCTTGGTATGTTGCTGAGGCCAGCAAGAAGTACATTTTATTATGAAATATTTGAGAAACACAGAATGGTACAAAAAAAGTGAAATTCTACTATACAGTTGCTATATATTATCCTAGGTTTCCACATGAAGAAATTGAGGCTTAGGAAGTTGAGATAATTTGCCCAAACTCTATGGCCTATAAAAGGTAGAAGATCAAGATTCACATTCTGACTTCTATTATGGGCACTTGACAATACAAAACTACTCCAGGTAGAGAGATGGATATCTCCAAGTTCAAGTGAATGGGTAAACAGAATGAAAATGAGGCAGGGCTTGTAAAATTCACATGATCAAGAAGCTTCATAAGATGGTACAAATCTAATGTCCCACAAAAGAGCTGGTGATCCTCATGGCTAATTGATGATTTATGGTAAATATAATTTAGAACTATTGAGATAAATGAGAACAATCAGCAAACCATTTTTCAAAGTATCCTCTTTCCTACTCTTAGAAAACTAAAATACTTTATAAAACTAAGTATTCTGCAGAGTAAAGAAGAACATATTTGCTTCTTTCCTCCAACTCATTGGGTCATATTGGTAAGAAGGCTCTTTGACAACATTTCCATAAAAAAAAGAAAATGGAAAATTAAGGCATATCTTCTCTAGAGCCCAAGGCAAGTCTTTTAATCCCTGGGGACCTCAGAAATAAAAGGAACAGGTCAGGGGTAAGTCATCCTCAAAATCCCATTCAGTTTTAAACTTCTCAGGTTAGAACTTCTTAAGGCGCTAAACTCAGATTTTTTTTAAACTAAACTCACACGCAGAAAAAAAAATTGTTGAGATATTTAAATTGAAAACTTTTTACTCGAATAATGTCATCATTTAATACCTCACATTATTTTGCCCTTGAGCCTTGATAAACAAAATAAAAGTAATAACAGGCTTAGCCATTCTTTTTTCTCTTAATAATGCTATTTCCCCTCACCTCTTTTCTGGGACTCCATTATTTATTAATGCCCTACAGTTAAGGCCTGCCTGCCTCCTACTTGCATTTCTATTTCTCGCTATGTTTTTTCCTCTACTGTTGTTTGTGTACATTTTATTGCCTTCCTCTCCAGTTAGAAATCTTGCCGTTTCTGTTTAATCCATTGCTCACCCATCATTAGAGCTCTTGATCTCATATGTCACATTTTCTGTTTCACAATATTACTCTAAATCTATTTATAGATGTTAATCTTCTGGTAAAATTCTCCAATTTTAACCCACATTTTCTTCCTTTCCTCTCTCTTCTTGAGTATATTCATCTTGAGTATTTTAAGTCGTCATGTGAAAACTAAAAAAAACTGAGTTAACTTGAAAACTTGAAAAACTGAGTCAACTCTTAGTCTACTTATAGACATATATTTGGGTCTATGTTATTAGTTCGATGCTCCCTATTGCATTATCCTAAACATTTCTACCTGCATGGTGCCTAGCATGCATGAGGCCCAGGATTTGATGCCCAGCACTGGGGGGTGGGGGACTGGTCCCTTGAGACTTTTGATTGCTTGGGTTGTTTGGGGACGGTGTCTCTGTTTCACTGACACTCAGAGATTGTATGAGTTTTAATTGTGTTTTCAAGAATATTTTTGGCTTAGTGTTTGGGAATCTTGCCCCAGGAAGCTTCAGAATAAAACAAAGGTTGAAGGAGAAGACAACTCTCTTTCAGTATCACAGGGCTCCTACTTCTTTACTCCACCCCTGAGCCAGTGCGGAAACCTCTATTGACAGCTAATTCCCCAGAAGAGTCTGAAGCCTGGGCTGAGCCAAACTGCTCCTCTTCTGCCAGCTCTGATTTGGCAAATGCCATCCCGGAAAGGCAACTGCAGGTCCTCATCCGCCTCTGAGCAGTTCTTGTCTCTCTGTTTGATGTTTTAGTCCCTTTAATCCTCACTGTTTCTTTTGTACTCAGATTCCTTCAGAAATCCGATTTTTGCCATTTGTACAGCTACTCTTAACCATATTCATGGAAGACATGTTGGCCCACAGAGAATCAGAAGCCAAATGATTTAGTCTGATGAAGCTGATCTGCAAATTCCAACAAGAAAGTATATCATGTTTAATGTTAAATTTTCAGAAACTTATCTCCTGAGATAAAAATAAATAAATAAATAAAAATAAAACTAGACAAGGATGTTCTTTACACCACTTCTGGTCAATTTTGCTTTGGAAGAAATTGAAAATATGATGTTTATGAATAAAAATATGTATTAAAACATAAAAACCACAGCCTATAATTGAATTTTTACATAATACAAACAATTAGAACATAAAATGCCTGAAAAAAGTGATTTCATTTATAATAGCTTAAAAATCAAAGAGAAGTACAAAGATAATGCTTATCTTCTTATTAAAAGATCTAATATTTTAAATGACATGTTTTACTCCAAATGTGCCTATATATTTAGCATAATCCAAAATACTGGCAAGAATTTGTTATATATGTATTTGTAGAAATTGACAAGCTGAATCAAAACTTATGAAGAAATGCAAAGTGCTTAGAAGTTTAAAGAAAATCTCAACAAAGAAGGGAGCAGAAGGTCTCAAAAGACACTAACACGTACAAAGACTTTGCATAGTGCTATATTAGTACAAGAAAAGGAAAACCAGTGCCTTTGAACAGATTAGAAAATCCAGAAAAAGCCACATATGTACGGGGTCTACAGATTTATAGCTAGGTACCACATGACACATAGAGGGGGAAATGGTCTCTCAACAAATTATACTGGATCGATTGTGTATTTATGAACTGTTTTCAAAGGACAATGAATACTAACAATCTTTACCACCTTTCATTTAAAATTGCTAGAAGAATTCTCCCAGAAGATTGCATGAGTTACCTTTGACCTTGGGCTTGTAGGGAGCATGCACCACGCACACAAAGCAAAAGACTGTGAGATTGGACCTCATTAACACGGAGCCCTTCTGTGAATTAAAACCTGAGATTAAAAGCAAACATAGGAACCAAATAATGAGGATACATATCTTAATACTCGAATCATACAGAAATATACAACAAGAATAGGAAAATGCCTACAATATTTTTTTTTCTTCCTTTAAATGTTTTCACTTCAAAAAAAAAAAAACCTCAAATTTTCAGGAAGGGCAAAAATGTTGAACAGGTGCTTGACTAAAGAGCAGAAAGCATGTAAAAAGACCTAACTAGCACATGAAAAGATGTTAGAATATTGAGTAATTGAAATTAAATCACAATTCAACCTAATTGCTAAAATGACAAAGTGCAACATTGTTGAGGTTGTATATCAACAGTGAATTTCTTATATTGTTGGTGGGATTACAACTTCCAGGTACCGTGACTTGGGAGCTTGAGACAGGAGGATCACTGAGTTTCAGGCCAGCCTCAGCAACTTAGCAAGACCTTGTCTTAAAATAAAATAAAAAGGGCTAGGGGTGTAGCTCAATGGTAAAGTGCCACTGGATTTGATTCTCAGTACTCCAAAAACCAACCAAATGGTAAAACCACTTGGGGAGATTATTTAATAGTCTAATTAATTTCAACATGTTTGTACTCTAAGATCCAATAATTATTTTTTACATATATAACATATATGTGCACCAAACGATGTCTAAACTATTTATAGCAAGTTATTCATAATAGCCCCCAAATGAAATCAAGGCGAGGGTTTTTGTACAGTAAAACTAAAAAATTTAGTTTCATTCATACAATAGAATATTATAGAGATGAGATTTACGAACTAATGCCAGAAACAGCAAATTTCATGAATCCTACAAACATAATACTGAACAAAAGGAGCCAAATGTAAAAATATATTTTTTAATGTTTTAATTTTATAAAATTCAAAAAAAGGACAAAATAATAATTGATGGCAGAAGTCAGAATAATGGTTACTTTCCTCTAGAGAGGAAGGGAGCAAGAGGAAAAACTATGGGGTACTGATAACACTCTACACTTTGGTCTTATTGTCTGTAGAGTTTATTAATTTTATTTAAGATCTGTTCATTTTACTTTATGTTGATAATTAATAACAGGGTTTGACTAAAAAAGAGCCAGGCAGAGCTTGTTGATATCACAGATGCCCTATCGGGCTATATGAAGTAGAATTCATGGACTCAACCCTCCTTCTAATCACAGAAGTGACTCAGATTCACCTGACTAAAATCAGCTCCACAGCAGATGCATATAAAAAGAATCACATGTCTTATTATAAAAACCTGTCACCCAACAACAAGTAACCATATGACAACTTTCATTTTGTGGCCTTTTCAATAAATTCAGATGGAAGATGTCAAGTAAAACTCTACTTTTAAATACATGAAATGAATTATCGGTTCATAAATGGAAAGGGGTAAGTAGATTAAGAGAAAATTTAGAATGCAATGAGTCATTTTTCAAACATGTGTTGTGTGTGTGTCTGTGGCAGAGATCACTCAAAAGAATGTGACAGTCATACACACTCACCAAAGGGAAGTGTAAGTATGTGAATATTTGGTTTTGAAATTATTTAATTATGCAATGCAGATCTTTTTTTTTAACTGCAATTGTACTTTAACTCTGTATCACTAAGTGTCTGCATGATGAATGTTACTCCTTTAAAGATGCTAGTTGATGGTTCTTTTTATCATCATAATATTTCTTCTTGGTAAAAACAAACATTGAATTACTTACTTCTCCGAACCTTGACTTAGAGTAATTGGTTTTAAAATGATGGTTAGTACTTTCTAGGAGATCAAGCTTTTCTGGAGCAGCCCATTTTAAAATTCCATCTTAATTAGATAACACTGAATTCTTAGTCTCTCTTCTCTTTTTGTCTAATTAAAAGCTAATTAATGGATGTTAAATGGGCCTAATGAGTTGCCAACTTTCCATTGTTCTTATAGAGTCCTTATTCCAATTTAGCTAAGAAATGACAGCGTAATGGTTTTTCATTTGTTATGGGTAAAAGTGCATTTCTCATCTTTTGGAATAGGATCCACTCTTCTATGTTCTCCAATAGCATTTATGGGCTTCACTTAAAAGCACGAGAAAAATGTATTTAAAGATGAAAAGTGGAACAATGAGCCAAGATACCAAGGCTAGTGCATGGCAAAGTTTGAAACCATGCCCGGTTCCAGATGCCATGGGCTATAATGCATCCACACCAATAGGAAATGCCCAAGAAAAATTCAGAAACGAGAGGAAGGCGATGGAGAGAGACTGCAGAGGGGAGAACTTGAGAAAGTTCTGGCAAACAAAAGTGGCCACATTATGCTACGTCCATGTACAGATACACCACCATGGATCCTACTTTGAGACATAATTATAATGTACTCATTAAAAAATAATAATAGAAAATTCAGTAGAGGAAGGGGATCAAGAGATGGAGGAGAGGAGGGAACAGAGAGTTTTGGAAAATTCTGTTACCAGAATTGCATGGTGATACTGATCCGGAGCTCAGCTTCACTACTGCCGACAGGACCAGGAAAGAGTATGATATGGCATATTGTTTGTCTTGAGAGAGAGCAAAATAATAAATTCAAGGTACTCATTCTACTGAATGCATATCTTCTTCACACTATGATAAAATAAAAAAAAATAATGCAAGTCAAAACATCCTACATTGGGGACCATCTACACTTGGTATATATTTACCTGACAAATAAATGATTTTTTTTAAATGTAGAGATATGTATGCGCATTTTTTTAAACCAAGATAGCTGTGAAAAACCAGGTTTTAAAATAGAATACTATTATCTTTCAATACAAATAACAAAATTTATTAAATCATATTAATTTTTGGATGTAATTAATTTTACATATGTAAGGAGAATATAAAATTAGCTTTTTTTTCCCCCTCAAGCAAAAATGTTGTCTCTTCCTCCAAGAAATGAGCTAAAGTGCTGCTAGGACACCGTCCTTGGTGGATCTCTTCTGCCTCTGTGTGTCTTGTTAGTCACAGCCATTCTCAGGGTTTTATTTGCAACAAACAGCCTTTAAGGATGAGGTACTGTCTCTTTACAACTCATACCAGCACCAGGCAGACTTGCTGACTTTTGAAGTGCAAATTTTCAAATCCCCTATTCCTCAACTGCAGTGAAAACTCACTGCAAGTGTAGGATTAATTGCAAGCCTCTTTGCTGTCCCTTTATCACTTGTTCATCATGGGACTTGGAAACATGGGAACTGATATAAATATGCTGATGTTCATGTTTTGCCCTGTGCATGAGTGATAAAGTTCTTTGCCTCTGACCTGAGAGTCTCTTGTTCTGTAGCTATCATGAACAGAACAGGCTGATGGACTTGTAACTAGGGTAAAATTCAATGTTAGACTTGACTCATGTCTCATTTGAAATTCCCAGGTGTGATCCTTTATGTATATTATCTCATTTATGATCCATTAGTTAAACATTCTGGTATCTGTGTTCTGAAGAGGAAAAAGAAAGAAGTCATCTGAATTAGTGGCGGAACTAACAAGAAATGTCCTTGAGCAAGACTTGCCTTTCTTTTTCTCCCCATTTCTCCCATATGTTAAATTTTCCATAATTTAAAACAATTTACTAGGCAATGATTATGTACTGAACAGTTTTGAGGTTAACAGTGTCATCTTTGAGGCCAGATTGCTCCAGCTCACCCCAATACATGGTTATTTGCAGGCAATGGGACATTGACGAGCTCTGCAATCTCTTTATGTCTCAGATTCATCATCAACACAATTGGGACTAATAAAAACAACTCCAAATGTGTGTGAAAGAATTGATTAAAGTATTAAACGGAAAGCACTTGTAACTCACTTGACACATAATAAGAGTTTCAGTCCGAATCTTATAATGTCCATCCTGAGGATTGAGTGTCGAGGAAATAAGATGCCTCTGCTATAGTAGCTTGCACTCCAGTGAGGAGGTGATACTGCTGGTCACTGGTGACGAGTCCTGCTCCTCATATGTTGAAGTGCAACATTAGAGAAGCACGCCGAGGCAAGCATATAAAGCAGGATTTATTTAAAAAGTGATAACACAGACTTCTCCCAGGAGGGGGAAGGGGGCCATATCTTGGAATACTATTCCTGGTATCCCAAGAAGAGAGGGTGTTTTTCATTTTTATATGTCCTAGGCTTCTCCTTTGTTCTCCTGCTCCCTTATCTGTCTCCTTCCTGCATACCTGACTATGGAGAGACAATCCCTGGGACAGCTGACCTTAGCAGCAGGTTGGAGCAGGGGCAGGTTACCTTGATAAGGGTGGAGGGAAGGTTCTGAAGGCCTTAGCATTTCAATCCCTCTCCAACTTTCTGGACTTACTCAAATTGGCCTACTTAATTGGACCTGACTCAGTTCACCTATCTATACTCACTGGCTGTCTAACTCTGGTTTCGGAGGGATACTGTAAACAAGCCAAAGTGAGCATATGAAGAAGCAATAAACACATTCTTTAAGTTTTAGATAATTCCTGTAGAAATAAGAGAGGCTAATTTGACAGAACCATGCAGCACCATGACAAAGACTGGATTGTTTACTTCCCATGGGGACTGGAAGGTTAAGCAGGAAAGCGGGGCTGTGGTGAGCAGAGATCAACAATGTAGATAGGATAGATAGGGTCCCCTGAGAAAGCCTGTTTAATTAGGGACCCAAGGAGGAAAAAGAGTGAGTCATACTTTTCTAGGTGCAGTGAGCTAAAAGGTCTTGAGAGATAGGAAAAAAAACACTGTGGATTGGAAGAAAAAAAAACAGAGCTGAGCAGCCAGAGCCATGTTACCAAGGTTGAATGTGAGGACAGAAGAGATTGGCAGAGATTAGGACATGTTGGATCCCGGGGATGATACAGACACTGGACACGATTCTAAACGTAAGGGAAAGATAGAGGAACAAGCAAGGTCCCCAAAAGATTTAATTTTAAGTTTCATGAAAGATAAGGAGGGAATTGATGAATGTATTTTCTTTCTTCTACTTTCCATTCATCCAGGATGATCTGACAAAGTAAAAAGTTAATTAATTTACCATTTTAAACTTAATTAATTCAGATAACTCCTCCTTAGGAGGTCAATCAAAAGAAAAAAGTTAAAAGACATTCAATAGAAAAGGACATTCAATAGAAAAGCCAAGAGAAACTTCTGAAGGTTGGTCTGTAAAATTTTCTTTTCCATATTCCCCACCCAAAATGAGATATTCACTTTGCTACCCAACAGATTCCTGAGCATGGTCATGTTCTCTCTTAGCTAAGTAAAACATGAACATTTGAAATATAAATCTCTATAGTCATATGGTTTCTTTAAAAAAAAATTTTCATAGAGACAGCTCATCAAACATAACTTTACTGCCCTTAAAAACCAATCTAAGGGCTGGAGATGTGGCTCAGCAGTAGCGCGCTCGCCTGGCATGCGTGCGGCCCGGGTTCGATCCTCAGCACCACATACCAACAAAGATGTTGTGTCCGCCGAGAACTAAAAAATAAATATTAAAAAAAAAATTCTCTCTCTCTCTCTCTCCCCCCTCTCTCTCACTCTCTCTTTAAAAAAAAAAAAAAAAACAATCTAAATATCCTAATATAGTAGCACAGTGTTATTACACCTACATTTTTCTTTTTCATAGAATAAAAATATGTTTACAGTGATTTTTAATTTTTTAAAAAATCAATAAGAAATTATCAATTTTTTTCCTGAGGCATACACAGTCTAGGTTTAGCATTAAAACTCAAATCCTTGGCTTTAAATAAAATGCTCATTGACATTGAGAAAGACAAAGCAAAATAAAACAAAATTTAACTATAAAGTTGGAATGACTAAGTAACTAGCTTAGATTCTCAACTATGGGACATGTTCCTGAGTGGCATTAATATCCACTTTTCCTGGGAGGTAGAGATTTGCAACTTTGAAGAGATCTTGTGCCCTCTCATCTATGATTCAAAGTTTGAGAAGAACTTCTAGCTTTCTTCGGGTGAGAAAACAGCAGGCCATTGTGACAAGGGGATGCTGACAAATTTACCTTTCCTGAGAGGAGCAATACTGTAAATATGGACAGATCCCTCTCTTCCCAGACACCTCAACAAATTAAACTGGGAATCATGACAGCTCATTGTATAAGGGTTCTGTTGTAACTAAAGGTGACGGCCCAGTTATCATCCTAACTCCTGTCATTGTTCTTGGTACACAGAGTTACTATGAAATGCAAATAACTTAGCCCAATAATGCACTTTTGATTTTTTAACCTGCATTTAAATGTCTAATTAACATAAAGATTTTGAACTTAGAATGATTAAGACGAGTCACTTAATATCTTTAGAGTTATCCCATGATTGACTCTTTCTTCTCAACATTTAGTGTGTCACAGGGCCGCCTGAGATGAATAATTGCATACAGTGTACCATTCTAAATTAACTCTTTGGTAGTAGGAAGAGTCTGAATCAGCCCTCAATGATCCCTTTTCCTCCTGGTATCTGTGTCTTCTTTAGTCACCTGGACCAGGTAACTTATTTTTAATGAATATAATCCAAGTAGAGTATGGTAAAGGTGATGGGATATAACATCCAAGGTATATCCAAGGTTGCAAGTGTCAAGTCAGATGTTCTGAGACATAAAGGAACGTAGCTGCTTGCAGAGTTCAACTTTCATAAAATTTGTTAGCTATGAGAAAGATGTTGTTTTGGTTTCAAATGGCAGACTAGGTATGTGCTACACATTTAAAAATAAAGCAAGATAACATTTGTGAGACGTTTCTGTATCACTAAAATTAACCAGGGTAAAGAAGTCTGGAGAGGAAAACTACAGAACTGGGTAAATTTAGGAGGGTAAAGATACTGAGAGAAGTCCAGAGCAGTGGGAGGTTCAGGACCAATAAAAGGATTCAGCTGAAGAACCCAATATTTATCTTTCAGTATCCCTCCTATTGTCCCTGAGCTCTTTCTTACAGGCCGGGTGGCAGTAGATGGGATTTTAGCTCATTTTACAATCAGGAAGTATGGACCCTCAGCTGAGAGAAATGCTGGCAGAGGGGTATGCTGATAGCTGATGCAAGCCAGAAGAAATAAAAAAGTTATCACAAGGGAGAATACGCTGTAGATCTTTTCCTAGCAGCGCTGTCTGCATGTCCTCTGCACTAGTGAGAAACTAAGAAGAACTGTGTCCTTGCACAGAAAGTGCATTAAGAGACGCAGGGCAGACAGGCTTATTCATTCTTCCACCCAGAAAGCAAGGGATGTCATGGTTCTTAGGGCTCAGCCAGGTGGAGCTCAGAGAAGTCCAAAGGGGAAGTGCATCTAGAGGGGCAAAGAGAAGTCCAGTGCAGTCCTCGAGCTGCCCAGAGTGAGGTGCCTACTCAAGTATCTTGCCTGACAAATGCCCAGCTACTGGTTTTCATCACATACGTGGGTCATCAATATATTTTTTTTCCCTGAAAAGACAAAGAGACAAAGGAAAAAAAAAAGAAAAATAAGAGGAGGGAGAAGAGAAAGATTTTCAACCCCACGGTGCTTCACGGTTTTTTTTGAGTATTAAATGATGAGTCCACAAATAAATTTATATCTGCTCAGTCCTTTTATATCTTGAATATTAATTAATTATTTTCTTGGTTCCACGAAAAGGAGTTTTTTTTTTTTTTCCCTTTTGGTACAAGAACAGCTTGTTATTTTGACTTTTGTTGATGCTTTGCCACTGCAGCGTTTTGTAATGAGAACACAAATTTTTTATATGAGCTCATGTTTCTTATCTTTTACATGACTTCTGTCTTGATTGTATGTCATCACTGCGAGTCCTACATATTAGTTTTGTTAAATAATTGTTCATGACACAGAGTTCTGTTTCTACTTACTAATATTTTTAAATTATATCACCTTTAGAAATTTTTTGAACAATTAAATAAATAGTTCAGTGTGAACTGACAAGAATAATAGGTATATTTTTCATAAATGAAAAATATGTCTCAAAACTGTATTTTGTAAATATCATTTCATGTAGACTTGGAAATAGACAAAAAAGAAACTGGAGAAGCTTGGAATTAAAATCCAAGACTTTTCACATGTATGACTCTTCACAACTAGATATTTGTAGAAATATTTGTCACCTGGTTTGAAAAACTTTAATGTTCTTGAAATTTCAGTACTTTATGCTGACAAAATGAATAGTATATGTTATAAATATCATATGTCACAAAAGTCATGTAAAATAAAATAATGGATATGTGTAAAATGGAAAAATACTGTGATTCTAAATGTTTACATCATTTTCTACATGTAGAGAAATTGGGGTGTTGAATTTTTCCAAAACCTATTATCTGATTGAAGTTTTTCTGAACTGGGAAAAAGAGCTATGTTAGCACTTGCTAAATTCCTCCTATGTTTTCAGCATTATTATCTCAAGACACATGATTTTATGACGCCCAGAGTCAGTGAACATTCAGAATGAGACTTGCTCTGGGGATTAACCTCTATTTATCTACCCGTCAATGGTCCCTTGTGCTGATTATCACAGAGTTGGCAAAGGCTCATGCTACAGTCCATGTTTGTTTGGGATATCATCATGGCGATGTCATATTCTCACCATAAGCCGTTAGTGGATAGAAACGGGGGGAGAGAGAGAGAGAGAGAGAGAGAGAGAGAGAGAGAGAGAGAGAGAGAGAGAGGAGGGGGAGAAGGAAAGGAAAAAGGAACAAGGAGAGAGGAGAGAAACATTTAAACTTAATATTGATTCTTTTCTTTGCTTGAATTTTGGAAATGTTCCTTTGTTCAAAGCCAATGACACCCATGGTCAACCTGTTTTCTGGTCAGTTTTTTTTATTCATTGATTTATTTCCTACTAGGGATCGAACCCTGGGTCTCATGCAGGCAAAGCACATGATGAACCATTGAACTGCACCCTGGGCCTCAGGTTTTAAACTGAATCAGTACTTATGGAAACAAATGGAGGGCTTGGACATGAAAAATATCTGCTCTGCATACCGTTATCCTATGTGAGGTCTTCAGTGGTGCCACTAGTTAAAGGTATAGGACTGTCATTGTTCTTCTAGATCTACCATTCTTTTGTTACATAAACAGCAGGGAGGAGGGGTAGAACCCCAGTATCAATGTCCATCAAAGCACTTACTTTATTGGTTACTGGTTTTCACAAGTCTCATGGGGAAGAACCCTTATTCATAAATATTTAGAACATGATTACTATGAATCTCAGGGAAATGATAGTAAAAGTAAAGAACACTTAAAGATTTATACCAGATCCATGGAGTACTGTCCTGTATTCTTTGCACACTGACTCTGTAACTGGTCCTCACATTGTGTTTTTCCTTTATCTTTTACCCCAAAAAACATGGATGCAGAAGCACATATATGGTTGTTGCTGACAAGGAGGTGATATTGGATAGAAGTGACAGAGAATTTTGATATTAGAGGAAATATTTCTTCCAATTGCAAAGTGGCTTTTGAGTTCCCAATGGCTCTGGTGTACACTGGCTAGAAAGCTTCCTTATGAGCTCGAGTCTGGAAATTTGGAATTGATGGCAGATGGGATCATACCATGATAGTCTTGCCCACTCAGGTTCATGGATATTTAGGTAGGACACTGTATGTGCTAAAGGAGCAGGTGAACAGTGTGTTCTATTTTCACTCAAGGGATTAACCAATCAGTTCATAGATTATTTCTTTCATGTTTTCCATAAGCATTTAGGCTCTTGGGAATTCAGAATTAAGTCAGGAATGGCATCTCACCCGGGAAATTTTACAGTCTCTTGGAAGAGAAAACATATCCATAAATATTTAGTACATGGTGCTTAGGAAACTCAAGAAAAAGACAAAAACGAGAATTAATGATTATAAATAAACAGTGCATGTGCTAAAATGAAAGTATCCATAGGCTAGTGAGCATAAAAGGGAAAAAGCAGTGGATTTTCCAGTGTGGACAGAGGAAAGGTCAGAATAAAAGCATTTTTTAAATTAATCAGGACAAGATGTTTCCTTGGCTGCTAAATTGTGAAGATTTTTCAACAGATGGTATTATGTGATGTGTCCCCCTAAAAGCTCATGTTAGAAAATGCAAGAATGTTCAGAGGTGAAATGATTATAAGACTCTGAACTCATCAGTGGATTAATCCATTTTAATGGATTAATCATTTGAATGGAACACCAGGTGATAACTGTAGGCAGGTAGGGTGTGGGTGTAAGAAGTAGGTCCCTGGGAGCTTGTTTCTTGTATCCTGGCTTCTAGCATGCTCTCTCTTTCTTTCTCTGCATCCCAGGTGCTATGAGCACCACTTTCCTCTGCCACTCTCCTCTGCCATGATGTTTTTCCTTGCCTAAGGCACACAGCAATAGAGCCAACTAACCCTGGACTGAACCTCTGAAACCGTGAACACCCAATAAACTATTCTTCCTCTAAGTCCTTTTTGTCAGGTATTTTGGTCACAGAGATAAAAATCTGACCCACAGAGACAGCATAGCATCTGTTAGCAGTTTGGGCTCAGGATGTGTTTGAAGCACTGCTAACAGGTGAGTACATCTTCTATACAGAGAATGGGATAGGGAGGGCCTGTAGACCAGGTTCGAAAGGCAGTCAGGAACCACCTGGTGAAGAGGCCTGCTCAGGTCTGTTCCTTATCTGTGTGGGCTTTAAATGAAACAGATGAGAGACTGTGGCTGAGTCAGGGAGGGTATGACATTCTCATCTTTGAATTTGGAATGATCACTTTGAGAGAAGTGTGAACAAAGACTTCAGAATTATCTTCCTTTCACCACTCCTAGGGTAAAAAGAACAAAGTGCCTAGACTACACTGGCTACCAAGCCAGATGTTAACAGGCTTCTATCAACACTGATCTCTGCATCCCCAGAATCACTGTAGCACTTTGTACTCCTACGGGGTCTATTTTATTCTACCTTGAGTTAACGAAAACTCCTACCACTATTTAAGTTGCGCATTCTGGAGGAACGGACTATGTGTTACGCATATTTCAAAGTTATTTGTGTTTTGGCACATTTTCTTAGACATAGGAGCTTAATAAATATATATTAAGGAAATATATAAATGAAATATAGATGCTATCCCTTATTAGCTGAGCAGTTCAGTTTTTCATCACTTGTGTTAGTAAAGTCCTTATTGAGTGGGAAGGGATAAGTTTAAAAACTCTGTATGGGTTTAAGTGTTACCAAAATATCTTTCTTGCCTTGAGGCTACTGATTTGTCACGTGGTCTGAGTACTGCAGTGGCCAAAATAACCTGAAACTTGAAAAATAAGTCCTCTACTTAAATGCATTCAATTCTTTGTCAGTTGCTTAAATTCCAGATAAAAGAGCAATTTCCTTCCTTCAAACGTATCACTAAGGTAATTATTTTCAGGTGTCTTGAAGAGATAATGTGAACTAGCATCACAGCAGATTATTCAAATTCCAGAGAGATGCAATGAGCAGTAACTTCACATTTCATTTCCCTGAAGAAAATGCAACATGACTTTTACATTTTCTTATATAAACCAACTAATGAAAAAATACCACACATCAATTTTTATAGTAATCATATTTACTTTGGATGACAAGGATCCATTATAGATGCTCTTATTTATTCATTCCTTCTGCACATATTCCCTGAGTGCCTGTTCTGGGGCAGGCTCTGTGCTACATGAACAAATATATTTACTCCCTGCCTTAGTGAATGTCATGGTATGGCAGTTCACAGTCTTGTGTAAGAAAAGGTGTGGAAAGAGAGTAAGAGATTTAAAAATTTTTAAAAATACAGTAAGCACCTGCCACAGGCAACATGACCTTAAATGAGAGCATCCTTGGTTTTGTGGAAAGAAAGTGATTTGAAAGACTTGCCAACTTAGTCTAACTCTGCAAGGGTGTTTGGAGAACTTTGAAATTAAGAGTGCAGCATAAAATCTAGCTGTTGAACGTAGTGGAGTACAGCAAGCTCCAAGACCTCTTGAAATGAACCAAAGATGGTAAAGACATGGGGGATGACTCCAACATACCAGCAGCAATTACAGAAGACTGTGCAACCAATTTTATTCTTGTCCAAAGAGGGCTAAAGAAATAATAAAGAAGGGTCTGGTGCTGCATTAGTCATCTTTATGTCACTGTAATAAAATACCTGAGGTAATCAACTTATACAGAAGAAAAACTTATTTTGGCTCCAAGTTTTGAAGGTTTAAGTCCAGAGGAAGGACAAGAACAAGCCTCCAGGAGCAAAACCTCAAACAGCCTTGGATGGTCTTTTTGTGCCCAACTCCTAAATCCTCAGATAGCAGAATGGAGGTGAAGTTTCCCCTCTTAGTGTAAAGTCTGTGCAGAGCGAGGAACAGTCAGGCAAAGCCATGTTGTGGGAGGATGGAAAAGAGGAGGTTCAGTGGGAATCTTGGTCATTATGTAAAATGATATGAAAAGAAGAGTTCATTAGCACATGCACACACACACACACACAATAAATAAGAAGAACAAAAATATCCACTTGAATGTTTTCAAGCCCTAAGGAAAATGTAACCCATGGAACATGGGTTGTGAATACCTTATCAAAAAGCTTAATGTTTGAGGATTCTAAGTATTTTTTAAAAGGGTTTTATAAACCACTGGAAATAATTGAAATGACTAAAGTAATTAAAATACAATCAACAAATTAAGAGTACCTGAGACTTAGACAAAACCTCATTAAGGTCATGATATATAAATAGGAAACAATACAATAAAAAAGAGAGAGAGATTCATAAAGATGACAACATCAGAAGACAAAAGTCATCTAGTCCAAGAAAACTTGACATATTTAAACCCAAATGATTAGTGCATACAGCAGAAGAAATTATTCTGGACAAAATGCAGGTTATTTGTTTCTGAAACAAGAAGAAACTGAATGCCAGATGGGAAGGACACATTCCTATAAAAGTTAGAAAAAGATAAATATATAAAATAATTGGCTTAAAATATATTCTGATTAAGATTTTGAGTAACAATAATCAAAAAAAGAAACAATAGTCATCAGAGGAAATGAACTCCGAATTTCTTCACAATTTTCAGTGTCAGAAGATACTACATTGTTGTCTAAAAAGTTCAGAAGAGTACAAAATGCAACCTGAAAATTCTAACAGGCAATATTTTATTCAATACAGAATGTGCAATGAAATATTAACCTTTCCAAATTTTATATATAACTCTATGTATCAGAGGAACATCATATATATATATATATATATATATTTCTTAATGTGAAGAAATTCGAAGCAGAGAATAAATGCTAAAAATTCCACCAATAAGCACCAATTTGATTTAAATGTAGAATTAAGAATAAACAGCTTTTTGTCTGAAGACCAAAATGTAAAAATACAAATGAGAATCTGTGAAGAATTAAAAAATAATTATAAAAACTAAAATGGGAGGTAAATGAAAGAGGTGGGAAGAAGTAACAGAGAAAATTTCTTTTTTCCCCCAAAATAAACTGGTAGTACTTGAAAGCAGATAGATGGATACATTGTTAGAAAGACAAGTCAACATGTAGGTGTAAGTCTATAGATGAAAATTTAGAAGATTCAGTGGTAGGCAGAATTCTAAAAAAGCATCTACTGTTCTCACCCCACAATGTATAAACCTCAGTATAATTTTGTTTTCTCAAGTATGGATATAACTGGATTTCACACTTGTGATTAGATTATGCTGTGTAGAAAGGTGCATGGCTGTTGCACATGAAATACCTTTCCCTTTTAAAATGTTCATGCCTGACTGTGGGGAAAAAAATTACATTCATTGTTATAATTGTTAGTGGTGATTACTGCAATCCTCAGATTTGAACCAAAGTCAAATATTATTTTTTAAAATCCTTATGCTGTGCATTTTCACAAGAAAGCACCAAATATCCTAAGAGGGGTAAAACAGACCCTGAAGATGTCTGTCAGTACCTGTCCACCAGAATACAAAGAGAGGCACACGAGGTTCCTAAGATCTTCTGGAAGTGATGTCACTGAGATCCCAGTTTTGACTTCTTAGGTTTTTTACTTTAGGGAGTCCAGAGGGATTGGCCTGATCTAGAAACTAGGAATAGTTTACCTCTTCCGTTTACCTCTCATTTTAACTAGGGAAGGATTCAGAGCTGGGCCTCCAAGACCTATTCCAAA
Organism: Urocitellus parryii; assembly: GCF_045843805.1. Lineage (NCBI taxonomy): Eukaryota > Metazoa > Chordata > Mammalia > Rodentia > Sciuridae > Urocitellus > Urocitellus parryii. Next base: position 174,399,775 of record NC_135537.1, on the reverse strand, counting down.
GCCTAGGCCTGTAGAATATTGGCAGAGTGCACGGCTGGGTTTGAAGCACTGGTTTCTGCACAGCTTGTTGTGAAGTCTGGACCCTCCTCTGAAAACCTCCACTAGGGCTAGGAGGGTACTTAGGAACAGAGAAGGAGAGCTATTAAAGTGTGATCCAAGAGTTCTATCATTCTGGAACACTGCACAAGCATCCCTGCTATTCTTGCCAGGGTTTATGCAAGTACCACCCTGAATAATATGAATTGAAGCAAAGACATTTGCAAACATTTGATTTTGCAGATATCTCTCTTTTGGCCTTCACTCAGCATTTGCAATTAGAAATGATTCTCTATGGAAAGAGAACGTTGCAATATTCTTGAACAATTTGGGATGACAAAGCTACCAGAAAAGAGAAGGCAGATGACAGATTGATGGACAGATAAACAGATGATAGATAGATGTACACACACACACACACACACACACACACCACACACGCACACACCATCATATAGCCCTTACAACAATAGGAAAAGATCAACTGAGAAATTAATAAAATAATGCATGTGACCATACTTGTATCGTAACTATATAAATTTGTTCCTAATGACAACCTAAAAAGTTTTGGAGTGACTCATCCTTCTGTTGAACTCAAATCTCTTTGGTCTAATATTCAGAAGCAGTAAACTGCCCCTTCTTCCCTATCTATCAATAATTTCGTCAGACCTCACATTTCCCTTTAAGGGATTGTATTGATTAGCTTCTTTGCAACCAAGGTCCTACCTGTGTACTTCTCCAGTCTCCTCGCAGGTCCATTTTAATATTTTAAGCTTTAGCAGCACATCATGTCTTACATTCCTCTGAAAGCATTTTACACACCAGGGTCCAATTTCTTGCACTGTGTGTGCCAGATGTGCTCTGGCTTCTCTTGCTGTGAGGCTGCACAGCTTCAAGCACCTTCCATATTTATGGACATCCTGAACCTATTGCCCCCTCCCCTTCAGTGATGGTGCCTCTTTTACCTTGATTGTTCCCGAGTGCCTGTTTCCACCATTGCTTAGGATCATGTTTTACATGATTTATGTTTGCATCTTCTGGTGCTGAGAACAGCATCTTACACATACAAAACACTTCTTTAAAATTGATGGACTTGATGAGTTAATGAAGATTGTTAGCTTTTCTACAAAACCCATTCATCTATCTTTGCACCTTTTTCATGACTCACTCATTCAGCAAAGAGAAGAACTATGCAATTCAAAATATTGCCTGTGTTATTTTTTTTTTGTTTGGGTATTGTCACATGTAATTATTCTTAGTTTGAATTCATTTACTTTGTTTTTGTCCACTAATTGAATTTGAAATGGAAGAAAATTAAAAACAAGCATATGTTTTAACAGCTCTGTGCTTATTTGTCTGTCAGAATGTTTGGGGTGAAACCACATAACTTTGTCTAATATATCTATTTTTAAAATTATCATTTATTTTTATTTTGGGTATTCTATGCGTGAAACTCAATATGCTATTTTTCAAACTTGAGAATTAATGCAGCTCATTCTAACAAGGGCAGTCACTATTTTGACAAATTTGTTGTCACATAATTGAAGTTGTCTGCACTTTGGTGATAATGGAAGCTATTTACATCTCTAAAAATTCTAAATATATTGCAAGAAAGCAAATGTGCATGCATCATAGTGTTGTAAATTTATGATTTTATTTTCTTAGTATTCTAAGCTTATATTTCTACAATTTTATTTGCTTAGTTTTATAAGCGTGTAATGGGAAATAAATAAAACTGCCACCTGCAAGATCAAGGTGCAAGAAATGTAAACCCATTTTCAAGATTTATCAAGTATAATCTTTAGAACTGCTTCACTAATCATTTTGCAATTTTTGACAAATCAGCACAGCTCTCTGGCCAAAATAACTATAGGAACTAGCATTTTCTGGAATCTAAGATTTAAATATACCTATGACTTTGATGAATCTAACTTTTGAGAAAATAAAGTCAAGGAAACCTGCAATCTGACTTGTCTTTAATTTTGAAAGAAAATTAAGTCATAATAATCTATCTAGCTGTTAGCCACAGATTAGCTGGGTAGAAGTGGCTGATACATACTCGGAAACCCTGAAGAAATAATTAAGACTCACGAAGTGAGGTGAGTGTGGGTTTAAAAAGAAAGTAGAAAAGCAGGAGAGCATAATAAAATTGAGGAACTATTTCTTCATTCATAATTATCTTTATGAAAATTAATTTTGTTACCTTCAAGGGATATACTAATTTAAAGGCCAGTCAGTAGTCTCAGAAATATACTTACAGTGCTTTTTTGTCAATTAACAGACATATTTGATTTATACTATTATATTGATGATGTTTTTAAAAGATCATTTTTCAAACTGGGAGCTATAGGTTTAGAACTGCTTGTCATGATTTGTTGAAATGGAAATTTGCAGAACCTGCCCGGATTTACTAATAAAACTCTGGAACTGAGGCTGGAAATATGGTCTTTCAATGTGTCATTCTGAAGTCTAAGAAACTCTCTCAGAAGGATCACAAAGAAATATCAGCCTACATCTGTTAGAATGGCTATTATCTATCATAGATGAAAGATAGCATGCACTGGGGAGGATTTGCTAAAGGAAATGAAATGCTTGCTGGCTCTAGGTGGGGATGTCCATTAGTACCGCCATTATAGGAAATGTAATGGAGGCTTCTAAAAGTATTAAAAACACAACTAGTTTATGATCCAGCAATCCCTCCACTAGGAGTATATTCAAACTCCATGAAATTCACTTGTTGAAGAGATATCAAACTCAAGAGATATCAATATCAAACTCCCATGTTAATTCAACATTTCCCAGTAGCCAAGTATTAATTCAATTTGTATCCATCAGCAGATGAATGGATTAAGAAAATGCAGTATACACACACACAATAATTACTGTTTCACATAAAAATGAACGAAATATTGGCATTTGCAACAATTTGGATAAACCTGGAAAATATAACATGAAGTGAAATAGGTCAAGCAGAGAAAGACAAATACCTCATGATCTCACTTATATGTGGACCCCCAAAAAAGTCATTCTCATAGAAAGAAGGAGTAAAGTAGTGGTTATCAGAGGAGCATTGGTGAGAGTTTGGTCAGAAGAAATTTAACTGGGCTGGAGGAATAAGTTTACAAGATCAATTATATGCCTTCATGACTGTAGTTAATAAAAATATGTTGTAGAATTAAAAATTGCTCAGAGTAGATTTTAAGTGTTCTCATCACAAAAAATGAATTCATGTGGTAATAAATATACTGAATAGTTTAATCTAGCCATTCTTAATAAATAAATAAACCAATTATCTTACTTATATTTTTAATACTCCACAAGCCCACACAAAAATATATATATGAACTACACATATCCCATCCTATGTTATTATAATGTCAGATAAGTCATTTTTAAATAAATAAGAATGGATTTCAGTGTTTGTGTTACAACCAAATAGCACAATTTAAAATAATATTGCATGATATAGTGGAAAAGACCTTTGTTAATGTCAAATACATGGCATTTTTCCCCTGCATTGAGTGCAAAATTGTAAATGATTATTTCAGGAAAAAAGACAACTTGCATAATAGACTAGATTAGATACAATTTGTTGGTATATTTTTTGTGACTCTCCACAAGCCCTGACCCTAGCTATAACCTCTTTTCTCAAGATTTCAACCACATCAAGTTATCTTCTATTACATGAATATACTATGAAATGTCAAAGTCTGCCTCTTGAAATGCCTGCTGATTTGCTTGCTGATTAGTTGCGAATTCCCCTTTATGCTGTAAGTTCATTTATCTGTCTTTCTTCTGAGGTTTTCTTCAACACTTCTATCATGCTCTATTCCTATTTAAAGGCATTTTTCTTTTGCTTTCTCTAATTGAGTACATGTTGCAATTTAATTGATGGAGTATAGTGTCTCTAGTTTCCATTAGACCTATATATCCCTTGAAGTCAAGAGATTCGAAGATATAATGGAGTATAAAATAACATAATGGGATTTAACATGTATGTAATCATCACTATCAGAATACATTCTGAGGAGTGAGGTGCCCACTTGATTATGATTCAATATTGGGGAAACTGAATTTGAAATCAGTTTTAGAAAGATGGAGAGTTGCAAAATTTTATTTTATGGCAAACCTTTGAAAACAATGGGTTAAATGTGCTTGTAAAAACTATATAGAACAAGTAAATTTTCTTTATTATCCCATATCTGAAAAAAACTCCTAACTACTGTGCTATATTAAAAAAAATATTTACACTTGTCTTATTAGGCTAGATTTTGCAGATTTTTTTTAATGAAGTCAAATTTTTCAAGATTTGCCTAAGCAGAAATGGTATCACATCAGACTCAAAACAGATTCCAGACACAGAAATCTAAATATCTTCCTTTGTATTCACTGCCATATACATGTACCTGCCAATTTCTCATTTAATTTGTCTACCAAAAATAAAATGTGTCGTGAAATGGAAAAAGAAGACCAAGAGACCATGATCATTTAGAGTTCCATATTCAGTGATCACTCTTTGAATTAGACTGTTTTGTTCAAATTGATTCTAATCATATTTATCTTAGATAGCAGAAGGACAAGACATTGTTTTGATCCAGAAAGTCATTCTTAGTATGTGCTAGATGATATTAAAAAAATTAGAGGATGATATAATTCTTTGCATTTTCCTTTGGGGACAGATTCATGCACGCATAGTTAAAAATGTGCAAATTACAAATAATACACAGAATACTCTAACTTCCGTAGTAAACTTTCAGAGCCACAGAATCCATTGCATCCTTTAAAGGCCAAGGAGACATGATGGAAAATACAGATTGAACAAAAGCAGTAAAAATTCAGAAGAATTTATACATGTTTAAGTCTCTCCAGTGGAAAAAGTTTAATTTGGAAAAAATAGAGAAGTGCCTCCCTCCAAACAATTGGATAAAACATTAAGAGTGATACATCTTCAGTTTTTCAAAGGATGGAAAAAGTGCATTTTTTTTCTTGGAGATATAGAAGACAACTGTTGGGTTTTTAATAATAGCTTAGCCCTCCAAATAAATACAAATGTCTATGCAAAGTGGTGTGAAATATTTGGATACATTGTTTATGAGGACTAAGGCCTGGTACTGTGGTTCCAGAAAACATTGTTCTGCTCAATCATGTCACTTAATAGCATTTAGATATTCAATTGTAGTAAACAATGCCAAAATGCTCTATTTCTCTTTCCTTCTTGCAAATTAAACCTGAAGTATTAAGAGTGATAATTACTTACTGAGAAGAGGCATGGTTGGTTTAAATCTAAGTTACAAACCAGGCACAGTGTTACATGCCTGTAATCCCAGGGGGTTGGGAGGCTGAGGCAGAAGGATCCTGAGTTCAAAGCCAACCTCAGCAACAGCAAGGAGCTAAGCAGTGAGACCCTTTTTCTAAATAAAATACAAAATAGAGCTTGGAATGTGGCTCAGTGGTAGAGTGCCCCTGAGTTTAATCCCTGGTAACCCCCCCAAAGAAAAAAAATCACTAAGTCATGGGCTAGGAATGATAGTGCTTTAAAATTAACTTAAAATTGAAATAACATCAAAGAGTTCATGAATACATTAGAAATAACAGAACGATTTCTATGTGAGAATTGGTATTTGCTGCATAAAATGAATGGTCCCTGTCTTCATATAGGAATTATCTTGATAATGTAACATAATAAAATGTTGTTAATTTGATGTCAGTTAAAGGAAACTTCTCTGTTTTTCCATGGACTATATGCCAGTTTGATTTTTAAAATATCAGCCACTTAAAAGTAGAGTAGAATGAAAAACCATTACATATTTCATCAAATGAGCATTCATTGGAGCTGGGGATGTGGCTCAAGCAGTAGCACGCTTGCCTGGCAGCATGCGGCCTGGGTTCGATCCTCAGCACCATATACAAAACCAAGATGTTGTGTCCGCCAAAAACTAAAAATTAATATTAAAATTTTCTCTCTCTCTCCCCCTCTTTTAAAAAAAATGAGCATTCATTTAGTTTTGCAGACAGAGAGGCCCCACAAAAACAGTTCTATTGAAAGTAAAACTGAGGAAAACTTTCTTATCTTTTCACAGACTCAGTCTACCATATCTTTGCCCCTGCTTCTGTTGGACATAAGGGCATCTATTTGGACATGGAAAGAGCATAGCTAAAAGAAGCAACAGTGGAAGAAGTTAATCCACCCTGCATATTCAGCCTTATCAACAGGGCTTAAGGAGACCTTCTGCTCTGCACTCTGGTGTCTTTGATATATGGTGTTTACTGCAGAGACTGAGTTGTAGCCCTGGAAAAAAAACATTTTCCATAAAGGGAAACTAATTATATATGTCATTATGTGTGTGTGGTGTGTGTGTGTGTATGTGTGCTCGTGTGTACATAGATCTTTTGTACAATTCACTCTTGTATATATTTTAAGGAAATAGAGTGTATTGCTGTAGAAGATTGAAAGATTTTAAAAAAATATTCTGTGTGGGACTTCACTAGCCAAGTTTCATTGTTGAAACATAGAATAAAATGAACATAGAATAAAATGATGGGCGTAGCAGAGATAAATGAGGAGAAAAATGGCACAATTGCTTTCCTTCTGTTTCTATTGCTTTTAAGTCCAAGCCCTTTAAACACCTTTTCTATTTTAATGGACTTACATATCTTTTCCACAACAAGGTTTGTGAGGCTTTTAAATTCTTCCTCTGACTAATTAACATGGGAATATTCCCTAGTGGAAAGTCGGAGTCAAGAGGAAAGAAGTCAGTCACTTCTATCATTTGATAAGGCTCCTATTAGCATTAACACAACAGAAACATATCAATGTGCATGTGTGCATGCGCACGCGCGCACGCGCGCGCGCGCACACACACACACACACACAGATGTAGGAGAGTTATCCAACAAAACAACTTTGCTGTATCTAAAAGTATGTACTAGTCTTCGCCACTGATCTTTTCCTAACAACTGGAACATGTCACCAAATGATTTATATCAATTATCTGAAGATAGTCAAAAGCAAATTATTGGTGCAGAGGGAGTGAGTGGAGGGGTGGGACTGTGGGGATAGGAAGGGTGGTAGAATAAGACAGACATTATTGCCCTATATATATGTATGGTGACACTACTGGTATGACCCTGCACCATATACAGCCAGAGGAATGAGAAATTGTGCTCCATTTGTGTACAATGGGTCAAAATACATTCTACTGTCATATATAACTAATAAGAACAAATTTAAAAATGAATAGAAGGGAGACCAGTGGAATAGAAGAAGAGGGTCAGGGAGTGGGAGGGAGGGGAGGGAATGGGAGGAACTAGGGAATGAAATTAATCAAATTATACTGTTTGATTGTGTGCGCTATGAATATATTATCACAAATCCCACTATTAGTATAATTATAATACACCAAGAAAAAGGAAAAGAAGCATATTGTTTAAATTAAGTATTCTTACATCTTTATTTTCAAAACTGATTTGCTCTTAGGTGAATTGCTATGCTACACACTAAGATCTCTTCAATGTTCCTACTGCTCCAGTAATGCTCTGATCACAAAAGGTTTTTGGAATTTTCTTTCTGGTTTAGTATTGAGAGCCATTTTAGAAGACAAGCAGGATTCCTAGCTTCACAGGTATTATCTATTCCTGTGTAGTTTTTTTAAACCAAAGTGGTACTACTTAACTTTGTCACCTAGTCATTCATCAGTCTTGAGTGTGTTATGACCTCCTTGGGTCAAGTAGTAAATTACCTCCAACAGTGCTTAAGAGAGATTTCTCTATTCCATTGTGGCATTGATTGTATATTGACAATGCATGACTAGACTATGCTCTTTTTCTACATAATTGTTGGTTCAGACTCTGGAATATTCTTAACTAACGTATTATGAAGTCTCTTAGGAAAAACTCTACATATTTGGGTTAGAATATTGTTGTTTTTACTATTATTATTCATAGATTAATTTTGAGTCTCTATAAAGAACATTTACTAATGGAATACTAATCCAACTGACTGAACACTTGAAGGTATTAATGACTGGATTAGATTTTTTTCCTATTATTGTCATTTCATGCCTGAAACATTCACTGCTTTGGGTTTGCGTTTCTATAAATGGCACAAGAAAGAGTCTTTAGAGCTGATCCTAAAATGAATGTGTGGATTTCAAAGAATGCTCTCCAATGGAAAGAAAGTGTCAATCTTTTATGCTGTTGAGTGTGAAAACAGATTATTGATCAATGTCAACAGGTGAAGCCAAGACAAATGGTCCTAATCTATGCCTATGTGAATACATTAACCATAAGGAGATGACTTTTCCAATGAACTGATGAGATAAATATGAGTTTTCTTTTTGTTGTTGTTGACTCATTCAGAGACTCAGCCTGTAATTTAGAAGGAGTAAGAAAAATCATCTACAGTGTATTTAAAAAGTCCAGGTTATATAGTTTGCCTGGAAATACTGATAGAGAACCATGACTGCCATTTTTAGAAAATAACTGTGGTTACTTGGGCCAGTGTCAAGGCAACACTTTCCAAAACACAATGGCGAGGAGGATTTACACGTCTCAAAGGTATTTGAAGTTGATGGAGTCTGTGGTTACTTGAAGATCATCAGCTCTTATTGGATTAAGTAGAATGGGGCTAGGATCTGGGCACAACTGACATTGCATGTTCTGAACTCATGCATTTCCTCCACATGATCTCACAGGCCATGATTTTGGGGCTCTCCCCATCCCAGTCAGGTTTCCATGAGAAGTACATATCTCAGCTTTTAAAAAGCGTCATGAATATTATCCACTGGTTATTGATTGACAAGCATGGGATCCAGTAATGAATTGCTGTCTATTATATGAGTTTTAAATGGGTCACGCACATAAGTAATACAAAATATGCCAAGCTCATACTGAAAGGTCAATAAGTGGTAGTTGTTCTTATCATCATGATTATGAACTCCCTACTGCCTTGGATGGGCTGTTGAATCAACCTCTTCTACATAATACTCACTGTGAAACAGCGTTGGATTTTTAGTTCTCTTTTGGGGAATAGAAGTGGGGAGGATTATTTGTCTTTGTGATCTACTCTCAGTTCAGTCTTTTCCTAACCTGTATTATAGCAGTTGCTTCTTGACAGACATATGCAGAACCACAGAGGCTGGGTTCCAAGCCATGCAAATTGTTAAAGTCGTTTTCTGTCTCGATCATGCAACGTGCCACGTACGCTCTACAACGGGGATTCGGATATGCTGTTTGACTATTTTCTTTCAGCTTTCTCTGTAGTACTTAGCATGATTCTGAAAAAGTTATGTTTAAGTGCTTTTGTGTTCATGAAAGATGTGAATGGAATAGAAAGGGACAGTGGAAAAAATAACCTCAAGAAAGTAAAACGAGTCCCTAAACAAAGTTCTTCAGACAGGGACAGAGTCTCAGAAGCCTGGATAAAATTTTCCTGAACAGAGAATTACTGTATAAGAAATCCGAGATGACCACATTTGGAAAACGGAGAAGGTTTTCCTAGGTAGTGAGAAGGCATTTCAAAATAAGACCAACTAAAAGTGTTGAGGATGTTCCTCTGTGTTTTGCCTGTATGTCTTCAAAATTATTTTCATATGATGTCTCCATAAATTATTATTGGATTGATTCTTTGTGGGAAACTGGAGGATGAAGATGCTGTTTCTTTCTTTCAGCAGACACATGGGGCCTGCAATTAGAGCAAATACAAATGCTAATCCTCCCAAACAGAAAAATAAAGGAGCCATGCCTCAGCCATCATGACAATTGGGCCACACTGTCACCGTGGGTTAGAAATCCCTTTCAGTGACAGAAATAGAAAAGGGAAAAACAGTGGCTTACATACATTGGGAGTTTATATTTCTGTCACATAAAAGAAGTTTAGAAGTAAGCCACCTGGACTGTCATGGAAAGCACACGGTGATTAAAACAACTCAGGCTCTTCTGACTTCAGTTCCAGTATTGCTTGTGCTTCAGAATTGGCTTCCATATTCCCTAAAGGTAAGAGCAAAGGGGAGAAGCTAAAATGACTTGTCAGTTGAGTCTGCCCTTTACAGAAGTTTCTGGAAAAGGCCTCATTCAAGGGACTTGTGCCCATATTTCATTGGTTTCAATTTAGTCACATGGAGATCCACATGTCCAAGTGAGCCTGGAAGTAGGATTTTAAAGGTCACTCACTGTCACCTCCCACAAAAATGAGAAAATGTTCATTAAAATGTCAGGGGAAGGTAGGAGAGAATCTGTATCCCTTACATAAGACCCTTTAAATATGCTTATATTAATCCCTCCTACTCGTGCAGAAATGGGCTTTTCTTTGACCACAACAGTTCCTAGAGAGTCTTATTTCTAATCTACTTAGCCCTGTATATCCACTGGACCTGGTGACTACAGGTCTTCATCGAGATGTCAAATATACTTTTGAATTATACTCTCTCATTTAACAAAGCTTAAACCACACAATAGAAAGCACTCACAAGCCCTATAAGATCACTCCATGTTTTAGCTTTTCCACGGTCACAATGAAAAGACTTGACAAGAACAATTAGAACCACTGGGGCTCACCGTTTCAGAGGTCTCAGTCTATAGATGGCAGACTCCATTGCTCTGGGCCTGAGATAAGCAGAACATCACGGCAGAAGGGCGTGGTGGAAGAGTGTTCGGGAAGGAAGCGGCTCAGAACATGGCACCAGGAAACAGAGAGAGAGAGAGACTAAGCTCAGTTTACAAAATATATACCCCAGAGGCAACCCCCCAGGGACCCACCTCCTCCACTCCTCCACTAGCTGCCTACAATTACCACCCAGTTAATCCCTTTACCCTTGGGTAATCATCACCTCTACTGTATGTAACCAAACATTTTTCAATTAATAAGTATTCTTGGAAGTAAATTAGGAATATGTGTATATATATTCTCAGATGAAGAATAAGGAAGCCATTTGCCTCTCATTAACCCATTTTGCTCATGTACCACCACTGCCCATCCTTATATGACTTTAAGATATAATGTGTGGACGCATCAGAATCACAAAGACTATGTTGGAAAATTCCACCCAGAGTGTACATTTCAGTTAGAAGGGGCTCAGCTCCTTTTCTGAAATTCCTAGATTTTATTTGCCTTGCTACTTAAAGAGGCTGAGATTTCCATTTCTGGATGCTTTGTAGTTGGAGTTAAATAAATAAATAAACAATTGTTGCTCTATAGATTTTCCACTGACCTTGCTTCTGTTTACATACTGGGTATTTAAAGATTTGTATCACATATTTCCATGATATAAGATCCCATTAAAAAGTTACCTTCTCTGAGTAAGGAATGTGGCCTAGAATGTTCATATTGCTTACAGATCATCAGATTCAGAGGATTTGTATCCTTGTGTACCCTGCATATTTTTAATCTGTCCTATGCTAACATTAAGCAAAACCATAGGTCTTGGTATTCTTACGAAATCTGTTGAAGCAATGTTAACGATTACTTCATTACTTGTAATTTCTTTGGCCGAGAGATACAGTGGGAAATAATAATTAAAACCGTGTAAATAATTTCACTTAATAAAAATGGTTACCTCTATTCTCTCAATATTCCCAGCCTGAACTACTTCATGTCAGTTTGGCCTAAAATGTCTGCCTGCTATTGCACATTTTAGACTGAGGATGCTGTTATACAATCGAAAATGTGCCTCAGAAAATGGAAGTATAAATTTAATTGGGCCTCCTCTACCACAAATTGTGTGAACAACTTGATGCAAATCACAAGCAAGAGTCCAGTCTGTCTCTGTATTACCTGGATGCGTAGGAAAATAACTTATTTTTTCCACTGGTGTTTGATATTGCCAAGGGGAAAAAAATAACCTCTTCAGTCTTTGGATTATGCATTTCTGTGACACAATACCACAACCCTCTCCCTAATGGAACCCACCCTCTTTGCAATGGGCTGCAGTCACTTAAATAATCTTAAAGACCAAATACTAGAACAGATGGTCCAGGCAAGCATCAAGTTCAGCTGCCCATTCCACAGCAACTGTTCTGCTTTAAATGATTAGGGAACTGTGGAAGCCAGGAAATGTTTATTGTTTTGGAAAGAGGGTGGGCCAGGATGGGATTTCACTTTCACTTCTTCCTAGAGGAAAATATTCGCCCAACAGATTTTATGTGACATATCAGGACTGCAGTCTCCATTTGCCAACTGTCAAGACATCTGATGGTTAAGGCAACTGGGAAAGGTAGCGGTAAAATAAACTGACTCCCAGCCAAGCAAATGCCAATTATAGTTTGTTTTAAGAGTGCTGAAAAGATTGGCGGGAGGCCAACAGCATGGAAGAGAGCTGGGGCTGCTGAGAGAGTATATAGCACAGGCATGGTCTCTGAGATTCCAAAGAGACATGACTGGCACATTGGCACGGATAGAGGGTCTCTCAAAGATGACTTACTCTCTGTGCCAACTCAACTGTTCATTCAATTTATAGTTCAAAGTCTATGTCTGATGGGGACTGTGGGATTACAAGAATAGTTTGTTTCATTTTTTTAACGTGCTTTAAATTAGGAGGTGCACCATCTACCGATGTCTGGCTTGGCTTTGTCAATGGGCAATACGAACTGCATTTGAAGAAGACAATGTATTCTGTAGTGTGGCCAATTTTCTGCTTAAGAATAAAATTAAGTTACTGCAAACTTTGATTTACATGCCATATCCCATTACCTCCAGGTAGAGAAAAATAATTGTATTACATTAAATAGTAAAGACCCAGTATTTTTACCTAGATGTCCAAGGGCTTTTCTTTGTTAAACAGAATACAAGGGTATTTGGTTAATATGCTGGCAATGAGTGGTTGAAATTGACTCCCTTATTTGCCAACATGAATTCCATCAAGCTATTGTATTTCATTGAAGAATAAAATCCACTTAATTTGGGGAAGGCATTTCTAGCATAGGCACAAAAGGGAGAAGATAGTATATTTACAAATAAGAAATTTCTTTGTAGGTGGATTATTATATGACAGTCAGTAAAATTTTTAAATGGAAGGTTAGCACAGAAGTAAAAATGAAAACATGTGTAGTAGAAGTACACGTCATAATTTGTATTGGCATATCTTAATGAATTTTCCCCAATAAAAGTGAATTGTATTTTCAAAAATTGTTCTATGTTCTAAATATGTTTTATGCTATAAAATATGTTTTCTGAAAAACTGCATATGTAATACATTTTTATAGGTGAAGCACACATATGTGCATTTAAGGATTATTCTTATTCATAGAACCTGCTTAATATGAAGCATACCCTATAATTCAGGTTTGAGTTCTTTGGTTCAATAAATTTTCATGTCAATCCATCAATAAAATTAGGAGGTGAAAGGACTACCTAGATGATTTTACATAAATATTATTTTATTAGGAAAATAAAAGACTAATTAATTTTCTAATCCAAGCACAGATTAATGATTTGTCATTTACATAAAATAATAAGGCCAAGGCAAACAATTGTTACAATGCAATAAGAGAGTTCTGCTTTCTTAGGGAATCTTTGTACAAAGGGAATAAATGTTCTTTCATTTATTCTTTTCAGTATTGTCAGAATAAAGCTGATGTACAACAAAAGACCCGTCATGCAGGTAGTGGGGCTTTCAGCCACGCCAATGATGGCAGAGAGCAGACCAGGACACCCCATCCTTGTGCACTCACCAGATTGATCAGTATTGATGCCTGTTGTCCATGCCCAGAGACTGTGACTCAAATGGTCTTAGGAGTGTCATGGAGTGGTGATCATGAAATCTGCCTAGGTGATGTGAATGTACAGTCACAGCTGAGGACCACTGGTGTTCCAGTGGCCTTTAAACTTTTTTACAAGCAAGAGTTTTTGACTTGCTTGTACTACATGTGTCTAATCAGCTGCCTGGACTACTTGCACATAGGTGATCTTTGAGCCACATTTTGAAAACTGGACACCAGAAACCCCCAAAATCTCCTTCTTTGATGGAGTGTATTTTTTAAACCTTGGGTTTATAATCTGGTGACACCAACTTGAGGTATCTGAGAGTTCACCCAGAGTACATGATTCTTAATATTGGCTTTTCAACATTCATGGAAATAACAACATTCGCAGAGGCTTCTGTACAATTGTGCTGCCACTTGCAATGCCGAGGGCAATTCCAGAGTCCCATTAGTCAGGCAAGTCCCCAGCCAAAAAAAGGAAAAAAAAAAGAAAGTCTATATAATAAAATCAATCATACTCAGAAACAGATGAGAGCTCACAATATTCTAGAAGGATCTTTTCTGTTTTGGATTGTTTTTGCTCTAACACGCAACATTTTATTTTACAAATATATTATGTCTGTGACCCAGCAATTTCATTTTCAGGCATTTATCCTAGCAAATTGAAAACATGTGTCCCTGAAAAGACTTACACGCGAATATTTACAGCAGTTTACTCACATCCAATATCAGAAACAACCTGAATAGCTATCCACAGGCGAACAGACAAATAAATTGTGATATAAGCACCCAATAAGGGAAGACTGCTTAGCCAAAGGTAGAAATTAAAATATTAAGGTTGAAGATTGGCAGTCAAAATAATATGGCTGAATCTCAAAGCAATCATGATCAATTTTGTTGAATGAAGGACACTCTAGACAAAAGAGCACATAGCATGTAAGTTCAATTGTATGAAATCTGAAAATAATAAAATTCATCTATAGAGACAGAACTTTGAGCAATGGTACCTGAGGATAAGAGGACAGACCAAATGTGGTAGAGGAAATGTTCAGAGCCCAAGGGATATTCTTTGTTTATTTTTTTTTTTTGTGTGTGTGTGTGGGGTGGTAGCATGTATTCAAACATTTATCATGAAAAGTACTAAAATACAGAGCCTACAGCTGCAGTGTGTTGCCCTTAAAAAGAATATTACCCTTTTAAGGGCATGTCTATTGATTTTTCCTCTTTATTGTGACTAAAGAAGTACGTGTGTAACAGGATGAAAGTCAGGTCTATCTTTTGCCAATCCCCTTTCCAAGGAAATGTGATAGCTAAATTATTACACAAAAGCATCTTCAAAGTGATTCTTCATCTCAGTTAGGACCACAGAATGTTGGCCTCAATTAGGGACCAGCTGGCCCAATTCCCTTATCTTACACACAAGGGAACTCAGTTTCCCAGTTATTCCCCCAGGTTTTCCTTAAGAGTCATTGGTCTCACTGAAGGAGGACACATTCACCATTCTTTCTAGCAAGGTGTATTCTGTTTTAACAGGAATAGCTAGCTAGTGCTTACTATATGAGTCTTATCAAATCGCAAATAGTCATGAGATATTTCTAGTGTATCATTTTTAAAGGACATCAGCTTTTCCTCATTCATTAATTACTACGTGGATCATACATTCAAACTAACACCATATCTTGCATAATCTAGAGAAAATCCATCTTCTCCAAACCACTATTCTGTCTTTTTCCTTAGTCCTGTCTTATAGGTTGCAGGACAAAATATTAGAACTAATAAATCAGATGATTCTTAGAAAGCATTAAGATTATTCTCATGTTTTCTTAGAGAAAATGCTTGGTTTCTAACAAGACCCTCTAATAGCAAATAAGAGGAAAGAGAATGTGTGCATATTTTCTATATCTGTAAAAAGGAATTATATGAAGTATACAAACACATTCATATTGCATGCTAGAGGATGAGTATTCTGTCAGCCTGTTCTTAGGTATTCCTTCAAGAATAAATCTTAATTCTCTCCTACAAATACATGTCTTAAGTGTACAAATATCAAGAGCCTTATAAATAACAAGACAAAGGAAAAAAATCACCTTTATAATTTGAAAAATCTCATTCAGGATACAAATTAATTGAATTAATTGTGCAATGTGCACATATCCAGAGTTTGTTGTATTCTGGGCATAAGACTTACCAGTGGAGACGAACAAACCCCATCCTGAGTTTTAGGTCTGGTGCACATAAAATTTCTAAGTATTTACAGCACACTGTGTGACTGCTAATTTGAAGGAGATACCTGGTGCTTTGGGAGCAACTAGAAGAGTGGAGAGATGAGGTATCCAAGGAGGAGACCAAGTGGAAAAGTGAATGGAAAATGAGGAAAGAGTGTGTCTCCTAGGGAACCAAAATCAATTGAGTGTACGTGAATACAGGGAAGGTTGGAAAAAGAGATCAGAATAAAGGGTAGTAGAAAAAAAGAAGGTTAGAGAAGACAAAAGAATCAGCAATGAAAGCTGGTTAGCTATGTAAAAATCTGGGGGATGTCATCCTGTCAAAAACTGGACACATTAGCAATGGAGGATTTCAGGCATGAGACTTTTATGATAATACCCACATTTGAGGAAGACCATCAGATATCATATTTTAAATTATTTCAAATTGAGAAACTTAACTAGTATCAAAAAAAAACTGCTCATAATCCCTTCTTGTCACAACCTTTCTTCCCTTTAATAGCCCATAATAATTTTACATCACTTTGTACTTTATTTAAGGGGTATCCCTCAGGGATCCTGGGTCTGTCTTCTTTTCCCTGATAATATATTTGAGGTTCGTCCATATTGACATATAAGGTCAGTCCCGCTGTTGGACGTCACTCAGTGCATGGACAGACCACAACGTAACCATCTTATTGTTAATGAAAATTTCAATAGCTTTTGTTTTACAGTTGATTTTCAGAACTATCGATTTTAATTCTTTAAAATAGAAAAAAAAATCAACGTTGGATTTCATAATGTTCATTAGTTCAAACGTTTCCTGAATATGTCATCTTAAACTTGGAACTAGTCAATTGCATAATTGTGTTTAATCTGAATGAGATAGCATAATATTACTGGAGATAAATAAACCGTATCACTTACTTTAAAATAATTAATTAGCTTGACTATTAATAATAGCTAAGGGTACTAAAATAAAACCCAGGTATTTAGTACAATAAAAAGGTTTTGAGATGCTTTTCAGTTTACTCTGAATCCAAAGGTGATCCAGTTCCTTAACATTCTCCCCCTGTCCTCTCCAAACCAGGAATGACAACCGGTTTGATAGGAATTACACTTCAGAAATAGCAGGGCACAAATTAATATTTTTATTCTTCAAATTATTTGTGAATATTTAATAAGCCTATATTATATTTTGCATTGTATGGCTTTACATAGACACATTACAGCTGAACATATAATAAAATAAATAAATATAAGTTATCAGAATTCTAATTATATGGAAACCACACCCTTAAAATCTGTTGCTTAACGAATGTCTAATCTTCAATGAAGTGCCCTTTTGATCCTGGATTCCTATTTTTTTTTTTTTGTTTGTGGGTATCCTTCAAATCTACTGGTACTTGACATAATTTAAAGACGGTTTTCCCTGATAATGGCCACGCTCATTGCCTGTCTCCCAGAGACAACAAAGAGAGAAACAGAGGAGTTGGCTAACCACTGGCCGGCCATCATGCAAGGTATTACTGTATAACCACCCTTTTAAAGTCACTGTGTGATCTGACATTTCTTTTAGAAATTCCCCCTTCAAATCAGACTTTCCTGCCAAACTATCGAGAAGCAGTGCTCTCTCAAGCAAAACTGTAATTTTGAAGTTCTAAAAGAAATGAAGCATAGTTGGAAAGTTCTAGGAAAATGATGAAGAAAAATAGGGAGAAAATAGACTTTCCAGAAGTGTGCAAAACTGAGAAGCATTTTCCCTTCTTCTTCCAGGGCTAAGACTCTGACCTAAAGCCTAGAACATCGTGAACGTATCCCTTGGGTGATACTTGGGATCTGTGATTTCTTCCTTCTGTTTTCTTTATATAACTTTAAAAAAATGTGACCACCAGAGGGCGTATGATATTGCATTTCAAAATGTTTAAAGTAATATTTCAGCCACTAACTCAGACTTTCTATGCACGAGCTCTTTTTAAGGTGAGAACCTATAGTCACGTGATACAGTCGGTCCATGACCCCCTGTAGCCTTCCATGGGAAGCACAGGTCTTGCCCATGCTTCTGTCTTTAGAGCCTCCATCTGGAGCATTATTTGTGCTGCTTGCCAAATAGATCTCCTAGCCAAGTGGATTAAACTATCTCTTACCTTCTATTTTTAACAAATTAAGCTATGCCTTGTCCTTTGATTTGGGTCATTTGGAGTTCAAGGCAATAGTCAGTTCTTCTGAAGATCTTCAGTCTATGACTTCAAGGCATTCCCCTACCTAAAATTCCAGCGAAACATTGCAGAAGTCATATGCCAGCTGCTCACTAACCAAATTTATCTCCTTTTCCTAGCTCTTTTGTGACATTGAACATTTCCACCAAGGCCCATGAGTTTTTTTTTTTCTTTTTTCTTTTTTTTTTGGGGGGGGGTGGGTGTGAGTGCATGTGTGTGCTAAATTGATCGTCATTTCTATTAACCTTTCAGACTTCAATGTCTGCCTCAGGCTTAGTAGCCTGCATTTTGACAGCCTTGGAAATGCTTACCTATGTCAAGAGTAACTTGTGGCTCTTGTTTCACATAACCTGCTCTAGAGCGTCAATGGCCTGAGTCCAGGAGGAGCATGCCTTACCCAAATTATGACGTGGTCTCTCCTATCTAGGCCCTGAGATCTTCAGGAAGTGTCCATGTGGCATATGGGCTGGTGTTGGTGGCAGCCCTACTAGAAACCCTTTGGGAAAAATGTTTTGAGCAAAAAAACATAAGAAACTGTTTGGACAAAGGACAGATCAACTGACCTGAAAGGCGTCTTCCTGTTTTATATGGAGGGTACACATCCTTTAGATGGATGGTGGACCTCATTTTTCTATTTGCTGTTTTCAAGACTCCTCCCATTAGACCTTTCAGAACCCATTGATTTCTGTCTCTGACACTTTCCTCAAAGTGTGAGCATGTCAGTGCTGCAGGAGGATGGTATATGGAATTGTCGCTCTATGATATATTACCAGGAAGTTTTTTCCAAATCCGGGGTGCCTTAAAATCACTAAGAATGCTTTTAGCCATACAGACACCTGAGCCTAATTCAATACTTTGGGACGAAGGCTCAGAGTTTCCAGTAGGCATTCGAAAGATGTTTTTATTTAACATAGTTGATGCCTTCTGTTGCTTTTATAGCATCTGAAGCTGAATTCTTCCCTGGTAGCAGGGTCTCCATTAAATGGTCAGGAGCATGGAGACGCCTAGACCTTAAAGAGAATAGTTCTTGGTATTCTTCACTCAGAGGGTTAGTCCTGATTTCCCTAAAGCCGTGTGACTGTTAGAGTGGGGGTGACTCCTTCAACAGCAAGACTCCTGAATCTTCTTCAGTTAGCAACATGGAAATTCATTTCTCATTACATAGTAGCCAAAGTGGGTGTTGGTCCAACAACACTGTGCAGTAATTCATGGATTTCTTGTGAATCTCTAGAACCATCCCTGGCCTCAGAGAATGTGGCATCCTTCTCTCTCTCTCTCTCTCTCTCTCTCTCTCTCTCTCTCTCACACACACACACACACACACACACACACACACACACACAAGCAAAGATGGGATGGGGAGAGAAAGAAAGAACAAGCAAGGCAGGGACACTGCACTGCTTCTGTCCTCCAGTGTGGCAGGGACAGAATGACTAAGAAGCCCCTATTGGCAGGACCTCATCACATGGCTCTGCCTAGATTTAAGCAAACTTGGAGACGAAACCAGCTCCTTCTCTATGGCGGTTCTACTCTATGCGAGGGAACAAGTGTATCTGATGAGCAGCTGGTCACCTTGGCCACTATTGGTCACATTGATTCGGGAGAGGAAGTGGAGGGAGTTCAGTTTTGTCATTTAGTCAGATGCTAGGGAGCCATGGAAAATCATTGGACTTCTTTAAAGCTCAAATTTCTCTTCTCTAAAATTAGGGTGGTCCAAATGCTTGCTTATCTGATGAGTGTGTAAGGATTCTAACTCAGGTTACTAAATTGACTCTGCTCAACAGAACACAACTAGGAAAGAGCTTTTTACACATTCCCAGAGATCTTTCTTATGTCTCTTTGAATTTATCATTATTTTTCTAAGAACAAGATGACATTTCCCCTTGTTAAGAATTCCCATCTAGAGGCTGGGGTTTTGGCTTAGCGGTAGAGCACTCACCTAGCACATGCAAGGCCCTGGGTTGGATCCTCAGCAACACATAAAAATAAATAAATGAAATAAAGGTATCATGTCCAACTACAACTAAAAAAAGTATATATTAAAAAAAGAATATATATATTTAATAATAAAAAAATTCCCAACTAGTGGGAAAAAGCAACAAAAAGATGTAGATAAACATCCATAGACACACCCTCACAACGACACACTTATGTGCATACCCCTCAGGTCTCATCAGACAAAACTGCACATGTTCAAGTCCCATTTGACCCAGAGGGACTTCACTTTTAGCTGTTTTACATTTAACTCCTATGAAAAAAATGTCATTTTCATAAATATTTCTGCAGCTGTGAATGTTTGGAATCTAGAGGAGTGTGTTGTGATGTTCCTTACAACATACCATCTGAGGCAATAGGAAAATCACAGTGAGGGCTCATTGTTCCCCAGCATTAGCCTCGGCCCACATCCCAGGTTTAAATGGAGTAATCGACTGACCTGCAGCTATGAATCATGGGCAACTAAGCCAAGAGATTTAAACATTTTTTCTTTTAATTGTGTGTTTGCTTTCCATGACTTATTTGTGACACGTTACTTTTCATGGCTGATAAAGAGGATCCATGATAGCTGGGTTCCCAGGCTTCATCCTGGTCCAAAATGGCTACTTGTGCGCCCACCACAGGGTTTAAGTGGGAACGGATCAAGGGGCTCTTGCCCTCTTCCTTTAACACATGCTAGAGGAATCACACAGAGGCTTTTTGCTTAATATTCCATGGTCAGAAGTAGTTGTGATGCGTTATCTGGCTATAAGTAACTGATTCTCTGTCTACAAAATGTAGGGGAGATGATATTGGTGGAAACTAGCATTTTCTGCCAATGTGACTTTTTCATTTGAAAAAGTATACACTCAACATCTCTTGGTATATACTCAACATCTCTCTCTCTCTCTCTCTCTCTCTCTCTCTCTCTCTCTCTCTCTCTCTCTCTCTTTCACACACACACACACTCATACTTACAGGTAAGAGAAGTTTAGCTTGGTATTTTCATCATTGACCTTTCAACATTTGCTCCAATATTTCTTCCTACTTTGAAGCAGAGGATGCTTCATAGAGGGTAACTATTATTGCAACAGGATCCTTTAGGTTCAAAAAGCTTAAAATGCTTGTGATGAAAGAAACTAACACAAATGACATAATGAAGCGACATTCATACACACACACACACACGCACACACACATGCACACACTCAATAGGCACAGAGTTGTGATGTTTCCAAAGAGCACAGGATACATAAGATACATAACATATCCCGTAAAGGAAGCCTTCTGCAAGACTAGGGACTTAAGTTGGGGCTTGCAGAGAGAATTATTTGTGTACTGGAAGAATAAAGGGACAGGTAATTCAAGCGTTAGCAAATATATAGTGGAGGTCAGAGGGCAAAATAATGGACACGGAGCACAGGGTGCTGCTTTTAAGGAGAAGTGGAGGTGGAGGTAAATGGGATGTGTGGAGACAGCAGACTCCCATTTTCCCACAAGCACCTGTTGGCAGAGCTCATGCATGTATCTGCATAAATCATGCATCTATTTGTGCTCATTCTGGGCATTCAGATGAAAAACCTAATTTATCAAACAGCTAAAAGCGTGAAAAGATTCCTGATGACTTTAACCAAGGGAGCTCTGCAGCCGTCATTATGCAAACGGTCTTTTGTACAATAATCACACACACATCGTTCTGGTAAAACATGGGGAGACTTAAATATTGTCAAGAAGTGTTCTGAAGTGAAAAAAGAGGCTGTCAGGGTTTTAAGGTCAAGCCCATGCCCCTCTGTGCCTTTCCTGTGCAGTTTGTCAGAGCAAACATGCCGTGCAGAGGAAAACTTTTCGAGATGTGGTTGGGAAAACTGTTTTTGTAGAAGGAGCAAACAGGAATAATTCCCACGTTTAATGACAAGAATAGTTCGATCTTCAGTCTTCTTCTTGCTCATTCTGCCAAAATCAGGGTGCGCCAAGAAATAGAGACATTTTAAAAAACACAAAGACAAATTTTTTTCTTCCACTGCTTCTTTACATTTGAAATGCCATTCCCTGTTTTCTTTTCCTTTTTTTTTTTTTTTTTTTTTTTAGGAATTGAAATGCCCATATGTGGATAAATTGAGCTGGATATGTTTGGTTGCTTAAATCAAAAGAGAAGAAAATCCAAATACTTACAATCATTGTGCTCTGTATGAATATTGGTCTATATTTATTTTAAATTTCCACATAAAGTGATCACATTCTCTCCTTAATGAACCATGAACATTTCCAGAAAAGACTTCCCCAATACAAAAGTGAAGTGTCGGCCAGCACGGTGGCACATGCCTGTAATCTGAGGGGTTCTGGAGGCTGAGCCAGGAGGATCTCAAGTTCAAAACCAATCTTAGCAACAGGGAAGCACTAAGAAACTCAGTGAAACCCTGCCTCTAAATAAAATACAAAATAGGATTGAGGATGCGGCTCAGTGGTTGAGAGCCCTTGAGTTTTAATCCCTGTACCCTCTTACCCTCTAAAAGAGTAAAGAAATTTCAAATAAGAGATTTGATTTTCTGACACAGATAGAGTGAGAGTAGAACATTGAACATGTGGCGATCTTCCTGTCATTTTGATTGGCATGAATTATGACCTGTGTCCTCTTCTTTCCATGGTTTAAGGATAGTTTAATAAGAAATATTATGATATTTTATTCATATTTTCTTATCTGTGTTTGAAAGGCAATTATAGCAGCTTGTGTTTAAAATCAAAGAATGAAATATGGAGGCTATCAGTATCAAAATAAAGGCATTATCTGACTTCATGTTTTCCAAATCAATTATAAAAAATAAGAAAAATCTTCAATAAAAGGAGATGTAGTAACCAAAACAACACATATGCAGCCAGTAAACCCTTAGCAATTTCTTGTCTGCACCAGGTCAAGATATTTCACTTTCTCCAATTGAATTGTCACCAAAACTAGCACTACAGATTTTCTGTTTTAGAAACAAAAAATAAGTAAGTTTTTTTAGAATGTATTTAGATTTTGTTTCATATAAGGAAGGCATTCTGATTCCTTTAAGTGAGAAAAATTAAATAAAAGTGATGAATATTTGCCTGTTTTCAAACACAGTATGTATAAAATACTGGGATTTAATGACTGTATTAAAAAAAAAACACAAAACAACACAGGTTGGCTAAAATTTCAAACTTTCCAGCTACATGAAAGAATGTCTGAAATAGCAATGCAGATTAACTTTAAATATTGTTTTGGATTGTCCTTCTACCATGTGAAGACAAATAAAAAACCCAACTTCCTCATTATCTTTTGCAATATTCACCTGATATTTTTAATGGCAATGTTAAGGCATTTGCATTTTGCATTGAGGGATATAGAACATTCATCCAGGAAGACAAAGATAGATACAAATGTGGAAGATGAAAGGAGTAATAGCCAGTGTCTTTGGTCAAAACGAACATCCTTTAAACGCACAGAGATGATGCATTTGGAAAGGAGTTGGATCAACCCGGGAGGAAGCGATGGTAGCTAAATACATTCACGTCTGCCACCACTATGGGAAGCAATAAAGGCTCTGGTTTCTCTTAAGCACTAGAGCTCTGGCTCCCCTTTGGCACTGTCTTCTTGTCTTCCTACTTCATTTAGCTGTTGAGAAAACAAGGTAACTTGATTGACTCTGACTTTCAGGAAATGAAGGCTCTTATAAGATAGGAGTCTGAGAGGTTCCTTGGTATGATGTTAGCAGCCCAGTGTTCAAAAGGGACAAATCTAGGCTGGGAATGTTTTATTAAGTTATTTTTTTTTTCTTGAGTATGATTCTCAGAACACCTTCTTAACCATGGCAATTTATTGAGTCCATAGCTATATTAGCCATGCAACTTCCTTCTGGTTACTGATAATATGTTTTGTCAGGCACTCTATAAGCTCATTTTCTCCCAATTCTCTTTTGTGACACAGGGAACTACTATCACATACAAATATACTTGCAGGATATTAAACATCACTTTGACTTAGCCCGAGATTTCAGAGTATGAAAGATACACAGAAAAATTTGTCTGACTCATTGGATCCATTATAGTCATAGAACCCAGTGATAAAGGCTGATAAACATGGTCCCTACTGAGGATTCTTCTTCTTCTTCTTCTTTTTTTTTTTTTTCTAGATCACAGTGCATCAATCTGCTGAGGCATTTTAAGGATTTGGATTGCTTTGCCAATATTTATTTGAGATGTGACTAGAACCTACAAGCTGATTTCAGGAACATTTATTGAGCTAAAGGCTTTGGCAGCAACTCAACCCACAAGAGGCAGATAAAAATAAGAGAAAATAAACTATTAGTCATGCGTGTTATCTAGCTCACAAATGCAGCTACGCATTTTCTTGGGCTGCATGTGAAACCTTTCACACTAAATAGTATACATATCAGTGCAGAATGTCAATATGTGTTTCTGGGGGCCACACGTTATGCACGCTGAAAATAATTGTGTAGTGGAAAGAAATGATGTTTCATGCAATCATGGGTGGAAAGAACCTTGGGATGTCATTTTTTCTCCTAAAAATGATGACTGATGGAGTGGCTATATAGCTCAGTTGGTAGAGTGCTTGCCTAGCACACACAAGTCCCTGGGTTCAATCCCTAGCACTACGACCACCAAAAAAAAAAAAAAAAAAAAAAAAAAAACACCATGACTGCAATTACTCTAAGACATTTTTTCCAAAAGTGTATCTGTAAAAGACTCTTCCTTCAGTTTCTGATTTGATTTCATGGCTCATATATTGCAATATGACTATGGTTATAAGGCCTCAACTGGATGTCTGTGTTCAAGCCCAATGGGTTTTTAATTTTGCTGAAAAAAAAATGGAAGATGCCCTCAGAATGGACAAGGAGATCAAAAGCATCTGACTGAGATGAATCTCATGCCCTCTGGGAACATAGAATATTGTGACATTTTAAATTCCAGGACTAGAACTTGTAGAATGACTATGAGATGCCTCCATCTTAACCATGCATAAAGGTGGAGTTAGGGTTTGGATCTGCAATGTACCCCAAACATCTCCTGTTGCTAATATGGCCCCCATGCAGCAAGGGTCAGAAGTGTGACTTTTAGGCAAAGATTGGCTCTTAAGGGCTCTAATCTCATCAGTAGATTAATTCATCAATGAAACTCATCATTGATAGCTGAAGGGTCTACTGGGAGTTGGGAATAGTTGGAGTAAGCTGGCCACTGGGGACATGTTCTGGAAGGGTTTTCTTCTCTCCAGTGTCTCTCTCTCTTTCTCTCTCTCTCTCTCTCTCTCTCTCTCTCTCTCTCTCTCTCTCTCTCTCTCTCCCTTCTTTCTTCTGCCAGGGTATTCTGCCTGACCTTGGTTCTATAGAAATGGAGCTGTCTAACCATGCACTCATGCACTCAAAACTCTGAAACCATGAGCCAAAATAAGTCTTTCCTCCTTTAAGTTATACTTATCAGTATTTTGTTTTCAGCAAGGAACAACTGATTGACACAGGTAATTAGCCTTATTAACACCTGCGATATTATGCAGAAAGGAAAAACAAATGGGGGAAACCAGAGCACTGGGTAGAGTTTTGCAAAGCAGGGTATTCTGCAGAAAAGGGAGCAGTATGCAATGGTCATGGGGGAGGGGTTAGTCTTGTTATTGAGTCTTCTCTACATTTGGAGTGGCATGAGCTTTCTTGAATGTTCTTGAAATCCAAAGATCTTGAGCTTTCATGCAAACCATTTATTATAGCTTCTGCCTAGGGCTGGTTCCCCACCACATGTGTATGTGGTCAGCATATCCAAGTCTAGCATCTCCCACTCACATGGTAGTGATATTCCAGTAGCAATAACAACAAAGAATCTTTTAGAGGGATTTAGAATAGTTCTCTAAGAGCTACTCTTGATGTTGAAAGTTACAGGCCATAAAAAGAGATGGAAATGGAAATTGTAAGGCATCTAAAACATCCATCTCCATTCCATACTGAATTTAAATTTAAAGAGGTTAGAATTCAAGTTGCCCCATTTGGGAAAATAAGTATTGTCACCTTCAGTTTCCATGGTTTGAACATTTCTTGTTATCCTACGTGGAGAGAAATTGCAGCTAGTTGAATTCGAGAATGCATCCAAACAGAAATGAAAACAAAAGCAACACTGTAAAATTAGAATAGACATCAAGATTGCTGTTGGACTCAGTCACTTCCTGGGACAGTTTACATATCAACCAAGGAATGACTTCATGTACACAATTATTATTATATATAATAAGTATTGCTATTCATAAATACCAGTATATGTAATAAATATGGATATTTATTATATCAAATAGGAACCTGCTTTGGACACAGAGCTGCATGTAATTCTAGGTATTTACAGGCTTTTTTTTTTTTTTAGTACTGGAAATCAAATCCCGAGCCTCTTGCATGCTCGACAAGTAGTGTACCACTGAGCTACATTCCCAACCCACCCAGAGGATTTTCTGAAGCTTATATTCTGGTTGGAAAGGTAGATGTAAAGCAGGGAAACAAATATTAAACCATGGCATTGCTAATTTTACTAATCCCTATGAAATAAATAGTGAAGCCAGGCACTGAGAACTTTTACCTGTGTCAGTATTAATATTTATTGTTTTGGCAATTGGGCAGGGTCAGGCATAATTTGTCTATTATGTCAGAGACTCTGAAAATAAAGAGTAACTAGTATTTTCCAGGAATTGTATGCTATCTCATTTAAATCTGTATACTTAAATGTGTAAGCAAACAGTTCCACTAGTAATTCTTAATTTATATCTACAAAAATAATGACAATTTGGAATTTTCCACACAGTATATACTTACTTACATATACATATATCAATTAACTGACTTACTTTCTGACAGTATAAAAATTTAGTTGAAAAAATAGTCAACAGACTATCTTAAAAGAATTCCAAACTGTAGAGTACAGTTGTTCTTCCTATTTAGATGCCCTTTCCAAAACCTAAGTGATAAATCTTCTATTCTCAGACACATTCCTAGCAGATATTTCTGAGATGGCTCCTGTGTTGGCTTATGTTAAAATTCACTCTTTTAAACAATTATTTCTTTATGGAGGAAGCAAGTAATAAATATAGTCCCACAGACTTCTTTCTTTTTTAAAATTTTTATTTAATGTATCACATTTTAATTGAACTGTTTAAATCCCTATGGCTGATAGACTTTATGTAGTTCTTTTTCTTAAACTACTTCAGAGAGATGTAATACAAATCAGAACTAAAGATTATTAATAACCCTTTCTCATTGTTCAAACTGATATTGGTACTTATTTATCATAGAATTTCCTTAGAAATTCAGAATTCCTCCTCCCCTGAGGTGGCATCAGATAAAAACCATGCCAAATTCATCCTCTTTTCTCTGTGTTTATGTGTTCTGATAACTATTAATCAACCTCAAGAAAAGTAACAGAAATGGAATCAAAGGTAGAATGTGTTTCAACCACCACAGATTTTTCAGTAACCTTCACCAGCTATGGTAGCCTAAAAATCTCCAAGTATATTTACTATTATCTAGGATTGTGATTTTTTTTATCATATATATCTCCTCTTCTTCTCTGGCAATGATCTTTTGCATATGCATTAATTCCATATGTGGCAGTAAGATTAAAAAAACATTGGTAATAATAACTCCTATTACACACACAATAAGATAAATAGGTTGCATGCATTATATTATGTAAGCCGTACTTAAAAAATAAAGTAAAAGAGAAACATGAGAAAAAGCAATAAGGTTCACTTGAATGTGGGTTTATTTCTATGAGTTTATTTTTTAAGATAACTGAAGCTCAGAAGATTTTAAAAGTTTAAATGATTTTCCCAAAACTAGGCAAGTAAGGAGTGATAAAATCTGAATCTGTATCTACAACTACTAGCTTGCAAAGTTTACCATTTTTCAACCATATTAAACTGTCTTTCAAATTACATGTGTTTCCCTTGAGTAGTTGTTAAGATAATTAAGGTCGTTATTAAGCACATAGATTGATGCTGACAAATGATAGGCATTCAAAATAGGTGTACTCATGTCGATACCTGGAGGTAGGAATCTGCTTCTTGCAGCAAATGCCTACCAAGGTAGAACAGGCTGTGGAAATGCGTGAGATTCAGGTTGGAAGAAACCTGTATCCCTTCAGAGAATTCCTAGCTTACTATAAACAGCATACTAATAAAAATATGGACAATATAGATTTTGGTGGTGAAGAAATAGGATATGAGGAATCCAATAGAAAAACCCTCTGCCACCTTAGAAAATAACGAAATCAGCATAAACAGAATTTTGGCTAGACATGTATTAAAGCATTGCGGATGAGTGCTCAGAAAGAAATGAAAATCACACCATTAAAAACCAGAGAAAAGAAGAAATTTGGTATCCAGTGGCAGATAACTTAATTGAATTTTGTGCTAACATTAAGTGAAAAGCAACACATTAAGTGATCAATTACCTGAAGAGTTTAGATAAATTTAGAAGCAGTTTAGAAAGTTCAACTGAATTTCTTATTACTGTTTATCATCAAGAATGAGGGAAAAGAGAGGTTGAGGGAAGATCTATTAAGCAAAAATGAAGTCAGGGCTTTATGATTTGAAGATTTCTCAGTCTATCTGTACTTCGACATATAATAAAATTAAGAGTGTCTCTTGACAAGAAAGTGTGTCCTGGACAGAAAGCCAAGGATGTGGCTGAACCACATTTTGCTGGTGTCTGGCAAGAATGAAAAGGTGACCGTGTTCAATCACCTCTTTAGGTATGTGAAGGATGAATCCAATCAGCCACTGGAGCAGAAGCCAGGAATAAAGATGTTAATTATCAAAAAAAAAAAAAAAAAAAAAAAGGTAGAGGTGGCCCTCATCTCATGAAATCCCCAGACATGCATAAGAGATCCATAAGAAATGAGAGAATTATTATGTCAGTAGAAAGACTGCAGCTAAGAGTGAAAGGGACAAAGTAAAAAAGTGAAGAGAGCAGGCTGCAGGATCCACCATTATTTAGATAGGAAACAAGCTGATAAAAAATAATCCTCCACAAATGCAAACTACCCTTACAAAATAAAGAAAAAAAGGAAGGATAATTCTGAAGACAGAGTCCTGGGGCCCAAAAGGCATTATTCAAGCTACATAAGATCATTCCCAGATTTTGAATCCTAACGAGATCTGCCCAGCTGGATTTTAAAATGGCTTTGTTCTTGTGGTTCCTTTCTTCCTCGCATCTGCTGTCCTCCATCACTGTTATCCTACACTAGCTCGAACATTGTATTTGGGGAGCAAATACTTTGGTTCTTCAGTTTTACTGATCCACATATAGAGAGAAATATTTTTCTCCATCATGGATCATACACAGTCACAAATTTAAATGATATCAATGATTAGATTTGGGACTTTTGAGTTGTGGCCATACCTTGTTGAGACTCTGGGGGATCTTCAAGTAGGGTGGATGTATTTTACATATGAGATGGACCTGAGTCTTTGGGAGCTGGATTGAAGGCTGTGCAGCATGCCGCATAAAGATTCCCCCAAGGAGGCCATGTCCTAGTCTCAGGAACCTGTTAATACGTCCCTTTATATGGAAAATGTGACTTTGCAGATGTAATTGAACTAAAATCCAGAGATGGGGAGATGGCCCCAGATTATGCTAGTGGCCCCAATTAACCATGAGTCCTTATAGATGGTAGGCAGGAGCTGGAAGTAGGGCAGGTAGTGTTATGGCAGAAGCAGAGGTCAGAGTGACAGGCTTTAGAAGCCAAGGAAGGAATCCCAAAGCAGAGGATGCTTGTGACCTCTAGACGCCGGAAGAGTTGAGAAAGCCTGTTCTCAACTAAAGCCTCCAGAAGAAACAGAGCCCAGGACAGATCTTGATTTTCTCTCATAGGACCCATCCAGGACCTCTGACCTCCTGAAATGTAAGATGACCAATTTGCATTGTTTTAGGGTAGCCAATCTGTGTTGATTTGTACAGCAGTAATAGGAAACTAATATAATATAATAATGACAGCTGTCTTTGTGCCTTTTAATGAATGCACTTAGACCTATAATAGGCCTTTATCCCATACATGGTTTAGATTATTATTTTATTAAACAGAAAATATGATAGGGTGGTGTTTTATCATGAAGGACAATTTTCAGTGTGTCTATTGCCTTATGTATTGTGTTACAATGAAATAAAATAGACATTAAATGTTTCCCCAGATGGAATAATTTGAAGATTCACTATTTGCTTTTTACAAGAGTTTTTTTTTTTAATTTTATCTTTTATGAATGTATTTTAATCTCCATTAGTTAAAACTTATTCATGACACCATTTTGCTTCTGGTTGTAATTTTAAACTGAAACCACCAGTATTTAAGTAATGGTAGTGATAGAATTGCTAATTTTTTTTTGTGAAATGTGAAATGGAAATTAAAGTTTACAAGGAGATGTTTGTTTGGCTTGACAAAACTGGTAGAAATATATGTAAAGTGAACAATAAAAATTATGGATTTTTGAAAGAAACCTGTAACCTTACTTTATGGGATAGTCTGGATTTAGGGAGTTATGCGACTAGCAGTTTAATGATTGTGCTTAAAACTTTTTAGATTGAGCATCCTTGCCCCTAGAGATTTTAGTCACCAACCCAGAGTATATGTTAATTTTTATATTTATATTGTGAGTATTTTATCTCATATAAACATATTTTTTAGAAAAAGAAACAGGAACATTGAAAGGAACCTCTTTTGAGCTTTCTTCTCACATCTCCATGGATCATGTCCCTGCAGGGAGGCACACAGTCTGTCAGAGGCCTGTGATGGTTAAACTTCGAGAAAGACCAGCAGTCTTGTTATTGTGATCTTTGATAGATCTGGTTGGTTTTCTGAGTGAATAAAGTCATTTAAAGAACATCAAACACTTAACTTTGCTTCCGGAAGTTAGAAAGAGCTTTATAAACATTTAGGTAATAATTGTGGTTATTGCTATATTTGCTTAAAAACTTATTAGAACTTTTTGTTTTTTTTTTCTTTTGTTTCTTCTGGGGTTTATTCTCTTTTTTGGGGGGAGGGGAAGGGACCTGGAGATGAGTGAAAAGTCATCTTTTTGGGGTAATACATTTATATAAATTGTTGACAGTCTTTTCCTACTCACAATGCCTAGGACCACATTATGTTCTGGTCACTGGCTTTCACAGTGATTTTTCTGTGTTGGCATTTGCACACATATTGATGCAGATTGTAAGTCAGTTTTATGAGGCAGTTCAGAGGTATATGTACCTACTTCCATCTCTAACATACATTAAAAAAAAAACAAATACTTTTAAATTGAAATTTTTATTTTCAGGAGTGTTCCACAAGGTACTGTGGTTAGTGAGAATCACAGATTCTCCCTTAAGGAGAAACAAAGTTTTCCAAAAGGACAAGTTTTCCTAATCCTATCTCCAACATCTTCTAGGTGTTTCTCAGCAAGCATGATCAGCAAACCGTTAATGTATTTTTAAATGGTACAGCCTTTATTTTTTCAACTAATTTGTCTATAATTCTTTGGAATATATGAAGTGTTTTCCTTTTGTGGGACGGGCCCCATATGTCCCCTGAAAGGCCTCAGAATGTTTTAGCAGAGAAAGGCTTCTTGTACGTGGGCCCAAGAGATCTTTACTCCTTTGTGGTTTGAAACTAGCATGGCCTCCTTTGGCCCCTTACCCACCCCTTCATGTACACACACCCACTCAGAGCAGTCAGGTGTAAAATTAGAAGGGACAGAAATAATAAAAGCATGGAAAATATGAGATAACATTTCTAGAAATAATTCTTGTAACAGAAGCAGACCATATTGAAACCAGTAAGAGGGCGTTAAGTCCTCTCCAGACAGAATTTCTCAATTGTTCTTCATGGCACTGCCGTTGGAAGCAGATTGGACCTCACATTTCTCAACTACCTTCCCATGTCGCTCCCCTACAGCTTTTAAGATTGCCCAACCTTAGATGCCAAGTTTCTTTTTATGTCCAAGATAAGTACGTGGCCCCACTACACTTCCTTCATTGGTTATTGCTTCCTCTAAGCGTTGCTGTTTACTTCCGCCCAATATGCAGGGTCAGACTTTGGTTAAGTTGTGAAATTCACAAAATTCTCCTTAGGCTTCTCTAATTTCTAGCATCTCTTTACAGGCAGCTGATGAGGTGTCTTGTAGGAAAAGTATTCAGCGTCTTCTCAGTGTTTCCTAATGATTAAAAATAGGAGGGACATTATAGGATAAGAGACTTTTGATAGGAAAGAGAGAGAGGGAGAGAGGGAGGGGGAGAGAGAGAGAGAGAGAGAGAGAGAGAGAGAGAGAGAGAGAGAGAGACCTGTTTAATAACAGAAGCTGTCCAAGAATAAGATTGAGACTTGGCATAAGGTGAGAACAGAAGGCTGCTTCCTTGTGACTACTTAAAAGGCTGGCTGGAGAGGGTTACATGTGTGTTGGAACCCAGGAAATTAAAAGACATAATATACCTGTCCTTCTAAAAAATAATACATTCTTATTGCAATAAGAAAAATCATTCAAAGGCGTATAAAGAAAGAGAAAAGGAAACAAAACGTAATTTTCCTTTATCTTCTGCCCTCCCCCCCCAAAAGTGTAACTAATTGAGTGTATATCATCCTTTTTCTTCTTTGTTCATAGAAACCTGTCTTATTAAACAACTGGAAGCATCCTAGTCAATCATAGTCCAGTGGTTCTGTTGAAAACCCTTTGAGGACTCCCAGCTTATTACAGAGGAGAAGGCCAAGTCCAGGGAAGAACTGCCCCTACTGCCACTGGCCACATGCCCTGGCTCTCCTTCTCATTTCTGCATCAGCTGCTTCTCCAGGTCTTCTTCTGTTCATGAGCTCCCCCTAAGCCTGCGGCCTCCTGGCAGTTCGCTCTCTCGGCCTGGATAGCTCTTTTCTCTCCTACTCCTTCAATTTCATCTTTACATCTCAGCTTTGATGTCAGTTTTGCAATAACACTTTATTTCCCACCTCTCCCATTCTGGATATGTTTATAAAGAGATTTAAAACCTGTGTAGATGCCACAGCAATTAGTCCCAGGGCCCCCAGGCAGCCTATTTTCTAAGTTGACAGAAGGACAGGAGTTAGGTAGTATATTTTCATGTTCTTAAATACTTTCTTGCGAAATGACCTTCTAAAACCTTATTTGATCTTAAGATTTTATCACTGAATCTTCCACTTGAGAGAGCTCTCTTCTCTCTCTACTTTGGACTGGGAATCTTACTTGCCTTTGTCCCCAAGTGTCCCTTCCCAAGACAGATGCTTGTGGCCCTAGTCTTGCTAATACTGGATGATGCCTTTCTCTGCTTTCCTTCTTATTCAGGTTTACTTGCTTCTGTGGGAAACTTTTGCCTAATGGCAGTTTCATTGGATAAAAACAAAAAATTTTTAAACTCATGTATTTCCTTAATAATCCCAAGAAATGCACTTCAAATGGTGGGACTCAGGCATCAAAAGTAGGCATTTTTATTGCTTCCTATGGGGTATTTTCTGAATATAGCAGCCAAGAAGTAGAGAAATATCTTGGGTCTTGGAGAATACTTTTTTATTTTTTTTTCCTTTCATTGCAGTTGAGAAAAATTCAAAAGAACTGGAATTCGTCATGATTTCCCAAATAGTGTTTGTTATCGCTTAAAGTACATGCTGCATATAGATAGGAAAGGTCAACAAGAAAGTTGGCTTTCTAGGCTTAACTCTCTTGGAGTACTTGTTTTTTTTTTTTTTTTTACCCAGTTCCCGAAAGCAAGAAAGCAGAGTAAAAATAGCATGTGCGCCTGACAGCTGCAGTTTGAAGATAACAGAATTCACAGGAGGGAACATGTCATAAGAATTGGAATTAAGTGAGATAAATCTTGATATTGATGATAGCATTATCTGCCTAGAAGTGCGTATTACCAATTTCCTTTTCTGTTCACTCTCACACTTTTAGATTTATGAATCTATTTCATATTTCCTCTTTGACTTTGCCAGATTAAAATAAGGGGGGGAGCAAGCTTCCTTTGACCCCTAGTATCTCTCTACTATTCTTTCTGATAACATTCATAGTTCTGATGGTTTCCATCACAATATGGAGAATATCTTCTCTTTTAGGGAGAAATGAACATCTAATAAACATGGACTAGTAGCAGTGATATCTTCAGTGAAGACAATCATGGGTGATGAGTGATCAGAGAACACATAGTTAATAGGTTTTTTTAAAAAAATTAAATGATGATATTTGAAATTATTTTTTTCCAGTGAAAAGATCAACTAGATACTTTCGTTTCCTAATATCGTGCAAGAATCTTTTTAAAAAGCACATCGGATGTCAAATAAAACTGTCATTTTTCCCAGTGTGTTGTTTGAAAGTGAGTGTGCTATGCTTTCATTATCCTGGGAATGTCTAACCGTCCTCTCCATGTTTATTTCACCTCTATAATAGGCGTTGACGTCAATACTGTTTCCTTGATTCCAACTTTATTCACTCCATGATGATATCAAATAGTTTCCTGAATGAAAGAAAGAATCATAAATATTTTATTGTGGTTGAATCATTATGTCAAGTGCTTCCTGATCATCTTTTTGAATTGTTTAGTTTTTGCTTCTTAATAGGTCATGGTTTGGTAAGAGCGTATGGAATGAATGAGAGTTTTGGATGTTGACATTAGCTCCTGCTATTTGGAATATTTTACAAGTGAGTTTAATCATACTATGCCTGGTTTTTTTAATGCAGGTTGCTGTTAAATATATTATTTCTAATAGGTTGCAAATAGTTACTTGTATTAACATATGTAAATTTATTTTTTCTTGGATTCTATCCTTACATCTATTGAGTTAAAAATTAATTAAAACTGATTATGAATTTTAAATTCAAACTTAATAATTGTGTATAGTATGGGGTACAGTGTGATATTTAATACATTCATACAAGGTATACAGATCAAGGTAATGGGCATGCTTATTATCTCAAATATTTATCCTTTCTTTGTGCTGGGAACATTCAAAATCCTCTCTACTAGCTATATGGAAATGTAAGTACTTCGTGTCAAGCTTGGACTAACCAAAGAAGACTTCTGTCTCTAGTTACTTACTTTTGAAATGGTATCTCATTTCAAGAAATGTAAAGATTAAAGAAAAACAAATATTCCAATACATTGGAGCTTTCTGAAATAATTATTGGATATCATAAATTAAAAATGTTAAGTCAGTTTGCAAATTTTTATGATAATGTAGAGATAATTTAAAATGCATATGTTAAATATAAGTTAGCCATTGTGTCTAAAATTAATCCTAATATTAGACTTTATTATGAAAGTCCAAGCAGCCAGAGTAGTATTAAAAACAGCTGTAAAATAGTCACAATATTTTAGTTAAGCATAATTTTCAAGTAGAAAGTTGATTTAAAAAAATTAATTATAAACAATGCACTTAAAAAAAAATAACACTCCTAATTTTGCTAGAACTTAGTAGTGAATTCCTCTACAGTAAACTTGGTTGTCTTAGAAACAGATTGGAATTTTGTAAACAATCTGGTTTTAAATGTATTGACCTAAACTCCCGAACCGATTATTACATTGAAGCTAATTCTCTATTAGGAACGATTTCTAAATGACTGACATCCTGCTTGACAGAAAACTGGGCTTTTTCCTGTTCAAAAGCAAAACCAAGTTCTTAGAAGTCATTCTCCCAGGGCCAATCAGTCCTGCCTCCGAGTTCAAAGACATGGATCAAGTTCTAACCCGTAAAACTCTCGGCCTCATACAGCATCTTTTGAGATTCTTTAAATGGCAAGAATTAAACCCAGCCTTCAAGAATTGAGGAGGAAGGAAACTAAATTGGAATTCTAGAGTGCCTTCCCACCAGCATGGACCTCCTCTTCCCTCCAGGCTCGGCCTCTACCCTCAGCTTTCCACCCAGGGAGCTTCCTTAGAGGCTGCCCAGCCTCAGCTCATCCCCTCTGGTATCTTTTGGGATGGCCCCATTCGGGTTCCTGGAGAGAAGCTGAAAGTGTGGTGATCTGCTCCTCTGCCCCTTCCTGCCAGGCTGTCTTTGGATGCTGCCCTTGCAAGCTGACCCCCTCCGGTGTCTCTAAGTCCCTCCGGGCTGTAGGAACACAGCTTGCTTTCTTCTCTTCTGCAGCCTTAGGAGTCTGTGGCTGGGCTTTCCACTGTCGTTTCTGGGCACTTTGCCATCCCTGTATGATTCTGTGAAATCCGTCCTCACAAATGGCCCTGTCACCAGACTCTCTTCAAGGAACCCTTTGAGGTAACTGTGCTGCCTGCTGCCTGCCAAGACCCTTCCTCTTACGCCTGGTTTTGCCTTCCTAGAGTAGGATCACTCCACTCAGCCCAGTTCCTCTTAGCAGTAGTGTAGTAACAGTGGGCACCGCACCCCCACAATAAGACCAGCTACCCACATGCCAAAGACAGCACCCAACACAAGCTAGAAAACCCACCAGTTACTGCATCTCTGTCATCTAGTGGCACAGCAGTTGGTGCAGTAGCCACAGTTAGGGTTTCCGTTTCACAGATGAAGGAGATCACCTGGCTAGATTCTTGGCAGTCAGCTGGGAAGCAGAGCTGCCATCCAGGCCCCCTGACTGTGGACTGGATTTTTAACTACTTCAGACTCACTCCTGAGTGTCCCTGGCCTAAGGGGCTAATGTGGGCCACAGAACAAGGAGCTTCTTCTGAACTCTCTGAATTGAAGTATTCTGCTCACCTTCTCCGAGTCTGAGAATCTCGCCTTGAAATTCTATATTGAGTGAGGAGAACAAAACATCTAAAATAATTAAATTGAAGAAAGAAACATCTCTAAGGAAAGTGTCCCTTGAGAGTCCATGTGTTAAAGGCTTGCTCCTTGGGTGGCATTATTGGAGGTGCTGTGTACCTTCAGGAGGCTGGGCCTTATGGGAGTTCCCTAGGTCTTTGGGGACATGTCTCTAATGGGGCTTGTGAGACCCCAGTCTATTCCTCTTTTGGTTTTGCTTTCTGGATGAAGAGGAGAGTGGTTTTGTCCCACCACACATTGCTATTTTGATGGGCTGCCCCAGCACAAACCTGAAGGTATGGGGCCCAATGATTATGGATGGAAACCTCCCAAACTATGAGCCCAAATAAACCTTTGTCTGTATACAAGTTAATTCACTCAGGTATTTCCTTATACTGATAGAAAGCTGATTAACATAGTTGGTCACTTGGAAAGCCAAAATAGTTGGTATAAAGTCTGAAGATATGTGCTATTGGGCAGAAAAAAAAATAAAAGAACTATTTCTTGCATAAGTGGGGATGGCAGAAAGAAATATCAGCTCTGGAAAATGTGGCCAAAGGTTCCTGAGTTCTTGCAGAGGACAGTAGAAAAAGGTGGAACAGACCAAGAGAGAACCCATCAGCCCAAAAGCAGTTCCTCACAGTTTCATCCTAGGTTCTAAAGATGCAACCAACCGACAGATTCTAGTGCTCTCCATCTTATTTTCCCAACATTATTCCCAAGAGTGTTTGTGAGTTTGACGAAATGCTGAAACCTGATGTTTTGTACCAAAGGCCTTTGAGCTTTGAATAATCGTTATTAGAATAACTTTGAGCTAAGAGTTTCAAAAGACATAAAAATATGAATTTGCATCATATTTTGTGAGAGTGCCTCATGGAATTCTTTATTTCCAGCGGAAGCTTTTTCTTATTTGTTTTCTTTCTTTCTGTTCTCATTTAAGTTCTCCCTTTCTTCCTAGCCCTAATTCACTGATTCTTTCCTCTCTCAGAGCTTCTTGGCCTGAACCCATCTGGTGTGAGTTTCTGGAAGCAGAGGAACCTACAGGTTGAACTCTTCACTGGTGACGGGAACCAAGGACCAGAGCAACTGGGAGCTTTGCTTCTGTGCTGTCCCTTATTGGGTTCCCTGGCTTCCCTGCTCATCAGAAAACAATGCTTCTCATTCACTGTTCAAAGTCAACAGATTAGAATGGGTGTCAGACAAAAGCCAGGCCCTGTGCTGGTCTAGTTCTAAGGAACCTTTTATGATGAGGCCTTTGTGCTTCTAGGACCAAGTACATTTAGAGTTTGAACAAAGAAACGATGTACCTGTACTCATGGGATTTCCATAGGGTGTAAACAAGCCCCAAACAGCCCTCCCCAGTAAAATAAATAGTAGCATGATATATCTAAGGATTCTTTTCTGTGCTATTCCTATTAGAACAGAAAACAAAGAACTGTGTAGACGGCCAGAGAACAGTAGGACATCTGTTCTGGTGGGGCCAGCCATCTCTGCAATCCCTTGGAAAGAAAAACACTGATGATAATTTTCAAGACATGCTTCAAAAGCATTCAAATGGGTGAAATCCTGGACGTACCTGGGAGTCTGAACCACACTGGGGAAACACAGACAGTCCATCCTATCTTCTTTCCCATCATGTTTTACCCAGTGTTTCCACAACTGTGATGCCAAAAGTGAGTTTCAGTAACTCAGAGTGATGCTCTTTTGATTTTAGTAGATATGTTTTAAATGAAATTAAAATATTTAAATGACATACTCTCTTTCCATTATATGGAGGTTGTATTAACCATGTGACCCAGATATCCACTTATATTACATAAAATGTCTTGCTTTAGAGACAATATCAGTATGGATAGCATCAAAAAATAGCAAAAGCCAATGTGTGACTATGTTTGCATGACCAGAATTTAGGAGCTAGAGGTCTATCCTAAGACTTGGATACATTGACACTTGACTTTAGGCCAACACAATTACTGTTATGGTATCATATATTAAAATATTCCCAATAAACACCTGGCTTAAAGCCCCAGCTATGTGGTCTTGCTTAAGTATTTTACTTGTACATACATAATGGTTTGCACAGAAAGAGAGAGAATTTATTTTAAGAGAAAAGTGTGCACTTAAAAATATATCAGAAACAGAATCTAAACCCATTTCATGAAAAACAAAAACAGCACATTTCCTTGAGAGAATGCTCCACTTTTGGTCTTCCCAACACACCACTGAGATCACTTTTGCTTTTGTGGAAATAGTTTGTTCATAGTGCAAAGGCTGATCGTGGTTTACTTCAAAAGATTGAGCTTGATTTTGCACATCAAGATCTGTCTTTTTGTCTGTCCACCAAGTCATCGTGCCTCATTTCTTTTTTTAATTTGAACAAAATGAAAAAGAACGTGGAGGAGACACTGAAAGGGAGAAGCAATAAGTCAAATTCTTCACTCTGAAGAAATACAGACATTCCTCCATGTGGCTGAGATGCAAAGGTTGGCAACCTTCCAGGACCAGGTGACAAGGTAGAAGATGCAGGATTCTGAATGTTGATAAAATCTAGAATGAAGTAAAAAACTGGCATCAAATGAAGAGAAAAGACAGGACTCTGTGACCAATCTCTGCTCCAAGGAACTCCAGGAGTAGCTCCTCTCTCACCCCGTTTCACGTAGGAAAATGGCAGACCACAGGATGGTTCACGTATCCTTTTTTGGGCTGAAAACCTACAGTGCAAATTTAACATGAAAGCATTATTTTATAAGAATACCTGTCTCCTTTTTTATTAAAGAGGTTAGACATTCCTCCTAAATAGAGCTTTTATTGGAATCTTGGAGTTTGGGTTATTTTCCTGGAACTAAGAAACATAGAGACCGTTAAAGTGGAGAAAAAAAAAAAAAAACATGAACCAAATGTCTTACCTAGATTCATCTATGTAGTTGATTCCACTCAAATTCTAAATAATTCTAAAAGAGTTTATATTTCTTGATGACCTGAGAACAGTCTGTTTAATTCTCATTGTATATATTAGTTGACATTAGAAACAATCTCTAAGAATAATGTGTATTTAAATATGTTCTCAAAAAATACTTATGCTGGGCATAATGGCACATACCTATAATCCCAGCAACTCAGAGGCTCAAGCAGGAGAATCAGAAGTTCAAGGCCAACCTGGACAACTTAGAAAGATTCTGTCTCAAAAATAAATAAATTAAATTGAATTAAAAGATTTGGGGATGTGGCTTTGTGGGGGTGCACTCCTGGGACCAATATTCAGTACCCTCACCCCCAATAAAGTACTTAATTCTTTCAGAAAGACTTCTTAAGTTGTATCATACTTATTTTGTTGCAGACATGAAAAGAGAATGGACAATTCCATACATTTTAATTTGTAATCTCTTACACCACCAAAGCATTCTAAAAAGAGATAAACAACAAGAAGAAGATCTGTTCTTTTTTCTATCAATGTTTCTATTCTTTTTAACAATGAATGATTTTTGTAACTTGAAAATTTCCCGACACATCTGTAAAATGCACTCTCTCTTGGCTTGAGTCATGCTATTACTATGATTCAAGAGGTTTATTGCAGGACTAGCTAAAGACACAGGACTTATAAAACAAAATGATATGCTACTTTAAATCACTGGAGCTAAGAGGGCACAATAAATGTGTTTGTCCTATGTAGTCAACAGACTCAAAATATAGATGATCAATATTTGAAAAGAGGAATCATTCTGAGAACTATAAAGATAGGTAACAGAACAAATTCTCTCTCCAACCATCCTTTGGCCAGTCATTTTGAATTTTCTACAGAAAATCATATGTTGAAAAAAAAAATATTTAGTTCCTAACAGGAACCAATAAATTTGGGTCGGAAAGTGATCTTAAACATTTTTCACGTGGTGTATTTAACTGTCCCATGACTTTTAAAAGAGGATGTGTGAAGCCCAGCTGCTAAAAACAAGGTCTGTTGCCAGGATTTCTTTTTGTATGCTCTTGTTTATCTCTCCACCTAATTCTCCTATGAACTTTTCTCTCTGACTCTACCATCTCTACACCCCCTCCCACATAGGATATTTTCGTATCCTATATCCATTTCCAGAATTAGTTATTGGTGTTCACCTTGGAAAATCCCAGATTTAGAGAGAAGAGGTGGAAAAGAGAGAGAGAGAGAGAGAGAGAGACCCTGTTATTTCATTACCATGGATGCAGTGTAAGTTTTATTGGTTTCAGGGCTATGACAAGGTATCACACTCAATTCTGTGACAAAGTAGTGATGTGGTCCTATGGCCATATGGCTTAAGATTTTTGTGCATTGCACCCATTTTTGAAGGGTGGAGATATAATTGGTAATACCTATGTAAATGTTGTCCCCAAATGCTGGTGGAGTAACTTCCATTATGAAGATTTTTGGGGAATGCAAAGTGGAAAAATTCATTTGATTTCATTTCTACACATCCATCAAATGACTGGGTCAAAAAACAAGCACACTAACGGAATCACTCCCTAGATTCTTTAGTAGTTAAAAAGGTTAAGTGTATATCATCCTTTTTCTTATTTGTTCATAGAAACCTGTCTTATTAAGCAACACTTAGTAAGACACTTAATAAGCGTTTGAACAACTTTTCCATTTGTTTCTGCTCTGGTTTTACTATTTTTGTTGTTGTTGTTGTTGTTACACTTTGATGTCTCTCCTCCATCATTCAGGTTATGCAGGCTAAAATAATATACCAGAATATGTTAACAGAAGATTAGACTACTAGCAAATTCACTATCAGATTCCTTGAGAATCTGAGGAATAATAGGCAAAAAGGGTGCTACTTCAGTGTTGTGAATGCTTCAAAAATAGTTAAAGGTTTTCATCTGTTAATTAAGCAGGGCTCAAATAGGCCCTGGTACAGAAAGTCACAAAGTGAAAAAAGTAACATTTTCCAAAGATCGTCATGGGACAACTCTCCCACTGTGTTCCCAAGCCCATTGATTTTTATCAATCTAGTCATCCATTCCTGGTCTTCATGCCCACTTCCTGTGTCTATAGCTTTTCCTTGTCTATTTATAATTCATCTCTTGGTTCATGGATTTCACAGCAAGGCTACATTTATTTCTGACATTTCTCCATTTTATTCATTTTTTATATTCTGCAAGAACTTTGTTTTCATAAATAATGAAGAAATCCAATAAAAGAACACTAGTAATAATTGTCACATTAATACAAGACTAGCTCACCAGGGTAAGTTTTAGGAAATGTACTTAGGATCAATTGGTGGGGCCCCATTCTACTATATCCTTAATCACTCTCTGTTCCATAGTGGGTCTCTTATTGGGCCTGTCAATCTTACTTTGATTCATTAATAACTAACTGGATTGCATATATTATATACCAGTTACCTACCACACTATTTGAAACCAGTATTTTCCACAAACAGACTGGTAGAGTTAGAATCCACAATAGGATGTAGGCCAAATAGATTGTGATAAAAACAAAAACATCAGAGAAGTATAGAAAGAGCAGCTCCCAGACACCAAGTCCATACCTCCTCCGTCCTGATTACCTGCCACATAAATTGGTGACACGTTAAAAGGCATAATTCTGGGATATTACAATTTACATTATCAAGAAGGATCTTATAAAAATCTGTATTATTCCAAAGCTTCCAGGTTTATTTTAGTTGCCATCAAGTCAAGGAAACATTGATCATGCATAAAACGTGAGGCCCGGGCACAAGGTAGGATAAAACACAGTTAGATTTTAAATTCCCTGGTACTTAACATGTGTACTAGATACTTGCAGAGGTATAACACACACACACACACACACACACACACACACACACACACACGGAGATGACCAATATTGACAAATTTTACCTAATTTATACTTTTCACACTGGCTGATCTCATTATGTACAAATTCTTTGGTTGATATAGTTTTAGAGATAAAGGAGAGTTTAAAATGTAGCAACTTAAAACACCAAAGCTATCCAGCTCATCACCCAGACTAGGCAAATAAGTTATTTATATATCCTAAGAGAAAGAATCATCAAATGATCATTTCAGTGGAACATTCTTCAAAGGACACTTAGTATATAATGTCTCAGTGTATAATTCCAATGCAAACTGTAGCCAGGGGCTGCTCAGTACGTTGAAATGCAAAAAGACCTAAGAATAAGGCTCTCGCTCTTATGATCCATGCAAGAACAGGCTTTGCCCAGTGTGTTTTTAAAACCCGATTTCTTCTTCACTATTTCCAGACTGACCATCTCTGTTTCGTGACTGCCTTTTTTTCACATTTATTGTAATATGTTATTTTACTCTATTCTGAGGCTTAAATAACTCTGTCCTATTCTATTTTGTATTTCTATGAAAGTGTAATGTTATTTTCATGCTAACTTACCAGCATTTCAAGGTTAGATTATCTCATGTGCTTGTGAAGTGGACATTTAGGGACAAATCTCAGAGTAACTCCTCCCTTGGTTTGATATTCTCCCATGTATAGCCAGTGGGGAATACCAAAATAATTTATAGGCCAAGTGCAAAATGTAAATTTGGGATTCATTTTCAAAAAGCAAAGAAAAGGTATCATTAAAGATAGTAAACTACAAAACTTTATCCTTCAAAGTTTATATAAATAAAAAATTATAAATCTATGATATATAATATAGCAGACAATGATATATGAGTACATAATAAATAATATTTTATTAATATCTTGATTATAAAGGGTTTTTGATTCACTTTTTGGCAAGTTTACTTATTTTATCAAAATATATACACTTAGATTCATTTTCAGTTAATATGATTTAAAGCAATGCCATTCATTCTTGGCAAATTCAAGTTTGAAAATATTTTTTGAATATTATTTTTGAGAAGATTTCT
Organism: Urocitellus parryii; assembly: GCF_045843805.1. Taxonomy (NCBI): domain Eukaryota; kingdom Metazoa; phylum Chordata; class Mammalia; order Rodentia; family Sciuridae; genus Urocitellus; species Urocitellus parryii. Next base: position 174,356,034 of record NC_135537.1, on the reverse strand, counting down.
TTCACAATGACTAAAGCTACTAAGAGAATTTTTTAGGCATGACAGTTATAGTAGATTTTATGATTATTTTCAGATTAGTTATTTAAAAATGTATGTTTAAGTACATCTCGAGCTAATAATCCACAAGAAACAACTTTTTCAAAAAGATTTAACTCTTCATGTAGGTCATTTACATAGAAGTTTAAATTTAATTTAAATTTAAATTCATATAATAACTTTTTAATATTTCCTCTGATATCCTATAACTTTTCAAAGCCTTACAATAAACCAAAAGTGGCTTCATGGTTTGCTCATGATTCAAAATTCCTTTGTATGCATTCTATCCCTTTATCTTCAATTACAAGAAAAGCATCAATTTTAAATTGTCTTTTTTTGTTACTAATGGGTTCATTGGAAGCTTCGAGCAAAAATACTTTTCTTTTTAGTTTAATGCAACAATCCTTAAATTTGACTTCTGCAGTGAGCCAAATTATGTCTTCTCAAATTTATGTGCTGAAATCTTAAACCCCAGTATCTCATAATGTAACTATTTGGAGATAAGGCCTTTATAGAGGGTATAAGGTAAAACAAGTTTATATAAGTTGTCCCTAGCCCAAAATGAATGTCTTTGTAAGAGGCGGAAATTAGGATACATATACACACACACAGAGGGGGGCGGGCATATGAAAGCACAGGAAAGAATTGGGCATCAATAAGCCTAAGGGAGAATATTTGGAAGAAATAGTGTGAGGACATTTTAGACTTCCTGTCTCCAGAAGCATGAAAGAATAAATTTCTGTTATTTAAACCACCCAGTCTATGGAACTTTATTATGGCAGCCCTAAACAATTAATACAATTTCTGTTTCTAACTATGGAACCAGCCTAGGTGTCCTTCAACCCATGAAGGGATAAAGAGAACATATTAGATATATACAATAGGGTTTTATTCAGCTCCATTAATTCTTTTAAGAATAATTAAATTATGTCATTTGCAAGAAAAAATGGATAGAACTTGAGATTATTATGTCAAGAGAAATAATCCAAATGCAGAAAATCAAGGGTTCTAATTTTTTCTTTCATGTGTAGAAGCTAGAGAGGTAAAAGAAAAGAAAAAAATGTGTGTGTGTGTGTGTGTGTGTGTGTGTGTGTGTGTGTGTGTGTTGGGGGGAATCTCATGAAAATAAAAGGGCAACCGATAGAGTAGAGAAAGGGGGAAAGGAAGAGGGAGGAATACAGGGAATCATACTGCCTCAATTATATTGTTATATGTGTGCATGCACAAGTATGTAGAAAAGAGTCCCAATGTTATATAAGCTTATAATACATCAACAAAAGTTTAATTAAAAAAAAAAGCTATGGATACTTGCTTTACAATGTTTTGGCAGTTTACAAAACTTGAGAATTTGTGCCTTCTTTAAAGTATCAACTATATGCTGTGTATAGTCTTAGAATCCTGATATCATTATAATTGCAGTGCAGTGTCAAAAGAGCATTTCGCTTGTATATTTTTCTCTAACAAATGCATACTTGTGTTTTCTTTGGCGTACTGTTGAAAACATCATGTCAGTATTTATGTTGGAACTGCATTGAAATTAGCTCAAGCTGGGTAGAATGAACATCACTTGAATGTTGATATTCCTATCAGTGACAATTTCTTTTTATGAAGGCCCATTTTAATGTCTACTCATGTATTACAGACTTCTCTATAAAGGGTTTTTGTAGGGTCTGTACCTTGCATTGTCCAATTAGACCTGGGATTAAATTTCTTATTTCTCCCTCAGACATAGAAATGCAACCAATTTTTCTAGTTGATTGTATCCAGTAAAATTACTTAACTCTTTTCTCATAAAATTCCTACACTTTTTCTATCCATATAGGCAATTGTCACATCCAGTACTTTAACAGATTTATTTCATTTCTTTCCATTTTTATACCATTTACATTGGTTTATTCTTTGAAGTGTGTTAGAATTTCAATTAGAATATTAAATAGACATGTAAGGATATTCTCCATATTGTTTTACTACATGTTGAAAAAATGTGTTATTAACAACCTTTTTTTATTATTTTTATAGATTCCTTATGGCCTTTAGCATGTTTAAGACATTAACTTGTTTCTAGTTTAAGATACTACTTTTCAAAAGTAATCTTCTAATGCAAATCATTCTTGGGATAAACTTCAGTTTCTCTTCATGTGCTACACTTTTCATTTAATGATGTATTGTATTTGCTAGTATTTTTTAAAATAAATTGAAATTTATGTTTATATATGTATGTATGTATGTGTGTACATATGTGTGTGTGTATATATATATATATATATATATATATATATATACACATATATGACCTATCTATCATGTATAGGTAATTTTCCCTTTATACTTTATTTATTGCCTTAATACAAAACCAGTTTTTATTACATGACTAATATCTGTCAATATATTCTTTTATGATATCTGGGCATGATATTTATAAAACTCCTCAAAACCAAGATTGCACATTCTAATACATTTCTTGAATTTTTTTTCCTTCTGATCATTTGCATCTATATTCCTTACAGTGCTGGACTGGCAAGAGCTGCCCCTTCTTGCCGAAAGTCAGAAGCTTCTTGGAAGTCCAGTAAGTGAGGCTTCTTGGAAGTAGATCACCTTGTTTCAATGGAGCCTTCAGGTCGTTGTAGCTTGGGCACCATATTGACTGTGACTTCTTAGACACTCCAAGCCAGAAACATCCAGTTAAACTCCACCCAAACTCCTAAGCAATAGAACTAGGGTTTGTAAAGGTAGAATTATAACCCTGGCCTTCCTGCTCTAGGGCAGTTAGATGCTCATCCCCTATGCCAAGTGATAAATGATTAGTAGGAATAACTAACAGAAGTGGAAAGATTTGCATACCTATGCCTGGAGAGACTAAAGCCAAATCCTTCTTTTCTTGGAGATGGCTGTATACTCTCAGGAGCTTTGGAAATTGTAGCATGCTACATTTATATAGAAATGATCAGCTCTTTTCAAAGTATGTGAATGTTCTTTTATTTTATACAGGGAAAAAAAAGCAAAAAGAGATAAACAGAAAATCTTAAAGGTATCTGATAAAAGTCTATGTTAGATAACCCAGAACTAAGAACTGATATTGTAATTTTCAGTGGGATTCAAAGTATTGGTTGCTACCCTTGATTCTTGTTTTTTTTTTTAATTAATCAAATTTTTATTGTTGTTTTGTTGTTCATAGTTTTGGTGAGGATTGAGTCTTAACAGCACTACTGGAAAGAATGTATTGTTCTTTCATAAACACATGGAAATTCTTTTTTTTTCTAACTTGCTTTTTATTTCCATGGAAGACTCTTCGGAAACATAGCATCTCATTTGGAATAGCTGCAAGCGATGAAAATCCGTTTTTAGTCTTTTGCCCATCATTTCTACATGGCCAGTGTTCAACTCTGGAAAGATGGCATTAACCGTATACTCAAAAAGTGGCCCATGTTTCTTAAAATATTATTCTAAGTTACCAATCTCATGTTTCTACATATTGTTACAAGATGGAAAGAATTAACTATTTGAATCTATTTTTCTTGAGAGTCTTTCTAATTAAATTGCCATGTTCAAGATTGCTCCTTAATAAACAAAATACTGCAGCAACTACTGGTCTACCATAACCTATTTTATCTCCTTATTCCTATTTTGATTATTAACTCAGTAATCAATCTATCAGCAGTTTCTCTATAAACAAGAAAACAGTCAAATGTCCCAGTTTTGGCTTAACTTGATGTCTAAACAATATGCAGTGAGTCAATTGATTGGAATATTGTCACCACCTCTCCTTTAAAAAGTGTATTTATGGAAAAGCAGTTTTGGAAGAAATTCTGTTTTTAAAATATTTTGCTTTAATAATTTAGACAACTTATTCAGTAAAAGAATGGAAAGTTGGCATGGAACACCAAAATGTATACTGCAAACCATGGCAAAATATCCAGTCTATTTTACACATTGCTTACATATGGCCATGCACTATTTTATAGAGACAAGTTTTATGAAATTCCCAACATTAGCGGAAATGTGTGTTTTTATAAGTGACAAGAAATAAGTCATTCTTTGCATGTTTTATGAGAAACAACATTAGAAATTCGATACAGTTGCATTTTTCTCTGAAAGTCTGTTTAATCTGTATAGAACTGCAATAAATTATATTCAGTTCATTTTTTAGTTAAGAAGTAACTTCAAAATGAATAAACCGAACCAAAGAATTAAGGAATTAACAGGAAAATTCAAATGATGTAGGCAATTGATCTTGTCCTTCAGATGTATAATCTTTTCCTCATACTGCCTAGACTTTTCAATATACATGTGAGGGGTGTGTTTGTGTGTGTGTGTGTGTGTGTGTGTGTGTGTGTATGTGTGTGTGTATGTTCTGTTATTATAAGAAATGCCTGAGGCTAGGTACTTTATCAAGAAAAGAGGTTTATTAAGCTCACAGTTTTGGAGGCTGAATGTCCAAACATAGTTCTGGCTCTAGTGAGGGCCTCACTGGATACATCACTTCAGGGTGAATGGCATCATTATGGGAGTCCATGAGATAAGAGAAATCACATGACAAAACGAAGCCAGGGCAAAGGGAGAGGCCAGTCTTGATCTTATTATTACAACTGAGTCTCACAAGAGCTAACTGGGGTCCCGCAAGAACTACTTAGCTTATCCAGAAAGCACTGTTCCTACCGATCTCCTGCTAGACTCCACATCTGAAGGGTCCCACCATTTTTTTTTCTTTTTTTTTCTTTTTTTTTTTTTTATTATTGGTCTTTCAAAATATTACATAGTTCTTAATGCATCATATTACACGGTTTGATTCAAGTGGGTTATGAACTCCCAGTTATACCCCGTATACAGATTGCTGTATCACATCAGTTACCCTTCCATTGATTGACAAATTGCCTTTCTAGTGTCTGATGTATTCTGCTGTCTGTCCTATTCTCTACTATCCCCCCTCCCCTCCCCTCCCCTCCCCTTTTCTCTCTCTACCCCTTCTACTGCAAATCATTTCTTCCATTTGTATTATCTTGTCTTACCCCTCCTTTCCTCTTATAAGTCATTTTGTATAACCCTGAGGATCGCCTTCCATTTCCATGCGATTCCCCTTCTCACTCCCTTTCCCTCCCACCTCTCATCCCTGTTTAATGTAAATCTTCTTCTCAAGCTCTTCGTCCCTACCCTGTCCTTGTTTACTCCCCTTATATCAAAGGAGTCATTTGGTATTTGTTTTTTAAAGATTGACTAGCTTCACTTAGCATAATCTGCTCTAATGCCATCCATTTCCCTCCGAATTCTATGATTTTGTCATTTTTAATGCAGAGTAATACTCCATAGTGTATAAATGCCACATTTTTTAATCCATTCATCTATTGAAGGGCATCTAGGGTCCCACCATTTCTTAACACCACCACACTGGGTACCATTCTTCCAATACCTGAACCATTGAATGCTATTCACAAACTTTATCCTACCAAGGCAGTGTGCGTGTGTGTGCCTTAATTAATATTTTCAGTGGAAGTTGAGGCATGCACTTGATTTTGGAAAAGCTCTGTTAATCAACAAATAATATCTGACAGAATGTTCTGTACATCAGTGATGTGTTTGTGTGTGTGTGTGTGTGTGTGGTTGTGTGGTTGTGTTTGATCGGTTTAAACTTCAATTTGGTGGTATGTCAAATCCTTAGTAATAATCACTTTGCTTTAATTATAGCACACTTGTTGTGAGTCAGATACTTTCTGAAAAAGATAACCTTTTCATTTTTTTGGTTTAATGTTCAGTTGAGAATGTGATGAAGAATCTGTTTTTACAGACCAATGATAGGTTTTACTAAAACAACATCATCCGCGTGTGCCTGTGTGTTGTTGGAAATATTTCCATATACTTATATATAATAAAACGTATAGATGTGCACATACATGATTTTAATATTTAAATTTGAAGAATAAAAATACTTTCAGAATTTCCATTGATGTGTTTGCAATGTGTGCTCATCAATACGCCTTACCCACAGGCCGGTAGCTGTTATTCCAAGCCTAAATCCAGCAGTGTTTTGTGTCCTCTAGGTGGCAAACAGTATACAAAATACATGTAACAGGACTGAAAGAGGGTACAATGGAAATATCATCTTTTTTTTCTACATTGGAAGATGTAAGTCAAAAACAAAATAAAAACAAAACATGGGAAACACTGAAATATAAATATGATGGACAAGGTAATGTGTTGTCATCAGATGTGGCATTAGTTTTATTCAGAATTGGATCTTTAGATTTTTTAAAATTTCATGTTGTCCATAAGCAGAGAGTCTCTTTCGGCTTTCTCCCCAAGCTTACCTCAACTCCATTGTCTATTTCTCTGAAAGTGAGTGGTCTATGTAAATATAACCAAGCCTGGTTTCTTTCTCAGGATCTTTCAGACCCTTGTAAGAATCTCAAAGAGAAAGAATTAGCATAAAATATTTTCAAAGTTTTGGGATACTGAAAATTTTTTTTTATTTTTCATTATCATAAAAACATTATGTCTTTTGAAATAAAAATTTAAAACCATTTTTTATTTTAAAGTGTTTTGTTAAAGTCTTGGAAAACTAGTACCTGATGTGCTGAAAGCAAAGCATGAAGTCACAGGGCATTGACCCTGCTCTTTCCTGGGTAGTGGACTTCTGAGGAATACTCAGAGTTTCATGGAGGTACTTCCAGTCTACTAGACAAACTTTGGAGTCCAGTTTCTTTTAAATAGATTATTATTATTATTATTATTATTACGATTCCTTGATACAAATTCTGTGTTAGTGTCGCAAGGTTGCTATCACATATTGCCACAAATTTGGTGGTTTAAAATGACAGAAATGTCTTTACTCAAAGTTGCACAGTATAAAACTTTGAACAGGTATTGTTTTGTCCAAGCTCCCTCCCAGTGAAGGCTCCAGAGAAGACTCTTGCTTCTTCATGTTCCTGGAAACCTTTGGCTTTCCTGGGCTTGGACTTGAATTACTCCATTTCTGTTTTTGCTTTTTGCCTGTACTTCTTCTCTTTGTATGCTCTATTCAAATTGAGACACCAGGCATTGGATATAGGGTGCACTCTGATCCAGACTGAACTCACCTTAACATCTGCAAAGACCCTATTTCCAAAGAAGATCACATTCTGAAGGGCCAGGGTAGCTTTGGTGAAACACTGGTTCAACTTACTGCAGCATCTCAACAAAACTTTTTATTAAAAGGAAAGGTACATCTATGAAAAATAGTGCTTAAAAATTACAAGTTTAGAAAGAGGAGCTATGGTGATTTCTTACATCAACATACAGCAACATAATAAGAATTATCAAAGTATGAAGAAATAGGGAGATGCTGATCATAATTTGACCCACGTTTTGCAAAAGCCAAAAATGTGTACAGAGAAATGTGAACGCATCTTCGAACTACATTAAGTTCCCATAAAACTTTCCACTGATGCCTCTGAGTGACAAATTGACAGTGTTTCTATAGCATTTCTCATATTGCTAAAATGTTGAGGACTCTCAGTTGCTAAGTTTAGATCTTAAATGTCTCCCCAAAGACTTGTGTGTTAAAGGTGTGGTCCTCAGGGTGACACTATTGAGAGGTGGTGGAACTTTTCAAAGGTGGGGAATAAAAGGGGTTCTTTAGTCTGTTTGGGTTGCGTCCTGAAGGGGATCGATCGTAGGGCCCAGGTTCCCCTTTCTCTCTTTTGTTTCCCAGATGATGAGGTGAGCAGTTTTGCTCTATCATTTGTGCCCAGGCCCAAAGCCATGGGTCCAATCAGTCACGAACTGAAAGATCCCAAAGTGTGAACCAAAGTGGATCTTTTCTCTTTACAGATTATCTCAGATGTCTGTCACAGTGATGGTAAAGCTGACTAATCTATCTGTAGATACTATTCTTCCAGTCATCCTATTATCGATCATCTCAATAAAAATGACTCATTCAAAGTTTATCCCAGATGAGCATCATTTTACTCTCCATCTATGTAAAAATAATGGAAGAGGTGATTGTGATACAGTTATTCAGAGGCAGAGAGGGCATTTAGTTAAGCCATGCAGAGATCATAGCAGTAGGGGATATTTTCATAAAAACAGGATGGAATAAAACACAAATATATTAAATGTATTATTTCAAAATTTTATTAGCTAGAGACTGTTATTTCCCAGTATTTCTCATAGGAAAAAAAAAAAAACAGGCAACACTCCATAGTCTGGATCAATGATTTTGAGCTTTAATTAGAATTACATAAAATGCCCACTCCAACACAAGTTGCTGGGTCCCACCCCCAGAGATTAAGGTTCAGTGGGTCTGAAATGGAGCTCAGAATTATTTGCCTTTTAACAAGCTCTTGAAGTTGTATGGATCTTGCTCAACTGGGGTCCAACTTTGAGAACAACTGTCCAAGATGGATCAGTTGAAGATCTTATCCAATGGAATGAATCAGCCATAAAATACAACTTACCTTCAACCATCTTAAAAAAAAAAAAAAGAGTTCTTAAAATTTTTTTCCCTTCGTTAACATGACAAAGACTCTGCACTATAAATATCAATATTTAATACTAGAACAATCCTTATAGTTGGAAAAATAGTTGAAAGGAATATATATTAGGAGGAAGAAAAGAAATTGTCATAGAATTTTTATATTAGTGATGGGACTTTTATGTTTCTTTGAAAGTTACATATATAATATTTTTCATTTTATTTCCTTTATACTAATCCATTATTGAGTGAACCAATAGTAAATGAGTAAGTACATGGAATATGCTCAGAAAAGGATCTGGCACATAGAAAGCAACTTGAAAAGACTAAATTTTGTTTATGGAAATATCCATACAATGTGGACTGCCTCTGACATATCTGGTCCTCACAAAAAAGACTGGTAGAAGTTTTTTTGTTGTTGTTGTTGGTGGTGGTGGTGGGTGTGTATGTGCCAGGGATTGAACTCAGGGCACTCAACCACTAAGCCTCATCCCCAGCCCTATTTTGTATTTTATTTAGAGACAGGGTCTCACTGAATTGCTTAGCGCCCTGATTTTGCTGAGGCTGGCTTTGAACGCGCGATCCTCCTGCCTCAGTCTCCCAAGCCGCTGAGATTACAGGCATGCACCACTCTGCCCTGTTCTTCTAGATTTTATTTTCGTGAATATAAACACAGATAAATACACTTATGTTTTTCTGTGACTGAGTTAGTTAAAATCTACCTATTATTTTTGTATCTCTCACTTCATGATAACACCATGATACTTAGGGTAAATCTGCACAATTCTCTTTATTTGTGGGAGTTCTGTCTGGGGTTATGATCAGGCTTCCTTCATTAGCATGGGAGCAGTGTGTACCTGTGCTTAAAAAATCACCCTGAGAGCTTATACAAAGTGGAGTACGCCCCCTTCTCTCCCGTCTCCTGCTAGTCAGGACTACAGCTTTCTCTTCTTTTCCGTGGAAGCGGCCACATTTTAGATTCTTTCTCTTGTTTTAAAATCATTCAGAGATTATCCTGTGGCTGTCTGTTACACACTTTTGTTTCCTGAGGTTTGGAATCTTAATTAGCCCACCCCAGGCTAGTTGAATAATCTGTTTTTAATATGGCCAGGGAACCTGAGCAGCATGCAAGCTTCCTTGGAGAAAAACTGATGTTCCAGGAGAGAGAGGCTTTCCTGCGCCATCTCAAGCAGGGTGCAATTCTTTTTGAAAGATGCTTTTCTAGTGTAGAGAGAAACAAACCTATTTTTAACCACCCAAGCAGTTAGAAGTTAGGATAAGCTTTGAATTATACATCAAAGGTTGTTTATAAACTTTCTCGATGGACTTGTGTGTGGGGTTTGTGTGAATGGGAAGGAAGAGAGTCAAGATTTTTTTTTTTTTTAAAAAAATATGATTTAAACGCCATTCTCTGGTTCTGTTTGCCTTCCAGAAAGCAGATGACAATTGTGCTGTGGAAGAAAGGAACATAAGTGCTATCAATCTCAAGTCTATTTCAAGTTTAAGCTTTCAGCTGAATATGGCAAAGCATAAATGTAATTGCTTTTCAGGCTTCAAACTTTATCTGGTTGAAATGAGAAAGAGGGAGGAGGGAATCTTTAATTCTGTTTCATAAATACTGGGGGGAAAATAGAACACTTTCATCTAAAAAAACTCTGACACTTTGACAATGTATAACGTGGTGGTCTTCAAACCCATGATTGAAGTCATTTCCAGTAAGTCAAGGTTTTACACATTTCCAAATGGCTGGGAAATTGGGAAATTCTCTTAGTTACACAGATTTTCCTTCTACTGTGGATTGAACCAGAAGAGTTACTTGATTTATCTAGATCTTTCTTTTTCATTCCCATCTTAGTGGAAGCCTTTCACAGCCACTCTAACTCTGCCTAGACCTGCCTGTGGGAAGACCTTGCATCTCGAGAATGTCTAGTCTAGGTGGAGCAGGAAGGAGATGGTAAAGAAATGAGAACTGTGTGCTAGGGAAAGAGGAGAGTCATGGATGCAAAAGGAACAACAATAACTTATTGCAGAACATAATCTTTCGAAACCAGTATTTTGAATAAAGGGCCTTTTGTTGGTGGTGGTATCTATTTTCTTTACCAACAGTTTATTAGCTCTTATATAGGTATGGTCTTTCTCTTAGTTCCTTCCTGTGGCTTATTCCTATAATGTAATCTAACTGTTAAGCAGTTCATCATACCAGGAAAAATGGTCCAGGTCTTTAAAGTAGGTGAGCACAGGATACAACGAGGTGCCCTTTCAATGGAGGTCTGGGTGCTGAGGCTCTCTAGGGATTGGATGATTCAAGAAAGTTGTGTACATTTAATTAATCCACTGTTATTATCAATTTGACCATTTTGAAGGGCATAAGTTAATTTGTGGGAAACTGGGAGCAATGCATATGATTCCTGTTCTCTGTTAGAGAATACACATTTCTATAAATTGCAGGCTTATTTCAATACATTGTAACATCTTACTAGTTTGTTCACAAAATTAATTAGTTAAATAATTTTTTTGTGGGGGTTACTGGGGATTGAACTCAGGGGCACTCAACCACTAAACCATGTCCCCAGCCTTATTTTGTGTTTTATTTAGAGACAGGCTCTCACTGAATTGCTTAGTGCCTCACTTTTGCTGAGGCTGGCTTTGAACTTGCAATCCTCCTAACTCAGCCTCCCCAGCTGCTTGTATTACAGATGTGTAACACCATGCCTGGCAGATAAAATTCTTAACAGGTGAGTCTTATTTCTAACTCTTTGAAAACATTTTTATTTTCATAATTTTCACTTTTTATCAGAAGGTTGAACTTCTCATACTTTTGACTCAGCTTTTTCTTATCTTTCATAAAAATTCATAAAATGAGGAGGAGTATAATAATGTTATAGATAATAATGTTAATAATATGTTCTCAGAAGAGTTCAATCAGTGAATAAATGTAAGTGCACATCAAATAGTACTTAATGTATGGAACCTACATGAATGTGAGTTGTGGTTTAGGGATTATATTTTTTTGTAAAGTGTCTTCTAATGTTAAATCTTGGAATAGGTGACTGTAATTTTGAAGAGACATCTTCCAGATGCATCAGGACTTTTACAACCCATGGACCAATATTACAATTTCTTCAAGCCTTTAACAATAATACCACACAAAATCCAAGCTACACAACTATTGAATCAATCCCCTAACTCTAAAGAATAACTTCTTTATGAAGCAGAGCTCCACATATGCTTATCAAAAGGGTCAACCTTTTAAATGTAATTTAATGTTTTGACATTGACTGTCTTCCAAACACAAGCAGGATTTTCTCCTTACATTTGGGTCTGTGTAAGTTCTGCAATCTTGCTTGTTTCTTCAATTTGCACTTGAATTAAGCATGCTTTCGGTCACATTGTTCCTCATGTGCTCATGTATTCAATGGTAACTCCTTGGCAAGAACGGCCTTTTTGTGTACTGCTCTCAGCTCTCTGAATCTTCATTTTCCCTTGATCCTGAAATGTATCTGTTTTATTATAATTTCTTCTTTGCAATCTCAGTAACTTTTGTTGTTGTTCCAGGGAGAAGCCTCTTTTGTCATGGATGGGTACATTGTAGGCACTTCATAATGTCTGCACATCGAATCATAAATTCAAAAGCAGAAGAAGAAACCATTAAAACCCAATGGCATCTATTCTTTTTCACTTATGCAAATTATCTCCCGTCTCAGGTGTCCTCTTGGAGTCTCACCTAGTGAATGAAGCCCTCCTTGAGTATCCCAGACCTCAGGGATATTCTTTCCAAAAAAAAAAAAAAATTGCTCCTAGAAGAGAATTGTTTTTCTCTTTCTCCTCCCTTCGTCCCTTCCTCTTTCTCTCTCCTCCTGATTTTTCTCCTCCTCCTCTCCTTCCTCTTCTTGTTCTTCTCTGTTTGAACTGTTAGTAAGTCCTCATTCCACCCAGCCCCTGGGCAAAGCTATAAGAGTAAAAGATTCTGGAGGTAAATGCAATGTGATATAACTTGTTACAACCTGCATTCACATGTGCTCATGCATGTTGGGCATTCAATGAAATCAGGTTTAGTAAAGGTGGTTGTCACTTTTCTCCACAGTTCATTGAGAGACAAGGAGCCTCCCCAAAGATAAAATAGCAGGACTGAAGAACTTCCAAGGAGTTTATGGGTAAAGAGATAGTTTTGTACTGATCACACACATGACATGCTGATCAGCGATATTGCCATGCTGGGTCTCAGAATCTCAAACAACAATAACAATGGACAGTTAAATTCTTAGAACAGAGTGAGAGGGACCAGGAAACAATAAAGAAGGAAGGAAAGAGGGCTCAGACTAAAGTGTTAGAGTGCCTTTGAACCTGATGTTAAATCAACGACAGATAATGAGCAGCTGTGTACAGAACCTCACTGGATAAAGGGGAAGTTCTATTTTGGCTGTAGGAATGTTTGTCCTTACAGGTGTGTGGCACTTTTGAAAGTCTTGGGTAATTATTTATAAATGCACTTCAATAACATGAAAATGGCATGACTTGCAAGAATATGGCCTGACGCAGTCTGGCTCCACAGCCTCCGTGTCAGGGTTGAATTCCTGGGCCCATTTTCCTTCCTTGGATCTGAATGGTTTTTCTTTCAGCCAAGGGATAAAAAAGAACAGCAGGCAATTTTCCAGATTCCCCCTGAAATGGAGGATATCCCCATTACCATTAATTGTGATGTGCTTTCTATGTTTCTTTTTTCAAGAGAAGTGCTGGATTAAGAAATGTATGGGCTTGTCAACCAGAGACAGAAGGCTGGCTACGCTTTGGACAGCATGGAATATTCTTTGGAACGTAATCCTGGAGCCTTAAATGGAAAAAAAAAAAATAAAGACAATCTTAAGACCAAGGCCCACCATGGAAAAGCAAGCCATGGGGTCTATAAACATTGAAAACTAATATTTTCCTTTTTTTTCCCTAATATTTCAATAATTTGCTAGCTTTCAGAATTTAGTGATTCTTTTTATTTTCAAAAATTTTCTGGAATTATGTCAAGAAAAATGAATAAAACAACAACAGCCCTGCTACCTGGCAAAGGATTAAAACATGACTTCAAAAACAGATTCTATAAAACATGCCAGCATTAACCAGAGTCTTGATGAGGACGCAGACACAGCCTGTTGTAGATAAGAACAATTGTACAGGTTTGTACACCCTAACTTTTATTAGTCTTTCAAGTTGCCTCTGTAAAATCATGATAAATGTAAAACCATGTCAGCTTTCTGAAAAAAAATACGTTTTTGGAAGTAAATGAAAAGTGAGACTATCCAAATGTTTGCTGCTTCTCTTGGCATGAATGAAATGATGCAAGTCTTGTGAGTTTTACCTTTTATTTCATACTTTTACATGAGTAGCCACTCAGTTCCATTGTTACTTAATTGAAGTAGATTTGAGACATGTGTTCCATGAAACCATTACAAAATTTTGTATGCTTCAATGCCAATTTCAAAAGCCTTAATTTGGATAGAAATGCAGACTGCCAACATTGTTACTATCAAGACTGCAATCATGTGTTTAAAAAGTTAAGACTCTGATGATATAAAAAGAACATTTTGTGAAATAACTTGGACAAAGCTAAAGCCATTCACTCCATTAGGACTCACTTAGGATGTTTCTATTTTAGAGCCACTAGCTATAGAAGTTTATTATTTGATTATGTTATTAATCTCTTCACAGCTTATATATATACTTTAATGTGTAAGAGGTTCTGATCTAATGAACATTTCATATATTGCTTTCAGATTAGGAAGCAGTAAAAATGATACGCTATGGAGATCTCTTTTGACAATTATATAACAGCTCTGCACCATAGTTTGGGCATTTATACAATTAGGATATTAAGGTCAACTCTGCTAACAACGTTTCAAGGGTTTGAAATAATGTGAGTAGGTTTCAACAAATATTAGGTAGTTTCAAGCTGCTTTTCAATGAGTTGAGTCCTAGGCATTGACCAATTAGGTGGAAATTTCCACCTTGCTTGATTCTGTCCTGGGTAGCACCATCTCTAGGGCCTCTCCGACAAAATGATCCAGGTTCATCTTGACATCCTTCCCTCCTTGATGAGTTTCCTCGAGAGGCTAATATGAATATTTCCCTACACATGGATGCCTTCCATATCCAGTGGAAGAAAGGTCAGAGACTCATTTCACTAAAATAATTTTTAAATGTAATCTAGGAGCCATTCCTCTTTGATCCATTCCCTCATTCCCCAGAAAAGACAAAATTTTTACCAAGCTGCTAGGACTGTGAACAAGTTACAAGAGAATGGAAAGTCCAAATTTTTCCACTGTACTTTTCCAACCAGTGGAATTATTTTAATTATTTTCAAAATGAGTCCAAAGGTCTACATTATTCCAGCAAAAATCTTTGTGTATGGAAATATTTAAATCACCTTTTGAATGGTTAGCAATGGCCTTTGTTATGAAAAGTTACATGAAGTGTGCCTAAATTTTTTAAGTAGAAAAGATGGTAAAGGAATCTTTTCTGTCTAATCCTTGCAATGTCCATGAATAAACTTTTATAAAAAACCCCTAAATACATCTTAAGTGGTATAATTTAATATATTTTATGGCATTTGGTACATGATCACTTAAAAATACTTGTCCAGTAACTATGAAACCCCCAGAATTATCACAAAAAAATCAGTCTTTTCCTCTATTTCATAATAAGATAATGGGTATCAAATGTCACTCTCATCAAACATAATAGATTTGTCATTTAATGTTTCAGATAAGAATAGACTACACATATTTGTCTCCCTCATTTATGCCACTGTAAAATTTTCAGTCATGAATGTTGCTTTTAAAAGTAATTAATTTTGAAAATACAGTTCCTGAGAATCCTTAAAGTTAATGTAGCCTATTAACTTTCTCCCCAACTAAGACATTATATTTAGAGAAAATCAGAAGCAGCCTAATTATAAAGATTGTCTATGAATCCTTTTTAAATGAATTATTTCCATGAGTAACTGAAAGACTTGTGTGAAAACTATGTTGCCATATTTTTTTTTAAAAAGTCCATTCACCTAAATGATTGAACATTTCTACTTTCTTTTAATTTTTATTTTTTCCAGCTTTATTGAAGCATATTTAACAAAAATCACATATGTTACAGGCATACAAGGTGATGTTTTGATGTAAGTATAATTTGCAAAATGATTGCCACTGTCAATTACCATTCCATTATTTAGTTACCCATTTTTTAAGAAAATGTTGAAGATCTAATCTCTTAACAAATTTTAATTATGCAGTACATTTTTATTATCTATAGTCACTATGCTGTATGCTAAGTCTGAGAATTTAGTCATAACTGCAAATTTGTTCACTTTGATCACTATCTCCTCCCTCTACAGGCTCTGGAAACAATATTTCTAGCCTATTTCTATGTGTTTGTTTATTTTAGACTCTACCTATAAGCAAGTCATACAGCATTTGACTGTGTCTGGCTAATGTCATTTAATATAATGTCTTGTTTTGCCTCCAATGTCAGAATTTCCTTCTTTTTAAGGCTAAATATTGGTATGGACATAAAAATTAAAAATTGAACTGCCATAGGATGCAGCCATCCCACTACTGAGAATGTATCTAGAGGAAATAAAATCACTATCTCAAAGAGATATCTGCACTCTCAAGTTCACAATTCACAACAGCCTAGATAATCAAGGTTCCATCCATAGATGAATAGTTAAAGAAAATATGGTGTATAAAATATTATTCGGCCTTAACATACATACTTTATTGCTTATTCATTTTGATTGTTGCATTATGATTAAACATAGTAGTGGGATTAATTGTTACATATTTGAGTATGCATGTAACATAATTTACATTAAATGAAGAGCTATTTGAAAACCCAAAGCAGGCATTCTATTTAAGCATCTTTCAAATGTGTTCCAGCAATGAGAAATCAAAAGATGATGGTATGGAGGATAAGAGAAAATAAAAGAGAAAAGTAAGTTATTACAAAAATAAATTTATTTGCACCTGTCTTTAGAATTCATGGATTTAGGGATGTTACAGATGAGAATGTTACCATTTGAAGTGTTCAAGTCATTCTCATTCTGAAAAGACATTATCCTCCTCTCTTATATCGATTTATCTATCTATATCTTTGGTATCATGTTTTTTATTATGATTAAAACTCTTCCTGTTTTTTTTTCAGAACACAGGAGACTAAAATCCTACTTTCACTATGCTTCTCTGTGTTGTCTTGGACCTCACAATAAGACCCAGGGAGACTGCTCAGAGGAAAATCACTACACTTTAGCTCATTGACTAGGGTCACTACTGAGAATACTGACTCCTGTCACTGTTTCCAAAGCACATTTTTTCCATCTGTTTTAATTTTTCTCCCTAATATTAGGACTGGGTTCCCATTTCCTATATGGACATAACTTTTTATAATAATAAGGGAAATTTTTCCTGCTTTAAATTTTTTTCAACTTCATAAAGGTGAAGTTGACAAATAAAGGTAGTATATCTTTAGGAAGTACAGGGTGATATTGTGTTAAATGTATTTATTGTGAAATGATGAACTCACCCTAAATTATACATCTATCACCTCAAACATTTATCATTCTTTTTGTTGTAAGGACATTGACGATCTCTCTTCAAAATTTTCAAGTTCAGTAAAGAATTAACTCTAGTGACCATGCTGTATGTTAAAACTCCAGATCTTTTTCATTTTGAATAATTGAAAACTGGTTCCCTTTGATGGACAGCTCCCCATTCCTCTCTACCCTGGCAACCAACCACCATTCCACTCTGTTCCTAAGCATTTTGACTTTTTTCCAGATTCCACTATAAGAGAGATCATGCAGTATTTTTCTTTGGATTCCTGGATTATTTTCTTTATCATAATGACTTCTGAGGTCATTGATGATTGACATAGTTGCAAAGTAACAAGATTTCCTTCATTTTTAAGACTGAATAACATGTATACATACATATATATATATATATATATGGGTAAAATGGTTAAAGGGGTAAGATATGTGTGTTGTTTATATATATATATATATATATATATATATATATATATAAAATTATATATAATATTATACACACATACACACACACACACACACACAAACACATGCACAAAGGAATGAATTCATTCTTTTGTTGATGAACACTTAGGTTGATACTGTATCTTAGCTGTTCCAGTGCTTATACTATAACATGGGAGTGCAGATGTAAAAAACTATGTTATTTTATTAACATACACACCTTGAAATGGGACTGTTGAATCGTATAACAGTTCTATTTTTAATAGTTCTCTGAACTTCTGTACCCTTCCTCTCCTTCTACAAGATACAAATTCTCATAACTTTCTTGACTACTGAGAAAATTTTCTGGGATGGGTTTATACATATAAACACTTGCCCTCTACCACTCCAGATTCTTCACCTTTATTCCTCAGTTTCATATCATGAGGAAGCATTTTGAGCCCTTGAATAGAAGGGCTCCTAGTTATGATGCAGAAGGTACAAAGCAGTTCAGCATGGATGGAAAAGAAAAGCAACAGAGACCAGATCAATGCATATACCATACCCCAGGGGGTGACAGCCACTGCACCTAATGGTCATAGAGTACAATAAAGCCATAAAAGTAAATTTTTTTTAAAAAAGGATGCACTACTCCCAACAGCCACCCACCCAAATATTGCCATAAACCTAGCAGCACCAATGGAATATGTAATCAGAGGGCACTTCCATGATGCACAGGTGAGGGAGGCCCACGGAGATAGGATTCCAGGGTGAATTTCTTTGTTTATCTTTCAAAAACAGAAAGCATAGGAATGGGACTGTGGATAAAGCAGAAACTTATTCCACAAAGAGAAATATAAGCTACTTATAATTTATAAAGCCAAATAAGTGTGTATGTATGCTACTAATAAGGGCAAAATTAGCCGTTATTAAAGGAGACAATATAAAATTTACATCTTAAGAATAATTGCTTTGTTAAAAAAATTATATTTTCCACTTATATGTATTTTATTGAATATTTAATTTTAAAGACAAATTTAATGTGATTAAAATACCAGTTTTATTTAATTATCAATTCAATTTTTAAAATTGTGAAATACAGTAAAGAGGTAAGTAGTGCATAAAACATAAAATGGTGTCATTTTAAGGCTTACTGAACGGCAATAAAAACGACATCTGTTCAACTTGTACCTCAGCTGAGGACAGAATGTTCTTGCACCCCAGGAACCACCGTGGGGCCCTTCCTATCATAAACCACTCCTCCTCTGGTGGCAACTGCTTTCCTGATTTTTAATGGTTTTGTGGAGGTGTAACTGGCTACATACAAAGTCTGCAATTTAATCCATTTTGACACATATAGATGGTTGTAAAATAATATTCATAACAGAGACCACAGATATATATATATATATATATATATATATATATATATATATATCCCAAATTTTCCTTTTGGCAACTAGAAGCCTCTTCCTCCCTCTTCTCCACTCTCATCTTTCCCAGATAATGCAATCCTACCTCTCTTATCCCTATATTTTAGTTGTAATTTCCTGGAATGTTCTGTAAATAGAATCATACAGCAAGCGTTCTTGTGGTTCTCTGGCTCTTTCAATGACACAATTTTTCTGAGATTCAACCATGTTGATGTATTTATTAACAGTTCATTGTCTTTTATGGCTAAGTAATATTCCTGTGTATGTGGCAGGCACGTGCTACCCATTTACCTGTGGATAGATAAACACATTGTTGCCATTTTTTTCTCATGTTATTACAAATAAAGTGCATAACAGACTGGGGTTGTGGCTTGGTGGTAGAGGGCTTGTCTAGCATGGGTGAGGCACTGGGTTCAATTTTCAGCACCATATATAAATAAATGAATAAAATAAATGCCCATCAACATCTTTTAAAAAAAAGTGCATAATGTTGCCATGAGAAGGTTTATGGCCACATTTTTGTAAGGATGTATGGTTCCCTTGAGGAACCATATCAAGAAGCCCAGTGGCTGGGTTACATCGTAGATTCAGTTTTAAATGTTCAGATAACCACCAAATAGTTTCTCAAGTAGCTGTATCAGTGAATCTTCCCACCAACGATGAGAATTCCATATCTCCATGTCATTGCAAAGCTTCATGTTATCAGTCTGGAATTTTTAGCATATGTCATAACTGACACTCTTCATTGATAGTTTTTTTTTAAATTTCAGCTGAAAATGTCATCCCTAATTTTTTTAATTCTTACCCATTCTTTGCTTCCCTAGCTTGCTATGCATAGCCCTGTCTCAAATGAATTAGGAAATCCATTTTTCCTTTGCAGACAGGTTCTTGTCCTTGGATTTTGAACTATCATGGTAACATCTCTCCTGGATATCATCTCCAATCATATCTCAGCTTGTACAGGATGACAAGGGTGAGATAAGAATACAGAGTTTGCTATCACACCCTATCAACTCACCTTTGTACATAGAATCTAATATTATAACCAAATTTTTAGTATGAAAAAAAAATTTTTTTTGGTACCAGCAGTTGAGCTCAGGAACTCTTGAACACTGAACCACAATTCCAGCCTCTTTAATTTTTATTTATTCACTTTTTGAGACAGGGGCCTTTCTAAGTTGCTGAGGCTGGCTTTGAACTGTGAACCTCCTGCCCAGTTGTGGGGATGACAGATGTATGTCAGCATGCCCAGCTGAATGAAAAAATACAATACACTTAATGTTTAGTTTGCAACACTTTCTTTTTATCTCTCAAAATCAGAATAAGAAAAAGTAACATAGTTATGAGAGCACTAGAGATGAAGATAAATTATCAGAACAAAGTATTGTAAGTTTTTTTTCCTGTCAATAATTGCATACAATTTTGTACAACTACGACTAAAAGGTATTTAGTTTCATACATTGAATTATGTTTTGATATTCAAACATGTTTCCACAGCATCAGATGATTACAAATCCTGGACATTACAAAGCAGAACAGTGAAATCACTAAATACAAGGGAAAATTTATATCTTCTACCATTTTTATCAAGACAATAAAGAAGGCTCAATTTAAAGTTACTGTGAAGTTTCAACTTGCTGGTTTTCAGTAAGAAGTGAGTTGAGATGCTTCTGTCATCCAGAGAATAATGTAAATCTTTATTTTTAACTCATGGAAATAAATGGATGATATTTTTCTGTATATTTCTTCTGATAAAAAGAAGAAAAATTAATTTTTTATGAGGGAAGAGCCCATGTGCCTTTCTGACCTCATTAAATTTAGATGAAGAGTCAAAGAGAAAGTAAAATCATCTAAAATTCAAAACAATACCAGTCCATGTGAATAATGTTGGGTATTTTGCTGCATTATGTAGTCTTCCTAATTCATATATATTCTTCTTCAGTTATTACTTTTTAACATTTGTAATACAACCAGCTACTTCAAAAGTAGTCAATGAAGACCCAAACTCTAAGAAATTGTTATGTCCAAAGAAAGACTAATGCCAAATTTGTACTTTTGGATTCATTATTGATAAGGAAATTTAGACAGTAAATACATTTTATTTCTTTACCCTTGATGCAACAGTGAGTGGGCTACTTAAATATTCTACCTATTACTCTAGAGGGATATTTTTTTTAATTTGCCCAGGATATCTTTATACATAAAAGATACATTGCAAATACTAAAACTCTTTCACATCTTTACAGCATGTTAGAACAACGTATATGCAATGAATCTTTTCTAACCTAAAAAAAAAAAAACTAGTAGTTTTCTCTCATCACTCCTTTGATTAAAATTAGCATGTCTAAAGAAGACTGTCACATTGAATACCTGAAATAACTGTTGCGTGACTTTTAGTCTTGTTGACATGACACTGTTACAAAAGTAAACTGACTATGCTCTATTATATAATATTTCTCCAAGATAATATTTTCAGAAACTGGAAATGCAAACAAAATGACTTTAAACTCTCATTTGTCAAGAAGATCATTTACACTAAGGCCTTTTTTTCTATATGTTTATTTCACAGCTAGAATAGTAGAGGAAATATGTCTCCCTGATAACAAAAATAAAACACTGTTTTGCATTTATAAGAATGTTGAGGAAATATATAGGAAGAAAATAATAAAGCTGGTGATTAAAAACCTGATGGTAAATTTAAGGTCTATGGAAACAAATGTTGAATAAACAGAAGTTTCATTTTAATGGCTAAATATCATTTTTGGTAATCTACATTGAAACTCCTTTGGTGAACATAACTATATGCCATTTGAATGAATAAAATCATTAAGTACTATGAAAACACCAAGACTTAGAGTTGAAATCCAGCTAATTTATGTGTAAATTATATGGTATCTACAATTTTTTCTAACAATTAGGATTACATTAGAGCAAGTAAGAAAAAAAATCACACCTCAAAGTGGCTTAAATAATAAAATTTTAAGAGAAAATCTTCAACAATTTGAAAGTTAGCAAACTTTTGTAACAGTAGTATCAGTTTTTTTAAGAAAATTGGGTTATATTCTTGCCACTTCTTCTGACACACTCTGGAAGGACCCCTATGCCACACTTTGTTTTGGGAAGAGTTCCATTGAGTTTGGAGGATTTCTAGAATCAGTCATGCCCCAGGGAAGAAAAATGAACAACTGTCAACATAAGGATGACTGATCAATTTTTAAGTCAATGATCCTGTCCCTGGGCATTTAATTCAATAAACTGTGGTTTTAGGATCAAGACCTTTTTCCTTTTTTTTTTTTTTTTTTTTTTTTTTGCGCTACAGGCAGAAAACAGAAAAACAGATAAAGAACTCACGTCAGAAGAATATCATATAATGCAAACCAAACTGCTCAGGGAAGAAATCAGTGGGAGGACATTTAGAATTTTTTGTGGTTGTGGTTGTGGTTGTTGTTGTTGTTGTTGTTGCAGGTATCCAATGAGTCTGATATAATTTCAAAATGATAAATCAAACTAAAGATACATTTTTCAAGGTAAAAAACAAGAACCGTGGGATAAAATAGAACTATGGGTGATGGGTGATGAGTATAAGCAATAATTATTTCTATTAATAGCTCATGGAAGGAATCAGTAGACATTACATAAAGATGTAGAATAGAAACTATTGTATACAAATAAACCTAACCATGAAAATAAAAAAGCTCCAAATTATCAGAAACAAACACATACCAAACAACCCACATAAAATAAATCACAGTATATAATATATAAAGGAGCAATGAAAATAAAAATTAAAGGTTAAATGTGATTATTGTCATAAGATCAAATGTATCTACTTTGTCAATAAAAATATTTATTGAAAATGATGATAAAGGAAAACAATATAATGAACCTGATTGAATCATACTGAATGTCATATGCAGAGGATTCATTTGAAAAAATTTTGACTTAGAAGGCTCAAAATAAAAGTTTAAGCACATATTTAAAAGTGGAGATAAGTTAAAATATATAGAAAATACTTAAATTTCCATTTAGCTTATTATTTCCCTCTAGAAATTGCTTTTAGCAGTAACTATGTAGTTTTAACCTACATCAAATGTAATCAATTTTATTATTACTTTTTAGTAGTTCAGCATGATATCAAAATAATGTGAAATCTCATATTTTTTCCAAAATATCAAATGGAATAAAAATAATGCCTATTTATTGCTGAAATAAAACTTACCTACTGAATTTAGGAAGTAACAATTTATCCACTGGACATTATATAGGGGGTAGTATATTATTCCTTTCATGGAGAAATAGGTACACTTTTTTCTGTTGAGTTTCAAAAATTTTAGAAATTACCTCTAAAATTCTTGAAAAAAACATTATTAAACAAATATATTGTTTCTATAAAAGTCTAACAATATATAGAATTACAAATAGTATGCTGACAGTTGGAGTAAAATGGGTATAAAATTCTTATTGTCCTCTTATCTATGAAAATTGCCAGTATTGACATTTCAAGAAAGATGACTGTAATTAATCCCACACTGGCTGAAAATTAAATAAAAATCCATCAACTATAATGAATCTCTCATAGTCTCACACCCATTGCTAGTAAAACTCTTTTCCAATAAAGCTGATATTACATCCTTTGCTGTTCTGAATGTGGATTGACTAAACATGAAGCACTGCTTTAGCAATTGTATATATGTAATCCTAGCCTGGTAAAAATCTTTCGATGATGAAAACAAATTCAATTGCTTTCTTTCACTGCAGCCCTTTTATTTGAATACCCAGAATAGTATACATTTTGCAAATCTGACTTAATGCCCCAAATGGTGATTGGTGCTACCCCATTTCTAAGAGAATACAGAAAATGATGTGCTGAGTTTTTATGTTGGGAACTCAGAAAATAATTTTGTAAATTGACAATATTAAGGTCCCAATGCTTATATACGTCTGAATCAATGGGAAGGTTATTATATTTTGGGGATATTGGATGCATCCTCATTATCCAAATCACAGTGGTTTCAGAGGGAAAATAAACTCTATGAAAGAAAACATGCTAAGAAATTGTGTAGCATAGAAGAAAAACAATAAGGAATAGATAACAAGAAATGATGCTGATCATATTTTATCACATTTACTGAGCTGTCATTATCATAAAAATAAACCTATTCTCCCCAACTTTGGAGTTGAGAATACTGAGGCATGGGGATATTATGCATCTTGGGTTTTATTCAGTAGGTGCTGCTTGAAGCAAGGACTCTGGTGTTTGTACTCTCAGAAGGGGAGTGAGAGAAACAGAGTCAGGAAGGAAGAGTAAGTCATGGATGTCACCTGCAGATCAGCTTCTCCTCAATCCCACAAGGAGTTTTGGGACATAATTACACCACAGAGATAGAATTCCTTAGAGGCAACTAACTAGTCTTTTGTGTCCTTCTCTCAGCTAATCATTTGGGTGAGGTGGCTGTCACTCAACTGAGGGCAAATTTCTGGGGACAGGGCAGCTTTCTGACGCTAGCAGTCAATACTCCCCTGCTTGGGGGTAAGGACACTTGCTCAGAAAAGAGATGCTGGCAGGGCACAGATAAAATCCACTACGTGAATTGATTCGCTCCAGGCCACACAGCAGAGTCAATACACCATCCAGGCATTCTGACCCCAGATCCTGGGCTCTTAGCCACTAAGGTAAATGAACAGGTTTTGATATGACTTAATTTCCATTAACATGCAGTTTAGTAATTGTAACAGCCAGATGCTTATCATCAATAATAGTTAAGAAATTCCCTGGCTGTTAAATGCTTCATGTGCATTTAAATGTTGGCTGAATTTCTTTTCTTCTGAAAAAAATTTAATAATTATTTTCTGAGTATATATTAAGTATCTGCAATTGACAGTGCACAGTTCTGGGTACTGAGATTTAACAGTGAAATAGATTGACGAGGTCTGCCCTAGAATTTACATTCTGTTGAGAAAGCAACAACAAAGTAAAATAAAGTATGTGCAATATAATATCAAGAAGATATTGTGAATAAAAATAAACAATGTAAGGGAATAGAGAATTGTGGTTTTTAAATTATAGAGTGAGGAGAGTAGACTAGGGAAATTTTATTCTTTATTTTCTTTCCAACCACTCTGAGGCTAATGGAAATATATTTTCCTCTTTAGAGCAACGCCTAGGAAATTATTCTGTCTCAATATCCTGAGTGCCCAATTCCCTATCATTAGCAAGATAAAGGTTGTGGATTATTGGAAACAGTCAAATGTAATTCTTCGCTATGGAACTAATATTTGCTGGTAGTTTTCCACCAACTGTTGAGAGCCACAGCCGAAGGGGCCCCAGCAAACTTCCAGCTACCAGCAAACTTCCAGCTGCCAGCTGATGATTGGCTCACATCGCCCCAGCAACTTCTAGCTGATTGGCTCCTGATTGCTCATTGGGCTGTTTCCCCGCCCTTTCAGACTACAGAACTGCTCATTGGGGGACTTTTTGGCTCCGCCCACGCGACCCAGCCAATCGGCCTCAAGAGCAGGAGGAGTGGGGGAGGTTGAGAGGCTTGTGAGAAGCCGGTGGTGGCAGTTGGGCTCTGAGGGTTTTTCCTGAGGAGCTGTGTAGTGCCATGTGTGGTGCTAAAAATAAAGTTCATTTCTTTTGACAAGTGGCTCCTGAATTGTGCCCAGCCAGACTGCTGCAACCAACCATTGATAACATTTCCACTAAGGCATGTAGGAGTATTTGATAAAAAGTATTAAATTCTTCTCCCAGCCAATTAAAAATTAAACTTCAATATTTGTTCATGGAGAATACAGTGGATTCCTGTGACTAGTAGTTTACCCAGGAACAAATGCAGCTTCAGTCAGAATCAGATTTCAGACTGCTTATGATGATCCACCATGTCAGAAGTGATTTTAGTAAAATGCCTTTGAAAGAGTATTTGAGGCTGAAAGGTCCCTGAAGCTGACTCTTTTGTTATTGTTGTTGCTATCGATCGCTACATGGTTTTCTTCTTTTTCTCTCTGTTCAAATACTTACTCCAGAAAACAGAGAAGCCAAAACTCAAGATAAGCAAAGAAAATAGAAATTGAGGCTAACATTTAGACCTCAAATTCTTCAAATTGAATTGAGTTTTATTTTATCCCTTTTAGTTTGAGAATCACATGAGGTTATGCAACAGACAACTATAATCTTTGTATCTATTTTTGTAGCTTGGCTGAGACTTGAAGCTGAATTCATAATAAATAAGTACAATACATACACACACAGAGAGAGACTTAAGAAAAACTTGTTATAATATAGTCACTTTGAAGAGGTAAATACTGGAGCTTCATTTTGTCCAATATGAGTAAAAACTAGAAATGGAGGCAACATTCACCTTAGAACACTAGGAGTGTAAGTCACAATCCATCCTGGCTGTCTTCCTGTCTGACACTTGTTCCATATCTCATAACCAAGAAGGTCTCACGGCTCCCTTACAGGAGGTACACTTGAGACATCTTGGCTTTAAAATATTTTTGTTAGCTTCCGTGTAATATAAGCCACTTTTTTATGATTCCAATGATGTGACCCGGTAACTTAGCTAGTATCTAAGTGGCTTGAACTGACCTCATCAAGAAACCTCAAATAGCTTTATCTTACTTTTTCCATTCACCATAAAAATAAATAAAAACCATACTCTCACAGATTGCTTTTTGAAAATGCAAAAAGTCAAGAAGATTTTCTTCAACACAAGTATTTACCTACTGTATTTACTATCTGTTGGCATCCATCAGTTGAAATATCTTATGATAAGAAATGAAACCCCATAAGAAAATATGTTTAGCGATAATTAAACTTACAAAAATTGTCCCTTTCCAAACAGAATGTAAATAAGATTCAAGTCTGGGCCTGGGATTATGGCTCAGTGGTAGAGTGCTAGGTGAGCATGCATGAGGCACTGGGTTCAATCCTTAGCACTCCATAAATATAAATAAAGATATTGTGCCCACCTAAAACTAAAAAATAAATATTAAAAAAAGTTTCAATTATGATCTATTTTACTTCAAAAAGACTGAAGTAGATTATTAATAGTTTTTTTAAAAATTTATTTTTATTTTTTAGTTAGAGCTAAGCTAAAGGGCTCCTTACTCAGTGAGTCTTTGTTCCCAGAGCTCTGACTAGAATCTGCATTTCAGGACACATTCTCCTTCCATGCGATGGGAACTGTAACCGCAGACACAGCTGAATCCCTCCCCAACATTGCTCTTGGCCTCTTGGCTGAACGGAGCTGCTTGATCCCAGTTCATACCCTTCCCTGGAGAAGTCCAGTGATTTATCTTTGCAGGAGGTCCAGCCTCTTTGCTTTGGCATGAGGCTGACTGGTCTGCCTGCCTGCCTGCCTTCCCTCCCTCCTTCCTTCTCTCCTTCCTTCCTATTCCCCTTCCTTCCTTCTTCCTTCCCTCCTATTGGCAGATAAAATTGCATGTAATTACTGTATAATGTTTCAAAGTACATATACAATTTGGGAGGACAGATTCTAGCTAATATGTGCTATTATATACATTATTTTGCAGTTATTTTTTTTGGGGGGGGGGTAAGAACACTTAACATCCATCCCCTTAGCGTATTTCAAAGATATCACATAATGTTATTAACTACAGTCCTCACATTGTTCAATAGATCACTTGAACTTCATTTCTCCTATCTGATTGAAACTTTGTACCTTTTGACCAACATCTCCCCAACCTCCACAAATGCCCCGTCTTGGTGATCAAATTTCTACTCTGTACCTCCATGAACTCAACTTTTTTGGATTGCATATATGAATGGAATCTTGATGTAGTATTTGTCTTGCTCTTCTGGGTCTGTTCCACTGTACAAATCTCCTCCAGGTTCATCCATGCTGTAGCAAATGACAGGGTTTCTTTTTCTTATGATTGAATAAAATTTTGTTGTGGATCCATATCACATTTCACTGATTCATTCATCAATCGATGGACACTTTTATATATTGGCTCTTGTAAATAATTTTCTAATAAACCTGGGAAAGCAAAAAAAAAAAAATCTTTAAGTGTTGGTTTCATTTCTTGTTGACATATGCCCAGTAGTGGGATTGTTGGATCATATGGTGGTTATAATTTTAAGTTATCAAATACCCTCCATACTGTGTTTTTCATAATGGCTCTACTACTTTATGTTCCCACCAAAAGTACAATAGTTTTCCATCTTTCATATCTTAGAACTGCCACCAACTGTGAACCCACATCTCCATTCAGCCTTTTTCTTTACTAGTCTTGCTATCCTTGCTCCTTATAGATAATGGCCTCAGGAGGAGTCATCTGTACTCCCTCTGGGAGACTGCCTCTTGGATACTCTGAGCTACTAAATATACTACGAGTCATAGGTTGGAGACAGCACTTTACCATGAACAATTTACCCATACGAGACACCCCGAATCATTTTTTGTTACACAACAACTTGCAATCATTCTCTACCTCAAGTTTGCATTTAGCTTTAAAAATCATGAGGGATTTTATGATGATAAGAGAAACCAGGTCCTTTGGTGACTGTCACAGTTATCACCCAGACAACCGGGTATTAGCACCATAAATCAGTAATCATGGGGGTGTTCTCCTTAGCATCTTTTCACCACAGAGACAGTAGTTCACTATGAACTCTACCTCTGCAAATTTAGGGCCCCTTGGATTTAACTTCTTCAAATAATGAAAGGTAATGAACCGATTCTTACATTATTTGAGAGTCCATATATATTTGTATCAAATTCCTCCACTTTCTACATTTTAGTACCTTTCCTACCACAGGCAGGACCTACTGAGTCAGGAGGTTTCCAGGGTCTGTTGGCATGCTTCTTCATCAAATTCCCATCAGCCTCATAGGTTGTAAATTCTTCCTATCTGCTGAGTCAGTTCCTCTCTTGCATCTGTGGTTTTCTCAAAGTCTGTTGAAATTTCTGAATTGCACTTGAGTCCTCTCCAATTCCCTTTTGTCTTTGTGGACTTTTTTTTTCTTCTTTTTATGTTGTTTTGCAACTATTTTATTGAGACTTGTCAGGGGAGAAGAAATAAAGGTGTATGGGCCATCTGCAGTGTTTAATTGGCCATTTCTCCTTCAAAATGTTTACTGTGTCTTTCCAGAAACTGCTCCTGGTCTTCCCGTACCAACATGATCCCTTGGAGGGTCAAGAACAGGGCTGTTTCACTATTCTCTCCCATTATAGGAAGCATCTTTGAATATCTCATGCCTTATCAAATATGGAAGGAAAAACTCTTAAAAGCACGAATTAGCCTATAGCTATAGTTAGATGTGGCAACTCTTAGGGTCAGAAATTGTCATGGTCAGATCTGTTATCATCCTCAGAAAGGGCCTGAAGGGAAGCTTCAAAGTTTGCAATATCTATGTCCCTTGAAGAAAGCCCACTTCTGAGCCAAAGGGCTAGTCCTACTCCCAGTCTCCCAGGAATTACTCATTACTACACATGAGACAATACTTTGACTACCTCACAAGTTTACCGTCTGCAAATTTTATAAATATAATACCTAGTATATCATACAATGGGACTGTTCCAAGCTGGGTTCCATCTTTTTCTAAGCATAAGAACAACAAGAGGTTCTGATTCATTTTCACTGTGTCTCAACATCTCTGCTCAAAATCTCCAAGGGCCAAATGCTTGAGTAAGAACAGGTTCACACCCACACATCTTCCCCAAGAATGGTGGCGATACACCTGCAAAGAGAATAAAACTAGAGCAAAGAAGGCCACACAGACTAAGTTCTGATAAATACAACCAAATGAAAGTAGGTGAGAATACTCACCAAGAGTCCTGAGTATCCTCTGGTTTAATCAGTCGGACAGCTATAACAAAATATCATAGACTAGATGGTTTGTGAATAGCAGAAATCTATTTCTTACAGTTCTAGAGGCTGAGAATTCCAAAATTAGGGTTCTGGCAGATTAGCTGTCTGGTGGGGACTGTCTTCTGCAAACTTCCTGTGGTAGAAGGGACAGACAAACTCTCTTGCGCCTCTTTCATCAGGACACTAATGCCATTCATGTGTCATTATCCCCAAGACTACCTCTCAGGGTCCAACTTCCAAAGGCCTACCTCCCAGAATGATATCACCTTAGCGGTAAGGATTTCAATACATCATTCTGCAGGACACAGACATTCAGTGACTGGCCCCTTTCCTTCCTCCAATCAACTGACTAGTACATGATTTGAACTTGCAAAACTGAATTCCTACTGAGAGAGTTCTTCAACAGTAAAGAAGCAAGCTAGATGTTCCAAATTGAATTCAAGTTTCCATGGCTTGGACTGGAGATACTGCTTGCAGGATAATACTAGGCAGGTTTTTCCTAGATCCTAGCATTACAATTTTTTTTTCTAGTATAAGGAGATCCATTCTTATTCTTTGTCTAAAGAGTTTTGCTAATAGATACAACATATGTACATATGTGTGTGTGAATGTGTTCAAGGAAAACTTATTTGTAAACTATTAATTTCTGATTATGAGAATCTCATAACAGATCAAAAGAAACTCAAGAACATGGTTTGACCAAGTTTGTGCTATTCTGATTACATCCTCAAGATGTAAGACATTCCTGTTTATCTCAAATTGTTATTTGTTTATAGCAAGATTAGGATTAAAATAAAACACTGTTTTACTTTTATAAATTACAAAAAAGAACCATAGATTATTCTCTTAACACAGCAGTAAATAAATTCCATCTGACTGGATTGACCCTCTTATCATCCTTTGAATGAAGCTTGAATTGACACAAGAAATTATGGCTCCATGCTCTCTTCTCTGTTAACTTGACTTTTTTTTTTTTTTTTTTGCATTTGCTCTCAGCTATATCTCAAAACTTTAGCATACACCTAAAAAAAAAAAAACCTTTCCACGTTCTTACTCAGCAATTCAGAGGCCATCACATGATTTTTGTTTTTCTGTAAGATGTCAACTTTATACAGGGAATGCTAACCTTAGTTTTAGGGGAAAAATGCAAATCCTAGCATTTCTTTAATCTGTTATGTCTTTTAAGGGTAAGTTGTTGAAACTTGGAAAGGAAAAAAAAAAAAAGAAATAAACTGCACTCAGGGATTATTTGGAAAATAGAATGACCTCAAAAATTTGAACTTAGATGCATGAAAGGAAATGCATCATATATTTTTTTTCTATGGGTGATGACAGGACTTAACATGCAAAAATGCTATGCTTGCCTGGAAAAGCTACCTATTTAAAAAAATGAGACTTTAAATGATCTCCTGGGTACCACTATGTTACTCAGGACTGTCGACACAGAGGAATGAGAAATTCCAGTTACTGAAATGTTGAGAAATGGCCCAAACAGTGCCAAGTCCATGTCCTCTACTGTGAACCGCTTCTCCTTTCCCTGCACTCTGTCCCAATTACAGAGCCATAGTCACTGGCATGCTAGACGCAGGGAGTCCAGGTGCCGGGCCGGAGTGTCCCTTGATGTTTTCCCTGGATGCATTCAAGAGAAGGAACATAGAATTGTTTACTATGATAAGATAATGCCTCACTCACTCTTATAAAAGCATCTAAAATCTCTTCAGATTTTTCCAGTAACATTTGGATAGTGATATGTATTGTATGGTGTCTGCCAAACTCAAAGTTATAAAGCCTTATTCTTGGCAATGACTACTGACAATTTCCATTTACTCTGAAAACTAAAAGAACATACCACATTGCCGTCTCCTCTGGGATGTGTTCAATAGATGCATACTGTGTCTTATCTTTGAATAATTGTGCTTTTCTACTGAACTGCATTTTATATCAGAATCAGACATAGTGTAAAAGGACAGTGATTTTATCTTATGAACCTATCATTAAAAAATATTAAAATGCTATTTGTTTAAATTAATTCTGAAGATCATTGAGTTAGGAATGGAAAGAAATAAAATTATCATGGTAAACTCTGACCTGTTCCTTCTACAGAATTAATTACAAGGGATGTCACCATTTATGGATATTTTTCAAATATGTATGTGTGTATGTGTGTGAATGTATTCTTTATGTGTATGCTCTTGTGAAATTACTTTGTCACAATTTTTTTATTACACAGTTTATATCAACTTTTAGGTCTCTACTTACAGAGAACATTTTTAAAGGATCTAAACTCTTAGGTACACATAAATTTTGCCAAATGCTTTGTTCAGAAAATATTTATGATGATTAACCCAGGATCAATTATAAGCAATTTCATTATAGAATGACATATCTGAGAAGGCTTAAACAAAACTTTTATCTCTCAAAACAATGTTATTAGAGGAAAAATATTTGATTTAATTCATATAAGTTCCAAATTTTTCTTTCTAATTCCATATTGGAAATCCATTGTGTTTGGGCTGCTATGTTTTTTTCTTACTGTATAGACACCCTAGATTTATTTTTATGGCTTGCTTTTCTTTTTTGAAGAAGTGGAAACCTAATTTGGTTAAGCATTCCTTTAGTTCACTTTACATATTTTTTTTGTTCCTCTCTGCTATACCCGTTTAGAACTTTGAGGCCGGGTTTTCTCCATGTGCTCCTCATCTGTCTCTTCGCGTATTTAAAATACTTCATCTGCTTTGCTTGGATTTCTGCCTTCCAAGATTCTCTCTATTCTCTTCTTTCATTCCTTTCGAGGAGCAGTTTTAGAGCTACCAGGTTTAGTAAATAACTTACATTTAACACTTCATTGTTGTTTATCTGCAATTCAAATTTAGTTGAGCACCTCATACATTTTGCTTGGCAATCCTGGGACTGATGTCATATCTCTGGTGCTCTCTCATAGGGCTTATCTTTGAGGTTCCTTTACCTACCATGCCCATGTTATAATTGGGCCCTTTTTGAATACATTCTTCTCAGATTTTCTTTGTAATAGTTTATGCCACATGTTTCCTGTTGGGGCCATGAGGGACATACTATTGTATCTCTACTTTTGACAACAAAATTCAAAATCAATCAATTTTAGATATATTTTCTTGTCATGTTTTGATGTGTACCTGTGTTAGAAAAAAAAATGTCTTTACTACCTCAGTCCAAAAACAAATAGTCATCAACTTTTTAAGACTGTGCAGTTTAACACATTCTTTCAAGAACAGTGGGCAAATAGTGTATTGGGTGACCATGTGTCAAACATCCTAGCTGGCAGAGATTATTCTGGGGCCTGTGTGATTCAACTTAATTATTCATAGGGCACTCTTTCCATTCAGGTCAGTGAGTTTATAAGGGGATCGTCATACACATCATGGAAAAATCTATGAAAATATAAATTTTATTCTTGGTATGTCACTGCATATCACTGTGTATCTTTCAGTAAGACAGATAGTCTCTAAGCCCATATCTTTCTTATAAATAATACCATAATAATATCGAACAACTTGGTAGAGCACACTGGGGGAGTGATGACTATTAATAACTATTACCTACATAAAATAATAAAAGACCTGTTGCCCAACACCCACATCTGAGTGTGAGGTATCCTTTCTTCAGGACTAGAAATGAAAGGACCATGTAATTTGTCATCCAAGAAAGGCAATTAAATCCATGTTTCTTATTATCATAAAATGCACATACACCAAAAATACATCCATTGTAGGTATAAGTTGAATGGGATTTGAAAAATATGTACATTTCTGCACTCACCAAATATCTCCATCGTTTCAAGTAGCTCCCATGTCTCTTTTCAGTGACTTTCCACCCTCAGCCAGCCCCAGGCAACTTGGGGCTGCTTGCCATCATTATCCTATCTATTAGTTTGGCAACGAACTTATGAAATGCAGTTCATTTTATAAAAATTCCCAGATGGAACACCCCATTCAAGGAAGGATTTCAGTTAAATCAAGAAGTTGCTATAGGAATCAAATTATAATGTAAAAAGAAACATCACGTTCCTTCTTCTTCTTCTCAACATCTGATATTAGCCATTACTGAAAAATAAAAATAAATAAATAAAAATTTGTGAATAATAGGCAAGAGTAGAGGGTACTTTAACTTTTGCTTTGATCTTATTTCTAACAATGAAGTATGCATTTCTATAATGTTCTGCAGATTATATCTAATCTTAACTTTTCCTCCAATAAGTTAGACTCAAAATTCACTTTAGCAATTTAAATTATTTCATTAGACAGTAGCAAGAAGCCATGTTTTGCCATTGGTTGTCTAAATTGGGAGGAATGTATTTTTCCTTTACCTCATACATTTCTCAGCCTCAGATGTGACACACCTACACACACACACACACACACACACACACCCCGAAGGAAAAAGTCACCTCCTTGAAGAGGCATTCCCTATAGAATATTCAAGACTGTAATTTTCCTCCCCCACCAACTCCTATTAAGATACCCCTGAGCTTACAAATGGTCTATAGCTTCCTCCTGCAGCTTCAACTAGTTTTGAGTTAATGCTAGTATACATTAGCATCATTAACATTCTTTATGATTAATGTAACACCATGCTCATAAATATAATGTGCACTGACAGAAGACAGGTAAAGAAGGGATTGTGGAACTCATTTATTTATTTTTTCATAAGGTCAGAATGTGATGCAAAGATTTACTTTTTCTCTTACAATTACTATTGGAAAGCTTCCAAGTGGTGTATCTTATTATCAATGCAATAAAACTATTATCTGTTATGTTCAATTTTGATTTGTGGCATGAACTAAGTACTTGGACTGAAATATTCAGATCATGAAAACAGTGTGGTTGTGTTTCCCCTATGAAAGAGAAGGCAGAGCAGGGTTTCCCTGAGTTGATCCTGTAGGCATAAAGATAAC
This sequence comes from Urocitellus parryii, assembly GCF_045843805.1. Lineage (NCBI taxonomy): Eukaryota > Metazoa > Chordata > Mammalia > Rodentia > Sciuridae > Urocitellus > Urocitellus parryii. The sequence goes on along the minus strand of NC_135537.1, from coordinate 174,321,349 downwards.
AGGTCCATGAGTTGTAAGTTAAAGCATTTTGAAGCACAAATAAGTGAGAGCAAGACACCAAAATTTTGCAATGGAGGGGAAGCTCCCTTTTAGATGACAAGAGTCCATATCAGCAGCTTATAGTTAGCAAACTGTTCAGAACAGGGCTCAGAGCTTCATAACAGTGCACACTGCAGATAGACTTTTACTATAACAAAGAAACAATTTGTCATGATTCCTGAAATATACGCATGCAACCAAGATGCTTGCCCAGTATAAATTGCTTAATTCTTTCCATTTCTCCCTTGACTCTGGCAATCCAGAGTACCTTCCATGAGAGGAAGGATTCCTGGACAGCTTTCAGTCTTGTGCTAATGACTGTGATCCTGAGATTCCAGAGTGGAAAGCTTACCTAGAGTTTACCAAGTGAATGAGCAGAGGGCTAAGAAAAGCACCTAAGTCCTTATCATCTTCGTAAATTTGTTATTCAAGAAAGAGTTAAATTTTCTGACTTTATTTTTTGTTTGAACTCCTAATCATATTTGTAGAAATAAATTAAAGCATTTCAAACTTCTACCTCCAGTCACACACACAACCAAAGTCGAATTCTGCAAATAATTTTCCCTGTTCAACTGTTTATTATTTATACCAGTTTTCTGTGTTAAGTTCACAGATTAAAGGGCATAATGTGCAATCATAGATATATTAAATATTCACTTCTTCATGAATGATTAAGAGAACTGCTCTTATTTTTAAAAGCACATAGAGTCTTATATATTGTGTTTTATATCAATTATCATGACCAAAACTTTATGAAGATTGAAAATCATTTTTTTTATTATTTCAATTAATAAATCATGGTTAAAACATGTTTTTATCTTAAAATATGGAATTTTAAAAGTTGTGCTACGATTGTTTCCACTTACAGATAAACAGTAGGAATCTTCAAGTTCTAATTGGGGAAAAAAAACGAAAAGAAAGGTCCCCTTAATAAGTACCACAAAGTTTAATAACCTCAGGCAGTGATAAAAAATAAACAAATACATAAATAAATGAAACAAAAATAATAAAAATTAAGGGATAGAAGGAGAGAAGAAATATGGAAGTTTTACAAATTTAATCTATGTTCAGTAGGAATAGGAGAATGTTAAGACTTGATCAAAAGCAGACTTAATCTATAAAATGCAAGGATGTGTTTTTTAGAAGCTTAACTGGGTGATAGCAGGGAAGAGAATATGTTCTTATTGTAATATTTTAGCTTTGAGGAAGCATTTTGTTATTTTACCAAGTTAGATAAACCAGGGGTAAGATGGAAATTACAATAGATTAAAAATACCATTTTTATAGTTCTTATTTAACAAATGTTTGTATCACCCAGTACCTATAAATGAAAAGCATGAACTCTAACCATGATTATTCAGGCAGGTGATGGCAAAGCTGTTGACCTGAATTTTTAAGGAAAACTTGCATGTGTCTTAAAGGGATTACCAAAGAGAGAACAGGTGATAGGCAGGTCTTAGATGGTGGGAGGCAATAGGGAAGAAGAGAAATAGAATACCAAATAAATTTTAAGAAAACTGTTCTACCGGAGAAAACGTTCAGCTGGAATTCAGTTTTCATCTTATGTCAAAACCTATTTATGATAAGAGGACATATTTTAAAGTTAAAGCTAAGCATAATTCTGGAAGATGTGAATAAAATGCAACAGGAAGATACTTTCAATTCCTCCCTGGCCAAATGTAGATGATTATAGCCAAACATGATCTAAAGAAAGAAAGAGAAAGAAGGGAAGGAGTCTTGTGTCCACAGGGCTTGGGATGAGCAATTTATCCCAAAGCTCTTACTCCCGAGTAGCAACCCAGGAGTATGAAATTTTCCTCCTGTATAACACACTCTGTAGGACTTTGATGCATGCACAATATGAAGAAGGAGGTCTGTAGCTGAGTGACTAGTGTTTACACCAATCTGCATTTTATGAGAACACTTGGGTTACCATTCCAGAGATGGTAGAACTCTACCCTGTATGTGTCTTCTACGCCAGTCCTCTGAAACAGAAATTTTTCCCAAACTAATGGGCTTTGTTATCTATGAATATCTGCCATCTTTGAATTAGATGTTATTGTTAATAACTAGGAAATCCAGTTCAAAAATACTCTACTTTTGAAGTAGAAAGAAATGAATGGTGTCCAATATTAGTTTCCACTACATAGTGCAATCTACAAAGAGTGGAAAACAGGTTATAGACTTAAATTTAAAATAACTCTTTTTATATGCAAGAAACCAGTCAGGAGAGACCAGTGCCAGACAGGCCAGGAATGAAAACAAGGAAATTTACTCCTCTGGAAAATTTAACACCTGGGAAATAAATCCTATTAAATAAAAGTTATTTCACACAAGAAATAAAAGCCTAACCAACATTATGCTATTCCAAGGAAGAGAAAGATTGTATATTATCTTCCAAAAACTTTTGAGAGCAGAATAGTTCAAGAAATGTAAGAGGGGAAGAGAAGGAGTCGCGGTGCTTCACATCACTTTGACCTAAACCAGATTAATATTAAAATAACATTTCCCCAAAGCAATCTGTGGTTCTAACTTTGTAAAGGTATTCTGCCTCAATCTAGTATTTTAAGTCACTATGGGAAATGGGTGGCTGTGATTTAAGAGGTATTCAACAGGCAGTAAATAAGTGCAATGTGAAAAAATCATATATATTTCAGCATCTTTACTTCTCAAAAATTGCTACGACTTCATGACATTTCATTCTCACTTATCAATGTAGATTTAATTATGTTAAGGTGGCTAATTATTTTCAACAATTACCTATGTCAGCCAGGAATTTGGCATGTGAGTGTCCAAATCAACTTTAATGCAAAGGTACAAGGAGACAGCAGAGAGTCTTTCGCAACCCAGGACTAGGACGTTCTCAGGAGGCAGCAAGCAATAGATTGAGGAGCCCTGGGAGACATTTATTCTCTCATATATTTTATTCTTGATTTTTTGCAGTTTGTCATCCTTTGTCGACAGCTAACTGGGGCAAGGTGGCATTCCTCCTCTGAGGTGGAGCATGCTGACCTGGAAGCCTTCCATTTCCTCTCCTCCTGAGAGCAGCCAGGTGGGAGATAACCTGGTCGCCCTAACCTCAAGCTTCAGAGGGGACATAGATCAGTGACCATGTTTCTCAAGCACTTACTCTTGTTCCCTCAGCTGTGTTCTCGTTTGTCTGGAGGGGACACATTCCAGTGGGTGACGTGGACAGGAAAAAGTCACTTTGAGCTGAGCAAACATCACCAAGAGTGTCTTTCAATATCTCACGTAAAAGAAAAAAAAAAAAACAGTTAAAAAGCATTAGGACGTTTACATAATTGGTCGTGAGCCACTCTGGGTGGTGAAGTTAGTTTTAGTCTAGTGTTCTCATTATTTTACTTTCAGCTTCAAGATCCCTCTTTATCACAAAAGGAAATATGTAAGATTAAACCTAAGATCAATTATTGTTCCTGAATTTTTATCCAAAGTGTTAATAATTTAATATCATACAAATTGACTTATTAAGTCAGGAATATCTTGATATTTCCCACTCTTCTGTAGTCTGTGTACATGTTATGTGTTTGGAAAAGACACCAGTGGTTGCACTGATAGAGACTAATAATCATTGAAATAATATTTATCATGGCATAATTAGCAGACGACTAGTTAGAAAGTGATCTAGTTACCATTATATAAATCAATTCCCTTTGGAATTTAATATGAATGTAGACTTTCTATCCTCAAATCAGTTATTTCAAAACATACTTCTTTGAGATTTATATATCTTCTCACCTTAAAAAAAAACAAGGAAAATTTTGACAGTATAATTTAAATCTCTAAACTCAGAAAACAGGGATCCTGGAGCTCTTTATGGAAGAAAAGATTTTCAGAAGGATTTCACAAGTATCCAACAAATCCTCTTTGCTTTCCAACATGAGGAATGAGTTCATAATTCTCCTTAAAGTAATTTTACTTTGTATATGGGGGAATTGAAGAAATGAGTGTTTTTTTTTTAAATATTCAGATCGTGAACAGTGATTTTGAAAGATTATTCTGCCAATTAGTAAGTACTTCTGGAATGACGCAACCCACAGGAGGTAATTCATTTGGAAAGTCATCTATCCGCCCCTCCCCTGAAGTCATAAGGTGTTTAAATAACTTTGAGAAGGAAGTAGGAAACAGCTGTGGTCAAATTGCGGATTTTATGTCTTTCACTCTTGTATGAGGAGCTGCCAGAATGAAAGCATTAATAAGATTGAGAATATTCGAGGTTAAGATGTGCAAACTTGAGCTCATTCCCTGGGTGAGGCTGTTTTTCCTTCTCATTGTTCCCACAGAATACTGAGGGTGGATGAGTCAAGGATTGGATTTTTGACTGAACTCTTGGTTGGATTCATACCTGAGCTAAGCAAATAGAAGACTGGTACAGAATCTGGCCAGCCGTGCATTTTCCCCCTGCCTATTCTGCTTATTAGATCTAGATCAAAAGCACTTACATGCTTTCAAAGTCTTTAGCTAGGTAGGAAACAGTTTAATAACTTCTAGGTGAAGTCCTGGATTGGAAGGTACTGTAGGAGTTTGAGATGGCATCAGAAAATAGACATCTAAGGAAACCATAGGAAAGTTCACATTACCGTTAAGTCAGCTCCCAACCTCAGTAGACACAGGTTTAGCTTCTTGGAATCTTAAATTATGTCTCAGAAAATAGTATCCAACACATCATGGAACAAATATACCAACTGACCTTTGGCACGATCAGGCATATAGCATGCAATTTTTAAAAAGCATTTACAGAAGGCATTGGCAAAATCCTCAATAGTATAACATGATTGGAGGATCATATTATTTTATCTCCAATAGAAAACTTATGGGTAGAAGTTAAATACCACATTATTGAACACAGGTGACTCTTAACTTTAAAAAAAATTTATTCAATGAAGTTCACAAAATTGTGAGGAATAGGTAAATTTGTGTGCTATTTCCATTCTAATAGCAGGGTTTTTTTTTTTTTTTTTACAAAATCAGGTGGAGGTTTAACATCTGATACTGCACCTACAAGAAATGTAACACTTCAAGAACAAAATAAATTGCATGTCTCTTACTATAAAGACTTAAGAGGCACAGAGAAAAAGCTAATTTTGTTCTAAAATTGATTATTTATTTGGACATATACACAGAGCATGTGTTATAAAATCCAGGATAACAGATATAAGTACGCAGTGAGATTATAATCGCTTTCACATTATTTTGTCTCACTTTCTAGCCATGATCAGTATATAGAATTGAAACACTAATCTGGTAACTAGCTGCAGTTGAGTGAGTTGATAAAATGAATAAATGGTGAGAATGTTGTATTAATACTCATGTAGACATACTGAGAAATGAAAAAAAATCGGTCTACTAGAACAAGTTCATTTGGAATTTATCCCACAAAAACCGACACACATTTTATCATTTTCATTTCTTTTAACACTATACATAACAATTATATATAATAGTTATCTAAAGAAAGGCATTGGGAAATCAGCCTAAGAAAACTACCAAAAGTACATTTGCAAACATTAATCAACATAAGGCTTGTAAAAGCACAAAGAACTGACTACATTCTTGGGCATCAAACCAAAGAGGTGTTAGTTGCTTAGGGAATTAATTCTCCAATTGCATCTTGCAAATTACCAATAACCCAAGCTATGTACTGTTTATATACCAACAAGTAAATGCACGTTTCAAAACAACTTTAAGTAACATAAATGAAATCAAGTGGTTTCATATACATGTGCTTCATTTAACTTTGTAAAGCTGAAAAAATCTACAACAAAGAGAACTGACATCTATTAAGTACATGTTATATGCTAGGCATTTATTTGTCTTCTCAAAGTCCAGCAAACATATGCAGCCTACTAAGCCCCCTTCCCCACTCAATGTTTATATAACCAAAAGTTATACTACTAAGATTCAAACTGAGGTTAATTTAAATCCAAACTACAAGGCCCTTTCACTACATTGTGTTGTGAAGTAATATGTTTCTTGATCTAGTCTTTCCACGTTAGCTTGGAATGGCATGGTTGCATTTTGAAAAGAAGTTGTTTTTCACACTCCAGATATATGTGTACTTAAGGTTTTTTTTTTTTTCAGTATGATGGAATTAGGAAGTCCACCAATCATCTTCACAAACAAAACACAACCATAAGTCTAGGCTACAGTGTCAATCATTTCATATTACTAAAAATGTGGAAGTCAACCCAAGCCTTATACTAATAAAGGCAGTATTTATTCAGGAATACTACAAAATGTGTGTAAGAACAGCATGAATATGTAGTATTCTTGCCCTTGACAATTTCCTTGCCCTTACCGGTAAGGGCAGATAGGATTTACAGCATTATTATTAAAATATGTGATGATTAATTTCATGTGTCAAGTTGAAAGGGTCATAGGATGCCAGAGATATTTGGTTAAATATTATTTCTGGATGTGTCTGTGAGGGTGTTTTCAGAAGAGATTAGCATTTGAGTCATTAGGACTGAGTAAAGCAGATTTCCCTCCCGATGGTGGGTGGCATCATCCAATCTGTTGAGAACCTGCACAGAACAGCAATGTGATAGAAGGGAGAATTCTCTCTTTGTGCCTGGCTACTGATGCTAGGACTTTGATTTTTTCTACCATCAGACTGGGAGTATACTATCTGCCCCTGGTTCTCAGGTTTTGGGATTCCAACTGGAATTACACAGATCCTGGGATTTCTTTAACTCCCTATCTCATGAGTCAATTTCTTACAGTAAATCTTTCTTTCTCTCTCTCTGTGTGTGTGTGTGTGTGTGTGTGTGTGTGCGTGTGCATGCATGTATGCTTGTGTGTAGCCACTGTGATGGTTAATTTTATGATTAGGATAAAAGATACTCAGATAGATGATAAAACATTTATGTATATCTCTGAAAGAATGTTTCCAGAAGATATGAGCAATGGAATCAGCAGAATGAGTAAAGAAGATTTGTCTTCATCCTCATCAGTGGGATGCGGATGGGGGGCATCATCTAATCCCCTGAGTCTCAATTGAACAAATATGCTGAAGAAAGACGAATCCCAACCTCTTTCTCTTTCCCTCTCTCTTTTTCTCTCTTTTCTTGATCTTGGTTGTTCATCTTCTCCTGCCTTTGAACATAGAAGCTCCTGGTTCTTGAACCTTTCAGACTCTTCTACTTATACCAGCACCCGGCCCCCTCTATAGATCTTCAAATCTGAACTGAATTATACCACCAGCTCTTCTCATTCTGCAGCTTGCATATGGCAAATTGTGGGACTTGACCACTATATTTAAGGAGTCAGTTCCCCAAAATAACTCTCATAGTTCTTCATTGATCTATCCCCTATGCAATTTCCTACATAATGGAAATGGCATTCTTCATGGCCAATGAGAAGCAAGGTCCAGCAGCTCTGCAATTTTGAATTAAGATAGGTAGAGAGTAAACCATGAGATCTAGACAGTGAGGCACACTAGGGTTGTCTCCAGCCACTCACACATCCATGGCTTATGGAGCCAGTACACATGTTCAGAGATGACCCAAGAAAATTCCATGAAATCAGAGCATGGGCCAATTTACAACAGCCTGAAGTTCAAATGTCCTCTGCAGCTCACACTAGATCCATCAGCAGAGAGTGAAAAGGTATTTACATATGACCTCTAACTAACCTTTGAGGTAACTGTAAATTATTCCTACACTGGGCTATCCATGAAAAAAATAGCCTTAAAAATAAAAACTAGAAAAAATAACAACAACAAAAGCAGAAACATCAGTAACCAAAAAAATAGACTTAAAAATAAAAACTAGAAAAAATAACAACAACAACAACAAAAGCAGAAACATCAGTAACCTCACTATTTGGGGAAAGACAGACACATGGATTTGATATAGAGAAACAAAGATAACAAAATAACCTTGGGGATGAGTAAAACTCCAGAGGTACTACAATCATCTTCTAAAATATAAAATAGTGAATAAAAAATTATTTGAAGGAAGAATACAGTGTGAACCATATGCAGGAAAAAGCCAAAACTATCAATAGACCTTGTTTCTGAGTGCTCTCCTGCTTGATTTTGGATTTTGCAAACAAAGACTTCATAGCAGCTAACACAAAAATGCTCAAATAAGTACTTTAAAAGAATTAAAGAAAAACGTGGTAACAATGACTCAGTGAATAGAGAGGGGGTTTTTTTGCCTTAAAGGGACAGTAAATATACAGAGAGTCAAGTGGAAATTTTGATATGAAAAGTAGAATAACTAAAATGCAAAATGAACTAAAAAGGCTCCACTATGGATACATGTGGGCAGGGGAAAAAAAGAATCAGTGAACTTCAAGATAGATCAATGAATATTCTTACATGAAAATAAGGCAGAGGAAGAAAAGATTCAAGAAAAAATGAATAGAATATCAGAGACCTTTAAAACACTAACAATCATACCTAAGTGAAATTGGAGTCCCAGAAGGAGAGGAGGGAATTAAAGATTATTTGAAGACATGAGACCAAAAGTATCCAAAATTTAATGAGAGTCAATATGTACAGATCCACAAACTCTGTAAACACCAGTTTTGTGTTTTTTCCCTTCCTTTCTTTGTTTTTTTCTATTTCTTTCTTTTCCTTCCTCCTTTCTTCCCTCCCTCCCTCCCACCCTCCATCCATCCATCCATCCATCCATCCATCCATCCATCCATCCCTGTTTTCAGATCTATTGGGTTTGGGTATTTAAAGTGAAAGAAATAGCTACTGGACATAGGGTCCTAATGTTTATACTTAACTATCTGTTCTCACCTTTATCACCTCCAATTTGCTCTGAGGTTTCTTTGCAATGCCTAGGAGAAGCGAGCAGCTACATTTCCGGGAATTTTCTTCTGCATATCATATTAGTTGAGAATATATGAATGGCAGGGATTGGAGTATAATTGGGAATCAGGGTCAGGGCATGCATGATGAGACAGGATGTTCAGAGCAGCTTCCAAGTAAATTATTGATAATCATCAAAGATGTTAGGAAATGCCCGGGAGTTCTTGGGATCTGCAAAATCTTTCAATTAAGTGCCTGAGAATTACCTGCTTTGTTGCTGAGGCTGAGACTTTGAATGGTGGTTCCTTCAACCTTTCTATTCCTACTCCTTCAGTTGTAAAGCCTGCATAATTTGAAGCAAACACAATAACATTACACTATCAAACTTATGAAGAATGTCATTTTACATTGTTGTTATTCACACAGACTTTAATTCCTAGAATGTCTCTAAGTCATCATTACAAGAATAAACATCACTCTACTCTCAACCTGAAGAATAGAAAACTCATCTTAATAGTATTGTATCTCCAGATTCTGTAACATAAGCCATTCCTAAAATGAGACCACTTAAGTCACTGTGTGTTTTTCTCCTTTGTGGAACATTTGTTTTTCTAAAATATCTAAAATATTGTACCAAAACAAATGCCTTCTTTCTTTCTTTTTCCTTTTTCTTTTTCTCTTTCTTTCTTTCTTTCTTTTCTTTTCTTTTTTTTTTTTTTTTTTTGATACCAGGGATTAAACTCAGGGGCACTAGACCACTGAGCCACATCCCCAGCCCTGTTTTGTATTTTATTAGAGGCAGGGTTTCACTGAACTGCTTAGTGCCTAGCTAAATTGCTGAGGCTGGCTTTGAACTCATGATGCCTCAGCCTCCCGAGCCACTGGTATTACAGGCATGCACCACTGCGCTTGACATGCCCTATTTCTTTATCTCATTTATTATATAAATTTTGGCCTCAGGAAATTTTTGGAAAAATGATTTGGATTTACCCAGAGGTGCTAATTTTGGAGATGATGAGAACTAGATTCAGAAGGAGCAAAGGCAAAACGTTCTTATCTACAAAAGTACAGGTTTTAAAACAAAATCCAGAGAGGAGAATTAAGATTCCTTTTTCTAAAAATTTAAAAACTGCATTTAAATTTTTAATGCCTCTTATCTGCAGTGGTTTTCTGTGTTGTCAGCTCTTTGTTAGAATGCAAGTGAGGACAGAAAAAAGCTGACTGCCCATGAGCTAGAGAAACGATGGGCAGGCAGTAGCCAGAATGAGGGCTCCAAAATGCATTTACTCCTGGTCACATCTCTGAAGAGAATTTTTTTTTTCTCTTCAGAGAAGAGCTGCTTTTGTACCTGTGTCATTCAACAACTTTTCAGTGATTGCAGTTTTTTTAATGATATTGAATTGTTTCAGCTTGTCTTTTCTCCTCAAATCACAATATGTCAACAATGAAGGAAATAAGAAGGATTTTTTTTTTTAATGATACAGGGACAATGCACAAGGGCAAATCTGTTTAAAGCGATTGAACTAAGAGAATCTGGTCATTATCTCTTAAGACCTATGTTGGTAGAGAAGCCAGTAACATTAATTTGTACCTCTCTTTTCTGTGAGCATATGGTGAAGGTTTTATTTGCTTCTTAAATAGTCTTCTTTAAAAAAGATTAATTGCATAAAAATTGTTCATATTTACAGGGCACTGTGTGATATTTTGATAATGTATACATTGTATAGTGCTTCTCTAGATTCAAAGCAGTAATGAAGGAGGTTGAAAGTTCCCATATACCTCCTGCCCACATATGCACTGCCTCCTCTGCTATCAAAATGCTCTCTAGAGTCCATGTCATTTTAAACTGATGAACCTACTTTAAAGACATGTCAGCCAGGCATGGTGGCACATGAATGTAATCCCAGTGGCTCAGAAGGCTGAGGCAAGAGGACCACAAGTTCAAAGCCAGCCTCAGCACAAGCGAATTTTTTTTTTTCACGGTGAGACTCAAAAAAAAAAAAATATATATATATATATATATATATATATATATATATATATATATATATTTCACACACACACATATACACACACACACACAAAATAGGGCTGTAGATGTTGCTCCACTGAGTGTCCCTGAATTCAATCCCTGGAACCACCCCCACCCCCCCAAAAAAAAAAAGACAGGCCAATGTTACCCAAAGTCTATACTTCATATAGGATTTATTCTTGGTGTTATAAATTCTGTGGGTTTGGGCAAGTTTATAATGACATGTGTCTACAGTTACAGTAGGATGAGGAATAGTTTCATGGCCCTAAAAGTCCTCTGTGCTCCATACATTCATCCTTTAAGTCTCCCTTCTCCAGATAACCAGGATTCTTTTTACTTACTCCACAGTTTTACTTTGCTAGGATGTCATTAGTTGGAATCATACACTGTAACTATCTCAGATTAGCTTCTTTCATTTAATAATAAGCATTTAAGCTTTCCCCACTTTTTTTCATGACTTGACAGCTTATTTTTTTAATAAGAACAGATAATATTTCAATATCTGTATGTGATAATGCTCATGTATTTATTCACTTACTGAAGGACAAGTTGGTAGCTTCCAAGTTTGGCAAACATTAATAAAGCTGATGTAAATATCTGTGTATAAGATTTTAATGTGGACATAGGTTTCCAACACCTTTGGGGATGCACCAAGGAGCAAGATTACTGGATTGTATGGTAAGAGCAAATTTAGTTTTGCAAGAAACCTTAAATTTGTCTTGCAAAGCTGCAGTACCATTTTGTATTCCCACCAGCAATGAATGGAGTTTCTGTTGCTCTATATATTCCCTGATACTTCAGTATTCCCAGTGTTCTGGATTTTTCTGTCCTATTAGGCATATAGGGGTTTCTCATTACTATTTTCATTCATACTTTCCTGATGACAAATGATATGAAGCATCTTTTTATATGTTGATTTCTGTCATCTGTATATCTTCCTTGTTCAGGTTTAGGAGATAGGATAGAATCCAATTTGTAATCTGATTGTTCTTTATACATTTTGAAGTGAGGACTTTTAACATAATTCTCAAGGATGAAGTTTATGGAATGAGGAAACGGAGGAGTTAGATAAAATTAATAGATGATCATATGTATTGTTTCCTCCACTCTAGACCCCAGAAATCCAAGATATGGTGTTTTGACTCAAAGGAATTTGAAATGAGTTGGCTTTGTATCAGTAGTGAAAACTTTCACATTATAATATGTTTTACATGAGAAAGAAGCTTAAGCTTAAAACAAACAGACAAAAAACACATGCACATTCTTCCATAAGTGATTTAAGAAAAATAAACAAATAGTAATAATCTCAATATTGGCTATAGACTTATTTGTAGTTCACTAATGGTATCTGAATCTTCTTTATAGTACCATAAATAACTTACCTTCAAGCTACAGAAAAATAGTATAAAACCAACCCCAATTTAAGATCAGGGAGTAGAATGAGACAAGTAAAGTCTGTCTATACTCTTTCTTTAAATGTGTGCTTGTAAATTCATTTCCTTTAATATGTACTTTGTGCAAAGTTAAGAGAAACTAGCATTGGGAAGTGTTCAGATCCAAGCTATACAGAACCATATTTTTTCCACTTCCTCCAGAAAGAAGATAAATGTTCATTTAGAAGTTCCCTTTATATGTATCAAAATGATATACAAGACCTGCTGAAACAGGAATTAATTCTGTTTTGGAAATTGTATCAAGTCTGAAGAGACAGATTTTCTCCTAGCCCTTAAATGATGCCAGTTGACCTCAGGCTGATGTAAGTTTAGTGGAATTTGTGCATACATTTTATGAACAACATAAATTAATAAAGACCTTTAAAAGTCATGTGTGAATACACATGTACAGTCATGAAAAATATATTTTCAGGGCAATAACTTCACTCTTGTTCTTTTCTAAGGTTTCAAATATTTGGATTAGAAAACTCTAGAATATAAGTTATATTCTCCTTTTGTTCCCCCTAGTTATCAGGGTTGTCATGCTTGTTTTTATTTCTATAAACTTTCACTTGAGATTTGGCTTAGCAAGAAATCATATTTCATCCTAATTTTTTTTATCAATAAATAGGATATGTTATGCTAATTAATCATCCAAAGGACAGTGTTACTTTGAGTTTGGCCATAGTAACAGAGGTTCTTCTCTAGGCAGAGCTTAGACATAGAAACGAGCACAAGGCTCTGTATTGCCCTGCTTTCTGTTACTGTAATAAATGATTGAGGTAGACTAACTTCATAAAGAAAAGAGGTTTATTTAGTTCATATGTCTAAGATTCAATGGCATGATGCTGGCATCAGCTCCACTGTACTGGGGGCCTCATGACTGATCGGAGGAGTGTGTGTGAGAGGGAGCTGATATATCACCAAATACAAAGTCAAAGAGAGACCAGCATCAAACAATCCCTCTGTGCCCTCCACAGTCCTGAGGTTCTGTCACTAGGTCCTGCCTCTTAAAGGGCCTGCCTCCCAATAGCACCACACTCAAGAACCAAGCTCCCAGCACATCAATCATTGAGGACAAACTAACCATGTCCCACTCATGCTCCTTGATATTTAGGAACATTCATTTATTAGAACTTATAAGAAAAAGTATCTCAAAGAATAAGATTTTGAAAGAATAAAGTTTTAACATTTTCAAGGATAATCTCTATGTATTACTCTCCTTCCTTCCTTCCTTCCTTCCTTCCTTCCTTCCTTCCTTCCTTCCTTTCATTTTCTCTTATTTTATTTCCTTTTCTCTTTTCAATGGAGGAGTGAGGAAATGGAGAAGATGAGACCAATTGTTCAACCAAAACTTTAATTCCTTCCATTGTAAAATAAAGGTAATAAAATCCAACCAGCACAAATTTGTTGTGAGAGCGGATAAGCTAAAGGTCATGAATTCCAAGGGATTATTCTTCAGAGAACGATCATCCAGATAGCTTATAAGGAGCAAATTAGAGGCTTGCAATTACCTTTGCACATAAACAGTGTGGAGGATTGTTCTCATCAAAACTAAGTCATAGTACAGAATTCCCAATTCAATTATTTCAACTGTTCAATTCATTCGGATAGTAAGGGATAGGTTTGTGTTCAATATAAAAAAAAATTTTAAAAATCTTAAGTGGCAGGAGGAACTATTATGTAAACACAAATAATTTTAAATAATGTCCTGCTTTTTCACTCTCTGTTCTCCACCTGTTCTTTCTAAAAGGGCTTCCATGAAATACTGGAGATATAAAAGCAATAACTTGATTTCCTCTGAGATGGCTGTGAGTTTGGGCTAGCTGCTCTTTAATGCATAATGATATTCTTGCAAAATTATGATTTTCAGCATTATGTGGATTGATTGAATACCAGACTGTTGCATATGTCTTAAAATAAATAGCTCTAACTTTCTGATATTTCTAAGGAACTGAAAATAATTTCATAGAAGAATATGATATGATGCAATAAATTAGGTTAAATTCAGTAGAGAGAAGGGTCCGGGGGCACAAGTCCATTAATACAATATTTGGAGGCAGAGTTAGAGGACTTGAGTTCCACATGGAGCTGATTTCATGTGGACTCTACTACGAGGACCAATTGTTTGATTTATCAGGTGCTGTGGTCAGAATGATTTTGTACCCCCAAATTTGTATGTTGAAATATAACCCCCAAGGAGATTGCACCAAGAAATGCTGCTTTGGGGAGGTGGTCCAGGCCTGAATAGAATGAGTGTCTTTATACAAAATGCCTAAGGAAGCTTTTCACCCCCTTTCTGTCATGTCAGGACTCAACAAGAAAGAGCATTCTATGAACAATAGGTGTTCTGGAGATTCTAGATCTGCTAGGACCTTGATTTTGACTGCCAGTCTCCAGAAGGTTAAGTAATAAAGTTGGTTGCTGATAAGATAAGCATTCTAAGGTGTTTTACTCTATCAGTCCAAAAGGGGGAAGACACCAAGGAGTTTAGCACTGTCTGCAGTGCTAAAATGGGAAATCCCAAGCATGTATGGTCACTCAAGCTGTACCACTTCCTCAAGCCAATCATTTCAGTTCTTTGATTGGGAGTTATTCTCTCATTTATTAAATGGAGATAAAGTGTGATTCTGTTTCTTGGGAGGTGATTTTTAGGATCTTATGAGATGTAGCTGATAACCAACCATTTATCAAGAGCTATGTATCCAGTCCTTCATTAAGTATTAATACCCTTAATTTTTGTTTAACACTTAATAAATGGGTAAAGGGCTTGACATTCTGCACTCTGCAGCTGTAGGACTCTGTGCATGTCCTTCCAACTCTGAAACATTTTTCTCGGCTATATGATAGTGATTGTTCCAGTATTAGAGTGTGGCTGTTCAGACAGTGTCTAGAACACAGTAAATGAACATGGTCCCCTCCTTAGGAAGTTTGCTGTCTCCTGGAGAGATTAAATAATAATAAAAATTAAAGTCAGTAGATGATTCCAGAGTGTGATGAGCACCTTGAAAAAAATAGTGTATTGTAATAAAAACCTGCTTCTAAAGATGGGGTAAGGGGCTACTTTATGTAGAATATTGTGTGAGGAATGCTAACTAGGAAGAAAACTATTTGGGAGGAATTTGAAGGAATGGAAAAGGAAGAACTTGTAGATCATTCCTGTAGGAAAATTTTGCATATGGCAGAGATCTGAGGCAAGGAAAATTGTAGTTTAGCACAGTCCAAAATGTACAGGGAGTTGGTAAGGGTGGAGGGCTAACCCTGGAAAGGGATGCTAGGTTACCTGGGGATATCTGATCTAGCAATCCACAGAGCATTCATATTTAATGGGTCAAATTATAGACGACCGACAGTCAGGACCACTTTTGATTTTACAGTGAATCAACTTTCACAAAAGCTAAGTAAGAATGCATCAGCAAAATCTTCTAGAAAGTGTCCCAGAACCTGTCTACATCAGTAAAGATGAGACATATTACATGCTCATGTGCAGTGACAGCCACACTTTCAGAGGAGGGACAGTGTGGGGGTTGCGTAGGGTGAGCCAAGGAACCTAGAAAACTAACTTTTCCCTTTCAGTTGACTATGTCTCACTCTTTTTACCTGGAAAAGCAAGTACTAAGAGCTTTTGGTATCATAAATGTCTCTAGGAGTAAATTTCAACATATTCTTTTGAGGGAACCACAATAAATTGATTTTTTGGTTTTGCTTTCTTAGAAATGCTTCTGATTTTATAAACGATGAGCTTTAATGTTCCAGCCTTCACTTTGTCTGAAGAAGAAGTCATTATTTTGCTATTCTCTTTTCTCTGCCAACAAAATTAGATTTCTGAAGAAAAGAGAACAATGTGAGCTTTTAAAAAATTATGTAGATATATGTTTTGGGGGATAATATGAAATAATTATACCCCCTTGAAAATCTACATCAACCAAATTTTATGGCTGCTTGCCATCTCACCATTAGCAACTAATTGCCTGAAGCTCACCCTGGCTTCTCTATGGAAATGTGCACAATACTGGGCTGACCCCTAAAACTGGCTTTCAGCTGTTGCTTGAGTGAACTCATCCTTGATGACAACATGACAGCTAACAATAGTGCTTGAAGAAGCCAAAAGATGATCGAGAAGAATCTTAAAGTGATGGTTTAGGTGGAGAGTGAATGAAGCTGGTCTTAGGCTGTGAATCAGAGAAAAAGTGAGTCAGATGATACTTCAAATGAGAGGAGCAGGTGGAAGGAAAGGCTATCCAGGGTAAATGGTTACTGTTTGGCTATTCCTCAAATTCAGTTATACCAGCCAAAGTTTTTCTAAACTTACCACCATCATAGTATAGTACAGAAGATTGTCACTATCCTAGAAGTCCACTTTTCTCTGCTTATTCATCCCTCCATCCCCACCAACCCTACCCACCACTCCTACTTTCTCTCTGTCTCCGTAGTTTGGTCTTCTCCAGAATGTCATATAGTCATTATCATGCAATGAGTAGACTTTTCAAATTGAGCTTTTTCACTTAATAGCAGTTGTGAGTTTCTTCCATGTTTTTTCATGGTTTGGAAGTTCACTTCTTTTTAGCATGGAATAACCTCCCATTGTCTAGATCTACCGGTTTGTTGTTCTACTCACTCGCTGAAGGACATTGTTTTTACTTTCAAGTTTTGGTGATTGTGATTGAAGCAGCCATAAACATTGCGTGCTGGTTTTTATGTGAATAGAGGTTTTTACTTCCTTCCAGTGGAGACCAAGAAGGACAACTGGTGGATTGTACCTGAGTATAAGATATGCTTTTAACAAGACCAGTGAAACTCCACATCATGTGCAACCACAAGAATGGGATCCTAATTAGAATGAGTTATACTTCATGTATGTTTAATATGTCAAAATATGCTCTACTGGCATGAAAACAACAACAAACACAAAAATATGCTTTGAACCTTGGCTAGTCTAACAAGTAAAAAATGGTATCATAAATGTCTCTAGGAGTAAATTTCAATATATTCTCAAATGTTAGAAGCCCAATTTTCATCTTAAGTTAGATTTGTTTGTATCTTTTTCCTACGTTTCTGTCCTGTTCTTTTCCTCTAAAATATTTTCCCCTTGATTTTTAAGAAATTTGAATTCGTAAGAGGAGTAGCCATTTGTCTTTGACATAGGTTGCAAATCTCTCCTCCCTCTTTGTCAAATCTCATTTTGAATTTGTTGATAGTTTTTTCTTTTTTGGTAAGCAAAGTCTTTATTTTTAGTAATCAAATTCATCCATCTTTTGTTTTATTGCCCATGGACTTCAATTCATAGAAAGTCTTCCTCAGTACTAGGCCTATGAATAAATCAAGTGATATTTTCATCTTATTTGTACAGCTTCTTTTCCTTTTACATTTATTTTCCTAATTCAGTTGAAAGTACTGTGCATGGTGTGAAATGTGAGTGTAGTTTAATTGTTTCTAAAAACAATGATGATCTTCTTATCCTGGCACCATTTATTAAAGCACGGGTACTTCCAAATAGACTTGACATCACGTGTTGCCATGTTTTAAGTTTCCTTAAGCATTGTATCCAATTCTGAATTTTCTCTTATTTTCACCATTCTAGTTGTCTTTTTATGTGTCGATACCAGACATCATAGTTATGGAATCACTACCATATATCTGATTATGACTAATCCTCTTGGTCATTTGTTTTCTGTTTTGTGTATATTTTTCTAGATATTTTTGCATGTTTATTTATCTAAATCAGCCTGTTTAACTCCACAAGTAGCTTGCTAAATCTATAGAATTTATAAATTAACTCAAGGAGTTCTGACACACGTGGAATGTTGAATTTTCTGATCTAAAGAGCAGGGCATGCTTTTCCATTTGTTTAAATCTCCTTGTATGCATTTTTCAATGATGACCTCATATAGGTTTTGCACTTTTTCTGCTGTTATTTGTTTCCTTATCTTTCTAATGTGATCATTTTCAATATTGTTACCCTGCACACACAATAATCCCTTAAATAATTTTGTAATATTTTACTGGATTTATGTGTTTCTTGTGCGAGGAATTTTGATGCTTTTATTAATACTACATGTGATTCTTTAATAAGCATATGTGTATATATGTACACACACATGTTTTCATGTACACACATTTACACGCACATATATATGCTTTTTTTTAAGAGAGAGTGAGAGAGAGGGGGACAGAGAGAGAGAGAGAGAATTTTTTAATATTTATTTATTTTTTCTTAGTTCTCGGCGGACACAACATCTTTGTTGGTATGTGGTGCTGAGGATCGAACCGGGGCCCGCACACATGTCAGGCGAGCGCGCTACCGCTTGAGCCGCATCCCCAGCCCTATGCTTCTAACTTGATGGTAAATGATGATAAATTCTTAGAAATGGTATTATGTTTTGAAATGAAGATCGCAATGTTGTTCTCAAAGAGTTGTTTCAATTTATAGTGTAGACAACCTTGAATAATTTTGAGAGCTTCTTCACATCCCACTTAGCTTTAGCAAGGGGTCAGTTTTCTATTTGGTTAAATTAAAAGGGTACAATATCACTTTGTTTTAACTTTGAGTAGTTTTTATATTTAAAATTGCCTGCCTATTCTATTTGAATTGTTTATTAATTCTTTCTGGTTTTCATAATTTTGTATTATACTTAATTTAATTTTAAAAGACTAGAAAATGTGTTAAATTTACCCAATGCCTTTGTACTAAAAATCTGGTATTCTCCTACAGATATAAAGCCTTTACTTTCACTTAAAACATGTTGTTTTAGTCAGCTTTTTCACTGCTGTGACTAAAGGATCTGACCAGAGCAGTTTTAAAAGAAGAAAAGTTTAGTTGAGGGATAATGGTTTCAGAGGTCTTAGTCCAGAGAAGATCTGCTCCATTCCTTGGGGCTTGAGGTGAGGCTGAGCATCATGGTGGAAGAGTGTGGCAGAGAGAAGCAGTTCAGGGGGTGAGTAGGAAGCAGAGAACAAGAGTCTCCATGCGATACAAAATATATCCCCTAAACCCCAACAGTCTCCACGTAATACAAAATAGTAACCACTTCTTCCAGCCATTACCACCTGCCTCCAGTTACCACTCAGTTAATCTCATTAGGGATTAATACCCTATTTAGGTTAAGACTCACAACTCAATCATTTCTCCCCTGAACCTTCTTTCATTGTCTCACATGTGAGCTTTTGGGGGACTCCTCACATCCAAACCATAACACAGGTGTTCGTCCTTGTGTGATTTTTTTATTTGTATTTTAAGTATAATATTTTAGTTGTAAAACAAAATGCAGCCTTTGGCTTCACCCTTGAGCATTATCAATGGCAAATACGCCAATTTGTTTTGGATTTACCTCTTTTCAGCTCTTACTAGAGACTCTTGTCCTTATAAATAGCATGGAAATTTTACTAAAATGATTTTTTCTCCTCTTTCTGAATCTGGGTTTCCCCTGTAGCCAACTGCAATGTCTTAGAGATTAACTGTTTCCAACTTTTATCATCCTTTAAGAATTCTGGACCATGTCAATATACTAACACCCCAAATGTATGCTCTGTATTATAAAAGTGAATAATGCATCCAACATGAGTTTTAAAGTGTCCCAGTTCTTTCCTGCTAAGGAAGCCATACTAATTATTTGCCACTCTGTCCCTTACTCCAGGGTGCCCAGATCTATCACCGAGAAAACTTACATGGAGTTAATCCAGTTTTATCTATATATCTGAACAAAACTTTGCTTAACATCAACCCTGATGTACACTCGTATCAGGAGAACAATCTGTTTTTGAAGATCAAGGTATTTCTGAACTGAACAATATGTACTTTTTATTCTGAAAGACTAAAAGTGTCATCTCTTCAAACTGATGTTTTCAGTCAACTTGTACTTTTAAACTGAGATTTCTGTGCTCTGCTCCAAGGTGAAGATACCGTGCAGTGCACGCAAGAATGGAGGAGGGATTGGCAGCTGTTTGAATTTGTTGGAGTGTGTGTGTGTGTGTGTATGTGTGTATGTGTGTGTGTGTGGTTGCATGTGAAAGAAAAAGAGGAGATGCTCACTTGAAAATACTCTTTAATTCACACGAAAGGAACAATAGTTGGAAGTGGTTTTGTGTACAATAACTTGTCACCAACCTACATTCTTAAAGAATATGTTTCCATGTGCATTCCCAATAAAGATTAAGAATTTTATGCTATACACAGAATAAATGAGTAAAAGGATTACTCTCAAAATTTATTACTTGATTCTTTTGCTTATTACTAAGGTGTCAGAGAATGATCTGAAGTTGTGTAGGTTTTTAAAGTTTAGTAATAAGTTTCACATTACTGCATCTTCATGGAAGAAAGAAACTGATTATGAAATTAGATCTATGTACCTTGTCATTTGTTATCAATAAATGTGTACAATTCTCTAATTCTTCTCTGTTCATGTTGTTGTTCCAGAGATTGAAACCAGGGATGGCACTTAGCCACTGAGCCACATTCCCAGCACTTTTTATTTATTTATTTTTTTTCATTTGAAACAGGGTCTCACTAAGCTGCTTGTGATTCTCCTGCCTCAGCCTCCCATGTTGCTAGGATTACAGGCCGGTGCCACCACACCCAGCCTGTGTATGACTTTTATGTTAAAGGATGGTTCCAGCAGATTTAAATTCATCCACTTTGCTTTATCTTCTTATTTTTCTGTCTTTATAAAACTCTATTCAAAGAAGGCTTCGAGAAGTCCTTATATGCTTAAAGAGTTATATTTTACCTTAGTATAGAGTCAATTAAGAGAGAGAGAGAGAGAGAGAGAGAGAGAGAGAGAGAGAGATTGATTTTATAAAGGTTATTGTAACACATATTCCCATATTCAGTTTTGCATAGTTCATGACTTCTTTCATACTACAATGGCAGAGTTGAGCAGTCACTCAGAAATCATATCATCTGCAAAACTCCAAATATTTACTAGCTGTCCTTTACAGAAAAAAAAATGCTGCTACTGGCAAAGATGTTGATATAAATTTGGATTAAACCTCCTCCCTACATCATCAGGTACATTATTGCTTGATACATCATAAAGATGATATAAATAAATGTACACATGTGCACACACACACACACTAGAGGAAAAGAGGAGAGGCAGAGATATACATTCCTAGTAAATAAGAATCAGATATATGATCTCCTCATTGAGTGAATAGTTGATTTATTTTCATGGAATCACCAAAGCAAAAAAGAGATACTGAGAAAATATGAAAGAAGATCTTTGACACTGAAAATGAGTTAGCACAATAAAAAGAGTTTACTGAGCACCAAGAGATCATGCATCTATAGTGATCAATTAAATACATACATGAGGATACAGAAGCAACAGATGTGCCCTGGAATAAAGGTCAAGTTTAATAAATTTAGCACAGGAAACAAGGGCAAATGTTCTGTGCCCCCTTACCGACTCTCCTTCCTCTCACCCACCTCCCCAACACCTAAAAAGTGATCCTGACTCATGTTTTTAAGGTGTCTGGGAACAAATACAGGAAGGGCAATAACAAACAACAGGAGAACAAGAAACATAATCGAGATGCATTTAACCTAATGGGAACATGAATGAGGATTGTGTCCTTTCTGTTATAATGTGATTGTTCGCGTCCTTCAGAGCATCCTGAAAACATAGCCAGGGAAAACCCATGCCAAAGAAGGCAGAGAATCCCACGGGGTCAGAAAAAAAAAAAAGTAGCATTGCTTTGCAGAGGTTGAGAAACTCAACATGACCAAGAAATAAAAATTTCACAGGTCTCTGGTCAATGTCAAGATCTGATTATCTTGGAGCAATGGAAAATGCTATATGCGTCTTCTGCTACAGTGTTGTTATCCGTGTAATTATTTCATACCTCACTCCCTGTTTGAGAAGGGATCTAATAACTGAAACCAAATTTCTGGATGAAATGAAGTCTCTCTCCTACAGAGTTACTATCTTACCTTCCTAGGTTTTATTTTGTTGTTATTGTTTCAATGTGATAGCAACACTGTATGTGAAATTTCTGAACATTTCCAAAACATCTTTTGACCTCCTTGCATCCAAGAGTATTCACATATCAAAACTAGTGTGGTAGGGTGTTCTCGAACAATACAGAGAAATCTGGAAGAATCTGTTTTATAGTCTAGTGAGAGCATTCTACCCCAATTCTATCGTTTGCATGTGAGAATGCTTCCAGATGTTGATTAAGCATGGCTCCTCTTAGTTGCTCTCATCCCAAGCTCTTTCCACCTGGGCTTCAACTTGGCTCAATTTCAAAGTTACAGTGAAAGGTACAGGAGCCCCTTTGGACTGCCAGCTGAACAGAACCAGCCCATTATCCTGACATCCCCTCTGGTCCATTTGACTGTGAGTGAGCCCCATATGGGCACAAATTTCCTCATTCCCAACGTGCTGGCTCAGTCAGTCCCATGGATTTTTTGAAACCATGGAATTTCTGAGGGTAATGTAACCATGTTGCTAATGTAGTTCTCTGTGTAGCTGGATTCTGTTCATTGTGCTTCCAAATGTAGCTTTTCTCCTGTGAATTTTGCCTGATTCTCAAGGACAAAGTGACAACATCAAGCACACATTCTCCCCCAGGTTTGGGCTGCCGTGTCTGAAATCCTAAATTTATTTCCTCAGTTATGAAGATGGGTCCAATCCAAACTCAGTTCAACCATGAACTTAGACGCTTTGTATTCATTCTCCTCTTCTCATACAGACTAACCCCTGTATTGTAGTCATACCATGTTATCAGTTCTGTCAGGTTCTAACTGACCAATGGAGCTGTGCTGTTATCTGACATACTTTTGTTTCCAGAAATCCCTAACTTATAGGGCATGCTGTGCCACAAATAGCAAGCTATGGAAAATGAGATTTTTCTTGAAGCATCTTACCAACAGACTATCTTTCATGAGCTATAGAACCTGACTGTGGCTAATGTAAGAAAAAAAGAAATTACTAAGACACACATAGCTAAGAAAACCAGTTACCCCAAATGGCTAATAACTAATGTAGGCAAGAAAAACAAGCATCCATCAAGATGGAAGGAATCATGGTCAAGATCACAACATAAAAACATTCTCATTAGATGACTTCTGTGGGTACTACATGTATATTCCTGTCACCTTCTAATGCATGAGCCCACCACATCTGGATTCCCAAAGCTGCAGTCTTCACTGTACCTCTAACAATTCTCTGCCACTTTTGACATTACACTATGAATAATGTTTAATCCTAAGTGATTGAAGTACTCCACTAATACTTAATAATCAGGATGGGTATATCTAGTTGGCCTATGCCAAGGCACAGGACAGGAGGCTGGTTCTTCTCTTTCCACCCCAGAAGGAAATGAGGCCCTGATGACGCCTTAATTTGGGCCTAATTAGACTTTTACCACAGAACTATAAGCTAATGCATTTTACATTGTTTTAAGCATTGATTCTGTGCTTTTTTTTTTAATAGCAGCAACAGGAAATGAACATGGGAGTCTTTAACTTTATGCTCTTTTAGAGCTAACCAAATTTTCTACCCCAGGTGGATTTTTTTTTTTTTTTTACTCTGAACACCCATTAACTTTTTATGTTTCATTAACAAACAAGAGCTTTAGTTATTTTGCTGTTGTGATTTTTACCCTCCTCAGAATTATGGGAAAGGTTTCAGTTTTAAACACTTAATAAAAATATTCCTTAAAATAATATTTAATCAATGTATGGAAAGAGCTCATCACATTCCAAAGCAGCTGCAGATGACAGTGATACCAATAGGCAAATGAGATTATTCCAAATACTCAGTACTAAATTACATATATTTGGAGGTACAGTGTAATGTTTTGATAAACTGAATCAAAGTTATTAACATATGTATCATCTCATTTCTGTATTCTTATTTGTTTGTTTTTTGTGGTGAGAACTTTTAAGATCTACTCCTTAAGCAATTTTTAGATTTACTATATATCATTATTACTATTGCTACCATGCAAAGCATCTGCAATTCCTATACAATTCCACCACTCTAGCATGGATACTTCCATATTCAATACACAAACATCCCAGCTGCTGGGATTATAGGCATGCACCACTGCACCTAGATGGACTTCATAATTTTAATATTTCCCAGTGTGATTTTAAGTTCAACCCATGGTTAAAATTCCCTAGCTTAGAAAATTATCTTTAAGTCTTAGTGAACAATCATCAAACATATCTGGAGAGATACAGATACAGAGAAGAATTAAATAAATTCCTAGCAACTCTTGCCATATAGACTGATTCAGAATTTCTGAGGATGGGGTCAGGTAATATATATCATTTTTAAATGTCCTGTAGTGAATGTTGATGATGTACTATAATGTTTAAAAATACCATCTTAAAAGAAATAAAATATGTAGCACTAATCATTTCTTCTTTACCATTTCTCTATTTTTTTGTGTAAATAATAAATTTCTTTAAGCACTGACAGTTTAAAAGAAAGACAGGTTGGAGGAGTTTTCGTAAGGATTTAAACATTCTAAATGTCCTTATGAGGATCATGAAGGAGTATTAGGTGCATGGATGAGTACACTGAATTACTTCCATGAAGTAAAGGATAAGGGTGAGCCCAGCTTTATTTAATGGAACATTCAGGGGGTTTGTAAGACAGTGACAGGGGACGGAGAATGGTTACAAGTGAGGAGTGAAAGAGTTCTTTGGAATTTATTCTCCAATCTCCCTCGAGAAGATTTTAGGCAAACATTATCTTGCTGTGTGAACTCTCTTCAAACATATTGGTCTTTTTGTCAACTTTAACAGATGTTTCATTATGGCTATATATCTCATGTATTTGAGATTTATAGTTACAGAGCTTTTGTCTTTCAAAAAAAATGGAATAATATTACTTATTTGTGAAGCCTGGAGACCAGGTCTTATTAGTTTCTGAATACTAAGTTCTTAGAAAAGCTGCTAAAATCTAGTAGGCCTCAAAAAAACAAAAAAAAAGACCATTGAATGAAGGAATATAGGGAGGAAGAAATTCTACACAGAGGGAAAAATGAATTTTTTTGAATGAAAAAAATCCTGGAAGAATTTTAGAGGCTGGGCTGAGTCAAAGGATATTTCTTTGTCCAAAAGTACAGGTTTGCAGACAAGTTCCACACAGGTTGTACTGTCTTTGAAGGAGCATGAACCTAGTTCATGTATATACAGCTGTATCATACGGCACCACCTTGAGATCCTCTGAAATAATCTCCATTTCCTCCTTCCCACACCTTCAAAGAAGAAAATCATGGATTCAGGATTGAGTGGGAAGAATTTTGCAGAGGACTTGATTGGATAATAGAGAATATTAAATTACCTCCTGGAGCTTTTCTAAAACTAGTTAAAGCTCTCTTACCTTTGATCTGGAAGAGTAGCTCATTCTTATTTGGGTCTTGAATCATGGTGGAGAAACTGGCCCCTTTACAGAACTTCAGTGCCTTAGTTATTTATGGCTGCCTATAAACCCATTCTCCTTCACCTCCCTGGACAGCAATCTCAAGCTCAGATGCCAAGCTGGGAAACGTATTTTTTCCAGGAGCAGCTGGCTTCTTGGGAACACTTCTGGCATTGGCATGGTCCTCTTTGAAGTTGCCTAGTACTCAGATTGGTGTTTTTAAGATGCATGATGAACTGTTTGGGCTGCTGTGCTGTTGTACATGCAATTTTCCTTTTGACTCACCTCTTAAATGATGAGGAATTTATAACCACTTAATCCATTTGGGAAAAAAAAAGGCTACTGAGTACTACTGGAAAATAAGAAGGCCCATATATGGAATTTCCACAAATTTTAATCTTAATGCTGGAAGGCACAGACAGGCCACCTTGTCCAACTTCCTACCAGTGCAGGAATTTCCTCCGTAATGACCTGAAGCAGAAGTAAGTCAACATCTGCTTAAAAGCTCTTGGTGACAGGGCGATTACTACTTCTTAAATCAAACCACTTTATCACTGAAGTGCTCCAATTGTTTAAAAGTTCATTCTCTAACCCTATGATGGGACTGGCCTTCCCAGATTTTTACATGAATCACAGTTCTGCTTTTGGAGTTTCTCACCATCTTCCATTCAAGCACCTTTCAGATATTTCCCACCATACAATGTTCCATCTTCCAGTGTCACTCTCTCTGGGTGTTCCATCCACCTCTATTCATTGGTCAGAAAACACTCCCACTGTATATCTTGATAGTTGTCATCTCTTTTTTCAGTCATTAGAGTTTGCTCTGCTAGTTACTGGAACATTTTAATTCTATTAAATGAGACCTTGATTATTTGAATTTTTATGTTAGCAGCCACCCCACAATGTTGGCCCCCAATTGATCAGGATCTGTGCTAATCCCTGCATGTCTTTGACTCCAGAAGATTTCCAATACCCTCAAGGGAAATATCATTAAAATTTTCAATTATATTTGAGAAAACTGAAGGTCAGAGAGATTTAGAAATTTGCTCAAGGCCACTTGACTAATTCTAATTGCAAAGCTCTCAATTAATAAGCTACATTTTCTCTCTTGAAATAAAGGTCAATTAAAAGTGAGTTAGTTTAAAAAATAGTTGCTCTCAGATCAGGATTTCTTTTCCCTTTTTATCACTTGTTGTGTGGTTTGTTTTTATTTTGCAACATAATGACAATAATACAGTATATACTTTTATCATATTAATTAACTACCAAATATAGTTAATTATTTCAACTCTTACAGCAAATCTGTGGGATTCACTTTTGTTTAACTCTGTTTTACATGGTGAAAAGTGAAGCTTCAAGTTTACCCAAATGACATTGCTAGAAACTGGATCATCTCTGAGTCTGTTTCTATTGATCATCTGGCCTTTTGATTGCCAATATATGTTTTGATGCTTCTTTGAAATATACAGTCCTTTTTATTGCTTGTTTAATATTATAGTAATATGTTACATAAACATAACCACTGGATTATGTTTTCTTCCCATAATTTTTAAATTTTATATGGTAGGCAGTTAAATTGATGATGAATCAACTTATCTTTTCATGTCTTCTGTTAGACATTATTAAAAGTGATACTTGGGGAATTAGTTTAGAAAA
Source organism: Urocitellus parryii (assembly GCF_045843805.1). Lineage (NCBI taxonomy): Eukaryota > Metazoa > Chordata > Mammalia > Rodentia > Sciuridae > Urocitellus > Urocitellus parryii. Next base: position 174,294,034 of record NC_135537.1, on the reverse strand, counting down.
TTGGCCATTCTCAAAAGTGTGGTTGAAGTCCCTACTATCGCTATGATTGAAGGTTATCTGTCCAGACTGCAGATCTCAGCGAAATCTAGACCTGTTCTCAGTCTTCCAGCAGATTTTCTCTGATGGCCTTGCTAAGATTGCCCTGGACATGCACATGTATGGAGTGATCAAATATGATCCTAGCTCTAGTATATTTGGTAGATATTCTTTATCAGATAGAGGAAGTTTCCTATCTATTTATAGTTTACCAAAAGTTTTTATCATGAATGAGTGTTAGATTTTTCTTGAATGCTTTTTCTATAGCTATTGATGTGATCAAATTTTTATCTTTAGCCTGTGGATGTGATGGATTACAATAGTAGAATTTTTATATGTTGAGCCAGCTCTTCATATCTGGAATAAATCCCACCTGGTCAAATATATAATTATTCTTATACATTGTCAGATTTTATTTCCTAATATTTTGTTGAGGAATTCTGTATCAACGTTCAAAAACTAACTCTTTATACACCTCCAGAAATTAGTAAGTCTATCCCTAATAATAATTATGGAAGGTCAGGATGAAAGAGTCTGATAAGCAGAATATACTATGCATCTGTCTTTAAGGAGAATAATTTCAGGCCCTTCGGGGAATGATAAGGAACTCCCCATGAAAGAGAAGTACACTCCATTAAAAAACAAAATCCAAGAAAAGAACCCAGAGAGTTCCAAAGGAAATTCAAACAATCTAAAAAGCAAGAGCTTTAGAAATAAAGTACAAAAGGGAATTCAATATGAGAATGAGAATAACATATTGATGAATCCAACCAATCAAGTGATTATTAATATAAATAACTCAGGAATGATAAAGAGTTGTTAGTGAGTATCACAACCATTTAAACATAAACATCTTACAAACTAGAATTATAAGAAGAGAATATGAATGTACAAATTTTGAAAATATAAATTTAAGTAACTCAGCCTGCTAAAACTTCATAGTGTTAACATTGGAGAGATTTTAAAACAATTCTTCATTCCTGTGCTAAAGAAATATTTACCTGAAATTAACAAGTTCTTCATTTTACTTCTATTTTTCTGCTTCTATTGGATTCTAGAATACTAAATGTGCTTCTTGCTGTTGAAAATAACAAGTATAGTCTGTTATGGGTTCTCTTCCTTCTCTCTTGCTGTGCACTCTCCATCTTGTTCACTTCCTGAGACAGTGAGTCCTTGAAGGGGTACTGGGCTCCTCCATTGCTCCAAGGGAAATTTTGTTTAGTCTAAGCCATCATGGTGGTCTTATCTTTCTTGCCAAGTGCCAAGAAGAATCAATTCTGGAAAAGTCTGCTGAGAAAAACTCTGAGAATAGTTTCCATTCATGGAAAAATAACAACAGGTGGGAAATTCCATTTTCTCCTTCTAGAATTTAGAGCCCTATACTTGACTCAGCTTGGACATACTCTAAGTATAGAAACTTGGGTAAGCTGTAGTTGTTTATCATTTCTGCATTTGAGTTTCTTCAAAAGTTTACTTGGAATAGTAATAGGTAAAACAGACTTCTAGAGAGTGTAATGAGGACCACAACCCTTTAGAACAGGGCTTGGCAGACCCCAATTCAATGTGTTTGGTATTATTCCTATTAAAATTATTATGAGGGGTCTAAGAAAATACTTTAATTAAAACAAATTAGCAATTACTATATCCTCACCTCAGGTGTTTCAAATTTCTCTCTGTACCTTCCATTTTATTTAACTATTGTATTTTGCTTAAAGTGCCAAAAGTAAAATCCAGTTCTGCCTGCTCTCTACCACTTGTGAGTTGGCACCAGTTTCTAATCAATGCCTATAATGTCTTCTTATTTCTCTAAAGAACCTTATAAATCTTTTAGGACTTCTTCCTAATTAAATTTAATCTCTACCCTTTCAATTTTGTCCTTTTTCATGTATGAGATTAGACTGTGCTTGGCACTTTTTTTTAAAAAAACTGTGATGTATTTAGCAACTATGATGAGCATTCATTCTATCCTTAATTCATTTTCATTGGAATTATTTGGGACTTAAAAGTCAGAATCACATCTCTCTCTGTTAAAAATAAAAGGATTTCTCTGCCATGGGATCATACTTATTTTTTCTCTATGAACATTTTGAAATCTGCTTTCCCAAAGCCAAGGTCACATTCAAATATGCCCAACGAAGATAATTATGATTATAGGAAAAGCAGATGTCTGAGAAAATAGAAATAGTTTTAGGGAACTATCAATTTGTCTACTAAGCCACTGAGGGAAGGACATGTCGACCAGTTTAAAACTGTGTGCGGGTGGAAATTAGAGGATCAGTGGGGATTGATCTGATGACCTTCCAGGTTAAAAAAAAAAGTGACTAAAAAAGAGTGAATGAGTGAAAAACTTTAATTATTCTTTTTATTACAAGTTTCTTTAGCAAATACAGTTAGGAGCCCTGTTGAAATAAGAAGGATGGGGTCTTAGGTGTGGTGGTAATAAGCCTGTAATCAGAGTGACCAGGAGAGGCAGAGGCAGGAGGATTGTAAGCTTGAAACCAGTCACAAGAATTCAACCAGGTCCTTAACAACTTTAAGAGACCCTGTCTGAAAACAAAAATAAAAAGGGCTGGGGAAGTGGCTCAGTGGTAAAGTGCCCCTGGGTTCAGTTCCTTCCAAGTACTTAAAAAAAAAAGGGGGTGGCGGTAGGAGTGGGGGTTGGGGAGTCTCTCTCTATTCAAATATATTTTTCAAAGATGATTCCTCACTTGCAGAGTTGTATGTTAGGCAATGTACAGAGAGCTTTATATTGATGGTTCATTCAAACCCTTCTACAGGTGACCTTGAGAGACATTTAAAAAAAATATTTTCAAGAGCAGGTGGCAGATCTGGAGCTTTGGGGTGGGAACTCAGCTATTCCAGCCTAGACTTTGTGCTCTTCTCACTCATCAAGTGCCTTATTAAAGGCTCATTTTAAGTGTACTTTAAAAAATGAAATCTTTGCTGGGATTGGTGGAAGAATGGAGACTGAGCACATCTTGGGCTTTCAAAATTTTATTTTACGTTTCTGACACCAAGTTTGAATTTTTCAGCATTGCTGGGTTCAACTCTGAGCACTTCATATGCAGTGAGTCCTGCTCATTAAATCCAGAATCAGTTACAGCAAATGCCAAGAACAAGATCAAAGTATCTAGTAAGAGAACATGATATAAAACACAAATTGCATGATTTTGAAAAATTACTATCATTAAAATTATGGGAAATGTCAGGCATTTTGCTTGTGGAGAATATGTGGGTGTACACTGGTGTACAAGTATAAATAGTCATTTAAATTAGTGTAAAAACACAACATTAATATACTTTTAGAAATAAATAACTCTGCTTTTGACCTTGGACATCCATGGTCAGAAAATTAAATCTCATTACAACCACCTGTATTTGCTGACTGTTTGGGTGTCCCTAGGAAGGAGAAATTGGAAAAGCATTCATGGCAGAGGATTGGGTCTACATTTCACATTTTTATATTTAAGAATGTAGCTTGGTTTCCACTGTAGCTAGGCTTATTATATTTATCAGATTATAATTACACAAGCTCAACCACTGTTGTATAGCACACTATACCTAAGCAGGGAGTCAGGATGGGGAGAGAAAGAGAGATTTAGGTAGGCAGAGAAAGAAAAAAAACATATCTAATTTTAAAGTAGTGATACTGCTCTTTGGGCAGACAGAACAGGTTCATCATTCCAATTGTCCTGAAATCTGGTTTTAACTGAATGGCATTCTCTGTGCTAGACAATTTATTCAAGGATTTCTAGCCCAGCTTCTTCTGGCTGCTACAATGACTCACAGATATGTTGTCTGACACTTTGGATGATTGCAGAGTTCATTGTGTAAAGTGGGACACTTTGGAGTGTAAACAGGGAGTGCTCTGGTTAACTAGATCATGAGAACACATCCACCTAAAAAGACTTGGAAGAACAAGCATGTTCTTTTCTTCACATAAAAGCAGAAGAAAAAAACTATTTCATATTCTTCCTCATATTCACCTATCTTTATGTGTTGTGTGTGTTTCTGGGAATGACTATCTTTTCTTTTCTGTTTTGTACAAGGGATTTGATCCCAGGGATGCTTAAGCACTGAGCCACATCTCCGGCCTTAAAAAAAATATATTTTTTTTTATTTTTTATTTTTTTTAGACAGTGTCTCACTAAGTTGCTTAGGGCCTCACTAAGTGGCTGGGGCTGGGGTTGAATATCTTTTGATATGTTTTAAGTGAACTGTTGTCACATGTCCAGTGCATGTAAAAATAGATAAACAGCCACCTCCAAATACAATGCATAGGTAATTTTTTCCTAAGCCTTAATTTAGCTAGTGGGCTGGAAAATGTCAGAATGCAAATGGTTAAAGAACAGCTGATGTCTAATGGAAACTTTGCAAAACATTCTATTTATAAACAATTCTATTTGGATATCACATTTTCTATAATGCTATTGGCTTGTTTTATTTTTATACCTTAGAAAGTTTCCATGAGAAGATACGGGCTCAGAGATATCTTTCTCTTAAAACGATTACCTATTTCTGCTTCCACAGTGAACTCCCCGGGTTTATCTAGATTAGTTGCTCTAGAGGCTGAAATTTGTTTTCATGTGAATCACATAAGCTAGTTATAATATCACAATGAGGAACATCTGTGGAAAGGTTGAATTCACATATCTATGTTATTGTTTTGACTAAGGTGTATCATATCAGGGCCATTTAAAAAATCCCAGGGATGTGATAGTAGATATGAATAATGATGGCTACCAATGAAGCTTCAAATATAAAGTATCATTCTTTACTCTTTGTGAATAATTAAGTACAATAAAAGCCAGGAAAAAAAATGAAATGTAACTTCCTAGGTATAGAAAACACCCCAGTGTCTTAGAAGATTGCAAGGGCACTGACTATGTTTTCAATAAATTGGAAAAATACAGTGATATCTTAAAAATGCATATTTCAGAATCCCTAAATGGGACTTTTTGAAGACTGACAACCTATAATTTGAAGGACACCCCTATATGAATATCATAATCCAAGTCCTGAACAGGTTTTAGGATGTAATTGTGTATATGGTGGAACTGGCCTTTTGTCATTTTAAGGAACTAAGGGGGTAGAATCAACCTACCTTTGTTCACCAGAACCCCTGTTTATTTTAAATTTGGGTCTATAGTCTTATTTTCCACCACATCTTATATTCCAGTTTCTTCATACTCTTTTGTCTCAAATTGTCTTTCTCTTCTTGCTTTCTTTACTTCTCTTTGTAATGCTATTGCTGCAGATGAAACTGGATTTCCCCTAAATGACACATACTTTCACTCTCTAGGTCTTTGCTCAGCAAGTTTTTCTGCCAGGAAAAAAAAAATCTTACTGCCGGAAAATATCATTTCATCTCCTGCCATAATCTTCATGTTAAGATGTGTGGAATGATTTAGGTATCGCTCCTTCAGAAACCTTTTGGAGTCATAGCAGTTGACTTTCTCTAGGTTCATCTCCCTGACAGATGAGTCCTTAAGAGGAATTCAAAGTGCAGAGATAATTCTGTCAATAACATAGACAATGCTATTGAAAGCAACAGAGAGGAGAATTGAGTTGTTAAATATCTTTTAAAAAATCAACTAGAAAGCAGGATCCACAGATTCCTTTGGTAACCAAAGAAAATGATCATCAGAAAAAATTCAATGCTGAGAACTGACAAGATAGATCCAGCATATCAATTGAACACTTAAAAGAATAATTCCCTAAATTAAAAAAATTGGAAATCTTTCAAAGAATCCTCTGAGGAAATACAATAGTCTTCCCAGCACTTCTATTTTCCTTCTCTGATGCACTCAGTCACACGCAAGTGCACATGTGTGTACACTCATACACCTAAAATGTTTTTGAAGAACATATACTAATTTAAAAGAAAAAAAACACCACAAAATTCTGGTTTATATTTTAACATCGAACCTTTGGGTATTATATTACTTATCTTCGCTGTTTGTGAAGATACCTCACCTAAAGTTTTATGTTTTAATCCTTGATGTTCTTAACCAAAACCTCCAAGATTCAAATAATAAATACCAAGGGACTTTGCTCTTCTTTTTTTCTTTTTGTTAGTACAGGTCATTTGTTTGGAAGGGAAGTTCTCTGAGCTAAATCCAGACCCCTTGCCGGGGGAGTTAGTTCTTAAACCTTTTTCCCATGGTTCCATTATCACAGCCTGAAATTCATTCCTTAAGACGAAGTGATTCTTTGGGTACAGAGTCTGTGGAAGGCCACTTTTCTTGCCACCAGGGTTGTTCTGTGCTTTGTGTGACTACGGTTTTCTCCCACGAGAGAGCCTGTATTGTTTGACACATTGTTCTTTTTGTTTTAGGTAGATTTCCCTTTTCTCAGGTTCCCAAGGGCTTAATTTAGGTTTGTAGGAACTGAATGAAAATTATCTGCCAAATATGTAAAAGAAAAGTACATGAAAAAATAAATGTGTTGCTTCCTGTCATAAATATTGTTCCTGCCTTCAAATACTCTCAGAATTCACCTTTATACATCAAAGGCTATTTACTGTAAACACCTGTGAATTTTTGCCCCAGGGTTTATTTCTGGCACATGATATATGATCTGACTGTGTACAAGGTAAGGTGGAAGTTTCCAAAAGCAGTGATTAACCAGTGATTCACAGGGAATCGGTCCACTATATCCATATGCTTGTTCCAAGTTGGGAAAACTTGAAAGTGTGTCTGGTATGTTTAGAAATACTCCCGAGAAGTACTCTTCTCCACTCTCCCCGGGTGGTGATAGGCTGAGAACACACCATTTATTGATTTTCTTCCCTTTCGGATTTGTATTCCCCCTCTCCCATCAGAGGTCCTTGTAACTACCTTACCTGTCCAATAATCTTTGCCTCAGGTTAGATTCTTAGGAAACCCAAACTATGACAGTGAATATTAGATATTGAAGTAGGATGTAGTCCCTTAGGAGGGGATTCTGGAACTGTACCACTCAATAGAGGGCAGAGATGTGGACATCACACAAATAACACTGTGGTTTCTCTGGGACGCGGCAATCAGAGTCACAGGCAAAACCACTGGCTCACCAGCACAAAGGCTGTATGAACAAAAGCAAAAGTCTTTTTGGTAATGTTTGCCAATGTTCATCATGTAGATAATCCTGTCAGGGCCAATGTCAAATTATCAACATGATGTCCTTCAAAGAGCAGTTGGCAAGAGTTGCACACATTGGCTTTCACGAGACAGCACAAGTTCACCTCTAGCATATGACTGGGAAAACCATAGATCTCTGGAGCAAGGTCATGCTATATTCAGCAGAGAACTACTCTCTGGATAAAAGTCAGTCACACAGCTTGTTCTGGCCCTTGTTAGGAACTGAACACCTGACTATGAAGCACCATGCGTCTGTAGTACAGGAACTATTCGTCTTGAGAAGCTCAACAGGACACAAGATGTTTCAGACACCACAGAAACATATAGCAAGTTGAAGAGGCACATTCGGAATTGATACTGGGATATTCCAGAAGGCACAAGTCAATTACATGAATACATTTCTCATGCCCCCATGACACCTAAAAGTTCTACACTAATGCCCCTACCTTGGCTCATCTCTATGTCCTTGTTGATGGAGGAAGACAATTTCAGATCTAACTCAAACATGCTCTGGAAATAACCCAGTATGTGGACTTTGTGAAAGGCAGTGGTGAAGTGAAATCTTCCAAGCACACACACTTGAGATGCACACCTGGTCATTAATTTGGTATGGACCAACATCTGGTCTAAAGTAAGGACATATGTAGCTATCTGGGCACTGGCAAATGGCTTAGCTGCTTCCGTAGGTGTCTGTAAGGTACAAAGTTAGAAAATTAAAGAAATGTTTGGAGTAAAGGCATGTGGATATGTGGATGGATCTCTTGGGATGGGCAAAGAATGTGGAGTCCAGCAGCAACAAGTCAATAGCAACCAGGAGCGGTAGTATAGGGCGGCAAATCCCTAACCTTGATTAGTTCAATACTTGCACAAATTGCTGAAAAATGCAATCACAGCAAGAGCAAGGACGGAGGCTATTTTCATAGCAATGTGATTTGTTTTCTTCTCACCAAGACTGATATTCTAACAGTTGCACAAATTGTTCATAGCTGCAATGTGGAATTGTCCCTTGGGGAGACCAACGTGCTACTAGAATCAATTCATATTTGTAGTTTTACATTCTAAGTTATAGGCACCAAAGGCAAACTCTCTTGTTCCCCAGAATTAATTGTTCAGCACTGCTATCTGGGGCACACAGAATATTCTATTTATTGATATGGTACCTTCAATTGCATCATGTCAGATTACAGTATGTTATTTTATGGCAAAGGAGATGTGACATTGGCTATAAATCCCCATGATCTGTGCCCGTTTTTCATCACTGTGACAAAATACTTGAGAAAAAAAAAAAAAAAAAACAACTTAGAGGAGGAAAGATTTCTTCTGACTCACAGTTTCAGACCGTGTTTGGCTGCCTCTGTTGCTTTGGGCCTGAGGTGAGATGAGATATCATGGCAGAAGGCTGCAGTGGAAAAAAACTGCTCACCTTATGACAGCCAGGGAGCAGAGGAGAGGGAGTAGGAATAAAATATACTTTTCCAGGATATTTAACCGACTTCCTCCAACCAACTTACCTCCTACAGTTCTACCACTCCCAAACGCCATCAAATTGTGAATCCATCAATAGATGAATCCATTGATGAAGTTAGAGCCCTCCTGGTCTAATCTCTTCCCCAAATCCCCACCTCTGAATATTGCTGCACTGGAGACAAAGACTCCAACACGTGAGCCTCTGGGGAACATTCCAGATTCAAACCATAATAACAGCCATTTCCCTTCTATATACCATGCAGCCCAGAAGCTTCTAGTCAGATGTGAAGGACCACAATATGATTGTCCTGAGATAGATCTAGGCACATTTTTCCCAGTTCAAATTTTAGAAACACTTACATAGATATGTACTTAATTAATAATTATTTTGTTGATATAAACTTGAATATAGTACAGACATTATTCAATGTTATGTATTCATTATTATTATATTTATTTGTTTCTTCTGATTTAAAAATGTGTTAAAATTAAAGCATTTTTTATAGCCCTGTCTAATGTGGTCCTGGGCACTGTTGTGTATACGGTTAAATTGCACCTGTTGATGAGAATATAAGAATGGTCCCTGAAAGGGGGAGCTAAGGTCACTTATCAGTAAAAGGCAGTTTTACTTTTAAGGTACAGTTTTTTTCTTTTAAAAACTGTCCTGTGTTTCTATGTCCCTGAAATCTGCAACACATAGAACTGGGAATCAAAGAGGCAGGTAGGAGTGAATTTTCTCCAATCCCCGTGATCCATAGTCCAGGTTACTTGTGTCTTTGAGCTGGAAATGATGTTCCACCATCCTTGCTAATCCCCTGCCTCCTCCTTTTCCCTTCCACCCCTCTTCCCTATCTAGAATTCATCTATTTCTCCCATGATCCCCCTCCCTACCCCACTATGATGTTTTAGAGAATTCTAAAATATCAGAGGGGCAGAGGGCTTTCAAGGTAATGAGAGAAATAAGTGGATGAGACACAGCCTAGCAATGGTGGGTACATCTGAAATGAGATAACCTAGTACTATGGCTCATGTTTGCTTGTTTGAATAAATTTCCTGAAAGGGATTCAGGAGCTCTGGAGTGACAGAAGAAACTTCAGATATCAATAGTATTCACTGATGAGAATTGAGAAGTCAATAAAACAAGTAATTATTGATCTATGTTTTAACAATGTGATATATCATCAAGTTTTAGCAACATTGAAGAAGAAGCAGAATTAAGAGGGTTGATAAGAGGATTCAAGGGGGCTGAGGATCATGGTGAGATGGGACCAGAGAGTGAGTGTTGAGAATAACTAGGAGGAAAGAGTAAGTATAGGTATAATGGATAGTGGAAATCAAGAAGCCATAAATGGAGGAGTTTAATATCATAACAACATCCAAATTGTGGCATAAAGAGAAAGTAACAGACTTTGCCTATACCTTAGCTGAGGTTCTTTAATTCCCTATTTGCAATTCACAGAGATAAAGTTTATTTGTAAATATGAAAATTAAGGAAGTATGTGGCTAACGTATTAAAATGTTAATTACATGAGATGCTCTGGGACGCTAAGGTTAGAAAATTATATTAAAATTGTAGTGAAGTTCATCCTCATTGATATGGCTTAATTTGTCACTTAAGAACTCATGCATTGATCAAGAAACAATTCCTGATTCCTCTCAGGAAACTCTTCACTGAGCCAAATTCCTCAGACCAAGTATTGCAAGGGGAGCCAAGAGATCTCTGTGCTTTTTTTCAATACACAAATTCAGTTGTCCTTATTAGAAAACCAAGAATCAAATATTACACATATAGAGCATAGTTTTTCATATCTTTGTATATAAAGTATGTTCATGGAAATTAATGTCTTTATACATGTCCTTTTTCATTACAATTCTTATTACACATATATACCACAATTTTTCATATCTCTGTATATAAAGTAGGTTGACACCCAATTCATGTCTTCATACATGTACTTTGGATAATGATGTCCATCACATTTCACCATCCTTGCTAATCCCCTGCCTCCTCCCTTTCCCTTCCACTTCTCTTCCCTATCTAGAATTCATCTATTTCTACCATGTTCCCCTCCCTACCCCACTATGAGTCAGCCTCCTTATATCAGAGAAAACATTTGGCATTTTTTAAAATAACTTCACTTAGCATTATCTTCTCCAATGCCATCCATTTACCTGAAAATGCCATGATTTTATTCTCTTGGATATACAATCAATCAACAAATATATGAAAAAAATTCTCATCATCTCTAGCAATCGGAGAAATGCAAATCAAAACTACTCTAAGATATCTCACTCCAGTCAGTGCCGGGGGGCGACGAATAACTTGTGTACGTTGATACAGCAGGAATAGGAGCCATTTATTGTAGGGCAACAGAGCTATTTATACATTTTGCACAGCTTATCTTAATTAGCATAAACTAGATACATCAATCAACCAATAAGGAATCTCCACACTTAATGGCTTGCTTTTGTTACTTCTCAAACCACTCCCTCTGACATTTTGCCAGGCACCATCCAGACTTGTTTACGAACTCTAACATTTCTCTGGCAAAATACCAGGTGTTATTTTTGACTTATTTACAGACCTTAACAATTCCCCCTTTTGTTTAATTTAAATAAAGACCATAGTGGTTTTTACAGAAACACCATAAATAACCTGCTACAAACAGAAAGTGAGGATACAAAATGTAACAATACCAAGCCACTTGATGGCTCCATGCAAGAAGCCCTTGGAAAAATTATACCAGCAATGACACCGTTTGCAAAGATATTGAGTTACAATTTGTTGTAGATTACAGTTTGTTGTCTCAGTCCAGGTAATGCAGTATCTCAATAGAATAACTCACAGTCCAGGTAAATCACAGTCCAGGTAAGTTCTGCAGGCAGCTAGCTTGATCCGAAGTCTTGTCTGGTTCTCAGCCGAAATCTCCTCTGGTTTTCAGCAACGCTGGAAATTCTTCCACGTTCGTTTTCACTGGCACTGGGACAAAGGCAGGAACTCTGCAACGCTGGCTAAAGAAAATCCTGTAGCATTCCACTAAGAAAACAACTTTTTGAACAATTTAGTACATTATCTCAAGGTTTTTTACATTTGAAATAAGCCTTAATAGTGCTCATTACTCATTAGCTTCCTGGTGTGGGAGAACCATTGTAGCTTAGTTATTGGCATTGAAAATGACCAAACATCGCGTCTTCTGCCGGCTGTAGTGTCCCAGGCATCCCCGGATGGCCCTGGGGAGTGTCCCGGACTCAAACTGCTTCGGGCACAGGGAGCAAGAGCCTGCTAGACTGTGCCTCCAGGTCAGGTCTAGATTTGGGCTCCCGGCAGTGGAAGAGCCGGCTGGCGCTGCCGCTTGCAAAGTACTTGCTGCACCATGACCCGCTCCCGCACGTGGCAGCGCTGCACAGATTCCGATTCACGCACCCTCCGGTAACGAAAAGCATTTAGTAATAGCCTTTTGCTGCAACTTTTTTCCTGATAATCCTTTTTTTCCTGAACTTTATTTTTCTTTTTCTTCTTGACTAGAGTTCCTGGGCTTTTATCAACACATGCCCTAATTATTCTTGGTTCCATTGGGGTGCCTCTTTCCCTTATCAATTTACTTTTCACCCCTTCCATATTCTCATCATAAAGACAATACAATACACTGAGACAAAACAAGACACAAACATACTGCATCAATCTTCTCCATTTTCTCGAAATGGCCATTTTTCCTCTCTTTCCTTTCTCGCCCTATCTGCCTAGGGACGAGCGGATTGCTCCCGTCCTATCTATGGACGGGCAGCTTTTTTTTCGTCACTTACCCCCGAGTGTCCCGGGGCTCCCCGTAACGGGCCACCATCTGCCGGGGTCCGGCTGCGGCAAAATAGCCGGGGGGTGACGAATAACTTGTGTACGTTGATACAGCAGGAATAGGAGCCATTTATTGTAGGGCAACAGAGCTATTTATACATTTTGCACAGCTTATCTTAATTAGCATAAACTAGATACATCAATCAACCAATAAGGAATCTCCACACTTAATGGCTCACTTTTATTACTTCTCAAACCACTCCCTCTGACATTTTGCCAGGCACCATCCAGACTTGTTTACGAACTCTAACATTTCTCTGGCAAAATACCAGGTGTTATTTTTGACTTATTTACAGACCTTAACAAGTCAGAATAGCAGCTATTATGAAGACAAACAACAATAAGTGTTGGCGAGGATGTGGGGAAAAAGGTACACTGATATACTGCTGGTGAGACTGCAATATGGTGCAGCCAATATGGAAAGCAGTATGGAGATTCCTTGGAAATCTGGGAATGGAGCCACTATTTGACCCAGGTATCCCTCTCCTTGGACTATACACAAAGGACTTAAAAAGAACATACTACAGGGACACAGCCACATCAATGTTTATAACAGCACAATTCACAATAGCTAAACTGTGGAGCCAACCTAGATGCCCTTAAGTGGATGAATGGATAAAAAAAAATGTGGCATATATACACAATGGAATATTGTGATTATAGTCCCACCTGACATTCTGAAAAAGTTCCTTTGCTTCATATGTCAAACATACATCCCATTTAATTGGAAAACCAATTAAATGGGGTGTATTATAAAGACAAGGGTCTTTATTTCCTGCATCTTTATGACAACTTCATCCTGGGCACTGAGCTGACCCATGATGTGTGCTCATAAATGTCTGCTGAGTTGAACAGCAGAGTTGAAGACTATTGGCCCAATTATCATGGAATGTCATAGACATGGACTCAAGTGCAGACACTGTGTATGACCCTCCTGGGAAAATGTAGCCACCCAGCTCTTATGCCATGGTGTAAGGATTCTTTGGCAAATGACTCGCTCCAGGAGCTCAGGGCTTACTTGTAAAAAGGAAAGAAAAACAAACAAACAAACAAACAAATAAATAAAAACAAGTATCCTGGCCACTGGCTCCAGAAAAAATATATCAAACATTTTTTTTTTTTTTTCCAGAGAGCAACTTGGATCACAAAGATGGTCAAAAACAAGTTCTGGGAGAGCAACTTGGTTCTGTGATAGCAAATATTAAGGTGGGATGTACAGACAAGTCAAACCCACAAGTTTATACTTTCTCCCTGATAAGAAGTCAAAATGGCTACTAAGCAGAACAACAATAATGAATCAATTATTTGATGCTATGTGTGTCAAGACAATAATTATACATCCTCCTCTACCTAAGGAAATGATAACAGCATACTGACTACCTATATTTGTCATGGATGTGTTGCATGTAAATTATCATAATTTATTTAACCAACCATCTATATCAATGAACTTTTAGGTTGTTTGCAACTTTGTTAATATCAACAACTTTAATATATAAATAGCTTTTAATGGTTAAAAGTAAAGTCAAAAAGATTAATAATAAATAAATACTGTCATGATCATTTCCATCTACATATTTGAGCATCTGTTCTATTATGTCTTCAGGCAATTTTCTAGAAACTAGAGTGTGTGTTAAAGAATATTCATAGTTTCCATTGTTAACTGCTGTCTAGTTACCCTCTTCGCCCACTCTCACTCTGAACAAAACGTATTTTTGTTTTTGTCTTTTTGCGTTTAAGATCTGAGGGACTAATCATAATGGTTCATTATTGTTACTTGTGTTAGTCACTGGCAGAGTGACTACCCTGGTACAAGGTTCCTACTCAGGTCTAAGCTCTCAGATCTCCTCCTCAGAGATGCTTTCCCCAAATCTTCATCTAAAGAGCAGTCACTTTGGTTTCATCTCCCCCATCCCTCATTTTTGATGACAATGATCCTGTCGAATTCCCTCAAGCCTTGTTGACAACTGCAGATTGTTTGCATAGGATTTAACCACACCTATGTTACCTTGGATAATTATGGACCCACTTTGTTGATGACTTCCTATTCTATGTGCTTTTGGAGTTATCCACAAAACAACTCTGGGGATGCGTACTGTCGCTATCTCCATGTAACAGAAGAGCAGAGAAACCTCTGCATGATTAAGTGGCTTTCCAGAAGATCACAGAGCTATGGTGCAATGCAGACACCACCTTAACCTGCTGTGCCGCAGTCTGACTGGGCACAAATCACGAGCCACTCAAGCAGGAACAAACTTTATTTCCGAACTCCCCCGAATGCCACCTACGCGGCCTTCTCCAGGACACACCACACACCAACCGGAACTCCCTCCACCGGAACTTCAGCAACCAATGCAAACTCTTCAGGAATCCCCGCGAGAGCTCATCCGGAACTCGACGGGAACTCCGCGAGAACTCAAAAGTTACCATCTTAATGGCTCGCTGGGGTCACCTCTCAACCACTACTTCTGGCAAAAATGCCATGCGTCATCCCGTGGCCCTCAACACTGCTGCTCAGATAAGGTAAATTGCTTGTGAGGACACTCAGCTGGCTAGTTAAAGAACTGCCATTGAAATCCCAGTCTGGGTTCCTCACCTACAATTCAGCCCACTCAATGACTAATCATCATAATTAACCTGCAGATACCGCTTTTCTAGATGTCTTCACTTGATTTCAGAATCCAGTTCTGAAGAACGCTTTCAAAAATTTCCCTATTCACTTTTCACCACAAGGGTATCTTCAGTTAAGAACTAATAATAGTTAAAAGGGCCTGAATATTTTACTTAGCTGGTTATTTTCAGAGGTAAAGACTGGGAAAGGAGAGTTAGTGTATTCTACAAAGCTCTTCCTGTTGTAAATGATTTATATGCTACATTCAAGGTTACAAGGGGATTTTTCAAAGAGAAAATAATCAACAGATCATAAATGTGGCTTTCTCTAATTTTTGATTTCCTTGTTCACTAACTGCTTCACTTCATTAAAAAATAAGCCTGGGAAAAGAGTTTTGTTTTTATTGTTATTTTTTTTTAAAATTCCTATCAATCACAG
The DNA here is from genome assembly GCF_045843805.1 of Urocitellus parryii. Classification (NCBI taxonomy): domain Eukaryota; kingdom Metazoa; phylum Chordata; class Mammalia; order Rodentia; family Sciuridae; genus Urocitellus; species Urocitellus parryii. The sequence goes on along the minus strand of NC_135537.1, from coordinate 174,278,508 downwards.
TGTTAACCCTAGGGGTTAAAATAGATTATTTTGAAATGATTTTTTTTTTTTTTTCCTAACAGGGAAGTCTACAGGAGCCAGTAGGGCTTGGGTTTCCAAATGTTATCTCAACATCAAATGTCCATAAATCCTTTCCTTTGCTCTTTCCGTTTTTTTTTTCTTTCCTGTTTCCTCTTTAAAACACTGCCTATAACTTGCTTCAGTTACCATTCTGAAATTGTTTATATAAAGAAAATTCCATGTAATTGGTTTTCCCAAGTTGATTTAGGAGTGATTTCCGTGTCACCTGCCCAGCCCCAATAGCTTAAGAGTGCTTTACATTTAGGTGACACCCTATCTCCTCCATGTACCTTCTCATATTACCTGGGAAGCACATGAAAATTCAGGTGGATAAAGAAACCTTCCTAGATTTTCATTGATCATCCACTTTTCAAAGCTTTATTTGCCTGGAATGACTGAGCTCATGTGACACTCTGAAAGCCTGGAAATCGGACTACTTAATACTTGCTGAGGGATGAGGGACAGTGTTTCCCTGTGTATCTCTATAGATTGTCCTTGTCCATCCACCAGGGCCACAAAGAACTGCACAATCTCTGCACCACCTCTTCTTAATTCTACCCCCTTTCTTGCCCATGGATGTCCCTTTCATAACTATTAGAAATGACTGAATGCCACACTCCAAGCCTTATGTAACTATAGACTGCACAGCATGGGCTTTCCAGGTAAGTGATAAAAATAATTTACATAATAAATCCCACAAACATAATTGGGCAGACCAGTAAAATCGTCTAAAACAAAAGTAGATGAAAATTTTGTCCCCAATAGTGGAATTGCCCTAGTTTTAATATAGCACTACATGCTCCACATTCCAAAGTGTAATCCAGCATAATCTTAAAATTTATCAATGAGTAATTTCCACGAGTCAGTTCTCTGGATCTGGAAATGTCATTTGGTATGGTTTATACTTTAAGTCACCCAACATAGGATGAACAGCATTTCCACTAAGCCTCAAAATAATGTTGTTGTTGTTGTTTTTTCCTTCATAGACTTTAAATTTAAAAGTGGAGTCATCCAAGAGTTTAAATAAATGAATTATCCAAACTGTGATGATTATAGAAGTAGAGCTCAAATGATCACCTTACAACCTTTATATCCAGCTTGGATCAGTTCTACTGGGAACTGTGAGGCCCAGTTCCAGTGATAAGCTGATTAAATGATAAGCATCTGCTGGCCTGTCTTTTCCTGACTTAAGAAAATACTGAGAAAAAAACCATTTCTACGAACGTACTAATAACTGTGTTGCTGTTATTTCCCTCCCTTTGCCTGTAACTCCAGAGAAAAATGCCTCATTACCCTTAACCCTCCATCCAACTTCACTGGATTTTACACAATGACCGGCTCCCATTTAAATGTCTTTCTGACCTTCCAAAGCATTAAGCATTTGTTTCATCTATAAGTGAAAGTCCCATTATCCGAAGCATTGCTGAATTCCCAAAGCACCTGCTTTTCTTCCTTTGATTGGCCGATTTGTGTGCTGATCTCTTCACCTTGACATCCGATGTCCCTGAGTCCTCTTGAACCCATGTCTTCAATTGGGATTCTATTTCTTCCTTCTCTGATTTTGTGCTGCCTGGATTTTTTTTTTTCCTTTTGAAAAAATAATGCTATGACTTTCCTAGCCTGTTGAGTGATAGTCAAGTGCACAGAAGAGCAATTGAATTTGAGAAAACTTAACTGAAATAGCAGACAGTACAGCTTCTTTCTTACTAAGAAAATGAAATTGACATTTATATACTAATGACTTTAAGTGTGGCTTTGCCACCTCCTACCTATGGGATCTTGAACACATTATTATTCTCTCTGCACTTTAGCTTCCTCATACCTAAAACAGGGTAATTAATTAACTATTACAGATCTGAGGGTGAAGCTCAGTTGTAGATGCTTACCTCACCTGCATGAGGCCCTGGGTTCCACCCCCAGTACAGTGAAAATAAAATAATATGAAACAGAAAACAAACAAGTAGAAATAACTGTCTTGCAGATTAACAGTGAGACACAGAAAGTCCACGTTAATAACTTAGCACAGTTTTTTTATACATAATACACTTTTTTAAATTAATAATGATAGCATTTACAATGAATGGAAACATTGGGAAATGGTAAATTTCTCTGGTCTGCCATCTTTAACTTTGAATCTACTAAATATCTTCATGTACTGATTACTTGTAATGTGTAAAGAAAACAAGTGGACTTCGCCTATGTACTTGCCATTAGAAGTTTACAATAGAAGATGATAAATGCATTAATCAGTTATTGAATTGATTAATTCAATATTCATTTTTGTGTATATTACATGCAACTTAAGCCATTAAAAGTCAGAGTAGGAAACCCAAAGAATGTGTTTGAATATTAAATTGACTCACTAACAAGAAATCCATGACTGTGCCTTTTCATGTACTGTGGAATTTCAATCAATGTAACTAGGTGAAGAACTAGATGACATTTAGAGAAAGTTCACTTTTGCTAATTTTTAGCAATCATTTTTTGCCACACTGAATTTCTACCAGAGCCTAAAATACCAGATCCCATCTAGATTCATATTTGGATTAATTTAATGATAGGCAAAATAATCACTGTTGAATTTAGATTGTAGAAAGGGCATGCCATTATTTATTACAGAAAGGAGAATATACTGTTCTTGGGAGTGTAGTGCTTTACTCTGGATACAGTTACGAACACAGAATAATAAATATTAGTAATATCTCGACAGCTATTGTAATTTATAATCATCCAGTCACTAATACTGTGACTGTTCTTGCCTTTCAATACCTAACAAACAGTCTTATTAATGTCAAAAGCAAAGTGTTCTCTACAAGAATACCTAGACAAGAGCTCGCCTAAAAGAAAATTTAAAATGAACCAAATATAAAATTTCTTCTGGCTAAATAATTGTGTTAAGGTTATTTAGGGTTGTAGAGAATTGAAGTTGGCATTGTTAAAATAATGAAATCTTCCTTGTTGTGTTGAATCACCTTGGACTCTCTACCTGTTTTTCATGGATATAATGATGCACATAGTAGTTTTCAAAAAACTGAAGATTTTATCAGTTTATAGATAGGCACTTCTTTCTTAATATGTTAAAAATGTGCATATGCTATGAAATTTTGCCTTTGCCCACATTCTTTCTGATATAATGAGACTTTCTATGTCATTTATATATCAAAAAATTATTCTTCAATTTACTCAAGATACTTTATATTTAAATTATGATTTCCATCTATTGGTTGCTTGATTTTCATGACCATTGGAATTCTGTTATTAATTTTTATATCTCTATTTGTCAAGTGATGACATAAAAGCAGTATAACGATCATCATCTTTAATATACAAAAATCAGGTCCTTTGTCCTTGTTGCATAGAGAGCTTGCAATGACTCCAATGTCCATTTCCAAATAACACCAGCACCTTGTGCTAATTGAGGAGGCCTCTGAGTGAGGACTGTGAGGTCACAACCTTGTTGCTTCCTGTTTGCAAACACACAGAATGCAATCTAATGAGACTCCAGAGGAAATGTCACCCAGGGAATATATTTGGAATCTGTGAAGGTGCTCAGACAACTCAAGGCTGTGATGAAAGAGGTTGGTCTTGTTGTGTTACGTGATAGGCCTATTTTTATTTCCCTCCAAAGCTTTACGAAATAAATGAGGCTCCAACAACAGGGTGATTTCGGTTACATGCCCCAGGTATAAAGGAGATAAAATTTTCTGCGTAGAACACCTGCTCCATTGTGCATAACAAACAAAACTACCAAGTGCTATTAAAATGCATTCACTTTTAATTGCAATTGAGGGAACATGATCTGCAATGGTATTTGCCTTTGTATAAAATTTTCTCCTTGTAATGATACTTAATCATTTTGGCATATAACATTTCAAGAGACATTAAATTACCATGGTGGAAGATTGACAATGGTTACTGAGTCACCCGATCAAGGACTGGAAAATATTCTTCAAGCTACCTTTTCACTCTGCTAATTAGAGAGAATTATAATCATCTCATATTATAAGGCATAGAGCCCACGAAAAATGTGTGAGTTGAACATCTCCTATAATTATGTGGACTTCAAAGATCAGTACCTTCCTGGTAATAAGTGGTTTTGTGCCCCCAGGATACATGATTCAATGTGTAGGAAAGAAGTGAATAATTTTCAATCCACTGGACACAATTAATTCTTGGATGAAAAACTAGAATGCTGTTTCAAATGGACACCACAGTTCCATTGTACACAAGATTGGAAAGCCTCTAAGAACTTTTGTTACTCATCATTTTATCTACATATCATTTTATCTCCTATATGACAAATGATAGCGTATCAACATAGCAAACCACCTGTGTTTAGAGTCTGCTTAGAATTCAGCTTTTAAGTTTAATATTTGTTTGCTTTTCCAGATAACCATAAAGCATTGAATTTTATAAGTGAACAGTCTATTTTGATCTCTTAAAATTAATAGCAGAATTACATTTAAATCTTGTCTAGTTGGATCTGACAAATCAAGAAATCAATAAAAATTCAGAAAGTCTAGGTTAAAATTTACTTTTGCATTATATGTAGAGGAAACATTATTCAGTGGCAGTCAAGACCTACTATACAAAGACTTCTTAGCTTTTCAAGTTGGCATTAACATTTTTTCTCATCCATGCCAACAGTGAAGGTAATTTTTAAATTATTCTTATCTGAAGTAGGTCTGGCAAATAACACTTTAACAGTTACAGTATATATCAAATATTGTAGAGTTAGAAGTGACCTCATAATTTTTAAAATGACAGTAATATGCAAATACAATTTAAAAACAAACACGCATGCATTTTAAGCGCAATTTATCTTCCACAGCTTGTTTTACATTAATTAATAGAAGCACGTTTTCATGTTTAGGGTAATATAAATTATCCATATCCAAAAGAATGGAAGTCAGTGGTATGTGCTCTGGCCTGAATCACATTTCTTTAGTTCACATCTTGGCTCCAACCTAGCTCAAAATGTAATTCTGACCATATTACTTAGTCTCTCTGGAAGTCACCTTCCTAAACTGTAAAATGAAGGTAGTAATAATAGTATCTGTTTCATAATATTGCTATGAGGATTCTATCAATTAATATGGTCAGCCTGAGAAAAGGGCCCAGAACATACTAATATGTGTGTTTGCTATTGTGAATAACTGTCAGTAGTAAAAATTAACAGAGAAAAGAAAAAGAACAGGGAAAGAAAGAGAAAGAATGGGAAGGCAGAAGAGATAGCAAGAGAAGAAGACCTTTTTTTTGAGTTGTTAACATTAATAAAAGCTTAGAGGAAGACCCATGTGTACTAGTGCCAGGATCGATACATTATTTTTGGAGTCAGTCTTAGTTTTCCATTTTATTTTGCTTTTAAGGAATAAGTCCAGGTTTACTTAAGGTGTGTCAGACTTCTGAGGATAGCAAATTAAAAGGGTCTGCTAGATTCTGTTTTTAATGGAATGTGTTTATTAAATCAGATCAATGGTGCATGACACATACTAATGGTGCTCTCATACATAAATAGATTATAGCTCTGATTCACCATCTGAAAGTAGATCTAATTTAAGGTGTTTGTGTGTGTATGCATGCGTGGAAACATGTGAGTGCATGCACACTGATCCCCTCACACTGTCACTTTTGTATTCTCTCTTAGGAAAAACAAAGACAGCATTTGAGAGATGTCCAGCAGGGGCAAAGGATGAGCCTTTTGCCAAGAAGAGAACCAAGCTTGTGCTTGAACTGAACTTGCCACTTACCTGCATTGGTATGTTCCACTAGCCAGTTGAGCTCAATGGCCACAGGCAACGAAATAGTCATTTGAGTTGCTTCAATTTATCTTAGGACGTCTGCCACGAGAGTGTACCAGTTAAAAAAAACAACTTAATAATAGCTAATCTCAAAATATGAAGCAAACTCTAATAATGTATTTTACTTAATAATTGTCTTCCCACCGGATCTAGTTCAAATGGCACCGATGTGGTAAGCTAAAACATCAGTAAACTGACATAAAGCATTGCTTAACATGCAGTGCCTTCTGTTTCTACAGCGCTTCATAAAAGAAAACAGAGAGGCAGCTCTCTGGGCATACTGGATGGAGAAGCCCAGAGTGATTGGCTGTTAGCTTTCATGTTGCTGAGAATATTTCCCATCCAGTGGTAGGGATTTAAATTCTAAAGCCTCCAAATGCAAACCTGCCTGAGGGTTCCTTTAGTCTTAGTATTCACAAATTAATAGTTGCTCAGGAGAGTGGAATATTCTTTATTCTTTCTTACCAACAGTGCCAACCAGAAATAGTTACAGGATCCAATAAAGAAAAATGAAATAATTAATAGCAATTGTCCCTGATGCTTTGACTTCTTTGTTTAATACATTCACCCCTCTTTCTACCACCTCTGGTGTATATTTTGAATCCTCAACTTCCTATGTGGATAAATAAACATCAACCAATATGATGGCTGATACTTTTATTTAACCCTCTCTTGCAGAGTTAAAACATAAGAATATTTTCCTATTATTTCCTATTTTTATTTTAACATCTGTATTTTCCTATTATTATCCTTAACTATAGGGAACAAATCTGTAAGCTAAGCAGCTAAATCCTTCTTGAACATTCTGGGGCATTCAGAAGTGTAAGAAGAAAAACTGGGATACCCATCAATTTAACTGGCAGAATACTCATAATCAACCTATCATTTATTTTGCAATTTGAGAATACAAACATGACAGCAAAAACCCTCAGCTTTACCTAAGTTATTTTAATTTTTTTGTTTCTCTGACAACACATCTTCATGGAGACCTCAAAATTCTGGAAATGGTTCAAAACCCATTTATCCAAGAACAGGTTTATGTGTGCCCATAAAGTATGTCTTTAATTTAGGCTTATTTAAACTTCTGGTGACACAAATAGCTTTGCAGAGGAAAGAGGCAAATGCAACATGCCACTGTGAGTGCAAAAATCAATTTTTAAAAATAAGCAACCTTTGTGTAGTATGTTCAAACTTCCAAGCTCAGAGAATTTGAAAGACAGAATCAATGCCATTTTGAGAAATCAGATGACTCTTTTATATCAAATAGAAAAAAATAAACTGTTTCCTGAATAAGCTCCCAGGCAAGGTACCAGAACCCTAATGCTCTAAATATTCAGCAAAATTCACATGATTATATGCAGATGTGATTTAAGTTTTAATTATATTTGCCCACGAGTTATTTTTCTCCTAATATTTCTTAGTGAGAAGAAGAAATTATGAAAATTGATTTTACAAAATTGGCTTGTTGTTCAAGGAGTTTGAAATGGATAAAATGGATAAGAATATATCTTAATATCAATGATTCATGGACTAGTGTCCTTAGGGGAAACCACGTGACCTGGGGACAAACATAAATGAAATCCCCTCCAAAGAACTGAAGATGTAGCTGGCAGATTTTGATGTAATTGTGGTGGAGAATGTTGGTTGCTTACTCCTCCAAATTACTTCTTCGTCCTTGTTATTGAGCTCTACAAAAAGTAAATAATAATTCTTTATCTAATGCTTTTATGCTGGTGTTGTAAGTTTAGCTACAACCCATAGATCACGTTGGATGGTTGTTTTCTTGGATATTGGGCTACATTTTACATAATTGGAAAACAAGCTCCTTCTCAAGGCATTAAATCAACTTATTCTCTATTTTACTTGGAGTCTGAGTCATCCTCCATCAAGGGTTTTGCTTTAAGAAATGGCTAATGGCCAAAAAAAAAAAAAAAAATACCCCAGAGCAATGGTATATCTGCAATTTGCACATGCTCACAGCCGACATGATAGGACTCCAGGTTTAATCATTATTAATTTCAGAGCAAAAAGCTGTGATAGCTAACCTCTGATCCAAAAATTTAAAGTATTAAGTCTAATTTTGGGTCTTAACCTTTGGGTCCTGGGTAAACAAGAGCTGTTTTACAAAGTTACCCAAAGTCCCAAGAATAAATAATGTTTCTTCTTCAAGAAGCCGCTGCCTAGTGGTCTATTGAGCAATGATGTTACCCCGGGCACATTTAGCATGAGCAGATAGATGGACATGCAATCCAATGAGCTCCAAATAAAACCAGCTAATGAGGACAGATTTCCAGGCCTGTGAGGGAGGATTGTAGCTTTGATTTTGGAGGATAGTTTTCTGGAAAATTATTTTAAATGTAGCTTGAACCAAGAGAGCAATATTTCTTTTTAAATAAGGTAGAAATAAAGCAAAGCTATAAAACCTTTCTCTGCATTGCCAGCACACAGAGCACCTTACATAATACTAATGATTCAATCCCACCATAAGATCCCAATATATTTGGCTGAGAGTACAATATGGGCATCAATGGCTGTTAACATATCCCCAGGTGATCCTAACACGTAGTCAAGAATGAGAACTATTGAAATGAAGTGGGATCGGACGTGACACACAAAGTAGAGAGAAGATAGATGAAGGAACTCATGGATTTAAGAAAAATGTTTCTAATAATGAAAGCAAAGCAAACTGGGACAAGTACTCATGTCCTCCAATAGCAAATGGATTAATCAACTGAATTATATTCATAGGAATGCTATGCTGTTCATTGGTGAAAAAATAAATCACTCTAGGTACACAAGTTTCATCAATAATCTTGCAAATGTAAAGTGGATTGGAAGAGAAACAAGAAAACAAAATTGCAGGAAACAATATTTAAAATGTTGTCATTCGTGTAAAGTAAAAAAATTGGAAAATACCTGTCTCAGGGACACCTACATTTACGTGCAGCATATAAAGAAAAGTAATGTACTAATAAATGCAACATTTAGGATAGGGAAGACCTTTCAGAGAAGGATATTTGGGGGCTCCAAGACTCGTGGTAATATTCTATTTTTAAAGATAGGTGGAAAGTATAATCTTGAAAAGAGAATTAATCTAGAAAACTTGCTATAATTCGTTTGCGATCATTTTCCTTTGTCTTACCTTAAGAAACTGTACTCATTGAAAGCATGAATTAACCTAACAGAAGGACGATTAGCAAGTGGATTATAAACAGAGGAAAGACAATCAAAATATCATGTAAGGTGAGAGATATGAATTAGAAAGTAGCTCTCATGAATTCTTGAGTGGTACTGTCCTCTTAAATTACTGGGATAGCAGAAGAGAGAGACAGAAACAAAGAGAAAGAGAAAAAAATAGGAACAGGAAGGGAGAGAAGAAGGAAGAAAGGAAGATTGATATTTTAGTTTCTTCAGTCCAGTTGAAAATGAAAATAGATATTTCAGCTCTGAAGTGGCTGACTCTGGTGCTGGACCTTGTAGTTGAGTTGAAAAGCCTGGGCAGAGGTTGAAGCTCTCCAGGCCTTAGGTTTCCTTGTGTGTAAATGGCAACAATAGTGGTTCAATAAATATCAGTTATTATTTCTGCTTTCCCCACTCAGCTGTTATTTGGCTTCTCACCTGTCTACTCTTGTGTCCTTGATTCCCCACCCCTCCCGACCCAATTCTGCTCAGACACATATTGAGAGACAGCCCCTAAATTTTGCTGTGAACTCTTGACAGAATATATTATATGAGCAACAGAGAAGAGTTTTCCATGGCAAATCAACAGCCTAAATTTCTCAAATCAACAGCCTAAATTTCTCAGTTACCTATATAACACATGGGGCCTCCTTAATAACTATGGTGAGCATTGCCCCAGTTCTCTGACTTTCATCTTCTCTAATATAACAGAACAAGTTAGACAAGAAAACTCCCTCTCTTACCATGACTATCTCAAAAGTGCAGAGAAAATTAAATCTGTGACTTCTCTCTCTTTTTTTTATCTTTCATTGATCTTATTTAAAAAAAAAAAACACGGCAGCAGTGGAATGCATTACCATTCTTATTTCTCTAAAGTGGCTACTCAGTGTGGCACTTGGACTGGTAAAATCAGCATCACCTAGGAGTTTCTGAGAAATGAGAACTCTTAGGTCTACCACCGCCATGTTGAATCAGAATGTGAATTTTTAACAAATCTCCAGATGTTCCCTATGCACTATAAACTTTGAGAAGCAGAGTTCTTCATCATTAAACAGGGTGGCCATATAGGTACATGAACTACTGTTATTCTCCTTTGAATATATCTCAGCTACATTTTTGTTTTACTTTAATAAGAGATAGTAGTCTTAGACACAACCTTAAAAAACTAATCAAGATATTTTTCAAACATAACTATCATCTGATTCCCAAGAGGAATTCGGAAAAACAAATCTTTCTCTTAATTTCATCATCATGAGATAAGCTTACTATAGAACCTGAAGCACTGGATAAAAGAAGAATTATGAATCACTCATTTTTCTTCTGTTTTGCTCTTCCTCCCGTTGACCCCATGTTATGATCCTAGCCAAGCAGGAAAGATAATCTTTAGATTTAGCAGCAGGTCAGAGGAGTAAACTCACTTTGCTCCCGCTGATTAAATCTGTTCAGCAGCTTACCCGGATCATCCCAATTGAGGTGACTTGAAGGTTGACCTGTTTAAGGTATAAATTTGATATTGAGAGGGAGTGAAAGTAAAACGGGTATTACTAATCTCCCTAGGGTAGAAAATGGTGTTTAAAGTGATGGTAAATCAACTTCTCTTTCCAGGAAGAAAAATTGATTTTGGAGCTTCCTTTCAGACAAGTGAATATATATCCTTAACATCTTTATGGAATTTCACCTCTGATTAAGTCTTACCCTTTGGCTGCCTGTCAGTGCCAATTTTATCTCTCCTTATGCTGTTAGAAATAATAAAGGTAATCTGTGCCTCACCAAGAACCCACGAAGGAATTTATCACTGTGCAATCTTAGATACTACATGGAAACAAAAAAAGAAAAGAAAATTAAGTTGATTGAAGTTAATCATAAGAATAGTTTACTTTTATTAAAAATATGTGTACTTCTCCAATTTAATCTAGATAAATGAGGATTTGGGGCTTTTTGCCTTTTTTTGTATTATCCATTGGTTCTGAAAATTAGAGAGAGTTTCAAGTAGACCCATCTTTTTAACAATATTTTTGCCCTTTTTTATCTAGTTCACTTTATGACATTATGTCCATGAAACTCAAATTTAGTTTCTATATCTTGGAATTTGAAACCAGGTTATTCTTCTGCAACATCATTTCTCAAAGAAATCATGTAATTTCCAGCTCCGTGTTTTTCACAATAAGAGCAATTTGACCACAAGCCCTCAGAATATTATCTTAACTTTTGCAACAATCTGTATTTTCATCCTCCTAGTCATATAGACTAAGTGCTCAGTTTTTTTTTTCATTTATAAGCATGAATTAAATACATTTTCCCCAAAAAAAACTCCATAAGTCTATTGAACATCCACTGTGTACCTGTTGCACTTGGTTCTCCCCAAAGGGAAATGTGCCTTTTCACCCAGTTCGTTCATCTTGGCTGAGGCTTCTCATGGAAACTAATGGAAGGTGAGCATAGCTGAATGTTCTCACCTTGAGTGGAGCTGTTTTAATCTCTGAATGTTCTTTTCCTTCCCCTAACCTCCAAAGTTAAGGGCTGGTAGAAGACATACAAGGGAGGGAATAGGGGAGGGCAGCTTGTAAAGTCCTCAGTATTCCAGGACTTAACATCTCCTAAATAAAGTGGGCTTTCAGCTCTAGACTTATTTAAAAATGAAAAAAAAAATTCTTTGGCTGAGGAGACAGATGCCAGATGGAAACTGTTGTGCGGACTTTCTCCAAACAGGCCTGCAGCTGTTACTTCTTCCATGACTTTTTCCAGTGAAATTTTTAGGCTTCACCTGTTGACAGAAATGACAGAATTCTGCTTCCTTCCCCCCCCCCCCCCCCCCCGGCTCTATTCCTTCCTCAACTTCCCTTTGAAAGGAGAGCAGTGAACTTCCAGAAAGCCCCCTGCAGAGTGGCATCTCTGAACGCAGCCTGCTGTATCTGTTGCAGGTGAAGAAGGGGGAACCTGCCTTTGAGACTGGAAGATGTCTCCTTACAGCTTTGGTCCAATGGGACCACTCTTCAGAGAGATGAACAAGCAGCAGAAAAGGTGACCAGGATCCTGCTGGTTGTATCTCTGTGTTGCTCTTTAAAAACACAAATATTCAGAACGTGGCTGAGGTTGTCCCAGGAGCTGGGTACGAGTCATCATTTCAGAATAACAGAAATAGACAGCAAATCTCAGGTTAGAAGATAACAGTAATACACAGGGGTATGAATCAGATCCATTACAAAGCACAGATTTTTTTTCCCCAACTGAAATTGACTTTAAGGAAAAAAAGAAAGGGACAGGAAGATTTTTCAGCAAGAAAAAAGAATTTTGCCTTTCTCACTTAGACAAAATTGCTTTCGCCACTGGCTTATATCACTGGGTATGGTTGCTTTTCTGTAAGATAATTAGTTCTATTGACACAGAATTTGACATTCAAATATGATCTCTTGATAGATCTCCAAGCATCTGCTATCATAGAAACATAAGTCAGGATTGGAAGATGGAGAGTTGAGAGATAACACATTAAAAATGAGCAATTCAATACAGTTAATTAAAACTCAATCAAATATTGGGGACAAGTTACATAACATTCTGCAAGATCTGCATGTAGCCTACAATAATCTAATGTTTTTCATTATAAATTCCGCTTAGATTTCTCTAGTTAACTCACTCCTTTGAATTTAAATGGCATTTAAAAAATTTTTGATGCCTCTTAAATTAGCCAGCCCTGCCCCCAACCCCTCTACCCTGGGTGGATGATCTCACCTCCTACACTGCAGGCAGAGCAGAAACCAAAGCATGGAAAATCTCTGATTTTCCTCCGTGTGCCATGTAAGTCCACAGGCATGGTGAGCTCCCCTGTGCCATCCCAAGCCCCTTCTTCTAGCAAAGAGAAACACTGACTTCCTTTATACCTGTTATCCTGTTCACCTTCTACTTTCTAGTGAACTTACCAGTTCTCCCTTCCTCGAGTTGTATCATTTCCCTCTCTGTGTCAGTGGGCTCATGTCCTGCTGCTTTGTGCAAGATCATTTTTCTATTAAACAACAGCAAATCTTCAATTTAATATCAACTTCCAGCTAATTACTCACATTGTTTCTTTTGGACATTTGAAATTGAGCATCTTAATCAATCTTATATATGTGTGTGTGATACATATATATGTATATGATATATATATATATATATATATGTGTGTGTGTGTGTGTATACATATGTATGTATACATGTGTATATATATATATATATATATCACATGTTTTATCAACCCATATATATATAATTATATAATTATATATACATATAGACACACACACACACACACACACACAATTCTGTCAAAGGTCTTGAATACCTAATACCTCTTACTAAGAGCTCCATAAAGGAGAATAGAATAGATATGCATAGGAGATCAAGCTAGGCATGTACAGCATGAAATGGAATAAGAGAACATAAACTCCCTCCACCAAGAAAAGACATAGGAGGATTAAATGCTTTCGAGCCTCAGAATATTCAAGAAGTGAAGACAGCCAGTGTGTTATCATGTACATGCCAGAAATATTGGACACCAACAGGCTGTAGGGGTGGAAACTGCAGAAGCCTCCCCAGCTGCCTGCTTTCAGGAATCCACGGGGTTATTTTCCCTAGTTGAGCTGGCTGTGCTGAGGAGGGCAAGGCTCTGCTTCGTGGGATGTTTCACTGGGCTCTAGCTGACATAGAAACATGTGGAGCACCAGATACTGTGGCCGAGATCCAAAACTGCCTGCCTGTGGGAAGAAGCAAGGGCCGAGTCCCTAGGGAGACAGCATTCAGTGTACCACCAGGACACCAGAGCAATGGCTTGATGGAAACCGGGGGAAGGAAGCCCCAACTACAAGCTATCAACAGGGGTAGTCAGAACGACCAAGCGGCTTGTCTGAGGATCAGAACCAACCTGAGTCCAATGCTCCTCTTCACAAATGTGGTTGATAATGATATTGCCTTACTTCTGGGGTCATTAGTGGACACACACAGGTCACTCGGTGTCTGCCACCTATTAAATTCCAACAGCATGATTTTATATAATTGGTGAATTAGGCAGGGAAACAGTGCATGTTTTATCAACCCTTTCCTACATACTGTACAGAGTGTCACAGTCCCACACATATACTGTTTAGAGTGTCATAATTAGCAAAAGCAGGCAAGGTTTCTCCCAGTGAGCTTTAACTTAACTCATGGAAATGAAGCAGTTGTCAGTCTGGCTGCATCGGGCAGGTATGGAAGTTCAGGACATAGTCTTCGGCTTCCAGGAGGCAAGACAAAGTTGTGAAGCAATAACTAATCATACAGGACCGCATAAGATTAAGCATAAAATAAACGTTAAAACCTTTTAAATGTAATAGGAACAAACAGAAAGGAGATCCCTGGCCTATTATAAAGATTTAAGAGAGGAAGCAGGACTTAAATTTAGTTTGAGGGAGTGGGTAACAGATGAGGATAAAAAGGCTATTGGCTATGTATAGAATTATGAGGTCTCAGTTCCTGGCCATTGGGACAAATGAATTGTTTTTTATCTATAATTATTTTGATTTCATGCTATTAAAACCCCCAGTGGCACTACTGGCTTGACTAACTACCATGAGGTATGTCCTAGGTATCAGTTAATGAGTACAATATTTGCAATGACAGGATTCTCATACAAATTATTCGAACCACAGAGATGGCAGGCCATGTGTATGTAATAAGCTTAATGTGTTTTGGAAAATCTTATTGGATTAAAAACCAGACATTTTTAATTTAATAGCTACATAGAAAGAGTCACAAATGACTCACCCAATCGCCTCTTCAGTGTGCCATGTTCATTTAATACCAATATTAAAATGGTAAAATATCGAACAAAGAATTTAATCTAAGTGCTTTACAAATGAGCATTAGAACAAGTTTTAAAGACGATACCAGGAGACATCATCGGAGAGATTATATAAACACTTTGGAGAAAATCAAAGCAGGACAAAGGGAAAGGGAATCACAACTAAAATGTAAACAATTAAATTGAGCAGTGCCCATTCGGGCATATGGGCTTAGATGCCCTGCAGGTCCCTCTCCATCTGGATTTTTAATAAGCTTTGATTTATTGCCAATAAAATACCAACGAGGCCTCTTCCGGCATTCATGGGCATCTGCCCACATGGTTCAAACAGGCAGCTGATGGGTTACAGTTGCTGTCCAGGGCACTGTAGAGGAAGAGACCCACATTTCCAAGTGGACAGAGGTTTCACAAGCTATGCCTAGCCAGCTAGGCTTTTAGTTGACTCTACTCTCTATTAAAATTATTTTCTTGAGAATCACTTAAAGGAATTTTAAAGTACTTTGAATCCTCTCTCACATTTTCACCATATATATATATATATATATATATATATATATATATATATATATATCTCCATTAGTGATGTACAGGTGAATATCAAGATGGAATGAAAATACTGATTTCAGGCATTTTTGTTGGCAAAGAAAAGTTTAAACAGTATTTTCTGAGAAAGGTGTCAATTTTTTACAATCCACAATATCAAATGTCATAATGACCTTTGAAATAAAGGCAAAGAAGACTTTTTTTTTTAAATACACAGCATTTTAACCTAGTTTATCCTCTTTTGTATTAAATGATGATTCACATTCGTTAGGTTTGGGTTTTGAGTCTAGCTTTGAGTCTAGCTTTGTCATTCTTATGGTCTGTATATAAGTGTCCCCTGAAAGCTATTGTGTTAATATAGGAATGTTCAGAGGTGAAATGATTAGATTATGAGAGCTGTTACCTAATCAGTGGATTTTTAATCCATTTGACGCCTTGATCATTTGAATGGATTAACTGGGGGTAACAATAGGCAGGTGGGGTGTGGCTGGAGAACATTAGATCACTGGGAGCAAGACCCCCAGGTTAATACCTTGTCTCTCAGGTTGCTCCTTTTCTTGTTTCTGCTTCCTGGTTGCCATCACATGAGCCATTTCCTTTCACCTTGTCCTTCCGCCATGAAGTGCTGCCTCATCTTAGGTCCAGAGCAATGGAGTCAGCTGACCTGGACTGAGACCTCTGAAACCCTGAGCTCAAATAAACTTTTCCTCCTCTAAATTGTTCTTGACAGGTATTTTGGTCACAGCAAGGAAAAGGTAACACAGTCACTCACTAATGAACTTATTTGTTTTTCAGGTTTAGTCATCTGTACTATGTAACACTGAAGGAGCTGAAATTACCAGATAACATCAGCTCTACTCATATAAGAAAGACCAAGGTCATGTGCACAGAGTTCAGCCTGAACAAAGGCTTCCTTTCTGCCTATCCTTCTAAAGGTCTGACACGTCTATAAATTACACACATCTGGAATATATCTATTCTATTAACACACTGTCACATTTTAAAAAATACAATATTTATAATTACTTCATTTGTAAGTCAACTTTTTTTCTGATTTAATCCATATTATTTTTTGAACTAATGTTTTATACACATACTAAAATAGTTCTAAAAGATATTGGTTGGGTCAGAAACTAGCACATGGGGAATAAAGGGAGGAAAAAAGCCATGGCTTAAGGAAAAGTTGACATAGTGAAGGCGAGTTATCTTTCAGTATTCCATGGGTTATTATATACAAAGTGAATTAGACTTGTTTTTGCTTCTAGAGCTGGATGGATCTGAAGACAATAAAATCCATGTGAACAAAGTAGATTTAAAGGAAGATTTGATGTAAATAAGGTATTTTTAAAGTGTATTTTCCAATCATATACTTCCTTTCCTTGAGGAAGATCAGGGAAAAGATGAAGGCAGGTGTTTGTTATCACATCTATGGGATTTGTTAAAGAAGTTTTTGGAAGATGAACTATTTATAGCAAAGACTAGATTTCCTTGTGGTGTAATCATTACTGATTTAATAAACAAGGGGGTATAAGCCCATCAGAAGTCTTCAAAGTGATGGAGGAGCTGATATCTTTAAAGCCATAAGCCCTATTTGCAGAGGTAGCATGTGATCCCATTGACTACTTTTCTTTATTGTTAAGAACACATTGATCAGACTGGGGATGTGGCTCAAGCGGTAGCACGCTCACCTGGCATGCGTGCGGCCCGGATTCGTTCCTCAGCACTACATACAAACAAAGATGTTGTGTCCGCCGAAAACTAAAACATAAATATTAAAAAAATTCTCTCTCTCTCTCTCTTTAAAAAAAAGGACACATTGATAAAATGGATAGAAGGATTGACAGATGGTATCCAGTGGCTATTCAACTTAAAAGCTCTAATAACTCAAGAATTAAACTTTAAAACTTCCATTGATATTTTATTTGAGAAGAATTTATTTTACCCATAAATTTAATGAAAAAGGAATTTTAAACAACTCATATCTGAAATTGGAAATCTAATCAGTCTATTTCCTCATTCATTTGATACCTTCAAAAAGGATTTACTGCATTATGAATTGAATTGCGTTCAATGCAACTTAGCATTCATGCTAAGTTCATATCTTGAAGTACTAACATTGAATACCTCCGACCTGGCCCTTGTTTAGACATAGGATTTTTGCAGAGATGATTTATTAGGTTGGACACCAATCCAATATGACTGGTGGTCTTATAAAAAGGGATAATTTGGGTACAGAGGCACTCATGGTGGGAAGAAAACGTAAAGAGATGAGACGTGCAGAAAAGATGGCCATCCAGCCAAGGTAGAATGCATCATTCCTTCCAACACCTTGAATTCAGATTCTGTCTTCCAGAGCTGTGAGACGGTCAGTCTCCGTTATCTAGACCAATTTATAGTACTTTGTTTTGGTAGCCCTAGAAACACTGATAGACTTTAATATCCAATTCCTAGGATTCACTGTTAATTTAGAATTCTCTTATAAATAAATAACTAGACATACACACCAATGTCTGCATATATTCACTTACTGAAATTTATCACTGTGAATAGTCAGTGGTTGGATCAAGAAGAATAAAATTTGGTCATTGAGTCTAGCCCTAATTCTTCACTAAAAACTCAGAAAATTAAATGAGTGAGGAGGGCTATTTTTAGGCCCAATTATGTGGGAATTTGGATTCTTATAGTGCAAATGGGGCCTGAAAGTGTTACATGCAGGGTTTATAACACAGTGAGCTGTGTGTTTAGGAGGACCTCTGGAAATACTTCAGTCGATATTCAGAATCTCAATTTCTTCCAGCTTATATACATAATTTATAATATGCTCACTTTCATGATATAGAGAGGCAATGTAATATCACTAAAAGTGTCAGTTCTGGTTTAAGACATTATGAAGAATTTAGGATACTTACAAAAATAAAACAATAACCATAAACATTAAAAAATATGAGCAAGTGTCTACACAAAAATAAGCAATTTGAAATTTGGAAAGAGCAATAGTTAAAATAAAAGACTTGGTAGATGGAATACTCTTAAAAAGATATTTCCAAAGAATGAATCAGAAAATAGTATGGATACATGTACCCACAATTCAGGATAGATTTAACATAGGCATTTGTAAAATACAAATCATGCAAGACACAAAATAATAATCAGAGTAGAATATATGACAGGATTATATAAAAAGAAAATGAAGGGAATGGGGAGGGAAGGAAAACTCTAAAATAATTGCTAGAAATTTCCAATGAGACCATTGTTATAAAATAGGGGATCGTGAAGTCTACAGAACTATCCAAAGACATTTAAATTTATTACTATTTTTATAAAAGTAAAATAAAGGAACAAATTGGGAATACTTGATTAAATTTGATCAATGGAATTACTAGTTTTCAAAACCTTCAGGAAATATATTCCAGAAAACCTCACCCTAAATACATTTGTATTGAGTTTATATTTGTAATATTCTAAATGTTAGTATCTTGGATTGACATACGTACTCAGCTATCCATAGAGGACCTTTATTTCATATAGAACCACCTCGTATATTTTGAAACACTGCTGTGCTACAACAATGTAAAGGAGGGTTCTGTTATTAGCAGAGAAGCTCTGCAGGTATCCTAAATGTCTGGGGTCTAGGAGAGTTGATTTGCTAAAAGGAAACTAATAATAAAGACTTTCTCTCCTTTCTTTGCTCTCCTCCCACCTCTATTACATAACAGAGGAACTTTAAGCAGCTACTGGCCATGAACTCTGTGCAATAAAACAACTCTGAACTTTTGTTCCAGCTGTCTTCATTCATGAGTGTAATTTATGCTTGGTGCCACTAACATGAGTAGGGTTTTGAGATTTATAGATCACAATTTACATCATATCAGTTCTATTTTTCCTTGAGTCTAATTTTCTTTTTCTCATGAAAAGGAGCAAAGTCAGAGAAAGGATAGAGTTTTAATAGGAAATTTGGGTCAACTCCAAATCCTTAAATGACCTTCTAAGCCAAAAGTATATTTCTTGAACCAATCATGGGTGGGATTCCAAATTAAGTTAATTCTTTGCCATGGGTGAAGAACTGCTGATTTTATATACCCCAAAATTATGACTAAGTGATACCTTTTGCATTTTTTTTCTTTATTTCCTAGAGTAATTAGCCCATGCTTGTTTCTGTAGTTCTACAGAAAGGATGAAAGACCATATTTTTGTTCAAGTTCAGGTTATTATCAAATTTTGTCTTTAAGATCTAGAGACTTACTAAACCCAAAATGTCTGCAGTCATAACCTATAACTACAGTTCAGAAGACTTAACCATACATACAAATTATTTAATTATTTAGAAAGTTCTTCTTTGAAAGATATATGACAACCATGCCAATTTTGTAACTCTTTCCCCCAAAAAAATAGAAAAGTGAAGAAAGAAACAGGAAATGAACTTGTCTTAGAGTAAACTAATTTGAACACTGTGATACACAAATTTTTAGTTGTAACTCTAAACATGAATTTTGAGTACTAAACCTGAAGAATGTGATTTTAATAATAACAAGAAGATTTACAGTGGCATAATCTTCCCAGAGTTCTTAATGTATCTGCTTTCCTTCTCAAATAGGATATATCCTAACTTTACATCTCTGGGAGAGGAACTTTGGGCTCTGTACAATCCCTAGTACAGACAACTCTCTATCTCTTTTAGGGCATTATTAGTTGAACAGAATCAGGAACATGGGTAAGATGCAAACTCACTGCATAATTGTCATTCTTACAATGCTGCAAAACATTACCTGTAGGATTTACAGCAGCAAAGTTAATCACTAATCAGATAAATCTGCATTTAAATGCTAATCAAGTGTGAAGACCTCCTCCCTACAGGTATAGTGGGAATATGAGATAACATGGATGGGTATAAGAATACCTACATAACTTACCAATGTAAGTTATGGAATTTGCTAATTACAATTTGGATTTTACCCTTTTAATTTTAATAAATATTTTTTGAAGAAAAATGAATTTTAAAAGTATGCAAGGAATAATTTCCCTTAATATATAATTTGGATTAATTTAATAAAAATGTTCATTAGTTTATTAAGTAGTTGTAAAATAATGAAAATTATTTTAAGTAAAATTTAAAACATAATTTCATATACTTTCATTACATATACATTTATTTTTAAGGTTTTAAATCATATCTATCAATAGTATGCCTATTAGGGGAAGATACTGATTATGCATAACTAGTTTCAGTAGAATAAAATCAATAAAATAAGTGGCATTAAAATATATAACTATTAATACATCACTATTATTCATTATTCATTATTCATTCATTCAAAGGTTGTTGAATATGAACTGAACACCAGGCATGAACAGTTATAAGTTAATTCACTCTTCTTTGGTATTTTGACCAATTCCAGTTATAAAAAAAGATAAACCATTGAACATATCTTTCAATTTGTCATTATGAAGATACATTTGTCAAGAATAGAAGATAAAACAGATTTTATTTAACAGTTTGATATCTTGATATGTAACTTTTAAATATCTCACATATGGTACGTGGGCCTGGTTCTACTCTTGCTCCAGAATCTCCAAATGTTAAAAATTGAGCCTAGTATTGAAGACTGAGAGAGTACATGAAAGGATCAATACTTGGAAATCTATAAACTGGTATAACTATATAGAGTGTGGCCAAGCAACTGGAAGGCATGCTAGTCTTTGCTTTATGTTCTATAATTTAGTTTATGCTAACTCAACTTTTACAAAAAAAGTGAATTTGTTTTTTTTCTCAAAAAAATTAATTAAAAGGAGGTTTGTAGTACATTCCAAAAAATAATAGCAGGTTTCACATCTTAGTCACAATACAAATCTCCCAAGATTCTTTCTGTTTGGGGTATCCTATGTACCCTGAACATCTACATGTTACCATTTATCCCACTTGCTGTGTGCACTAGAAGCAGACCCATGCAGACTACTTGAATGGACTGTCATGTCCCCAGGCTTTAGGTTGGTTTTGATGATGGGAAGCATCAACAGGAAGTGATAGTGGTGGAAGATTGAGTTCCAGGTACTAAGTTCTCCTGCTTTCACCTGCCCTGTTCCTACTTGGTGGCTGCACACATTGACAGATGACCACAAGGGTTTTGAAGTATTCCACTGCTCTCCTCTCACATCCTGGTGATGGCTCCCTCCTTGTACCCTTTAGTGCTTTGGTGTGTTTATGCATCCCTAGTAACTCCAGAGTGCTGCATTAGCCTAAATTCTTTGTAAATAGCCCCTTCTCCTATTTTTAATCATCTGCAATTACCCGATTTGCATGTGCCAACTATCTCCACC
Organism: Urocitellus parryii; assembly: GCF_045843805.1. NCBI lineage: Eukaryota > Metazoa > Chordata > Mammalia > Rodentia > Sciuridae > Urocitellus > Urocitellus parryii. The sequence goes on along the minus strand of NC_135537.1, from coordinate 174,256,797 downwards.
AGCACAGTGATTAATGTTCTTTCTACTAGCATAAGTGTAACTTTGATCATTATCCTTTAGTTTCTGAGCAGCATTCCCTTATTCCAAGTCATCAAACATGTGTTCTACAGCTAGATAATTTAGGGACAATAAAATAGAGTCTATGGTAATGCATGCAACTTAAATAGCCAAAGTCAGTTCTCTTTGGGGAGAATCTCTAGTTCACCATAGGCAGTAATTACTACATGAATATGGAATCAACAGGCAAAGACAAGACATGGCCTCCCAGGTCTGAGGGCAAAAGTTGCATCCTTTCCAGCTTTGGTACCCTCCATATACTTAAGTGTCTCCGTGTCACCTTCTATCCTTATAGGGACATGGGTGTTGGTGTCAATGTTCAAAAGAAAACCAGTCCAAGGGGAAGTTAGAAGCTTTTCAAATACATAATATCAAAATATTTGTGAAAGCCTGTCTTTGAGAGACCAGGACTTGAACATTATCTGACTGCCATACAATGGGGATTTCAAATAGAACAAATTATACTTCTCCTGGTCTTCCTACACCTTCATAAAAAATTAATGAGACGGATTTCCTTAGAGGAAAATGCATCTGCTGCCTACCTCTTTTCTTTTATTGATTTTTCCACGTTAACGTTTTCATTTTTCAAGCTTAATATTATTGAATAGTTTATATAATTATATAACATATTTCTCTTGAAAATAACTTAGTGCAAGCACATTTTTAAATGAAGTTACATTTCATGACTTATACATCTTAAAAACACATTTTGCCAGTAGTGTTATCATCATTCTTATTCCTAAAATTTATATGTATTTAAGTATTACAGATATATTAAAAGAAGAAGTAAAATTACCTTAGAAATATCATTTTTATAGTACTTAATTCTTTAGTTTCTGATTTTCTATTTATGAATTTCTTCTTCCAATATTCTTCACCTCTTTCTTCTTTTTGAGCCAGTTCAGATAAATGTTTATGAATTTATTTTCATTTTATATGTAATTTTTCACAATGGAATGCTGGGAATTTTTAACTTTATCTGTGGCTCACAGTATTCTAGTTGGTAATTACTAAATTGCTTATAAACACAGATTTGATTTTCTCAATGACATGAGAGTTATATTTATAATTATTTTCTAATTCCTAAAAGGAAGAAGTTATTAGTTGCAGTAGACATTACATTTTAATCAGAAAACACTGGCTACATATTTGCTTTATAAATTATATTAACAGTTCTCTTCATCTTTATTCAATTGGTAAAATTCTATGGAAATGGTTAAAGCTAGAATACACATTGTTGAGATTTTTTAAAATGCATTATTCAGATTAATTCTTTCTTCCCCTTAAAGAATGTGTATATGCACGTGTGTGTGTGTGTGTCATGTGTGTTCCTTGCATCTGTTTTCCTATTACATGAAATTTTATTAGTATGATCTGGTGGGATCCCAAACCGATAGCTCAGTAGTTGCTAACCATACTATTCCCTTGAAGCTGCTTTAGTTTTCCTTAGCATGCATCTCAAATACTATTAAAGTAATTTATATTAATATTTGTATTCTGTTTTGTCTTAAGAATGAACACAGTAGCTTGATTATCTATGTTTCTGTAACTGCTAGTAACATTTAGTGGGTCTCAAATATACTCCTATTTGTTCAGTCTTATTATTTTTTTTAGTATTACTTATTGTTAAATGAAAGAATGTGAGCCACTCAATAGTCAACATATAAGTTTTGGTTGTTTATTTAAGAGAATTCAGGTAATAGTCATACAAATTCTTTTAAATTTGTTTTAATTAGTTGTACATGACAGTAGAATGCATTTATGCTCTTTGATATACATAGATGGGATATAGTTTCTCATTTTTCTGAGTCTACATGTTGTAGAATCACATTAGTCATGCAGTCACATAATACATAATGTCACATATACATAATGTAATAATGTCTGTTTCATTCCAGTATCTTCCCTATCCCCACATCCTCTCCTCCCCCCTACTTCCCTCTAAGGTAATGCTATTCTTCTCTAGTGCCCCCCCACCTTATTTAAATTATCATTTGCATATTAGAGAAAACATTTGGCTTTTGGTTTTTCAGAAGTGGCTTATTTTACTTAGAATGGTATTCTCCAACTCCATTCACTTACTGGCAAATGCCATAATTCCATTCTTCAAAGCTGAGAAATATTTCGTTGAATATATATACCATATTTTCTTTATCCATTCATCTATTGAGGGACACCTAGGTTGGTTCCATAGTTTAGCTACTGTGAATTGAGCTGCTATAAACATTGATGTTGCTGCATTACTATAGTATGCTGATTTTAAGTCCTTTGGGTATAAACCAAAGAGTCAGATAGCTGGATCAAATGGTGGTTCCATTCCAAGTTTTCTTCAAATGGTACAAATTCTTTTTATAAGAAACAATGTCTAACCTAAATCTTCTATTAAAAATTCTTTTAATGTGTTTGGTTTGGTAAATGCCTATTTATTCTTTTCTTAATCCAATTCATTTAATGGAGCCTGAATTTATCTGACGTTTATTTATTTATTTATTTATTTATTTATTTATTTATTTCATGCTGGGGATTGAACCCAGGGCAGTTTAACCACTGAGCCACATTCCTAGCCCTTTTTAAAAATTTTATTTAGAGACAGGGTCTCACTGTGATGCTTTGCTGAGGCTGGATTTGAACTCGTGATCCTCCTGCCTCAGCCTCCAGAGCCCCTGGGATTATAGGTTTGGGCCATCTCACCCAACTTAACCTCGTTTTTATTGTCTTGTTGACTTTATTATTCTTTATACTACAGCGACTTCGACATTTTTAATTCCCAGCTTCATCAAACCCTAAAACCTGTCCTTAACTCTGGCTCCTATCTTGTATACACAATATCCCAATTATTCACTGTAGAGAAGAGTTGTAGTCATTTACCTGTCAATAATCACTTCTCCATCCTTTTGATTCTTCCATTCCCCAGTTCTGAATCCATGCAACTAGGTGGAACCAGGCTGTACCATTCCTCCCACCCTAAGTTCTTAGCAGAAAATAATTTATCCAGACCTGACTAGTCAGTATATTATATATCATCATCTGTGAGAATTGGGTAAGTGATAAAAATATGATCCAAGTAATCCAAGGAGAATTGGGTATCAATCCGTGGGAACTGTCAGAAACATGATGTTTTATGACACTATTCTAGCAAAGGACATAGAACATAATTCTCCCATGAATAGGATTTTTTCTTAACTAGTGGAGAACAAATCTAATGAGGAGCAAACTTAAGTTTCTTAAAGGGATTGTGTGAATTTGCACCTGGAATCACCATAGCTAAACTTTTCTCATAGACTATTTACTTATGGAAGTTGGTGTATTTCTTTTTTACTTAAGCGATCATAACTAGCAATGTAAAGTTCACACTTTGGAATTTATCATAATTTAGCCACTTTGGAGATCAGTGAAGGTATGACCACACCTGCTAAGGTCATCACATTCTATGTTGTCTGTGTTTGAACTGGTCGGAAAGAGCCAGTTTTTGTTTTTGTTTTTGTTTCGTCAATTTCCTCCCCACCACTGGGACTTATTTGATGCTTCAGAACAGAATATTCAATGCAGAGTTCACAGAACTTGTCACTCTATGGAAAACCCTTCCCACTTGGAACTGGATTCATTGTGCAGATGTGTCTCACCTTCATTCCTCAGAGGGAAAAATTTTTAATGTATCTTGTGCACCTTCTCAAAAATGTTTTATTGAACTCAAATTTAAGATGTCTCTAGCAGTGGCCAATTAGTTTCTCAATTCTTAAATTATTTTAAAAATTCCTGTTTCACACTTTCTAATTTCTCCCACCTGCTCCCTGGGGTGACCCATTTGACTACATTTCTAAAATCAGTGGCTTGGGCCCTGCTTTGGAGGTTCCAGTAATTAGTAGGGGGTCTTCCCAGAAAGCAGACTTTCAAGTGAAGATTCTGGAATTGTAGAACTTACTTATCAGAGGACAATGGAAACTCAACTGCTGGTGAGTGAGTGATTATAGTATCAAAGACTCTGACCTGCAGAGTGTGTAAGTTTTCTATTGTGATCATAACACATTCCCACAAATGCAGGTTCCCTGCCTTCCGTGAGGAAGTTCCCTCCTCGAATTAAATTGGATTCTCTTCTAATGACCCAGGGTAATCTGTAGATCATCTAAAACTTTGAGATTTAATCACAATTGCAAAGTCCCTTTTCTTAGAATGTAAGTATCTTTGGGGGAGGGACATTACTCTGCCTATCACAAGTAGATTGATGGAGGTGCACTTGAAGGTGAAATGTTAGGTTTATAGGAACACAACACCATGCACTCAGCACTTGGCACGGTAACTAAAGAATTCAAATATGGTGAAGATGATTACATGTTTAGGGAAGACTATGATTTAAAAAAAATCATTTACAGGACTTAACTGTGAGTAGCAGAATTGTAAGGAGACTGAAAACCAGGCTCAAGTCCTCTATGCTACGGTCAGATCCATATAAGAAGAGTAGCAAGCTAATAGTTCTCAGAGGACATGTGGTTATAGAGGGGGGACAATCATGAACCCCCACATTCTCCTGAATTCTTGCAGATAATGAAAGCAGGCCTCTCTCCTATTATGTAAAAGAGCCAGTTCATTTCTAAATTCTAAAATTATTTTTTAAACAATTTTTTTTCTAGTTTCTCACTTCTGTTCCCTGGGGTGACTAAATTGACTGCATGTCAAAAATCAGTGGGCTGGTCCCTGCTTTGGAGGGAATCAAAGGTTCCAGTAATTAGTAGAGGTATGCCCAGAAAGAAGACTTTCAAGAGAAGATTCTGGAATGGTAGCACCCAGAGACAATGCAAGGACCTCATCTGAATAGGTTCCTTATTAACTCACACTTGCTATCTATGAGGACTTTTTCTTCTTCATTCATCACCTCCAATAATTAGATGTGAGTGTTAGTGTAGTCTGAGAAGGGGCATTCAGTCCCTACTTGAGGAGGCAATGCATAATACAATGAAAACATCACAGGATGTGGCTAACATGTATTCACAGGATCTAGGAGAACATACGTGGGAATGGATTTTGAGGCTGATGGACAGAGAAAGGGCAGAATATAAGACTGGATAAGAGACAACTTATTAACACAGAAGCATATCCTGTGACTTTCAGTTTAACATTTTTGTCAAATATAGCTGGAGGCAATATTAAGTGGCTGTTAGAATGTCTCCTTGAACCTGAAACATTAGAGGGACAAATGTTAATGAGATGTAGATGGTACTATGGCTTTGGCAGGAAAAGGGGTCGGTCAAAAAGTTCAGCAACGTGGGGAAGTTAAAATATACTTACTATGTGAGAGGAAAGAATCCTCTACCTAATATGTCCTCTGGTGGAGCTCAAAGGACATCCACTTTACTGAGGCACTAGAGAGTGAACAAATAAGGGATCCCTATACCTTTAAGACCCAGCTTATTGAGGATGGCCTCTTTTCAGAATGGGCAGTAGGAGATGCTAGGAATCTGGCCTCCTTGCTACTCATGAAGTTGTGAAATTTAATAGAGACAACGTGATGCTATCAGTACAATGGGCAACAAGAACAGAGGGGCAGTCGGGTTACCTTAATCCACAGGTATCTATGGCAGTGTCTAATAGATCGTGGAGTTCCAGGGTGAGATATATGGATAGTTCAAGATGACTAGTCTAAGTAGAAAAATTCTAGAATCAATAAAGAAAAAGTCATAATAATGTTTTTAATTCAAAGTCACTTCACAGACACTGACTTGTCCCCTTAACGGAAGACTATTTTAGACTTTCTAAAGTATCCATTGATTGCAACACTTGAATTGAACTTGGTCATGGGAGACTTAGTCCTTTTTATGTGCAAGCTTATGGAGAACAGAAAAATTATGTCCTTGATTTATTGGTGGATCAGTGGATCAAATGGGTGAGCAAACTCATCCTATGATGCTACTTAGGCTGTAACAAATCAAAGTCCCTGAAACTGTTTTGCTTCTTCCAACCAAGAAAGTAAATTAGAATCAATGAAAGCACCACCCTCCAGGTATCAATAAAACAGGGTTGGTGTCCCCCATTGTATTCTAATACAATCTGTAGTATTAGCCTTTTAGTAACCAAATGGTGTGAATATGATTATAATGGACTATTACAAATTTAACCAAGCAAAAGAGTCAATCATAGTTTTGGTGGTTGTGTTTACTAAACCAAATAAACACCTAGGATCCATCTTCTGACTTTGTGAATGTGTTTTTTCACAATTCCCATAGTGATTCCGTTTTTGTGGCATTGACCTCTGTGGCCTTGGTCATCTTGGCATTCTGCAGAACATCACCCTGGCCATTATCATATGGACAAAGGCATGATGGTTAGAGCTGGTTAGCAGTAAGTGGAAGTGGCCCTGGTATATATAACACATGTGCCAGTTTGTGAAAGGTAAACCTACAAATATCCAGCAAGCCACTCATGGGTAAAATGCCTGAATCATGCCCAACCGGCCCTTGTCAACCTTTCATGTAAATAACAAGTTGTTGTGCCCTGTGCTCTCTTACTAAAAACAGGAGGTATATGAGTTTATATATGCATAAGGACATAAGCATGCATAAAAGGAATAGCCGACATTAAGCTCTGAAGAGTGATTATTTTGATCCAATGGCCAATACCGTGTGTTGAATATTCTGTTTTAGACAAGATAACAGAATAAAGTAGGAGACATTAAACAAAAAGAAGATGATAATATGTGATTTTTCTCTTTCCTGTCAAATATGGTTTCTCATCATTAAAAATAAAATTACCTGATATTCCTATTTAAAATGGATTTGTCCAGGTGCAGTGGCACATGCCTGTGATCCTAGCAGCCCAGGAGGCTGAGACAGGAGGATCTCAAATTCAAAGCAAGCCTCAGCAACACCGAGGCTGCTAAGTAACTCAGTGAGACCCGTTTCTAGATAAAAACAATATAAAATATATGGCTGGGGATGTGGCTCAGTGGTTGAGTGCCTTTGAATTCAATCCTTAGTACCAGCCCAAGAATAAATTTAAAAAACACATAAGTAAATAAATAAATAAAAATGTATTTTAAAATCTGAATCATAATACCCATCATTCTTTCCATTTTTCTCATCCATGCTCTTGCAGTTAAACCCACAAACTGCTCCTTTTTTGGTAACTTTATGTATTCTTATTAAGATTTTTCCTATTATGATTAAGATTATTTTACTTACTAAGATTTTTTGTTTTGTAAAATCGATAATCCTGTGTATGGTGCTATCATGCTTAAATATCTATTTACATTTAATTGGAATTGAATATAATCCTTCAGTGGACAGCTTATAAATCTTCATGTTATATTCTTTTAAAAACCACTGAATGAGAGACAACTTTTAATTGTATTTTCATGACTTCCAAACGACCAAAGTATAGACTTTTAATAAAACCAATGATGAATTGTTTGTTCAAACTGTATTCAGACTGGTGAGAAATTTTCTTCGAGGTCTTCCAATACACACAGATTGGTTCCAGAACTCCTGTTAATGAGGTGCAAACTTTTTATGTATGGAGAGCATTGTTGTTCTGATCTTTATCCTGTTTAAGTCACACGTAGAAAACTTGGCCTCTAATTTCCTCCCTTCAAAAGGAATTGTTGTTGTAGTTTCAATTTTTAGCTAATTTCCTTTATTTATACTGCCTTTGTCATGAGTCGATAATGTTGACCGACTTTAGATATTTACAGATTTGAAACAGCTGCAAACATATAATTAGATCTTATCAACTTGGCCATATGTTTGTGAACAAAACTCTCTTCCCTCTGCCACCAAAGAGCTAAAAACACTTAGGAACTTGGCAAGTTTACAAACTTCCGTATTCTTAACTCTTCCTACTAGGATCTTGGATCTTAATGAGCTTCTTAAGCTTGATCTATGTAAAACGCTTTTCATTCAAGGAAGTCTAGGAATGATCTTTTCAGAATGATGTTCCACAATTTAGGTAAATATTGTACTTAACCTTACCTAGTCATTTCCTCCATGTCAAATACTCTGCCTGGTGGCACTGTATTCATGACAGTGAGCATCCTCTGATGGGTTGAACTTTTCAGCAGCTATTTACCTCCTAGAAAAGGAGCAATTTATAGAAAATCACATACTTACTCATAGTTACCCATCATTCACTTCACAGGGAAAATTTCCCATTTCTGCCAACTACATGAACAGATCTGAGATTCTTTCCCCTTACTCCTGTTTGCCTTTGAAATTGAGCTTTGATTTTCATCAGTTATAATAGGACCATACATTTTCCTTTACTATTGTGAATACATGTAACATGTTTCAGGAGAACAGATTCTATGATGCTCACCTACTTAATAAATTATATTTTATTCAGAAGCTACCATCTTCCTAACTACACCACCTACTAGTAGCTAACCACCGTGATTGTAATCAGCTTGCTTTGTTGGGTAAGTTTGTACTAACCGGTATGAGTCATTACTTTGTTGAGATTTTTATTCCTTTTTTCCTATTTCACAATCACTCCTTAGCAAAACTGAGTCAGTAATGAACTGCCTTTGAAAGCAGGGCAGAGACTTCCTACCTGCTTACTCTAACTCAGGTGCAATTCAAACTGCACAAGCAATGGAAATGAAGAGAGAGATTACAAAAAGTACAGGGCAATTTCAGAAACAAAAGCTTCACTCAAAATTCAAATATATATATATTAAAATTTAAGTCAAAAATCTGCAATAAAGTGACCTGGAATAAATGCATAGGATTAAAATTATAGTTTTCATTAAAAAGAGGCATGCAATTTTGACCTGCATAATGACTGTTAGAGGAAGATGGTGTTAGTTTGAATGAGGTGTTCTTTTCAAGAATCTATGAAAGAAGGATGGGAGGAAGAGTGTGAGGAAGTATCAGTGAATCTTATCTATAGAATGGAGGAATATCAGGGTTGCAACAAACTTCTGGCCTCACTGGGGAAGATCAAGGAGCCATGGCTTTTAAAGAGTTTTAATAAATATTTGTGTTTAAATGTAACCCTCATATTAGTAGTTGGTGAAGATATTAAGGAGATCTATGAAGATTTCATGGCTCATTTTAATTTTAACCATGAATATATCCACACTGTCTTCCTCTCTTCCTGGGGGTGTGGGTGGGATGGAGGATGGGGAGCAAAGACACTGACGGGGTGGAGGCCCACTTGAGCAAAGCTGAATTTAGCTTATATTCTAATTCACTTGTGTGGGTGCTCCTTTTTGGGAAGACAGAATCAAATGATCTGGGGAAATTTTAACCATAATGAAAGCAAGGCAAGATCTAGAACCAGCAGAATAAGTTGGGTGCCTATAGCCCATTTCCAAGTGAACAGCTTGATCTGAGAGTATTAACATTATTCACTTTGCCCCTTTTGATGCAGGATCCCTAAGTTAACAGTCCTTAATTAAATCCCCCACCTGCTTTAGGACTCAACTGAAGAGAGTTCCTTAAAGGAACAATCACTGGAAGATTGACATGCTTTTTCTCCTTTTTATCTTTTCTAACAAATGATATCATGACATGTCTTGATTCCTCCTAAGCATTGCCAGTACTTGTGACAGAAAACTGTCTTTGCAAATTCAGAATAGAGTATAAATTGAAAGGAAACAGCAAACTTAAATTTTAAAAGAGAATCCCATAGCAATGGAAAGTCGAGAGCTAATGTTTTATACAAAGAGCTTGTTCATCTTAGGTTTTCAGTCGGTAAACAGTGAAGAATCTGTGTATTGGAGGGACCACTGCTGCTCAGGAAAGCCCAGATTCTCAATCCCCTCTGTGTGCTCAGTCTCATGTTGAGCTCTGACCAATGGGTTGTGAGAGGAAGAGAAGGGTGTTCCTCCCAGGATGAGGCAGTGGAGAGCTGGCATGTTACCTGTCTTCCCCTAAACTGGAAATCCTGGAAGTCATGCATCACAGTTGACAGAGCTACAAGCTGGCAACTGCCTCTTGTATGCACCTGCTTGGAAGAAAATACCCAAGAGAGCAGCTGGATCCCAAATGGCTTTACATAATTGAGGAATAAATGTTTCTGTGTAAAACCACTGATTTTCTATGGTTAGCACTTATCCCAGTATGACCCAAACCCTCATGATTTATTCAAAACATAAATACACAATTTTAAAATTCACAAATTCAGAAATATCATTACTAACCAACTATCCAATAGGACTTGTTAAAAATAGATGTGCAAATTAAAATAAAACATCTTAATTTATTACTTAACACCTTTTTTTTTGAAGAATCACAACAATCCTATATAATTGCATGTGGTAAAATAGACTGTCATACATTCTTCCTGAAACCATAAGTAAATGAAATATTTTCAGAATTTTTTCTCTAAAGGTATCAGAGCTTTGATTTAGCACATGCACATTTAATGATTAAGATTTACAAAAAATATAGAAAGCTTTATTTGAACAACTTTAATTCAGTGTAAATCACTGCAGTAAATAAAAAGAAAAAAATTTAAATATGAAGCAATAGTATAATAAATCAATGTGCCAATGTGATTCATATGAATCAGCTATTGAACTAGATTTTCTGACAGTCAGAAACAATATACTTTTTAAAAATTATTATTTACCATTTCTTTCTGAGTAACAGTAACTGAAGGGTTGCTTTCTGGGAAAGCATGTTTACGATAAACCTAATTAAATTGCCCTGAACTAAAAAGGAGGAAGAGATGGAGATATGAATATCTGCTAGAAGGAAGGCAACGGATAACCTGATCATGGCCTGGGGTGAGGGCGAAGGAAGAGAAGAACTCCTGAATAGCAGACAGGAGAGAAAATTAATGTGACGAAAATCTGAAGCATTCAAAAGGCAAAGTGCTACCTAAGTCATCTTCTTCATTAACCAAGCAACACTGTCTTTCAATAATGCCACCTCTCTGCCTTTTACATGAATGGATTATTAGGGGAGTGGAGTAGTTTGGAAGTTTTATGTCTTCTAAGGGCCATGGGTTAAAGAATTGATCTCTGGGTAGTGCATTAGGGAAATGGTGGAACTTTTAGGAGGTAAGGCTTTGTGGAAGGTCCTTAGGTCATTTTGGACTTTCCCTTACAGGGGATTTTGTGACTGCAGCCCATTCAGCTGTTGCTTTGCTGGGTGGTTTGTGGTCAAAGTGGTTTGCTCCACCCACGCTCCCTACCCTTGCCATCCAGAGGTCTATAGCCATGGGTCTGCCCAGCCTTGGATTGGAAACTCCAAAACTAGGAGCCAAAATAAACATTTTATCTTCACAGGTTCATTTTCTCATATATTTTGTTATAGTGATAGAAAACAGAATCATACAGGGAGAAGTAGGGGAGAGATGCTGAAGTTTATGTTTAAATTGTACAGATGTGAAAACAGAGACAACTTGCATAGGGTCTGCTTCCTGTAGCAGAAAACAAAATTGGAAAAAAAATCAGCATGAAATCCCAGAAAAATAAATAAAAAATATAAAAGTAGCATCAGAACTGTTTAGGGATTAGATCAGAATGAAATATACAAGCCAGAATGTAAATACCCTGCTTCCTCCTGGAGAATTAAATTGTCTCAGAAGGGACACCATACAGAAGGTTGAAACCCAGATATTGTATGCAATCCTACTGAAAGAAATAGGAAAAGAGATGACCTTGCAAAGAGAAGACAAAACTCGGCACAGACAATTTAAGAGTTGAGAATGGAAGAGGCTGATCCTATAGCCACATTGAAGGAATAGAAACACCAAAGAGAAAATAATCCCAGGTTAGGGATTGATCTGGAATGAGATTAGTTCAGGTAGGGCCGCTCAGACACAAGCAAGGACCTTATGGATTAAAAATTTTGCCACTGAGGGAAAGATATGAGGGACATACTGCTTGTTCTGGTGGAGCGGTATGAATAGCTATTTTTTCTTTACTTCCACTTTTTTGATAGTTTTGCAAAATATAGTATTTGATAACAGAATGGAATTTTAATATTCAGGACCCAGTGAGGAGGAAGAGGGAGAATAAACCCAAAATTGAAAAGGATAAAATTATGTTCACCTTTCCAACTCTCTCATTTTAGATACTGTCCTCAAATTTTTCTGGCTTCTAATCTCAGATGATCTCATCTGACCTTTGCCTTTAATAGTTTCATAGCCCATGTATTTTCAAAAACAATTTTAACTGACAGGCACTAAATATATATTTAAAGCAGGAGACAAAACAAACAGTTATTGATTGAGTTCAGCAACCATTAATGATCAGGAGGGCATAAAGATTTGCATGACTTCAGAGGTCACTCTGAAGTCCCTCCTTCTCTACTAAAGTTCTTTTATCTTGGGAAGCAACACTTGAGTTGATGCTGCGTCCTGTGTGACCTTGCAGTGACCATTTGCAACCTCTTGATCCAAGCTGGGTCAGTCTTTTTCTCTCTGCATAGAGTTTAGGCTTGAGACTGGAAGCTAGAATTAGGGTTGAGAACTGAAATTATAACAAGGTAAAAGAAATGAGTGAAATGAGAGAGCAAGAGAGAAGCTAACTCAGGAATAGCAGCAAATCCAGAAAGAACATTTCCTTCATGATATTTCTACTATATATCCTTTGTTGAAGTCCAACACTATACTCACAACTGAGTTACCTGGTAAAAATCCTTTTACCTATTTTTTTTTCCATCAGAGGTTAATAAACCATGGTGAGAGAAAGAACTATATCAGAAACTGAAGAGAAAATGCTAATAATAAAATGCTAACTAATTAGCAAGCCTTTAAAAGAGAGAAAAGCAATAGATTTTACATTCATATTTCATAAATAGTAACACAGAGGCTAAAATGAGTACAAAAATATAGAATAAGCTTATGATTTATTATCTTTGTATTTATTAACTAATAAAAAATTATAATGTAAAATTCTCAAAGATGAAATGCATGATTTAAATCATCATTTAACATACACACAGAACAAACCAAAACATCTCTAGTGGTATTCAGCAAGCAGTTTTAGAACTGGTTTCTGCCTTTTATAGCAGTCAAATGCTTTGTTTTGTCTACAAAATTGAAATTCAAAACATAATTTTTCTAAAGTACTAAATAATTTTCAAAAACCAAAAACAGATTTAAAAAACAAATTTAATGATTATCATTTTACTGAAATTATTAGGTAAGATCATTGGCAAAAAAGTTAAATATTTCAGTAGAAAAGAAGCAGAATTATTTCTTTAAAATACTGGTTAAGTAGAGAGTTTCATTTCCTGGGACAGTCTGATTTTATTTTTATCTTACTTCTAAGGCCCTGATACTTTATCAGAATAGTTCCATTTTATGGGAAAATGAATAAAATGCATTTTCCCTCATGGTATGTGACAAAAAATACAAGAGATAAATGATAGCTTAAATTTGAATTAAATCTGGTTCCTGTACCCTTCACATTTTTCCTTAGTCTCATCAGCAGAGGGAAGAAAACATTTGTGAGAAGAAATTTCAGAGGACATTGTTAAAGACAGGGAAGATTTTAATCCTGGGATTAATTTGGAGCCTTCCTTTTGGAAATTGGACACTTTGTAAGCACTAATGTTTCAACTCTGAGATGCTGATGCTTTCTTTCCAAAAATGTTTGGCACTTGAGCACCTTTTAGCATCTGAGCTAATGCATTAATGCATTCTCCTGCGTAAGGGGACTGGAGCCTCTTTTCCTTTGTCTTGTAAGTTTAGTCTCCTGTTTGTTACTAGTTCTTTCAGATCGCCATTTGCTGGCTTTGTTTCTGGAATTTTTTCTGCTTTGTAATGAATTATTCCCTCTCCCACCATGAAGTCTTCTACAAGCCATCATTTTATGGATTTGGCATAGAACATCTCGGTTTTCCACTCTTTGCTCCTAACCCTGGTTAACATTGGGCAGATTCTTTAATTTGCCTCTGATTGTTTAATTGCAAGATGAGGAGATGGATCAAAATTTTTTTCATCAACTGGATGGGGGTGAAATGAGAAAACACATAGATTGTCAAGTTCAGGGACACAGTGTCAAAGAGCAAAGTGCACTTGCTCATTGAATATTGGCTGTTAACAGACATAGACAGTGATCAGAGACAGCTAATATCATCTACTAGTAATGGAGACCAAGGTCAAGGCAGAAACAAGTGGGGAATTTGATAAGAGTCTAAGAAAGAAGGATTTCAAAAGATACACGGAAGGGTTAAAATAAACTCACAGGGAGGTGAAACACAGTGCTAACCACAGCGAAACCTGCTACCAGTGGAGGTCAAAGGGGTGTTTATGGAAAATTAGAGAGGACTGATGATCGGAGAGGATAGTATTAGCTGACAGGAGCTAAAGCCTTTGGAACAGAAAACTAGTAACTGCCAAGCTATGGTTTAGTAGGGAGACACCAGGGAAGGAACAGCTGAGTTCACTTTCTTCTCACCCTCTGACTACCAGCTAATGCCCCCGTGGGCTGAACCCCGCTGGAAGTCAGAGAGCAAAGGAGACTTGGGAAGGTTACCAAAGTCATCCTCCCAGGGCACAAACCCAGTGTGCAACGGAAAGAGTGGAACTGGAGGTGCCAAAGGACGTTATCTAGCCCATTCCTGTTATCCATCCACTCTCCCCCTGTGGATTTCCCAACACAAAACATGTGACCTCGACAAGGAGAATCCACAGAATCCCTTTGATAATCACCATGAGTGTGATGGTTATTTTTTGTATCAACTAGACTGGGCTAAAGGGCTTCCCATATAGGTGGTGAAGCAGTATTTTTAGATATGTCTGGGAGGGTATTTCTGGAAAAAGACTGGCATTAGAATTGGTGAACTGCTCCAGAAAAAATGGCCTTCTTCAAGGTGAGGGGGCCTCATCCAATCCTTTCAGAGTCTAAATAGAATAAAGAGATGGAGGTAAAATTCTTTCTTTCTGCTTGAGCCAACACATCCACCTTCTCTTGCCCCCAGACATGGTGGGTCCTGGTTCTCAGGCCTTTGACCTTGGATCAGCCTTGGATTCAGACCTGGTATTCTACCATCAGTTATCAATTCTCAGATCTCAGTTCTCAGAATGAATGACATCACTGGCTTCCCTGGTTCTCCAGCTTGCAAGTTAGAGATTGTGGGCTTTCTCATGCTCAATAACCTTCAGAGCCAATGCCAATAATAAATCTCTTAAATTTCTATACTCTATCTACCTAGATCCTCTGTATCTATATCATCCATATCTATATTTGCATCTTCTAATGGTTCTGTTTCTCTGGAGAGCTGTGGCTAATAAAATGGGTGATGTTAATTTGATTCAATCCCCTAAACACTACAGCTTTAGCAACTGCCAGTGTTATTGATGTAACATTCCAGGGGTGGGGGGAAGGGAGAAAAGAAACAACACAAAACACACCTGCTGGAGTTCCCACGTTTTCTAAGCATGGAACCAAAAATAATAATTCTATCAAGTGTTCCCAGCTGCTGTACTTTCCCTGATTTGGCCTGGGATCTACTCACTTCATTCTGCTACCATAACGAATTTGTACTGCTAATATGAATAATTTATTATAATGAAGATTAGTAATTACTGTGTAATGATTACCTCCCTAGATCCACCGTCTATCTCTGTCCATACTATCCATACCTATAAACGATGCATATATAAGATGACTACTACATCAACTTTAACATTCTCCACAATTGTGTGTTTTAGCATTAGCCAGATGAAATGAGTTTTCCAAGTGGTGGTTTTCGGTGTTGTATGAGTACAAAATCTAATTAAGGATAAAAATAGTTTCTGATGCTTTCCAAATTATAGACCTCAGGCAGCCAACTGCACTTTCAGCTTAAGATCGGTTGAGACATTCTGAATGACACATTAAGGTTTTATTTTATATTGAAAAGGTAACATATTTAGTGGTGTCTTTATTTGCAAAATCCTGGCCATCATATATCCCCTCTGTGAAATAACAACTACTCCTCAGCAGAGGTTAGGGACTCCTGGACAAGAAGCACTTTTTTTTCTATTGTGCTCAAAGTTGAAGAAATTGTATTTCTATTGTGTGCATGTACGAATATGTAACAACGGATCTCATTACTATATAAATTATAGTGCACCAATAAAAATATGAAAAAGGAAAAGCTATAACCACCATCCTTATGATATATAGGAAGCCATCAATGCATACTTGTTGAAAACAGAGGTAGAATGACTAAACAAAAACACATAAAGACAGGAGGGTACTCGATAGGAGGTGACTGGGGTGGCATCTAGCTGAGTAATGCATACCCTGACTCTCAGTGTTCAAACAGTCCTATTTTTATTTGTGAATCAAACAAAATATACCCATGGACCAAACCTGGCTAGTGGCTTATGTACACATGACCATGATCCTCCTTGGAGAGTGACCATGGGCATGCTTTATCACAATTGAAGCCCCAAACCTCTAAACAGTAAAATTGAACACAAGTAACACCTACATCATCAAGTTGATTAAAGAGTTCAATAACATTTAATACACTCCTAGCACAGAGTTAGTGTCCAATAATGATAACCATAATAAGGCTAGCAATACAACTAACAAGTAATATTTGTTGGGTCACTGATATATTTTAATCAATAATCTAGATTATTAGAGAAATATTAGTGTACTTAAATTGAAAGAACAAAACCAAAGTAGGATTGATGTGGGCCCTGGTTAAGAACTTGGTCTCCTTACCACTATGATTAATATATGAAAAATAATTGTCTGGATGATAACGTCTCCAAATGCACTCTGGTGACATATAGATATTCTAATAGTTTCTCCATTTGGGTTATGGAGAAGTTGGATCTCTCCTGAAAAGTCTCTTGATTTGTGAAATATAGTTAAACAATACGTATACCTATAGGAAGAACCTCATTTGTGGAAGTAACTTAGGAGAATTCCTTGACCTCTTTTGGCTTTCTATGGAGCCACAGACACTTCAAGTACAATGAAAGAGGAGGAGACAAGGGAAGGGGGGAGAGAAAGAGAAGGCGAAAAGAAGGAAAAATGGGGCACACCAGGTCCCCTGCTCAGGTAGCGTCAATTGTCCCCTGGAGAGTGGTGGAACCTGCTGGCTGCTTCCTCCTCCGCTCCTGGGGCTGGTCTTGAGCAGGTTAGTTTTCCTCAATCTAAGTATGTGCCGGAGCTTCACACTTGACCTGGTGGCTGCTGTTATTCTGGCAAGGACACTAAAGTACTTTGGGAATTTTGATGCGAGACAATTAGGAGCCCAGAACACCATTAGCCAGACAGAGGAGCAAAACTCTTTTCCTGGCAGAAAGGGAGGCTGCAGAAGATGTTTATGGCCAGGCTTCTGCTTCTGTAATGAGGAGCTTCAGGCAGCTTTGCTCTGCAATTGAGATAGAGTGCACACGATGCCCAATTAGGAGCGAATGACTGCAGTCTTTAGTGGAAGTGATGAATTGGAATTCTCAGATGTAAACAGAAATGGGAGATTGATGATGATGTTTTGAAAAGGAATGTTGTATCCTAGTATTATGAGTCTCAAAGCAAAAATTTCAATGAAAATGCCGCCTGTTCACTTCAGGGATTTTAAATTCACTTATGCAAAAGGAATAAATTAAAAAAAAATCAAGCTACCTCATGTTTCAAAAGTTTCCTTGAGCTATATTGCAGTTCTCATAAGAGCTCCATGATATAAATAATTTGTTGTCGTGTATGTGAATGATAGACAACGTTAATTTTAAAACCAAGGAAAAGTCAAGAGATCTAATTATAGTCTCTTAACCATAAACAATAAAATAATACTAGAAACTTCTACAGAGCTCATGTGGGGATTCAATGAGGTAACTCAAACATCCACTAAATATTTATGCAGCATGTTCTGTATTAGTCTCTGTTTTAAGCACTTAGAATACATCAGTGAACAGAGATATTCCCTGTTCCCTCTTTTTAGTGAGGGCTCAATGACAATTAAAAGACAAATAAGTAAATAATTTAGCATATCAGAGGAGGGGTAAGTAATGTGATAAGTAGGGTAATAGGAAGAGAGTAAAGAGGATAATTCAATATTTAATAGTACTGGACCTATTTGAAAAGGTAATACCTGACAAAACCAGCTCAAGATGGCCAGAATGTGAGCAACGTATTCCAGTGAGGAGACAGACAGCCAGTGTATGGGTCTTAGTGGCAGATGTGCCCCAGATGCTTTAGGTACATGGTGGAGACCAAGGTGTCTGGAGCCATGGAGGAAAGAGACTCGTGGGAAGGGATGGATCAAAGAGCGAATGGACAGTTATGTAGCTCATGAAGTCCTCACGAGCTGTGGAAAGGACTCCGAGTTTACCCAAGTGATAGAAGAAACAATCCCTGTTCAGCAGAGGAAAGACATGATTTGAATTATGGCTTCCAAGGATCCCTCTGATTCTTGGGTTAAAAGAGACTCAAGAGACTAGAAGCAGGTATGTGGAGAGGTAGTGTAGTGAATCCAGCCAGAAAGGCAGGTGATCCAGTCCAAGGTGGTCATGGAACCTAAACGAGAAGCCCAGTCAGAAATTCACACCCCATGCGTCTCAGCTCTCAGTTACTATCATTTTAAGGAAGCAGTGATAAAAAGTGACACCCCCACGAGCCATCTTTCCCAGAAAGGCTGGTACAGTTGTGAGTAATCCAGAGACATTCTTCTTCCTCTCTGAGATGTAGTTGACTTCAGTTATGATAATCAAAGTCAACGGTGTTTCGGATTTTTTTCTCCTCTAACAACTTTATGATCACTAGATTTTATGACTCTACCATAAATTTCCCAACCCAGGAGGCTGTATTTTTTTTTAATGACCATTTGGCTCTAGACCATTAAAAATAATGTCTTAACTCCCATCCATATTTTTGGCCCCAGCTAAGTTTTTCGATATCTTGCTTCTGCTAATTTACTGCTCTTTCCATCTTCCCCTTTTCCATTCTACTCACTTTTTCATCATTCCGATCACATGAGAGATTTAAACTATTTTAATTCATTGAAACTATAACAGGGTATATTATCACTTAGTATCTTCCCTTTACATTAAATGATAATAAATCTCTGTGACAGATGCTATCTCTCAACTCACTGTACCGATGACTTTAGGCATCCATAAGGTGAAACTTGCGAGCAGCGACCACTAGCTAACATGTACTAAAGTGGAACTTTAAGGAGGATTTTAAAAGTTGAAATGCATGTGCTATTTTATACAGATATGTTTAACAGATGGATGAAGGAACGCTAATTATTAAAATTTCCATCCGGGGAAAAAAATTATTGTGGCCAACTTTAAAAGGCAAAGACTTTGTTCTGGGCAGGTAATAGGAATTTGATAAATATGTACAGATCTCTAAACTTCATGCATTTTCCAGGGGTCCAAAGAAGATGTCATGTTATCCCCTAAATTCAAGTTAATTTCTTCATCTATTCAATTATTCATTTACAAACAATTACACATTGAATCCCTATTATTATGTTTCAGATTCTCTGGCAAAACACTAGCAATAAAATGTTTAACAAGTCCTGAAATAGTTCTGCTTTCATAGAGTTTACAGTGTAGTGGAGGTGCCTGGGGTAGACATGTATAAAATAATCACACTAATGGGCATGCTATTGTAAGTGGAGAAAAATGCTTCCAGAGGTGGAAAAAAGATCACCACCCTATGATAATAAAACATTTTTAAAATCCCTATTTGTGGATTCTTATTGAATGGAACTTGGTTTTTAACGATGATTTACAGATATTTAAGAAACTGACAATGAGGAGTGCATTAACAGTCTCCTTGCAAGCATATTGTGGTTATTTGGGTATCAGGGCCCAGGTGGAGACTCCCCACAATTGTATTTGTAATTTTTTTTTTCTAAAAAGAAAGGACTCTGATAAGGGAAGAGCCAACTTTTGGAGTTATATAACATCTACTCTGTCTGTGGGATTTCAAACCATTTGTCCATCTTCTTGACCATTTGCTAAGCTCTCACTCACAGAAACCTCCCTTAGATTTCTGTTTTCTCCCCAATAGACAAAATATGTAAGAAAATGAAAATTAAAACTTCTGCCCAAAATACCTTTAGCAAATCAAATGCTATCGTCTTTGGTACTATGCTAGGTGATGAGCAATGTCCTCAAAACTGAGGCGACTACCTAAATGAAGTAATAGAATCAGTGGTTCAGAGATATCCAAGGACTCCCCTATGGACTCACCGATCATAAGAAGGGGATTAAAAATTTCAACCTGAGGTTGTCTCCCTCGAAAGCTCATGCATTTTTACATTTAACCTGATATCTTCATAACGAAAAGCACATATTTTTCCTTCCCAGGCTATAAGTAATCTGTAAGGAGCATCTAGTTTACTATAATTAAAAATCATAATAACCAAAAGCCAATAAGATGTACACCCTAAAGGTCACAATCCCTTTTATATTAAAAATATCTTGCTGGCAAGTCACAGACCTTGTTTCAAAAGTGCTTATGCTTATGGAGCAAAAGAGAAGGAAAAATATTTTGACTCAGGAAAGCTCAAGCAAAGAATTGGAAAAATCATTGATGGATTGGCCATATGCCCATCACTCATCCGCTACATCTCTGCAATGTTCCCCTGCCCTCCTCTCCTCTTCTCTCCTTTCTTTCCGGCACAAGTGCTGGGCACTTGCTCCAACAGTGACCACCCACAGCATAGCTTCAAAGACAGATTGTAAAAGGTATGAAATAAAACACACAAGAGAGTAGAGTGCAGTCGAATGTTGAGGCATAAATGAAAATATATTCGAAAGTCTTGAGTGAAATCGGTCAGAGAAGGAGAAGGTGAGAATTGGAGTCGGCCAGAGAAGGAAAGTCAATAATGTTATCCAGGATCACACCTGAAGACAGTTGTGTGTGGGAAGACGTGAAGAGCATTCTTAGAGCAGGGAAGAAACTAAACTGAGAACATTAGTGTGGCTCATGGCATAGAAACATCAGATGTTCCCTCAGGGGAAATTAAGGCAACTGTACAATAAATGGGAAACTGTCAAAAGTTTTAGACGGAAATTATATGATGATCTTCTTTAATATCTGTTTGCATTATATAATTTCCACTGGGAAAGAGCGTCCTTATAATAGTAAAGGCAGTCCTCTTATAAAGAACCAGCACTGAAAGTGTACAAAATCCAATTATTGGAAATGTTAGAGCAAGAGGGGGGAAAAAAAAAAAAAAACCTTTGGAAACTGTATAACACAAACTCAAGTTGAAGTTTTCTTCATTACAGTTATGACTAAAGTGACCACATCATTAATTGGCAAATTAATAACTTTATCTGAGTTTAGACATGACTTGTAAAAATTAAGTAAATGCTGGAACAAGATGTGAACATTTCAGTCTTGTTTTTAAGTCCTTTTTCTTGCGAAAAAAGGAAAAAGAAAAAACGGGGCATTGCCTCTGGGTAGTATACCCTCCATAAGCAGAAACTGACTCTGCGTTTACCCAGGATTAGCACGGCATATAATTATGAGTTATTATATATATAATTAAGGGAGTTGACTTATCAGCTGTTTGTTCCAAGTAAGGACATGTTTCAAGATGCTAAAAACTCTTATAAAATTCTCTTCCCCTAAACTAAATATTTTCTTCTTCAACTAAAATCAAGGAATTATCGATGGGTAAAAAATGTACAGTGTTGATCAACCAAGAAGAAATATGTCAGGAAGCTTAACTCCAATCACTGTTGGGAAAAAAAAAAAGTATACACACACACACACACACACACACACACACACACACACACATACATATATATCATTTCTGTAACATTCTGTTACTATAATTTACATCCTCTTTGAATATGTGCTAATCCTCCTTTGTCCAGGATCTTCTTCACAAGTAGCTATACTTCTGCACTATCAATGGTAACTGGAACACCTAAATATTCATTCCCTAAGGGGGAATCCAGCACAACACCCCTCTCCAGTGTTTTCTCCATCTCTCTCTCTCTTTTTTGTTGGGCTGGGTATTGAAACCCAAGGGTTCATACATGCTAGGCTGTACCACTGAGCTACACCCCTAACCCCAATTTCTCCACTAACTTCTTTGGAGAGAAGAGTCCCACCCCGCTTGTGATCCTCCACTGCCCTAGCCCCATCATCTTCTACCACGTCTTTTTTTTCTTTTAACTACTTACTTATTGTGAAGAGCCCGATTCCAAGATACATATTTATCGCCCTACATCATTTCAGCAACTGGCTTATATTTTTCTTCTGTACCAAGTCCCTTGATATCGTCTACTGTGACATGAAGACCCACAACCATGAGCTATACTTGAAACTCCAAGTTCCTCAACACAACTCAGTTCCCAAAATGTTAGTTCTGCTCTGAGTATAATATAGTACAGTAGTTAATACCCCAGACCACACTCCCAGACTGTCTGGTGTGAAATCACCATTTTGTTAGTTTTTAGTTGCACAACTTTGTGCTTGTTACTCACCTCCCTATGGTTTTTATTTCCTCGCTGACTAAATGGGATACTATTATTATTTGGCCTTTCTGGGAGCTAAATGAGTTACTATAGCATTCTCAAAGTTTAGTTTGAAGACTCCTGGATATCCCAAGACCCTTTCAGGAAGTCCAAAAGATAAATATATTTTCCTAAAATTACTAGGATACTGCTTGCCTTGCATACTGAGCTGATATCGATATCCAGGATGAAATAGCCATGTGGGTATAATTGTTGACGTCTTAGCCCCAAATAAAGAAGAGGTACTAAATTTTCTCCAGCCCTAGCCCTGCCATCTTCCCTTTCATTCAAGAGTTTATCATCTGCTACAATACCTTTTAACTATTTGATTAATTTGAAGAGCCAGGTTCTAAGACATGGTTATCTCCCTCCTTCATTTCAGCAACTGGCTCATGGTGAGTTCACAAGGGAGTTAATATCAGGGGATTTGGCACAGAAGGAAAAGAGGTACCAATTGTAATTTGAGTATTACACATGCACACACAGCTTAAAAAAAATGCCAGTTTCATTTAAGAATATCCTTGGGCATTTTTTCATGTACTTGTTGATTGCTTGTATGTCCTCCTCTGAGAAGTGTCTGTTCAGGTCCTTGGCCCATTTGTTGATTGGATTATTTGTTATCTTATTGTTTAATTTTTTGAGTTCTTTGTACATTCTGGATATTAGGGCTCTATCTGAGGTGTGAGGGGTAAAATTTTGTTCCCAGGATGGAGGCTCTCTATTTACCTCTTTTATTGCTGAGAAAAAACTTTTTAGTTTAAGTAAGTCCCATTTGTTTATTCTTATTATTAACTCTTGGGCTATGGGCATCCTATTAAGGAATTTGGAGCCCGACCCCACAATATGTAGATCGTAGCCAACTTTTTCTTCTATCAGACGCAGTGTCTCTGATTTGATATATAGCTCCTTGATCCATTTTGAGTTAACTTTTGTGGCTGGCGAGAGAAAGGGATTCAATTTCATTTTGTTGCATATGGATTTCCAATTTTCCCAGCACCATTTCTTGAAGATGCTATCCTTCCTCCATTGCATGTTTTTAGCCCCTTTATCAAATATAAGATAGTTGTAACTTTGTGGATTAGTCTCTGTGTCCTCTATTCTGTACCATTGGTCCACCTGCCTGTTTTGGTACCAGTACCATGCTGTTTTTGTTACTATTGCTTTGTAGTACAGTTTGAACTCAGGTATTGCTATACCTCCAGATTCACACTTCCTGCTTAGAATTGCTTTTGCTATTATGGGTCTTTAGCAATCAGAGAAATGCAAATCAAAGCCACCCTAATATACCATCTCACTCCAGTAAGATTGGCAGCCATTATGAAGTCAAACAACAATAAGTGTTGTCGAGGATATGGGGAAAAGGGTACACTTGTTCACTGCTGATGGGACTGCAAAATGGTGAGGCCAATTTGGAAAGCAGTATGGAGATTCCTGGGAAAGCTGGGAATGGATCCACCATTTGACCCAGCTATCGCCCTTCTCGGACTATTCCCTGAGGACCTTAAAAGAGCGCACTATAGGGATACGGCCACATCAATGATTATAGCGGCACAATTCACAATAGCTAGACTGTGGAACCAACCTAGATGCCCTTCAATAGATGAATGGATAAAAAAAATGTGGCATCTATACACAATGGAGTATTATGCAGCACTAAGAAATGACAAAATCATAGAATTTGCAGGGAAATGGATGGCATTAGAGCAGATTATGCTAAGTGAAGCTAGCCAAGCCCTGAAAAACAAATGCCAAATGTCTTCTTTGATATAAAGAGAGCCACTAAGAACAGAACAGGAAGGAAGAGCATGAGGAAAAGACTAACAGTAAACAAAGACGAATGGGGGGAGAGAAAAGGAGAGAGAAGGGAAAGCATATGGAAATGGTAGGAGACCTTCAATGATACACAAAATTATAAGAGGTTATGAGGGGCAAGGGGGAGGGGAAACAAGGGAGAGAATTGAACAACAGCAGAGGAGGTAGAGAGGGAAGATGGGAGGGGAGGGGAGGGGAGGGGGGATAGTAGGGGTAGGAAAGGTAGCAGAATACAACAGTCACTAATATGCCATTATGTAAAAATGTGAGTATGTAACAGATGTGATTCTGCAATCTGTATTTGGGGTAAAAATGGGAATTCAAAACCCAATTGAGTCAAATGTATGAAAGATGATATATCATGAGCTTAGTAATGTTTTGAACAATCAATAAAAAAAAAGAATATCCTTGAGGAATCAATGAAACTCATTAATAGTATTAAATTATCATTATCTGGTGTGCATATTTTTGGTTGTTTTGTGTAATGGAATGGGGCACATTTATAAGACACATCTGCCCCCTGAGGAAATACAGTAGTTGCTTTGTGCTTATGCAATTGTTTGACTGGCAAGCTGAATGAACCCCATTTTTTCCTGTGAGAATGCTTTTTTACTTGAAAGAAAAAACTGACAGAACTGTGGTTATTCAGATATATATTTGATGAAATTTTCTTATAAATGAACAGACTGAACCTTTTGGCTCAAGCCACTCAGCTGTCAGTATTTGTTGTCAGTGATAAACTTTGAGCATTCACAAGATAATTGGAATTTTGGAAATCTCATAGCCACTGTGAACCTTTAGCATCAAGATAGTTAAACCCTGATTTTTGTGACTATCTCAAAAAAGAGTGATTTTATATTATGGAGTCAGGTATGTTAATACTGTAAGATCTGCATAGGTCAGAGAACCAATATTTCCTAATGACCAATGCATGATAATATTAAATTACGCAAGAATGAAGGATGCATTCAAAGTACAGGGTTGACTAAAAGATTTTTCTGTCCTGTGGCATACAACTTCCACTGTCAAGGTCTCTGACTCTACATTGCAAATAATCTTTAAGAGGTTACCACATGTCCACTGTTAGTTTGATATCAAGGATTATCACAATTATCTTCAAGGATATTAAAATTATTCGCCCCTTTGTAGACACTTGTCATGTGATTGTCTTTATGTATGTCTATCAAAATGTATCACAGCTGACTGACAACAGAAGCTGGTAGGAGAATACACAAGTTTTCAATTAGGTCAGAAGTTACAGATTCACAAACGAGTGAGTAAGTGACTTTCGTCTCTTAATTTTTGTTGGAAAATATAGCTTATGCTCTAAAACAAAAATCAAAAAAATCTTTCATTTCAATATTTTAAAAGATCATAATTTCTCACCTGCACTTGCACACACACACACACACACACACACACACACAAAATAGTTTAAGTGGGGGTAGTCATTTCACAATATATTCAGAACCAAAACATCACATTATACATTTTAAATACATATACTTATATCTGTCTTTTATATTTTGATAATTCTAAAGGAAAAGAGGAAAGAAAAAGAATCTAAAACTGACCATGTCCCCCCAGAGCTCCAACCACAGTCCTTACACAGATCTGTGTAAGCATTTAAATGCATTTCCCTGGATAAAAAACATATGACATGTGAAAAATACTTACAAAACTGTTCATATTTCTTATATAAAATATGGAAAATATAAGAAGAACCAAAAATATGATAAAGATTAAATATACCACTATGTCATGCAAAGAAAAGAGGTCCGGACAATCTATGTCTCTACTCATTTTTTCTCTACATCCTGCATATGATTGATATGCCATAAGGCTTTATACTCTTATTTTAATAGTATAACATGAACACTATTTTTTTTAAGAGAGAGTGAGAGAGGAGAGAGAGAGAGAGAATTTTTAATATTTATTTTTTAGTTCTCGGCGGACACAACATCTTTGTTGGTATGTGGTGCTGAGGATCGAACCCGGGCCGCACGCATGCCAGGCGAGCGCGCTACCGCTTGAGCCACATCCCCAGCCCATGAACACTATTATATAACAGTCTAAATAACCACCTTTACAATGGTAAGATAACATTTCAACTATCTAGTTTACAAACTTTACTTAATCATTATTGGCAGAATTTTTCTAAGTATACTCACTTTCACTGAAAATTTTTCTATATATTTTACTGTTCTTAGGATGTAGCTATAAAGCTTTTCTATAAGTATGCTATTTCAGCTCATTATACCGTCACCAATGGTGGCTATTTATTACCTATCTCTCCCTTTTTTTGAATTTTGGATAACTTGAGAGAATTAGAATAGGTTATTATTAATGAAATAACATTTATTTGAGTATATACCTGTATAAATATTTTAAAATTCATTTCTAATTCCTCTTAAAGTAAATATACCTCTCTCCAGTGAATGGATACCCCATATCCTTTTTTCTTATTATCCACTGAATATTCTCAATATTAATCTCTACATCCTCTTCACATATTATAAAAAATTGTTTTTGTCCTATATATGAGACTTAATCCCCCCCCCATTTTTTATCATCTTAGATGCTATCAGTCTTTTCCTTTTCAGGGTAGAAAGCCATTCCTGATGAAGTAATTTGATAGACACTTGTTTATTGGAGTTTTAAAAATATTTAAAAGTTTAAGTTTAGAGGTCATGGTTGTCATTTGAAATTTATCATGATATATGATATCACCTGTCCAAATAGTTCCAATTGTTTTAACCCTTCTAAACAACAAACAGATTTTCCTAGAATACTATATGGAAAAATCATTTTTCCTGTTTTTTGGCATTTTGTCTATCATATGCATTCTTCTCTTATGACACTGGTTTAAAATGATCAAGGATTCATTTATGCATGCTCACTGTTATCTTGGGACTCTTTTGAAGAGCTGAATTGTTGCTGGCACAATTAAAGGTTATTGGAAGACTGAACTAAGCAGTTTTTGGCCATATTTATGGCAGTTGCTACTGAAATGCTGAAATTTCTCAGGGTTCCAAACACCACACTTCACAGTTTTCTTACCGTGTATAATCTTCCTTGGGCACTATGTCTTCTTTGAGTAAAATCATTATTTATACTAATGACTGTCTTGAATTCTCAGGATCCAAGCCTCTTATGTCTCAGTTGTCATACACAGCACAGGCATTTACCTCCAAAATTCTGATACAGAACAATTAATTTATTCATGTATCAACATCTAGTAAAATGAAATTATTAGTATCAATCACATTCTCCCACTGACAGTGATTATAAAAGTTAGATAATATTTGGAAACAAAGTTATTTGATGGCTATAGGAGGCAAACTATAAAGCAAGGACTTGAGGGTCCATCCAAGACGCTGAGAGAGAAAATACATTGAGGTGAGCCTGGCAGGCCCTGCCTTTGTTCCACGGGGGACTGGAGTTAGAGGGTTATCAAGGAAGGACTAGATTAGAGGGTTATCAAGGAAGCAACTTCTTGAGGGGCCCCAGTCCCAGAGACCAGACACAGATGTCTGCAAAGACATGCTCCTTAGACACTTGCAAAAGGTGTGCAGTGGTGCAGCCTGAGAAGGCAAATGTGGAGCTAAATAGCAGAGTAGCTGTTAACAGTGATTTGGTGCTATGGAAATAGTCATCTGGGTTTAGGCCAACTTATAGCTGTGACCCCTCAGGGCCTTCCAACCAGAAGGTAGAGTACTTTTGGAAATAGCTTCTCATAAATGCTAAAACTTGGGCTGCCATCAAAAGTTAATATTATTTGTAGAAGCAAATGTCACTCAAACACTCAATAATTGTTCATACATAATAAATGACATCCAATTGAAACCATGAAATATGTCAGACAATAGGAATATGGGAAAAAACACAGAAATAGAGATTCAGGGTGACCTAGATTTTAGAATTTCCAGATAGAAGATACAAGATAATGGTGATTAATATTCAGAAGGCTAGAAATGGAAATTCCATGAATGGAAAAAAAAATCAAAATTTAAATCAACAAGTCAATAGATTTGGGCGTAAAATGGAAGAGAGGGTGATTCAGTGAGATAGTAGTTAAAATACAAACTAAAACTCAGAAACAAAAAGTAGAGGAAAGAACAGAAATGCTTGAAATATGGTGGAACAGTCAAAATTACACACAGCCTCATACCTAGGATGACATGAAAGAGGATAAGTCAGCAATATTGGAGGGAACACTGGTCGATGATTTTCTCAAAAACAAAGAAATATATTAACCCAAACATTCAAACATTAGCAAACACCACGCAGGGTAAATAATAACAAACTGTGCCTGGGCATAGTAAAGGGAAATGCTGAAAATCAAAGACAGAAAAACTTTTTAAATCACCTAAAGGAAAAAGAAAAATCTTCTCCAAAAGAAAAACAATAAGATTGATACTTGACTTTTTTGAAAAAAAAAAAAATATGGTAGTCAGATGGCCCCCTTCCATATCCTAAAGTCCAAGTGAGTGAAAGTTTTCAAACTGCAGGTAAAATACAGATATATTTTTTTAAAGCAAATATTGAGATAATTTGTCACCATCAGATCAACATTAAATTAAATGTCAGGGGGTTTCTTTGAAAAGAAAGAATATGATCCCAGCTGAAAGCTCTAAAACTAAGAAATAAAGAGTGAACATTCTTAGATTCCAGGTCTGATTAAAACTGTAAATAAATAGAAGGAACATTAGTAAGAGGAAGAGGAACTGGGGGAAAGAGGTGGGAGGGAAAGGGGAAGTACGAGGATGAAACCTGGAAGGACAGGAGAGAAAGGAGCCATTATGATGTTGTGAACAATGAAACAATGAAGCCTCATCCCTGCCAGAGAGAGAGAGAGAAAAAATAAAGAGGCAAGAAGTATAACTATACCGATATAATATAAATACGTATTGACTTTAAATAACAATCATGCCATATAGGACCAGACTATGTGTATAATAAAACAAAAGTACGATCAAAGACCAAAGGAGAGCCTTTGGGTCATGCAGAAGTAACAAAAGCGTTGCCAGTTGCAGATGTATGTCGTACACTGAGTGGTGTTAACTAGTCAACAAAATAGTGCACAGCCAACAAATAATAAATAGAAGAAGAAATAGGAAAAAGGGAACACGGGGAATGTACAGTTACTTAGATTATATTTAAAAATATAAAATAAATATCCCATACTTGAAACATAATATTTAACAACAAAAATGACTCAGTGTCAATCAATAATATAATGGGTAATAAAATTGGATATGTCGTAGAATTAAATTTTATACCACAATAAGAATGACAAGTTTATAATAAAGTTATAATAAAGACAAATATATAACATGGAGGAAAGTCGCCTAATCAAAAAGCTTCTACTTGTGTAAGATTTAAAAAAAAAAACAAAACAGGAAAAATTAAAATATGAGCTACTAATTAAAGTGATGATTAATTATAAAAGGAAGTAATTTTCTAAGGACAGGGGCCACAGGGGATTGCTGGGGTGTTAGTGAGATTTACATTTTGATATGTCATGGTTCCATGTCTTCTCTTGTAAAATTTCATCAAATGGCACACTTACGATTTGTGCAACTTACAGAAACGATTTTATCTTTTAATTAAAATGCAAGAAATGCAACTGTTGGTGTATTTCTATGGATTTCAGATCCCACCAAAGATTACTGAAATTACTAAGAAATGATGCTGTAGATTGTATCTGTCCACAGCACACACTGTTCCTGTTTCACCTGCTTATTTATTGTTTCTCCTGCTCCAGCTCTGTGACGTGATTTATTATCCAGTAGGCCAATAGTTCTTTAAGTCTTGAAATAATTAACAATAAATAACTTTGAAAAGTGCCTTTGCTAAGTAAAAAAAAAATCTTGTTATATTTTAAAAGCTGGTAATTGGCTTATCTGAAAAGCTAGGACACACAGGTTGATTATAGTGATGGTGGGGATGAGACCTATATTTTGCTAATAGCATTGTTTGAGCACTTAGTTTATACCAGGCATTGTTCCAATCATTCACTTGTTTTAGCTTTTTATCCTTGCAATAATTCTGTAATAGATGAACATACTTCAAAAGATACCCAGAGCCCTTTGCCAGTTTTATGTTAATTTAATGTACTTATGGAACAAAATAAAATTAAAAAATATAATACAGTTAGAAATTCTCTCTCTCTCTCTCTCTCTCTCTCTCTCTCTCTCTCACTCTCTCTCTCTCTCTCTGTGTGTGTGTGTGAAATTTTGCTATTAGGAAGAATATACTTTCAACCTTTCCATTTTCTGCTATGCTATTTCTTTTACTCAGCAGCAGCTTTAAAAATTATTCCAAATATAGCTTTACATTGGCTCACCACTCTTTAGCTCATCTATTTCTTCCTGACTGTGTTGTTTTCACTTTTGTTTTATGACTAAGGGAAATATTTGTACCTTGCAGGATTTTTTTTTTACATCATGTCTATACATTATGATATGGTTATGTTCTAAACTTCACTAAAATGTTCAAATAATAATGTTTTTGAATCGGTCTATTGATGACAGGAACTACTACCTAACAAAAGTCTTCACAGTGATCTCAATTTTGTAATAACCTTTGCTCAAATACAATGTTTGCTCCCTGAGAGTACTAAGGAAGAAGCAAGATCTTTTCATGGAAACATTAAACTTGGTATAATTAGATGTTTATGGTTCCCTGGCATTGGAGACAGATGGGAGAACATCCATTAGTAAGCACAGGGCCATTACCACTAATCATTACCTCCTTTCTCTTGCCATTACCAATGGGAATTTCCTAATGGTAACTCTTTTCCATTTTACCTGCAGTTTGTCCTTCAACGTTCTGCTTTTATTTTCTTCCTGATACATTAAAAAAAAAAAAAGAATATTTTTCTACCTTAGGAGTCCCTAAGGTCCTTTCCTTGCCCATTCCCTATGTCATGTATTAACTGACCTAGATCATGACCTGATTGCATCGATGACGAACCGCATTCTAGAAGCAAAGCCTTGCCTCTGTGGTCAGCTCTTTCCTTAATCATTTGACTGCTTTTCATGAATGGTGCTCTTAATGGTTGTTAAGGAAACCAGGATTTACTACCTCATCAAGTAAGAGTCACTTTTTAGTGTGCTACTGCTTCCTCCAGAATGTTTTCACTTGCTCTGTTTGTTTGAAGGTGGGGAAAGGGGAATGGCTGGACTTGGAAGCTATTTAATTATACCAGGAAAAGCAATCAAATATGTGCTCAGGGAGGTACTCTGCTGAAATATCCAGTTATAAAACTTCCTTCAGGTTACAGAACACCCAAAGAGCTGAATCCTTCAGGGTAGCCAGCTTGATGCATGCTGTGAATATGCTCAGAGGCTCGTTTATACACCATTTATAAGAATCGGCATTGTAAAAATAAGAGATATAGGAAGACAATGTTACCTTCTAATTCCCAAAATATAGCTGTCTTGGTAAAATGAAGACATGGCTCCTAAGTTCAAAGTAAATATTGATCATAATAAGAGCCAATATTTTCTGTTTACTATCAGACAAGCATTATCGTGAATAGTTTATGCACTTTATTTTATGCAATCTTCCCAAAAGTTTTTGAGCATAAACCGTTATTTTCCTAATTTTCTTGATTAGGGATCAAAGCCCTGAAAAAACTAGGTCACTTTCCCCAGGCCACCCAATGGATGAAAGGCAGAAGGAGGTTTGAGTCCAGACATGTTGATTCCAGAATCAACTGGTGATAGTGACTTTGTTTTGCCTCTTGCCTGAGAGTTTGAGACCCTGCTCCACCCATACCCAGATCCCTGTCACCATATTATAGAACTGCATTACCATTGAGCCCCAAGCTGATCTAGAGTTTCCAGTGTCATAGCTTTAAAGAGGAAGCTTGCCGCAGAGCTATGCTTATTTTGTTTTGTTTGTTATTCCCAGAAGTGTAAGGGGTCTTGAGTTCAGGCTCAGAATTGGCAGACTTAGGTTTAACAAGGATTAGTGTTTTTTTCTGGGAAATAGAGAGACAAGGGACTTCTCAGGTCTTCGATGTTATCAGTGTGAGGAAAGAGGAAGGGGTTGCAGGTGAGGTGATAGAGAGATCCTGAGTTCTATATGTGGAGTGTGAAGGCACCAGGAACGTTGAAAGGCAAAGTAGAAAAGATAAAATTTTCCACTGAGGAAAAAGGGGAATAATTGGAAAACAGTCACCAAAAAAGCACAGCAGGTGGCATATTCTGATGGCTTTTCAGGATATTTGGAAAAAGAGGGAAAAGATACAGGGAACAGTGGTTAGGAGCAAAGCAAACACCCAAACCTTCTTACGCTGTGATTGTACTTACAGAGCAGATGGATGCACAGCGTCCATTTGAGAGGTGTGTGGGGAACTGTGTCCTCAAAGACCACTGGGTCTCAAAGTGTGGTCCCCAAACCTGCAGCGTCAATGTCAATGGCAAACTTGATAAGAATGAAAATTCTGTGTCTTTCCCACTGACTTGCTGAGTCAGAGATGAGCCTTCAATCTGTGCTTGATCACTCAGGTGATTAGGGGAACACTTAAATTTGGGAAGCACTTGTGTTTAAGCAAATAAAATGAATGGGGGTTTTCAGAGAAAGAAAAGGTTGGGATCCTGGGGTGTTTATTGATGATGGCATAGGTTTTCAGAGTGGGAGTTTGAAGGATAACAGAGCCAGAGGAGATTAAGGCAGGTACATATTCAGGTGGCAATGGTACTGGGGGCTTTTGGACCTCTGGTGGTGATTGGGGTTGATGTCATTCATCATCATGAACTCCCAGAGGAAGTCTATCATAACTATATTTGTAGGAGAAAAAAAGAGCCCGTCTCGTAAGGAAGATGTGAAGCTCTGTGCACCTCCCTTGAATCTCATGACTTCTCTGACTTCCTGTGATCAAAGTAGAATGAGCTGGAGGCTTGTATAGTGAAGGGAAGGAAACATTGACGAAAGGAACTGAGACTTCTAAGTTCAATTACCCTGCTTTGCATTGTGTGGATCCATTCATTGACACATCAATGAATGTCTATTTAACTATTTACAAGGTGCAGAATATACTAACAGCTTTAGCCTAATATTCTTCAAATATCCCTCAAAGCTGATCCATAGTTTTTCTCTAATCTCTAAACCCTGTTGTCTAAAATAGAATAAGTTAATAAATCAAATTTCCTCTGAAAAAGTAGAAGGAATGACTTTCAAAATCAGATGATTAAGAAATCTAGTTTTTTTTTCTTTCTTTCTTTTTTTGTACCAGGAATTAAACCCATGGCTGCTTAACCACTGAGTCACATCCCTAACCCTTTTTATATTCTATTTTGAGATGGGGTCTTGCTAATTGCTTAGGGCCTTGCTCAGCTGCTGAGGCTGGCTTTTGAACTTGCGATCTTCCTGCCTCAGCCTCCCAAACTGCTGGGATTAAAGGAGTGCACCACCATGCCCAGTGGGAATCTAGCTTTTAGTGGAAGCCAGTATACATCACTATTAATCAAAATGTTACATACACTGATCCTATCTCCAAATCTTCATAGTAACGGATTCTTTATATCTGAGCAAAAACACAATGTCTATAGATGTGGTCAATACATTGAAACAATACTTAATGACCCTAGAGGGAACGGGAACCACTGTTACATCATTTACTCTTCACCCTGCTGCAATCACTGATGCAGACAGGAGCTAGCATTGCTCATCAGGGACTTCCTAAGTGTCTTTCAACTCTATGCTCTGCTAACACTTCCATCCTCATCAACCTATACAGTTTATTTTCCTAAAGACCAGAAAGCCACAGTATATAAGAGAAACAAGTGATTGAAAACATCAATAACAATCTGAGGTCAAATGTTGGGTTTTAAGCAAATTTTAATCAATAAAAGCTGAACATACTGTTCCTGTATTTAGTCTCCACCCATGCCAACTGAGTGCTCTGAAAGCTGTTATGTTCCCACACCATCTATCAGGACTACGTTTTCAAAGCCCACCTTGAGGTTTTCCCTTCTCAGTTATCTGCTAAAGAGCTTATGCCTATAGATTCAGGGGTTCAAAGGATGCCGAGTCCTTGCCTTGTCCTTGGTTTTCTATGTGACATGTTTGTCCATATGCACAAGTGTGCACATCACATGCAAACCCACTGGATTCACCATAACATTTAGAGCTTCTTAAAAACCATGCACTGTCTAAGCACAGAGGGGGCACGTCCTTCTAACAGAGATGCTGAGGTCTGAACATGCCCCTCAAATCCATTCACTGGGAACTAAATCTCTTTTGTAACTATACTGGGAAGGTGGTGTACAGCTTCATTCTAGATATATCCCGTGCAGCTGTGATGAGAGTTTGAAGTGGTGGTTTGTTCTCTCCAGTGCTGTCCTGCAAGGATTCAGTCTGGTTCTTCCACCTTGCACAGTGAGGGTGCCATAAGAAAGCCCTTATCTTGTGCTGGTAATTTGAACTTGGACTTCCTGGCTTCCAGAACCTTAAAAGATAAATTTATGTTCCTCATAAATCACTCAGTATCAGGTATCCTGTTGTAGCAGCACAAAACCAATTAAAAAAAAAAAAGACAAAAAAAATCCCACACATAAATAGCAAGAATTGCATGAAAAGTAGACAAGCTAATATGAAGTCATGGTACCTCAATGAATCACAGTGTTTAAATTTTCACTTATTTTTGGTGTATTCTTTATATCAGATACTACAATGTGAATTTGCACAAAAACTGATATTTATTTTTTTCAAAGCATTGTTTGCATTTAGCCAATTAAAAACAAAAACAAAGACTGGGGACTTTGGTGCATATCTGTCATGCCAGTGACTATGGAGGCCAGGGATGTTTTACCAACAAGCTACATCCCCAGTTCTTTTCAGGGATGTAGCTTGGTGGTAAAACACCCCTGGGTTCAATCCCCAGTACCAAAACAAACAAACCAACAGACAATAAGCAAAACAACAACAACAAATCAGAAGGTCCAGAGAGCTTCTTAACTAATAACAGACAGAAAGGTAGGGATCAACTCTAATTGACCCCAGAAGCTACCCATGCTTGCTCTACTACACCAGACTAAAAAATGCACATGCCTCAGGGAAGAACCCACATCATCACTCTGGTTGAAATGTACTAAGAACTTTACTAGTTCTAACTGCCTTACATGCATTGATTCATTTAGACCCTGCCGCAACCCAAATCAAACTCTAGATCCATTTTACAGATGACAAAAATGAGACATGGAGAAATAACTTGTCTAAGATCCCATATCTGGACTAGAGATTAACACTTCAACAGCTAACATGGAACTGCCATCTGCAGTTGAATGCAAAGATTCTGAAGCCAAACCACTTCAGTTAGAACCAAGGCTGACGCCTTACAGCTCTGTGATCATAGGTCCAGTAATTAACCACTCTAAATATCAATTTCATCATCTATCAAAGCAGGCATAAGCCAGATGTGCTGTCAGTGCCTGTAATCCCAGTGACTTGGGAGGCTAAGTCAGGAGGATTGCAAGTACCAGGCCAGCCTCAGCAACTTAGAGAAGCTCTAAGCAATTTAGTGATACCCTGTCCACAAAATTAAAAAATAAATAAATAAAAAGAGCTGTTGATGGGGCTCAGTGGTTGAGTGCCTCTGGGTTATATCCTTAATACCTTCCCACAAAATATTAAAAAAATTTAAACCCCAAGTGGCATAATTGTTAGACCCACTTTACTTGTGCAGTTGTGAAGTTATTTGAGCAGTATAGAACCACACTAGCATGTGATAAGTGCTGTACATGGATTAGTGATGTCACTGTCATTATCTTAAAGATTAATTGGTTGGTGTGTCTCATTGATAGCAGTTGTGGCCCTTAAATGCAGAAGGCAAGACTTCAGAAATGCTCTTACCCCAAAAGACCTATTGATTATATGTGAGACTATGCCTATACACATGTAGCCTCTTCTGTGTTCAAAGATCAATCAAATATTTTATTCTTGAAAAAAAAAAAAACAACAACTTTATTTGGAGAAAGTCAGAAGTTCCCTTTCTATCCCCACCCCCATTACTTATGGCAATGATTTTCTTGTATATTTTCTCAGCCTCACCGTTATTGACATGTCGGGCTGGATCATTCTTTTTTATGGGGTGGAAGACTTGGAAGGGTATTCAACTGCATCCTTGGCCTAGATTCAAAAAACAAAAACAAAAACAAAAAAACTCCAGTTCCTTTGTCTAGTTGCAATATCAAAAATGCCTCTAAACATTGCCCAATGACCCTTTCCTTTTTGAGAAGTATTGCAACAAATCTATATCCCTTCCTTGTTTGTGTTCCCCTAGTTTGATACAGTCTGTTTCAGAAGGGAGATCTACCAAGAGTTTTCAAGGTGCGATGGTTAACTTACCTAGGTATTTGCCATCAGGTCTAGCCTGGTACCTGGGTATTTAGTATCCCGTGATTGTTTAAATATCAGAATTGTGATTATTGCGCATCAGAAAAAAAAAATGTGTAACCATATGGATATTAAACTGGGAAGAACATATTTATGGACCACACTCAGGCTTTCAGATGAACGATCAGATTAAACACAATAAGATCATAACAAGGGCCAAAAGGGATTCCTATTTGCAATAAGGAACAGACAAATCTCTTAAGTCACTCTGGTTTCATAGGAGGATTATTCTCCACCTGACCCAGAATTCTGGGTAGTGCTCACAGTTTCATTTGGAAACCATCAGACCACTTGCCGTGATGAGGGGGTAGGAAAGCAGCCCTATGTATTTGAACAGCCATTCATACTTCTGAACAATAGTAGCAATGAGGAGGGAGGGAAGTTGGTTTAACAATTGTCACAGGTGTGCATTTACTTCCTGCTTAGGGCTGTAACTCTGGTAGCCTACAGCAACCTTGGTAGGTTTATTTTATGACTATGCATTGTATCCATATTCCCAACTGGTTATACAGAGAACATACTGGTGACATACACTGTGATGTCATTATGCTTTGCAATGGTGAATGCTGTTCTCCCATGTTCTTGGAGGAGTTGGCTGTATTACGAGGAACTAAACCCAACTCTCCCTCCCCTTCCGCTCAAGAATTTTATGATACTTGAGTCAGAAAATGACAGAGTACATGATCGATTTTTACAGAGGCAGGAGGCGGAGGGAGAAAGACACTGCATTTGTTATCATGAGTCACCCTTGATGTGAGCTCTGCTCTTTTTCAGCAGTTAAGAAATTGGAACTGCTTTTTTTAAAAAAAAGAAGACAGGCTCAAACAGCGTGCTACTTTTGAAAGGTAATTTAGCATTGCCGAGTGTACGACTTGTCAGAACTCAGTAGAGCAATTGTGTTTATTTAATACAAAGATCAGAGAGTCGAGCAGATTTTGGTGAAATAATAACAGGAAGGGTCCCTGTCTCTAGAAAGAGATCTGCCAAACTTTGAAGCAATTTACATAAACGCTGAGATGAGCCCTTGCAACAAGCTTCCCCTACAAAGACAGTTCTCCTAGGACTTGCTCAATCATGAAAAGGTTTCCGGGAAAGCAGAACTGAAGCTGAAAAGCAAGATAAATGATAACTTGAGGTATGGTTTTAGGTTGGGGTCTCTCTGATAACCTCAAGGAAAAAAAATCATAGCTTCAATTATGTCTCAGGATTTGGTTGTCAAAAGATTACAATTCCCATTAAATTGTTAAGTCAACTGACGCTGAAATGCACAGAACGACAGTAATGTTTCCTAAGAGTATAGACTGAATAAGAACACACCCCCAATCCGTAGACCTCACGTTGTGGACTTTGATTAGAAATTAAGATCTTTAAATGGGTAACTTCCAGTTATGTAACCAGGGTCATTTAGAAGCACAAGTTCACCATCTCGTAGGCAAAGTCAATACCTTTTGCATTTGATTTTTTTTTTAAATAAACATGACTGCAGTTGCAAACAAATATGACTCTATTTGAAAATTTAAATTGGATTATCATACTATTATCGTGCTTCAGTGTTACAGAGAGGAATTAAAGCCATGTTGCAAAAGACCAACCGGCCAGAGAACAAATCATTGCTTAGTCCCATGTTGTTTTCTTGTTCTGTCCCACCCCATCACACCCCCTGCCCACCCTTTTCTCTCTTGGACTCAAGGAGTCTATTCAGTGTGGCTCCCCATCCAAACTTGCCCTTTTCAAAGAGAACTTCTTGCTTTAGATCCTTCCCTCCCTCCTCATCCCTCCTCATCCCAGTTACATTGATTCTAATTTGTGCATCAATTATTTAGGTACTTAAATATCACAGCATTTATTAAGTACAACTAATAATTTAGTGAGTTTCCTTTTGTATTGGCATTTACTCTTTACTCAAAGACTCCTGGATGCCCCAGATCCTTAAATAAGAGGCTACCTGAATTTGAATTCTGCTTTCCCTGTACTAACTCCAAGACCTTGGTCACATTATTGGGTTTGCTGGGTCACTTTTTCCTTATCCTTGAAATAGGATATCAAAGATAAGGATGCCCTTATTGAAAGATTAGAATTTTATAATAATCTTGTTTTGAAGATTCATTATGATTATTCATAGAAGTTATTTGCAATAGCAGTTGGACTATAATATACACCAAAGAACATTATTTAGTCTTATAATCTGGAGGACTGGATCATTCACAATCAATGCTAGTCTGCACTCCAGACAACCTAGAGGGGTACTTCTTTGTAAAGCAGAGAATGTGTAACATGGTTAATGATAATTTTTATAGCTCTATTTGAGCATGGCCTTATGGATGCTCTCCAGAAACATATAGTAGTAAAATTTGGAATAAACTGGGTTCATTATTTAATCAAACAACCACGCTGGGCTTCAGTGGTTATAATTCTAAGAGTCAGGATCATATAACACTATATGAATAGCAGTTTATAATCATGGTAAAGACAAATATCTAAAGACATATTAGATCCCTATTGCTTTATATTGATCCATACACTGAACATTATGTGGAAAGGAAAAAGCCGAAGAGCATACATAAGTAAAACTAATGTTTCCCAGCATCTATTGGCCCAGCTTGTTTAAAACAATGAGGGGATGTTGATGGACCATTGATTGCGACAGATCCTGGTGATTTCCAGCAGCCATGGGCTACATTTAATTAATCAATTAACTAAGTTCACGTCTTCCACTTGAGGTGTTGGAGGTGGGTGTCATTTACCATCAATGTATTTTAAGCTTATGTTTCAATATGTTAGTTAGTAAAGTATAAATGAACAGAAAAAGCATCAGAATGGTGAAATAGCATTAAGAATCTCTAACCTTCATCAGAGTACCAGTACAGTCATCCATCCAGTGGTATCCACAAAGGGATTGATTTCAGGACCCCTCAGGATAATGAAATCCATGGATGCTTAAGTCTCTCGTATAAAATAACATAATATTTGCATACAATCTACACAATCCTTCTGTAGGCTTTAAATCACCTCTAGATTAAGTATAATACCTAATACAATGCAATTGTTCTGTAGATGGTTGTTATCCTCATTGTTCATGCAGAAATGATTAAAAAAAAAACCTTATGCATGTCCAATTCATGTTCAATTTTTTTCCAAATACATTTAGTCAGTCCATTGGCTGGGGAGCCCACAGGTATAGAGGACTGACCATATTAGCATTTGAGTGTTCAGTGTGTCCCTGGTGTTGATCACATCTAAATTTGAATTTTAAATTTGTGCATTCTTATTGGTCATCCAGCCTCCATTCTGGGTCACAGATTGAGCTCTCCAGAATAAATATAGGGTAAGTGGATTTTTTGATGACTCAGTCACGTGAAAAGACAGAGAAGAGGCAGGACTGGAAAGAGGAAAAGGCCAAGATGGTGCTCCACTGGGAAGCAGAGGAGTGAGAGCTGCTGGTCTACCCGGCCATGGATGGCCATTGAACGGATGCTGATACAACATCACTGACCATGGGCGGGGTAGATGCCGAAGGAGCTGGTGGCTGAAGGACTTTGCTAACAGTCCTTCACAGAATAAAAAGTCCTTCTTTGAGGGCCATGTGGGTGGTGCCAGACTGACTCAGGTTGTCTATTAGTCAAATGGCACCTGTGAGGAGTCGATCCACCAAGATTGGAGTCTCTTGATCAATCTAAATATAACTGGCCGGTTTCAACAATAGGCCATAATGTTCTCCTACCTATTGTTGAGATGTTTCTAAAAATAACCTCATCTTATGAAGCTCCACAACCAACTTTTAGAATTTAAGAATGAAGAAAGAAGCTATACCTCAACTTCTACACTTGGAGGATGCAGGAAAAAAAATTCGCTCTTTTCTATCTTTGGTAATATTTAATACTCATAGTAGAGACAGGTTATGTTCTTAACTCATTCTGAGTTACCTCTCTTTCTATTTAGATCATCTAAATTGTGTGATGTCTTACCCACCAACTTTACTGAAGTAAGTAGTCTTTGCAGTTTCTTCATATATCTAAAAATTAAATGTATCATGCTGATCTTTTATACCCAAGCAAATATAATATATACCTATCTAAGAAGAGGTATGTTCCCTAAGTACATGTGTGAAGACACATATGGTGTGAATATACTTTGTATACAACCAGAGATATGAAAAAATATGCTCTATATGTGTAATATGAATTATAATGCATTCTTCTGTCATATATAACAAATTAGAATAAAAAAATAAAATTAAAAAAGAAGAGGTGTGAATCTGGGTAGTTCACCACAGCTGCTATACGATGGAGGCAATATGGAGTAACTCACTGGAAAGCCCAGTTGGCATTTAGCAGATGGGCTTATGCCCAAGATCTGGGAATGCTGGCATCTCTCCTCTTACTGGCACCATGACTTTTGGGTCCTTTATACTGGATCCTCCACATTCATCCAGCCAACTAGCAAACAAAAAGAGTAAGAAAGACCATGTATGGCCTGGCCACAGTGTACATCATATCTTCTCTAGCTTCAAACTACTAGACCAGGAAATGTAGTCTTCTTACGTGTCCAGAAAAATCAAGCAGGATCAATGAGCACCTTGGCCAGTCTCTGCCAAGGGGTAGAGTAGTGATCATGTGTTTTTGAGTGTTTATTTACATAATATAAATCTGGCCTAAAATTGGTAAAATTTCAAAATGTTGTTATTCCTTGGAATGCAGTGTCATAAAAAGGTTAGGTTGATCAAGAGAGAATTTAGTGGCACGTGTACATATGTTTCAGTGTATATCAGTGTACTCTATATGTCTAATTAACTATCTTTACATATAGATAGAACTATCTATATATTATATATGCATGTAGTATTATATATTATAGCTAATATTGGGGATTAAGTTTCCAAACTAATATTTATATTATATAATATATATTTCTCTCTCTCTCTCTCTCTATATATATATATATATATATTTATATATAGAGAGAGAGACTTGCCCTCATTTCCTCCATCCTGCCTCACCACTTAGTTCAGTGCTGTCGTGTCAGTAGCTGGAAGTCAGTCATAGCACGTGCCTTAATCCAGGCTGCTACAGCAAAATACCATGAACAGAGTAATTTATAAATAACAGCAATTTTTTTCTCACCATTCCAGAGCCTGGAGGTCGAACATCAAGGCACCCACCGATACAGCAGCCGGTGAGGGCCAGCTTATTCATACATGGCTCTCTTATCACTGTGACCTCCTATGGCAGGAAAGGCCAGGGTCTCTCTGAGGTCTCTTTTATAAGGGCACAAATACCATTCATGGGGACTTCACCCTGGTGACCCAGTCATCTCTTCAAGGCCCTTCCTTAGTCCATTTTGTGCTACTATCACAAAAAACTACAGGCTGGATAATTTATAAAGAAAAGAAATTAATTTCTTATGGTTCCAGAGATTGGGAAGTTCAAGATCAAGGCATGGAAAGATTGCATTTTGGTTCCAAGATGGCACCTCACCGCTTCATTGTCAAGAGAGCAGGAGTGCTGCGTCCTCAGCTGGTGGGAGGAGAAAGGGGTGAGCCATTTTCTAGCAGTATCAGTCTATTCATAAGAAGCTGTCATTACCTAAACACTCTAATTACAGCTCACCACTAAGCATTGTTGCTTTGGGAGTAAGTTCCCAGTGTATGAATTTTTAGGGACACAATCAGACCATGTCTGGCTCCACTTCTTAATCTCATTGCACTGGTGATTGGGTTTGGGCATGTAAATTCAGGGGGGGCACAATCGTTCAGACCTTAGATGTGGGAATTTGTACCACACTGATAAAGGCTCCCTCCAACATCAGAATTCACTAGCACACCCCTGATAAGCCCCACTAGATCTCTGGCAGCAGTATGTTTGCCTCAGGACAGGCTAGATACTTTGAGGCTACACATCCCCCAACTTTCAATGACTTAACAATGAAAGTGTATTTCTCGCTCCTATTATGAGAACCACATAAGGTGGTTTTACTCACAGGAGCCTATTAGAGTGACACAGGTTGACAGAGGCATTATCTTGTCACAAGCTTCTGTAAAGGAGGCTCTACCCAGAACTAAGTTGTGGCACTTCTTTTATTTAATTGACTAAAGCAAATCCTTGGCCACACCTAACATAAATAGAACAAGGAAATAAAATCCTACCATGTGCCTTAAAGACAGGTAAAGAAGAACCATTTAAGAAATGACATCACTAGTGGCACTTGCAACAGAGTGTGGTTAAGTAAGAGCAGGTCCTTGAGCAGATAAACTTAGACTCAGTGACACTTTCTCCTTTACCTGGTGTCTGACATTGGCCAATTGAGTTAATTTCTTTGTGCCTTCATCTCCTTAAACTCTGCCATACATTGTTACATATTTAATTGGTATAATATGCATCAGTTATACTTCTCAATCCCTTCTATATTTTGCAATACTGAAAAAAATATTGGTACTTCCACCAAATACTGTATAAAGGAGATGCTTCTATTTGTGGCCAGAGTCAGTTTCCTTAGGTCATCTAGATTCCCTAGGACCAGAGCTTAATGTGTAGACACACTTGAAACTTATTCTAGGCCAGGTGCATAGAAAGAACTCATCTTAGATTTGGTACTATCATTATGTTGTTAATAACTCCACTAATGTTTAAAATTAATGGATAAGCAACATGAAGACTGTGAGGTTGATCATATTGATCCCTCTTTATATTTAAAGAAAATGAAGGTCAGTGGGGTTCACCTAACCCCAGCCCCAGATATGTAGGAGGATTCAACATCCTTCAATTTTGACATGTCTTCCACACTTTTCTACCAGCGAATATGTGGTGACTATGTTTCAAAAACT
Organism: Urocitellus parryii; assembly: GCF_045843805.1. Lineage (NCBI taxonomy): Eukaryota > Metazoa > Chordata > Mammalia > Rodentia > Sciuridae > Urocitellus > Urocitellus parryii. The sequence continues at coordinate 174,213,320 of NC_135537.1, read as the reverse complement.
ACTTTAGGTTTTACAGCCTGGCTACCCTGAAGTATTCTAATGTTCTTACAGGACATTTGTATTCACCTTTATGTAAGCAAAATTTTAAAAATATTTCTAAAGCCAGATGAAGTAGCATATGATTGTAGCAAATCAGGAGGCTGAGGCAGGAGGATGGCAAGCTCAAAGCCAGTCTCAGTAATTTATTGAGTACTTGAGCAACTTAGCAAGACCCTGTCTCAAAATAATAAAAAAAAAAAGTTCTGAGGATGTGGCTCAGTGGTCAAGTACCTCTGGATTTCATCCCCTGTACAAAAAAAAAAAAAAAAAAAATCTAAAGGTAATGTGTAGACACTTGAAACTTATTCTAGGCCAGGTGCATAAAAAGAACTCAACACATTTAAAGTTTAAAATAACATTACATCTGGGTGCAGTGGCCCATTCCTGTAATCCCAGGGGCTCAGGAGGCTGAGACTGAAGGATAGTGAGTTCAAAGCCAGCCTCAACAAAAGCAAGGTGCTAAGTCACTCAGTGAGACCCTGTCTCTAAATAAAGTACTAAATAAGGCTGGGGATGTGACTCAGTAGTCGAGTCACATCGACTACTGAGTCACATCCCCAGCCCCATTTAGTACTGAGTTCAATCCCACCCCACCCCCCAAAAATAACAGCATTACCTATATTTAGCCTGAAAAGATATGGAAAATGACTTTTCCCTTTCATACAGAATATTATATGATGGGTCTTATTCAGGATTGCCCAATGTCTTAGAAAAACTTAAATGCACTCAGAAGAAACAATGTTCTGTCTTAATTCATTCTATCCTTCAGTCTGAAAAGATACAGCAGGGTTTTTAAAAATCCATGCAACTCCATTTGCCAAATGCATTATTGGGGGATGACTTTCAAGTTTTCCTAAAAGAAAGAAAAATAACACAATAAAAAATTTATCACCATTATCCTGTTAAAAGAAGGAGGCAATTTATTAACCGGTTATATTTAACAAAGCCCAGCAGTTTCAATAACCTATAAGCTCAGCTACCAGGAAGTGATCTCACTGGTTGCCCGAGTGAGAATGAATTATGTTTGTTGTCCCAGGAGGCTTTGTATATTTTCCAGTGCAAGGAGCCATTATTTCTTTTTTTCTTTTACTCAAGAAAATACAGAATGAAGAATTTTAATATTCTTCTGTTTCATTACCTTGATTGGCATAAAGATTAAACCTGTCTTTAGATCTGCTAAAATAACTGAAAGGCTGATTCCTTTTCTTCTTACCTCATCATAGCCTCAAATCTCAAGAGGAACAGGAAATAGGGACTCAAACAAAGTCTCTCTTCAAAGCTTTCAGCACCATATCTGTACCATGGGAAAGGAAACATTTGATAATGGAATTAAAACAGAAATCTTAATGGATTGGGGAGGGAGATGGGAAGTTTCAGTTCTGCCTGGGTACCTTACAAGGTCACGCCGAGCTTTGCGAACTCCATGCAATCTGCAGCATTACCTTGCAAGTATAGGAATATGGTCTGGCATTTCTTCACACTTAAAAATATGCAGGGTTCATTAAATAGAATTTTGGATTGCTTATAAGGTGTCACTCAATAAAACTGATTTAAAATTTTTCAGTTTTTTTTTCCTCCACAAGACCTAGAGTTTTATTAGCATATATCTTATTAACACAGTCACATCTGATTCACAAAGAACAACCTTTAAACACCTCCATAAATGATTTAAACACAGTGAAATGCATACTAATGACATTCACAACAGAATTCAATATATAAGAGCAAAGTCATTTGACATACATAGGAGGAATCTGTCAATAGTAGGCTGACATTAAGAAACCGAAGAAATAGGAGCCTTTTAAAGGTAACATTGTATGTGTGCAAAGCTATCAGGGCAATCTTTAAAACTGCTTCAAAGGCATCACGTTGAACACTGTGTGTGTGTGTGTGTGTGTGTGTGTGTGCACGCGCGCATGCTTAGTACAGTGTGGCAGGTCTAAGGCAGATTAAAGTCCTCCCCAGAATATCCACACCCCAACCCTTGGAACCTGTCACCATGCCTTATGCCTTCTAATATGGCAAGGGAGAATTAAGGTTGCAGATACCTTTAAGGTTGTTAATTAAGTGACTTTAAGATAGGAAGATAGTCATGGATCATCCCAAGGAGCCAAGTGCAATCACAAGAGTCCTTAAATGTGGAAGAAGGAGGCCCAAGAATCAGTGTGACTACCATAGTGCGTTGATCAGCCACAGCTGGCATTGAAGTTAGAAGAATAATATCATCCATATAATGCAGGAGATATCTGGAAAGTGGGGAAGGCAAGAAATGGTTCTCCCTAAGCCCAATGAGCCTGCTCATAGTATTTGGGCCTCCAGAACTATAAAATATAAATTTGATTTGTTTAAAGCCATCAGGTCCATGTCAACTTGTCACAGAAGCAATAAGAAACTAAGACAGTGGTAATGAGAAAATAAGACTTCTGATATTGAATAAAGTAAGGTCCATGTGAGAATGATAAGTGACTTTAAGATAGGAAGTGATTCCTATCTTAAAGTGATTCCTTATGAGTGGATTCTTAAGTGGGGAGAGGATATAACAGGAAATCCAATCTCAAAATCAAGACAGGTCTTCAAGAAATTAAGCTGCAGGGATAGCATTATGTCTCAACCGATCACAGAAATATGTTATGCACACGTAAGTAGTTGATGTAAGTTCCACTTCATAAGACACTAAATTGATCAGCGAATAGCTAAAAAGCTAAAAGCTCTAATTTATTGAGCATTTAAATGTACCCTTTCCTTTACAGACCTGCTTAATATGCATCACAATTTTATCAGTTGAATACTATTATACTTATTTTATCGAATGAACAAAGAATGTCAGAGAAATAGCTTGCCAAAAACAGTACTCAAAGTAAATGACAGATCTGAAATTCAAACCTGCCCCTCAAAAACTCTTGTTATTCTGATATTGCATGCATGTGGTTTTCAAGGGTAGACCATCGGTTCATGTAAGTATTTATTATGTGGTTACTCTATGCCAGGTGCTGTGCTACTATAGCTACAATGATAAGCTAGAGATATATGTGTTCTGTGTGCACAAATTATTAAATAAGCAATAAAATGTGATTAATGCAGCACTTGGGGAGTATGCAGGGTTCTGGAGCCATTGGAGGAGAGCTTGACGCGCTAGTAATGCAGAGTCATGGAAGACTTCCTGAAGTCAAATCCAAGACATGGACAATGGATTGGAGATGATCAAGCAAGAACAGAAGGGAAGGATGCAGCTGAAGAACAGACCAGATAGTGAAAAGAATGTGCCCGAACAACAGTTGAGATCATATGGAGGGGAGAGGACAAGCGAGACAAATAGCAAGAAACGGGACTGAAGTGGTGGAAGGTGGAGTCGGAAAATGAAGGCCTAGGGGCGCCTTATTGTTCTAAGGGCAATGGGCATGAGAACAGAAAATGGCATAGTCAGATTTTCAGCTTGGGTAGATGCTATCATTTGCCCACAAATGTCTGTTCATAAAAGGCTTGGTCCATAGGGTAGCACTGTGGGAAAATGGTGACATTTTTAGGAGATGGGGCCGGATGGGAGGGCCTTAGGTCATTGAGGGTGTGCCCTCAAAAGGACTGTGGGATTCCAGTCTCTTCCAGTTCTTGTCACTTTCTTTTCAACTTCATGGCTCATAAGGTGAGTGGTGTAGCTCTGCCATACCCGATCACCATGATGGGTTGCTTTGCCAGAGGTTCAAATCAGTAGGACACTCCAAGATGGGTGGGACCTTCAAAATCATGAGCCAAAATAAACCTCTTCTCTTTGTATGTTGCTTATCTCGGGTATTTTATTATAGCAACAGACAGCTGATTTATACAGTAGATTATCCTTACTGGCATAGGGGACCAATTGACATACAGTAATACAGTTAGTTACATAGTTGCCACAGGTAGAACCATGCAGGTAGAAAGACAGTATAATGTTGGAGGAAAAACTTGAGAAGCAGAATTAATATAACTATATTAAGGGGAAAATATGTCTTCAAAGAAAAGAAGTTGGAAAGTCGTCGTTTTCTGGTTTAGTCAATTTATACAGAGTAATGAGCAGAAGTTTCAGAAGGGATGATAACAGATTCTTTTTGGGGCAAATGGAAGTTCGGATGCCTGTATGAGTTTAAAAGAAACAGGTGAAGTGACAGAAAACCAACAGCAGGGGTCTGAGTCGCAAAACAGAGGTGTGACCTGCACATGGAGAGTGGGCTCCTGCTAGTTCAGGGAGAGTAATTAAACCCACGGAGTAGATGATGCAACCTGAGAGTTAAAGCAAGGAAGAAATAGGCCCAAGCACAGAACCCTGAGCATCAGCAACCACAAAGGAGTGTTCAAAAGAAATGGAAGCAGAAAGAGAGAGGAAAAAGATGTGAAAAGAGTCCAGAGGAAGAAAGTTAAGAGAATGATGGCTAAAGCCTGAGGTTCAGGGAGAATGATCGACTTCTTTACAGAATTATGTATGTCCAGGGTCTTTAAGCAATAACAAAGTTAAATGCACACACTCAAGACCATATTGCCAGTTCCTAGCTATGTGACTGATGTGGAGCTCTTATGTAATCATGTGATTTTGCAAATTAAACCCTTGGATGGCACGAATTGTGTCAATTTCCTCGAGAGGATTTTGACTCTATCATTTCACTCTAAAGCATTGGAGAGAAAATGAGATCCCCATGAAATGAGCCCATGGATGATCTTTGCCCTACCTTTCCCCACCAGGTTTCAGTGAGGATCACAAGAGAGAAGAGACATGAAAGTGTTTATAAGTTATTAAAAACCAGAGTTCAACTTCTGTGCTCTGATCACCCCTACTGGAACCCAAAATACTCTCTGATCTGTCTCTGGGCTTACTGTTGGTTTAGTTTTAATAACAGCTTCATATTCTCTTGTTTAAACAGCCATTCTCAGACTTGGATTGGAACAGGTGGATTCGGTAATTGCTTAATTGTATGTGTATAATAAGGCTTGGCAGTTTCAATAATATTCACCATGATAAAACGGTGGAGAAAGATAAGTCCCCTTGGGTACATCTAAAAGTCCAAAGCACTGTCAACAATTACCCAGTTTTGCTGGCTTTGGAGTGCCATACTATGTCTGAATAACAGTGGATGGAGACACTGCATCCAGGAACACTTGATGTCTGTTTTGGATCGGAGTCTGATTACTTGGCACGATCTAAAGCCTCCAAGGATGCTCAGGTTGTTTATCATACATAATAACAGCATCCTGCTGGCATGGATACATGATGATCCTGTCTTGGTTGAAATATGCAACTTGAGTCATTTGTCTTTTTTAGAAGAGTTACTCCATAAGCAACTAATTATATCCCCAATTGTGAACTCCCTTGGTGGCAACAGCATGACTCTTTGAAATATTGGCTGCAGGTGAAATTAAATCTGTGACAATGGCTCTCATTTTGTCTGCATTGCCAGCTCATTTCTAAGTGGCAGTGCTGGCCAGTGCTTCTGCTTCATGCATACACATACAGACATGGAGGGTTCAGTTATCACTCATGCCTAAGCGAAAAGGGAGAAGGAGATAAACATTATGCTGCAAGTTCAAGTGCTCTGCACTAGAGTCTGCCAACTTTTCCTGTAATGTGCTAAGAAAGGAGTTTCTTAAGTTTTGCAAGTTCTAAGTCTCCATCACAAACAGTCAACTCTGTCATCATAGGGCAGAAGAAGCCATACCCAATATCTCAGCAAATGACTGCAGTTTTGTCTTCCCATTAAACTTTATTTACAAAATCTGGCAATAGGCCAGTTTTGCCCATGGACTTTGCTTTGCCAATCTCTTCTCCATAATCCATCTGAAAATGAGCATTTAAAAAAAAATAGTAGTGTATCTATGGCATCCATGGATACAGGATCCTACAGAACATAATATTACAAGTGTCCTTGTCTGTTTTAAGTAAAATCAGAACATGCCTAGAGTTCAGCATCACATAATATCTCCCAAGCAAATTGTTTACCCAGAAGTATCACTTCATTTAAATGTACATCTTGATTTTAATTTAGAAATTTGTCACTGAGTTGGGATGCTGAATTTGATTAACTCTTTTAAGAAGGTAAGACAAGGAGATTGTTTGAGATGTTGAATATCGAATTGAATAGGTAATTCATGAAAGATAACTAAGTCGTTAAAATTACCCATGCTTTTTTGCCTCCTTTTTTACTCTTTCCCTTTTAATTAGTAAGTTGCTTATCAATTAGTTTAGAAAATATAATTCAAAATATTATAAAGTCTCTCAGTGGTCTCAGTGATATCTGCACATTCCCTTCTCTGTAGGGAAACATCACTGCCATTTCGGCTGCTTGGAATACACAGCTCCCACCTTCTTCTCTCATGAGTAAGCCACTTCTTGTAAAATCATTTGATTTTCATTAGGGAAAGGAAGTGAGTTCATGATTTTATGTCATTGACCCAAACCACTAGAAAGTTTCCATGACTATCAAACAGAGTCTCTAGGTTTTAAAATGAAGTACAATGATCCTGTAGATCAAGATGTAGATAAGAAGGGGACCTGCCTCTCTGTATGTAGTTCCATTCTTTCCGTTTCTGTTGCTCTGTATTGCTACGGTAATGATTTCATAAAATAGCTGGGAATCTTAAAAAGGAAAAGGATCTACAAGAAAAGATGGGGAACGGAGTTAAACAGAAAATAGAGAGCACTGAGAAGTCCCATCTATCCACTGCCCAGTGCCACAGAATTCTTAGAACATCTTAGTTGGATCGTTTTCACAATTATTCCCAACATGATTAAAACCTTAATGTTTCCATTTCAAGAGGTTTTTTTCTTTTTTTTTCTTGAAGGAAATTGGAGACTGGAAATGAGAGGGAGCTGAACTCTCTCCCCTTTGTACACAGGTCAGGCATGACTGGAGACAGATGCAAGGTAGGAGCTTTTTCATCATTGTGTTCAAGAAATCCAGCCAGGATCTCATTCAGCTTGAGCTGTGATCTGATACGGGAGAGTGCTGGTGCGGGCCCTCTGACCTGCCTGCCTGCAGTTCCCTTGTGAGATAACTTGAGTCTCTCTGACCTGACCCTGATTAAGAATGGCAGTGTCCTGAAACATCCACGCACTAAGGAACGGGCGGTGCCTAAGCCATGTCCTGAACTCCTTGGCCTCATGTCATAAAATGCCTTGACAGTTACTTCTCCCCCATGCTACAAGAATCATAGCTTTCTTACCCAGTTCAAGTCTGACCATAGATGGTCTATGATATATATTAGATGGTCTATGGAATATTCTCTATTCTTCAGGAGAGGAAGAAACAATTCAAAATGAGTCGTGCATGGTGATGCATACCTGTAAACTCAATAATTCAGGAAGCTGAGGCAGGAGGATTGCAAGTTCAAGGCCAGCCTCAGAAACTTAGCAACACCTTGTCTCAAAATAAAATTTTTTAAAAAAGAGGGTTCTGGCGATAGAGGATATAGTTCAGTGGTGGTTAAAAGCCCCCCTGTGTTCAATTAAAAAAATATCTGGAATTAGTTAATTGTTTTGAAGTTTACCTAGGGAAAATGAACAATACTAAAGAAAACAAGAATTTAAAACATCCCCCTCCACCCTCCTTTTTCCTTGTAAACTCTTTCTTAGTTAACAGAGAGAACATGAACTTCCTAGAAGAAACAGACCTGGGCCGTTTCTGAGCTCTGACCTCCTTTTGGCATATGCCCCTTTGAATGCAAGTCACAGTACTAGTTAAATATTTTCTGGCTGCCATCACCCAAATCTCATGCTGTCTTTGTGTTGTGGATCACCAGGGATCTATATCTGGACACTATGTTCTTTTGTCCTTGGTTCTCACTGGAAACAGAGGCAGCAAAATTTGAAATCATTACCATTGCAAATGACCCTCAGTGACCACATGAGACATGATTGTGAACGGCAGCAGAGGCAGTCCCAGGAAGCCACATGACCAGGAAGTTACAGATGAGCAAAAGGAACTAGTGGGGAAGACTAAATCTTGAAATTTATGATTATTTCAAAGGTAAGTCTAAAAGCTTTCTGTCCACTTAACTCCATCCCTGATGTTCCATAAGTTTAGCAATGCATAAATTTAATTTAATCAAATCTTGTTATTTGATGTGATCACCTCATCTTCAAAGACTCTACATAATTGTCACGATATTTTAATTTTCTTTACCCCACAGATCCATTTTAATCTAATCCATTTAATCAAATAAACATTGATAAGAGCAGGTGTTTTTTCCATGACTGGGCAAATTGGCTACTAGTAAGAAAAATGCAAATCTAATTGCATGTTGCAGTGAAAGAGGCAGATTATGCTCCAAATTTTCCACCGAAGTAGATTTTGTTTCATGCTAATGCCAACAACTTGGACTAAATGCAAAAGGAATTATATAAAAATGCAAAGATATATTTCCTGTCGTCCTCCTTAAATGCAAACGTCACAAGCATGGTCATTATTCAAAATAACTTATCTCTTTATCTTCTTTTTTAGATAAGCACCCTGATGGGGTCTCCTTTAAAAACAACTTGGGCACTACAATTGTTATCAACTATACTTCACTCCAGTATTCTGACCACAGGCAGACATAATCCACCAGCAGATGGAATATTTGCCTGATGTCAGATTCCTTATTAGTGTATCTTTGGCACATGCACAGAAGTATTTTTAAAAGCAAGAGGATCACTGAGGACACAACGTAAGTCTGGCTGTCCTGTTCTGGAGGAATAACTACAGTTGACCTACAAGCAGTTAAAAAAGCAGGAATGGCTGTCTGCAAGAATTCCTTATTAGACTTGGGTCTGCTAACATACTTATCTGAAAACTAGCATTGCTCTCTCACTCATGTGGCAGTTCAAGCTTACATCTCTTCCTTTCCATATATTCATATCCCCCAACAGATATTAAGTGAAGGCTTAACTTAGTTCTTATTTTTTTCCTGTAGTTGTTAATTATATAATATCCATATTTTCGTGCTCATTTGATTCATTTTATATCATTCCTTCTAAAATGATTTCTTTCATAATAATAGGTAATGGATAGCATCCATATTTAATAGGCTCAACACATTTTCATATAAATAAAAGTTAATCTATTATCTCTACTGAATTAAATACTTTGGTTTCAAACAACAGATGATAAACAGATTTAAAGCTACTAGGAAAAAAATGAATTCTCCATAAAAATTAGTTAAATTCAAATTGTATTTAGACTGCACTTAAACACAGTTGTGTCAAGAATTTTCAATCAACATTAAAATGGGATGTAAGAATGTAATGCTGGCTCTGAGCACCAGTTTCTCCTTCTGCAACACAGGAACTTTCTTCATTCAGAAATACACACCCACTAATGCCCCCCACATGCTCCCCAACTTGTGTGTATACATTGCTCCTGATGGTCTTGCAGAGTTCCAACAGGTTTAAACCTACTGAATATTCACCTTAACAGGTCCAATGCTGGTGAAGACTCTAGGAGTGACTAGATAACAGAGTAATTGAAATCCACAACCTGTAGTACCTAATCATAATCAGGTTTCTGTGAAATACAGCCAAGGATGCCACGTCACAAAGAATAAAACCAATTATTTTTATGGCATATACTCTAAAATATATTCTAAAACATTAAATACATTTTAAAAACATTAAATTTGAAACATGGTTGAGTGTAGGGTTATTACAATGATTTTCCAAATGGAGGCATATGGGACATTCTTTTGAAAAAAAATTAAAATTTATTCTCTACATGGTTAGTACAGTGGTATTTTTAACTGCAAGATTTGATAGGTGAGATTTCCTGCTTTCAATACCTTCTGGTCCCTAATTGCTTTCAAAATAAATCTCCAATTCCTGCAGTACAGAAGCCAAGGCACTATACAAACTGATTTCACCATCTTTCTTTAGACTCACAGCTTGCCACAGTCTCTTCTCATCTTTGATCCCTTCTCTCATGGTGCAGCAGTGTCAAATGATTTGCAGCAATTCAAGCATGCCATGCAGTATGTATTATTTTCCACATACCTATGCACGCGTGGAAGACATGTTGAGAATGCCCTGTATGCCTTATTCTGTCATAAGCATAAGATAGGGAAGAAAATACTGGACAGGAAACAGGAATCTTTTGGTTTGATTATGCGGTCCCCATGTTGCTTTGGCATGACTCAAAACACAAATTATCAGATTCTTTTATTTTTTGAAATCATACTTAGATCTGGGTAGAAGAGACTCTCCCTCTGTATTCCTGAGCTTCACATCATGTCCTTCACCACCACACTAGTTTAAGGAATCAAGAGGCAGCAAGGGATAGGGACCGGTTCATAGTGTGCAACATGGGTGGGGGATTGGCTCCATTGAGATTCATTCACCACTTGTTTTTCAGTTCTCCCTTGGACCCTGGCTTTAGCCATCAGTTAGAGACCATCTATTCATCCTCCAAGAATCCCTTTTACCTGGAATGATCAAGATCTCAATTTCTCTGTTCTTTAAAAGTATAGACTGTTCAACGAAGGATATTTATTCTGTACTATAATTTACACTCTTAAGTTTAGAGTAATATTATTTAGGTCCTCTAAGATTTCAATAGCGTACATGTACTTTATTTAATATTTCTAAGGGTTTATATATTAAATTCTGGAGACAGAATTGAAACCTTCTCAGAAACAAAATTAGTCTGAATAGGACCTTTGAAAATAATCTCTCTCTTTTTAATTTATGAAAGCAATATATAATAAAAAGTTAATAAAAAGTTCAAACAATATTAAAAAAACAAAGTAACTGAACATAATCTAAAACAGGAATGGAGTTAAAGATAGTGAAAAGATATGTTTTTTGTGTACATTATTTCACTATGAAAAGGGAATTTTTTCACATTGTTGTGGATATTGGGATGCATCCTGCTTTGAGTTCAGAAGAGTCACATATAATTGTGTGTTTTCACAATTAGGTCTCAATGGGGAGGTTTAAAGTGCTATGAGACAAAACAGCTCTTTTGTGGGAGAGGAAAGGAGTCAGAGTAGATTAAAGAATAACTAACTACTATGCTGTGGCTTGAAGGCTATTTATAAATATACCAACAACTTGAGGAGGAAAGACATTCTATGCAACAAGTTTGCAAAAACACATTACAAAACAAAAAATATATAGAGTCTCCCCCATTTTAATGGGCCAAGAATGATTTATGTAAATTGAGCACTGTGCTCCATTAAGATCCAGATGAGATTTCTGGCAGTTCCAATTTATAAGTGTCCTGGGTTTCAATGGATTCAGACAGAAAGGCAAGACGGTGAATCTTATAAAAGTCAGCTACATTGTCAAACATTACTTACAGTATAAAATATCATTTAGGTAGGATGAAAAATAGCCCTGAGAAATACATATTATTTTGAGGAACCTGTGAATATATTACCTTCCACAGGGAAAGAGACTTTGCATATATGATTAAATGACCTTGAAAAATTGAGATGGTCCTGGATTAGGGTGGGACTGATGTAATCCCAGGAGTCCTTATCAGAGGGAGGCAGGAAAGTCAGAAGCAGAGAAGGTGAAGGTGAAGGCAGAGGCTGGACAGAGTCCTTTGAGAATGAACACAGGGGTTGCTAGTGAAGGAATACAGGTGGCTTTAAGATGCTGGACAAGGCCAGAAAACAGACTAGGAGAAATGTGGCTCTGTGGACACCTAGACTTTAGCCCCAAAAATTCATTTTGGACTTCTGAATTCAAGCAGTAAGAGAAATAGGTGTTGTTTTATGCCATTAAGTTTGCAGTAATTTTTGGCAGGATCAGTAGGAAATTAATATACTCTTCGTGTTGGATATCTTTTCTGCTTTTATTTTTTGTTTTTGCCATCAATATGTTTTGTGGAATAGTTAATTTAAAAAAATAAAAGTCCACGGAAAAAGTCCATAGTGTCATATTTAATGATTGCTAATGTTCTCTCTTTCTCTCTCATTGTACTGGAGACCACACCCAGGACCTAGTACACGTTAGAATAATGTTCTGTTACAGAGCCACATCCTCAGCTCTTGCCAATGTCCTCCTTGAGTTCCCTTTGTGAAATGAGACACATCTATTTAAACAAACTATCTCCAAGAGCTTATAGTGATCAGTGGTATAAGATCTTTAAACAGAGTAAACAACAATTGTAGATAGTTCAGACCACCTTAAATAGGTGGTCTTCACTGGTAAATTTGCTATTGGCTGCACAATTGTGGAGAAATTAGTAATAGAACATAGGTAGAAGTTGTGAAAACGAGAAGAACTGAACTATGCACAAATGGTTACTTCATAATTCCTCATGGCAGTATCCCTTTGAGGATGGTAGAAGGCCAGAAAGGGAACTGTCCATTCATAGTCTCTCTTCAAATGGATATCCCTTCAATTTTAATTCTTTGCTAGTCTTGGCTTCATTTTTCAATGTGACAGGGAGTCAATATTCTTAGAAATAATAAAGTCAGACTCTGCAATGTATATGTATCTTGAAATATCACACTGTACTCCATGAATATGCACAATTATTATGTGTTAATTAAAAATGAAACTAATTGGATTCCAATGTATAGGGCTAGAACCAAAATCATGAGGTACAGCACGTCCTATCCCATCCATTGGACGTGTTGTTAGTAAGGCCCAAAATAGCTCCAGTAGGGACTTGGCTAGGACACAAAGCAGAAATCTCATCAGACTAGGACTTGGCTTTGATTCAGCAGGCAGACAGATGACCATAACCCATGGAGGGAAGCCCTAATATCAGGTGTATCATAACATGAATTCTAAAGAACTCCAGCTGGTAAGATAAAACTGTTGTGTCTTCTCTAGCTGAGAGAGACAGAATTTGCATATGGAACACCAGTAACTGTAGCTCCTTAGAAACATTCAATAATTTTAATATAGATTTTTTGTTTTTAATTGGCAAATAGTAATTGTATAAATGTATAAATTTATATATAATGTATAAATTGAAAAATGCATGAAATACAGCCTGACATTTCAATGCATATATACAATGTGCAATGACTAGATCAGGATAATCAGCATAGATATTACTCCTGAAATATTTTGTTATTTCTTTGTATTGGGAACATTCGAAGTCCTCTCTGCTAGCTATTTCCAAGTATTTAATTAATTATTGTCTACCATAGTTTTCCTACTGTAATAAAGGACATCCTCCTACCCTACCGAATGTTGAAGAATAGGCCAACAGGATTATAATTGGAACTTAATGATCAAAGAACATTCATGAAGGAAAAGTAGGAGAATCCCTTTTCCCCTTTAACTTATATTGCTCCTACATGGTAGATCTTTATAACCACATTGCAGGTGGTCCAAAGGTCATGGCTAAGAAATTGATTAATCACAGCACAGAGTGTAATACCTATTATAAATTGCATACCCCATGGACGTTTCTACAAAACCTGAAATGAAGAGCTAGAACATCATTTCCCTCGGGTGGGACTGGCAATGGCCCAGAGGATGTGGGGATTCACTATAGGGGTTGGTACTCAGAAGCCAATAATGAATGAACTGTAATTAATAAGTCATGACATTGACCCACTACAGATTTGCTTGCCATTGATGGAATCTGGAATGATCTTTCTCTAGCCATGTTTCAGTTTATGAAATCAGAATTAAAAAAAAAAAAAAAGAAAGAGATCAGGAATCAGAGATAAGAGAGAGAGAGAGGAGGTTCCAGGTTTAGAGGTCTGTGTCCTTGAAGGTCAAGAGCATTGCAAGTCAGTAGTGGAAATTGTTGAAATAGCTGCCTCAGGAATCTGCGTGGAAGTGCAGATAGTGGAGTAGTGATTAGTGTAAGGCTTGAGTGCCAAGTTCCTCGGTATGTGTTACTGGACTGCCTGGACCCCAAAACTCATGGAAGTCAAGTCCCAGATATCTGAATCTTATTAAGTACTCAGAGGGTCTTTACTGTACACCGAGACTTCAGGACCACCAGCCCACAAAAAAAATGGGAGTGGAAACGTTAATAGAAGGTGTGTGAATGGCAGGTAGCATTGAGCAGAGGAATTTGCAGGGAGGGATAATTGAAGCTGGCACATACTATTTGCCATACAAAACATTGTTTTGCAAATAAATGAAAGACCATGCCCAGTTGCATATTTACAATCAGTTTTGCTTTTTAACTTCTGTGGGTGATAAGAAAATCCATAGCTTAGGTCAAATGAGGTATCAAAAAGCATGAGTTTAAAATCAGTAGGCATAGATTCAAGTTCTGGATTGCCGTGTGCTGACTGCCTGTTCTCGTCAAATTGTATAGCAGGTCTCAAACATTAGTTATTGGTTATAAACTCAAGAAAATTCATAAGCAAGGGTTTCATGGATGATAAAAACAGGCACAATTATTCTTCTCTTGGTACTACCACATTTCTAACTAGTAATACATTATGTTGTAAACAGCAAATGTAGTCCTATACATCACGGGTTTGTGTTTCATTTTGTTCTCATTGGATTGCTGGAATATATTAGCAACAGCAGATACTTGAATCATTCAGTTTAGACTCTATAATAAAAGCACATAAAACCTAAAAATGTCAACACTTATTATTAACATTATTGTTACATATTTCACCAAAAAGTAAATAGAGTTTTCTTTTCTGAAAAAATAAATGAGATATTTCCAATGATAGGGAAAGCACTCTAAATTCTGCATACAAGTATTTTCTGATCTTTGTGTTTCTGCAGAATCAAGGCATTGGTGAGACCATATAATTTGAGATATTTGGGGTATTACATGCTATATATTCTGAAGTCTAGTGCAGAACATTCTCCCTCCTCAGCAGCTCAGATAGGCAACTCAGATGACTTCTGAAGCTCTCTCCAAGAGCTGATGGGCTGGGTGCCCAAGAGTCCCTCTGCATAATTGAGTGTCTAAGGTCTATCTCCAGAAAGCACAATTATGTTCTCCAGAAAGGCACTCATTTGCCAAGTCTGGTTACACTCTCAAGAGTTATCCACTTCATTTAACAAGATTCCCTTAATGGAAAGGGAAAGAACATTCTAGTCATTTATCAGTAGATATTTTCTCAAATACCACCCCTGGCAGTGGTTGCAATTTGGGATTGTGTGTGCTAGCTCAGAAATTTTTAAATCATTTAGCTCCATATCTAACATCTCTTGTCATGGACATTTCAAGTAAGGCCTCCAACCCGCTTCTGTCTATTCCTCACCCCTGTCTCCTCTGGATTGGGGCTTCCCTATTGGAACCTCTCCAAATTCCTTTTAATTAAAAAAACAAAAAAAAGGGGGGGGATAAAGGGAGAATGTCATAAGTCATAAGGATGTCATAAGGATGGAGACAGGAGAATTCAGAAGCTGCTGTCACAGATAGTACATCTTTGGATGAATTATAATTTAACAGTAATGTTAATAATAAGTACTGATGTTCAGGTTTTATATGCTTAAATTTAAAGAAATTAGGTTGAATGATTTATACCTGCTGCTGCTAATATATTCTGGTAATCTAATGAAGTAAAAATGAGAAGCCAGCACAGAAAGTTACTGTAATGTGCTCCGATCCATTGGCAGTAAAGGACAGTCCGGATTTTAGCTCAGATGGTCAGGAGTCCAGAATAAATATTTGCCTATTTTATATACTTCCTACTGCTAATTACTTGGAATTACTTAGAATTCATTCAAAAATTGAATGTTATTCTTCTTTGTTGGTACAATTTGGCACTTGGGCAGCTGGTTCTCAAGGAGATGAATAGTCTGGTTAATCCAAATTAAATTGTGGGCTCAGTAATATTCTGTGATAATTTGGTACTTTTTGAAGTGTGTATATGCTATACCTCTATGTGTCTTGGCCCAGGGTGGTGAAAGAGAAAAAGAGACAGAACAGAAATGATTTCAGTTGTAGGAGTAAAATACTACTAACTACCAAGAAAATACCATTTATATTATGTTAGCTCAAAGGGCAGAGGCAAAATATAAAATGAACCAGTGGGTTAACAGGTCCTTTTGATTGTTGGGGGTATAGTTAACACACATTGTCTGAAATGGGAAGGGGAAGCACCTTGGAACTTAATCCATTAAGAAAAAGACTGTCTTGGCTATGCAGTTGAAGAGAACCTCACTCTACCTTTAGGTCATTGGTGTTTGGAAACACCATTTTTCCAGCATTTGGAAACTTTTTTTTTTTGCAGTCTTATCTAATAGCTATTTGCATTATCAAGGGCTTTCGTCACTGCAAGCACTGTGCACAACACTTGCTTTGCCTTGTTTTAAGCTCTCAATAAGCCTTTGGGGTCCATTTCGTAAATTAGGAAATGAAGGCCCAGTTATTAAGTGATTGGTCCAACTTCATAATGCTAATAAGTGGCAGAACCAGGGTTCAATGCCAGGTCTCCTTAAGCTAAGTGTCTGCACTTACTGAGAATGTCACAGTGTCCCCTCTCATATCACAGTGTAGAGACATTCATTAGGAGTCAAGGAATCTAGGCTTTGGTCTCAAATCTGCCACCCACCATACTGGAAATACCACCCACACCACTACCTCCCACATCCAGATACAGACAGCAACTGCCCTGCTTCTCCCACGGTTTACTTCCAATGCATGCCAGAGCTTCCTTACATGAAGCATCTGATAAGTAACTAGGATGGTTAGACAGTCAAAAATATTTTCCTATTAAACCAAATGAATTAATCTTGGACTTCATTAAACACGATCACACTGAAATTATACCTTATGGTAAAGAAGACTGCTTGGGTTCATAAAGATAGATAGGGGAGAATATTCCAGAAAAGAGGTAGCAAGTTACCGAAAGTAGACAGTTATTTTGTAGCCCTTTCCCTAGAACATTGAGTAAGCATAGAGTTCAATGTGGTCATTCAATAAGTGACTGGCAAACAAAGTGAAAACGTTGAGGATCCTTTAACATCAGGGATGTGTCTTATGCAATTGCCCTTGTTTGTTTGTATTTTGTTGTTGTTGTTTGTTTGCTTGTGTGGGTAGTGTTGTCTAAGATAAAGTCGGAGAGGGAAAAAGTGAAGCCAGGCACCAATAATCAGATGCTGCATCAGATAAGGTCCGAGATGAGAAGCTGGAGAGATGGTAGTAAGAGATGGAACAGTGGTGACAGAAGACGTGGGCCCTAGGCAGATACTGGAGGCTGAAGAGCTACCCTAAGTGTGAGGAAGGAGGAACAAAGAGGACTTGGGATTTCTGAGCCTGAGTGCCTGGGGAAAACAAAAACAGGCTAAATAGGAAATCCAGAATTTATACCTCCACGAGGAAGAAAGACAATGGTGGGAACTCATTGTGCAGATGGCAAATGAGCAGTTGGAGAACCACTGCCGTGTAAAAGGCTCAGATCCCGGGGAAATGTGAAGCCACCTGGGCATCAGTGCACTTGACAGTGAAGCCATACAGCAGCTGGGCGCCTAAGCCAGCCACAGAAATGGTGGGGTCAGGTGGGTGTCTGTATTTTGGGGTTCAACAGGAAGTAAAGAAAAAGGGAGTCCTGTTGACAAAGATTCACAAATCAAAATTCCATGATATAAACACATACGTGGCCAAGTCTCAACGAGATCCTTATATTTTTATTGCTTTTGTCAGCACTTTTTTTTGTTTGTTTGTTTTTCTTAAAATTTGAAGAGGGGCTCTTTCTAGACCCCCTATATGGACAGATTGTTAGAAATGTCTTCCATGCCCCAATACATTTGTTTTTTTTCCCAAAGAATAATTTCCTATTTTGGCAGTGTTCACTCCATAATTTCCCTCATCATCATCTCATTTCGCTTCCAGAAACATATTCTCAAGTGCCTGGCTACGTAATAAATACTCTCTATGGCTGCTGCCCAACCCCTGGTTGTGTGCAGAATTGCTGAGCTGTAGTGCTGCTACCGACTCTAATATTTCTCATGCCTCTTGGAATCAGACCAGCATTAACCATTTATAAAATACCAACTGCCACTCAATATGTAGAAATGCGATTGCATTTCACTGTTTGCCAGAACAACAGGCCGCTCTGAGATCATTTTTCTTTTTTTGGTTTCCGGGAGAATACAATATTGAGATCCATGATCAGTTGCCAAGTGCAGGCTCGTGGTGGCTGTTTTTTCCTAAACTATTTTATTATATTGGGAATTTGCCTCAGGACAGAATGTTCTACAGAAACCCATATGTGCATAAATGTATTTTGGTATGGTGACCCTTCACCCCATTCCCTCTTCTATTGTTTAGGTAAAGTTAACTAAGACCTAATGAGGAAATTTACAATTTCATTGAAAAGGCAAACAGCGGATCTATTTTTCACTTGGAAAATGCAAAATGAGATTTGAGTAATTGGTCCAGGCTCCTTCCCCCTTTTAAAGATTTTAAACCAGAATCAAAGATTGCTAATATCATTGTCTGCCATGGGTCACATAGTGACAGATGCTATCCTCAGTGTCTCAGTTCAACCATTATTTTAGATAATAGTCTGTAGAAAAAGTCAGTTTATTTGTCAGTTTACGTTGTCAGTTTACTTACTCACTGGTTGCTATCATTGGTCAGTGATTACACAGACCTACTTAGTAAGTACTAAGCTGAACACGATACTACTTTCTGGGGACATGAAATAGCTCTGGAGTGCTTCTCGTTCTCCAGCTGAGAGGAGTCAAGGAAAGTTCGTTGTGGAAGAATTTGAGCGCTTCCGAAGACAAGACTGATGAGAAATGGGAAGAAGCAAGAAAATTCAAGAGAAAGGGAATAGTTTGTGTGCGGGTTTAGAAATTGCTTTCTTGTTCAATGTATTTGTTTATCTTACATACTAAAAGTCACAGGATAGAAATAGAATTAATTGGGAGTGTCACAAGAAAATATTAAAGAGACAGGTTCTAATATTTTAGCAGATCACTCAGGGTGAGATAAAGTAATTACCTCATTCATAAAATAATTATGTAAACAAAAAGACATTTTAACATGTTTTCCTGGAGAAATGTCTATCATGCAGAGAACACACTATGTTGCTTTGCCCCTGCTGCACAACAGGATTTCAACAAAAGCTGTTAAGACAGCTATTTCTTCTCAGCCAGTAACCTCAACCTTGAAGTGGAGAATCAAGATCCTGACACCTGTCACTTAACTCAGTATGGTCAAGTTCATGGCATTTGCCTAAGGAGGGCTCTGTATCAGAAGGAATATCCTAGATTATTCTTTCAGTGAAAAAACAAACTCCTTTATAAAAATCGTCGGTTTTGGGATGTAAAATTAAATATTTGAAGATGCTCCTGAGCCACTAACTTGGCAATCTGAGTACCTTCTCAACCATCTGGCCCTGAAAACCCTGGGGTGGGTCTGAGCAGGGCTACAGGACAACCTTGACAAGTCCCAAGGGCCCTCTCACTACACAGGATTTTGACAGGAAAACAAGATACTGACATGCTGAAAAAAAATATATGTAATTCAGATAGGACCATGTGCCATTAACATCCTAAACAGACTTTATGAAACCACCTGTGTAGGCAGAATTGAGATTTGTCCAACATGCTTAAGATTTAATATGTTAAAAAGGGGCAACACAAATGTAACAAAAGTGACAGGATTTGAGATGGAGGGATGATTCTGAAGTGCCTTGGTAGGTTTTTAAAACAGAAGAAGGCAGAGGGTGAGTCTAAACTGGCAGCCCAGAAGGATTGGGTGTCCTATTTGTGCTTTGAGACATTCAGGCCCCATGTAAAACCAGGAACCCTCAGAGAACCAAGGGGGTGGGGGGCTCCAGCCCACAGCCAGAAAGAAAATGTCAATTTCAGTCCAGCAATTGCCTGGAAATGAATCCTGCCAACACCTTATTGAACAAGAAAGGGGATTTGCCACTAGATCCTAGAGAAAGGAGTGTATCCCTGTAGATATCTCCCTCTTCACTGAGTAAGACCTGGGTCAGATTTTGTCTTAGAGCATTGTAAGATAATACATCCATGTTGTTTTAAGCCACTAAATTGATATGCTTTGTTATGACAGCCCAGGACACTAATACACTCCTAAAATATGTTGCAAAACTAATTATTCTGTTGACATTTCAGAAGGGAGAGGGAAAGGTATAACCCGATTTAGGAGAGCACTGTGTCCTCCCCCAAGGGACCTCCACAAAGAAGGACCTGGGGAGAGGCCTTTGGATGAGAAATATGTGCTGGAGGGCTCTTCCTGCAAGATGAGAAATTTGAGCTATCAGAGGAAATTCTTTTACCAACCCACCCTAACAGAGCAGCTACTTGAGTTTCTCTACCACCCAACTAAGTGCTGACCTCACTGAAGCCTGCTGCCCCCCACACACACATGACTCTTCAGCAACATCAGGAGCCATGACCACAAAAACAAGAAGCAGCATCTACTGAGTGATTACCAAATACTAGGCACTGCAAAATGAACCCTATTTTCATGATTTATACTGTAATCCTTACTGCAAATCCTGCATTGAAATGAACAAATTGAGGCTTAGAGAGATTTTATTAATTTGTACTAGGACAAAGAACTAACCAGTGGCAAATCTATGGTTCAAAATCCAGGCAGTAAAACTCAAGCACCTAGGATAATCAGACATGCATTTCATTTTTCCTGTTTAAAGAATATTTTATTAATGTATATTTTATTCGTCATCTCTAGATACAGTAGAGATTACCCACTCTGATGCATTACACGGATGTATGCATAATCAACTATGTGAAAAAGTGAAACTGAAAAATAAAATACTTCCAGTTATTCAGTCAGCAGAAAGCCCTATAATGACCACAGCATGATTCATCCAAAAATTGTTAACATATTGTGGCCAAAAATTTCAGCTGACTACAAAGAAAAAAACATTTGAGAGTCAAATATAAACTTAAGCTAAGTTGCATCTGATTCTAAAAGAATGCTTGGCATTTATGCAGCTATAGAGCCTGCTATGCTCATTTTTATCTGTACTCAGGAACAGCTGGGACTCCCAGTATTTAATAGACTAATAGAAATGTGTCTGTGTTACTCTGCTTAAATGCCTTCCTGGGCTGCTATAATTTTCCGAACATTGTCACCACCAGCCCAGGAGATGAACTAGACTTAATTAGCATAGTACATAAGGGGAAAAATGAATGAAAGAATGAGTCTGTAACAATCATGCTGAGAACAGAGACCCAACATATCTGCCTATTCCTGAAGTCCTCAAAGAAACACCAGCATTGATTTTAGCCCTATGACGTGCAGTATTTCAGATGATGCTTTGCAGAAATCCAGAATACAAAGTTAAACTTTGTACATTACAAGTTTAAACTTTTGAGTGAGATCTAATTAAGCACAAATTAGTAGAATCATAAATGTCAGTGCATCTAAACGAAACCTGTCTATTCTTATTTGAAGGCAGAACACCATGACACATCCCAGAAGAATTAGAAGGTAATGAACGGATCATTGGATTGAATAGATTTTTAATGACAAAAATTAATTTGCATAAAATGGAAAGAATGTGACTAATACTATTTCATCGATGACTTACAGAAACTGCAAGTCATTGCCTATCCACTTGAAAGCCACTGTCATTCCGGGAGAATAAATCTCCTTTGTTATTGTTGTTTTTGTTTGATTGGATTGGATTTTATTTTAAACTTGCTTTTGATTAGCTAATATAAGCACATTATCAGAATGTTGACTGGTTAACCCGCCTGCCTCATTCTTGCTAGTTAATTAATTTTCTCCTGGAGGTACTTGCTGTTCATTTGTACTCTTCAAGCTGGGTCGATATTGAGGGATCTATAAACATACATATCTACATACTTAACTGTATATGTGGGGTTTATTACTGCAAAAGGTCATATTGAGAGATGATGGATAAAAGTGTGCTTTACCATAGCCAAACCCAGAGATTTTTGAAACATTAAAAAAAAAATTCTCCATGGCTATTAGTGACAAAAATGCAAAGTATGTGTGATTGTGATTCTTCAGTGTTTTTACCTAGGAAAGAGGATTGTATGGCAGGTGAAATCAGAGCTGGAATCAGGCTTCAACCATGAGCCTTGTGATCACTCTGTGCCTTGGTTGCTTCATGTGTAAAATGAGAATTCAAACAGTGGCATTGAAGGTGACATCCACGAAAGATGCTTTGCACAGTGCTTAGCAGGTGTTCAGAACTCAAGTTTGAGGGCAGGCAACAGAGATTGACTTGGAAGAGTAAAGACAACACTGATGGATGAGTGTGTATGTGTGTGTGTGTGTGTGTGTGTGTGTGTATGTACTTGAGCTTAGAGTGCTTTCAAAAAACTTTTTGAAATTATCTCAGGCATTTGCTCTCAGAAAATGAGAATATTTACCTCACTTTTTTTTTTTTATCTCAAAGAGCATACAGAGATCATTGACTAATTTAGAATTTGAGATTTGAAACAATCAAATACAACATTTCTTACTTTTGCCCAGGAGTGTGTTAAAGTACTAAGGTCATATGAGAGTTTTCATGTGTCCAAGACTTAGAATCTAAGTGATATATATAAAATTTTCCATGATTCTTTTATCCTAATAGGTCACTCTAGGTTATTACTACTCTTTTTATTTATTTAGGATTCTGTTAGACTTCTTTGTATCTCCATTGAATTTCTTTTATTTATTTATTTATTTATTTTTAAATTTTATTTTTATTTTTTATTAGTTGTTCAAAACATTACATAGTTCTTGACACATCATATTGAATTTCTTATCTGGCTCTCTTATACTTGACAATGGAGTATATTCTTTTAAAATACCCAGGCTTTTTATTCTCAACCACCACTTATCAAGAAATTTTTAAAAGCCAAGAATACAATACTCTCAATTGGAGCAAGCTGACATACAAGCACATGTATCCACCATCTCCGCCTCCCGGTGTAACTCTGCTCTTTTGGCATTACCCAGTGTACTGCAGGATATCAAAGGTTGGGAAGTGCTGACAGAGAGGTGGGAGAAACTTAACCTTTTGGCAAACAGTAGATGGATGTGAAAATAGAACTAAGCAGATATCTCCAGCTCCTCTCACCTCCCCTCAGAGGACTTCACTAAAGTCAATATCACCTTGGCTCCCATGACAACCCCCTGACCAAGATAAATAGGTGTCAAATATGCATCTGCTCCCAAGACCTCTGGGCATGGGTACCCAACACAAATGCAAAATGCAGGCTGAGTTAATCTCCTGAGATAGCACTTCACAGAAAAAGCCACAGAGTGTGGGCTTGCCAACCAGCCTCAGCGGCTACTCTTGCCTCCGCAGCGCTGTCAGCACCCTCTGAAAAAGCAGGTTGATAAAATTAAGCAAGCAGTTTCTGTTGGCATTTTCACATGCTGTGCAACACGTGCTCTGTTTATAATGCGAACATGACTCCAGAGTTATTCCGGAGCAAAGTTTAAAACATGGCAGCAATTGACTTTTATTTCAAGAGATCTTTAGACAAATGTCTAGTATGTGAGCCATGAAGTTATCCCTTCGATAAACATCAGTCCTATCCCCCAAAACTCTCTAAAGTAAATTTGGATCCACTTGAGATCAACTCAGGTTCAACAGTCAAATCCTTTTGTCAAATAGGGGGTTTGTGTTCTGTGGTGAGGAAAAGAAGTAAAAGTTATTTGGACCGGGGGAGCGGGTTGTTAGGTACCAGGGATTGAACTCAGGGGCACTCAACCCCTAAGCCACGTCCCTAGCCTTATTATTTATTTTATTTAGAGACAGGCTCTCACCAAGTTGCTTAGTGCCTCGCTGTTGCTGAGGCTAGCTTTGAACTGGCGATCCTACTCCCTCAGCCTCCTGTGCCACTGGGATTATATGCATACGTTATCATGTCTAGCTGGGGGTAGTTTTTGCTTTTACAAAATTTAGTCATGTCATAATGAATACAGACATTATTGTACTTAAGACAAAATTCCCACCCAGTTCATGTGCTAGTTCTAGGTAGTGCTTGACACTAATTTAGCTAATCTCTAAAATCTGTGGCCCTTGTCTATTGACCTCAACTTCTTCAACCTTAACATGGGGGTGATAACAGACGTGTTGCACTCGGGACATGTAAGGGTTAAAGATTAGTTCATCCATATAATAAAGTTCACCACACAGGACCAGACTCATTAAATACTCCATATATGCATTAGCGATATGTTCTCTGTCTTGAGTCTGTATTAACTTATGTTTTCTATATAGAACACACTATATGAATATACATATTACATATGCTATATTACATACAGCAAAATTGCTCTCTTTGAAAGCAGGAACTCCAAGGAGAGGAACAAAAACAGATTACAAAGCAGCAGGTTAGAGTTTCTGTGGAAGAAACAGGAGTGCAGTAGAGGAATTGGAAGGCTCAATATTCTGCTTCCTGGTGTGTCTGAACATTAGTACTTTTCTCTCCAGAAAGGAAATAAGCCTGAGGAGAAAAGAGCTGAGAACAGGTTGCTATTCATGTTAAATGGAGCTAAGAGAAGAAAGAGCTTATAAATCCTGCAACTCACAGTTCTCTGAGTCGAGATTCTTCTTCTACCCAAGTGGATGAGTCAAACATTTCCAGCTCCTTTCTTGCTGCTTTAGGTGCTAACCTCAAGTCTCAAAATAATATTTCTGACCCTCTCAGCACAGTTCCGTGATAGCAAAACATCACATAAAGGCAAGAGAGGAGAGCCAAGTCCTTGGGAGAGACTCTCGCTTTGTGGCTTTTGGCATGTGACATTCAACTCTCAATCCATAGCTTCCTCACTGAGCTTGGAGGTTTGGCTGATTGTGACTATTCATAACCAGGCACTTGGCTGTCTATATTTAAAAAAATAAGTAAAAATTTAAAAAAATCTTTTCACTTTTTTAACATTGTTTTTCCTTCCAGGAAAGTCATTTTGTATTTACAAATGTCATCATATATAGATGAAAAATGACATAAACCAAACTGAAAGTGTGTGGAGAACATTCTGGATCTATTTGGTTTTGTTGTTTTTTTTTTTTTAATTTTCTTACAGAATGGTAGACTCTATTGTTCCTGTCTTTCTTCTTTTCTTTTTTTCTCCACTTTTACTGTTCATAGAATATATTCAGAAAAGGACAAAGGATACATGTCTTATCCTTGCTCAAACCTCTCCTGAGTTCATATGATAAGAAAGGAAATATTGAAATGTGCAAATGGTGATTGCTGAGAGAGCGTCTGCTGTGGGAATTCTGCTGACAGCGCTGGCTTGGATGCCCCTTCACGGGGTCATACCTAAGGGCTGACTCCTGGAGGTCCCTCTCTGATCAGCTGAACCTTCTCTGCTCACCTCCTGTCCACATTCTCTGCCTTCCTTTCCCTTCAAACATCACACCACTGAAACCGAACGAATCCACCTGCTCTGAAAGCCTGTTTCTGAGCCCCCCTGGCCTCTACTTGAATTTTATTACTTTAATGTACCCCTCACTCCGCAGTTTCAGTAGCATAAAAATCAAATGGCCTCAAAGTGGCAGATTTTAGGTTTCAAAGATTTAGATCCTCAAGCATGAACTCTCTCGGCATCTTCTCAATGAGAAAGGCTGCGAGTGCTCTTTGCTTGTTTGAGAGCTTTCATTATCTTGTTAAAAAAAAAAAAGGATATCATAAAAACATCCAGGTAGGAAATTTTTTATTACAAATGTCTGTTCCTGTTGTGTTATTTCAGGAAAAATACATGAACAGGATCCGACCACTGTCTTGTGGACGTAAAGTAACTTTTGAGTGATGTCGAACATGACAGCCACCCCACTTCCCTCAGCAGACAGAGTCCCACGGACCCCTGGAATGCTTCCCACTGAGCGTCCTTCTTCCGGACCCACTTCTAGGTTACTGCTTTGCAGCAAAGTGGTATGTGGATCTGTACAGGCATTTGCACTTGGCTTCCAGAGCATTCTGGGCTGGGCTGGGGGTGGAGAAGGTGATTCAGTGCCAACGCATAACTCAGCTGCCAGGTGCCCAGTACTGACAGCTGCTGCCTGGTGTTTTCCTCATGGAGGCCGTTGCCTCCTATCAACACTGGAAACACCAGGGAGAGGGACACAGAGATTCTTAAGAGTGCCTTTGTAATTAATGCCTTGTCTTTCCTGTCCACTCTTTGGTGCTCCTGAATTTCTGATTGAGACTTCAGATGGCTCTAATGGGTCCCATTCAGGTGACACTTGATGCTCTCAATATGCAATTGGGTTTAACAATGGTGAGTTACATAGAATTAAATTGACCCAAGTCAGTGACTGTCAGGATAACACCCGACATCTGTGGGATGGAAGAGGTTTTCATCTAATTAACTAATTCATGTAATTAGTTACTTAAAGAACAAGTGGGGTGTCCTGTGGATTTTCATATCATCTAGGCACCTCTGTGGGAGAGGAGACAAAGCCTCAAAGAACAGTGGTTCCCAAAAGAACAGTGATTCTTTGGGAGAAATAGACCCCAGCTCTGGGACCTTCCTAGAAAAATATGCAGAAAGCATAATTATAAACATTCTGCAAATAATTTCCGGTGTTTGAAGAATCTATGAGACCTCCTCTGTGGACCCCAGATTCAGGAAATTGTGGAAAGATACTGGAAAATACAAAAGAAGATCTCAAGCAAAGCTTCCACACCGATGTAGCAATCCTGCCACCGGAGAGGTGGCAACAACAGAGAAGCCCGATTTCTGAGGCCATGATGTTTTCTAGGTAGAAAAGACTTCTGCTGGGCTGGGGATGTGGCTCAAGTGGTAGCGCGCTCCCCTGCCACGCGTGCGGCCTGGGTTCGATCCTCAGCACCACATACCAACAAAGATGTTGTGTCCGCCGAGAACTAAAAAATTTTTATTAAAAAAAAATTCTCTCTCTCCTCTCTCACTCTCTCTTAAAAAAAAAAAAAAGACTTCTGCTGTGCTGCGAGTTCATTTTAGCTGACATAGCAAAAGCAAGGTTTTTGCTGTTTTTTGATAAAGAGGACACTCCCTTCCCTTCCCTTTCCTCCCCTCCCCTCCCCTCCCCTCCCCTCCCCTCCCCTTCCCTTCCCTTTTCCTAGGGCCGCTCACCAAAGGACTGTAATCCAGAGAATTTCAGAAACAGAGTTGGTACAAAACTCTGGTTTCTTTGCTAAACTTAGAGTTACCTGAGGTATATCATGTAGGCTAACTTGTCACGCCTTGGGTTTTAAACTGTGTTGAAATCTCCCTATTCTGTCTGTCCTTGCTGATGACAAACCTGATTTCAAGTGCCTCATGCAAAGTCCTAGCAGATACCTGCATAGCCTCATTTCTAAACATATCCTCTCTAACTTTCCTCTTGTCAGATTGCTTTAATCACTGATGTGAGGGAACACTTAGAAACTCTTGTGCATGGTGTGTGTGTGTGTGAGTGTGTGTGTGTGTGTGTGTGTGTGTGTGTGTGTGTGTGTGAGAGAGAGAGAGAGAGAGAGAGAGAGAGAGAGAGAGAGAGAGAGAGAGAGAGATTCATTTACCTTTTGGATGATTCCCTGGGCCTCAAACCTTATTCCTTATTTTTCCAAAATGGACTCTTTTCTATCAAGCCTAATTATAACTCTTTATAAAGCCTCCCCAAAACACCTCATTCTGCTCAAAAAAAAAAAATGATCTTTCTGACCTCTAAATTGTCAAATTCATATTTCCTAAATTCATTTAGTAATTCATAAAACCAAAAGTATATTATCTCTTCCATGATTGTCTTAAATTATTTTTTTTGAATATTTACTTTTTGATTGTTTTCTCAACTATGACTCAAACCCCTTCAAATAAGTAATATGTGATAAATGTTCTTGTTAATTCTGCAGTACCTGAACTTTTAATTTTTTATTTATTTTTAAATTTATTCATTTATTTATTTATTGAGTACTCGGGATTTAACCCAGGAGCACTTGACCACCGACCTACAACCCACTCTTTTGTTTGTTTGTTTTATTTTTTGTTTTTGAGACAAGGTCTCACTAAGCCATGTAGGGCCTTGTTAAATTGCTGAAGATGGCCCTGAGCTTGCAATCCTCCTGTCTCAGGCTCTCAAATAGCTGAGATTATGGGCATGCACCACCACATCTGGCTGAAGTTTTTAATATATAATAATGCTTGTGGATTGTTTCACTGCTTGGCAAATATTATACAGTAGTATTCAACACTCAAACTCCCTGAAAACGTAACACAAAGAATGTAAAAACATCCATGTCATTGTCTGCAATTGAAATCAAGGTCAAACACCCTTGTTTTTGACATGCTCTAAACCATGTTGCTATTAACAAATATTTCCACATAACTTTAGCTTTGAGAACCAAGGTCATGTAGCCCAAATTCATGTTTGTCTTTTACAAATGAATATTATCCCTTGGTCTATGAGCTTTCACTAGTGCTGAGGAAATTGCCCACCGCTATTAACAAATGCCTCCAACTCTTTTCTACTCCAAAATTGATTCATATTCTGTCACTTCCTATAGCTATTTTCTGAAAAGATCCAGATTCTATCAGTTATCTAAAACAGTATAACCACCACCCTCAATCTAGTGGCTTCAAACAGTTACTATTTGACGAGTTCATGGTTCCACAGGTTGGTTTTCCAGGGCACGGCTGGGGAAGCCCACCTTGTCTCTCCAGGCTGACAATGAGTTTTGAATTCACCTTTTTTAATGGAGTGGTAGATGGAGTCTAGACTCGAGCTTCTAAAATGACTTCCTTCACACACCTGTTTCCTCAGGAGTGAGAACTGGAACGCTGAGTCCTTTCCTGGTCTTTATCTTCCCTGTCCTCCTTCCCCAGTGGTCTTTCACTCTGAAGGATGTCACTCTGTCCTTACGGCCTCCCTCCCTGGGTACTCCAAATTATTTACATGTTTGATCAAAACTCCAAGACGGCAAAGGTAAACTCTGCCAGGCCTCTTATGGCCACGGCACAGAAACGGTGTGTATAACATCCATTACCTCCCAGCAAGCAAAGTAGGTCATGACCAGGAAAGTCTAAGGGGAAACACTCTCCATCTTTGGATGGAAGATCCTCATCTGCATAGAGAGATGAAAAGAATGATTGAAGCCATCTTTGCCGGCAATTAAACACACACTTCACATCCTAAGTTCTGGAAATGTAAATACAGGGGGGGGGAATACATGTAGGATTTAGTATGTGTTAACTTGTACGACTGAAATAACTGTAGAAGAGTCGATATATTTTGTAAATTATGTAGAAGCCTTTGGCTATCTATTAGGGGAAAGAAATCTAGCTGCACTAAAAAATTCAATGCAAGAAATAAAAAGGTAAAGAACCACAGGAATATCTTTTATTTTTCAATGTAAATTGGAAGAGAATCTAAGCATGAAATAAAAAAAAAAAAAAAAACCCAGAGATTTAAAACCAATGGTTTAGGTTTCTCTCTCCGGAAATCAAAGCAAAGAAAAGAATATAATACTAATTATTTCAAAAGAAAAGAAGAAGAATACTAATAACAAGAATCAAAGGAAGACAAAATAGATATGGTACCCCCCCCAAAAAAAAGTCAATGCAACCAAAGAATTTTTTAAAAGATTAAAAAAAAACCTGATAAACATCTATCTATACTTGTCAAAACCCAAAAAATAATATCTTATCCTTATCAGGGTTGAAAGAGTATATATCAGTATAGATCCTAAAGATTTTGGAAGGTTAATTTAGGCATATTTTTTAAGTTTGTTAGGAGTCTGATAATATAAATGAAATGGAAAATTATTTGAAATATTACTATAAAAGCTTACTCATGAAGAAATAGCCCAGGCTCCATTAAAGAAATTAAATTCATAATTTAAAGTCCTCCCAGAGAGAAAACTCTAGACCCAGATAGCTGCAATATTACATTATACCAAACAGTTAAGGAAAGCTTGATAGCAATGACACCAATTGTACAGCACATAAAAAGAAGGGAACACTCCCCAGCTTACTTTATGAGGTCCACATTCTTTGTTATCAAGAGCAACCCAAGACATTACAAAAAAAAAAAGAAACAGAAAACACAAACCAACATTTTCTGGAAACATAAATCCTTTCCGAAATTTAAAATATCAAATCCATCTAAGTATGAAAAGAAATAACAAAGTAGGAAAAACTGATTTCAGGGAGGCAAACTGGCTCAACATTAAAAAAAATAATAATCAGTATACTAGACCTCTTAGAATCAGAAAGAAAGGCATGTCAATAGAGGAAAAAAAAAGTATTTAGTAAAATTTAAAGTTCATTGTAAAAATTATCAGCCATCTGGAAATAAGCTGATATTTCTCAACTTAATGAATTGCGTCCATGAAAAACTTACAGGAAATGTCAAACTTACTGGTGAATGACTGTGTGCAGTCCTCTTAAAATGTGGAATGGTCATTTTACATATCACCTCTCAACAGTTTTATTTCTCATTATACTGCAGGTTCTAACAGTACAATAAGCAAGGGGAATACCTAGAGGCAACAGCTTAGAAATGAAGAAATAAAACACCTTCTTCGGAGGATATATTATCATTTACATAGAAAAACCTAAAGACTTGACAGAAGAGCTACCAGCACTAAGAAATGAGTCAGGCAATGTTGGATGGTGAAAGTTCATATACTAAACTTCATATATAGCAATGACCAATGTAAAGAGAAGCCAGAATCACACCAAGAGCACCAGAGTCAGGAGATACTGGTAGAAATATGTTTGATGAGACATGTGCAAGATCTGAACATTGATGGGAGAGGCCAAATTTCAAATATGAAATGTGTAATGGGAAAAAAAATTCATATCCATTGATCAGAAAGGATATCGATATTGTCAACCTGTCATGTCTCTCCCATTTTGATCCTTGGATTGAATACAGTTCCAACTGAAATCCTTCCAAGGTTTTATGTGTGTGCTTTATGTGGAAATTGACAAGCTGATTAAAAAAAAATTGCATAGCGATGCAAAGAACCTAGAATAATTAAAACCATTTTGAAAAATGAAGAACACACAATACCTCTATCAAGGCTTACCATTAAATTCCGTAATTAAAACTCTGTGGCATCAACAATGTAAGAGATGCAGATTGGCAGAGCAGAGTGATCATGTTGTCAGTAATTTGGGGGTAATTTATTTTTCCACTTCTTAAAACAAAAATCATTTACACTCAGTTCAAGCCATTCATCCCAATTCTTCCTTATCACATCACCCAGCAGGTCTGGAAGCTGCTCTCCTCCAGATGAGCTTAGAGGCTCCCCCTCTATAGAAACTGTAGCTCTTCAGGCAGTTTCCAAAGCTTTTTCTTTATTCTTTTTTTTTTTTTTTTTTGCCAAACCCAAAGGCAGCCTTCTCTCTCAACTTATTTTCCTGACTTCTCTGAGAAACGCCACTGAATTCCCCACTTCTTCCATGTTGAAACTCTCTTCCAGTCAGTTTGAATGTTGCATTTTTCTGATTCTCTTCTTCATCCTGGGCATCCATCTCTTCCCGTCTCATTTGGTGACTCCCTTTCCTCCTCCCTACCCCAGCCTGGGTACCTTCCCAAGGTCACGTGCTTAGTTTAGCTGTGTGCTCAGCTTTCCCCAAGTTCTTTCTTCAGATTTTTTACATCCTTTTGCCTTCACC
The DNA here is from genome assembly GCF_045843805.1 of Urocitellus parryii. Lineage (NCBI taxonomy): Eukaryota > Metazoa > Chordata > Mammalia > Rodentia > Sciuridae > Urocitellus > Urocitellus parryii. The sequence continues at coordinate 174,181,839 of NC_135537.1, read as the reverse complement.
TCTGTGTTAACTGCTTGCAAATCCCCAAACTCAGCCCCAACTATGGGGCGGAGGGTAGGGGGTGTGAGGATTTAATCCACATGTTCACCCTTGTGATGTCTATCACAGGCCTCTTGGGAGATCCTGGAAAACAACAGCAGGTGGGAGAATTGTGAGCAAGTGGAAAGAGGGCCAAGGCCCTGAGTGATTTTTGTTCTTTAATTTCCTTTTTTTTTTTTTTTTAAGTTCTGTTTGTTCTCCTGCAGGGCCCCATGGTGCCTTATTGATTTTCAATCATGAGAAGTGGGGCATTCATTTTATTTTCCTCTAAATTTCACTATAAACTACCTGGCTTTCTTTTTTCCTTTGCAAGTTTGATACATTGTCCAATGTATTCCGATTCCCCAAATGATTCCTTTTCACATGAATGTTTTTGTTTTTTTTTTTTTTTCATGTACAGGTCATTGTTTCATCCTCAAAACTCTGCAGTTTCTCAACATTATTTCCTCTTTGGCTCGCAGTGGTAGAGAATGTTTCTTTTAAGTTCTCCCTTTACGAGAAAAGCTGGAAAACAGTAAAATACCCTCTGGTGGTGGGTTTTTTTTTTTTTTCCTCCTCTTTACCTGAGGTAAATATTCCATCAGAGAAGTAAGTATTGATCTGTTGTCTTCCTTCCACAAGCTATAATTTCACAGACCTCAACTGAAAGTAAAGAAGAACACAAAAATCTTGCTAATTTGCCCTAATGGAGAGACAAAAGGAAACGAGTTATTGCAAAGGTGTATGCCAAGGTTCACATAATTTTTGACTCGGGAGACTGTTTTTGCAATCAAATGTAAATATATTTTGTGAGCCTTATATTGTACAATAGAGCTCAAAATAAAATAATGAAGATGATTTCTGAATATTCACCAATTTGTTGCTAAAAGCTGTCTGACCACCCACACCAATTTCCCTCCTCCACTAGAGAAAGGATAAAAATTTAGAGAAACTCAACTGATGTGTCAGTCCACAGGAATGAAGACCTACACTGTATTTAGGGGCAGGGGTTGTAATTGTTGAATTATTAGAGCTTCTGATTCCTGCACAGTGAACACAGAATATAAATTTTGACCAAATGAATTATAGGCTCTCCAAAGAAGGTGCAATTCAGCAAACCTTTTCAGCTGTTATCAATATAATGAAAGGCATGCTTGACACAAATATTCCACCACAACATGCCTACAGAAAACCTGGTATTTTCTTCTAGTTGAATGATTCCTATCTCTGCCTTCCTCTGCTTCCTCATTTGTTCACGGTTTTAAAAAATACATAGTAAGACAGTGTGCTTTGCCCCAGTACCTGCTCACATACGACTTGATCTTGTGCTTAAAAAGTGTAGAACCCTGAGAGCATTTTCAAGTTTTGTTTTTTTTTTTTTTTTTTAAAGGCAGACGCTCTGGAAACTAAATATCGTTTGTGGGTGCTATGGATTAGCACGTGGTGTTTGGTGAAGAGCTCAGGTTCTGAAGAGAGATATCTGTGGATCAGGTAAAGATTAGCCAATAACACATCCTAGGAAACAATCATGTTCTTCATCCACGTGACAGGACTCCTGACAGTACAAAATAATTCCATCGTTGTGAGAATGAGTTGAAATCACCATCTTAGCTGAGGCGTGAGTGACAGACAGTGAGTCATTTACTCAATGACGTGAAGATGAAAGCAACTTATCTTAACTAAGGAAACATGTCACCCAATTGTCGTTCGATTAAGTTTATAGCACCAGCATCTCTCCATTCTTAAGCACTTTTAAAACTAATACAATATCTCAGTTTCCCTGATGTTAAATCTGCCATGCAGAGGTAAGTATTGAAAGCTGAGACATTATTTTGCACTTAATGGAAGGGCATCAGTCCAGGAATTAGCATGGCTGATTGAGCTGTAATCCATCAACAGGTTTGTGAAGTACATTTGTGGCTACCAGAGCTGGATTTTGACAGGTTGCACATGTGAAATTACAAGATATTGACTTAAGTAAAACACATTCCATACAGCCTCCCTTCAGAGCCTTGCTCCAAATGGCAGCACTTTGCAGTAGATTTAAGACTCTTGAGTAACTTCATTGGAAAAAGAGTAATTGGTTTCTGGGTGTCACATTGGAGGGAAGTAATAAGTTATAGGCTATAACACAGTGTTCCTAGCACTGATCAGTAAAAATTGCATCTGTGACTTGAATAAAATCAGATTTAGTCATCCTCTGGTATGTACAGGAATTGGTCTCTGCACCAAACCCCTTGAGTACCAAAATCCATGGATGTTCAAGTTCCTTATATAACCAGAAATAGGGGTTGCACACAATTTAGGCAGATTTTTAATAGTTTAAGTCACCTCTAGATTACTTGTACTCTAACACAATGTAAATGCTACGTCAATACTTATATTTACACAGTGATAATAAATACATTATTTAGGAAATAATGACAAGTCAGTACACAGTCAGTATAGATGCTTGTTTTTCCTAATATTGTCAATCCACAAATTGGTGAATCCATAAACATATGATCCTGAATATGGAGGACCAGACCAAGTGTACACAGACAGAACCCCTGGACTTCGTAAGACACAGAATTGGAGACGAGAGCCAACATAAGATATCATAGAATCAAAATCACGAACAATCCCACCAGACGGACGGAATGGGAACGTTTCAGAGAACAAATATAAAGCACAAAATTCCAACTGAAAAAGTCACTGGACAGAGACAGGGAAGTCCATTTTCCCAAACAGAAAGCCAGGAAATACCGCAGTTATCCTGGAAGATAATGCAAGCACCCCCCTTCCCCAGCTGTACTTGGAAGAACTACCATAAAATGCGCTCATCACATTCCCTCCTTCTAAGCATCATGCATTGTAGCGCCTCCTCCAACAGATAAATGAATAGGGATAAGTACAACAGGAAGCAGTTAGAAGGGGCCAAACACAAAGAGTAAGCTGAAAGCAGGCTTCAGGAAGTTCCTCTACTCTAACTTCTGTCAATGGCTTCAGTGTTCAGCCACAGCTCTACCACCCTCATGCTTAGAATCCTCCCCAGTCCTTCCTCTCACCTTGCAATCTAATGATTTACAGAGTGAGGGATCAGCTTTCTTCCTGAGAACCCTTCTGCCCAAATGTTCCTTTGGGTTCCAATCCTCATTCTTTGAGTCTTTAACTGTCTGACTTCTCCTTCTGCCTCCGGCTCCCTCTGAATCATTGCTATAGCTCTTCCTTCTGACATGAACAGAGGGTTCTAGCACTTCCTTGTTGGAAATTCTTCTAAAATTAACTGTTATCTAGACAGTTAAGATCAAAAGCTTCTACCTACCATAGATTTGACCTCTGCATCTGTTGAGCCATCTATATATGTTCCCCAACACCCTGAGCATTTACAAGTCAGTGCTCTTTCTTATTTTATCAAGCTTCAATTGTAAAAGCTAAAATCAATCTTTATGGGAAATTAGCAGTTTTTTTCCCCCTATGATCTTTCGCCATGTACGTATATTTGGTCTGGCAGGTATTAGTTTATATGGCCTTTCCCCAGGCAATGGTTAATATTTGGCAGTTTCATGCCACAATGAGATAATCTCTGCCACTATGGAGTAACTGGCACTTCAGAGGCATCTAATAAAAATTCAAGAACTGAATGCATTAATTGATGGGATGGGTGGATCTGATAATTCAGACAAAGTGATTCATCATGCCTAATTGTGAGATTTAGAGGTTATCTTTGATCAGATAACTTCCACTCTATAATTCTATATTCATCTGTTTTGAGAAAACAAAATAAGACTCAGACACAATTTGGGGAAGGACTACTTTTTTATATGCTTTTCTTTTGGCATGTGATTATTTTTCCTAAATTTGTCAAGAAGTGTGCACTTAACTCCCACATTGGAAAGCCTTGACCTAATTTTGAGAAAATCCTAGAAGAAGCTGTAGTCATTCACTTTGGCACTGATGTTTCAGAAAGAAAAAAAACTGATCAATACATGTATATACTGTCACACAGCAACAGGCTCCATTCCAAGGCAGAAATGAATACGGCCACAATTTCACCCACGAATTATTCCTATGCTTGGTGGAAAAGTGGCTAGGGAAATACTATTTTTAATTGGACAAGTGATTCATGTCTCTGGAGTACAGAACATGCATTTCTCATTGTACAAATAACCAGCTGGGGAAAGCTCAGAAAGTATGCTGGTTAGAATTTCTGTCAGCGCTGAGTGTCCTAGCCCTGAAGTGACATTGACTCAGCTGTTCTTAAGCAAATTTCTAGAAAACTCTCCAAAAGACATACAAATTTATTTGCTGCTGGAAAATGTCCTTCTTTGGGGCCTTATAATTTTAATTTCTTAAATGGAAATCTCTCAAGAAATGGATCATCTCACCCAATGAAGCAAAATGATGGAATTGTTTGGTTTCCAAAGATGCTGAAAAGAAGAAAGACTAATTTTGAAAAGGCAGGAGGTTTACCTGGAAATAATAGAAGATAAGAAAGATGATGAGGTCCCCAATGACTTTCATTCATTGAAGCAGCTCATTTAGATCAAAAGATTATGTATTTGGAAGGCTGCTGATACCATGAGTTTTAGCATCGTCTTATTTCTGTTCTTTCTTGGGATCATACTGAAAATTTTGTCTTTAAAAACCTGTTTTGTAGAGGCCTCACCTGTTAGGAAAAAGGAGTTCTAAGCTTCCATGCAGGAGAGAGGCTAAAGTGGGGAAAATTATATGGCTTCCCATGCTGAGTTGTATGTTTGCCTACTTAAATCCTGTGGTAGCAGCCATTTGTCCTGGTGTAGAGCTGTCCGAAATACACTCCAAGGGTAAACTCACACAAACATGCACACACAAAGAGAAGAGGGAGGAGGAGGAGGAAGAGGAGGAGGAGGAGGAGAAGGAGAAAAAGAATAAGGAGGAGGAGGAGGAGTTGAGGAGGAGAAGGAAGAAGAGGAGGAGGAAGAGGAGGAGGAGGAGGAAGAAGAAGAAGATGAGGAGGAGGAAGAGGAAGAAGAGGAGGAGGAGGAGGAAGAAGAGGAGGAGGAGGAAGAGGAGAAGGAGGAAGAGGAGGAGGAGGAGGAGGAAGAAGAGGAGGAGGAGGAGGAAGAGGAGAAGGAGGAAGAGGAGGAGGAGGAGGAAGAGGAGAAGGAGGAAGAGGAGGAGGAGGAGGAGGAAGAAGAGGAGGAGGAAGAGGAGAAGGAGGAAGAGGAGGAGGAGGAGGAGGAAGAAGAGGAGGAGGAAGAGGAGAAGGAGGAAGAGGAGGAGGAGGAAGAGGAGGAGGAGGAAGAGGAGGAGGAGGAGGATGAGGAAGAGGAGGAAGAGGAGGAGGAGAAGGAGGAGGAAAAGAAGGAGAAGAAAAAGGAGGTGGAGGAAGAGAAGAAGAAGAGGAGGTGGAGGAGGACTAGGATGAAGAAGAAATTTCTGCCCAGGCCAATTGGGTAAATTACCTTTGTGCTTTTCCATAACTTGTTCTTGACAGATGGAAGACTTGGCCCTAGAGACAGTGGCATTGGAACAGATTTTGGAGCAGGGAGGTTTTTGAAAATGATTTATTTTTTCCCTCCAAAGACAGTTACTCTGGCACAGATTCCTTCTCTGAATGATGAGCCCAGAGTGTTTGCCATCATATTTCACTGCTGTGAAAGTCTATCTGCTGTAGTTTTTCTATTTTTTTTTTCTGTGTATCTAAGCAATATGTAAGAAATTTTAGAATGAAGATCAAATTTTGGTACCTGGCGTGTCAAACTAAGGCCTTAGAGGATGGCTGTGTATTTCAACTGTGATAAGCTGGGATAACCCTTTTCTTTCCACCTCTGCTCCTACAGTGGAACTCCATCTTCAGACAACCAATGTCAATAAGGAAAACACCCAACTTAGGAAAGAATGGAAAGCTATAGCCGCATCTTTCCCTAGACTTACAATCAAGTTTGATTCCGTTATATGAATGCTTAGTATGTCCTACCAACCTTCCCAAGTCAACTGAATTTCAATTAGGAACATCATATTAATACAGAAAAAGAAATTATGAGAAGAAAAATACTTGCATTAACTTAGCCTGGGTCATGATGTAGACAAGATTCTTAGCAGGTACCCAATTTTTGTGGAAAGAAGCCTCCCTTTGGAAGAACTCATCTTTTATTGAGAACCAATCATGCACTATAAAGGTACATCTCTATAAATTTATCTCAGACATTGTGAATTCTTAACACCCACTATGATTCGAATGTATATCCCAAAGGTTAAAAGTTTGGTTCCCAGGGTGGCTGTACTGTGGAACTTTAAGAAAGGAGACTTTCTCAGGTCATTGGTGACATGCCTTCAAAGGAGATTGTGGAACCCCAATAGTCTCTTCATCTTGCTCTTCTTTCTCATTGATGATGTGAATAGTTTGCACCAACTATACTGTTCATGCTGCTACCATCCACTGCCTTTATCAGAAGTCAAATGGGGCCACCTAATCTTGTACTGGCACCTTCAGAATCATAAACTAAACTGACCTTTTCACTTTACAAAATATTTGCTTTCAGGGATTCTGTTTTAGTAAATAAAAAGCTGACTGATACAGCCTCACTTCATAAATAGCTAAACTGAAAATTAGAATGATTAAGTGACTTTCTCAAGGTATTCCACTAGTTTGAAGGAAAGACAAAAGATGAACGATAGGTTGTTTGTTTGTTTGTTTGTTTTAAATCTCAGAGTTCTGCATTCTAGGTTAACGTACACCCTCCAATAAATCATATGTAGGACACAGCAATGAATGGTATTTTGGTGGGGAGAAGAGATAGGAGTGGTGCATTCCTTGATATCCCTTCACATAGAATGTTATGCTTAGCATTGAGAGTGGCTATGATGATGGAGAAAATAACAATGGTAATAGCAGGATAGGAATCCACTGCACCAAACTCAGTCCGAAGGGAAGCCCATCACACAGCAAAACACATCTAATTACGTGAAATGTATTGACAAGAGAAGGCAAGGATGATCATGGCAGTTGTGTTTATTTTATTTCTAGTTAAAAGTTTACCATAATGAAACAAATGAATATATCCATCATCCATGTAGTTACCCATTGTTTTTTCATTTTGTTTGTGTGTGTGTGTCAAGAGCAACTACAATATATTGTTTTAACATGAAGTGCAAATACAACGCAAATTTATTACCATCGTCCGGTGGTCGTCCATTTGATCTCTAGACTTCCCCATTCTACTGACTTGTTGCCCCTGACCCATGTCTCCCCCCATTTCCTGTAAAATGCACCCCCCAGTTCTGCAATGGGGACCATACTGGGCATTTATCTCATCAGTGATGACGATGCTTATTAGGGAATAAATCATAAAAGGTCACTGAGAAATAATGCATCAGAACTCAGGAAAGGGAAATGTCAATAATGGCCACGGAGACCTGGGAAACATCGTGGGATCAGGTGTTGGAGCTAAGATTTGATGAACGAGTAGAGAAATGGACTCAGAAGGAGAGAGGGCATGATTAAGGTATTAGGTATGCAGTCACATCCTGCTTCCAGGGGACTCGGTGTACAGAGGAGCTAGGCTCTGCATGTAGCCATAAATGTGTGAGGAAAGTGCTATGTGATCAGGGACTGGGGAGGGAAACAGACTTCTCATCTGTGTAGGGGAATAGAAGGAAAGCAGCTCTGGAAAAGTAATAGTTCATCTGAGAGAGAGGTGTATGGGATTTATCTCAGGGAAGAGAGGGTAGGGGCAGAGTACTCCAGACACAGGAAATAGCTCGTCAAAAGTCCTGAGGCACCCAGAGTGTGGCAATTGTAAGAAATTGAAAGATGACCATTCTGATCATGGGATGGATAAGAGAAGAGTGCTGACTACCTTTGCATATGAACCTTTACTTCACTTTCTATTTGTTTATTTAGAACACATTGCTTAAAGTGAGACCAGGTAGAATTATTTTTCAGAAAGGTTACTCCAATTTACATCTCTATAAGCTTCCAAAAAGATTTTTTTCTCTCTTACCTTGGCTTTAGAAATGTTAAATATCCCATGTTTTAAAAGATAAAACTGGTTGATCATGTTAGCCATTATGGTGACAAGATAAGACTGTGTTTTAAACTTAAATCTAGAAGGTGTTTGCATTCCCTAGAGATTTTTCTTAATTAACTCTACTCATCTTAAACAGCTTCTCATGTTGTATTTTTCAAAGATTCCCATACTCATTTCTACTGCCTTATTTTGCAGTCTTAAATCTGATCCTCTGCCATTTTCTTAAAGTTGCTTAATGTGCCCCTGTCCCTGGCATTAGATTCAAAGTCCTATAAGGGCAGTTTGGCACAATACAATTCCACTAATAATTCTCAGTTTCCTATTTTGTAAGAGGGATAATGCAAGGCATTAAGATAAGAACACCAAAATGCCCTCTCTTTCCTATCAAAGAATTTGCCATTTAGGTGGATGAAGATAAAATATGCCCAAATTGCAATGGCAAAAGGCAGACTCATCACTTATTTCATAAGTAGCCATACTATGAAGGAATAAATCATAAAATGAAACTGAGAAATAATGCACTGAAACTCCTAAAACAGAGAGTCTAATATTGGCCAGGGAAATCCAGGAGACTATTAGGGTCGCTGGTGCAAATATTCACAAGGGACACAGCTCTGCGTTCAAGCAAAGGTTTATTACGGCCATTGTCACTTGAATGGAAGTTTGCATGTCTTTTAGACAAGGAACAAGAGCAAGCTGGAATTGACCTTGGGTGCAGTTGGTCAGGTAACAAGTTTTTTGTGTTCAGGGACCTTTTAGGGGTGGGTGAGTTACACCAACAGGGTATCTTAAGTTTCTTTTTCTCAACAGTTTATAAGTTTGGGTTTCAGAACAAGATGGAGTTACTAATGTCTAGGGATCTAACAGAGACTTCTTTGGATCTGATGTTTGAAGGAAATTTTCCTGAATCAATAGGAAAAAAAAAAAAAACAGGTGAAGAGCAAATACCATTAACATTTGGAAATGGAAGTAGAGTTCAGCAAAACATAACCCAGCCTATCCTGTATGTCTGAATGGAGTTTATAGATCTTGCCTACCTGGGAGGATTTATACAATGAATACTTAAAAATACATGATTAATGGTTAACCCCTGAAAGGTTTTTGAATAGGAGAGAGATGGCTCCTATGAACAAAAGTCAATGGAATTTTTGTAATTATTGTGATAGTCAGAGATTTAAAATATTTCAAAGGACATAACTAAATTCTCATTGCCACCCATCATATTCAAACACAGGCTATCTTTGTGACAAACAAAAATATAATAAATACTGAATTTCCTTATGATCTGCCCTAACGTCAACCTTTAACTGCTTCTAATAAGACAAAAAAAAAAAAAATGTGTCATCTTCACTAGGGATGATTCTTAGTAAACAGGAATCTTCCACCAACCTTTGCTCCATACCTCAACAACCCTTGATATCTGTCATCTGTCATCAAGTTTTCTTCTAGTAGTTTTACAGCTTCGGGTCTTGTATTTACATCTTTAATAATTTTTGAGTTGGTTTTTGTACAAGATGTTAGATAACAGCCTAATTTCCTTCTTCTGGATGTGGATACCCAGTTTTTGCAATACCTTTCATTAAAGAGATGTCCTTTCCCTGTTGTGTGTTCTTAACACTTTTGTTGAAAATCAATTGGCTGTAAGTACACAAGTATACTTCTGGGCTCTCTACCCTGTTCCATTTGTCACTCTGTCTATTTTTTATGCTTGTACTGTGTTGTCTGGATTACTATCACTTTTATAATGTATTTTGAAATCTGGTAGCATGATATGTCCAGCTTTGTTCCTTTTGCTCAAGATTGTTTTGATTATTTGGGGTCTGTTGTGGATCCATATGAATTTAAGAATTGTTTCCATATCTGCAAAGAAAAAAAAAAACGACACTGGAATCATTATAGGGATTGCACGGACTCTGTTGTTTTGGGTGGTATGGGCATTTTAATTGTACTTATTCTGCCAATCAATGAAAATGGGATAACATTTATTAATATCTACTTCATTTTTTTCATCAGTATTTTTTAGATTTTAATGTATGGATCTTTCACCTCCTTAGGTGAATTTTTACCTAAATAAATTAGTAGCAACATTTTATGAGAAACAGTATGGAGCATCCTCAAAAAACTAAAGATATACCTATCATGTGCTCCAACAGTCTCATTTCTGTGTATATAGACAGGAAATTGAAATCAATATGCTGAAAAGATATCCATGCTGCCATGTTCACTGCAGTATTATTCAGAATGGCCAACATGTGGAACCAGTCCAAGTGCCTGTCAATGGATGAACGAATACCAAGAAAGCATGGTATGTATACATAATAGAATAACATTCAGCCACAAAAAGAACATTAAGTCCTGTCATTTACACTGATGCATGTGAACATAGAAAACTTAAGTAAAATAAGCCAGTCATTGAAAGAGAAATGCTTCTCTTAAGTGAGATGTTGGAAAGTCAACTCAAACTCAAGAGAAAGACTCCCAGTAAAAAGGTGGTCACCAGAGGCTGGGGTGGGGAACAAGAGAATAAAGAGTTGTTTATCAAAGGGTATTTATTAAGTTTCACTTAGATACCAGTACTAAGTTTGGTTGGCCTAGTGAATAGCAGGATAACTACAGTCAGGAATAACACATTGCATGCTTTGACATAGGTAAAATGGCAAATTTCCAAAGTTTTACTACTTAGAACAAGTGAGGTGAGAGACATGTTAATTGAACTTGGCTTAAATCATCCCACGTTGTATACATAGATCAAACATCACACTGTACCCCATAAATGTACACAACTATAGTTTCCCAATGAAAGTATTAATTTCAAAAGTAAATGTAAAACAAAAGTCCATCTCTCCCTGTCAGCAGGTGGGCAAAACAGTGTCAAAAGAAAGAAAGAAAAGAAATAAAAAGAAAAGGAAAAAAAAAAAAACAATGATTCATCTAATTTTGAACTCTCCTACTCTTTGGTGGCAGCATTCACAAAAGAGTGAGGCAATTGGGCTGCTCACCCAGACATCTGCTGCATTGACAGCTCTCCATTATTTCCAATACAGGACAGTGTGATCTGACAAGTATGATTTGGAAAAAGATTTCTTAGGAGCAAGTGGGAAAATGAACATTATTACCTTAATACATGTTCTTACAGAGGATTATGCCATCATTCAGAAAGCTGTTCAACAAATATTTAAGAATTCGACAGAAAGGTATTTTGTAAGATACTGTGGTGAATCTATGGCAATCGCTATGCAAATCTGCTCCTCCTTAATATGATACCCAAATAGAAGAAAATCTGTCCTTCGAAATTATCAAGTTTTAGACAGACTGATTCACGTTAACTTGATGCTTCAGTCTGTAAAGTCTTTCTTTTTTTTTTTTTTTTTGCCACAAAATAGTCACAGAAGCGACCCCTCCCACCTTCTCTCTACTCTAATTGTCTATTTGGCCCCAGAGAGTGGAAAAACTAATTGACTTTTCCTCTGCCTCTCTGAGCAGATCAGGTTGATCTGGGTTGCAGCTGTAGTTTAATTTGTGAATGTGCAATTGAAATTGAAACATTTATTGGATTATGGTCCTGACCAACTGTTTGGCAAACTGACAGTGCTGGTCAAAAACATGGGGGTCATATAGTCATTAGACAAACAATTACAACTTCTACCAGGGTGTCCTGGTTACATCAGTGCAGGGATTTTGTTGTGACTCACTTAAATGCATCCTCAGACTCTTTTTAGGATGGAGTGAAACTAAGAATCTTCTGGGATTTGCTTTCTCTGGTACATTCATTTTCTCTATACATATGCATGAAAGCGTCTCATAATTATTTTGTTTATGTAAATAGAGGTATAAAGTCAAATAAAAGGCAAATGGCAAAGAGTTCTCACTTTCCTACCCATTTGGGAATTGCAATATTTTCTCTTTCCATCAAAACATCCATATGTCCCTGACCATCTAGTTCACCTCTCTAACTTGAAGAATAGATGTCTCAAAGAGACTGAATAGTTTATCATGTAAAAGGGTGCAGGCTGGAGTCCTTTTTCAGATATTGAGTATTTCTATGTGAGTCAGAAGTTATTTTCCTTTCCTTTCTTTTCTTTGCCTTTCTTTCCTTTCTTTCTCTCTCTTGCTCTCCCCAACCCCCACCACCTCTCTCTCTTCCATGCAGGGTCCGTGTTAATTATCATTCTAATACTTTTGATGTCTCTAGTGCCTTCCATTACTAAAACACTATCATATTGGCTACACTAAAGTTTCCTTCCTACCTTCATTTCTTCTTTCCTTCTTCCTCACTCCAGCTATCTGTGCATCATTATTACAACAGGCTGAATCTTCAAACTGAGAAGAACTTGATTGACAAGTGCCTCTTCTGTTCTCTCCTCCTGCAATACCCTCCGTGTTTTCTCACCCCACATTTGCAGCACTAGCTAAAAGTCCTCACTCCGACTGTTCTTCTCATTCCGTTGTTAAACTAATCACAGAAGGTTCCAAGAGGCACAAAACAGAAACATGCAACTATAGAGGTAAGGAGACCCATAAGCCAAGTCCTAAATCTGTAGCATCTTATTCCTTGGAGGTCTTTGAAAGAAGACCCTGAATATTTTTACATTGCCTGGTCCACCAAAGAATTTCAAATAGCTTACAATAAAGTATGCAATATTATTTTAAAGCATAGATTGTGGTCAGCTTAGTTCTTAATGGGATTTAAAATTGTACATATTTTAAACTTACTTTAGAGACACTAGGTTAAACTTATTTATTGCACTCCAATTTTCATGTTAATGGAAATCAAAGCAACCTTCTGATGAGAACGGTGTCAGACAGAGATGCCTAAAATGGAGAGAGAAAAATAAAATGTGTGTTTATACTGCAAATTGTACTTAAGCTACAACAAAGATGAATAAATTATCACGCATTTTACAAATCCGTGTTTCTAGAAATCTAAGAATATTGGGTTGATTAAGGGCATTTTTGCTGTTGCATCTGTTTTGTTTGTTAGCAAATGTATACTAAAGACAGTAAGAAGCTGCGGGGTGGAAGGAGAGAGGGAGATGAAATAGGGATGAGGGAAAATTAATTTGAAGGTCAAATGACATATCCCAGTTACCCTGCCACTTATTTTAGCAGCTGATTCATACCCAATACAGTCGGCTGTTCTCCCACACAACAGTGAGAAGTGAGAATAAAATAGTTTCACAAGCTGGCAGAGACAGATGACGAGGGGTTATTAGGCAGGCAACTTTAAGAAACCTATACAGGTTTTTCATTCTGCACTAGGTAGATTCACCTGGGCAAGCACTTTAGTTTCCTATTTTTTTTCTCTTCTCCTTCTTTTAAAAAATAGTTTAAAGACTTGCTAATAAAACAGATAGGTGAAAGAGGTAATGTGATAAATGTACATTTTATTAATGCTTATTTTTGGCATTAAAAAACCCTGCCCCTGCTCTCATATTCTATAAAATGAGACAAATACGGGAGATATTTTAGTTAGTCTCATTTAATAACTTAGCAAGCTCTGACAAAAAAAAAAAAAAGAAGTAAATTCCATCATACTTTTTACAACATGACTCTTGGATATAATATTGTAAGGTTGTTTGGACCAGGGGATAAGAAACTGACTCTCTGCTGTTACAGGTATAACAATAGGAACATGGCATTTAAGAAAATAAGCTTGAGGCAACTAATAAAATATTCCATATACTATAAAATGACAATTTTAAATTAAGAAAGGGCAAAAAAATACTTAAAGGATAATTAAGTCCTAACAAGGTATTTTATGTGTCGATGAAATCTGAGATCATAGAAAATCAAGAGGAGTGTAGACTGGAGATATGAGATATGATGAATCCATTTGGAATAAATCCAGGAATCAAATTCACTTCATCAAATAAACTACTTGGGTTGTAGCGACTGTTATCATTGTGGGCTGCCTTCAACACCATCTCACTGTTTGTGAAGACTGAAGTGGAATGTGGGCTGGGAAAAGGTGGGAATCTGGCCTAGCTCGGGTGAGAACAGGATTCTTGCATCTCAAGGTAAACTTTTATTTCAAATTCAAATGCAGTTGTCTGAAAGAGTCAGATAATACATATAGTGCCTAAACTCTCTTCCTCCAAAGCTCTTTGTCATGATGGAACTTGAGCCTTTGCCATAGTGTACTTTCCTTTTTGTGACTTCCTCTCTTTCCTACCCCAACACTAGATTGTGAACTACTAAAATGGCGGAGTTGAGAGTGGAATGACTTATGGACACTGGAGCCTGGGAAGGGGAGGGTAGGAGGATAGAGAGCGATCTGGCACCAACATACAGAGAGAGGAGAGGAAGCATTTCCAGCATTTCATAGCACAGTACAGGAATTATAGTCTAAGACAATTAATTATATATTTCACAATAACTAGAAGAGATGAGTTTACAGGTTCCCAATACATAGGAAGGATACTATTTGAGGAGATAGAAATTTTAATTACCCTGATTTAACATCAACTATTATATATGTGCATACAACTATAATACTTTTCCCCATAAAAAAGTACAAATATTATATGTCAATTTAAAATCTTTTAAATAGCACATCTTATTTCTCTTTGACCCCCAACTCCTAGCAGGATACCTGGTTTGTAGCAGATGCTCAATACCTAGTTTAGGGGAAAAAATCCAATAAAATCTGGGAAATGAGTTCTATCTACTTCTTCAATGGATTTAGGCATGTCTGTAGTGACGCTGGCGTAAATGCTAGCACAAATGGTTGAAGGCAATGAGAGCCATTTGCTTTCAAGGTCACAGGCTCTCTGATATTGAGGAAGATCATCTGTGTTGTTGAAAATGAACAATATCCATGCACCATGCACGGTCCGTGTCAATTATTGTTATAATACTTTTGATGTCTCTAGTGGCCTTCCATTATTAAAACACTATCCTATCGGCTACACTGAAGTTATCGAAAATTGCCTATGTAGTAAATAATAAAACTGGAATTTAAGTCTGCTTTTAATATGTGGTTTCTACTCTTCCATGACATCACTCAAGGAGGGATGGCCAGTGGCAAAGCACTTTCCTTAGCCCCAGGTACCAGATTTATCATTCCTATGTTGGTTAATTGCCCGATGCCTACTTTGGGAACAGTATGTGCACCTCAGCAATAATGGGCTTTGGATGGGAACTGTGAAGTTTGATTGATCCCCCTCCTTGTCTTTAGGGACACAGGTATGGCTTGCTCAGACTTCAGCAAGAACCTAGGAAACTTGTTGTTTTGTTTTGTTTTGTTTTGTTTACCCAAGGATGCTTGGGCTATTGCTTGCTATTGCTCACATTTCCTTGTGAGAGTTTATGAGAATTTTCAATACAACAAAGGCCAGAGTTCCTGTCCACAGAGGAGATTACAATCTATCAGTGTGAGAAGGACAATACAGCTGGTGTGGCACAAAATCAGGACTTGTTCATAAACACTTTGTTGGCCTCGGAGCACTTGTTACCGACAGCAGGGCATGTTTATACAGTTCCTTCCAAAAATAAAATGGAAGGGGAAAAAAATCAGTAAATTCATAATGTCACACTTTCCCAAACTCAAAAACAGTGATATTTTTGTTTTGGATTTGGAAACGTTTCCCATTAAGAATTAAAGTCCTAGACACAAGAGAAACGAATGGATTCTGAGGACATTAAAACCCATGAACCACAAAAAGAAATAAGGTCTCTCCCGTAGACAAAGAGAAGCTACCACGATGATTTCCTTTAATTTATTTAACTCTGATCTCCTTTATTCCATAAAGTGTGGGTGCGTGAGATGTAAAAAGACATGAAACATCTTGACGTTAGATTTTCGTCTCATATTGATCTGAAAATGTAGGATGGACTTCTTTCTCTGCTCATGATTAAGGGAGGGAACCATTGATTCAAATCAGTTAAGCTCAAAGTCACTGTTGACTAATTGGTCAATACATCGATGTTCTCTCATATGTTTTACTCAACCCTAGACAGAAATAGAGTTCATTATTAAAAAGAAGAAGGTAAGTCAATAGCTTCCAATGCTCTGCACAAACTTCTCAAATCAGTTTCTGCTTTTCATTTTACTCACTTTTATTTTTTTCACAATAATTTTTAAATATAGAAATAAAAAAAAATAAAACACAATAGTATTTAACTATAATAACCAATTCTACTGACTTCAGCACAAGGAATTACTACTTTTAGTTTGGTATGAATCGTTTCAAATGTTTTCAGAAATATATGTTTTGTATTTTTAATATCTTTATTTATATGATACATTATTCTATAGCTGGCTTTCATATACTTGCCTTAGAAAAAGTCAATTCTTTTAAATGGTTGTTTGATAACCTATATTGTGAGAGTCTGGTTCAGTTCATTATACCGTCTTCCTGGTAATTAACAGACTCTCAGTTGGCATTTAATTTTTGCTATTACTATTATTTCTGCAATAAATATTCTTGTGATAGTGTGTGTCATAAATTCACAGATAATCTGACCATTTAAATGTACTATAGGAAGTAGTTATCATTAATTTTAACGGTAAGGCAGGCAAGAGTTATCATATGTAATAATCACAATAAAATTTCCTTAGTGCTGATTGTTCGCCAAATACTGTTTTAAGTTTTTTACATGTATTAACCAATGGACTTTTAAATAACCTAATAAGATAATGCCCCTTATTGAAAAGTCTTATTCCACATATTGGTAAATTGAGTCACTGGAAGGTCAATGATGTTTGTTAAGTGTCAGGAAACTAGTAACGTGCACTAGAACATCTAGACATTAGGCTGCACTGTCTTTCAGACAGTGTGTCAAAATGATAAAAGTTGTTTGACACTCCCTTGGGGAGCTTCAGTGCCTGCAGTTGTTTTGGGATGGGGAGAGGGTATGGGGATGAAGGTTCAGTCTGCCTCCGTGAACAAGATTTATGGAGTGGCTAAGAGAGAAAAATCTTAGAGATATTCATATGAACTCCAGTGACACAGTTTTATTCCTTACATGCGTGTCCTTGGATGGTACTTTATCAATCTTGCATTTTAAGCCTGTGAATAAAGTGTAGTGCATCCAGGAGAAAGAAAAAATAAAATCAGGATGGATGTAAGTACTAAGAATAAAAGTTAAAGAAGGAGCTAGGTTGCTCATTCTCTCAGTGACTGTCCATTGAGTACTGACCATACACATGGCCCTGTGTGGATGCTGTGGCAGAAATTAAGTACTTTCACCCCTATCCCTCCAACACTGTGCCTGTTGTACATTGATGAAGATGAAGCTCAGGGAAAATAATTGCAGGACAATGAGCAAGGTGAGTGGAGGAATGACAGGGGATATCTATGGCCTACTTGCTTTACATTGGGCAACATCCAGATTATCATCTCATCCAGTTCCTACCAGGAGCCATTTCACAACTAAGAAAACAGATGCACTGAAGTATTAAGCATGTGAAGAAAGTGTAGTGCATCCAGAAGAAATAAAATGTAAAATCGAGGATGGGTGTAATACTAAGAATAAAAGCCAAAGAAGGAGCAACTTTGCTCCTTCACTCAGTGCCTGTCCATTGAATAGTGACCATACACAAGGCTCTGTGTGGGTGCTGTATGTCTTAGCCCTGTATGCTAAGAAACATGGCTAGTCATTTTTGATTCAAACTTAGGTCTGCCTCACTCTGAATATCAAGTGTCTCCCACTCCCATCCCTAGCATTCTTTAGAAAACAGAAGATAAATGAGAAAAAAAAAATTACTCTTTTCAAGTAAATGAAGAGTTCTTATAAGAGGTCCACAGAATGGATGGGTAATTCAGAGAGTGTCCAGATGATTGTATGGAGACACTTTGTGTTAGATAAAAAGCACTATGTAGAGAGAAATCTCGTTCTCAGAAAATGAAGGTACCTAGGGCTGATATTTGGATGGACTCTTCTAGAAGGTTTGCAGGTCTTGCTAAAATGTTGAAATACATCAGACTCTTTGATACTAACTGTTGTCCTGGATCTCATGACCGTCTCTCAATACCCCAGGTGCCCTTATCCCACTCGGGGCTCATTTTCATCCCTATCACTTTGAATACCATTATCTGACCTTCAGTCTGAGAAATGTATCACCTTCTCTTTCCAGGTTCCTTTCACCTTTTCCATCAGATACTGAATTCAAGCCAGAGAAGTTCATTGTTGTTGTTGTTTCTAAACACAGGCATTTGTGATGCCATTTTGTTATCCTTTCTGTATCTGTTACCATGCTTGGAGAAGAGCCAGTATAGGTATCTTAATCTTTGAACTTTGAATCCTATGTAAGAGTGACCTAGATAGCATGAAAGAATCCACTATGGCCTCCATCTTGAACTGTTCTCATTTTAATTTGAAATGTATGACAAATACCCAAGCCAAGACCAAAGCAGGAGATGTTGCCAGCAAACAGGGACAACTATCTTCATGTGCACAACCAGTCGCAAATAAAACCAAATTAACATTCTCAATCAATGTCTTTTAACCCAATAATCAGAGGAAGGAGGTAAGAAGCCTTGACCTCTGAGTTTCTCAAGAAATATCCTAGTAAGGATGATTTTCCCCCTTAGATCATATCCGATACACAAGGATACAAGGAAGAAAAGAACAGATTAGTCTGAGTAGGCAATGTAGACCAAAGCCAGCCAGTGTCATCCCACGGGGGTTAATTTGTTCATCTGTCTTTCCTCTAAGGCCAAGAACCTTTTCTGTAACTCATAGAGATAAATATTCCCAAAGAGATTGAGGAGGAGCAAGGCAAGTTGGCACGGTGGAGCGAACTTCTTAACCACCCTGCAGATGGGACTTCTAGAGAATTCAAGAGGGTTTGTTGCAATGTGTTTGCATGTTCATGGAAACTTGTAGCAGGTGGTGAGTAGACCTATATGCTTTTGGAGTTAGAGAGATGCATGCAAATGAACTTGACCTTTGAAGGCCCCCTTGCTGTCTTTCTCACATCAAAGAAAATTAACAGTACAAAATATGAAGTGCATTCCTGACACTATTTACCATGAATTTTGTCTTCTTTGGCCTTGCTGTTACAAAATAGTATAGAACGGGACCTTTCATATCACTTCTCCCTCATTAGTTACTATCTCTCCTTGACTGCAAAGTGAAATACAGAAATTAAATTACTTCATCCAAGCCAAGTTTGAATGCCTGCTCCATTTACCCCAGGACATCTTGTACTTCCTCTTCCCTGCACTGCATGGAACCAACTACTTCCGACTTCTGATGGCCAACTTCCGCTTTCTTAGGCTGTTTAGCTGTCCTTTCTGTCAGCACTGAGACCTGTTCCTCCAACACTCTCACTCACACCCGCCCAACTACAGAAGACTCTGACTATTACAGTCTAACCTGCTGCAGGCAGGACCTAGAAAAAAAAAAACCCTTTCCAAAGAATGTGGGATTAACAAACACCGAGGTGTTACCATTCTTGATTTGAACCTTGAATTCAAATGATACATTAATTGGGTGAATTTGGTGAGTTACATAACCTTTGTCTTCATTTAGAACAGCACAGTATAACTGTTTTTGCAGAGGCAATATGAGAATTAAATAGGGTTATTTTAGGCAAGAATTCTAGCATAATGCAAGGGACATAAGAATATTCAATATGTACCTAGCCACCTAATACTATTGATATTCTCCCATCAACAACAACAACAAAATTAAAATGAAGAAATTTTACTGATCACATAACTTCTCTGTAAGAGGAGACAAAAAAATCTAATATCAAGTTTAAAACTTTTAAAGGATTTGATTTCTAAAACAAACTCAGTTTCTGAAACAGAAAGAACAGAATCATAGAACATTTTAGCTGAATTATCATGTGGATATCTACTCATATTTTTTGAGATGAGA
The DNA here is from genome assembly GCF_045843805.1 of Urocitellus parryii. NCBI lineage: Eukaryota > Metazoa > Chordata > Mammalia > Rodentia > Sciuridae > Urocitellus > Urocitellus parryii. Next base: position 174,161,998 of record NC_135537.1, on the reverse strand, counting down.
AAATGAGGCTAATATCTTGACTACCATAATATTTTGGCTATTGCATAACCAAAATGATCCAGTGAGTCTTCATCACCAATGGAATGACCTGTAAGAAATGTTATATCCTGTATAGATACACTTGACTTCTAATGAAACATCTATGTTTTATCTTCTCAAAGCCACCCAACCCTGGCCAGTATATGCCCAAAGAAATCAATTCTTTACTCTTTGCTAGAACAAGCCACAACTCAACAACGTAATGTTTTTTTAAATGAATACAAAAATATGGTTTTAAGTTTAATCTTTTTAAATTTAAATTTTAAATGTTATTTATTACTTTGGATAGCATAATAATTTTTTTTCTCCATGAAAGGTCTACCCATGCAGGTAAATTTTAGAATCCCAAATCAGTTCTGAACTTAATGAAAGATGACCATCTGAGTTATTTTTAGTAGGAGAGACTGCATGTCTTTGGAGCACACATATACACACGTACCCTTAGATTCACTAACACAACTCACACATATACTATTACACAAACATGTTTACACATCATACACATGCATGCCATCACACACACACACATTTAAATAACATGTATATTCACTCATATACACGCATTTATACATAGGTATGTTGCTATTACTTCATGTTGAATATCCAAGAGCTACTAAATAACTTAGAACCAAATCTATGATCCATATCTATCTACCAAATGATATGGTTTCCATTGTTTATGAGTCAAAAATTACCCTTGGCTTTAGCTTCATATTTCATATTCTGGCCTTACTCCCCCTAGTGTTTATGAATTTATATTATACATAATTTTGGAGACTTCTGTAGTTCTCTGAAATAAGACCAAGAATGAACTAATAAATGTACACAGCAAGGATAAAGTTTAGCACATGCAATCAGTCAGGCTGCATTTAATGCTAGTTCTTCTGGAAAAGTCACTTAATTGGTAGCCACAGGTAGCAAAGAGAGAGAGACTGTGTTCACTAATATAGTTAGGGATTTTCAATTTATGGCATTTCCCCTTCCATCGGCTAATTCATCAGGACAATCGATCCTTTTGTTCAACAAACTGTTTTCAAAATTAAGTATAACTTATAAAACTTTAAAACACTATTTGCAAAAGTGCTATAATGAAACCATTTGATTTAGGGAAGATACTGTTTGAAATGGAAAATGAATGCATTTGACAATATATTTTTTTTTAAATATGTGTGACTCACTTGGACCTCAGCAGCCCAGATTCAATGGCCTGCTTCTCCAAAGGGGCTGAGACTACAGCTATCAGCCTTACCACGACAGTGTCTCCTGGAAGCAGCCCAAGATGACAGAACCCACACCTGTTTCTTGCCACCAGTGCTGGCCCTGATGAGACCGACCTGGAGAATTCTAGTCCTCTCTTAACAAGACCAGTCAAGGCCCAGGTTCTAAGGGACTCAGATTGGCAGAACAAACTCCACCCTCTTTCCTCACTGCCAGTGTGTTTCCATCTGCCTTATAATGGGGGACCAGGAAGCCCGGTTCCTTGTCTCCACAGACTCACGGGGAATAGGGAGGAACCTTCATTCATTTTCTTTTGGCTTGTTATTTTTTTGTTATCATGAGAGTTTGCTTTCTCTGCATAAAGACCCATTCATGTAGAATAAAGGAATTTGATCGATCTACTTTTAGGATCTGAAAAAAAAAAAAAAGTTCAATACAATTAACATATCCACTAACTAATTGAACAACTTTCAGCGAATTACCAGGACATTCTGGATTGTCATTTCTAAGGTTTAGTGATCCCCTAGCTAAGTTCGCCTAAGTCCCTTCCAGGTCTATTTAAAAATTTGTAACCGTATTCCGGTATCCTGCTTCTAATCCAGGCCTCTAGCCTGGAAATGAAGATAAAAATAATTTCTATAGAGAAAGCCACCGAAGCAACCGTCCTCTAGGAAGGACAAGGTCCTTCCCATGTGAAGTTCAGTGCCTTTTGCTAACGCCTCAACATACATTCACCAGCAAAAAGTACAGTGGGAGGAATCTTAATCAACCTTAGGGGTAGCTTCCTGAATCTGCTTGTTTCCCAGTGAGATTTTAGAGATGGTCCACGCTCTTCTAGGAGATAGCTTGACTGCAGGTCTGCACAGAGTCAACAGAAGCGAGGAGGAGGTCTCTGTGACTAATGTTTCTCCAATTTTTTTTCTTTATTTCCGTATCATTAGAAACAACTGCAAACGCTTCACATAATTGCAATTGTTATAAAGGAAGAATGTGGACTTCTGACATGCTGTAAGATACTGTGATCTGAGTCTGTTTGAAAAGTATTTAAAATCTCTTGCTCTTTGGGAGGAAAATTTGAGCTATACCTCTTATTGGCTGGGTGCCCAGAGTAAAGAACAATATAGATGATTCCTTACAAAGGAGAGAGAGAGCATACCTCTTAATGAACCCTCAAAAAGTACAGACTGTGCCTGAGGCTTGTTAAGTGGGAAGGGATCGGTAGAGCTAGGTTATTCTAATCTTGAAAGGAAAGCAGCTCCATTATTGCAACTGGAAGGAGCTTTGAGACCAGATGAACCCTTTATTCAAGGATCAACTTAAGAGCCTTCTCATTCTCCTGCTCCCTGACTCTCATTTCCTCCTTATTATGTAAGATAAACCCTAAAGCTAAAGACGTGACATGAGACTCAGAAAGGAACTTGGAAACATATAGATTACAAAAGCAATGTTTACTCAGGAACTTGTGATTGTTTTATCAAAGTTGAACAGGTCTTTTCATGCAGATTGGAACGAGTTCCACATTTCCAGAATTTTCACCCATTCAAGCACCAGAATGCCTTCACCTACGCCATCTCTTGCTGCATATAGTTGTCTCCTGTTCAGTCTGATGAACAGGCCAGTAGGGTGGACCACACACTGGGAAGAATGTGGCCAAAAGCTCAAATTTTGAGGCACAGGGACAGCAGCTAGTCTGTGTGACCTGTTCCTATGTGTCTACCACTGAATTCTTAGTCTGAGTATTAATCCTTCTGGGACTAGGAGAACTCTTTGCATTTCCAGGAACAAATACACTAAAATGGAAAACTGCCTACCCTACCAACTTGACCACATGACATAGACTTTCATAAAGTCCAATGTTTCTCTTCAGCTTTAACAACGACAAAATAATGAATCCGTTCCTTTTTAGAGAGTAAGACCCCATTTGTCATTGTTGGATATGGAAATACCTTTAACTCCTTAGATTCCTCCCCCATTTCCTCACTTCTTTCTAAAATCTCCCAGAGCCTCTTATTCCTTAATAAATATAAATCAAATTAGTCAAATTTTTAAAAAATGCTCTCAGTGTTAAAAATCATTAGGATTGCCCCACACCAACAAAGCTGGGAATCAATAGTTTTGAGCAGGGATCAGCTGTTCAACCTATAGCCAGCTGGTCAAATGCAGCACCTGCCATTTTTATGTGTCTCATAAGCAAAGAGAGTTTTCAAATTTTAAGCAAAGTTTCAATTAAAAATGGAATACTTTTAATATGTAAAATTTATATGAAATTTAAATACCAATGTACAAAATAAAGTTTACTGAAACACTATCAGGTTCGTTTGTGTATGTCTTGTTGGTGGATGCTTTTTGACTCCAACAGCAGCTAGAAAGTAGTTAAAACAGAGATCATATGGACCACAAAGCATAAAAGATTTACTATCTTATTGTTAGGATTCTCCAGAGAGACAGAATCAACAGTAGACAGAATGATAGATGATACAGATAGATGATAGTTAAATAGATAAGAAGAGATTTACCATGAATGATTGACTCATGTGGTTATGGAGGCTGAGAAATTCCACAACCTGTCATCCGCAAGCCGGACGTCCAGGGAAGCCACTGGTGCCATCCTAGTCCATGTCTCCAACACTGAAAGCCAAGGGACCCAATGCACTAAGTACAGGTCTGTGTCCTAGGGCTTTGAACTAGGAGTGCCAACTGCTGAAGGCAGAAGACAGATGTCCCAGTTTGAACAGAAAGCTCATTCATCTTTCTACCACCCCTTTGCTCTGCCACTCAAGCTATGGCATCATGCCCACCACATTGGTGAGTGTGATATTCTTCATTCAGTCTACCAATTCACAGGCTACCTTTCTCCAGAAACGCTCTCACCAACACATCTAGAAATAATACTTAGCCAGCTCTCTCAGTAGCTTTTAATCTGATCAAATTGATGCATAAAATGAACAACCACATTTGGTCTTTAGACAAAGGATTTGCTGGCCAATGGCTTATAAACTCAATTTTACTTAAGTGTTTAAATTTGGTGGGCCTTAGAAACAAGGATGTTAAGAACATGCAGGATTCAGGGAAAGACACAGCCTTCTTCAGCGGTGGGATTCTCTCTCCTGTTGCTAAAAAGAAAAACACCGAATCCTTCATTTGGAAACATACTGTGCCAAAGGAGATGTCGAAAATTGGGAGAGCTGTTTTTATTATCTGCAGATGCCCAAGAGTTAGATACAAAATTGATTCTACATATACTTGGAAGTCAGAATATGTTTGCTCTGAAAAACTGAGTAAAATCTTCCCTAGTGGAAGATACTTTAGTAGGGTGTGTGGATCTCTCTTTATGGCATGCACGTTCCCCTGAAAAATGTTATATATATATATATATATTTTTTTTTTTTTTTACAGTTCACACTGAATCATTTTTGTTACTGCATTTAATGATAATGTCCATGCAGAAGAAAATCTCTGTTCTGAAGTTTCCTCTTTTTCTCTTACTATAAACCATATGAATTATCACATGTTGCAAAACAAAGCATGGCACATTTAGCTATTAAAACAGCCCACATTTGTTATGCCACTGTCTCTGGGTCAGTGGTTATTCCTAGCTTAGACAGGTTCTCTGCTTCTAGATATCAATAGGCTCCAATCAAAGAGCAGGTGGGGGCTGCCATTTACTCTCAGGGCTCAACTGGGGAAGGATCCTCTTCCACTTATGTGTGGTTGTTGGAAGAATTCATCTCTTTTTTTCCGGAGGGTGGAGTTCAGGTCTTGGTTGTACGGAGGCTATTGGCCAAAGGCCTCACTTACTTCTTTTCAGGGGGCAGATCACAACCATCAATCTGCCTGATCAATGCATGTAATGGGTAATCTCTTCCTACAATTTATAAACTCCTGTGCCGGGATTATCGATGTAATGTCCCACTACTTTTGCTGTATTCTTCTATTTATTTTTTTTTTAGTAAGAAAATATATACTTTTGTTATATTAACTTATATTTTTACATGTTTGTTAGTGCATAATACTTATACATGATATTTGGATTCATTTTGAAATAATGATAAAGCACAGAATACATTTTGCTTCTCTTCAGTCCCCAGTACTTCCCCCTTTCCCTCCCCTCCTCCCTCCTCCTTTCTGCCTTCCTCTACTCTACTTCCTTCTATTTATTTGAAGTTTTTTAAGTTAGTGCTTTATAGTGTACATAAAGGTACATGTCACTGTAGTATAGTCACATATATATACACATAGCAGAGTTGGGTCATTTCATTCCACTCTCCTCCCATTTTTCCATCCCTCCTCTCTCCTCCTCAATCCCCTTCCCCTGCTCCAGTCACCTCTCTTCTATTTTCATGGAATTTTCCTCCCACACCCTTTTTAATTTCCCCTTATTTAGATCTAGCTTCTGCAAATGGGAGAAAATATTTGACCCTTGATTTCCAGAGTCTGGCTTATTTCACTTAGCATGATGTTCTCCAGTTCCATCCATTTACCAGCAAATGTCGTAACTTTATTCTTCTTTATGACTGAGTAAAATTCCATTGTGTATATAGACCACATTTTCTTTATCTCATTCATCTGCTGACAGGCCCCTTGGCTGGTTCTATAGCTTAGCTATTGTGAATTGGGCTGCTAAAAACATTGTTTTGCCTGTGTCACTAGAGTATGGTGATTTTAGGTTTTTTGGGTAAATACTAAGGAGTGATATAGCTGGATCATATGGTGGTCTCTCTCTCTCTCTCTCTCTCTCTCTCTCTCTCTCTCTATATATATATATATATATATATATATATATATATATATATATATATTTAGGGTGGGGTACCAGGATTGAACTCAGGGGCACTCAACCACTGAGCCACATCTCCAGCCCTATTTTATATTTTATTTAGAGACAGGGTCTCACTGAGTTGCTTAGTGCCTTGCTGTTGCTGAGGATGGCTTTAAACTCTCAGTCCTCCTGTCTCAGCTTCCCAAACTGCTGGGATTACAGGCCTGCGCCACCCCACCTGGCTATATTCTCGATAATTGTTATTCTAATTGGAGTGAGATGAAATCTCAATGTTTTGATTTGCATTTTCCTGATTGCTAGGGATGTTGAATTTTTTTTTCATATATTTGTTGGCCATTTGTGTTTCTTCTTTTGTGAAGTGTCTGTTTGGATCTTTTGCCCACTTATTAATTAGAGATTTTTTTGGTGGGGTGTTAAACTTTTTGAGTTCTTTGCATATTCTGAATATTATCCCCTGTCAGAGCAGCAGTTTCCTAAGATCTTTTCCTATTCTATAGCTCTCTTCACATTTTTAATTGTTTTTGGGGTTACGCAGAAGTTTTTAATCTGATATCATCCTATTTATTGATTCTTGATTCTATCTTTTGAGCTTTAATGGTCTAGTTAAAGAAGTCACTGCCTGCACCACTGTGCTGGAGTAGTAAGCCTGTATTTTATTATTTTAGTTATAGGCCAATGACAAGTTCCACCCACATTCACGGGAAGGGAGATCCAGGGGGTACAAATACCCAGTCTTTGAAACTGTCCATAACATATACCTAAGTAATTTTTGTTTTGCAGATCAATCAGAGCTGACCTCAAGAAGAGGAACAAAAAATTGTAAGCATCATGAAAGAAGTCCCAAGGAGAACTATTGATTTTTATTTTCACTTTGATAAATTTGGTCTTTTTCAATTTTTAATAAGTAGAAAGACAAGATTTGTTTTATAATGTTGAAGCTTCCCTGGCTGACTCTAATGTCCCCTCCTTGTTCTATCACCATACCCAATATGTGTTTCTACCCCAGCATTAAACACATTGACTGGTGAGTTTATCTGGCTCTCTCACCATATTCTGAGTTCCCGGAGGTCACAGACTTCAGTGTGATCATTCCAATCACGCCTGGAACAAATGAACCCTAAACAAATGCTTGCTGAATATGTAAGTGAAGAAACAAATGAATGAATTCAACTATCTTCATGGCTTTTTCCTCTTGACCCAACTTTTGTAATAACTTAATATCATTCATGTAAGTCATGATTTATTTACATATTTTTGTCATGTGAACGTCGTATAAATTAATGTTTTTGTTTTCCAAATACTGTTTACTTAAAACACACAATTTGTACCAGTTTCTCAGACCTGAAATTTAAAACTAGTGCTTTTGATTTAAATTCCTTGCTTGGTTTACTCCTAGAACTCTTCTGACATGATTTTTGACCTTGATTTGAAATGCCTACCAATTCACCTTGATGACAAGCACACTATATAGGTCAAGTCACTCGATCCCCACTATCCTGTGAGTTTAAAAAGTAAGGAAGGACATTTAGTCAAAGAATCCTTCCAAGGAGACGGGGCCTGAGAAGGGTGGAAGCATATGTGTTTTTCGTAGTTAGAATCCAGAATGTTCTGAAATGAACCAAAGATAAATTTATCTTAGCAGCCCCTTTGCTGGGGTATAAAGAACTTGGGAGAGAATGTTTTGGTGAACTTGTATACCGCACTGTAAATATTTTTGCTAAAATTATAGAATCGTCTGTTTCCTTTCAAATTGCCTCAGGACCAGGCAAGAACAATGAGTTTTTAATGTGGAAATTTCATGTGCATGCTTCAGTTTCTTCCTTTTCTTCTTCAACTTTGCCAACTCTCGTGTTATGTCTAGTGAAGATTGATTGATTGGTGCTTTTCTGGCCTACCCGGTGCATTATGCAACTCTACCAAAATCAGGGGAGACTGCCCTCAGTTTACAAGCTTGCTTTGTTGAAGCTGAGAAGAGCCTCATTAGATTCACACTGATTTATTTACTTTATGGAATGATTTTATATAGCCTAAAGCTTGGACTTTCTCTTCCATTTCTTCTTTGAAATTAAAAAGAAAGAGAGAGAGAGAGAGAGAGAGAGAGAGAGTTAGTGAGATGGTGAAACTTGGTTTGTTCCTCAGGGTGCAGAATAAACACATTCTGTGTTCCACTGCTGCTTCAACAAAATGATAAAAATGGCTAGTTTAGAATGTGCAAGAAAGGAAGATCTTGAAATTTCACTTTTTCTCCCTCGCCCCAGAAAAATGACAATAAGGCAGAAAAGAGAACTTAAATGGACAACTTGCAAAAGGAATCAAGTTATTCTTACATAACAGCAGAAGAGGAAGATGTTGGGGAGCAAGGATGTATTTCAGGAGATAGAAGGCTTTTGAACCAGGGTCACTCTGCCTGGCCTCCCCATCACAGAGAGACTTCAAGTAGGATGTTAGTTCCCAAGAGTGATGCTGAAATATGTGCACCCATGAATGTGTCCACATCCAAACAGCGACATTGCCAAGAATGGGCTCCAGCTCAGCACATCAGAATGAGTTTGCTCCAGATTCTCAAGAAACATACTTTTCGCTTCCTCTAAATGACAGGTCCCAACAGAAACATCTCCCATATACGTGGGCTTCCTGGGATAGCAGTTCAATGGCAGTGTCCTTTCTTGGCCTCATTATAAGGAGAGCTGCGTTGATAATCCAAGGTATTACCGCAGGTTCAATAACCCTTGTAGGGTGAGACAAGAAACTTCTACTGTCAGTGAAGACAAAATTCAAAGGTATGAATTCATGCATATAAGGCATACTTAGAGAGTGGCATGGATTAAATCCCCCCCCTTCAAATATTGAATTCTCAACAATCAGCAGCTTAGAAGGTGCTTATCTTGGAGACAGGGTCTTTCCAGAGGCAATTCAAGTTAACTAGGTCGGTGTGATGTGTCCTAATCCAATATGACAGGTGTCCTTAGTTGAAGAAGAAAAGAGGACAAAGAAAAAACACCGATGGACAACCCAGGTGATGTCACAGTGAAGAGGTTGTCATCTGTTAGCTAAGCTGGGAGGCCTCAGAAGAAACTAATCCTCGGGACACATTGATCTCAAATCAGATTGATTCCAGGCTCCAGAATTGTGAGATAATAAATTTCTGCTTTGTTAACCACCCATCTCTACTTGTTCATTATGGAGGCCCTAGAAAATTTATACAGAAAGTTAGTCTTCTGATGAAGTTGCCCTTTTTAGGCAAGAGTTCTATTTTTGGATGGAATTAAAGTCACCCCTTGTTGTGATATGGGGTTTTATTTTTCCTACAACTATCTGTTATCTGTTTGAGTGGTGTCACACATTATCCCACCGGATTTCCCTTTGCTTTCTGCCACGTATCATGGTATCAATACTCTAACCAACTCCTTGGTAGGTACTAGAAGTATTCACAGAAGACCTAGCAGTTGTCTGAAGAGGTTATAATGTTGGAATTAGGGACCACCCAGGGTGATAGAACCATTGCTCAAGCCTACATGGATAAGCTTAAATCACATTCTCTGAAATCCATTTCTCTTAAGTGAAAATGGCTACTCAATATAATGCAAAAGTATTAAAATGGAAGCAGATGATATATTTGAAACTTCTTCAAATCTGTGAAATGCTATACAAACCCATTTGGATCTTTAGAATCACCTTGGGATATAAGTGTGACTGTTATCAATGGCTTCATTTTTTGGCCAAGGAGACAAAGACTCAAAGTACTTAAGGGATTTGTAAAGGTCATGGTTTAGATGAGTGGACAGTGTAGGAATATTCAAAGGTGAAATGATTATATGATGAGTGTTATAACCTAATTGGTCAATTAATCTACTTGATAAATTAATAATTTGAGAGGGCTACTGGATGGTAATTGTAGATAGGTAGGGTGGTAACTATGCACAGGATGGGAGAAATATGTCACTGGGCATGTTCTTGGTGTCTAGAGCTCTCTCTCTGCTTCCTGGCCACCATGAGCTGAGCCACCAGCCTCCATTCTTCCCTATGATGTTCTGCTTCACCTTTGACCCAGAGCAATGAAGCTGGCTGAGACCTCTGAAATCAGGAGCCCAAATAAGTTTTTCCTCCTTGAGGTTTTCCTTATCAGATATTTTGGTCACAGTGAAGAAAAGCTAACAAAGTAAATGATGTATTTGAACCTCAGTCTCAGGTCTTCCAATTTGAAAGTCTACGCATTTCCTATCTCTCAGAAATTGACTCTGTATGCCTAAAATATCCAACTAGGACATGCATGAGCAGCATGTAACATATGCTTGTCACAGAGTGAATGATCAGTAACTTTAGAAGAGATTAATATTGATATTATAGTAAAGGTCTGAATTAATAAGGAAGAGATTTGTGTCAGTTTTATTTCATTTACTACTTAACAAGGCATCTTTACTCATATAAGTCTTCTGTTAGACAGCCTTGGTAAAAGTATTAGAAAAACTCATTAGTCTACTTTATTAAAGTATATAGTATTATATGTATAATTTTTTATTTTTTATATCTGTGACTCATGACATTATATTTTCATTTTACAGTCCCAAACGTAGGATATATCATTATAGAAAAGTGTGGAAGAGTCTTAACCGATTCTGATCCACAGTTCTACCTGTAATAAACATTTTGATTTAAGAAAACTAGCAAATACTGTTTAGGCAATTTGTAGTCAATTAAATAGAGGGGTTTTACTTATTTTCATTTAATGGATTGTATTGAAAACTTATTATATTCTTGGACTTATGACAAGCACCAGAAAACTGCATAAAATAATATTTGAGGAAGGTGAATACAGGACAGTGAGAAATAACATATGGGAGGAAAAGATAAGAAGAAACCATTATGAAGCCTTGTGTAATTCAGGTTTGACCTAAGTTTGTCCATAATAATATCTAACATTTTACTAATTTCCCACGAAGTTCCAGAAACCTCACATTTTTATGAAAAGTTATTCAAATTTTTATATAAGACAAAAGATTATGTCACCATGAAAGAGGATAAGCAGCCTACCTAAGTTACCTGATTTTCTATGGAATATATTTGCATGTGATGCATCCTTTGCTATTGCTTATGTTGTTGATTCTGCACTGTCAAATATTAACTTGTAAAAGATTGATAAGGTGCAATGTTCTTTGGGAAAGAGGACCTCAAATGCTACCATTTTTCCCCTTTACATTAATTATTTCTGTATCTAACTTCGAAGCCTTACTGCACCTGATTCTCATTTGGACCAGCATCTTCCCAGGGATTTTCTCATTAGTGAGCTAAGGAGATCTTGAACATTTTTCTGAGAGTTGTTATTAGCTTTTGGAAAATTATGTTTTGTAAACATGTATTATTTTATCCAAACCTGGCTTTGCTGCTAATTGACTCTTTCTCACAGACTTGGGACACTTAAAGCAAATTTCCCAAATGCTATAGAATTAGCAGGTGATATAGTAGAACATTGTGGTAGATATCTATTATCTTTTCCTGAACAAAAGCTATGTTAGACCTTCTAATAACACAATCTGCATTTCTTATGGGGAAACTCCTTCATCCTCTGTCAATCCATACTGTTGAATGAGATGAATCACATAGAGCACCACCCTCCCAAGCAACAAATTACAAAGTCCAAACATCCACACAAATGAAGAACAATCTCAGTGTGCATCTCTGTGCCAAGTGTCTCCCAGCTACTTAAGAAAGAACCCCAGAGAGAGATCACATATGTAGTTGGATACTCTTTGAAAAACCCAGGCCGACTGTTCTCCATTCCTAGATGTTCTCAAAGCTGCATTTCTTATGAAGCACTAGGATACTGGGTTGCAGTAACTTTGCTGGATACCTACTCACATGTGAGCAGTTCCTTCCCTTTATGATATTCACTGTTCTTACCATGGAAGCTTAAACCCCACCCAAAGGAACATTCAGCCTAAAACATCCCTCTCCTTCGACCATCACTGTCGTTCTCCTCTCTGCTCATTAATTAACCCAAACCAGAACCTCTTCCTCTTACCCTAAATAAAAGACTCAGCCAGACTGAAACTCTCTTTAAATTAAATAGGCCCTATTATTTCTGGCCTGCAATGTATGTTTTTATGAGAGCTGATCAAGCATAACAAGACTAGTTCTCAAACTCAGACATTATGTGAATAGTATTGATTTGGGTTCTTTGTCTTGTTAGTCTGAACTCTAAATTACCAAAGACCGTATTGACAGGGGGGATTATGTTACAGGGCACTGCAAGTACAAAGCCAGATAGCGTGTGTTCTGAACTCAGGGATTGAGAAAGGATTCAGATCTTACCCCCCTGCCCCGATTTTCCTATAGCTCCCTGAAGTTATGGTTACAGATTTATAGATGTGACAAGAGACACTGTTGACCTAGAGTGAGACCAAAACCTGGCAGGCCAAAATCTGTTTGAATATTAATGCAGAGGGGTTTGATGTTCATTATCTACTGATATACATTGGTGGATAGAAAGAAGTTTCAAGGGGCTTAAATTAATGTCTGGTCTCCAGGTTTGCTTCTTTGCCTATTATTTAACTCCTTGGTGCTCAGGATCATTAATTGACTAGCCCTTCCCCCCCCCCTCCCATTAAGGAGCATCCTATCTTAGCCTATTGAATCCTCAACAAAGAGGGTAAAGAATTAGAAAAAGGGTCAGGGTGGGAAGTGCCAAGACAAATTTGAGTAATTTATCTGGCAGGTAAGAGAGAGAATAAAGACATGAAAGAAAAATCAGAATTTTCCTCCCTCCTTGGTGATTTTCAAAAGAACCTACAAGAGATTTAGATATTTTTTCTTTATCTTTAGATATTTTTTATTTATCCTTAGTTTCAACTTATGTTTGTGTGTGCTTGCATGCATGTACCCTTCTGTAAAATTTAATACATGTGGTGATAATTCATATAAATACCATGCCAATTAGGAAATAGAAGAGTTCCATCATTTTTAAAAAAAGAGGAAAGAAAATCCTTCATGCTTCCCTTTATACTTACATAATCCTCTCGCTCATTTCTCTAATCCCTGGAAACCACTGATCTATTATCTGTCACTATAGCTTTGCCTTATCAAGAATGTCCCATAACTGGAATCACAAAGTATATAACCCATAAAAATTGGGGACTCTCATGCAGAACAATTCTTTTGAGGTTTTTAATTTCAAGCAAGTTCTCAAGTGTAATAATTATTTATTTGTTTTTTATTGCTTATTATGTTTCATTATATATATATATATTCTCATTTATAAACATATATCAGATAATTTATATATATATATATATATATAAAATCTCCATTATATCACATTCCATTATATGTGTATCAAATTATATATTTTGTATTTATATATATGTTTGTAAAAATCTGAAATATGTGTGTGTATGTGTAACCCTATTGAAGGACATTGTTTCTAGCTTGGGAAATTTATGAATAAGTTTTCTGTGAACACTTTTGTACAATTTCTGTGCATATGTTTGTGAACCTAAGTTTTTATTTTTCCAGAATAAATACCCAGGGATTGGATTCTTGGGTTACATGATAAGGGTTTATTTAACTTTATAAGAAAAACTGAACTCTTCACCATCAGCATTACATCATTTTGTATCGGCACTAGCAGTGTAAGAGCTCAGGTTCCTCAACATCGTCTTCGGCTACAGGATTGTCAGCTCTTTGTTTTAACCAGCCTAACAGACATGCAGTGGTTCCTCCTTATGGTTCTGATTTGCATTTTCCTGATGACTAATGATGATGGCCAGCCTTCAAGTGCTCATATTCCACCCTTACATCCTCTTCCATGGAGTTCATTTCTAAGTCTTTTGTCCAGTTTGTAGTAGGAAGGTTTGTTTTCCTACTATTAAGTATGGAGGTTTCTTTAAGTATTCAGCATATAAGCCCCCTGGTCTGACATGTGACTTGCAAAGGCTTTCTACCTATCTCTAGTTTGGTCTTTTCATGATCTTAACTATCTGTTCATGAAGCAAATATTTTTAATTCTGGTTAAGTCCAGTTTATCAATTGTTTATTTCATGGACTGCACTTTTGGTGTGAAGGCTCAGAACTCTTCAAAATGCCATGTCATGAAATTTTTATGTTTTTCTAAAAGCTGTATAGCTCTGCACTTGACACTTAAATCTATGATCCACATTGAGTTTTAATGTTACATTGAGATTCATTTCTTACATATCAGAGTCCAGACATCTCATCATTGTTTGATGTAAATTCTATCAGATCTCCACTGTAATTCTCTTGCAATTTTGCCAAACATTCAGTAGCCTATTCACATGAGTCTCCAGGTCCCTCTGATCCATTGACCTACAAGCCCATCCTGTGTCCATGCCTTATGAAATAGCACACTGCCTTGGTTACTATGGCATTATAGTAAGCCTTTCCTAGGTCTTCTTTCAATTCTAGCATGTTTTGTTTCATGTATCTTGAAATCCTATAAGCAGGTATATACACATTTAGGATTTTTATTCTACTACTATATATTATTTTTCTCAGAAAATGCTTTTGTTCTAAAATCTGTACTGCCTAATATTAATAAAGTCCCTCTAGCTTTTTTTGATTAGTGTTTGTATGCTGTATCTGTCTCCTTTTGCAGTATTAATAATCCCTCTCTGTTGAATTTTATGTCTTTTCTCAATTCTTCACCATACCTGTCTTGTATTTTACATAAACCATGTTTTTTTTGCCATTCTAAAACATGTACCTACCCTATTAGGCACATATTGGTAGAGTTTCTATTACCTAAATTATCTCAAGACCACAAACTACCAAACACCACAATAAGCTAGCAATTATCTACCTCTCAGTTTTCTCTATGAAGTCAAAGTTGGTTGCTTCAGTAAAAACTTGCAATTATGATGAGTTTCAGAACTGAAATTACACTGAGACAACAGTAGCAGAGAAGTGTAAATACATAAGCAAAGTAATTGAGTTTTAATTTGTCAAGGTCAAAAGAGCATTTATCTCTTTAAATGTTCGGCTATTCCAGAATATAAAAAAGAGATTGTGAAAGACAAAGCATGAATGGATATAGAAAATCATAATTTTTTTTTCTCAGAGAAGGATTTTTTTTAAGTTTAATTAGCTTATTTAAAAGGAAAAAAATTATAAAATTAAGTGTTTACTGGGGAATACTATGTTAAAGAAAAATTCAAATTATTTTACGAAGCTAAAATGATCAATTGTGCTAAGCAAAATAAGTCAATCCCAATAACCAAAGACCTAATGTTGTCTCTGGTATGCAGATCCTAATTCACAATGTGGGGGGCAGGGGATAGAGGCATTTTGGACTATACCCAAGAGAGTGAAGGGAGGGGAGGGGATATGGGTGTAGGAATGATAGTAGAATCAGACATTATACCCTAGATGCAAATATGATTACATGACCTGTGTAACTCTACATCATGTCCAGCCAGAAGAATTAGAAGTTATATTCCATTTATATATAATATGTAAAAATGCATTCTACTGTCATATATAACTAATTAGAACAAAAAAAAATGATAAAGTTTCTTTAGTTATTTTACCAAAGTCTTGTAATAGGGTTTTCTTAATTGTCCCTATAATCTGCTTACACAGCAGAGATTTCATATTTTTACATAATAATTGTGATTTCTGTTCACTTTATCAAGTCTTTAATTATCAAATAAATCAGTAAAAATGAAAAATCCTTGTTTGGGAAAAAATAATTCCTTACAATAGTGTTTCTTGCTACTTAGTTTTAAGGGTTTAGCAGCATTGTACTTGGATGAAATAGGTAACCAATTACCATCTCTCAGGTCTCTAGGGGACTATTATAATCAAGTGAGCAGTACCATGTGTTATCTCACTTAATTTTACCTTCCCACATCAGGTCTGGAAATGGGAGACAAGAATCAGGAGTTCTATTACACCAAAAACATGTATGAAGATTTGAATCTGGTGTCAACATGCCTTATATACAAACCGAGATATGAAAAATTGTGGTATATATATGTATTAAGAATTGTAATGCAAAAAAAGGAGTTTACATGTATAATGGCATAATTTGGCATGAACATACTTTATATAAAAAGTTACAAAAAATTGTGCTGTATATGGGTAATAATGAGTGTAATGCATTCCACTATTGTCATGTATTTAAAAAATAAATAAACAACAACCAAAGAAATCCCATCTCGTGATTTCTTGGTCAGGGGAACAGGAATATCAGAATGATTTGTTTTTTTCCTTTGTTGAAAAGGAAGATGCTTGCAAGAATTATGATTGCTTGGGATGGCCCATGCTTATTGAGTTTATCACTGCCATAAAAACCACCTGGGAACAACAGTCAGATGAGAAGAATGTTTAGCTCTTCCTAGCTTAGTTTGATGAAGGTAAAATGTGATTGTTACATATTTGTTTTTCCAGATATTGTACACTTTACCAAAATTCCATAGACTTTATTAAATGCCTGCACTCATCATAGTATGTTGTTATCTTCAAGGGAAATATTGACCAACATATTATGAAATATTATACCCTCTATGCCAATAGAATTTTACTCTCCGCCATTATGCTTTGACTTAGTATAACTAACCAATCACAATCTTTCCTTCTCATTATCAAACAAGTTTCTGTTATCCTCTGCACTTGCCTGAAGGCACTCTGATAAACCACTGGCTGTATTTCATGTCTTCAAAAACCAGAGCCTCAGAGAACTGTGGAATGGGTATCTAGACTTTGAATGCTTCCAAAGTCAAGATATTGATACCAATTTCTGAGATGACATTGCTCAGATAACTTTCAGAAAGCTTTAGTGGACCAACAGGTCCGAGGATTTCTAGGACATTCTGAGGGTAGACCACCTGCCCCCCAGTATCCAGAACATGGACAATTTTACTTGTATATCATGAACTAATAAGAAAGAATCATATTGTAGTCCCTTGTTTACTTGAAACAAAGATAGCACTTTTTACTTGGTGTTCATGGATGTATGAAGAGATCCCCCCTCTTTTTTTTTAGTCTTTCTCTAAATAGCAATCTAGTAACCTATGCATTCATAAACTGAAATGAAATATTTCAAAGTGGTTTTACATCTCTGATTCTCAGACTTCAGGAGCAAATACATCTACCGAGTCTCATAAGGCATTTCCTGCTTTGTACCAGAATAAGATTGCACAAATCAATTGTGCAACTGAGACCAGACAGGAGCATCCCATTTGAGAATCCTTCTCAAGCAAGGAAGTCTAACAAGACCAATATTTAAGAGTTAGGATTGACTTGATACTTGGGGACAAGGTTTACAAAATTCTTACAAGAACATGAGCCTGGTTCTGGCTTACAGGTGTCAAAGCAGTTACTTTCTGTAACATCCGAAGCTTTAGCAAAATTTGTGGACCTAAAGAAATTTACGGAAATTCCTAAGATATGTGGGTGAGATTTGAGGAAAGAAATGTGTGGGGCTAGGCTTCTTAGCCTCAAGAGAAAAAAGCAAATGAAGAAAGCTTTTAAAATTCTGATCAAGATTCTTTGTGAAATTTTTCAGGCAGAAGTTAAGTCTTCAACACTAGTGTTTGCTTGATACTGCAAGTTTCTAGATTTTCAGGGAAAATTCAAGGAGGCTTATATGGTTTGTTTATACTTTTGCCAGGGCCAAAGTTAATAAGACCAGCCTTTCTTGGACAGAAGAATAAGCTCTGGATATTGTTTATGGTCACAGGAGCAGAGTGGGCAGGAAGCATTGGGGAAATGTTAGAAAAATAATCAAAATAATCAAAACTTTAGAAGGGGCCAAACAGATCACTGGAAATTCTTTCACAGAAGCACTGGGCTTCACTTTCTATTGTCGGACATTTTCATAACTCAATTCAGAAGGAAGCTGTAGATTTTTGTTGAGCATGAAGCAAATGATTTCTGACCAAGGAAACAGTGACCCCAACCAAAGAGGTGTGGCCACCTGTGGCATTAACCGGTTTTACATCGATACATCCATCTTCCTTAACTTTTTCCAATCAAATGCTGTATATCTTTGTGTGCACATACATGCACACACAAATGAGATCTGATTATTGTTTGTATTCATTAGTTAATAATGAATTAATTAGTCAATGAGTCCACATAAATTAAAATCCTTGATGTCTGTTTTTATTTGTATGAATGACATTTTAAAAAAAAAAACTGTATAAACATTATACAGTAAAATTCTGTTTTGATTAGCACTATCATTAGTCTGAGTAAAGAGCAAGCTTCCACAGGTGAGGAAAAACAAAGAAAATGAAACCACACCCAGGTTTTCAGAAATGGAAGAGGTCTAATAACTAATTACAGTTGGCCTCAGGACCAAACATTGAAACTGGGAATTCTTTTTTTGCTAAGAATCTTTTTTTAAGTGGCCGTTTTTCATAGGTTAGAAGAACAAAGAGAATATTTCCACAAATATCTGTCCATCTTAGCTGTCACATGCCAATGAGTGTCTACAATGTAGAGGAATTTTCATCTCTGCAGGCCATCATCAATTCCTCCCCCTCCACCATACTGTACCAATGGGCATTAAACTCAGGGGAGCTGAACTACTGAGCCGTATCCCCACCCCTATTTATTTATTTAGAGACAGGATCTTGCTAAGTTGCATAGTAGAGCCTTGCTAAATTTCTAAGGCTGGTTTCGCACTTGGAAACCTCTAGCCTCAGCTTCCTTGCATTTTCTAAAGTATTTCTAGGTCCTCCTCTACATATAACTGATGTCCCCACTTAGACTCTGGCCTTTGATATTAAGCTCCCAAAGAAAAATAATTTTGTAAAATGATTAAGTGTGATCATTGTCTTCCAGAGTCCCCTATACACTTAGAACACCGCTCTGACTCATAAAGCCCTACATGGCTTGGCTCCTGTGAAGCATTTCCATTGCCCAACGTCCTGCACCCACAGCAGCCTTCTTCCTGTCCCCAGCAGCCTGGCCCACCTCTGGGGACTTTGTCCCAGCTGTTCCCACTGCAAGGACTGCTGTGCCTTGTACTATTGAGGTTTCCTTCTTATCGTTCTGGCCTGTATTCAGCCTATTGCAGCCGTATAAAGTTACAACACACTTAGTGGCTTAAAGCAACACAGATGTATTATTTTGCATTTCTGTAAGTTAGAGCTAGGACAGGATTTGCTGGATTGAATCTGGGTGAGAGTAGGGCTGCTTCCTTGAAGAGGTTCTAAGGGAAAATGAGTTTCCTTCTTTTTCACAGCTTCTGGAGCCTCCCCAAAACTCCTGGACGGATGGCCTCCTTCCTCTGGCTTCAAAGCCAGTTATGTTCCATTTCTCTGATACCCAGGGAGCAAGAAAGGTCCTCTTATTTAAAGATGGTTAAATAGGACTCCCTGGAAAACCCAGGAAGATCTCCCTGGTTCAGGGACCGAAGTTGATCACATCTGCAGATTTCCTTTTGCCGTGTAAGGTCACATATTCTCAGATTCTAGCAATTTCTAGGTCCGCCATCTTGGGACGGAAAGGGTCGTTACTCTGCCTACCATATGGACTGAATCCTAATTTTCTTCTCTTCAACTAGAAGGTTCCTACTAACACGACCAAACTCTGAGTCCCTCCTTCCATTGTCACCATGTTCTCTGTTTCCTGGGGACTTCACTGAGGGATGCTTTATTGACCAGTTAGAGTCTCTTTCCCTTGGTCAGAATATTAACTCTTTTAGGACACAGACAACATGTGGCATGCATCACTGTGTTCCCAGAGCCTTGAGTGCACACTTAGCTCAATTGATAAATGTAGCATATTGACTCTCCACTCTGTAGTATGGTTATGAGGTTTATGCTACATAGTGTTTTACAAAGCAACATTAGCAATATGAGAAGCCACTTCCTGCAGTGTAGAATACCATAGGCCTGACCCCAGCACAATAACCTTTAATCGGTGATCTAATACTTTTCAATCCTGACTGGTTCTCTCTGCCTTTAAAAAGGTAAAAAGAATTATCCTAATTTGACAGATTTGTTTTGTTTTGTTTTGTTTCTGGAACCAGGGATTTGAACTCAGGGGAGCTTAACTACTGAGCCGCATTCCCCACTCCTATTTATTTATTTATTTATTTAGAGACAGGATCTTGCTAAGTTGCATAAGGCCTTGCTAAATTTCTAAGACTGGCTTCGAACATGGAAACCTCTAGCCTCCGCCTCCTTAGTTGCTGAGATGCCTTTGCACCTGGCCATATGATAATTGTAAAATAACTTAAGTGATAAAGAATATTTTTTCTAAGGTTTCAAGATTAGTAAATGGAGGCATTGGAATTTGAATCCGGGCTTTCAATTGCAAAACCCATGAAATTAACCATCATGGTGTAGAGAAACTCACAAGGAAGAGGTAGCATATCTTTGCAAACACAGACCACATTGTTTAATCCTTATTTGGTGAATGAAGAATGATTTCATGTCTACATAAACAGCCCACTCCTCTGAATATGAGCCTGACATTTTATTTTATTTTTTTCAATGTCACAACTTCCTTTACCTGTCAATAATAAGAGCAAAATTTTTTTTCTGCTGAATTAGATAACAGTTTTCAATTTCAAGAAAAATATTTTCTCAAATGTTTTTGCTACTCATAGTAAACAGCTACAATAAAAATACATTTAAGTTTAATCTGCTTTATTAACATTTCTAACATCGCTCAAATCTAGACAATCTATAAAGCCATAAGTCAAACATTGATTTTTTCTAACGATTTCCGGCTTCCTTGGCTGATTTAATGCTGTCAGCGTAGTATCACTGAATGCAGGGACATGAAGATGTGTGAAATAACACATATTTCCTTCCTGCCTGCCTACATCCATTCTTTCTTTTCCTCCTGCCCCCCCTTTCCTTCCTTCCCTCCTTCCTCCCTATGTCTTTCTCATTTGAGATGACAAGCTAGTTTGTTTAGGGAGGTTGCAGTTGATTCTGTAGTACACATAATGTAATAATAGACATGCCTCGTGTTCAGTACATTTTTCTGCCCCCTTCATAACACATAACTGTTAGTTTACAGCTTTGTACTAGAAACGATGATTCTCTCTTCTGTAACCACCAATTTCATACTGAATGTGTGAGCATGAACAATTTCTCAGATAGATATTTTCAAAATGTTTTGTTCGCTGTAGAATAGAAGTCTATGACATTGATGAGTGGGTCTAGTTAGTATAGGAGACTGTTACCAGGAAACAGATGAGAAGGAGAAACTCAAGGCAGGGACAGGACTCAGTACAGGCTCAAGTGGTTTGTTGGACGGCTTTGAAGAGAAAAAGAGTGATATGCTGATGGGTGTGCTGATGAGGAGATGGAAAGTGCTAGAGAAGATCAGTGGACACAAGAGGAGCACAAGGAAATTGTTGGGTATGTACAGAAATAGGGCAAGGTAAAAAGCATGGTAAATTTTGAATGGAAGACTAAAATTATATGGAACAGTGGTAGAGGTGTACTGATATATAAATAGAAGGAATAATTAAGGGTGGTAATACTGATAATGTAAACACTGACGGTCAGTTTGACAGTCCATGTTCTCTAGCCACCCAATATCACCCAAATAGAAAAGTGATCAATGATGCAATGATGAACTGGAAAAATCTATAGCAGCTCATGGAACCAGGATCACCTTACATTTAAAGATGAGTTGTAGTGAGAAAATGCAAAGGTGAAGAAGCTATGATCAGAAATATCAGGGTAAGATCTAAATATGGCAGATCCAGAGGTCAGCTGTGCAAGAGAGGAAATCACTGGAAAAGTAAAGGTGAAGACATTTCAGGGTTTTCAAAGCTGGCACCTGAGACTTTGACACCTGAGACATTGACACAGATGTGGACACCAGGTAGTAAAAATTAGGTGGTGAGCTTCCCATCAACAAGAATAAAGTGGGGGCTTGATTAATAAAGAATTCAATAAAAATGTAAAAGAAAGTATCAAAAGAAGTCTACATGAATAATTTGCAGTATAAAGGAAAATACAGATTTTTGTTTTGTTTTGCTTTGTTTTCTTTTTTTGATTGTTGGCTTTCAATAATAACATGTAATGTTGAAGAAGGTAGGATGAAAGAAAATTTACCCCAGTTTGGGACCACGTGTCCCATGTGTTGGTTGAAATGAGTAAAAACTCAGCATGAGTAAGATTAAACAGAAATGGTTTCTCACAAGAGGATTGGGCTTTGCTCTAAAAAGAGAGGACAGAGCAGGTTATAAAGAAACAGACATTGCAATGTACTTTGTTTATATCCAAAACAAGGACTTCACAGTTGAGGAAGTCCTCCACGTCACATGGTTTAAATCTTGACTCTTCACTTACTAGCCATTGAAAATGATATTTTCGTCTAGCCTTGTTGACCTATTCATATTAAAGGATGAAGATAACACTCCCTCCACGTGAAAGACTTTTCTGGTGCTAAATCCATGCTCTATAACTGTTAGGTAATATTTATCTCAGGTAAAGGCGGTCAGTGGGGAACGAGAAAAGCAATGTGCGGTGATATTGGGGAAGGATCATAAAGGGGGATTGGTGGCAAAAGCCTTCTGCACTGTGGAACAGAGGAATATTTTAGGGAGAGAGAGAGAGCATGGGCCAGAGGCAAGCAATTCCATTGAGAATGTGGTCCAGTAGGAGGTTGAAAGAAATATTTTGAAGACAGAAGCAACAGGATTTGGCAAATGGTTTGGTGTGGGCAGTAGAGAGTGGGCATGGTGGAAGATGTCCAAGCTTTGAGTCTCTGATATGGAGAGGTGAAGGCATTTTTAAAAGTCATAAATTTAAAAGCAAGTTCAAGTCTGGAAAAAGACATGGAGAACCAGGGTTCACTTCTGTTTAAAAGGTAACAACTTGTTAAGGCAAGTCCCACATTCAAGTGAAGAGGACTTATAGGCAGTTGGAAAGGGGAGGGAGCCCAGAGCTTAAAGATGGTGGCAGAGATGCTAATGCTCACGGGTTCTATTGACTTCTCCTTGGTGCACTGGGAGAGCGCGATCCCCATCGTTCCTCACACCATTTGCAATTATGTGGCCAGTTTGATATTGGAATGGGGGGCAGAAGGGAGGTTTGCCATTTCTAGACCTATCATGAAAACTTGTGTACATCCACTCCTTTTTCTTTCCTGGCTGTTCCTAACTAGAAGTCAAGTGTATTGAGATGGCACAGTCAGACACAGTCCTACTAGACTGTGATCAAAGAAAATGTACGAAATTTTACCACTTCCAGTCAATGATAATTGGAGGTTCATTTCTTCTTCCTCCACTGGGACTCATGAATCGTCAAGACTAGAGATTGTACATGGCCATCTTCTACTCGACTTCATTTGTTCCTACATAAAAACTATGTGTGAAGGTTGCATCTGACCGACCTAAGCAGAAAAGGAGGAGGGACTTTAAAAATGAGTATTCCTGGTTCCCAAACTAGACATGGTGATGTAGAAGCTTCAGTGAGGGGCCCCTGAAGTTTTATGTTTAAGAAGCAACTTGGTAATTTTAACCTAAGAAAATAATGAAAATCACTAACTGAGCAAGAGTTACGAAGAAAGAGAATAGAATGTAGGAGTCAAGGTAGGGAATGAAGGTCAAGTTAAAGAGCTTGCAGAATACCTGCATTCATGCAATTTAACGAGAAAATGAACTAGAAATAAGTAAAAAGGAAAAAAAGAGGAGATAATAAGCAAAGTGGATTGCTAGAGAAGAGACATTTTTGATCCCTCTTGGAGGGTCTACAATGTCAAATATCTTACATCAGTGTTTCTAAATCATTAATGTGACTGTGAATCATGTGGGTGTCTTATTATTCAGTAAGTCTGAGGCAAGGCCAGAGATTCTGCATTTCTACCAAGCTTGAAGGTGATGAGAAAGCTTTTGGTCCACAAATCACATTTTGAGTAGAAAAGCTCTAGAGAAATTGATAAGAACAAAAAAAAGAAGGAGCCACTGGATTTTTCTCCTTAAGATGTCCATGGTAGCTTTTAGCAAACACATTTTGGAAGGCAGTGAAGGAGGAAGCCAGATGGCATGGGTTTTAAGTTTAAAGGAGTATGTAGGTAATGGAACAGAAGATTTACTTTATCTATATTTTGTTGACAATTGAGTCTAAAAAGCACAGAAAGAAGAAAAAAAGCACACAAAGCTACCAAGTTTCTGATCCAGAAATTTATTTAATGTAGAGAACACTGTGGATAAAATAAAGTAGAACCTACCAATAAAACATGAAGTATACATTTACTTTCTGTGACTTGGAAAGTTATAGAATCAATTTTACTCTCCTTAACAAAGTTGAAGGTCAACCCCATGTATTATGAAAACCGAAAAAGTATTTAACTGGCATTGTCTGATCCCCATCTCTCATGTCATTGTGTTCCACTACTCTATTTCTGCATTGTTTTCTCTGACCTAACAACTTAGTTCCTATTGCTGCCATGTTATAAGCACATTTGCTGAGATTTACCTACACGTTTAGCAGTTTCTTTTCTCAGCATGCCTTCTGGATGACTAATTCTTTTCAGGGGATGCGGTAACCTTCTTTCGTCATAGTCTTCCTACTTGAATGTGGCGGTTGGACCAGTGGCATGGGCATCAACTGGGGATTTGGGTGGCGATGTAAAATCAGGAGGCCTATACCAACTGTGTCCAAATCAGCAGATTAATGAGGTCACTAGTTAACTCGTAAACACTTTCAAGTTTGAGAAGTTCCGGGTGGGACCCCAGACGTCCATACTGCACACCAACCAGAGAGTTCTGCTGGGATCCCATTCCC
Source organism: Urocitellus parryii (assembly GCF_045843805.1). Lineage (NCBI taxonomy): Eukaryota > Metazoa > Chordata > Mammalia > Rodentia > Sciuridae > Urocitellus > Urocitellus parryii. Next base: position 174,137,242 of record NC_135537.1, on the reverse strand, counting down.
GTCACACAACTTCCAGCATAGCTTGAGGCTCCTTTAGTAACACCGGCTGGAAGCAACAACTCTCAGGCCTTGAGGCTCTGAAAGTACTTTGTGTTGGTCTTGGTGATACTGTTTAGTGGGTCATGGTATTTGAAGTTGAGAGTGTTTTTTGTTTTTTTTTTCTTTCATTTCAGAGTCCTGTTTTTTAGTTGTGGTTCTTGAGACATTTTCTATTCATCTAATTTCTCTGTAGGTAAACGGCCATTTTTTCATTTTCTCTTTTAAACATCTTCTCTTTGTCTTTGAGATGCATTGCTTCTTTGCTAATCATCTAATGGTGAAAATTTTATTTATATCATATAAATCTCTTCTGATTTCAAATCTAAAGAGTTAGATCTTTAGACGTTTTTAAAATGTTTTATTTATTCTCTCTGTGAACGCCTAACCCGTCTTTTCCTTATCCTTTTCTTCTGGAGTTCCTTTAGAATATTTTTTTGTTCTTCTTTTTCAATTTCTCATGTCTATTAACCTCTCTTTTCTATTTTCTAGATTTTGCCTCAATGTATTGATTTATGAATATTCTTTTGAAATCTTCCAGTTTGCTAATTCCCTCTTCCTTTGTGCTTAACATCTGTTTAACATTTCTACTGAGTTAAATTATAATGATATAATCTACATTTTCCATTCCATAATGTAAGAATGGATAGAGATATATAAACACCACACACACACACACACACACACACACACACACACACACACACCATGATGGTATAATAAAAGCTCAATTAACAATAGCTAAACTATGGAATATATATACATATATATATGTGTGTATGTGTGTGTGTGTGTGTGTGTGTGTGTGTGTATAGAATATTACTCAGCTTTAAAGAAGAATAAAATCATGGCATTTTCCAGTAAATGGGTGAAGTTGGAGAACATCATGCTAAGCAAAATAAGCCAATCCCCAAAACCCAAAGGCCAAGTGTTTCCTCTGATATGTGATGCTAATTCACAATAAAGTGGTGATAGAGAGGAATTGATTTACTTTAGATTAGAGGAGAGTGAAAGGAGGGGAGGGGACATGGGAATAGGAAGTATAGTAGAATGAAATAGAATCATTACCTTATGTACATATACGACTGCACATTGTTGTGATTCTACAAGATGTACAGTCAGAAAAATGAGAATTTATAGCCCATTTATGAATGATATATCAAAGTGAATAAATGCATTCTACTTTAATGTATAACTAATTCAAATAAATAAAAATTTATCATAAAAAATCTGATACTTATATTCTCAGATTTTTAAAATATTATCATATTTGTTGCATATATTTGGACCATTGTTTCTTGATCAAATTATTTCAAATGCATTTATGTTTTAGTCCACACCCAATAATTCCTCTTCTGAAGGTTTGTGGACATCTGATAATTGTCAGAGGGTGTTGCACACAGTAAGTTATTTCCTTGAGTACTACTTCTTAAGCTTTAATGTATAATTTGAGTCAGGTAAGCATCTTGTAAAATGACATGTTTGAATTCAACAGCCCTAGGGTAAGTCCTGCACTCTTTATTTCTAACATGTTCTCAAATTATGCTAATGCTACGGGTCCACAGGTCATTCTTTGAGTAGCAAGTTCTAAAGCATTTTTTAAAGTTTCCAGTTACTTACTTATACTTGAAAAGCATTTATGATTTACAAATGTTTGTGCCTGGAGTGAAAACCTTTCCAAAGAGTGAACTTCTGCCAGAGACATTAACCTGGCATTGCTGTGCATGCATTCAGGTGCACAGGCTGAGTTTTTGGCTTGTGGATTTGCAGGACCCTTCAAGTAGGATAAATTTGCATGCCTCTGTGTGAAGGTTGCACTGTAGTTATGACTTCAGAGGAGAGCTTCATTCCACTTTTCTCTCCAAATCAGAACCAGTATGAGAAAAGTGATTTCTGTGTCATAGCTCTACACTGGCAGTCAGAATTTTACATTTGAACTCCCTCACTGAGGTGGTAAGTCTTCCAAGATCCTTATTTCATTTGATGGGGTCAACACCAATTTCCCACATTGGATGGACCCAAGATCTTACCTTCTTTTCCAATTTATTCATTACAGTTGGATCCTCAGAATACTTCAACAATAAATGGTAGCCTCTTCATGATTTCCAAGTTTCACTTTTTGATCACTGGAGATATTTCTCTTATTTTACCTAGCCTTTCTACATGTTTCATACTGAAATGTATTACATTTCAAGACATCTACTAGGTAATATCATTGAAATAAAAAAACTGTTCAACATTTTAGAAGGATTTCCAAACACGATGGCCAAATTTTTTTAAGTATCAATTCTTAATATTAAAATCATAGGAATCTGAAAGGTCTCATTTCCAAAGGATTCCTAAATAGATGAAATTTTACATTATTTAGATTTTGGTCAACTAAACACCACAATTATTAAACTAAATTTTTCTTTTTTTTTTTTTCACTAGTTGTGTTGGCGTAGTATAGACACAGCCTGAATCATTGTGAGAGATGAAAATTAGGTTTGAATCTATAAAAAGCCAAAAAAAAAAAAAAGAGAGAGATGTGATACCATGGATACCAATGATTTTTCCCTCCTCTCTCTTCTAGGGAAAGATTTAGAATCAAAGTAATGTGAAAATTTAATTTAATATCACTAAACCCAAGTACAGGTAGATCAACTATGAACATTTGCAAATTTATGTGGTTCAGAAAAAAATAGAATAGTCTCCAAGAGATTATTTTACCAGAGCTTTCCCCCAGTTTCATGACAGTGAACCGACCAAGGGAACCAGGGTGTAAGTACACTTCATCACCTCTCGTGTATTTTTTTTCTAAATTATTCTGCAAGATAAATGATCAGGACAAAGTGTCAGGTGGAAAGATTGTACATATCTTGTGAAATCATGAGTTTAGAACATTCTGGAATCCAAGGACCACAAAAAAAGATGGCAGTGAGGCCCAGGAAGGAGCCTTATAAAGAAGTCCATGAGAGGCCTCCTATCACGAGCCAGTGCCAGCCTGCCTGCCAGCCTCTGAGTGAGTTTTCCCAAAAGTGGATACTCCAGCTCCAGTCTCATCTTTGCACGACCAAAAATACAGGGCCATTTCAAGGCTGACCTCATGAGAGACCCTACAGAATCGCCCAGACGACTCCTGAGTTCCTCATCCACCAGGACAGCGTGAGGTTAAGTATTTGTTGGTGTCTTAAGCTACTCGATTTCTGTTGATTCATTCTGCAACGATAGATAATACATCCATTTCCAGTTATACCAATATACCTGTTTAATAATCAAAAATTTATGTTGTAACAAAAATCTCAGCCCTGAACTTTAATAGTAATTAAAATTTTGAATCTCATCAGAGTCAAGCCATAATGATATGGCATCTTGATGAGGAAAAATAAAAAATTACCATTTTTTTCTTTCTGGATCCTGAGTAACAGTCTACTTCATCATAGCCTGGCTACAGCAAATCACTAAATATAAAACTGCTTCCACTGTTCTACTTGAAATCTCATATCACAATACATAATTGTGACCACAGGAGCCACTTGCTGAGGTTAATAGCATTTTACCTTTGTCCCTGTCTTCGACGATACTACCTTTTCTGTATAGTACTATAGAACCATTTTCGTGAATGCTTAAGCTTCTCGGGGATGTATACCTCTAATCCTGTCACACTCTTACAGCTTAGAAAAAAAGCCTATTGACTTGTCCTCCTTCCTCTATCTTTTAATCTTTCTTCATCCATCAGTTGGTTCATCCTCCTTTCCTGGTTATTCCAGTTTTTTGAGCTCATTCCAGTTGCGTAGGGAGAGTTTCTTACTGAGCTATGTGGTCTGACGACAATGGTACCTCGGCACACACGGGGTACTTGCTCGGCATGCCTATCATTCATTTTGCAAAGTGAAGTAAGTCCCAAGAATGGGAAACATTTGTTTTTTAAAAGTCATCACCTGTTGCGGAATGTGTGTGTTCCAGTAAAAAAAATGATGGGGCAACCAACCATCCAACTATTGATGAGATGGCTCCCACCTAGAATTCAAGATTGCTACTTTGAGACTGGTGACAATTTAAAAGTAAAAGGTGAAAAAAGGTAACTAATTCCCTATGATTGCAAATTTTATTTTACAATATCTACCTTAAGGAGCATTTCATCCAAACATTGAGGAAAAGCTATCTTCCTGGACAAAAAAAAAAAAAAAAAAATTGAAAATTCCTCCTGGTATTTTTGTTAAAGATTCCAAGCACTTGGCCCATCTGCATTCATTCTTTCTGCATTACTCTACAAAGGCATATTTATGCATTTCACTTGATTTTGTTTGATATTGGAGTATGCTGGATACTTGGCAAAGGACTCGGGAAGTCAGGGGCTTTGAATTTTAGTATCTTCAATTCCACAGAGTAAACCTCTATCCTGGGGCATGTCATTAGCCTTCTGTGCCTTCCAGTACATTCATAACTAAAATGGAACCATCACTTACTCTTCCTTTCTGAAAGAACTGCTGTCAGGAGAACTGAACATATCTTTAAGGAAATTTGAATCTCATAATAACTTCACAGTTTCCGAGTACTCTAAACTAAGACAAGGATATTGAAATGAAACCCAATTACACTCTCAGATCCCGCCCATGACAGTAGGCATCGTGGGGGTTAGAATCATATAAACTATTAAATCATAAACTAAAGATTAACACCCATGTTCTGGTAAATTAGCCCCATGTCATCATGGGCACAGTATGCTTTAGGCGATGAGAGTGGACAAAGTATCCCAAACTCATAACATTTTCCACAGTCAAGAACTTAATTTCATGTAACAAGAGGAGCAGCATGGCTATGGGGTTGGGAGGAGACGTCTTGGTGATGGCGAGCATCCCCTTCATCGCCATAGACCCACACTGGTTGTGATGACATTGTTCCTCAAGGTAGAAGTCTCCCAGCCCCCATACAGTGGTGTTCACAAGTCACTTCTTCTGCCAGCTGAGTTAGTGGTTTGGGGATGATCTGTGAGGCATGCAGACAGCACAGGAGATGTCTTCCATTTAGTGAGGGCTCGCAGTCCCCTAAAACGGTTTGCATTTTCTGGGCTCAATGTCTTTAGCAAGAGATGTAAGTCAAGCAATAGGCTAGATAAATAGATGAACTGGTAATTCCATGAGACAGCACAGGCAAAGCCGTATCTTGACTGGATCAGATTAAGGGCTCAATACAGAAGGATAATAAAAATTAATTTTCTCATATAGAGGCATGCTTCCTAGAAATTATTGAAAAAGAGTATGATTTTTTAATGGGACCAGTGTGCCCCTCCCAATAGCACGATCTCTGTAATTATCCTTTAAAGTCACTTCCATCAACCACAAGAAGTCACCTTTTTCCTCTTGTGTACCTCACTTCCAAGAAAGAACATACATTTGATATCCTTATAAGCTCTATATTACTTTTTAAAATTCACATATTCAGTTTAGTTTGTCAAGAAGTTGCACAACCTACAAGCCTAAGAGAATGAGCAGATGAAACAAACAGAAAAAAAAAAAAGCCAACAAAAATTCTGGGACACAGGTAGATCTGTGCCTAAGGGGACAAGATGAAAGGAGAACAGATGGCGGCTTCATGCCTTTACTTTAGTTCCACTGGGTGCAGCAAATAATCAGAAGAACTTCCTCGGTATTGACCTTCTAATGCTTCTGTCTTCCACCAAAATATGAGTTTGATGGGGGAGTTCCGAATGCACCTTGTTTGTCACCATCCTGTCCTGTACGGGAACGTGTGACTTTCACGACCCACACTGAAATGACCACATGAAAGAAGCTAGGTAAATATTTTCAAGAGAATTATGGAAATCTTACTGTCTCTTATCTCACTGTCTCTCAATCATCCACACAGAGAGAGGGCGGAGAGTTTCCTATTCAAACACATCCTTGAAGCCCTAATGGGAGTATTGTTATGATTGATGGGCCAGAGTCTCTGTCTCCAGAGAAAGGAGCAAGAACATTTCATGGGATAGGAACTGGCCCATATTTACATTGGAGAGGGAGCTACATTTTATTCCATCTGAGGTCAAATATCACTGGATGTGAAATACATTCTTGAGATGCATTCTGCCTTCCCTTTGCTCCACCTGGTTGTCTGCGTTTCCCATGAACTCTTATAATCAATCTCCATTTGTGATCCTTCCAAGTTTCACAATTGAGCAACCAAGGAGGATTTTTAATTCTAGAGCACATGAACACAAAACTATAGGTAAGTAAACTTATAATTATATATATATATATATCTTATATACTCCACATAAATTAAAAACTTCAGTTCACTATTTCAGACAGAAACAAAAGCCGTGTGCTTCTGCCAATGATTGTGACCAAAACATAACAATTAGGTGCATTCACACAGATAAATAGAAGATGATCTTCTTATTTTACTTGGATATTTTGATATTAAGAATAGAGAAGTTTGCCACCTATAATTCGTCAGTGCTTTTTTTTTTTCTTTTTGTTTTGTGACAACTTCATTGAATTAAAGGGATGGGAACCCAGTAAACTTTGAGATTCAACAGAAAGAGCATGCAGGCCAAGGCTTTAGAAGAGCCCACAAGGGCAAATCCTGCCCTCAGCTTGTTATCGATCTCTGTAAGTGAAAGACAGTGAGCTTGGTCAGTAGTAATGACGCTGTCCTGTTTGCGCCGGGTTGAAGATCGGCATCTGAGAATCCTCTACAAATCTCCTTCATCCCTTGCCACTTTTCCATAAATCTGCTCCAATCAGGATTTCGCCTTGGTGGCTCTTGTCCTAGTCACCAGTCAACTCTATTCTCAAAATTATGGGCAGTCATCTCCTTGGGTACAGCTAATCGCTCCCTTCTCCTGGGTTTCCAGGTCATTCAATTTACGTTGTTTTCTCCAAAATTTCTGGAACTGTTCAATGGCCTCCGTCTCGCCAACCTCTAAATATCAGCAAACTCCACAGGCAGGTCTTCAGGCCTCTTTTGTTCTCTCTCTGTGTCTCCTGATACATCCCAGCTGAGACCTCTCCCTGGAAATCTCCACTTAAACTTCCACCTGCCAACAGAGAAGTCTAAACTTGAAATTCTCATCTATCCACAATCTTTCCGTTAATGATAATCCTCCCCCGCTTCTAGTTACTCAGCTAAATACCTTGGGCTCTTCCTTGCTATTTCACCTTTTCTTATTTTTCACAACCAACAGCAAATCTTTGGGGTGCTAATCACAAGCTATTCTATCAATTCTGAGAGCTTGTGACCATCTTTTTTTTTTTTCAAAGAGTGAGTGTGAGAGAGAGAGAGAGAGAGAGAGAGAAAGAGAGAGAAAGAGAGAGAGAGAGGGGAGGGGGGATTTTTTTTTTTAATATTTATGTTTTAGTTCTCGGCTTGTGACCCTCTTCATGAGAATCGCTGTAGCCATCTCCCATTATCTTTCCAATTTCTGCAACAGGCCCTGCTTCCTAATCTCCCTCCTTCCTCTTTTGTCCCTTGCAGTTTTTTCTACACAGCCATCCCAAACATCTTTGAACAACTTGTTCAATTGTGTTAGTTGCCTGCAAAGTTTTTAGTGCCTTTCCATTTCACTGAATAAAAGCTGAAATCCCTATTGGTGCACCCTGTCTTCCTTCAGCTCTCCTCATTCCTGCTCACTCACCCTGTTACCCTGCTCTCTTAGCTGTAGCTAGAATATTTCATGCATGGTTCATGGCTTGGGGCCTTTGCACTTGCTATTTCTTCTTCCGGGAAAACTCTTTTTCTAGTTGTTTCCATGGCTTCCTCTCACCTATTTCAAGTTCTTTTCAAAAGACCCCTTTTTCCATAAGGCCTTTCCCAGGAAGTCTTTTCAGAATTTCACCCCAAATCCTCAAACCATCAATCTCATCCCATGTTCCTTATTGATGTTATTCAATTGTACTGATCTGACACTGAAATGTGGGTTAAATTTACTCTCTTCATTGTCTGATGGTATTTACTGAATAGATGAGGAAAAGTAAAACTGAGGGTGGATTTGTGAATGTTTCCCTTCTCCTTTGCTTTCAAACTCTGGTTCCCTCCTACAATTGGTCACATGTCATACTCTCTTTCACCTACTGCCCTCATAGTCAAGGCTGGGTACTTCAACATCTAACACACCTAGCAGAAAGTCTCTCTGATTCTTTCCATAACATCTTACAGTATCACCCTTCTTCCCCAGGGCTAAAAAGTTGATCCATGTTAATTAGTTATTAACCAATGATAGATAGAATATATAATCTTCCTGTGAAAATCCGTGTTGTTTAGAGTGGTTCCTGGGCATTGAGTGGTCTGTAATCCAAAGTGCATATCTGTAATTGAGAATGCAGTTCCTCTCCAAGAAAATGACAAGACAGACATCGTAAGGGGAATAGTCAACAGAATTCCTGAAGTTGTCTTATATTGATACAGTGAGGAGTGGAGACTTGGATTAGGTTCTATGGCGAAATCCTGAATTTTAATATGGCATTTTAGTCAGATTTGCATGGTTATGAACAAAAGACCTAACAAGGAGAACCTACAGAAGAAAAAGTTTATTTGAGGTTCAAGGTCTCAGAGGTTCAGTCCATAGTCAGCCAACTCTGTACAGTAGGCCCAAAGTGAGGGCTACTTTATTTTATTTCTCAATATATTCATCATAAAATTTTTATAAAATAAAGAAAAAGAAAAATTGCAGCCTGATTTCATAGGGACTACCCATTTAGAATATTTTCTTTAAATATGCATGGCATAAATTTTACCATCTTAAGCATTTCTGAGGGTAAAGTTCTATGGCATTAAGTGCATTTGCAATGTGGTTCAACCGTGAATACTCTGAATCTTCAGAACTCTTCGTTGTTTGCAACTGAAACTCCATTGTTCCTTCCCAGCTCCTCTGGCAACCACTGTTCTGCTTCTGTCTTCATGAATTTGACTACTCCAGGAATCATGTAAGTGATGTCATGTATTTGTCCTTTGTGGAAGGCTTATTTCCCTTAGCACAATGTCTTCCAGGTCCACACATGGTGTACACCTATCAGAATTCCTTTCCCTTTTAAAGTTGAATAATATTCCATTGAATAATATTCCACCCTTGTTTGTTCATCCATCTACTGATAGACACTTAATTTGGCTGTTTTTAATGATGCTGCATTAATCACAGGTGTGCAGATATCTGTTCAAGTCCTTAATATTGTTTCTTTTTTTTTTTTTTTTTTTTTTATTTATTTTTTTTTATTGGTCGTTCATAACATTACATAGTTCTTAATACATCATATTACACGGTTTGATTCAAGTGGATTATGAACTCCCGCTTTTACCCCGTATACAAATTGCTGTATCACATCAGTTACCCTTCCATTGATTGACATATTGCCTTTCTAGTGTCTGATGTATTCTACTGTCTGTCCTATTGTCTACTATCCCCCCTCCCCTCCCCTCCCCTCCCCTCCCCTTTTCTCTCTCTACCCCTTCTACTGTAAATCATGTCTTCCATTTGTATTCTCTTGACTTACCCCTCCTTACCTCTTATATGACATTTTGTATAACCCTGAGGATCGCCTTCCATTTCCATGCAATTTCCCTTCTCACTCCCTTTCCCTCCCACCTCTCATCCCTGTTTACTGTAAATATTCTTCTCAAGCTCTTCGTCCCTACCCTGTCCTTGTTTACACCCCTTATATCAAAGGAGTCATTTGGTATTTGTTTTTTAAAGATTGACTAGCTTCACTTAGCATAATCTGCTCTAATGCCATCCATTTCCCTCCAAATTCTATAATTTTGTCATTTTTTAATGCAGAGTAATACTCCATAGTGTATAAATGCCACATTTTTTTTATCCATTCATCTATTGAAGGGCATCTAGGCTGGTTCCACAGTCTTGCTATCGTGAATTGAGCTGCTATGAACATCGATGTAGCAGTGTCCCTGTAGCATGCTCTTGTTAGGGCTTTAGGGAATAGACCGAGAAGGGGAATAGCTGGGTCAAATGGTGGTTCCATTCCCAGCTTTCCGAGAAATCTCCATACTGCTTTCCAAATTGGCTGCACCAATTTGCAGTCCCACCAGCAATGAACAAGAGTGCCCTTTTCCCCGCATCCTCTCCAGCACTTATTGTTGTTTGACTTCCTAATGGCTGCCAGTCTTACTGGAGTGAGATGGTATCTTAGGGTAGTTTTGATTTGCATTTCTCTGACTGCTAGCGATGGTGAGCATTTTTTCATGTACTTGTTGATTGATTGTATGTCCTCCTCTGAGAAGTGTCTGTTCAGGTCCTTGGCCCATTTATTGATTGGGTTATTTGTTATCTTATTGTCTAATTTTTTGAGTTCTTTGTATATTCTGGTTATTAGGGCTCTATCTGAAGTGTGTGGAGTAAAGATTTGTTCCCAGGATGTAGGCTCCCTATTTATCTCTCTTATTGTTTCTTTTGCTGAGAAAAAACTTTTTAGTTTGAGTAAGTCCCATTTGTTGATTCTATTTGTTAACTCTAGCGCTATGGGTGTCCTATTGAGGAATTTGGAGCCCGATCCCACAGCGTGTAGATCATAACCAACTTTTTCTTCTATCAGATGCCGTGTCTCTGATTTAATATCAAGCTCCTTGATCCATTTTGAGTTAACTTTTGTGCACGGCGAGAGATAGGGATTCAGATTCATTTTGGTGCAAATGGATTTCCAGTTTTCCCAGCACCATTTGTTGAAGATGCTATCCTTCCTCCATTGCATGCTTTTAGCCCCTTTATCAAAAATAAGATAGTTGTAGTTTTGTGGATTGGTTACTGTGTCCTCTATTCTGTACCATTGGTCCACCCGCCTGTTTTGGTACCAGTACCATGCTGTTTTTGTTACTATTGCTCTGTAGTATAGCTTGAAGTCTGGTATCGCTATACCGCCTGATTCACACTTCCTGCTTAGTATTGTTTTTGCTATTCTGGGTCTTTTATTATTCCATATGAATTTCATGATTCTTTTATCTATTTCTACAAGATATGCTGTTGGGATTTTGATTGGCATTGCATTGAACTTATAGAGAACTTTTGGTAATATCGCCATTTTGATGATGTTAGTTCTGCCTATCCATGAGCAAGGTATGTTTTTCCATCTTCTAAGGTCTTCTTCTATGTCTTTCTTTAGGGTTCTGTAATTTTCATTGTATAAATCTTTCACCTCTTTAGTTAGGTTGATTCCCAAGTATTTTATTTTTTGGGGGGATATTGTGAATGGAGTAGTTGTCCTCATTTCCGTTTCAGAGGATTTGTCGCTCATATACAGGAACGCCTTTGATTTATGCGTGTTGATCTTATATCCTGCCACTTTGCTGAATTCATTTATTAGCTCTAATAGCTTCTTTGTAGACCCTTTTGGGTCTGCTAGGTATAGAATCATATCATCTGCAAATAGTGATAATTTAAGTTCTTCTTTTCCTATTTTTATGCCTTTAATTTCTTTTGACTGTCTAATTGCTCTGGCCAGTGTTTCGAGGACTATGTTGAACAGAAGTGGTGAGAGAGGGCATCCCTGTCTTGTACCAGATCTTAGAGGGAATGCCTTCAATTTTTCTCCATTCAGAATGATGCTGGCCTGTGGCTTATCATAGATTGCTTTTACAATGTTGAGGTATGATCCTGTTATCCCTAATTTTTCTAGCGTTTTGAACATAAAGGGATGCTGTACTTTGTCGAATGCTTTTTCTGCATCTATTGAGATGATCATATGGTTCTTATTTTTAAGTCTATTGATGTGGTGAATAACATTTATTGATTTCCGTATATTAAACCAGCCTTGCATCCCAGGGATGAATCCTACTTGATCATGATGTATAATTTTTTTGATATGTATTTGAATCCGATTCGCCAGAATTTTATTGAGGATTTTTGCGTCAAGGTTCATTAGAGATATTGGTCTGTAGTTTTCCTTCTTTGATGTGTCTTTGTCTGGTTTCAGAATCAGGGTGATGTTGGCGTCGTAGAATGAATTTGGAAGTTCTCCCTCTTTTTCTATTTCCTGAAATAGCTTGAAAAGTATTGGTGTTAGTTCCTCTTTAAAGGTTTTGTAAAACTCTGCTGTATACCCATCCGGTCCTGGGCTTTTCTTAGTTGGTAGTCTTTTGATGGTTTCTTCTATTTCCTCTATTGTTATTGGTCTGTTTAGGTTGTCTATATCCTCCTGGCTCAATCTGGGCAGATCATAGGACTCAAGGAATTTATCTATGCCTTCACTATCTTCTATTTTATTGGAGTATAAGGATTCAAAGTAATTTCTGATTATCTTCTGTATTTCTGAAGTGTCTGTTGTGATATTGCCTTTTTCATCCCGTATGCTAGTAATTTGGGTTCTCTCTCTTCTTCTCTTCGTTAGCATGGCTAAGGGTCTGTCAATTTTATTTATTTTTTCAAAGAACCAGCTTTTAGTTTTGTCAATTTTTTCAATTGTTTCTTTTGTTTCAATTTCATTAATTTCAGCTCTGATTTTAATTATTTCTTGCCTTCTACTTCTTTTGCTGTTGTTTTGCTCTTCTTTTTCTAGGATTTTGAGATGAAGTATGAGATCATTTATTTGTTGGTTTTTTCTTTTTTTGAGGAATGAACTCCAAGCAATGAATTTTCCTCTTAGAACTGCTTTCAATGTGTCCCATAGATTCCGATATGTTGTGTCTGTGTTTTCATTTAACTCTAGGAATTTTTTAATTTCCTCCTTGATGTCTTCTAAAACCCATTGATCACTCAGCAACCTATTGTTCATTCTCCAGGTGATGCTTGCTTTTTCCTTTCTTCTTTTATCATTGATTTTCAGTTTCATTCCATTATGATCAGATAAGATGCATGGTATTATCTCTACCCCTTTGTATTGTCTAAGAGTTGCCCTGTGACATAGTATATGGTCTATTTTTGAGAAGGTTCCATGTGCTGCTGAGAAAAAAGTGTAGCTACTTAATGTTGGGTGGTATAGTCTATATATGTCAATTAAGTCTAGGTTGTTAATTGTGTTATTGAGTTCTATAGTTTCCTTATTTAACTTTTGTTTGGAAGATCTGTCCAGTGGTGAGAGAGGTGTGTTGAAGTCTCCCATGATTATTGTATGTTGGTCTATTAGACTCTTGAACTTGAGAAGAGTTTGCTTGATGAATACAGCTGCACCATTGTTTGGGGCATATATATTTATGATTGTTATGTCTTGTTGGTGTATGGTTCCCTTGAGCAGTATGAAGTGTCCTTCTATATCCCTTTTGATTAGCTTTGGCTTGAAATCTATTTTATTAGATATGAGTATGGACACTCCTGCTTGTTTCCGCGGTCCATATGAGTGATATGATTTTTCCCAACCTTTCACCTTCAGTCTATGTATATCTTTTCCTATCAAATGCGTCTCCTGTAGACAGCATATTGTTGGGTCTTGTTTTTTGATCCATTCTACTAGCCTGTGTCTCTTAATTGGTGAGTTTAAGCCATTAACATTTAGGGTTATTATTGAGATATGGTTTGTTCTTCTATCCATATTTGTTTATTGATGTTACTAAACCTGATTTGTTATCCTCTATGACTACTTTCCCCCCTTTACTGTCCTACCTCCCATTGTTGGTTTTCAATGTTGTTTTCCATTTCCTCTTCCTGTAATGTTTTGCCAAGGATTTTTTGAAGAGATGGTTTTCTAGCTGCGAATTCTTTTAACTTTTGTTTATTGTGGAAGGTTTTAATTTCATCTTCTAACCTGAAGCTTAATTTCGCCGGATACACGATTCTTGGTTGGAGCCCATTGTCTTTCAGTGTTTGAAATATGTTATTCCAGGATCTTCTAGCTTTCAGAGTCTGTGTTGAGAGATCAGCTGTTATCCTGATTGGTTTACCCCTAAATGTAATCTGCTTTCTTTCTCTTGCAGCTTTTAAAATTCTCTCCTTATTCTGTATGTTGGACATCTTCATTATAATGTGTCTAGGTGTGGATCTCTTATGATTTTGCACATTCGGCGTCCTGTAGGCTTCTAGGATTTGGGATTCTGTCTCAATCTTCAATTCTGGGAAGTTTTCTCGTATTATTTCACTGAATAGACTGTTTATTCCTTTGGAATGGAGCTCTGTGCCTTCCTGTATCCCAATGACTCTTAAATTTGGTCTTTTGATATTGTCCCATAATTCTTGGATGTTCTGCTCATGGTTTCTTAGCAGACTTGCTGAGCTGTCTATGTTCTTTTCCAGTTGAAATACTTTGTCTTCATTGTCTGATGTTCTCTCTTCTAAGTGATCTACTCTGCTGGTAGTATTCTCAATTGAGTTTTTAAGTTGGTTTATTGTTTCCTGCATTTCTAGAATTTCAATTTGTTTGTTTTTTATTACCTCTATCTCCCTGTGAAATTGATCTTTGACTTCCTGGATTTGTTTGTCAATGTGATCTTTCATTGTCTGATTTTGCTGTCTCATGTCTTCCTTGAGACTCCAGATCATCTGAAGCATATATATCCTGAACTCTTTATCTGATATTCCATCTGTTGCAGCTATTACCTCTTCTAAAGTTGAGTTGACCTGCATTGCTTGTGGTCCTTTCTTTCCTTGTCTTTTCATACTGCCCGCGTTTCTTTCTGCTTGGTGCAACTGTTGTGTTTTGAAATTTACCCCCTATTTATTTATGTTGCTCTTGTATACTTGAAAAGTCTCCCTTGCAGGTGCGGGCGGCGGCTGTGCCCCTACTCCAATTGGGGTGACGTGTCTATCACGCTGGCGGCTCTCTGGGCCTGTTCCGGGAGTGGAAGGCGGCTCTGCTCTGTCCCTATTCCAATTGGGGTGTCGTGACTACAATGCTGGCAGATCGCTGGGCCTCTTCCGGGCGTGGGCGGTGGGCTTGGCTGGCGGGATTCCACCTAATGGCAGTCCCTAACCTCCCTGCTTGCTAATTAATGGCTTCTCTGAGGCGCCACGCCTTCTGTAGCTGCGGGGCAGGCCGCGCGAATCAGTTGGCCTGGATCTCCGGGGTCCTGCTGCTGGCTGTTTTGATGTTACAAGCTGTTGGAGAGTGGTGGTGTATTCTTCAGCTTTCCCGGATGGTGGCCACTGACTGCCTGGATGGAGTGTCCGCTGTTTTGATGTTGCACTCTGAAGGAGAGTGGCGGTGTATCCTTCAGCTTTCCCGGATGGTGGCCGCTGACTGCCTCGGTGGAGTGTCCGCTGTGGGGGATGGGACTGTACCGCTTTCTTCCCCTTCTGAGAACCCGAGCTCGGCCCAAGGGTCCGTGTGGGCTTGGCTGTTGGGATTCCACCTAATGGCCTTCCCTAACCTCCCTGCTTGCCAATTAATGGCTTCACTGAGGCGCCACGCCTTCTGTAGCCGCAGGGCAGGCCACGCGAATCAGTTGGCCTGGCTCTCCGGGCCCTGTTGCAGGCTGCTGGGATCCCTGGCACTCTATCACTTTGATTTTTTCTGCTTGCCCCTCCCCCAGCGCTGGCTAGCCAGGTTTCCTTTTGGCTGCTACTGGGAGGAGGGGTTGGAGGTCAGGTGTCTCTGGTTTCCCCCTAGCCTGTATGGAGGCTCAGCTTGATACTCCCTCTCCCGGCAAGCCTAGGAGAGATTTTATGCGAATTCCCGCTGTCTGGGGGGTGAGCTGAATGACACCGACCTGTTTTGATGTCGCACTCTGAAGGAGAGTGGCGGTGTATCCTTCAGCTTTCCCGGATGGTGGCCGCTGACTGGCTCGGCGGAGTGTCCGCTGTGGGGGATGGGACTGTACCGCTTCCTTCCCCTTCTGAGAACCCGTGCTCGGCCCAAGGGTCCGTGTGGGCTTGGCTGGTGGGATTCCACCTAATGGCCTTCCCTAACCTCCCTGCTTGCCAATTAATGGCTTCACTGAGGCGCCACGCCTTCTGTAGCCGCAGGGCAGGCCACGCGAATCAGTTGGCCTGGCTCTCCGGGCCCTGCTGCAGGCTGCTCTGTTCCTTCTTTAACACTCACTTTTCTGAAGTGTGAATTCAACGGTTTCTCTTCTCTCATTATAATTTTCCCATATTTTCTCACCTTCAAGGTAAAATCCACAGGGTAAATTTTCCTGTGCACTTTTCTTATCCCCCCAAACAAGAGGATATTCTTTTTCTGCCCTTTTTTTTTTTTTCTTCACCAAGGTTAATTGCTTGTCCTCGTGAAGTCCCAGTTGACGTTTCCTTTTGGGTGACTATTTCCCCACAGCCTCTCCCTTGCCCGTGTCTGGGTCCCCAGATCACACACTGTGCTCCCGTAACACTGCAGGCTTGCCGACGTCCTGTGTATCTCGATGCCCAACTCCTGAGCTCTCCAAGGACAGGGACAAAGTCTTTTTACCCATGTTCTGTTCCGAAAGCTAACAGAGTACCTGACACCTTGTAAGCCCCCATTAAATATTGAAGTCAATGACTGAAAGGATAGAAAAATAATAAAATTGAATTAACTTCAAAAGGCAGCTGTGTTCTAACTCAAACTTCTGTAAACATGTAATGAGCCGCTAAGAGCTAGAAACAGTGAACACAGATTCCCTTTAATGAAAATGTAAATCACCTTCCATAGAGAATAGCTTCTAAATTTTAAAATGCCAGCATTCTAATTCTCAGTGTGTTTGAATTGCATGGCATCAATTTTTTTTTAATCAAAAGATTTGTAATAACAGAAAACTTAAAAGAGATTCCATTAGCTTTTTTAGCAGTAAATCATCTCTGTATTTGGGGTAAAAATGGGAGTTCATAACCCACTTGATTCTAATGTATGAAATATGATATATCAAGAGCTTTGTAATGTTGTGAACAACCAATAAAAAAAGGTGATATTGACCCCCCCCAAAAAAAGCAGTAAATCATCTCTAAAAAAAAAATCAAGGAAGAGGAGGTGACAGAGGTAGTGTGCAGAGGCCATGTATTGATTTCTTTTTGTTTATGGTGAGGTTTGGGAAGTAGCCACTAATGTATTTCCAGTAAAATATGCATTATCTATCTTCATGAATAAAAGAAAGAAGGGAAGGAAGGAAGAACCATGGACCCTGGTGAATAAGCTAAGTAATGGACCGAATCTCAGCCTTAAATACAGCATGCAGCGGTGTAGTTTAGTTACACAGCTTCTCTGTTCTCTGGATACCCCACCCACTCCTTCCTGCCACCCCATCCGTTCGGCCTCAGGACTGCAGTATTCCCTTGTCCTCTCCCCATAGCTACATGTCTTGAAGGGTTGAGAAGCTGATCTACATAAAGATCTAGTGAACCCAAGGGTTTTTCAAATGCTGGGTTTCTGGTCGGGTGCAATGGTGCACCCCTGTAATCCCAGCAGCTCAGGAGGCTGAGGCAGGAAGATGGTCAGCCTCAGAAAATTAGTGAAGACCTAAGAAAAATAAAAGACCCTGTCTCAAAGTAAAATATATTTTTAAAAAGGACTGGGGATATAGCTCAGTGATAAAGTGTCTCTGGGTTCAATCCCCAGTAACCCACTCCTAAGGCTGTGTTTCTTCCTTAGTAGGCAATATAAGATCCAACACAGTGCCATTGGTCATAGAGACCAGTGTGGTAAAATTAGCCAATAGGAGATTTTTAAAAAAAAGAAAGAAAGAAAGAAAGAAAATGCTTCAGCTTAGCTGTTGCTTGATGATTTCTTCTCCATCTCTACTGAGTACAAAGAAGAGTGCGGGCACAGTGTCCACTTCTGTCTTTTACACACTGACTTTTGCTCTTTTCCATCTTTTGTGGATACGGTGAAACATAAAACAGGTCATATCCACAGGAGCAGCTTTAAAAAAATAAGTTTGTAAATGAGGTATGGGCCAGCCGCACTCCAAGCCAGGTAGCTCTAAATCCAGTCAGCATTGTATTCGGCCACAGTCTCTCTTGCATACCTCCCTGAGGATGCCACGTGAGATGTGCTGGACCACATAGCCATGTCCTCATCCACGCTTAAATGGAGCCAATCTTCTTGATGGGTCCTAACACCTTGCTGTGTCTATGGCTCTTATCTTTCTTTGTCTTTGCCTCTTTCTCATCCATGCATGCACACACACGTGCACATGCACATGCACATGCACATGCACAACACACAGTCTCTCTTTTCCTCCATCGTACGGAAGGCTTCATGTCAGGTCTCCCATTTGGCAGGCACTAAACTTCTGCAAGTTTTCCTCCTTTTCCAGAAATTATTGAGAATGAGCACAGAAGAGAAGCTTTAAACAATAATTGTGAAGCTTGTTAAAAATAGTAAGACAAAGACCATCCCC
This sequence comes from Urocitellus parryii, assembly GCF_045843805.1. Classification (NCBI taxonomy): domain Eukaryota; kingdom Metazoa; phylum Chordata; class Mammalia; order Rodentia; family Sciuridae; genus Urocitellus; species Urocitellus parryii. The sequence goes on along the minus strand of NC_135537.1, from coordinate 174,119,047 downwards.
CCTTCCATGATTCCCTACATATAGCTTTTATTAACTTCAACTGCATTATCTCTGTCTTTAGAATGAAAATATTTTGTGGCCATCAAGGGTTTGTACAGAACCTAATACATGACCACAAATGTGTAGAAACATGCCTTTGTTTTTTTCTTTTTTGACACTGGATAAATAGATATTCCACAAGAGGGCTGTGTCTTCTGAGATATTTTTAGTATAATGGCTATCTCAGAGAACACGCTTACTAACTTTAATAAAGAAGCAGTTGTTGTAGCAGAGTTTTCCATTCTTTATTTGTCCTAGTAGAGCAAGTTTCCTCAGCAGTGGTAGGAACCCAGTTCATGTTTTAGAAAATTGCTCTTTAGCTCCAAAGCCTTACTGTGCTTTGGACTGGTTTCCAGTGCATGTTATGCTTTAGGTTTGAAGCTATTCTGAGCTATTCATCTTAGAATGTCGGTCAACATTCTGGAACTAAATAACAAATTCCATAATTCATTCGTAGATGTTATATTTTACAGAGTGTATATGCGCACACCCACCTCAAACAAGAGTCCTTGCTTAGAAGAGTCTACATGTCTTTATTCACACCAGGCTGAGAGTCAGGAGTGTTGGAGGCCATATATATATAAAATATGGTTTGTTGGAGCCATGAAGGCAGGAAGGCCACTCTTTTGGGAACACCTAGGTTAAATCCCCAGTTAGAGAATCCCCACATCATTCTGGCTCACAGCCTTAAGATCAAATTGCCTCCTGGAGATGGGTCTAGTACACCAAATGCCAAATAACTTATTTACTGCAAGACCCCTGCCACACTAAGAAGCAAGCATGAAAACAAGACTTCTCCCACACGGAAACCATATACCTTCCAATATTTTTTGATCTGTACCATATAAATAAAGTATGCACAGGGCTTCTTCTTTGCTAGAAGTCATACCTCTCCGGTTGACTCAACTGGGCATGCCCCTACTTTAAAGAATATTCTTACCTTTGTGTCTTTATTTCTGATATATTATTTTCATAGCTTTGATTTTGTAGCCATCCCATCCCTCCAACGGGGACCCATTCCCTCGGTCACATGAGACATGAGCAAGAAAAAAATAGCTGAGTTCCATTTTTATATTTTTTTTAATGTAACAATGAGAAAATCCCTTAAATTTTGTTAAGTGCATTGTATTTTCCATAAGGTGAATATATTGGACTCCTGCTTCCTCTCCAGTGCCCAGGTCCATGTATATACAACCCATCCATAATTTGTCAAATGTTGGCATATGATATGTTTAAGGCACAGGTATCATGTGATATGCCTGAAGTGTATAATGCAGAAATATAATGTGTCCTAAGCTACTCAATACATTCTATTAAATGCTTAAAACAAAGTTTATCTAGACTCACCTTACTCCTACTTAAACCCATAATTATAGGATCACAAGGAGGTGGAACTAACACTCCCAGCCCTCGTTTTGGTCACAAGGTACAATCTAATCCTTCTAAATTGTGAAATACTAAAAAACACACAAAGGCTGAAAAAATGCCAAAACAAACATTTAACAGGAGAAGCAGAAATAATATGAATTTTTTTTTCCCCAGCAAGTGATCTACTCTATCCAATATCAGTTGTGGTGGGGGTGGGGTGGCGGGGTGGGAGGGTTCTGTCCTGGTCTTTGATCATTGGATAGAACCACTTTACTCAAATGAGAATTCTGAAGTGGCTTCGGGGAGCCCAGGAGACACGCAGTGGCATCCTCCCCGAAGTCCAGGCTGCAGCCGTGCTATGATTTCATCCATTCTTTTCCCACTTGCAAGTATTTCTTAAGACTCTTCCTGGACCACTCTGCCAGGTGATAAGTTAGCCAAAACAAAGTGCTTTGAGCCTCAGTCTATCCTTGTGACAACCACATCCCACTTTCCCAGGGTCGAATGCCTGATCAGAAGAAGAGAATGCCAACATTATTTATTTTATTTTCTGGTCCATTTCTGAGTTTCAGTGAATGAGCTAGAAACGATTTGGTGCCTAAGCAACCGGGGGTGTTTTTGTGTGAGGATGTCATTCAGTCAGGGAACAAACCTCAGACAGATGATCATTTTCCATGTGCTCGTGTGAGCATAGAGCCCTCAATTGTATTCTAGATGTTAGCAGTGCATATTTTTCCAAGCATGTATTTGGAAAATTATTTTGGAGGAAAATACATTTGAATAAAGGAATTACATATGTAATTACATATAATACTAAATGTGTGAATATATTTGTATTCACATATAATACCAAGAAAGTCCTCAATGAGCCTTGGGTTCTGTCCGTGTTTTGTTTATTCTGTTGGTAGTGCACAGAACTTACTAGAATGTTGCTTTGCCTGGGTCCCATGCCTCAGGCTCTTAGAGGCCATTTGCTTCTCTTCTCCCCCCACCCAGCCTCCTCTATCATGTACAGCTGGTACTCCTTTAGAGAATGCAAATTCACTTTAACACTAACATAATTTGGAAGGCAAAACTAACACCAAAAAGTATACACTTCATAAGTATGAGTGATTTTTGAATTGTGTTCCTTTTGAAATTTTCCCCAGCAGTGTTCTCCCTCCGTTTATACTGGAAAATGATCATTGCTGTGTATCAGTGCATGCACACGTCCTGCACGGTGCATGAAGATGGTCCACGTAGCTAGGGATTTGGGGACTGGAAAAGCACATTTTAGTACTAGACTAAGTGTTTAAACCTACTGTCTAAAATCCATCCTGGGAATGTCCTCTGCAGGGGAATTTATTCTTTTCCCAACTCTTCCACGTAAAAGGGTATTTCAAAGATACTGCTGAAATAACTATTATAGGAGTCAATGATGGGTCAAATCAATGGTTGAATGAATGGATGCCATAGCAGTGGTTGAGAGACCATGTCGGTGTTCAGCATCTAGAATGCCTACCTGCAAAGCCCTGTTGTAGTGAAAGCTAATATCCCAAGGAGAGGTCTATGAGACACAGTTTGTTGACAATTTAACTTGTTCTTACTGTTCAGAATATAAACAGTACAAATAGGCGACTAATTATGTCCCCTTCTGTTAGGAGTAAAGGAGAAGATGAGGCATTGAGACTATGTGAACTTTCTTTGAACAGAAGCAAAAATGCATTTGAAGTGAGAAATCGGAGAACCCACATTTGTACCTAGTATGTCATACATAAAATGTGATGCACATTATTTTAATGGAAGTCGTTGTAACACTGGAAATCTAAGTTAGCCAAAACAAAGTGCTTTGAGCCTCAGATTAAGGGCATGCACATGGACCAGTTTCACGTTGGGTCTGCCTCTCTTCCAAATCTTAGATATCACTTTCAACATGTCATTCAGCTCTGAGGTGAGCTACTGAACCACATTAGAGCCTGCAGTTTCTAATCTTAAAATTCCAGAACACTCATGGTGATATTCTTAGAAAATACACGTTGGTAGTGTGTTTGAGACATGATCTTGCATTCAGCAGCTCCTGCGGGTTTTTAATTTTTTCTTGACTTCCTGTCTGTGCTTCTGAAATATCAACTGTATAAATCAACACACACTTCACTTGCCAAGTGGGAAGTTACCGAGTCAGGCTGGTATTCTTTTTCCAGCAGAATACCCCATTCAGACTCAGGTCCCCTACAGTGGCCAGGCAGGCTTTGTCCTGGCAGGCAATGAGAAACATCAGTGTCCCAGGCTCTCCTGACTCTCTCAGGACATCCACTCTCAGGAAGAAAATAACAACACTCTTTGCAAAAGATTAAGATGCTCATTTTACTACATAAAACAGGTCTCCATGCCACTGCCCTTAGTCAATAGAAGTGTATAGAAGACTGATACTGTCTTGTTTGTTCCATCAATTGAGCATTTGATGTCCGTTGAGAAGAAGACTGGTGAGTGACGTCTATGCTAAACATTTGTTTTAACACTTACTGAGGGAAAGGTTTGTTTTATTTTAATTCTGTTCATTTCACTTTATCTCTTTCCAGTGCTGGTAAGGAAATAAGCACTTGTTTTCTTTTTAAAAATTACATGTTTAACATGTCCACTCCATTAATTTCTTATAAATATCTTGTTTCTGGAAAACTCAGAACCCAGTTTCATTTTAGCCAAGAACTGATAGACTTGATGTGGGCCAGATGACTTTGGAGTCTGAAAATAAATTTCCTTCTTAGTGCTTTTTCAAAAACTACTGATTTGGAGGAACTGAAACTGTGTCATCACTGTTCAAGAGATTAACACAAATGGTTAAAAGTCTGGAAGTATGTCAAGGGCCGCCAGCGTTGGCACCGTACGTAAGAAGGAGCTGGGTGAAGTTTTCATTGTTGAATGAAAACAAGATCAAGGATTCTTAAAAATGTAACCCAGCACAATTGCCCACAGCCTTGTTTTGATAATTAAATAATGAATGATTTCTGTTATTACTTTTGTCACATATTTAATTTTACTAATAGTAATGTGTATTTTGGAAGCCTCTTTTGGATCAGGACAAAGAAACATTTCCCACTTTGTATATGACAGTCAGCCTTTGTGACTCCAGGGGAGTTAGAGGAGTGACAAATGCACACATTGTGTGTATAGCACGTACAACCATACAGAAGATGACATACAAACACCACTCAAGGGAAATTGCCCTATTGTCCACATTTAATCAATGTGCTTGTGATTATATATCCAAACTACTCAAAGAGTTTCAGAACCAAATGCTAACTTTATAAATAAATATGGAGTTGCCAACCTCAACGGAAGAATGTCTATACAGAGAACACATCACAGGCAAAAACTCAAAACTTTAGGAAACAAATTCTTACTGTCCAACCTGCACTCAACCAAATGACTGATTTTTTTTTTGGAGTTGTATAGAAAGGCTGATTAAAATTTATGCAGTTTGGAATCTTACAAGAAAATAAACAGAGACCAAGTAAAAGCCCAGAATTGGCTCAAAACAAATTTTCTTGTCATTTGTACAAAAATAAGGCAAACTTCTTAAGTAACAGTATTTCATTTGTGTGTGGGGAGAACAGTATAACTATATTATTCAAGATTTTACATATTTATTCCATAATTCAAAAATGTATGCAGAAAAATTATTCATTGTGGTGACGATATTAAATAATTACAGTTGCTATGTCAAATAGTCAGAACAGATTGTTCCTTTTCTTAGTGCCTTTATTCTTAGTCATTCTAAACACTAGACAAATGCCAAAATTCAATTTCAGGCAGGTAGATGTACTCATAAAAAAGCAAGTACTCTCAGATTAGTTACCACTGGTATCTAGATTTAAAAATACCAGCCATCAAAACCACCAATAAGAAAGCAGCATGTGTAATTAAATTTATATATAAAGAAAAGCAGAAAAGTAGTAGGTATTAGTAATTGAAGGGCATGACAACTTTTCCATGGCTTAGCCTAGATTGGATAAGATTGTACTGTCACTTAGTCAACACCAACAGAAATGCAAACACCAATCCTTCATCCCATAAAATTTTTTCAGTGGTCAATTCAATGAGATCAAATTGATAGGGTATAATGTAGACCACATTTACAAATGGCCCCAGACAGCTTGGATTAGGGATATGAATTATTGAGAAGTTGCTCAGATACATGAGGTTGGAAATGTGGGAAGGAGGGGTGATGTGTAACACCATACCCTGAGGGACTACAGAGAAGGCTAAGAGAACCAATGACATTTTAGGGAGTGCTCACAGATGTGTGCCACACTTCAATGAATCACAGATAAAAGCAAGGAGTGACATGTGTCATATAAACCACAGTGGCTTCAACAAGCTGTTAATATGAGAGTATGAATGCTCTTATTAAGAAAATATCTTGTGTAGGAATTAAAGCATGGTTTTAAAGTCATCCAGGGTTACATTCAAATCTCAGCTCTGCATGTTTTAAGCAATGTGACTTTGGTCAAGTTACCAAAACTTCCTTTTACACAGATGGTCACAGTATCTAGTTCATGACTTCACCCTGGGGACTGAATGAGCCCTGTAAAGTACACACAACTGATTTAAGTGCTTCATAGATTGTACCTATCATGAGTCTTACTCCCCAAATTCCTGGAATAGAATATGGCTCGTGAAAATGAGTATTAAGAATAATCTCATCTTGTGGAATGTAAGAAATTGAGTTTTTACTTTATTTTGACTCATTGACATAAACACAGGCAATCGTGGACAACTTATCTGGGTATGTCGGAAGTGAGAAATGTGCTGGTTCCTTCAATCCAACAAATTGTGCTTGGTATAAGTGGATACAAAAGGAAAAATGGTTTCCTCTGACTAAAGTTTTCACTTTATTTAGGATGAATCCCAGTAAACATACCTACTTAACAGTCTGTTTTGCCTGCTAAATACTAATTATTAAAATAAATTTAAAACCCAAAAGAATGCTGTCTAATGTTCGGGTATCATTACAACCATTTTTAACGGAATTAGGAATTACTGCTATAATAATTTACATATGAAATCAAGGAAAACCTGACTTGCTTATCTCTGGGCTACTGGGTTTTTGTCATTCATCCTTCATTTATTTATTTGCATTTTATCTGTTTGGTTAAACTAATCAGTGCAATAATCCATTTGAAGGAATTAATTGGGAGCTAACTAAAGGCAGGTAGCATGTGACTAGAGGAGATGGGTCACTGGGGACATGAGTTTGGGGTATACATTTTATTCCTAGTGAGCAGAGTTCTCTCTGCTTCCTGAATGCTGTGTCCTCAGTTGCTTTCTTCCTCCACCTTATTCTTCCATGATGAACTACCTCACTCGGGCCTAGAGCAATGGAATCTGCCATCCATGGACTGAGACCTCTGAAACTGTAAGCACCAAATAAAATTCCTCCTATAATATGGTTCTTATTAGGTCTGTTGGTCACAATGGAGAAAAGAAGTGACTAAAACGACGAGTTTTTCCAACTAGGTCCCAACCTTCTGAGGTTCATCCAGCTATCAAAGGATTAGTCCAACAAATGGATGAATTCACCAATGAGGTCAGAGCTTTCATGGTTTTCCCAAAAGCCCCACCTCTAGGTACATGAGACTTGGAGAAACAGTCCAGATCCAAACCATAGCTTTGCGTTCATATATCAAAACTCAAAGCTTACGTTTCACCGTACCTTTATTTATGAAAATGGCGTGCTAAAATAATCTCTTATCCTCTCTCGCATCCCCCATTCTACCTCTTATTTTTAGACACGACCCCCCTTAGGCTGAGACATGATTTATATAGATGTTTGAGTCTTACTGAGATTCCTCTTCAGAAGAAAACAGCAACCTTCCCCAGCCAGTACCTGTATGAGCTGTGAGGTCGATACCTAATCATCTATGCAGCTTAAAGATCCTCTCCACATTGACACTTTTTTTCCCCAGCACACATAACTTCTGTATCCTCAGTGTGATTTTATTAGAGTCAGAAGACCTGGAGGAGCTTTCGTCAGACAACAAGAGGATCATGGAAAGTGAAGACAGCCAAGAATAAACCCTGGGGATCTCCTCTCTGAAGGAGCACATCTATAGTGGAGGTTCACATTGAAAAAAAAAAAAAAATCTGACGTTTGGAACACCAGAATAAAGAAAAAGAGTCTAAACAAGACCACAGCTCATATGAAGATATACAGAGCATCTCCCCCAATTCAGGGACGGAGACTCTAAAGTGGATGAAGATGAGTCCTGGCTGGTTTGGCCATGGCTGATATGTAGTAACCAACAATAAATTCAATAAATCCTTCCCCAAAATAATTGCAAAACTCATGAACTGCTTGATCTGAGGTTATTGGCTTTAAAATTTGACTCAAGTTATCATGAATTCCTATTCAATGGTGTTAACTCATAATGGTCTTTTTTCCTCCTCGAGCTGAGAGTTATAGATTTTCTAATTTATACATTAAACACAAGTAGAAAAATAAAACGGGATACTCTGGAAGTAAGCATTTCAACAATAGAAGCACCTGAGTGGCACTGCCCTTAGATGTTGGGATGACAAGGCAGCTCTGTGCAAAGTTTATCCTGGGAGGATTCCGTAACGGCACTTGTGGGGTGCACTCTTCCCCTGTGGAACAAGAAGGGCGCAAGGGGGCACCGTCTCCTGGAAATTTCACTTCCCTTCCAGACCAGGCTTCAGGTGTCTAGAATCACGGAATCTCTTGGCCAAAGAGCTTCAGCCTGATTCCTGGCTTTTCTTCCTGAGGCCTAAACCCACATGTATATTTCTAAACCCAAGGAGTACACAAAGGACCTGTTTAGCAGACTGGAGATGCTGAGGAGAGTGGAAGGATCTTACTCACACCTCATGGGTGGGTACCTCTGTGAATGTCTGCATGTCCCGTCATAGTACAGCTCAGAACCAGGAGCAGGAAGAGAAATAGACAGTAGCTTAGACCCAGGCCCTACAGACTGGTGCTTCCTTCCCTCTCTATGCCAGTGAGAACCACCCAAGTGTCTGAAAATTCCAAAGTCAAACTTGACTCTGCAGGTCACAAGGAAGCAGCATTCATCAAGATCATTTTGAGCGTGGTTTGTAAATTTAAATACTGGAACATATGATACATATCTCCATTTTTCCTCCATTTTCCCTACCAATGGTCGGGAAATCTTTGTTTGCAGCTATTTGTGATCCAAGATGATTGATGGCTGATGACTGATGTGTTCAAAGGGCTGTTAGACCTACCAAAGGGCTTTGAGGGGCCAGGATGAGCTAAGCGCTTGCCCATTTCTTTCAAATAGAGAAAGAAACGCTTACCATTTGAGGACACTTCTAAACACTGGATAGCAAAACTGTCTAGTCCTGAGTCTCTAGCTCAGAATGTCTGTTGAACATAAAAACATGAACTGATGGTGGGAATTCAAAAAATCTGTAGATTCTCAATGGTTATTTTTTCATCTCATTTCTGAAAAATAGAGAGTGATATTTGTGTTGGTATAGTCTTCACTGATTTTAGTGCCAGAGTTCTTGAGTGCTGGTTTATGTTGCTGAGTTTATTTTAATTTATGGGACCAAAAATTGCCTTAAAGAGTTTGAGGGATATTTTCCCTGACTCTGAACATTATACCCAAACATTGCATAATGTGAGGTTAGATGTTAACATATCTTTCTCCCATAGGGTCCTGAAATCTGCATGACTGATGATAGTTATTCTTGATGTCACTTTCTAAAATGAAGCAATGGAGTCAAGGGACATGTTATGACAATACTGATTAATGGTTTTTCCTCTGAGCTCTATGTCTTGTCTTCATGTTTGCTCTGGCAGGGAAAAATTTAATTGAACAGTTCAATTCCCTGCAATTGTTCTCAGTTTAGAATGAAAGTACCAATCCATAAACTTGCTGCACACCCATTAATATTTTCCTAACAGAGTTCCTCCATTTGTGCTTTTTTTATTGCCTTATCAATGCACAGTACATCCCAGACTGGTATTGTTTATGAGACATGTGATCTGCCCTCTGTTAAGCAGCCCCTTAGAATAGTAGGCATTAATATTGTAGTGTGAAGAACAGAATCAACAATAGCATTTGGAAATATTCCCATCACTCTGCTTCCGTGGAGTTGAACAGATAATTTGGTTGTTCATAAAATCGCCGTTTATGTTCATCCTGCTTCTTATCTCTCTGAAATTCAATGACAGAAACCTTATAAAGGAGCATATGACTCTTCAGTGGTTGAGACAACAGTACTCACACCTCAGATTAATCTTTGCCTCCTGGAACAAAATGTGGATTTTATGCTTATTGTCTTTGTTGAAAGTGAGCTTATTCTCTCTTCTTCATTAAAGTGAAGAGGCATTCTTGTTTTGATTATTCTGTTTGCCCCCAAAATGCAGCCAAGTTTTTATAAATATAGACTTCCAAAGCACAACCCCATCTGTGGAATAAAGTGGGGGAAAAAAATCTCAAAAATCTTTATTTAAAGGAACATTGAACTATTTAAGGATTATTTAAAAATCAGCAATTTAACATTTTAACACTTTTATTGGTCTCAACTGGACTAATTTTGGGTTAACTATTTTGTCTAGCTAATTTGGGTTAACTATTTTCCTAGCTTCTATATTTTTGTAAATTCTTGCTAATATTTATTGAATAAGTCATTAAGTTTTTCAGAAAACTGGTAGAAGCTGATCATCAATATCAGCTATTGATAAATGTCTCCCTTAAGGGCCAGACAGTAAATATTTTAGGTTTGTGAGTCACTGTTGACATCTGTCATCGCTACTTAAGGACATTACTATAGCTCAAAAGTAGTTATCAACAATGTGTAAATGAGTGGGTATAGGCTGTTTGTCAGTGAAATGTTGTTTATGAAAATATGCAGTTTGTTTCTAGATCCCTAATCCCTATACATACATGAAATTAGAAGGATGTATATTTCTGGCTTCTTGACAATCTCCTTATCATAAATTTGATAAGAATCTTTTAGAATAGTATCCTGTGGCACATGACATACTCAACATTGCCCATTTAGGGAAATTACTTCAAGAAAATAAGCATGTGTTTCCATGGATTTTATCTAAAATATACAATCCATAAGGGTAATGGTTTCTCAGAAAGCAACACATTTTTCTGTAAAATGTTAAGTATAATTAATGTGTCAGTTTAGGTGCTGAGCTAAGTCCTTCCTAGGGCTGAGTCAACTGGTACCAAACCAAAATCCCATTTTTTTAATCTTTATTTTTATTTACTTATTTACTTTTATGTGGTGCTAAGGATGGAACCCAGGGTCTCATGCATGTGAGGCAAGGGCTCTACCACTGAGCCATAACCCCAGTCCCCCATTGTTAATTCCATTGCTAATGGCGTGCTACATCCTGACACCAAGAGACATCCAAGAGACAGGTGTGATTTCCTAGATTCTTTTAGCGAAAGCATTCCATATGAAAATGAACAAAGTTAAAAGAGAAACTAAGAAGCTTTGCTCTACATTATCACTGTATCTACTTGAGCATACAATTAAAAAAAAAAAGATGTTGAAAATAAAGTGAAATTTGCAGGCACAAGACGGAGAGAAAGAGAAATTCATTTATCAACAAATTTATTTCCTGAAGGTATTTTAGGACAGGTGGTTGGAGGATAAAAACAATAGAGATAAGTAACTCTTCATACTAAAATCATTTTTATAAAGATTTACCATCAATGAAATTGTAGCTGGTATAGAATACTGGAGTTATTTGCAATGAATGCTACTGTGAAGATACTTTTCATGTATCATATTAACATCATCTTTGCAATGTGGTTCTTGGAGACAGATTATTACATTCAGCAACACAAGAATGAAACCAGCGTGAAGATAATTTTACTTAAATAAAACCACTGTGCTATTCTAAAGTGAGGACAAGCTGTCCAAAAATATTGAGAAAGTAACCCAAGATGTGTTATTCCATGGATTAGTACATGAGAAGACACTACTGGTTGCTGGGAGGTGAACTACACTGAATAGGTAGAACAAATATAAAATATTCCATGTGAATTTTGTGTTTATTTAGAGCCATGGTCATTTTAAATGGCCTTTGATCTCTAGAATTTAAGCGATCTGGGTGGATGCGTCCTTTGAATTGACACCTACTGGCTGGGGAAGTACAAAATCATTTTCATAAAGAGATTTGTTCCATCCTTTCTTGAACGTGAGAGAGAAAACATCAATGCAAAATTCCATTTGCTTCTTGGACATGACTGGGCTTCTTTACCTTCAGAGATAAGAAACCTTTACAATTCTTGAAATCAAGTTTAACATTTTAAGTTCCTTCACCAGAGTAGAAAGTGGGCCATGCACTAACCGAGAATACACAGTGTCCAGCTCAACGCTTGCTTACTTTTCCTTTTGCCATGTTCCTTTCCTGGATGGAACTTCAAGCTTGACTTTTTAGAGGTGGGGAATTGCAGGCACCAGGAGCAATTGGTGAATAAAATGTCTGGTTATGGGTGATGTACAAACACTAAAAAGAAAAGTGTCCCAGTAGGAAGAAAATAAAGAGCTCTATTATGGGCATTTCTATTTTAAAATAATGCCGCACTGTACCATTTGATGAAAGATCTTCAGAACACATGAAGTTAGTCATAATGGAAATTCTTTTAATTGAATGGCATGGAAAATGACCCAGGGCTATCAGAGAAGAGACACAATCACATGCTATCAGGAGTGCACCACTGTCAAGTTATCTGAAATCGAGGACGCAGAGCCGACTTTAATTCTCATAAATTGTGTTGGAAAAACATATTCAGGAATCAGCACCAATCAACTTATTGGAATAAAAAACCCCACATTATTAAAAAAATTGTTTAAAGCACAATTAATGTTACAACACAAATGTTGTTGTTGTTTGTCATGTCTTTATGGAGTCAGTTTCTTAGGGTAAGTGTTTACAAAAAAAAATGAACTCATACAAATGAATCCTGTTAAATAGATACAAATGCAAAATAGCTTTAGAGGAATAATGAGATATTCAGAAATTTGAATTAGCAGTTGGATACCTCTTGGAAGCTTAAATAGTTACCCAAAGTTTGATGATAATTTTAATTACCTTGTCATATTTCTGCACATTCTCTGAGCTTACATAGAATGCTGTCCTACCAGTGAAAGGAGCTATCATGCAAGTAGTGAGTCCCAACCTTTTAGGCTTATGCTCCAGCAAAAGGAACAGGAAAATCTGTCACTTAATACACACATGCACAGTCGTATCTATTCAGAGGCTAGAACACAGACAATACAGCCAATTCCAGCACACATCACTGAAGTGAAATGTATTGTTCATGTGGAAAGCTATGACATCCATAGAAACCTTGCCACTCCTTAATGCTCATGGCAGCAAGTACTTCAATAATGAAATATGGCAACGTATTCACTCATCTTGATGGCAGACTGTTTAAGGGCCCTCTGTATTGGGTCCTGAATTCCAGTTAAAGCAGGGATTTGGTCCACTGCACCTACAGCACTGCATTGATCCTTGCACCTCCTTCTTTCAACTGAATAAAATGAAGCAGCACAGGAGATGAGCTTTACACTGAGGCTATGAGAAGAAAGACTTAAGAAGTCTGAAGATAAACGAAGGTTTCATGGGCTGAATCTGCCATGAGGATGGTGTCTTCCAATGTCTGCTGGGTTTTAAGGTGTACTTTGTAACTTACGTGGGAAGCGAGCATTGTCTGGAATGAGTATGTGTGGACGGGGCTGGCTTCCAAAGGCTCCCAAAATTGCCAACCCAGAAATTGTGACCTTTATGATTGATCATAACATATGAAAACAAAACCCATGAACTCCAACAAAACAGTTCACCAGTTCCTTGAATGTTACTGCATTTTTATTACCAAAGTGGCTTTCACCTTTCGCTGGAACATTTATCTAGATGATGCAATGGCTAATTCACTAATAGATGATTCACAACAATTCAGTTTAGCAATGTACTTATGAGCTCAGTCTCTACAGGGAGGCAGTCTCTTACAATGCTTGTCTCTATCCTTTTTTTGAGGCAAAGCCCTATATTCAGCCTTATCCATAACACATGGAAAAAGGATTTAATATCCCAATCCCCATACTTATAAAATGAGAATAAGGAATTAGTTACTTCATGAAGCTCCTGTAAAGGTTAAATGTGTGGACAGGGGTGTAATGTACATGTAATGTACTCAAAATGATAGAAACAGGTTAACAATTATTTCTTGCATTATAGATAACAGCAGTGCCATCACCACCACCACCACCACCATTCGGTTCAATGATTTTCATCTATGTACACCACTGAGTGCAGATAAGTTTTCCTATATTAAAATTGGATTCCTTGAAATTTCCTACTATTATTTGTCATTTAGTCCTTCCTGATCTAAATAAATAGATAAGGTTAATTCTTCACGTGGTTGAATGCAGTTATTAACATATTCCCAATATAAGTGTTTCTGTTCTACTCCTAAGCCACCTCTGAAATTTAAATATGGAAAGAGATAGAAGAAAAGGGAGAAAGAAAAGGAGGGTTGATAAGGTGAGAAGAGAAAAAGGCAGAGGAAATTTCTATTATTCTGAGTACTCGTCAAATACATCCATATTCTTCAAATAGTATAACTTCTACGCTATTCTGTTTACTAATTTCTAATGATATTTTGGTTTTTCTATATTTATTTAGTGTAGAACTACCTTTCGTGGAAAATTTTCCAGATGTTTAAAGTGTTTAGAAAATAATAGTGGAGGTGCAGGGAGTCTACACAAGGAGGGATCCATTGTAAACCTGGTCACTGTTATCTAATCTGTAGAAGTCTTTCTTTTCCTTTTATTCTATTTGAGTGCTTTTTCCTTTAATTTTAAATTTTAAACTTATTTGCCATGGATGTTTATAAAATATACATATGAGTATATATTTAAAATATATGCAAAACATTTATCTTAACATATATTAAAGTTATGTTATATATAAATTATATATATGTAAGTTATATTAATGTTTTGTGCGTTTGTTCCATATTTAAGTTATATAATATATGTATAAATTATATCTATATATATGTAAGTTATATTAATGGTTTTTATGTTTGTTCAGTTTGTTTTTTCTTTTCTTTGAAGGATGAGAACTCCCGCCCCAGAAGGAAAAATCTTGAAATGCATGTGCATATAAGTAAGCAGGTAATGTGGATGAATCTTGTGAATACCAGATTTGATTGATAGATTTCCACATGTTTTTAAAGAGGAATAGCAAAGTCCCTGTAATATTTATTGTGTCAGGTCAGTAGTAGAGATATTATAGAATGATGTGGGGGATTAAAATAAATGTTAGTTTCTATGACTTAAGAGGAAAACTTGTTTTTTTAATTCAAAGCTGTTTTCATTTATTAGAATACAGAACATATTAGAGATACAAAATTAGGCCACACTAAATTTTGAGATTCCCATATACAAAGGAAATTTTGTGATATGATAATTCTTGAGTGGTTTTACACTCACTAACCTTAGCTCATTTTGACACTAAAGTTTCGAGGAGTATTCATAATAAGATTCAATTTTGTTTAAATTATCATTAATAATATATGATGAATAAGTGTGCATGTGGATTAAAGATTAGAGGTAGAGGAGTTCAGCAAACTATTAATTACAGTTCTCTTTGAGAAGTTGTTTATAGAAATAAACAACAGTTTTTCTGTAATGTGTGGATATTATATATGAATGTACAACATTTTTTATTCAAGAGGAAAAAACAGCTGAACTATG
This sequence comes from Urocitellus parryii, assembly GCF_045843805.1. NCBI lineage: Eukaryota > Metazoa > Chordata > Mammalia > Rodentia > Sciuridae > Urocitellus > Urocitellus parryii. The sequence continues at coordinate 174,103,888 of NC_135537.1, read as the reverse complement.
AAATGAATGATCAACTTGGATTTGTAAAACAGTGATTTTTTAAATTTCATTTTATTCAGTACTCCTCAAAGGAATAGGATCATAAAATTATGACTATATTATTGCCTATAGCCCAAACCTCTTAATCATGAAAATATATACATTTTATTGTACATGGTGGCTGATGGAAGTGGTGCTATTCCATCAGAAGAGAAATATCCCCCAAAAGATCATGGATTAGCGACAGCCTACATATTTTGGAACCTATTTAACTCCCTCTAAATCAATTTGCCCAGGAAGGAAAAAGTCACCCCAACCTGTGGACTTTCAACTCTTGAGCTCTCTCCCAGGAAATATCCTGGGCAACCGAAAGATATAAGAATACCTAGTCTCCAAGCAACCTGGCTTCCATTTGCCAGGTAGCTTCATAAAGCTTAATGAGAACTGGCAATCTCCTCCACTTCTGGAGAGAGTAGGTTCAGTGGGAACAGGGTGTTCTGGTTTTTGCACTATGAGAAGGAAGACATCATAAAGCCCTGTGGCTCTGAGTGGCTGCCCAAATTGAACCCTTCAATTCAAAGAAACTTGTGTTCACTACCCTATATGGTTAGCTATGTGGTTTAATGAATATTAAGAAGGCTGATATCCTATTAACTGCTCTGAAACATTTTCATAGTTTGAAATTCTACCAGCGAACATGCCCTGGAGACTTCCGTTCATTGGAGGAGCACAGCAGAGAGCTAAGTTAGCAAGTGCATAACCTCCAGACCTGCATTGTCCAGGTTCAAAGTCTTACTTGCCTGTGACCTCGAGCAAGTCACCGAGGCTCCCTGGATCTCAGTTTTCTCCCCTGTCAACTAGGAAGAGTCATAGCACCTATTGCATGAGCTGTTGTAAAGATTAAATGAGAAAACTTAGAACTAGACAAATCAGAGGTGATTGAAGCTGGATTAATCACTTGGGATTTATTGCATGGTAATGAGCAGCCAATGAAGGTTTTATTAAGCAGAAGATGGCAGAAGCCTATATGTCTCCAAGAAAATAAATCTGGCAACCATGGAAAAACTGTGCTAGTTGGAACAAGATAAGAGGGCTCACAAACTTAAGAGAATGCTGTTGCAGAGAGAAATCAGAGCCAGGAACAAGAAAGAGACCATGGGAGTGAACAAGATGAGCAGCTTCTTGAGACAACATGGAGGTGAAGCTGAGAACCTGTCCTAACACTGCTGAAGAAGAAGAAAGAGTCAAAGATGGATTGTGCTGTCATGGAAATTGGGGAGTCTCCAACAAACACCTCTATCTTCCTTCACAGTCTCTAGGTTTTCTATTAAAACATCAGTCCATCCCCAAAGTCACAGGCATACCTTTGGTTACCACCTTGAATAACTTTAACACAAAGTATAAAATGATATTTTACACTATAATCTAATTTTATTAAAAATTATGAATTCATGATAAATGCATTGTGTGTATAGATTAAAGTTCAAACAACATCATATACACTGTGGATAAACATCCTCTCACCAGACAAAAACACATTTTGCTCAGTAGGTTCAGCTCTTTCTAAAGTGTGTTCTGAACATACAATTCCCTCTTGGCTCTGCCTTCTTACGCTGTGCTTCATCTTCCCCACTGCTGCGTATCATATATCTATTTTATTATATGTGCTTCTGTTGGTTGAAGAGCAGTCCACACCACTGACAAGTAACTTGGTGTTCTGATTGTGAAATGCAGGGTTTCAAATGGAGAGTAACTGTTAGTTGCATTTTACCAATAACACCCTAGGTCTTTGTTTTCTTCTGATAATGTTCTCATGGTAATCATAAAATCTGGAAGATCGGGCTGGGGCTGTAGCTCAGTGGCAGAGTGCTTGCCTAGCATGTGTGAGGCAGTGGGTTCCATCCTTAGCACCACATAAAAATAAACAACTAAAAAAAGGCATTCTGTCCATCTACAACTACAAAAAAATTTTTTTTTAAATCTGGAAGATCCCCACAAGTTACATGATGAACACAAGAATATTTATACCTCATCACCAAGAGATTAGCATCATAAACATTTTGGTATGTTTTTAGAAGAATTCATACACATACACACACGATATATTATCTTTTAATATTTTAATTATAGTACTGACCCAGATCTAGGTGCACATTTTTGCTCATTTGAAGAGTTGTAAAGACATGTGAATTGTGTTTATGTACCAAGCTACAGACTCTAAGACTGGTGAAATAATGTCGTAAATAGGGTTGGTTTTAAGAGGCAATGCAAGAGCCTGGCATGGTGGTGCACGCCTGTAATTCCAGTGGCTCAAGGGACTGAGGCAGGAGGATGGTGAGTTCAAAGCCAGCCTCAGCAATGGCAAGGTGCTGAGCAACTCAGTGAGACCCTGTTTCTAAATAAAATACAAAAAAGGGTTGGGGATATAGCTCAGTGATCGAGTGCCCCTGAGTTCAATCGCTGGTACCCGCTCACCCCCACCTCCTGCAAAAAGAAAAATGCAAGAGTACTGCAATGCTATCTGCATTTCATCTTCACCTCTGACTCTTCTTGGAATCTTCCGGCACTGTGTTTAAAGGCAAAAGGGGCCAAGAGTAGGAGATAACTGATGATACTGATGCTATCTGCTGAAGCAGAGTGACTTAGAAGATGAGGGGCTAGATAATAAGCACTCTATCTTCACAATCATGGTCTGCAAACTGAAAAATTAGGGGTTTTGTCCTATATAATAAAGACACAGCTTTTTTATTGCATTTGACTTCTCACAAAAACCTAAATATGTGGATAGAGCTAGTGTCTTTTATTAACCATTGCAGAAGCAAAACTTTGCAGAATTTTAATTGTTGAAGCTTGAGATTTCCAGAGGACATGGAAAAGAAAATCAAGTTCTGCCTTTCATGCAAACACTGTGGTGATTAGAATGTACATAATAATGTTTTTGAGTAGAAAAGAAGCTTAGGGAAGACAAGAGGAAAGGACACATTGCTATAATGAAGTGTATTGACATAATATACATTTTAATTTACAGGATATGCCTATAGTTTGTGTTGCATGAAAAGAGGTGATGGATTACTCTGCTTTGAATCAAAAATACTTTGTTTCTGGAAATTGGCACTTTTTCCACACTAACTTCTTTAAAGGCAACATAGGATAAGTTGATTTTGTTTTTATTTCAGTAAATAAATAAATGTTTGTGCTGGAAGTTCAAGGAAAATCTCTTTGTGACTAAATTAGACACTGCAGCAAACTTATCTCTGAAAGTTATAGGTGTTCAGGCTTTTAAAATGACATGTGTCTCAAGGGAAAGAATTGATGCTGTAATATATACTTAGTCATATAAATAAACATTATCTTCCATTTAATAGGAACGAAGTCACGTGATATAGATTGTTGAGACAGACACAAGACACACGCTGAGGTATATGACAGAGCAGGATTTGGCAGGCCACTGGGGCCTTCCCAGCTACTCCATGGTGAATCTACCAAGGTTCTCCTACAGCCTCTTCCCCTGAACATCTCTTCATTAGGTAAAACAGAAGCGCTGTCTATTTCCACTGTAAATCACATGAGACCCCATGGGGAAGTTTTAAGTCAGAAACTTTGAAGTTTGTGCAACTGGATTAGACATCTCACAGTAAGCATTTGATTTTTCAAGAAACCCGAATACTTGCTCGGGGTAAGGCTACCGCGTGCCCTTCTTGCGACATTTCAGCGCTTCAGTCTGCGGGTAAAACCAGGAACCATAGCCACGTGCAAAAAACCGGGTAGAATAGAAAGAGAAGAACAAACAGAACGAAATTTCTGATCATCGAGGTAACTTCTTGCAAGGGCGTAGATAAGATATTCCAACGTGTTATGACTTTGCATAGTCCGGTGAGCTCAACAAGAATATTAAAAAAAAAAAAAAACTGTTAAATGTCTAATAAGGAATTGGACTCAATTAGAGCAGTGAAAAGAGTCCTCATCTTAGATTCAGAGTCATGTCCTCCTCTAAAGAGAAAGAGCCCTGCCTCGTGCAGACATGATGAGAAACACAGCAACCTTTTTGTTTTGGCCTTTCACGGAGTCATGACATGTGGATGCATGTCTGCTAAGGCTCCTGGGACCTAAGGACATTTTCTGACTGCTGAGGTTTACCATGGAACTGGGAAACACATAAGCCCTTCAGTTTCTGTAAAAGATATAATTCTGAACAACAAGCAATAGTTTAGTCTCCAGCACAGTTTGTACTCCCTGCTCTCCATGGTTCTGTCATCTGTCATTTTCCCACTACCTTATTTCTTAGACGACTACATTCTTTTTATTATTTGATACTGAAAATTTTGACTAAGAAGAATTAAGCAATACCCCTTTCCCTGCTGGGGAGAATTCGCCCATCATAATCAAAACCTCTTTGCTGAGGGACTCAAGAAACTCATTTTAAAAAGGTCCAGAGCATCCCCAAGGGAACTTGCCCTATGTAAAAAATCTGTTTTCTTAGGATATAATTTCCTTCAGGTCTGCAAGAGGTGAGGAAAGACAGGGTTCCACCAAAAATAAGAGTTGGTGTTTCCAGAGCTTCTGTTTGTGACAGCGTATGTAAATAAGAAGAGATGGCATCCTAGAGTAGGACAAAAAGAGATATATATCTTTTCATAAGCTGGCTTTCTGAAAAGTGCAACTAGATGAAAAAAAAATGTGGGGGTGGAACCCAATATAAATGCAATGCCAGAACAAAAAAGAACCACCTACAAAAGTCTTTCCTTAAAAAGCACCCATTCCTAAAGAGGAGGCATCACGTGCAGGCTGTCACAGAGATTTACTACCTACCTAAAGTGGCCTTCTGGCAATGGCTTCTCAGAGGGAGAATGTTTAACTCATGAGGTTAAAAGAGGAGAAGAAGAATCACTTGACATGAGTTTTTAGATATCTTTGCAACTCTGAATATTTAACAGAAGTTGGGGTTGAGGTAGATGTAATATTTACTGCCAAGGGTTGCATTTTTAGGCAATGGTTTGGGAATCAACATACTGAGCAATAAGATCCATCCCAAAGCAGATCAACTGTGGAAAACGTATCCACTGACCTGTGTGTTCCTGATGATATTTTGAGATGGATATTGTTCACGTTATGCACAGGCATATTAAATTTATACATGATCTAGACATCCCTATGCATGTGTATGTATATGAAGTATAGTAATGTGTTAAAATGCAAAAGGAGGCAAATTGGGTGGGATGGTTTTCCATTTGCAGGTTCCCAAGCACGTTGTATGTAGTATTCAGTATTCATGGCTCCTTGGCATTAAATATTAAAAATACCCTTAAGCAGGCTGAGGTTGTGGCTCAGTGGTGGGACACTTGCTTAGCCAATGTGAGGCACTGGGTTTGATTCTTAGATCCCAGATAAACACATAAATAAAATTAAAGTCCATTGATAACTAAAAAGATATATTTTTTAAAAATACCCTAAAGTATTGCAGCATCCAAAACATATTTCTGCCCATGTTTCAACTGCCCCTGGAGAGGAGTCCTGCCCTTGCCTCAGGAACTATTTCGTGAATGAGCTGATAAGCAAGGTACAGGCTCTTCCCTTTGATCCCAGGCAGCCTGCAGCTGACCTTAGTGATGGCAACGCTGAGGCCAAGGGCCACTTGCAGGGAGTTTCTTCCACCTTTGTGGATTGGCTTGGCAAGAAACTGACCTCCAGCCTTCGCAGCTTCGAAGGCTGTGTGCCAGAAGCAGTGCCTGAAGTTGACCCATCTGTCCTCCAGTCTCTGGCATTGACAAGTGAGCAGGAAGTAAGTTCAGGAAGTAAGAGGGAAAAAAAAACAAACAAACAATCAACTCTGGTCATTGTTGAATTTGGAAAAATAAAATAAAAACATACTACATCTCCAATGTGGAAACATGATGGTTCATTTTCAGGCATTACTGTTGTTCTAAATTTAATGAGTTATTTTAGATATTTTAGAAATGTTCGATTTTATTTTCTCTACTTCATAACTTTTAAATGAATGTGACATTTTAAAAAGGTCCTAAGAAAATATTAACAAATTAGGGTTCTGTCAGAAACAGGGAAAAGTAGACCCCTAAAATGTACCAAGCATTATATCAGATGCTTCGCAAAACTTTTTCCTTTTTTGTAAATTTTTATACTATCCCTGCATGGCAGATATTTTTATCAACATTTTATACATGAGGAAACTGAACTAAAGAAAATTTAGGAAACTCTATAAAGTGTTAATAAGATACATATCCCTTTTAGAAGGCATGGGTTTAAAAGTTACTGTATTTCTAACTTCAGTACCACCAATAAAAATATTTTCTGACACTCATTGAAATGGAAAAACATATTCTTCTATCCTGTCCTGTTGGCATCCAAAGATAGCCCCTCAGCTTAAATTAAATTTACTTCTGTTATTTTTAATGATTGCTCAAAGAAGTGTGAAAGAGAAATTATATCTGTTGATTATTCTAGAGCTTCTCAGGGGACTCAGACTATTGCTGAATGTCCTGCAAGTTAAAGATAGAACACAATGTACCCTTCTGGACCAGATGTAGATACGCCCAGAATATCCCACTGGCTAGAAAAACCAAAAAAAAAAAAAAAGGAGGCAAAGTGTGCATCTCTCTGTGGCAAGAGTGTAAACATGGCAGTAAGAGTGTAAACATGCCACCGTCTGCTCTCCTCCTCCTCCCTTCTTCTTTGAGTCACCCAAGAATTATTTACTGAGTATATCATTCCCTTCTTATCCACAGGAAATACATTGCGTTCCGAGACCCTCAGCAGAAACCTGAAACCACGGATAGTTCCCAGCCCTATGTACACCATGCTTTTTTTCCCCTATAGGTACACACCTAGGATAAAAGTTAATTGAAAAATTAAACACAGTAAAGAGATTAACAACTGCAAATAATCATAAAATAGAATAATTGCAATAACAATAAAAGTTATTCATAATGTATGCTTTGTTAATTTCTGTAATTTTCCATTTAGTATTTTGAGACTACAGTTGACCACAGGTAACTGAAACAGCAGAAAACAAAATGGCGGCTAAAGAGGACTCCTGTACCCATCAGTTATGGGCTTTGTGTCAGTGTAACTGAGAAACTAATGTGACTCCATTTTTGAGAAACCAGCCTCTACCTCAGAGCAAAGCCTGTCCAAGGAAGGCAGAGTGACCCTTGTCCTTGGAAAAACCCACAGAGCACCCCTAAGCACATACCCACCCTGCTGAGTTGTTTGTCTGTAAATAACAGGAGAGGTATGAGGTGCCAGGTGTCCCTGACTCAGTTAGGCTAGGTGAGGACCCCTAGCCACCTCCAATCAGCATGAGACAGGGAAAATACCTGGAATGCCAGATGACCCTCAAATAGTTTATGGTGGTTGATAACATGTTGGGAAACCATGTCGTTTACCACGTACACCCCTCGTGGCCTAAAACAGTCAGTTCAAAGGAATCCCCCTTTTGTACTAACCAATCACTCCTACCCAATTTGTTCCCACCATTGAATGTGCTAATCAATGTTAAGAGTTGCTGTTTGATTTTCCCGCTGTATGGAATGATTTGCTGTGTGATGCTGTGATGCATAGAGTATCCCCCCGAAACCTATAAAATCTCACTGAACAAAGGACCGGGACTCACTCCCTGGGTCCGCTGTGTTGGTAACAGTTGTGAGTCCAGGCTCGAGCTTGCAATAAAGACTTTTGTGTGATTGCATCGGATTCGGCTCCTGGAGGTCGATTGGGGTCCCACGAATCTGGCATAACATAACTTGCCCTCTCACCCAGTCATTTTTTCTTATTCTGAACATCCTCACCTGATCAACTTGTCTCTGCTCTGGGAACATGTTCTTCACGTCTCTGTTCTCCTCCCTCTGGTCTGCCCATCACAAGTTCTCTGTTCCATAACCTTGTTACTCTGGCTTTGGGACCAACTGCTGTGAAGATGATTGCTACTTTTCTTTTCCTTTTAGCTGCTCCCTCAAGGTTTTTCTTTAAATTAGGATGTTAAACTTGAAAAATGGTTCAGTCTGCTTAGATGTCCAGTCTCCCTGCCTTCTTGGAACTCCATATCTCAAACTAAGAATCTTTAGCATCGAGTGAGTACATGATATTCTTCCTTGACTAGTTCATGCACATACATTGTGGTTTTTCAAGAAAATGGTCATTGGTTGCACCTTTGATTTTGCCACTTTAGAAAGCAAAAAGCCACACTGCTTAAAATCTATAGTTTTCTCATAATAGCCTTCCTCCAAATGACAGAATTTTCTTTGTGTTTGTCAAATGTTTATCACCATCACTATTGCAACTGTGGTCATTTCCTCGTTCAAAATTGTGCAACGTATTTCTTCTTTCTTGTTTGTATGTCTTTTGTGGAGGACTGCTGAGAGAAAGTGCTTTTACTCTGTCACCCAACAGGAAATACTGATTACCCGTTCAAAAGGGACAGAGTTATGTTTTGCACTTAAGTGTCACCCAAGGTAACCGCTCCTCTGTCTGCTCACACACAGTGAAATAAACTTCATGGCTTAACTGCCACCTTGGAAGAGCCATGCTGTGCTGCATACAGCTAGGAGAATTTTAAGTCTCCACCAAAGAATGTTAAGATTTCTGTGGCAAGCCAGCCATGAGCTGTGTATGTGTGAACTATGAGCATCAGTATATGAGTGGACTGAACTGACGCTGCCTCTCTATCTGGGCTGTGCACCTGTGTGTCCTTTTCAATCCTCTGCCTATGACCCCCACGTAGCACCTGAGATGGGTGTGGCCTTCCAAGATGTCAGTGAATCTGCTGATGGCGAGACGTCAGGAAGCTAGACTCAACCCCCTGAAATCCAACCCCCCTCATTGGGGTGGAACTTTCTCAAGTGTCTTCCCCGCAGTAAAAAGGGGCTTCAGACCATACTTCCTCTTTTTTTCTGCCTCTCTTGTGAGAGCTATAGCCCAGGAGCCATCGCTGAAGATTCTTAATAAAAAGGTGTTTTCCTCTGTCTCTGGTTATTTCCTACTAATCTAAATTCACTTGGAGTGACCCTGAACGTATCTCTCAATGTATTTCTAAGATCTTTTTTTTTTTTTTTTAAGTCATGCTGGGAATCAAACCTAGGGCCTTGTGCATGCAAGACAAGCACTCTACCAACTGAGCTATATCCCCAGCCCCAGGATGTTAAGATTTAACTAAATGTATTTCCTGCCCTATACAACACAGAAAAAGAAATTATTTAAACTAGAGAAGAAAACATGTACAAAATAGCTCATGACACATTTCTTAAGGCTTATTAGCCTTTCAGTGATCAAAGGCAATTATTTTTAACTTCCTAAGTATCCTTTTGATCAGAACAGATAAAGTATATATTGGAATTGCAATGCATGAGACATCTGTCCTTATAATGTATAAGGTTCTTTGCCTATGTGCTGTGAGGTTTATGATTTATTCATTATTGAATACTTTTTTTTGTAGTAAGAATTGAACCCAGTGGTGCTTAACCGCTGAGCCACATTCACAGCCCGTTTTTATCTTACTTTTAAAGATTTTAAGACAGGTTCTCACTTTAAGTTACTCGGAGACTCAGTAAGATTCGGAGGCTGGCTTTGAACTTGTAATCCTCCTGCTCAGCCTTGTGAGCCACTGGAATTACAGAGGTATGCCACCATGCCTGGCTCATAATTAAATACTTCTAAATTTATTTTCGAAGAGTGGTTCCTGTACCTACTTGACTCTTTTGATTTAAACACATTATTGACAGTTGTGTAATTCATAGTTGCCACCAATCAATTTGAGGGCCAGACACATGCACATATGGAAGATGAGTTAGGATATAGGATACAAGTTTGGTAATACAGATGTTTTTTTCCAAAAAAAAATTAGAATTTGTTAGGCAATAAGATCGGTAAGATCATGAAGCAAAAACACAAATATAAATCAACATGAGCCCCAATTTCAAGTTAGAGAATATCAAGTCCCCTGTTTAATGTAGTCAAACAAGTTGTGGTTCCTTATAGTATGATATATACAATGACTAGGACAGATTGGAGTTAAGGCCTGAGTTAAAATCCTAACTCTGTCACTCAGTAACAGTTTAATTTTGAGCATGTCTCCGACTCAGTTTCTTTGTGCAAAAAATGACAGTTGGTAATAACTATTTCAAAGTTTTTGTTAAGGATTAAATTAGATTATATTGTTCATAATGTCATATGTCTGGGCTGGGGATATAGCTCATTGGTACAGGGCTTGCTTACCTTGTACAAGGCCCACGGTTCAATCCCCAGCACCACACACATAAATAGCATATGGTACATAGCAAAGTTGTTTTTACTTTACTGTTTTCCTATTATGTTATAAAAGTCTTTTGATAAATATTAAAAATAAGAAAAAATTCTAATTACCAGTAAACTACACACACACACACACACACACACACACACACACACACACATGTATGTATATAGTTTGATGAATAAAGAAAGTGATGCCATTTATTAAAAATTCATGGAAGGGTAATCCCAGGAGTTTAGGAGGCTGAGGAAGGAGGATCACAAGTTCAAAGTCAGCCTCAGCAATTTAGAGAGGGCCTAAGCAACTTACTGAGACCCTGTCTCAAAACAAAAAGTATATAAAAGGACTGGGGATGTGGTTCAGAGGTTAAGCACCTCTGCATTCAATGCCATGTACAAAAAAAAAAAAAAAAATGGAAGAATTAAATTCTGATTCCTTTTTATGATCTTATATTTAAATTTTTAAAATTTGATCTTAAGCAACTATCATAATTGAACAGACTGTGCACACATTTAACTGCGTATTAAATAGTAGTTTCCAGAACACAGTTTGGTCTTTACTGTAACATCAGTATTCATTTTGGACTTGTGTTATTTTTACAAAAATGTCCAAATGATTCACTTCTCAGTGATTTTGCTATTTAAGAAAGAGAACATGGTCAAGGCTACCTAAAATTCAGAAGCAGGTTATTGACCTCAGTTTTCCAACACCACAGTGGCCCTTTTCAAAAGTGATGTTTTCATTAACGTTTTCACGTGTTTCAAAGGTTCTCCAAAATTATCCTGAACAATTTAAGCTTTCCTGTAATTCTTTAAAAGGAAGACCTAAAGTTAACAACAAGATTGCCAAAAACTGGGTTGGTGGCCTTGAGAACTCATTTTCCATTCCATTAAAAATATTTATGTTGGTCACTAACACTAATTCATTATCTGGTCTGCATGGACGAAGCCTCTTTAGCTAATGCATATCGTTATCCTGAATGTGATGAATTGTGTCACATGAAGCAGTTTAGAGGAATTTATTCTAATTAACATAGGAATAATCCTTACTCATGAGACCTAAGGAAAGGTCCACATTTCCCATTTGTTTCTGGATTAATGTAGGTTATTTAAGAACGACGTTGAAGTTCTTAGGGAAATTCGATTATTCATTTTCGATCTTAAATGATAGTAAGGTTTAGTAGAAACCTTAGGTAATTCCATTCCATGTATAGAATCAACAAATTCCCTATTTTGTTCCCAGGGGAAAAGAATATATAACAACACCAAGTATAGCTTTTTCATCTAAGATGGTCATAGGATAGAAGGTCACAGAGGAAATTGCAGGAGACACAGTGGAAACAACTTGGGTTGAAATAGAGCTAACTTTGGTGTGTGGGCTTTTGCACCTGTGGGAGTTGCTTCAAACCTTGAGGCAGAGTGAAAAGTTAGGAAACCCCAGTTGGTGATTCCCAGGAACACTTGGAGTAAAATGGTTCTTAGGTACCAATGGACCTCTGTTCCAAAATTATCCCTCATAACCATTTTGATAGAATCTGAAGAGATGCTCTCATTGGGTCAGGAAGATGGCTGGGAACATCGACAGTAAATCTAAAGTATTACTGATGGCAGGATTTTAATTTCATTTCTTGAAAATTGTATCATTGCTGCTCAATTTCACAGTTTGGAAATGACAATTCCTAAGAGATGTTCCAGGTAAGTAAAACAAGAAGGAAGAAAGACTATAACTGGCCAGGTCTTATGTGGAAGAAAGAATAATTTCTAAAAAAGCATTTTTTTTCTCATTTTTAGGTCCCAGAGTACCTAATTTGTAACATATATCATTCTAAAAATCCCTTCCAGAATCCCAGGGAGACCTTTATCCATCCCTAAGTACAGATATTAAATAAACCAGGTACTCAGTCTTCTGGATCCTTTTAGAACAGAAATCTCAATCTCTTCCGTGGCTTTTCAAAAACTCATATTTCCAAGGCTTTTTCTTTTTATCATCGGGCCCTTTATTACCTTTTATGATTACTTATTTCCATTAAACACAAAATCTTCAAAGGAATTCCAACTTAAAACAAGTCAGAGAAGCAGGGCTCATTCTAGAGCACTGTGACACAGGTGAAGCTCTTTCTCTCTGCTGCCTGTGAGCCATTCATCCAAAGTTGTTCATTGCTAGAAACTTCTGGAAAAGCAGATTCTGCAACTTGGACAAGAAAATGAAAGTGCTAAAAGGGCGATTAATAGACTGGCAGCAAGTCAAAAATTCCCAGGAGCTAAACTCTCCAGTTGTGAGGAAAAGATGTAAGTTGCTCTGCAGATGTAAGTTACTCAGATGAACGCTTTAAGGACAGTAAGTACCAAATCCATCCCTCTCAACAAAACCCAGAGAGTGTATCTCCTCCGGTATCTATTAGAGCTCTTAATTGGTTGACAGAAAGCTCAGAGGACAGAGGAAAAACCTTTGCTATTCAGAGTTAACTTGCCTTATTATGTTTGCTCTTTATATCAGAAATTCAGTTTGCATGAATTTGGTTGCAAATGAATACGGTTGCAATACATAGAATTCATGGCTTCTGTCATAGAATGATCTTGTGGAGCTGGAGGCCCAAGGAAACCCTGCAGAGGAGGCAAATGTGCTTGCATAAATCAGAAGGAATTAAATTAGCCATGCTTTCCTCTAACGAATATCATCAAGTGCCTGTTTCTGGCTGGTGTGTACATCAGCTGTAATGGTGATTAATTCCTGGCCTCCTCTGCTTCCACTCATGCCCCAGGAGGAGGAGGGGGAGAGTCTTTGCCCACCATAAAGTAAAACATACATAATGAGGCTAACGAAGCAGCATGGGTCAAGTTGGAGCAAGAGTGATGGTAAGTACATGGGAATGAGTCAATGCTGGATTAAAACAAAGAATGTAATTCATGGAAACCTCTCAAATGTACATGTCGGGATGTGCTGAACAGTGGACTTGGGTGGATCTGTAGCAGCATGCGGAGGATTTACATGAACGTGAACTCATGCCCAGAACACAAATGTGGCTTGCTAATTTACAACCCTGGAATCAGAGCTGCTGAGCACAAAAGTAGAAACAACTGATAGTAAACAAAAACCATTAGTACCCTTGACTAATGTTAAACAGTTAGTGAACTCCCATTCTGAGCTGCCGGGAAGAGACAGGATGAGCTGGCCTCAGGGACTGAATTGCTGAAGAGTCAGGAACATTCCCGCCCCCCCCCACCCTCCAAGACACACACCTGGAACTCAAAAGATCACTTTGCTGCAAGTGAGGGTGGTAACCTGGATCCAACTCAACTGGAAGAGTGGAGGAATGTAGACAGAAATACTAGGCTGAATCTACCTGCCTTCTTGTGACCTGCTTGGTGTGTCCACCTTTAAATGACCTGCCCACACCTCAGAACCAATATGCATTTCTCCCCTTAGACCAACCCTCTCTCCTGACTCTTGTGACTCTGCCAGCCACCTTCTTCTCCCTTCCCATAATTTAAGCAGTTGCTGAGTCCTGTGTACCCCTCTCCTGTAGTGCTCCCTTAGCAGATCACTTCCTGTCCTTTCTGAAGTTTAAGCACTTGTAACCTCTCACCTGAATGGGCGCTACTGGCTCTTAACCGGGCTACTCATCTCTGTCTTCAACTCTTCCTCCTCCAATCAACTCCAGGTATTTGACACTTCTTCTACTTAAAGGGCACTATATCATATCTTTCCTTCAATCAAAGTACTTCAACGGTTGCTCAGAACCTTCTATTTCAAGTAAAATTTCATCATCCTAGTCCTTAAAACCCTTGAGTTACCTTTCTAATTTTATTCCCCATTAATGTCTCTAAGTAGCTACACTCTGGAACAGGGTTTCTGGGGCTCGGCACTATAGATGTGTTGGATTGGATAATTAATTCTTCATTGTAGGAGCCTGGGCAGTGTACATTGTAGGATGTTTAGTAATGTCTCTGATCACTAGATACCAGTAGCACCCTCTACCTAGATGTGACAAACATATCACCATTGTCAAATGATCTCATGGAGTAAAATTCCTGCTCTGGACAAATTAACTGTCGTTGAGATAATCCTAAGGCTCCCTGTGTCTCTGTGTGTTGGTAGTGGGCCCCAGGATCCGGCTGTCTTCAATGCCCTCTGTATTAAAACCATTAGTTCCGTTTTGTTTCAATAGCTCCCCATTACCAATGACTTCTCTCATTGTTTTAACTAAGTATCCACAAATACAAGTATTTTCCTTCACTTTTGGATCACCATAGAACTTTAAATAATACTTAAGCCATTTATTTTAATTTTTGACATTTTCCATTTAATTCGGCTGCTAAAACAATAAACACAGAAGCAAATTTCTGGCCTGTTATTTAACAGTCATGGCATGACTTAAGTAAACTGCTGTCTATTTATTTGAACTTTACTTCCCTTTTTTTTAAACACTTTTAGCAAATCTATCGCATCTTCTTGTATAAGATTTTTCTACTGACGTATAAATATCGAAAGTAATAGTTCTTATGCAATTATCACAAAAGTATCTTACTGATAAAGACAGTAATGGGATACTGTCTTTCATCAAATGTGAAAAAAATATGAATTACAGTACCCTTAGAGAGCAAATGAGACAGAAACAAAACAGAACAAAACACCAAAACAGATATAGGTAGACCTTAGAAACCATTGGGTCCTGCCTCTGTCCCTGTCCTTGAGGTCACTGGAATATTGAGAAGGTGAATGGCTTTTTGGAGCTGGTAGGTCTAGTCTGTGAAAGTTGGGGCAGGTACTCACAGCTTCTGCTTAGAACTTATTGCAATAGACCTGTTGTTCCCCATGCGGGGACCTGGGACCAGCATCATTTGCACTGCCTGGGAACTTAGTAAAAATTCAAGTCCTCGGGTCCCACCTCAGGCATAGGAAAGGGAGATTCTGTGGAGGGGCCCAAATCTCTCTGGGTTTGGACTAGTGCAGATGTTCTCAAATTCTAGTTCATCAGAAGGACTTAGAGGATCTGTTCAAATACAGAGGGATTATTCACCACATGCAATATTGGATGAAGGTTAAGTTGTTGTGGGTTCTCAAAAAAAAAAAAAAAAGAAAAAAAACAGACAGAAAGGCAGCTGTGCTCAATATCAAATTAACAACCTGACCTATTTCCTGGAATTTACAACTTAATCCAGAGTTCCTCTGTTGACGCAGTAAAAAAATTTTAATCTACTTTAATTACTGTAGTGTCTGTTTCATCTTAAGAGAGCATAATGAATCTCTGTCCAATTTGAAACAAAAATCCTCTAAAAATCACTCAGTTTGATTTTTCTCGTGTACTGCAGGGTGCACAAATTCCAAGAATGGAGATGCAGGGCAAGGAGAAGGTGTAAAAGCATGTGAAGTCCTGATCTTATTGAAAAAAAAAATAGGTATTAAATTCTAACAAGTTTTGAGATGGCATCCTCAGGATGTGCTTTCAGTAAAGTTGTAAATATGTATTAGGACAACTACCAAAATAAAAGAAAGATGATGTTATTTATAAGCCAACACAAGAAAATGAGAAAAGATGAAAGAGAAAGCATGTCAGTGTTCACAGTAGTCATGCACATTCTTCTCAAATTTGGAATAAGAATCAGACATATATAAATGAAAGGTGAAAATGGAGGAAGATAAAAAGATATATGGGACCAATACCAAGAGATGAAAACAATATTGCTATATTAATATCTAACAAAAGTAATCTGAGGCAAAAACAAAAAGTGAGTTATTTGATAATGTTACAACATTACAATAAATTTTAACAATCATGGACATGGATGCGCCTAACAATATAGCTTTCAGATATCCAAGAAGCAGGTGCCAATGAAAATATGGATAAATAGACTATTACACTGTCATGGCAGAGACTTAACTACAAATAGCCATGCCACTGGGATTCACATAGCAAAAAAGAGGTTAAACATGTAAAAAGGTCTCAAGTATATTGACTATTCGAATGACATAATTAACAACCATACAAATACCTAAGGTGTGCACCCAAAGACTACAGCTTTATTTCAAAGAGCTATAGCATATTTATAAAAATTGACTTTATGTTTTAAACAAGATAACATTCCATGTTTTGTGACCAAAGTCAATAAAACCAGTTACTATAAACAAAATGAAAGAGATAAATAAATAAACATTCAACAAGGCATTTTGAACCCTCCCCTCCTTTAATAACATTTGGGTTACTGCAATCTACTTAGAAATTTGTAAAAAAAAAAAAAATTTCATGAGAATTTAGCATATTAAAACACATGTATTCTGACAAAAATAGTTCTCAGATGAAATGTGATGGACTTTAATGCATTAATTACAAAACAAAACAGGATGGGAAAAAGCAACTCCAGTTTCAAGGCAGCAATCTTGAATAAAGCATAAATATGTTAGATATTTTCATAGTAGTAAACATGCAAACTATAAATCAGTTATATGAAAGAAAGTTGGAATTACTTATTATTTTGTTTTCCTTTCTTATAGCTATGAATAACAGTTAAGAAGTTAAGTCAAATGCCTAAAATTGTGTGGTGCCTACAGTTTCATGTCTGACTTGCGCCTCTGATTTCATTAATGTCATAAGAGAAATTCTTGAAGAGCAATGATTTTGAGAATCTAGATGGAGTGTATTTAGGTTCATGTATGTATGAACAGGTAGTGTGTGTGTGTGTGTGTGTGTGTGTGTGTGTGTGTGTGTGTTATGGTGGAGCCATGGACAAATGAACCTTCTCATACCTATTTGTCAGGAATCTGCTCTGCAAAGAAACAAGGATAAGAACAGTAAAGGGAAGACATTCACCAAGATGAAAGAGGAAGTCAACTCCTTAGAGTCGAATGAGGGGGAACCCCTCTGGGCACCATCTAGGAGAGCAGATCTTATCACATGTCAGATCCTGATAAAAACACCACCCAACCTCTGCCTTGCTGCAGGAACTCTCCAGTTGGGGTGGAAATTCTGGGAAGAGTCAACCTCTTGCTCTTGGTTAGCAATTGTGTTTTGGGACAATAAGGTCATTTTGTTCAGATAAGGCATCTAGAGCATCTAGGAAGGCATTTCTTGTTTGGACATTGACCCTATTGGAATGTCTGCCAGAAGGTTGCAGTCTTCTCTCAGAAAGAATGAGAGCAAGAAATATCTAGCATGTCCAAACTAGCTGTGAAATTCTATCCTTCTTGCCCCCTGAATAGAGTCCATTGCCCCAAGATAAAGGAAATCCACTCTGTAATCTGATAGGCCTGTTACCCAGCACTTTGCCAAGATGAACGCCTTCCCTTCGAGGAGTGCCAGAGTCCAGGTGCATGGACTCCAACCTTAGAGACTAAAGCAAAAAAGAAAAGAAAGAAAGAAAGAAAACAAACCAACATTGGCGTTTGATATAACATGACCATTAACACTATGGATTCCCTCTGAAAGGGTGTGGAAGCATGCATACATATCTTGCACAGACACTTTATTGGAGGTCTTTTCAGTTAACTGCTAAGGTCAGAGCACAAATATAGAAATCTAAAATTAGATTACTGTAATTTACGTTTGTCTCCCTCCCTCTACTGCAATCTCTTCATAAAGAGTATCTTTGAATCCCCAATACCTAGCCTAGTTCTGGATACCCCATGCTTGGTAAATGTTTTAAAGACGAGTGTTCTTTGTGATTGATTTCAATGTTTGGAAGGTAAAGGCTATGGCAGAAAATGAGAATTTGCTACTTAAATGCAAAAATAACTAATACATAATATTATATAATGCCTAAAGCATTTTATACAAACTACCACATTGGAGATCTCACATATTCTGTTTTTATTCTTATTTTCCAATGAGCCAGCCAAGGCTCAGAATTCTCAAGTAACTTGTGAAAGACATTTTTTTTTTTTTTGCATCCATTTCTCTGTAGGAAATGAATCAGGTTACAAGTGACATTTCACTACATGGGGTTAAATACATCTCACACAGAAATTTTAAAAATAGGGGAGGAATCAAATCTGTTCCACAAAGCCTATCAGTGCTCCTTTGAGAATTTCTTAGAATTAAAGATTTCCTTAGGGTAAAATGTACACTAAAACATATGTATTTATGTGTGTGTGTGTGTGCACATTAATATATGTTACATGTGATCATATCTCACATACATAACAATCACACTTTTTTCCTCCAAAGTTGCTATTAAATATTTAACAGAAGAACATCAGAGGTCTAGCAGGCTGAGCTGGGAGGAAGGTAGAAAGCTGGAGAGGAGGTACATGCAGGAGCACAAGGAGGCCAAGATCCTGAAAACCAGAAAGGCAGATTTTCCTCTAGGAGTGAGGGCTGAATCAAGGAATGACGACTCAAAGCAGAGATATGTAAAGCTTTTAAAAAAGGAGAATGGAATCCCTAGAAAAGGCAAATTTAATGTATAATCACAAAAACTGATCAGGGATTTCCTGGAGCCAAATGTGGGGCTGAGGGGGGAAGAATTTTCTAACATAAGAGGACAGAATAAATTTAGCAGATTTTGATGACTCTGGTGACAGTAATAAGAATGAATATGTTTATAAAAGTCATAGAAATGTACATTGAAGTTCATTTTCTTGGAAGTAAAATACCCAATAAAAAAGATGATAATAATAAAAAAAAAATCACAGAACCAGAGATCCATTCCCAGACCTCATGAATTTATCTTCAAATTTACCAGGTATATTCACTTCTCTAAGTAAGGAGAGTTTTAATGAGGGGATGACAGTGGGCTGCCTTGGAGGTATCTGAAACCCAACCCTCCCTGCCCACCTCCCGCAGGGATGCTGCTGATTCATGCATTGCCCCAGGGGAGTGCTATCCAACTACTCAACTTGACCCTTCTCCCAGAGTCAGATCCCCAGTGGCAGCAGAGGTGAGATGCTGCCTTTGAAGGTTAACATCCCCAAATTAATTCCCATGACTTTTTCTGGTTCTGATCTCAAGCACTATGCAGAACTCACAGGAGGAAAGGAAACATGAAGTGGTGGCTTCTAGTTCCGATTCCCTCAACACTCACAGTTCTCACTGTAAATGAGTATTTCCAGCCCATATATCCATCTCCTGAGGCTGGTTAAGTCTTAAAGTGTGGATGGAATCAGACTTCGGAGGCTGTGAGACTGAAGCCAAACCTTACCTCATGGCAATTCAACTTTATTACTCTGTGCATCTTAGTGGTATAGTCATTGTGTAAAATAAAAAGAATCTAGGCAGTTATAAAGCTGGCCATTTCGATCAGTGAAGGTCTTGCAAACCACAGGCCCATTTGTTTTGCTCAACACTTAAATGGACTTCAGAAGGGGCACTCTCAGTGGAGAGAGCAAAGAGAAAGAAATCTCCCCACTAGAAATACCACCTGCAAGACAGGGTAGATATTCCCCCTGGAGTAAATGCTGAGAATGCCATTTTAATCTTTTTAATTGGGTATTTTATTTCCAAGAAAATGAACTTCAATATACATTTCTATTTTATAAACATTTTCTGAGAATCTGAAATTGCTCCATAATGGATTTTTATATTATTTTGGAAAACTCAGAAATGAATTGAGTTCTTCTTGCAGATTGACCTCAGGCAAACCAACAAATAAATACCAGAAGTAAATAGATAACAAAGAAAAAGTGCAGGAGGGTCCCAAGTTCGAGGCCAATCTTGGCAATTTAGTAAGACCCTCATTAACTTAAGGAGACCCTGACTCAAAATCACTATAGCTCAGTGGTCTAATGCCCTTGGGTTCAATCAATCTCTATACAGAGCTAGGCAGAGCACACAGCTGAATTTAAGCTATATTTGTTATTAAACTCTAGGCATAAAGGTATAGAAATTCTACATTCATTAAAATAAAAATTTCAACCTCAATCAAGGAAGTTCCTCAGTCCCCCCCACCTTTTTTTTTCTTTTTTCTTTTTTTAGCAAGCATGTGGCTGGTTTCAGTAGGCATTGAAGCAACATAACCAGTCGTGTAGTTTTCCAAATAGCACTGGCTGAACAGGCTACATTTTTTACCTGTGGTCTGCCAACTTTCCTAAAGGGCAAAATCCTTTCATATTTTATTCATATGAAGGACTTATTTGCCTTGCAGAAAGACTAAGTTTAAGGCCCTCACCTGTAGTTCTCCAAATCAAGAGATCAGACAAGGCACATTCACAAAGAGCAAACAGGCTTTACCTCTGCTCAGCTGACACACCTTGTACCTTTGCATTTTCCTTTTTAAGTAAATTCTGTATTGCACACGATCTCATGCAAATCACTAGCAGGAAGGAGCAGCCTCAATATGTTTTGATTCATGCCAACTTGCAGGTCTGGGATTGCCTTGCTTCACTAGGAAGAAGAGGTGATTTTTGTTGTTGTTCCAGAAATTTTAATTCATCCATCCGCCTAGTAGAAGGTGGACAGAAGAGAGTCAGACCCTCTACATTCTGGGCATTTTCCTCTGGGTGAATATTGCAATAGGACAACTGTTTGGGGGTACTTATGTTACCCAGTAAATACCCCTATTATGAAATGAACCATTTATTGCAAGTAGTGACAGGATTTAAATATTTTTTGTGGTTGTTGGCCTTCTCCACTAATTGCTTTTTTGGCACTCTTTTGGCCACTTCTTTTTATTACCTTAAAAAATGATCACAAATCTACAGAATGTTCTACACTAGTGAATGAGGGCAATTCTAGTAGGCCTGGTGAAGCCACATGCCCAATCTGAATATACACTGTAAATGGACCCTGTTATCAAAGATAGCACATGCAGATGCCCTGTGTAAGCCAGGGAAAGGGAGAAATGGAGAAGAAACCCTTACTGCCTGATCTTGGTACATCTGGGCCTCACTTCAATTAAATAGCTAAGGAAAACTCTTGCACGAATAGTTCAAGTGTCTTCAAATGGAAAGGAGACTGGAACTGTAGATGGAGGCAAAGTACATACTGTATTTATAACAGAACACAGCTTTTTATATAATTACATCCTTGTGCACTTTTTATTTTTGGTTCTTGAATAAAAGTTACTCAGATGAAATTAAAGAGAATGCAGGAGAAGGTGCTTCAATGCCTCTTCCAGTTTCTATGGCAACTCTGGGGCATCTTATTCAGCTGCCTCATTGACTGTGAGTGTGCCCAAGCGATGCTGACTACAACTTTTAGCTCATTCTAGAAAAGGCTGGGAGAGGTGTTTCTTATGGCCACCAAAGGAAGACTGAAGAAAACCTCCAGCCTGTTTAACAGACTTGCCTTCATTTGGTTATGAATGGTTGCCATCTGAGAGAGCTTTTGCCAAGAGTGTTTTGCTAGGGATGTGTATACACTTGCCTTTTTTACCATTTCTCTATTGGTAAATAATCTTTTTATAAGTAAGTTCTTGATGCAGCTATTTATATGTTTTTAAAGAAACTCATGTATTATTTAGTGAGACACTTTTAATGTGGGATCAAATACAGAGTGGCTTAACAGGGATTTAGGCAAAGAGCTATCTCAGCAAAAATGTGACAAACAAAAGTCAAATAAAATTATCTACTGGGAGACTGGATTCATTTTCTTTATATAGGAGGGAACCAAATACTTATCCAAGGGATGTCTTTTGGCCCTTGTGTTGGGACTGGGGAGGTGCTGAGGCACAGAAGACTCACAGAACTATCCCAGACAGAATCTGGGGTTGGACCTACCACTCAGCACAGAGATGTGAGAGGGCAGCATCCACTGGAGCAGTGTCCTCATACAACCAATTTAAAATTTAAGAATAGACACTTCCAAATGCTAGGTTGGATGTTACATTAAATGACTATGCTTTAATATTCAATAGTTTTATTGTAATCTTATTGCAAGTTAAATATTACTGATAAGAGCAACACGAAACATGGTAACAGGCCCATAATAGTGACCTAAAAATGTGTGGAAGGAAATAAGGAAGGATAATAAGGGAAGGAAACAGAGAAGGCGGCAGGGAGAAAGGGAAGGAAATTTGGAAGGAAGGGCAGGTTTGCCCTTTCTGAATGTCTCTGGTTTTGAGTCTCTCTGCCCTTAATTTTCTTAGGATTTTTTAAACCAAGAAATCAAGGAACAATTTTGTCTTCCTATTCCATAATTATTGCATCAGTAGGAACTTGCGTGGGTGTGTATGTTTGTTGTTATATACAACACAGTTTATCAAAACCAAACCAGACACAGACAAATATTTAATTTTTCTTCGAGGGGAATGTTTGACATAAAATTTCAATTGTTAGAGTCAAGACAAAATAAAACAGATTTCAGAGTTATGTGTTTGTATCATGACTCTGTAAGTCGATGAAAGTATTTTGTTTACAAATAGTTGACTTTGACAATATTTTTTTAATATGACATACAATAAATTGATTCAAAGGAAGTGACTAGGAGAGGCTTGCAGGACAAGGAAATAATATTTATTATTACATTTTAAAGACTTTATTACATAGTCTAATATTTTTTTAGATATTTTCAGGTTGAGAAAAATAGGTTTGTCTCACTAAACTTACATCAATATAAATGTCTCTTGATAATATTTATCGAAAACTTGAGGGTAAGAATCAGAAGCAAAGGTAAAAGTTATCATAGTAAATTATAGAAGAAAGGTTTTTTGTTTTTTGTTGTTTTTTTTAACAAGGTCAGTTTATTTATAGATGTGAGATGTCCTTTGAAGTCATGATATCAGAAGGTTGATTGCTTAATCTACTCTACCTCCTTGGTCAACATATTTTGCAAGGCCTCCTGGGCCATTTTGAGCCATTTCAAAATTGTCAACAATTCCACAACCAAAGCATCTTATTACACGTTCTTTATCGTCAGGCACACATTGTCTATTTGGTGCAAAATGATATTTGCAATCTTACTCATCCACCTTGTCACTTAAATGTGATTTTTATTCATTTCTGAATTTTTGCTAATAGTAAAGTTTAACATAAAGGTTAAAAAAACAAAATTAAAACACTTTAATGATGTGCAGACATCAATTCCCAATAAATTGTTGTATAAACATTTAAATTCGTGGTGACGGCCCTGAAAAAAGATATGCATTCTCCAAGTAAATGTTTCTGCACATGGAGGACAATAACTGTATGTCTTATCTGCAGTGCCTAATAGGTCCTAATTTATCAATAACTGGTAATTCCTATTCCATATACACTGTTTCTTTCAAAAGCCTGCTTCTCCTAGTATTAAGGCAAAATGATCATATGACCACACCAACCAATTTCCAAAACATAACCCACTGATGACAAAGTCCATCCAGAAAACTTTGAGTAGCAGCACAATATAATAATTCTCCAACAAATTTTGGTTGAAATGAATAGAATCTCTTAGAAGTCAAACCTCTTAACAGCTTCAAATCCCCAGAATACCACTCAAACCTGAATTAATGAAGATAAATATTGTCCCCTGAAAACCCTATGATCAAACCAGATCTTTTGGTATTCTGATGGAAGTCAACAGCATTATTTGATATTCCTGTCTTCTAATATATAACATTTATGATATGATGGCATATGATATGACATCTATGACAGGGTATTATACCATGGATTATATTATCTATAACATGGTGTGTAGATCCAATTTTCTTGACACCATGGATCAGAAGCAAAAAGCTAAATGGTGCTAGGGGACTTCTGGCAGTGGAGAAAATACAGCTGATGGTTTCATGATAAAGAAAACACTTTAAAACCCTTCACACCTGAAAGAGATGCTTCATAGTAACTTCAGTCACCCAAGGAAACACAGATCATATATATATATATATATATATATATATATATATATATATATATATATATATATATATATATATATCTCCTCTTCTAACTAAAACAGAGAATGGTAATTTAAGAAAACCATTTCTCCAAAACAATGAATGCCCTTGAGGCAACAAGTTTCAGTTATTTGGAGAGAGCCTCTTATATGTAATTATTCACCATTATTATTCTCGGTATTTAGTAATACTCCAGTGCCAAAGCTTGGCTCACCTTGCTCCATCTCCTCCCTGCCACATTCTTCTGAACTGTCCCTCCTCCTCCTTCCCCCAACTTTTCTACTTCTCCAGCTCCCAAGGATAACTGGCTCCTCCCAGTCTGCCTAGAACTTTCTCCGTTTTAGTACTGCAAGTCACACACCCTTCAGCCCAGGCAATGCAGGACAGTGGGACACCTTATTCCAGAGCCAGGACTTTCATAGTCTTCTTCCACCCGTATCTTGCAGAGATTGCCTTGTGGCCATGCAATTAAAAATAAAAGTCATTATAACAACCCTCACTCGGTGACTCTAACTATCAGACCACTAGGGTCCTAGGGTCTGCCCTTTTTGGGAAAAAAAAAAAAAGCTCTGAGGTCTTGAAATGTGCTAATCACAGACTTGGTTCTTTAGGTCATTAGCATGAAGCTAGACTTCCTTCTTTAAAGTGCTATGTGAGGAGCAGGTGCTTAGGAAGGTAAGAGCCTGGAAGGCTTGCTGGACTGTCACTCAAAGAGGGGCCAAGCAGAGTTCCTCTCCTGTGTGTGTGTGTGTGTGTGTGTGTGTGTGTGTGTGTGTGTGTGTGTGTTTGATAGAAATAATAAATAAAAATAAAGGTAAGGCCTATATAGCATTCAACTTCCTACCTGGCTTTATCGTGACATATCTTGTTTAAATCATTCCAATCCGGGAGGAGGATCCTTTTATACCTTTGTTTGCCTTCCAAAGAGGAAAGTAGGTAGTAGGCTGCCTGCAGCTGGATTAGTAATGGAACTCTGTGGTTTTGCTTGGGGACAGGCCTAAGCAATTCCTAGTTCATTGAAATTAATCTCAAATTTGAAATTTACCCACATCCTGCAACCAAGGCTGAGGTTTGACATTGTTCTGCCCCTTGTGTATTGTCCCCACTCTCCAAATACTGAAGGAGGAACTGGGGAGCAGGTTAGCAATAAGGCAGGAAAATCCAGGGTTCTTGTGTCCTGTGTGGGGAAGAAAAGAAGAGTGCTTTTGTTCCTGAGACCAGAAACACTGATGCAGAGAGGTCTCAGGTTAGATGGCAGGCCACCAAAGTAAAAGCAGCATGGAGCAGTGAATGGGGCAGCTCAGTGTTGAAGGTAACTTTTGAATCAGCTCTGATACCAACTGGCTGAGTCCACAAGGGTCAAGGCCCTTCTCTGGACCTCAGATTCCTCTAGTCTTAAATGGAAGCAAGGGGCTTGGAGTGAGCTTAAATAACTTACTATATTCAGCAAGATCTCAGAACCGTACTCCCAATAGTTCTGAGTACTTGTAAAAGGAAAAGATATTAAGGAGAAACACCTATGTCAGAATGCAAAATTCCTCTGTATTTCCAACTTTGAAAAGCACTTTAACTTGAACTTGCTAGAGGAAGAGGCATTTTCTCTGAGGCCACTTATCCTTTGCAACTTCATATCCTGAAAAAATATTCAGCTTAGTGGAGTAAACCAGGCTTGGAGGCAGATAAAACTTGAATTCAAACCCTACTTCCATAATTCCTTAGCTTTAAAATTTAGTTTCTTTATCTATTACTGAAGTCAAATCTATACTGAAGATTTAATAGGCCTCAAGTCAAATCTGCTCACAATTGTAAGTGAAGTTTTGTTCAAGTTCAACCATCTCATTTGTTTTCCTGTTATCTGGGATCCTTTTGGACTATAGGCTTAGTGGCTTCCTTGAGAAAAGACCCTCTTTGGTCCATGAAGCCAAAAATATTCACTCTCTGGCCCTTATAGCACCCTTTTCTAAGTCCTAATCTGCAGTAACAGAATGATAATACCCTGATTTATTTTTTGTGAGAATTAGATAAAATGATACACAAGGCAGAACTTACACATAGCTGAGGCTCAATGGAGAATTAACTGATACTATTTAACAGAGAATCAAAATCTAAACCTTGTACTTTATTTTTGTGAGTCCTGTTTGCTCATTTTTTTTTTTTTTTGGTCTTTTCTACCTAGGTCATTCTGTACAAAAACATAACATGAGCTTGACTTCCTTTAACCTGGATTAAAGTAATCTGCCCCTCTGGTGAACCTGTGTGTTCTGGCAATTTCTATGGCTCTATTCATCCAAACTATCAGGGTTTATGTCCTATTGTTTGGGAATATCTGAACATTTCTACTGTGATCATAAGGAGGAACAACCATTCTTGCACAAATTTGTTTCAATTTTTAAGTTTTTATTTAGAAATAATAAAATAAGACATAATATATAAAAATATGTACAACCCATGGTTTGTGCAGTACAATAGGAAGACTTTAGATACAAAAAGGATGGCAAATGGGAAAATAATAACTATCACGATTGTCAAAGGCCTGAATTGTTCAACTCTCTATAGCTGAGAACTGAAATCTAACATCGCCAGTAAAGAAATTCTAGTTGGCTGAAGGTTGTGGGCAGGGAGGTGACTGTGTAACACCAAGATTTGGGGTGGAGGAGCTAGGGATGAAAGGAACTGGTGAAAGAAAGAATGCATCAATAGAACAAAAAACGAAGTCAAACAAATTTTCTCTAGGAATTTGGAAATGACTACAGTGCTAGAGTGACATCTTTAAAATGTCTGATTCAAGTATACTCTTAGAGGGATAGAAAACTATTCCTTTCTCAATAATCAAAATAGAATTCACTTTGTCTACCTTTTATTTAAAAATAGAATAACCAGGAAATCTATGCCTCCCCCCCAAAAATATAATGCCCATCCAGATACGGGCAGACATTCTTTAAAAGGGAATACATCCTAAGGAAATTCAATAGGGATTTGCTTGCAATAGAGAAGCAGCACGCATCTGGGAATCGACCCCAGATATTCACGGTGAGTCCCTTCCATCTGCGTTCTAGTGACAGGTATGCACTAGTTAAGGAGACCCAGTCAAAGGACAAATATTTTGAAGGTAAACTGCAACAATATATGTCGTGCATTACCTGTGTCTTGGCTCTTGACAAGAAAAAAAATACATACATATATATATATATATATAGCCACTTAAAGCTTGTAACTATTAAAATGCTAATAACTAGAAAAAGCTTTCAAATTGAACAGTCCATGCTGAAATAAATAACAGAAGAACATAGCCATACGAACCTTATAAGGCTGGTAAATATGTGCTAAAACCATGCTAACCGGTAGCATATAGGTACTAGCTCTCCAAAATTGCTGCACTGAAATTATACTTTCTATGGCAATTTTTTTTCCTTTACATACTTCTATTTACATTTGGCTTTAAATATGAAAATATCTGATAAACTTTATAAAATGTACACTTTAAAAACATAGCTTCTGCAAAATTTTCTTGAAAAAAAAAAAAACAAACCTGTGCACCAGAAATTTTAGATTTTTTCTCTTTTTCAGAAATAAGTTGAAAGATGTCCCTCCCTCTTCCTTGTCCCCGTACCCACCCCCTTCAAATATCTCAAGTCTTTTTAAGTGGTAGCACTGTGTGTTTGGGGGTCCTTCTTTGAGGTCATCCCCATGCTCCACTGCATCTTCATTTAATTTACATATCACTAAATACTCTTTGGTTTGATTGTTTTCCTTTGCAAAACATCATGATAGCAGCAGCTGAAGCCCTCGATAGCCTCTCACTGTCAAAAGTCAAATTGTTCTCTTCTATTAAATCTCCCGTTCCCAATTCCTCCAACTCTTAAAACAACTTCCCAAACCTGCCTTTGAATCTGGACTTAAAATAACATCCACGTGCTTAGCATCTTTTTTCTCGGTTTCAATGAAAATATCACCACGGTTTTCAAACCCACCAACTTTCAAACCCACCAACTTGGAAGGCTTGAAAACAGCAGAAACCGGCATAGTTTTGCAGGCACTGCGTTCAGATATGGCTGTTCAAGAACCAGAGACCATCACGAATGTCCATTTACAAAACATATGACTTTAGAACAAGCTGTATTTTAATGGCATACCAGAATATAATACCATAAGAGAGTTGATTTTGAGACTAATTAAAAAGAAAAGTCAGAAACCCCAGAATTCACAAATAGGGAACTTTAAACTGTAGCAGAGTTCCGCTATTGGGCTAAATCAAGGAGGAAAACGGTTCTAGCAAGGCAGGCAGCCAGGGAGGAGAAACTTCTGGAAAACAATGTGTCCCTAGTAAACTGCTCTGGGCTCCAAAAGAGACAATGATGGGTTCACATTAATCACGAGAATGCACACAAAGAACGACTCGACCCCTTTTAAACTATTATCTCCTTTCCCTGTGATTGTGTTGGATTTTTATGGCTCTTTTTGACCCTAAAATACTGGGATATTCTCATTCCTACTCTCTGCCATAAAAATAGGCAAATTTCCTCTCCCTCCTGAATACTGGAGCTGAAATGCTGCATCCAAGTGGTCTGTCCACCCCTTTCTGCACGCCCCACTTTGGCAAGTGCAGCCCTGTCTGACTGTGCAGGATGCACTCCAAACAGACTAATGGGAAGATCAAGCCTGGAGGACAGGCGTGGCATCTTTTCTAAGGTGACGTTCGGCTGGAAATGTCCAGACAGTTGAGGAAATGAACTCAACTGAAAAGTTTAAGTCAATTTATTTTTTCACACCAATGGCTGCATGGAGGGTGCCAGGATATGTGCCAAGTTCAATCAAGATCTCATCTTATGGAATAAATTTTGGAATGTGCAAAAAGGGGAAGTCCAGAAAAATCTAAGAGCATGTCACCATCTCTCTCACTTGATGCATTAGTCTGGCCAGCATTACCCAGCAGGATAGAAAAGATGTTGATGTTCTTTGTGTGTATGCATGTGTATGTGGACTGTACTTCCCCTTTGTTCTTCCTCTTCCACTTCCAACAGGAAGGGTACATGACAGAACAAAATTTAAAAAGCACTACACTTACTAGACTCCGTGTTTGATGCTGTTTTGTGAATAAGGTGCAAAATGAACAGGCGGTTTGAGGTCTTGCTGAGGTTCAAAGTTATTGTTTCTTGATTTCAAGGCAACCCATGGGGCTTTGTTTCCTTTTTAATATAAGCTCCACTGTGCAAAAATGTGCATTATCTTTGGTATTTATTTTAGGTAGTCTAACTTAAAATTTTAGATAACCCATTGACATCAGGAGAAAGGAAAAAAAAAACCCAGAGGCTACCATTTGGCTAGTGTTACATAATGCCCTTATGTAACGAGAGAGAGAGAGAGAGAGAGAGAGAGAGAGAGAGAGAGAGAGAGAAGAAAGAGAGAGAGAAAGAAAAGAGAGAGAGATCAGTTCTAGGAAACAGATTACTGGCCTCCAAAAAATCAGGCTCTCAGTTTTGGCAGTTAATAGCCAAATACTTGCCACTTTGAAGCGCATCATGAGCTTTCAACAAAGTTCAACACTGACTTTTAAATCACATAAAAGAAAAACTACACTGCAACAAAAATACGATTTGTGTTCATGTAGTTAGCAGCTTTTCAAAAAAAAAAATTAAGGCAGAGTCTTGCCTTTGTTATGCCATTAAAAACACTCTTGTTCCCTAAAAGAAGCATTCTGGATAAGTCAGATACCCAACCAAGGCTTGCCTGCAAATTCAAGTTTTGTAAAAACACAAAACAACACATAAAAGCCCGCAACTTAGTCTACAACACGTATGTGCCATCGGGTCACGCAAAGGCCTGGTTAGTGCTTTGCATCAATCATGGAGCTTACAGTCTTTCTTGGAAACCATTGTGCTAGCCTCAGTCCCTGGTGGCCACTTGCCTTGACCCACCTCTTGACCAGTACCGTCGTCTGTTAACTGTTTCAGGCCTCTGACCAACAGACTGTGGAGTAAAGTAAGTATTCCAGAGCAGGAATCAGTCAGTCATATCTCGGATTCCCGCCGTAAGGGCCTGGGCTCTAGAGGTACGCTGGCCTGGTTGTGGAGGTCTATGTCTGGGGGGGTGTCTGTACTAGTGCTTTCGGGGACTCCGTTTTCACTGTCTTCTTCCTCTTTGCTCGTGAGGGCGACTTCATTTTCATAGCAAAATGAATTAGCATTTGAGAGGATATATTTCTTCTCGGCTAAGTCTCTGGCACTACAAAGGGGAGTGTTGGGGACTTCGTAAGTCTTGTGGAACCTGGAATAGTCCACCTTGTAGTAGTGCTTCTCCTCAAAGAGGACCGGCTCGTAGCGGTGGCCCCAGAGGATCTCATTGGCCAAGTAGGAGCTTCGGCACTGCGTGGTCATGGCAGTGGCCTCTACCATGCCTTCCAGTATGACGACAATTTCAAAGTCTGCGTTATCAATGTCCTGCTTACTCAGATCATATAAAGGACTGTCTTCGTCGATTTCATGGACGATAGTGATTGGGGACACTAGAAATATACGGTCGATCCCACTGTCAAACCCCACATTGATGTCTATCTGATCCAGGGGGATGTACTCCCCTTCGGAAGTAATTCTGGATTTGAGGAGCTGCGCCCGCACGTGCGCTTCCACCAAGTGGCTTTTGCGAAGGTTGCCCACTCGCCACATCAAGCACAGCTTGCCGTCTCTCATGGCGATCACGGCGTTGTGACTGAAGACCAGGGTCTCGTTTCTCTTCTTGGGCTTGGCCATCTTGGCCATGACCGCGCCGATGATGAAGGCGTCAATGATGCAGCCCACGATGGACTGGAAGACCACCATGAAGACAGCGATGGGGCACTCATCCGTGACACACCTGAAGCCGTAGCCTATGGTGGTCTGGGTCTCGATGGAGAAAAGGAAGGCGGCCGTGAAGCTGTTGACCTCAGACACGCAAGCTTTGCTCTCCTTGGATGCATCCAGGTCCCCGTGGAGCAGGGCAATCAACCAAAACACGCAGCCGAAAAACAGCCACGAGAGGACAAAAGCCAGGCAGAAGATAACCAGCATCCACCGCCAGCGAATGTCCACACACGTGGTGAAGATGTCCGCGAGGTACCGTTGTCCCTTCTCACCCACGTTGATGAACTGGACATTGCAGTGGCCATCCTTCTTCACAAAGCGGCTCCTGCACTGTTGCCGGGTGTGGACTTTGCTCTTCCCGTTCCCAAAGCCATTGGCAACCGCCATGGTGGCCAGCTTCATGCCGTCCTCTTCCGAAGAGACGATGCTGTAGCGGTTGGTTCGCACACTGCCCATCGCTTCTGCTGTGGACTCCAGTGCTTCTGCTTTGGAAAACAGTCTGAGTTTTTGCAAAACCCTTTGGAGAAACAGTTTTGAATGTTCGGTGAGGACACGTACACAAAAAATGAGGAGAGATGGGTGTCTCCAGGAGCCTTGGGGTCCTACCAAGGTCTGTCAACTGACATGCAGAGGTACCTTAGTAACTCAGCAGACATCCAGGGAACATGTCCTGCAAGGAAAGACAGACCATTCATTACAGAAGTCATTCTTAAGAGAGTCCTAAGGCAACAAACCCTGCCCTGAGAAAGCACTGAATTGCAGGCATTTTAATTTCTTTGTCCCCTAATTTTTGTTTTCAATTTTTATTTGAAAGCATAAACTCATCAGGACAGTAATTCCTCCAGAATTTCTTTTTCCTCTCACTTTTTTTTTTTTTTTTTTTTTTGCCACTGAATTCTATCGTCTTTTTGCCTTCTCTACTTGCTAGGTTCTCAAGTCCTTACACAGAAGAAAGACTTTCTGGTGGCCAGGCTTGTTGCAAAGCTGTTAGAACCAGGACGTGTCTAGGGAACATTTTGTGAGTGCAGCCTTGATATTAATAGACTTGCATGTGCACTATGGGATAGTATCCCAGCCCTTGATGGCAAGGTGGAAGTTGGGAGGTACAGAATATTTTGCCTAAATGATAAAACTGAGCAGACAGCCTTTAGGATCATCTGAAATGGATCCCGGCTGCTGGGTACTGTTTGGGCTTGCTCCATCATTTCACACGCTGGAAGCAGCCACTGTGCAGAAATGCCTGATAACATCTCAGTTAGTGCAAGTGATTCTGACTTGAAGACACAGATTTGCTCCGGGGAATAGACAGTGATTCTGTTGCCTAGCAATGCGAGTCCTGAAATTCTCCAGAGAGGGGACTGCCATGTGTAATGACAGGCTAGGAAGTAAGCACCTTTGTGCCAAAGGACCAGGTCTTTAGCGGATTTAGATAAGGCAGGAACCCATTTCGTGTGGGTCCAATGCTGTGTTCCCTCAAACAGAGACAACTCTGTAATCAAAGTGGCTCATAAATGCCAGTCGGCTGGCTTTCGCTTGGAGTGCTTCTGTTTGCAATAGGTTCCTATGGAGAAGGCACTCACCTTTACTTAACACGAGCAAACAGTAGTTTTCAGCTTTCTCCTATTGCCTCATTCTCTCCTAGGTAAAAACTGCCTACTTGATTTCACATCCCATCTTGGCTCCAAAGAAACTGTGCTTTTCCTTGACTCACTATCAAAAGCCTAAGAGAAAGTCATTTTCCTCACCAAATACATATAGGCAAAGCTAACAGAGCCTAGAACTAAAAAAAAATAACAGTGGTTCTCAACTTCTGGAACAATCAAATCCATTTCCCGTGTCTAAGGGGGGACAATGAACAATAATACATAGAAAGGATCAGAAATTTCTTGAAGCCCTGGTAACAAGGACTCCACTTTTTCTACCCCCCCCCCCCCGCCCCAAAGCCGCATTAAGATTAAGCAGTTAACAGAACCATTGGCAGCCAAACCAGCTGCAAACAAATCAGGCAAACCATTTCTCTTAGTTTTGTGCATCCCTTTAAAATGAGGCAAGGTGCATTGTCTTTGAAAATGTCTCCTTACAATCTTTTGACTTCTCCCTCCACATCCAAGTTATTATGCAAGAATGTGCCCCAACACATTTTTCCTGAGATTAGTCATCTGTGAAAATTGCAATGTGTGTTACATTTTGGCAGCTTTTGACACCTAAATGATGCCCGATTTGAAAGTGCCTTTGAATTACTTTATAAAAAGAAGTTACTGTGCCTTCCCAGATTTCCACCTGCTTCAATGTTTTGTCTGCTTCCCTGTGAAGTTTGCACTTGGACAAAAGAAAAAAAGAATCCTATTGCTCAGGATTCAAGATCCTGGGCATGGAAATATTTTTTTTTTTTTAATACAGGGATTTCAGTTTATTTGGCTCACATGGAATTGCCAAGCGTTTCTACACAGAGACAGAAATATAACACTAAATGCAGGTGTACTTTTCCGAAAAAGGGGAAAGAGAGACTTCCTTAAAGTGTGCTAGTATCTTTGAGTTCTGCTTGGCTTTAGGACCCTTTATTATAAACTGACACCAAGAAATGCCCTCTTCACAATTCAAAACAATCCTTCCATCCAAGTTACCACTGGGGGACATGAGGAAGCAGATTCAAATTTCTTCAGACTTATTTCTGCACTCTTTTCGGATTAAAACATAACCATCATATGAAAACTAAAGGCTGCATTATTACTTCCCAAAAATCTTGACCCCAGGACATTTGTTTAAATTCCACAAATCACACAATACCAACTTCCTATGAATAGCTGCCCGCCTTCAGAACCTTGAAAATAGCCTGTATCAAGCAACTATTATTGTCTTATTTCCATTGCTAATGACAGAATTTGTTCCACATGTGGAGCATCATTTAGAAATTTTACCATTTCTTCCTGGAAAGGGGAAAAGAAGAGTTGGTTTCTTTTTCTTCTTCTTTTTTTTTCTTAAGGCAAAATGGGAACTTTGATCACTTCAAATAAATGTACCCCCAAACAGATTTATGTGTATATATGTGTGCATTCATATTGTATCTACTCAGAGTCTGAGGAGCTAATTACATAACAAAAGACTAAAACTTGCCAAAGTCTGATAGGGTAACTATCCTAGTAAGTCACCACAAAGATCCCCTTTACTGTTCACCTGCCCACATGTCCAAGTGGCTTTAGGTAAACAGAGACATCTTTACCAGCTCCTCTGTCAAAGGAAATCACTAATTCATGAACATCTGGGAAAAGCTTTCATTTAAAACACAGAACTTTTATGCACCTTTATTCCATATGATGTTTTGACAAAGAGTTGATTAGGAGTCTAGGGAACATTAAATGATTTGACTTCTTGATGGCTATAGTTCTGGAGAGTTGGTATTTGATCTGATGAACAATATATGAATTTCCCTATCAGCCCAAATACCTAAGGGGCCTGAAGTAAACTCAATGGACACAAATAATCATTTTATTCCAGCCATAACCAATGATGCAGAAAGTATTCCTGGGAAATTGAGAGGCCACATGTGGTGCTGTTCATGTTAAGACTATTTATAGGCTGAGCCAAAATTAAGCATAAGCAATGGAAAAAAATAGTTCAGCACTTCAATCTTAGGTAGATATTAAAGGAGAAAGGGCTATGGATAAATACAAGGTCAAGGAGTTACATGGTACAAATGGAGGGAATATAAGTTATTTTTGCCATAAAGGAAATAATTCCAACAGGCAGATAATAACCATGGAAAAGATAATCATGAGAGCAAATGAGAATAGTTCTGCCACATGGTCTTGGTGTACAGTGAATAAGAAAGTTTCTGACTAAGGACAGGACATAGACAGAAGAAAATGTGCAGGGTTGAGAGAGAGAGAGAGAGAGAGATTTGCTAATGAGTGTTCAGAGCAGCTATTCCCCAGCTGACGCCATATAGACCAGCCTGAGTGTGCTCTGGGCACAAGTTGCTACGTGAGCACAACTGCTAGCAAAGCGACCTCTTGGAAGCTCAGTAAACAGAAGGGAGGAGGAGGGGACCATGGGGGGGGGGTGTTGCACCAGTCCATCTATGTGAATGCCATCTCTGACATTTGTGCTGAACAATGCATGCTACATTGCTCAGCATTTGCATATGATGGAAAATACACAGATTTAGTAAACAAAAATAGACACATAAAACAAATTGAAATGGTCCAACTGTTTAGGTAAAGATGTGTTTAATCTTTCAGGCCACTCAAAAGTCATGCAAGGACTCTAGAGCTAGCCAGCAATTCTTCAACTGGAGAGTCTGAAGGATATAGAAAGACCATGTTCTTACAGAAAGAAAAAAAAAAGAAAATACCATATTCACAACGGTGTGAAACAAATATTCCTTATGGATACCAATAAAAAAAAAATTAAGTAACCCCCAACATATAAGGAAGAAGGGCAGAAAGCAAAATGAAATTATGTTAACCCTCAACTCTCACCCCTCCCATTGTCCTTGAAGTAACATCTCTCACTCCTTCTGAACATTAGGATTGTTCAGGATCATGGCAAAAACAAATATAATACTTTGAAGTTAGCAAGAAGAAACTGATATGTGTAAAGGTAATGCACAGTGGATATAAAACATATTTACCAAGGGAAAACTTGACAATATATTGATTATTAATGTGAAAACAAATGGCAAAAGGCAATGTGTACTTTCTGCATACCCCTAAACAGGTTTTCAAATAATGCCCTATTTTGTAACAGGTACACTCTGAGTTTATGAAAATCTCCAGAATCCATGCCTCTTCCTAGTAACCACACCGCTGACAGGCTTAGCCTGACACACGCAGCAAACTAACCACCCGTTTCCTATCTCTATTTTTTTTCAACTGTCAGGATGAATCCATGTTATGATGCAATATTTTTGCAGAATCAAGTCATTTTGATGGTTTTGCTTGCTTAAAACCACAGTATCTTCAAGCTAGGCATTTATACCATTATTAGTAAGAATAACAAATGGCTTAGGGCAGAGTGACATACAATGTGAAAGTTTTGCGGTTCTCAGGCTCAAATCCAATTCTGGCTTCTGCTCTCTTAACCCAGCAAAGCAACTTTGAGAAACTCACTCTGTTTGGAACTTGAAGCTATACTTGAATCAACTAGGGAAAAAAAAATAAAAGACATCGAAGCTATGCTTGAATTAACTAAGCGAAAAAAAAAAAAAAACAAAACAAACGAACAAACAAACAAAGACTCCAAGGATAGAGAATAAATAGTGCTGTGTCCCAAGGTTTGCCAAGGTCTGAGACCAGGGCTTGAGTTTCACCTCTACCCCTCAGCCACCTTCTTTCCCCTATGATCACCCTTCTTAGAGGGAGAATGGAACACAGACTGTAGCCCTTGCCTCCAAACCCAGTATCTCCCTACAGCTGGTGCATTGGAAGTTATGAGCACAAACAGATGCTGCAGAGAAATCTGTTTCTATTGCTCAACTGTTCCAAGCATGTCTCAGTATTTTTAGCTCCGAGGGTGTTCTGGTGCGCACACAAACTATATAGGCTTGAGCTGGGACTCCAAAGCGTGGGGGAGCACTACAGCAACGTGACAGCTGGGCACCTCTGGAGCAGCAGGGCAGGGTAGTTTAGGGCACGGTGGCCCGAGTCCATTTCCGAGGACACACAGCGAGAGAGAAGGAGTGAAGAAAACACATAGCAGCCCTTACCTGTTGCTGGCACAGGAGCATGGGGACATGGAGTGGAAGTGGGGGGTACAGAGGCATGTAAGATCCAGTGGTTTGTAAAATTGAGTGAGCCGAAGCAAACCAGAATTCCCAAGACCCAGCTTGCCGGCGCCGGGAAGGCTGCGCGCTGGCCAGGGCTCCAGTGCGCTCTGCAATATCCTGGGCTCTTTTGAGGCGGTACACGCGATACCGGCCCTTCTGACTCCGCCCCCCCCGCCGCTGCCGGCCAATCGCACGCGGTGGCCCCGGGAACCGCGGCGGGGAGGGGTGGATGCTACACCCGCGTCCCGCGGCGCAGCCTGCCAAGGGAACCTGCTGCCGCTTCCTCCCCCTCCACCCTCCCAGCCTGGTCCGGGAGTCGGGCCCGGCTGGGGAGGAGGAAGTTGCGGCCCAGCTGGGACAGCAGCAGGTGGGAAGGTCCGCGTCCGGGCTTTTGCGGCTGCCTAATTGCAGCCTGGCCTTGGGCAAAGCTTCCTACCCTTCTCCTAGCCCCACACTTTCCGCTTCGAAGGGCCTGCGCCGTGTCAGTGCTGGGGTGAGAGGTTGCCGCCGTCTTCCTTTACCCTGCCTCCCACCCTAAACCCTCAGTCTCTCCAAAACGGGACCTGCAGCGCGCAGAGGAGCGGCCAATTAAGTGGGGAAAGGGGCTGGGACCCGCGCGCAGAACCCCACGGGATTTAGACGCGCACAAGTGTAGCGACTGCTAAGCTGCTGGGCGATTTCTCCTCCCGACTGTTGGAGAATTACTTACAAAGCGCCTAGACTTCCCTGGAGGATGAACTGCTCGTTCTCTCTCGCCTTGTCCGCCCTCAATCTCTTCCTCCACCACCGCCCGGCACGCTCTGCTGATCTAAAATCAGAACAATTAGAGAGTAATGAATTCTCTGGAACAGCAACTCCTACAGACACTCAGCTCTGCCCTCGCACCAGCGCCTCCCAACCCTCCTTCCCAGCAACCAGGCAAGAGCGTGTAGACCCTGGAAAATCAGCTCAGTGTTAACCGGGTCTAGAGTCTAGAAGTTTGCAAATTCATCTGTGTGCGTTTGTGTGTGTGTGTGTGTGAAAGTGAGCTCATATTATCTCTGAGTTCTTCGGTGTCAAACGAAGCTTCGCTCTTAAAGGACACGATATATTTAAAAGTCCTTTCCTTCCCCCTGTGTTTGCAATTCCTGTATATATATTTTTTCCTGTTTATTTCCTAAAGCGATCAAATGCCGCTTTCAGGCGGTGTTTGTAGACCTTTTAAGGGGCTCCTTGAGTCACCAGCAACTTCGCCAAACTAGCTCTTAATTCTGGACTGTCCAGCTCGGGTGAATTTTGGCGATTAAGAGACGTGAAACGGACAAAATTCCAAGAAGGGCTCTGCGCGGGTACCCACCTCCTAGTTTCATATCCTCACGTGGCCCCTAGGAGGTGCTGGTGAAATGTGCTTCGGTTTTACAGCTACGTAGTTAATGCTGCGTTACCAAGTGTGCCTCGTTTTGTAGCTCTGAGCAAGACACTTAAATTAAAAGGGTATGGAATAGGTCACGCACGTGCTGTGACTGTTCTGATAACCAAATGGCGGTGCTGTTCCATTTAGTTTGTAGGGATTATGCAGTACACCCAGGCTTGTTACTAATTCTTTTTTTTTTTTTTTTTTTTGTCTTTTAAAGCTTTGTACGTGGGAATACTGTCTCACACAAGGGAGGTCTACTTTAACATTTATTAAGTCACGTATTATTTAGAAATAGCTTGGATTATATTTGCTATTATAAAAGGATGCATAAGAACCCAGGCCATAGCCCAAATGCTAAAAGAACCTGCCGGTAGACAAATCAATCCTATATCAGCCAAAGGATAAAAAAAATGAGTTCACAGCTCACTCCCACTTCCATAAGCTTCTTCAGAAATGCCCTTTCTCTTAGATTTCTTAGAAATGTTCTGGATTCAGATAAATACCCTGAAATATATTAAGACTAAATGGAAAAAGGAAATTAATCATTTATATATTTTCTCTTCTTTCCTATGATTCTATGATTGCACCTGCAGATGGCTATTAGTTTTCTGAACCAAATGCATTTAGAAAGGCAACACTTTTTTTCTCTTTTTGATTCCAGGTAATGAGCTCTGTTTGAAAATCAATCATGCAGAAATAAATGCCAGTTTTCTGAAACTTGGGTTGAAATTGTTTTCCTTTAATAGTCTACTCTAAGTAAAATGAATAAACCACAGGGGAAGACAATTTGATACAAAAATCGTTACAGAAATGAGTACAAAGTTTAAGATGATTGGCTGCATCTATTAAAGGCACATAATAAACATATCTCAGTCTTTCTCAACAATCATCAGCATCATCTTCATCCACCTCTCCCATGGACTGAATGACATACTGTAAAGATTACATCTGATAAGAGAAAGTTGAAGAAATATTAATGTTTTGGGTAAGAAACTTGATTTTCATAATAGAATCTTTACCTTAATTGTTTAGCTAAGTAAGGAAACATGAACAATCAATTTTTAAAATTCAAACTCCATAAATGTATGATAGCATTGCATACTCAAATGTTGCATTTTAAAAAACAAAAGCATATAAATGAATTCTAATTAATAAGTGACTTTTCACTATATCCCTATTAGGAAAATTCAATCGTGCCAAGCACTTGGGCAAATGTGCTTTTTTTGGAGCAATGAGTGATACTGATTTCTCTAGTCAGTCTCTCTCTTTTGGCTGAGTCAGGCCTTATTTAGCAAAAATCCCCATTAGTTTTGGACACCACTGCAGTTAGATGTTGGGATCCATCCGTGGATTAAATTTTTCCAGGGAAATGACAAATATGCTCTTCCTGAGAAGCTACCTATAACAGTGGAGTCAAATATTCGTCATGATCTAGATCTGCATTCAGGTTGTGAATGGGCATGTGACACACAGGGTAATTGTTTCACTAGCAGCACAGATCTTTCCTTTGCACTTATATAAGATATGATCCCCAACAATTAAACATGTTTTCAGACTTCTAATAACTGTATTAAACAGTTCAAGACCACAGTAATAAGAAATGAGATGTTCCTGACATTTGTATCTATCAGGTATTAAGAACCACATATTAATCTTCTGAGTACTAATTGATGATATCAAATCATCATCAGATTAGCTAGAAATGTAGTCAAGATGAATTTGCAATCTGCTGCTTTTGTGACAGCCACCGATTATGCTACTTTAAGGCATTAATTCTTATCTACTGGAAAATAGTTTTGGTTTTAAAAATCATGCTGTTTCACTTATCACGTGGGTAATACTCATTTTCATATTACATTCAATGAATGTATTTGTTGAATAAGTATTTTGTGCTTTGGCTATATGCTGGGTGACACAGGGACAGGAAAGCCCTAGAAGGAGCAATTTCAGCCCTTAGGAGTTCACAACTTCTGGTTCAGATAACAATACACATATGAAACATTCAAATGGTAGAAGATTTACTATGCATGACATACTAGCATGAGTAGGAATACTAAGGATGCTGAGAACACACCAAAACCACAATTGCCTCCTCTTTCAGCTAATGTGCCAAACACCCATTATGTCTGGATTGGCTTGTGTATTTTTAGTCATGTATATAAATTACAAGATGCTTCTAAGAATGGCCTATTCTCATTCAGTGTCTCAGTCTACTGTCTACTCTAAGAAAAATAGGATTTATTCTATAAGCGTTATTTGCTTCACAAAATGGCATATCTGGCATACCTGGGAATGCAGCATTTTACATAATAGTTTTCCTAAATGACTGAAATTTGTTTGGGTGGAAACTATTCTCTCTGCGTTATTGTATCCAGCTCTCTGATTGCTGTTAGAGTGCTCTGTACCTATTTATAGTGTAGCATAATTTGTTCTTTTTTTTCAAAATGTTTGTTTCTACTTACCTATTGCAGACTTTGCAAAATCTAATGCAATGTCTTTTTTATTTATATGTCCTTGTTGCCTTGCACTTGGCCAGGGACATCAGTCAGTCTCCATAAATGTCAACTGACTAATGAAATGAACAAATATTTTTGAGTATAATTTGATTTGAATAATGACTCAGTATGAATATAATAAACATAGCAATTTCATTTTTACCTGCAATATGGTGGACCTATCAGTGTACAGAAGAGCCATTTCCTCTCCGTTAAATGACTCTAGACCAAACTTAATTAAGCTTTTCTGTGTGTTCTTCCTTCTCCGTTAGTATGAGTCTTCACATTTCTCCTTCTGACAGTGTGCCTTGAATCTGTCAGCCTGTCACCATGCTCTGTCTAATGTGTTGATTCTAATCTGCACTGGGCTGACAAATTATGTAACTACGGTTGTTAAAAATATATGTAAAATAAAACCAAATACGATCTAACACATCTAAAGATGTAATTTTGAAATAGTATGAACAGATGCTGGATTTGAAGTCATCTTCTTTTGGTCAGTTTTCTTTTTGGATAAAAGAGCTTCAGGATATGAATTTATGGCATCTATTTTAGATTTGCATAGTACTTACTTCCCTTAGTGCTTGTATTTGCTGTGTTATGAATAGTTGAAGAAGAGCTTTGGGTAAGGAAGTACCTGTGTGTTTGCAACTGTTTATATACATATATATATATATATATATATATATATATATATATATATATATATATATATATATTTGTGTGTGTATGTGTGTGTGTGTGTGTGTACAAAACTCATATTATTCATCCAGTGATATTTCAGTGCTTCCTGTGTCCATTTATTATCATGATCTTTATTTTCCAACAAATCTGGTAAAAATCAAAAGCAGTCAGTGGGACTGCTTTTTAAAGGAACTCACACTTCTAGAGCAGGCAGGTAACTATTTAGTAAATTACCTCTTCTGTCATGCTCTGGAAGACTTCATTAATCTCATGTGGGTGAGACAATTATACTCTGAAAATATCATTTGCATCGCAGGGCCAGCCCTTACATTAGTGTTCTTAACACAATGATTACAGTGATTGTTTCGTCTTTGTTATCTGTGGGGGGGTTAGTTCTCTCAAAGGTCATGAGCCCTTACAGACTCAGTTCATCATCTCGTGCCAGGGATGACAGCTCTTTAGGCAAGGTAGTCCTGACATAAGCATAGGTCATTCATTGGTCAGAAAAGGAGCCAAATGCCAATCATTATGCACACTCATCACTACCACAGGGGGGAAGAAGAGCCTTAATACTGTGGCTCAGCAGTCTTATCATTTAATAATGGTGATGAAATATTAATACGAAGGCCAACAAGAAGCCAGCACATACTGAAGGCTCTCCCGGAAGGAAGCAGGCATTGTTCTTGTTCTTTGCAGGACATGCTAAAGCTATGGTAATACATTGCATGAGACTTTGACAAAAGAAAATAATGCAAAAGAAGGGGAAAGGAGCAGACCCAAGGAAATAGTCTTTGGAAA
This sequence comes from Urocitellus parryii, assembly GCF_045843805.1. NCBI lineage: Eukaryota > Metazoa > Chordata > Mammalia > Rodentia > Sciuridae > Urocitellus > Urocitellus parryii. Next base: position 174,061,930 of record NC_135537.1, on the reverse strand, counting down.
TCAGTGTTTCTAAAGGAGACAGGAGCACTTTCAGTAGCCACTGGGAAGTAAGCCTGCCTCTGGCATCCATAGTACCCTCCCTAGCCCAGTGGGAGATACCCCCAGTAAGATGTGCTACAATTGGTAACTGAGTCTAGTGTCTCAAGCACCTAGAAGAATGTCTCCCTGCTTTACCAATACCTCCTCAGAAGACCACAAGAGTCATGCAACTTGGCTTTATCTAAAACTGACAACAAAGAAAAAGACTTCAGACAGGAAAGGCTGGGCGCTTTTGCAGATATTTAAGAAATATGCCACAATCTATGAAGAAACATATTTTGAGTGTTATCAACAATGCTGAAAGGATACTTTGGGAAAAAAGAGTATGTAACCTAAATGCCTGGGTTTGGGGATGTGGGCCTTGACAGTGTATAGCTTTTTAATTTTATTTTTAATGTATTTTAAGTCTTTGTTTATTGTCAAAACAATGCATGCTCGTTGTAAAAAAAATGTAAAAGATTTTAAAAGCATTATAAAATGTAGAAGGATGTAGGGGAATATAGAAAATAAAATGAGTCCACACCCCATTATTAGGAGAAAACTATTATAAATAAATGCTTTGTAATACATATTCCCCTCTTCCCTATATTTCGATTTATAAGTCATTTTTATTTTACAATTTTAAAGTCAACTGTATCACACTTTTTGATGTCATATTTTTTATATTTATCTAAGTATTTGATGCAATTAAAATAATTTGAAAGCATATATTTGAATGATCACCATATTTTATGTCTGTAATATATGTGAATGAGAATCCTTGTAGCTTTAAATTTATTTTTATGTAGAATAATGATTTTCTTCATTTTTACTAATATCTTAGAATTCTAGGTGTAGAATTACTAGGTCAAACTTTATGAACTCTTAATTTTTTTTTCTTGCTGCAGTTCTTTCACATCAAATACCGAAATATCGAATTTCAAGGATGTTCTTAATTATATAACTTTGATGTTGGAAGTGGCATTTCTCTATGGGGAGGGGTGGAGATTTGAGCGGCCATGGAATGTGTCTGCAACCTCCATCTGCCCCTCACTAACTGTGAAAGATTGTTCTAGGGATTAGAAATCATGTATGTAAAATTCCTGAGACACAGTGATCACCCAAATAGTGGCAGTTATTTATACTCTAGCTGCCCCTGCTGTTGCTACTAAGGATGATAAAAATGGCAAGGTTAACAAGTTCGTTGGTGGAATAAGCCATTTCTACAATAAACCTTTAAGTCACAGAACTCTATTGCAGTGCCTGACTCATCATAAATGAAGAGGAGCCTGAGGAGTTGAGGAACAGAATCCAGGTGTACCTCTAAGTGCAGGCTGGTGTCAAACAGAGGAAAGCATTTTTTCCCCCCTAGTTGGTCAGGATTCGAATAAACTTGGGAATTTCTTAAGGAGATATTAGGATGGACCATTAAATCTGGGTCCAATTTTAGACTCAGGACAAGGATGATGAGTTGACACGTCTTTCTTTATGCAGAGAGGAGGGATCTACAGCTAACTTGGGAGAAGAGTGGGAAATGGAAGCCGGCCAGTTGGAGCAGCCCTCAGTCTGGTATTTCTTCATCCTTCACGTCTGGCTACAGCGTGCCATGTTATCTTTCTTTCTGCTTTGTTTCTTAACATGATAAGAAAGAGACAGAGAAATTACACTTTCTAATAAATCTCCTCCTGCAAATGGAGGCTATAGATATGGCTTCTAAGCCTACCCATCCAAAATCCAGTATTTCTTTCTTTGCTCTCTGTAGAATATAATTTCTCATAACATTCTGCTCAGACATGTCTGGAAACACACAATAAGCCCCTATGGTTTTCAGAGACGTTTACTAATTCCCCATAATTTTTTTTTCTTCCCTGACTCTAAAATATATAAAGTTTGACTTTCTGCTCCTCCTCTAGTTCCCCGGCTCTAAACGTTGGGTTCAATTTTCCTGCTTCCCCATGGGGAAGCTTCTTCCATTATAAAGATAAATTTGACTGGTATCTGAGTTGGTTTGAACTTTTCCCCTATCGTTGACTGGTTTCCCTTGTGCAGATGCATATCCTCAACTGCTGTTTAATTTCAGTCTTGATGAATTTTTGTTCTAATATTAAAAGTCATCCTGCACAAGTTACGTACAAATAAACTGGTATTACAACTGGCAAAAATAAAATGCTCTGCCCAACTATCACCAATACCATTTGTGATGACTACTGACATATAAATGTGAATAAAAGCATGATTTTAAAGAGAACACAAATTACATCGATCTCATTTTATAAGTGATTTGTTAAATATTTTAATGTACTTACTAGGATCAAATCTGGATAATTCTTCTTTGGCTCTTGAATTTGAACTACATCAATTCAAATTGATTTTCACTATCAATAAGTGTTTTTTTGAAATTGTGTCTAGGGTTAGCAGTAAACTGAATTTAAACAAAAACAAATTCTTTGGCTAGCGTTTTAGCTTCTGATCTTTTTATCAGTAAAGATCTCGTTTCAAAATCTGTACTTTTACCAAAGTCTGATCTTTTGTATGGTTTGCATAACTGACTCACCGAGTATTAGCAAGACAGGAACTGCACTATAAATAATGCCTTCTTTGCAATCTGATTGCCATTTCCCTATGTGTAAACTGAAATACACAAAAACTCGTACTGTAACTGTTAAGTCAACTTGGGGGAAATAATCAGTAAGGAGAGCTACCTTTCACATTTACTGAGATTGAACCTGTTTACATGTTAACACAGGCGATAGTGCTCGCAAATCCCAAAAAATAATGTTATATTTCCCACTTGGGCAAAGATCAAGCCCCAAAACTTTGCTCTTATAGTATAATAATTTTATAAAAGATTATGTGAAAGTTGACAGAAAGCAATTTCAAAATATATAGAAACACGCATACACACATTTTATCTGTTGACCCAGTAGTGACACATTTAAAAAACTCTTATAGGGATGAGGATAAATTTTCATTTGCATTTATACACTCTGACAGAGGAGCTGCGGTCAGCTCTAAGATTCCCTCTCTCAGTAATTTGTTTTCATGATTCTGATTTTATGATGCTCAGAGACCAGATACATTTCACAATTTGCAATTTAAAAAACCTTCTACTCACCCTTTGCACTCACATTCCTTATGCATTAAAAAATATGAAAAAAAAATCAAAATAGATACTGGCAACTCTCAGAATTTTTGGAAAGAAGAATCTTCTATGAGACTCTGAGGCTCAAGAGGCTCAACAGCTTCTGCAATACAGTAAAACACGAGAAAAGGACAGATAACTTAAGCAGTCCTTTTTAAGAGCAGAAGACAATAAAAATGCTCCTTTTATTTCCTTCCAGAAGTGATCTGAATATCTACCTGGTCACAGCGTGATTTAACACAACAAGATTTAGTCACTAATGCAGTATGCACAGTTTTTGAATCCAGACAGTACAATGGAAATGTATGCAAGTTCCCTTAATCCTAGGCTCAAAATAATCAGTGCTCTTCTCTGAGTGAATTAAGCACAGGAATTAGTTTACTGCCTTCTATACTGTTTTTATTTTTTTTCCTCATTCATTCAGGATTTGCTTTTGCTCATTCATCCTCTCCCAGGTCCATATTATTTTCAAGTCCTTCAAGAAGGGGATTAGGACTGCCACAGAGCTGCTGATCCAAGCCCAGTCCTCTCATTTATTTCACTACCATAACTTAGCACTTGATTCATCCATGAAAATGCAGCTCAAGACCTGCGTGGTTACAGCTCCACATGCTTCATTCAATAACATCACCTATCAAAGCCACATGCCAGAAAAGCACCCGAAATGCTTGATACCACAAAAGCCAGTCATAACCCACAGGTTGAGACAGTCCCACCAGAAAAAAAAAAAGAAATTAAAAAAAAATTGGAATTATTTCTCCATAATAGAATGCAATTCTCCGTGAGTTGACCTTCAGGCCATGCTGTGAAACCAAGAAAAAAAAGAAAGAAAGAAAGAAAGAAAGAAAGAAAGAAAGAAAGAAAGAAAGAAAGCAAGCAAACACTCTAGACATGGATGGATGGATGCTCTGTGCTTTCTGCTGTCTCCTAAACCCCTTCCAAGTCTCCATCAGAAGGTACAATGACTTGCAGCCCATTTCACCACGCAACCTGGTAATGGTAACCGGAGATCTGTCCTACAAAATGTTTCGTCCCTCACTCCATGGAAGACCCCTCAGAACAAGAAACATTTTTCTCACAGGAGAATCTCAGAGAGTCTATGAATTCCTGTTGGATGAAAGTTTTCTAATTTCCTTTCTGCAAATACCAGGGCATTTGTTTCTCTTATGTAATTTCCAGGGAATCAGTTGCATGACCCAATTGCTATTCTGTTGGTGGACCAAGGTGCCTTACCGTCAGTCGCCCTTGGTGAGAACGTACTCAAGGGCTGACACATGACTGCAGCGGAAGTGGACAATTCCTGGAAGGAAAAGGGTTAAGAGCCAGTAAAAACAGCATAAATTTACACATGACCTAGTGTGATTACACTTTTATTCTCTTCCGTGCAAGGAACAACAACAATGACAACCTCCAGAACTCATGCTTCTGGTCCAGAAACCTCCCAAGTGGACATGGTTTCACCCAGTTCAGATGATCTCAGCAACATTCTGGTTAAAAAGAGTCTGGAGGCAAAGACAAGCCCTTACCACTGAGCTCTTTCTCAAAAAAATCCAAAGGTTCCTACCATTATCGAAATATCATCTCACCTGTTGGGCTCAAGGGAGCGGGTTTGTGAGACCTGGTTCATGATGGTTTGAATTTGGCAGATAAGTTTTAGAATTGTTCAAGTTTGCCCACATCTTAACTGGCCAGGAAGGAGAGGATGGCTTGAGAAACCAGGGATCTGGGCTCCAGAAAGAATGATGGGCAGATAAAAGATACTGCAGCAGCTTCAGTTAAAAAAAAACAAAAACAAAAAACAGAACAACAAAACAACAACCTGACCCAAGACTATTTCTTTCATCAAGCCCACTGCACTCTCATTTTTTTTTTTAACTTTTTTTTTCCTACAAAATACAGGAAAAAGATTGCCGAAGCAAGTGAAAAGAAGTTGGAATCAGATAGAGGACATGTATTTGTTTTCCTTTGTGGGTGAGATCAAATGCACACAAAGTGAAGCAGATACCTTTGGTCCTCCTGGTCCTGGTGCCTCAGGGACAGTCAGGGACAGTGTCAGGTCCTATGTGACCAAGCTAGTTGTAAGCTGAGCCCCCAGTAGAGGATTCCACGAGGCCAGCAGGAAGTGGGCAGAGGTGGCCTGAAGCTTTTTTTTCTCTTCTACTGAGATCCCTTAAAAGACAATTCCTTCCCTCTAGTCTCAGTCCCTTTTCTTCTCTAGGAATTCATCCTGAGCTGGAGAGCAGGAGCTTCTGCTTCACACAGAGGGCAGCAGTTGTTTGCACTTCTACCTTTTGTCCTCAATGCATCTGGATGATCTTGAATCTGCTTGTAAAGCCCTCAATCTGCCAGTGTGGCAATCCCCCCGGAATGGCACACTGTTCTCCTGCCCCCCCACACCCATCTCCTCCCTCCAGTCTGCACATAAACTCCTTTAGGGAGAACTCCAGGATTCTTCCTAATAAGGGGGCTCAGATATCTAGAATAGCAGCTGTCTTAATTATATTAGAAGTGTTGATAGATAATTGAATTAAAACAAAAAAAGGTAGCAACCTCCCCACCCCACCCCCAAAAAAAAGAAGAAAGAAAAGAAACATTGAGAAAAAGAACATCATAGGGAGATTTTTGTCTTTTAAAAATCTACTCTTCAAAAAATACAATTATATGTGTGAACTGAATTCACCCCTCTCTTTTTGCTCATGAAAAATTATATAGGGTTGAGCATTATTGATGGACGAGAATCTTTGTCAGGAAAATGACCCAGCACAAAGATATATGTTTTACAGCAGAATATCCATATATGACTAGACTCCTAGAAAGTGAAAGCCTGAGTTTTGCTGAGATTTAGATCTGGGACATCCCACAAGCCAAATTGTGCTTGCAGACCATGCTAAGTCAAGGAGCTAAGAATTTTTCATATTTCTAAGTTAGTAGAAAAATCAAAGGATACATACTATTTGGTGACATTTGAAAATTTCATGAAATTTCTATTTCTGTGTTCATAAAGTTTTACTGGCCCATGGTCATGATCATTTGTTTACGTATTGCCTCTGACTGATTTCAGGCTACCATGGCAGAGTTGAGAGAGGGAGTCAGAGACTCCGTGTGGCTCAGATAGAGTCTAGAATATTTTCTACCTGGTTTTTTGATAGAAAAATAATCTGTTTGCTGCTACCCTAGGGTGAATCTTTGGAGCATCAAGTTACACCCAGTAAAAAGGGCAAGAAAGCTATTCCTCATGCTGATCTTGGAAGCTGAGGAAACTCAACTGAATAATTTATCTGTTGATACCTTTTCATTGAAGCAGAGATAAAATTCTCATGGATGTATTTTAGGATGAGCCATCTAATGATTATAAAATAAGTGTTCAAACAAGAACTGTTTTCAAACTCATTATACTTGAAACATTTTGATCAAATACTCTTACATGTTAAAATTAAGAGGCTTCCAGGCGGGTTCATAAAATAGAACAGTTATTATTCATAACAGTGATAAAAAGTTAATGAATGTGAACACTGATTCCATGGAGATTGTGTTTTGGCCTACTTTCCGTAGCCATATCAGTTTCTAGATTCTCATAAATCTACACCTTGACTGTATTGAGCTTGCTGTTGGAGAGAAATATGAGAGTCTGTGCAATCTGAAGGCAAGTGTCTAACTTTGTGTTGTTCAGCTCGATACACCTTGAATTTGATCTCATCAGTGATAATTAACCATTGTTCTTAAGAATGTATGTGTGTGTATGTGTGTATATATGACACATCTCTCTCTATATTAGGATTAGTTGGAGTTGCCTTTAATAGAAATAGGTATTCCAGGGCTTGATGGTAATACCATGGCATTTTGGGTGGGTTGAGCCCTGGATCTCTGCTATAACAATATATTTCCATACACACACGCACACACACACAGACACACGTGTATAAATAATGACCTCATTGATGTGATTATAATTTAGTTTCATGTTTACTGATTGCCATTTTCTTACTTTTTCCTAAGTATTTATCATTTTATAATAATGAACTCTTAAAAACCCATTTTAAGCGCCTGGATATGATAGGATATGCCTGTAATCCCAGCAACTCCGGAGGCTGAGAAAGGGGGATCACATGTTCAAAGCCAGCCTCGGCAACTTAGTGAGGCCCCAAGCAACTCAGTGAGAGCCTGCCTCGAAATCAAAAATATGAAAGGACACAGGGAGTGGCTCAGTGGTCAAGCAGCCCTGGGTTCAATCCTTAGCACTAAAAAAGAAAAAAAAAAAAAAAGTCCACAGCAGACACCACTCCCTTTTCCTTTTTATGATGCCTAAGTTTGTCTTCTTGATCAATGTGGTGATGCAATTTTGATCTTTTGTTCACTGAGGGGCTACAAAACCACCGGATGAAAGCTGTTCCTGTACACATAAATATGGATGTTGCTCTGATCATATTTCTCTACTCAGTTGCAGAAAAAAATATCTTTTATCCTTCTAGAGACACAACTAAATTATTTAAATGGTGTTTTGTTCTTTATTAATTGAGTGAATGCAGACTCAGTTCTAGATCAATATGAATTCACTGAAGGGAGAGGCTCAAGGAAATTCCCTCCCTGGATTTAATAAGGAAAAAGAAAGCATAGCAGTCACATTTTCAGCATCATTCACATGTACCTTTTGCCACCATACCCCACAGAAGGCGAATGCTGGGTAACTGCCTGTAGAACTTGAGTGGAACATAGCCAAAGACTGGAAATTTCTAGAATTAATAGGAGTTTGATTCTCTTTTCCCAGAGTCCCATTCTATCTCCCTGTAAGTTGGCTTGAATCTCATGTAATAAGGGTCAAGGTTGTCAATTTTTTTAATATCAAAAACTCAAGTAAGTAAGAGTTTTGGACTTTTGCTGCTGTGACTGTTTTGTTTAAGAGCAAGAGAAATGAGAGTGCATCCCTTCATTAATTCCTCCAGTATGTTTGCCATTGTTAATAGCGTGAAATACTAAACCTACAGACATATCCTCAAAATGTAGGGAGAATACTGATTTTCAATGAGATCATTGGTTACCTAATGTTAATTTTTAGATTTTTCTCTGATAGTCACATGATGACTGTGTGCTTCCATGGAGAACAACTAACTAGTCATTCAAGTCATATGACGTGTATGGGTAATAAATTCAGAGTTGATTCTAGGAGACAAACATAAGAGGGAAAAATCAAAATGAAGGTGGATGGGATTTTAAAAAATAATAAAATATTGCATGTCATGAGAAATTTTAGGTGGAAAGTTCTTAAGACAGTAAGAGGAAACAAAACTAGTCAATTAATTTTGGAAGAATCTTGAGTTTCAAAAGCTATTCTCATAAAATGCAAACAGGATGCTAGTTCACTCAAACAGAATGGGGTATCCCTGAATCCTTTATACTTATAGGATTAAATTGCATTAAAAGGGGATTTAGTCATCTTTAAGGTTAAATACACATAAACATGCATGCACAAATTCATTCATTTCTTGTACCCTGTCTTTTTATTCTACAAACACAGGAAGAGGAATTGGACAAGTTCCTCCTTGAGGTTCCCTCCAGTGACACGTTGTGTGATCTCTCTGGCACAACTGAAATGGCAGAAACTTTCCCAACGGTGATTTGGCCCTCTTAAAAACTTGACCTAGGCTGGCATGGTGCACACCTAGGGGTGCACACCTACAATCCCAGCATCTCAGGAGGCTGAGGCAGGGTGATCCCAAGTTCAAAGCCAGCCTCATCAGCTTAGTGAGGCTCTAAACAAATTAGTAAGGCCCTATCTCACAATAAAAATTTTAAAAAAAAATTAAAAGGGCCTGGGGATGTGGCTCAGTTGTTGAGGGCCCTGGGTTCAATCCCCAATATGAAAGAAAAAAAAGATTTGACCTACTAGAAATACAATTATTAAAACCAACTTTAAAACTTATATATAATTACAAGTCCTCTGAGAGTCCCATAATTTAATGATTATGATAGGAACAGTGTTTATTGTTATTTTCTTAGTTCTCTATGACCTGAGAGTTTCAATCCTGACATTCCATATGACATCACTATAGTCTTCTGTTTGTTCACATGCTTAACTTTCATGTCATCTCTCAAGTTTGATCCAAAAATGTTACTGTTCATACTGTCATCATTGTCATCATCATCATCATCATTGTCAACATCATTGTAGTTTTCAGTACAGAATATGCTGAACTAAAGATCCCTAAAAACCACCCTTTACACTCTTCATAGCCCATAAATACACATGAATGTGGAAAAACCATTTTCTCTGTCTTTCCCATACAATGTTCTTAACAGGAACATGGATTTCCCTCATACAGGCTCCTGGAAAAGCTAAATTGACTGGAAGCAATCAGTTTAAATAATCAGGAACAACCGAGAAGTTCAGTGTTAAGGATGTTTCCTATGTAATATTTGTAAATAAGGGTATTCTAAAAGTTTTTGTGAGCTTCTCTAATTTGTATGATAGTCAACAAAAATCATTGACTTATTGTAGCTATCTGAGAAACAGAACTCTACTGTAGACTAAACATAAACTCATCCCTCAGATGAATTTATGACAACCAACCACAAAAATATGCCGAATTCGAGATCTATTTATATTATGCAAGCCCATTCTTCAATACTTTTAAAAATATTTAGCATTATTCATTGTCGGTATAGTAGCTGCAATGTAATTCCTAATATATACCTAAATGCATCTATTCAATGACTTTATTTACTCAATTAAAAGTCCATTATCCGGGGTAGGGATGTAGCTCAGTTGGTAGAGTGCTTGCCTCCTATGCACAAGGCTCTGGGTTTGATCCCCAGCCCGCCCCCTCCCAAAAAAGAGAAAAGACCATTATCAGACTGGAATCCATTGTTCCCTCTTTTTAGGGTATGGGTGAAACTGGCTTTAACCATCAGAACCAGTTTTGACATTACACACAAATGTGAAAGAAAAGAATTATTCAATCCATGGATGGGAAACCAGTAAGTCAAATTGTCATGAAGACAAGCAAATGTTTGATTGACAACTTCATTGGTCAGTTGGCCGCTCTTCAGCTCCAGCGTCAAGCTACAGTAGACAGGTGGCCACCGTTCCTGAACAATTCTAGTTTAAACAGACTCATGGTTCTCAAGCTCATGTACTTGGCATTTAATCCCTTTTATTATGCTTTAGTATGATCCACAGAAGAGCTCATGAAATTGTATACAGAGCCACGAGCTTGGATAGGTCTTTTTGACAGAATCCCAACATGCTTCTCCATATTTCCCTGTAGCGGCTGGTTGTAATATACAACCATATACAAGAAGAGGTGCAGAGCAGGCTTGTGGCAGTCAGAGCTCCCTGTTCCCTGAGATCCTTAGGTTGTATGATATTCTCTTTGAGCCACATGATCACCTAGCTACTAGTTTCTGAATTCCCTGGATTAACATTTCACTAGCAGATCAGTTATCTCTTATTGAAATATAAATGTGTGTACTGTTCATAAAAATGAAACATGTTCATTTGAATAGCTGGATTCTTTCCCCCCAACTGATCAGTTCTTGGAAACCAACCTTTATAACCAATGTTGGCGATAAAGAAAAACACAGCTGCGGTGGCTGGTGTTACTTTAAAAGCGTGATCCAAGCCTCGGAGGGACTTTGGGACTGCCTGGCAACCCTCGCTTATTCTATCCTGCTATATTTCCCTAGTCTCTGGGCTGAGAATTCGAACTTTTCTGCCTCTACACAAACCTCCGATAATAGCCTCTATTCTCATCTGTTACCCTGAGTTCTCAATACACTGAGGAATTGGAATTGAGATGGGGGATCAGCTCGAACTCCAGTCCCCTCTCCCGTGACAGGAAGGACGTCCCACCTCTGTCTGCCAGTACTGTCCTGTTTGTTGTAGCTGAGATGACATGCCACCACGGCTCCCCCTGCTTGGACCGAATGCTGTCCCTTCTCATGTGTTCGAGGCTCCGATGCTTTAATTATCCTCTCTCTCCTACATTATCTATTTTTTCCTTACAGAGGGATCATTCCCATCTGTTCACAAACATACCGAGTTCCCTCCCACTGGCAAAAGGAAGAAGAACACAAGGAAAGAAAAAAGAAAAGCTTCTTTTTAACCTTAGATTTCCCTCCAGCTGTGGCTTCATGTATCTTCTCTGCTCAGCCTCAGAACTTCTCACAAGTGGACTCTCTTCCCACCTCCTGTTCTCCACGGAGCCCCTTCCAGCAGGCTTCAACCCCGGGTGCTCTTTCCCAAGTCTTGGGAGCTCGGTGCCACCTCTGAGGGATCCTTCTCCCCTCACACCACCTTCTGCACTGGGCTCTGTCTTGTTCATGCCTGGGGGTTGCTCCTCTCTTGCCTATCCAGCTCCTCATGGTTCAGCTGCAAGATGTTGCCGTCTCCTAGCTTTCTCGTGGTCCTGCGGTACCAGGATTCCCCGTGTCCATTCAAGTCCTCAGAGATCTCGTCCAGGTCTACCTGCAAACACATACTTACCCCAGTTTACAGCTTTGGGGTCTGTTACTGTTTGGATGTGGAATCCTCCCCCCCCCAAACTTGGCCCTCAATGCAGATAAAGTCAGAGACAGGGATTGGCTCCTGAGGATTCTGTCCTCTTCAGTAGATGGACTAATGGGAGGTGGGGGAAACTGGAGAAGTAGACGAAGGGAACAGAACCTCAGAACCACTTATCCTTGGCTCTCTTCACTCCCTTCTCTTGTTTCCTGGATGCCATGAGGTAAGCAGCCTGCTCGACCACATGTGTCCTTTAGTGATGTTTTGCCTTATCACAGGACCAGAATAACAGAGCCAAGTGACTGAAACCTCTGAAATAGTGAGTCAAAAATCAATCTTAACTCTTCTAGGTTGATTTTCTCAGGTATTTTGTCACAATGATGGAAGCTGACTAATACAAAGTCTGACCTTCTCCCACAACTTCAAGTTCACATACAACTTGCAGATCTAGGAACTGGAAGTAGAACATAGCTATCTGAAACACCTCCTGGCCCAATCTGAATTTTTGTCCCTCTCACCACACCACCACCATATTATAAAATTCTGCTTCGGATCACTAGCAGTTTCTGTTTCTTAAGTAACCATATGGTTGACTCATATTTCAGGTGTCTGTCTGTTACTCTACACATGCACAAATTTCTTTTTAGTTTTTTTTTTCATATCCTTTTACAGTATCTGACATTCAATTATATACGTTTTTCCATCCTATCTCTCCTACATTAAGTTCCATGAGATATTTCTCTCTTCATTTCATTATTGCCTTTACAATGTCTATGAATGACCTAAATGAGGGCAGATGTTCGGTCTCTGAAAGAAATAGATGCTCAACATGTGATTGCACAAGTTAATTTTTTATATAAACGGGTACTGGTGACTGACAGCTGATATCTCACTGGCTGCCTTGATTCTAAGCTTGGACAGAAAGAGAAAAGAGAGGAAGAAAGAAAGGAGGAAGGAAGTTAGGGAGGGAGGGAAGAAGGAAAGAAGGAAGGAAGGAAGAAGGCAGGTAGACAAAATTCTAAAAACCATGAATTAGAAGGACAATCATTGTTCATTACAAGGAGCTCTGTACAAAAAGTGAAGAGGTGGATGACATTGATTCTGCTACTTATAATGTGTGGCTATAGCCACGGTAGTTTCTTGTCCTGCGTGATTCACTGATAAAGTGTTTAGAAAAGGTACAGGAGCGATTCTGGTTTACACTTCCACAAGGCAGGTCTTCAATTTACAGCAACCTTACACCTGGAAACAGGTAGTATTAGAACACTTACTGAGGATAGGGATTGGAATGTTCAAAATATACACTTTTCTCACACAACAAAATAAATACAGGCTACCTATGTTGGCCATATACCCTATCCACGCTTTGTGTTGTCTTATGTGCTTTTGGTTTGCAATGTGCCATTTATAGTTGTCAAATGCAGGAGGAAGGCATTTAACCCCATTTAGCATAAAAGAAAACTGAGGCTTATGTGTTTGAGGCGTTTACCTGAGGCTATGTCAAGTAACCCACAGATGAGATTCAAATCTAGATCCATGCACTTCCTAGATTTTAGCCTGAATTAAATAAGAGAGTGAAAAAAGACCCAAAGAGACAGAAACTGAGAGAGGAAAAAAAAAAGAACAGATCAAAATTTAGAGTGAGAATAAGACATAGAAGAGGTACCGAAAGAAGATATTGGGGAAAATGTTAGATATAAAATATCAAAGAAACAGAAATGGAGAGCAGAGACTGAGAGACGGATGGAGAAGCCTCAAATCAGTTCCTATGTGGAAGTACACCTGTGGTGGCACACTGAGCCTCCTGTGGATTCTCTCTCCCTCCATGTTGTCCTACACATGCGTGCGTGCGCGCGCGCGCGCGCACACACACACACTACTTAAAATGAAAACATCACTAGACTTATTTTATTATTTTCTCACCTTTATATATATATAAAGTATATATGTAAATATGTAATTTACATATATACTTTATATATACTTACATATAATAACAAATATTATATGTATGTGTGTGTGTGTGTGTGTGTGTGTGTCCTGATCAAACAAGCTCCAACTTATCCTGATGATAAAAGATGGTGGTCATTGAATTTCTGAAGTTGTTACAAAATATACTGTTTAGTCCTTAGCAGACAGGACTGTGTGGGAAGGTGGCCAATCCTATCTTTCTCTCTTCTTCACATCTGGATACTGACAAAAGTGGAATTTTAAAAAAAACAGAGAAATCCTTTTAACAAATACCATAACTCTTTGAAAAGCCCAAAATGTATGAGAGTAGACTCTACACATTTACAAAGCAAATCTTTACTGGTGTTATTAAAATTGTGTTTATTAAGCAATTTCCAGGTACACATTTACAAGCTTATTCTAATATGAGATTGGTAATTGAAAACCTAAATTCTGGCTGCTTTCTGTTGCAATAAATAGATTGCTGAATTATTTATTAGATCCTTAGTGGATCCTATCCAGACTTCCATGTCTATATTTGTAGATCCACAATGACAGCCTAAATAAACTCCCATTTCATTTTCTAAATATATAATGTATGTTGAGGTAGCAGACGGAAAATCTAATACAATACATTTAGACCATTTACTTCTTTTCAGTGTATTCTATTTTCTGAGTTGAATGGTGCCCATTATATTTTGTTTATAGGTATTGTTGGAAACATTCTTTCCAAACTATTCTTCCAAATATTATCCCATAGCAGTGAAGGAAAATAAGAACTTAACAGATTCAGTTCATGGGGGAAAAAAAACCCAAAAAACTGTGTTGTCTTGTGACCACAAGGTGGCACAATGAGGAACAAAATGTTCAACTTCCTAATAGAAATGCAATTACTGCAGGCATTTCCATAATTATTATTAATGCTGTTATGATGATAATGGTATTTCAAAAGGCCAACATTAAAATAGCATCCTAGCCTTTGGCGTAAAGATAAAGTGCTTTTATTTATTTTTTGGTCTTCTTCCTTTTGCAAAATCACTAATATTTTGCATTCTTCCAATTCCTAATCCCCAAGAGGATGAGCAGGTCTGCAGACCTTTCTTTTTAATGTTTAATTGTCCAAAGTTTTTAAAATTAATTGTTTAATGTTAATTGTCCAAAGTTTTTAAAACAATGACTGATAAATTGTACAGTAACATACATTTCTGGAGAAGGACAAATAAAATTTCGTATTGTTTGATGAATCCAGTGTTGTTCTCAATTCAGTTGTCATTCTGTGACTCTTGTGACTATTATTTGTATTATTATAAGAATGAAAGAGCCATTCTGGAAAAGTCACCTTTTAGTAACAGTATGTATTTCCTATTTGAAAATTACTATTTCTCTGGATTCATGCCAGATACCATATTGAAAAATATACCCAGAGTATTCCAAGTGCTCTCCATTATTTTATTATTGCCTTGCATTGGGAACAGACTATTACTTCCTCATGCTACAGAGACCAGGAGGCCACTGATGCTTACTAGTCTAAGTGCTTCACTGGTAGTTACTTATGCTCATTGAGAAGGTGCAGAAGAGCAAAGCTTCTTTCCCAAGTGGAAATGAAATGCAGAATGGCAGGTATCATTGTCTGTCATTATTTTGTCACAGAATAAGTCACTTCTTAATAATAACAACAAATGTGGTTAATAACACCCTCAGATGAGTTCCCCCCACCCAGTTTTCATAAATGAAAAGTCTGGTGCTTCACAGAATTTAGCAGGTTTGAGAGCCTTTCCTTGCTAATGTGATATATGCTATGCTGTCTTCATCCGAATTCTGGTGGTCTGTCTCATGCAACTGCTAGCTTCCTTCCATTGCAAGTGTAAAAACCAGATTTCCTTCTTATAAAATATTCCTCCAAATATTATACCTTAGCAGTGTAAGAAAATAAAAACCTAAATTCAGTTCATGGGGGAAAACAAAACAAAACAAAATAAATCAGACCTTGTATTGTTTTTAAATCCCTTAAATGTTGCTGCTTAAAATAAGTCCGATTTTAGAAAAGAACGGTCATATCAGATCTGAGAACTAAAATCAGCAATTATTGTATTGACCGTGGTCGATGTATTTTCACAAGAAATATACCACTTACTTCATAGCTATACATTAAAACAAGGTTTAAAGAGATGCAGAAAATAATGTGAAATCAAAACTTTTCAACTAAACCCAACTTGGCCAGGGATGATGAGGTGGACTTAGATGGATTACCTCTATCTTCACCTTGTTCAGGGTGCTGTAACAAAATATCATCAACCAGGTGACTTGTCAGCCATAGAGTTTCTTGTGGTTTTAAAGTGGAAATGCCAAGCTGAAGATAGATTCAGTGTCTGGTGAGATCCAGCTTCCGGTTCACAATGCCTGGTCTCTGTGTCCACATGGCAAAAGGGTAAGGGGTCCTACAGGCCACTTCTACAAGGATGCTAATACAAGGGTACTAATGTTACTTATGAGACCGCTACACTCAGGACCTAATGGCCTCATCACCACACCAGGGCCCACCTCTTAGGATGTTAGGATTTCAACAGATGAATTTTGTGGGATTTGATGAATCCAGTGTTGTTTTCAATTCTGTTGTTACATTTATTTGTAGTAATATAAGCATAAAGGTGCCAATCTGGAAAGTTCATCTTATAATAACAGTTCAGATCTGACTGTAGCAATATGTTAATGAAAACAAGAATAAAAAACAGGGGGGAAAAAAGAAAATGAATGAACGAATCGGGGGTAGAACTAGAATGAGGAAATATCATTACGTTTTGTGGCTGCAGGGATCCCTGAAGTAATTTAAAGCACATATGTATCATAACTGTTTAAAAACAGTGGAGCAGAGAAGTTGAGTAATTCTCCCCAAACACACAGCTCAATGGTAGTAGCACTGAGGTGAAAATCAATTTGTTTTGGGAGCAGGAATAGAAAACATTTAGAAACATGATATCCACTCAGATATCCACTACCGCACTGAGAGGAAATCATGAGTATTTAAAAGATAATTTTGTGATCATTAGGGAAGCACTGCTATCCTATAGCTAATCATGCTTTTGCTTTCACATTTTTCTGTAATGCACTATTATTGATATATACTGAAGAAAATAAGCAATATTCTTTATTGAGCAATTCTTATCTGCCAGATGATTATGTGTCTAGAGATTCCCATACACATGCATGCAGGTTTATATGCATGTGTAGGTGACGGCATGGTGATCTAGTGCTCACAATTAGCCCATGCTAGGGTTTGAATGTGTGTTCCCTCCAAAAATCACATTGACATATTATTGCCCTGGTAACAGTATAAAGAAGTGGTATCTTTAAGAGGTGATTGGCCATGAGGTCTCCTCCCCCATGAACAGATCAAAGCCAATGCCATCATCCTGGGAACAAGTTCATTCCAAAAGGGTGATCCTGGTCCCCTTTTTTTTCCTATCTCACGCTCTCTGCCCTTCTGCTTTTTGTAGAATGACACAGCAGGGAGGTCCTTGACAGATGCCAGACCCTCAGTCTTGGACTTCCCAGTTCCCAAAATTGTGAGCCAATACATTTCTTCATTATAACTTTCCAAGTATGTGGTATTCTGTCAGAGCAGCAGAAAACAGATTAAGACAACCCATGATGTAAATTCTATTAATGTTCCACTTACACTTTTTTTGGTTGTTGTTGTTGTTACTGGGATTGAACCCAGCAACACTTAACCACTGAGCCACATCCCCAACTGCTCCCCCTATTCCTTTTTTTTTTTTGTATTTTATTTAGAGACAGGGTCTCAGTGAGTTGCTTAGGGCCTCACTAAGTTGCTGAGGCTGGCTTTGAACTTGCAATCCTCCTGCCTGAGGATTTCCAGCCACTGGGATTACACACCTGAGCCAGGGTGTCTGACCCACAAGGTGAATTTTACTAATGCTCTGTTTACAGTGTTTTGTTTTGATTTTTGTTTTTGTACTGGAGATTGCACCCTGGGACACTGAACCACTGTGCCACATCTCCATCCCCTTTTTACTTTTATTTTGAGACAGCATCATGCTAAGTTGCTTAGGGTCTCACTAAGTTGCTGAGGCTGGCCTTGAACTTGTGATCCTTTCACCTCAGGCTCCTGGTCACTGAGATAATAGGCACACACCACCATGCCTAGCTCTATTTATACTCTTGAAGAAAAGGTCTCAGTGCCAACCAGAAAGTTGTCCACATCCACACAGCCAGCAAGGGACCCACCTGGAATTTGAATCCACTTCTGTTTGATTTAACCATGATCCTCCTACCAAAGCATGTCCTGCATCAGAGAAAAAAGAAACACCAAACCATTGTTCTCCCTCATCCCAAATGAGTTCAGCACACACCTCTGTTCTAGTACTGAGAGTATGGCTCCAAGTCTCCTGGGTAGTTTGCAGATTCACGGGGGCCACCAGCACATTCTAAGCCAGCGGGGTTCTCCAGGTTTACTAGCAGCAGCTTAAGTGGATTGTGAAAGGTCATTTTGGGATGATGAACCTGCTTTGCCCAGGATTCTTCCACTCACTGGAACATGTTGAGCCGTTTGAGAATAACACGTTACCATAATATAAAGCAGTTAAACACTTTGGGAAGTGGCTTTAATTCAATGCCCTCTTGGTACTTTGTGCAAGATTCTGCTGTCTTATGTGCAGTTTGATTTTCTTCCTTGGTTTGGCAGTGCTCACTCAAAGCCTGATATGTGTGTGACGGTAGAATTTTTACTCTCAAAGTCCATTTTACTGACCCCTGATGCTTCACACAATAGAGAGGAAGTAAGATTTCAGTGTTTTGGTAAGAATGTTCATTTGAATAGGGAATAACTTGTATACCTTCTACCGAATGATTGCATAATTACTCCTTTTTCACTTTGTTTTGATTTTTGATTTAGGTCTATGATAAAATTAAACAATGTAAGTGGACAAAACACCAAAAGAGATGAAGAATTTTCAGCTGGCAATAATACTAATAGCTTTTTAAAATTATCACTCATTATGTGCCAGGGTTTTTTTTTTAATTTGTGGTAAATATTTTCTTGCTTAATTTTTATAGCAGTTATGAAGTGAGTACCATTATTTTTCTTATTTCAAAGCTGAGGAAACTTAGGCATAGAAAACTTAATTGCCCAAAGTTACAGAGTGAGAAAATACTGAAATAATAGTATTCAAACTAAGACTGTTGTTTCTTGAGCCTGCACCCTACCCTTAGTTGCAGCTTCATACACTCAGAACAGCTGTAAATAAGGAGAGTAAGGATCAGAGACTCCAACTAAGTTGATCCAGGTTGCACAGGTAGTAAGACAAGCAGTTGTTGCCAGTCAGGTCTGTGCGACTATCTCAGGTTGGATTCCTTCTCCTGCTGTCCCAGTCTCAAGAAGGAACAGCATGTACTTCATAGAAGGAAAATGCTGGTGCCCACTGTATTGGTTTATTCCCTAAGGCTGGCCCTGTCTGAGAACTCAGCATCCCTGCTTCCCAGGTGAGAGGCTTGGAGGCGTGGACCAGTACACAGGGGTGTGCTGTGCTGCACGTGAGCATTTCCCTGAGAAGGTCTGAGCTGGGGTCTTTTTGTTTGTTTGTTTTGTTTTACTTAATTCCATCTGTTTTGTCTGCCTTTTGAAGACTCTCCTCATTCATCATGGCCTTAACATTCGTTTTCCATATTTCTTTCTCTTGGCCCAAACTCTCTAAATAATTAATGACTGATGAATAGAGTAGCACTCCTAGAAAATGTTGGGTTTCTATTCAGCAACGGATTTTTACGGGATCACATTTTCCATTGAACGATTATAACGTGACAATATTTCAACCTTGGGTAGCATCCGAAGTGCTGGTGCCCTGGGGTGATGCAAAGAGCCCTGGGTCACTGGTGATCCAGTGTCTCCCTCTGCTGTGTCCTTCCATGTCTGTGTCTCTTTGGGCAGATTAACTTCCCAGAGTCATAGGTTTCCTCCAATGCAAAATGGGATCTGATTAAATGAGCTGATGTCCTAAAAAACCTTTTTGGTTCTGGAATGGGCTGCTGACAGGGCCTAACTCTGTCTTTTCCCCCCACCCCTGTGGCCAGCCTTCCTTCCCCAGGCAAACTAATGTCAGAAAGAATCAACCAGCAGCACAGTAACTAATTGATCTCTGACATGTGCTTCTAATTCTCATAAAGGGCGTTTGACCACAGTGAGCATTGCATGTGCTTGAAGTATTTTATGTGGAAATTTGAAGGTTTCTGATAACTTTCTGTGAAGATGTTTTCACAGTGACTAAACCTCTTGGGGCTCTTTCTGTCTCAAGTTCAAGTTACTTAGATAGTGATTAAGGCTGTTTTATAGGCCCCTGTGGTCAATGATAACAGTAGAGAAAAAAAGCATTCTTCAGCTCTGTAATTTAGCAGGACAGTATTTGGGTTTTCATCCACCGGCTTTGCTCAAATACTTTGAATAATTAACCTGCTTTCTCTGCAGCCTGAGGAGTCTCCAAAGTTTCCATCCAGGGCAGTGATGAGTGATCACCCTGCACGAATGGCCTTATTTATTTAGAAGATTCTTTGTCTCTGTCCAGCTGCTTTTTCTTGGATTGACAGACAGGAGACCCAGTATCCGTTCACTTTACAATATTTATAAAATAGAATAAATCAATGAGACCAAAGAGCAAAAGGCAATTGTTTATTTTATTTTCCTTATTAGGGCCCCTGCAACTGAGAGAGAGCCTATTGAACATCAGCACCTTCAGGGGAGTTGAAATGAGTCTTCGGATTCTGCATAAAGGATTCTAAACTGCAGGCAAGGACATTCCCAAGGACAGGCAGCCAGGAGAGGAGGAGGAGGAGGCAAGAGGCAGCCTATGCTTCAAAGACTCTCATGACCTAACCGAGAGGTCCGAGGAGGAACGTCTTAAGTCACTTTATAA
Source organism: Urocitellus parryii (assembly GCF_045843805.1). Classification (NCBI taxonomy): domain Eukaryota; kingdom Metazoa; phylum Chordata; class Mammalia; order Rodentia; family Sciuridae; genus Urocitellus; species Urocitellus parryii. The sequence continues at coordinate 174,041,400 of NC_135537.1, read as the reverse complement.
ACCAGCAGCAGTGACAGAAGCCCTTGGGAAGGTAAAGTTTTTCCTCCGGAAGCAAAAGTTCCAGAGCAGCGCAGGCCAGAGATGGTGTCCCTTGAGGCCACATTGCTATTATGTCTTTTTTTAGAAAAATGCCCTGTCAAGGGCTGTGCTTGCTTTCTGGCCCCAGTTTTATCCAAACTAAGTCTCAGTGGCTCATTTTTGTTTTCCAAGACCTCAGATCCGGGAGCATCTTGGCACAGAATTTGCCAAGAGCGTTCCATCAGCTCACTCTGTGCTGGGGCCACCCCAGTCACGTTTTGTGGGGGGTGCTCCCTTTTTATTGTCTTATTTTCTCCACAGAATGGGTCATCCTGCTCCTTTAAAAATGACAGTGAGAGAGCAGGAGCCACACTGATTTTTAAGGTGGAGACGAGACAGGGCTTTGCAATTCATAGAACTTCACCAGGGGTGGAGGCCGCAGCGATGCTCACCTTACTGATGGGATTCTGCAATCTGTATTTGGGGTAAAAATGGGAGTTCATAACCCACTTGAATAAAATGTATGAAAGATGATATGTCATGAGTTTTGTAATGTTTTGAACAACCAATAAAAAAAAAAAAACACTGGGCTTGGGTTGGGGCAGTGGCTCAGTGGCAGAGCATTTGCCTAGCAATGTGTGAGGCACTGGGTTTGATCCTGAGCACCACATATAAATAAGCAAATAGAATAAAGATATTCTGTCCATCTACAACTACAAAAAAAAAATTTAAACAAAACACAAAACAATACTGGATTTGGCAACATTCCTTGTAAGGGGTTCGCAACCGCAGTGTGCATGGCTGCAATGGATGTGGCTTGCAGGATATTTTAAACTGGGGGGAATTTGGTGCCTAATGATTTAAAAAATGGCCGAGAGAATCTTTCATACACCTGATAACCCTCGTTTTCGGTGATGAATTCTGCTCCTTCACATGATGAAGTATAACAGAGAAGCACACCAAGGCAAGCGTGTGAAGCAGGGTTTATTTAAAAAGGAGTAACACAGGTTTCTCCAGGGAGGGAGAAGGGGGCCATAGCTGGTATTCTGGTATCCCAAGAAGCAAGGCCTTCTGCCTTTTTGTTATGTATCTTAGGCTTCTTTTGTTCTCCTGCTCTCTTCTCCTTATCTCTTTCCTTCCTGGTCCTGACCAGGCCCAGGAGATGCTGGGGCCAAAAGGTGAGAAGCAGATGGAAGAAGGGAAGAGCCTGGTTGGGAGGAGGGAGCACTCTCTGTAGGGAGGAGCAATTCCTGGGACCAGTTCCTTTAGCAACAGGCTGGAGCTGAGGCTGTTATCTTTATAGGGTGGAGGAAGGGCTCTGAAGGCATTTCAGTCCCTTCAGGGGACAGTCTCCAACTTCCCGGACTCACTCAAATTGGCCTCCTTGATCCGACCTGACTCAATTTACCTATCTACACTGACTGTCTGTCTAATTCTGTCTTCATGCCTATCCAAACCCCAACTCGGAAGTCAGAAGAACAAGTAGGGGTGCAGGGTCCTTTGGTGTATGATCCTCCCCTCGAACACTCAAGATGGAAGCTGTTCCCTCTCTCTGAGGTCTGCCGAGGCCACAGGAGCAGAGTCTTCTGTGCAGTTTGCTTTTGGCCCCTTCCCACCCTATTGTGTGGTGTTTGCCTTGCCCCTGCCAGGCCTCCAGGATCTCAGAGTGTCCAACCAAGTGGAAGTCCCACTGCAGCAGGGAATGTCTGCATTGCTGCTCTGGGGAAGAAAAAAGAAAAAAGAAAAAAGATCTGCCCTGCCACCAGGTCCCTTGGCCACCAGACTCACAGGGAACTCCAGGCCCAGATCAAGTCCTTTGTGTTTGTTTTACACTAATAATGGCATTTCCTTGGCTCCCCAGAAAACATGCCCTTTCCACAGCGACTGGCTCCATCAAACATCATGCACAGTTGGACTTGGACTCTACATCGGTTTTTTTTCTTCTTACCTGTCTTGTTTTCTTGATAATTCCCTTTGCACCTATGGCTTACTTACTCTGTCAGAAATCATAACTACTTGCACTCATGCAAAGGAAGTCTGGAGATAAGGGATCTAGGGATGCAGTCTCTCTCTTGTCTTCCCATTTTTCCTTGAAGGGGGTGTCCTTGATTTGCCTCATCACAATATGGTGGCAAGGGTATCAGCCATCAAGTCTAAGGTCCACAGAGAGTGTAAGGGTGTATGTCAGCTAATTCAGCCCCTATAAAAAAAAAAGAGCTTTCATAAAGGCTACCCTGGGGAGATCTCTGCTGAGATTACATAGCTCAGAGCAATGCCATATAACACCCCTGCCCCATGTACTGAATTTTTTTTTTTCGTTGTTAACCCGAGCACATTGTTGTTACAGTTAGCAATTTGTCAGGAAGAAGCATAGAATTGGGCATTTGAAGAAATGAGACTTAAAATGTCCACCTCACTATTTTGTGGAGGAGACTAAGCATATCTGTTTCAAGCATATCAGTGTTTGATGGAGTGGTAGCACATGAAAATAGGACTTCCTTCTGTCTCTCTGGGTTTATTCCCCCCTCAGGGTATTGTTCACAGACTGAGCACACCCTGCAACAAGACCTGATGCCACGATTTGTTCTCCATCTAATTAACTCCAATGCACCATTTCATTTTTAGGGAGAAAACGGATGGCATCAGAAAAACTATTCAACCTACTTATCATCAATGGAGCATTTAAAACCAGAAGAGCCATTTTGCACAGAACCTTTTTTTAACATTCACAGAAGCAACTAATTGTTATTTCAGATATAGCTGTCCACAAGCTATTAAAAAACCACGAAAATGGTTGACAGTACTGCCTATGTTATCATTATATAAGGCAGCATTCTTTTTATCACCAAATAGAGTTTTCACTACAGAGAATAAAGTATCTGCACATTCATTTAGCATTATTTTAAGATCTTTATTGTTAACATTGGGGAGTTTCCAAGTGTGTTAGAAATCAACACAGAAAATTAGAGACAATTCTCACACATCACTGCTGATTTTACATTCTCTTCCATTTGAGGATTTGGTTGTAGAGGCACACAGCACAAAAGAATGTATTTAACCAAATGTCAATACCCATGATCTGATATTATCCAGGCAAACATCATCCAGGAAGCTAAATGGGGAAAGAAAACTAGACCTGGGGAAAGTAAATTAAAAAAAAAAAAGTGAGGAATGCTTTCTGATTATTGTCCTTATTGTTCTTTTTCTACGTTGGAGATTGTAATACTCTAATTTTGTCAATTATTGCTGCTATAAAATCCAAATTTTCCATGTGTGGTGTGTATGATTTAAAAAAAATGGAATTTGCATTCCTGAAGCAAGACAGAAAAAAAATGTGCAAAATGTACATCACTTAGATCTCTGATTGTTAAGGTCCAGGAGAGTTTTGCAACTTGTGACCTAAGCAAATTTTTTATTTCACAAGTCAACGGGAATGACAGATTTTTTGTGTGTTCATTTAAAAAGTAACTTGCTTCTGGGCAATAGAAAGAGGGGAAAGAAGCAAGGAAGGAGAGAAGCCAGGCAGGAAGGGAAGAGAGAAAGAAAGAAAAATGTGGGGACAGAGGGAGAGAGAGAGAGAGAGATTGATTTTCCAGAAAGAAAACAGAAACTGTGTGTATGTCTATAGAGATGTATATTTAAATAAAATAAACAAATAAAATATGTGGCATACACTATTGCCAAAGCAGTAACAACAGAAAACACACACACACACACACACACACACAAATAATTTCAAATGTAGCTAATAATGCCTCAATTGATAATTCTGAAATTGATTCTTCCCTCAAAGGTGATTGAATTTATGCCTAAAGTAATCATAATTTGATAGCTATTAACCTAGAAACAGAGTATATAAATTTATCCCATGTTCTAAAATGTAACTAGTCCCCTAACATTTAGATTCTTCATTTAATATATATTAAAATTGCCTTGTCTGTATTATATTTTACAAAATCATCCACATGAATGCTTGCTCTGAGTTCAACAAAAGATTTTATTTTCAATTTCGAACTAGAGGCATTTATGTCTCTAGATAAGGTGACCAAGATGTTTCTGGGCACAAATGAATACATCCTTCTCTCCTCACCTGCTCCAAGGAGCAGGGAGTGGGAGGTGGGGAGGCTTCTATTCCTTGCATAGCAGCCCATACTGCAGGCTTTCAGGACAGAGGCAAAGTTCTCTCTCAAAGGGTCTGAGGATGTCCACAACTGTCTTTGAGAGAGTGACGCTGTTCTAAATGACAACGTCAACGTTTCTTCTGCCACAGGGTTAGTTAGCTCCAGGACTCATTAGTTACCCAGGCAAGCGGCAATGGGAAAAGTCCCAGAATTGGTGCACTGTCCAGTGTTTTTACAGCCTCTGTCTCTGCCTGCTGATAATGAGACACCGTGAGAGGCAAATTGGGTGACTCTATCTGGCCAATGATTTCACATTTATGTATCTCAATATGACGGTGCTCAAGGCACGGCTTCTATGTCTTGGTTAGATGACAGGATGCTTTTTACAAGAAAGCACTCTCCGGTTATCATTTTCTATAGATTAAAAAACTTACACATTCTAGTTTTCCTGTCTTCCAGTTTTTCCTGATTTCAGCACCTGGCTTTTATTCCCCATTACTGAAAATTTTTCCTCCAATTGAAGATACAAGTAAATGAGATAATGAAAGGAGATGAAACTTACTCTGTTAGTCTTCATAATAGATTTCTAAACCAAATTTGCTAGCAAAAAAAAAAATAAATTTTAATGACATAAAGCTATGGAGTTTCTATATTATTTTTTATGAGTTTAACCTACTCACTACCATCACCAGAACACAGCTGTAACATTTTTTAAAGCCATGATTACAACTACTTGCCTTAGGTGATTGGCTGATTGGCTGAAGATAAAGTGATCAAGCAGTAGCCCTGCTTGTGTGCAGGATTACATCTGGGACTCTATGGAGACTCGATTTAGAGTCAGGAGAGCTTTCCGATAAGGAGCTTCCTTACACTCCTCCTCGACAGCGGTGGTGGTCTCCTCTGGGTTTTCACAGCTGCTGACGATGGCAACGGCACTAAAGGACCTTCTTCTGACACTGGTGTCTGAGGTACAGGATTCTCGGACGGGTGATGACTTCCCCATGTTGTGGAGCTGCTGGTCTTTCCAGTCCAGCTGCTTGGCACTGCAAAAGGGGGCATACACTTCCACACTTCCCTCAAACTGCAAGCAATTCACTTTGTAATACTTCCTCTTCACCTCCAAGACGTCATTAAACCTGTGGCCCCAGAGGATTTCTCGGGGCACATAGGAGCTCCTCGATTGGTGTGAGGTCCCAGTAGAATCACCAGTGTAGATAAAGGTCACCAAGATCTCAAAGTTGTCTTTGGCCACTGCTTTGCGATCGAGGGCATACAGAGGACTCTCCTGGTCGATCTCGTGAACGATTGTCACCGGGGTCACCAGAATGATCTGGTCATTGACTAACTTGAGGTCTTTAAACGCCATGGTCATCCGCCCTTCGCTGTCTTCTGTATAGCGGAGAAGCTGGGCTCTCACGGTCCCTTCTACCACGTGGTTTGGTCGGAAATCACCAATGCGCCACATGAGGCACAGCTTCCCATCCCTCATGCCTATCAGAGCAAAATAGCTAAATCGGATGGTCTGGGCTCTCTTTCGGGCAGTTGCCATTTTGGCCAGGGCAGCTCCAATGATGAAGGTGTTGATGATGCAGCTTAAGATGGACTGCAGGATCACCGTGAGCACTGCCACCGAGCACTCCTCGGTGACACAGCGGTAACCGTACCCGATGGTGGTCTGGGTCTCCAGGGAGAATAAAAATGCCCCCGTGAAAGAGTGAACATTGTCGACACAAGGTGTGATGTCTGGGTCATTGAGCAGGTCTCCGTGATGAAAGGCGATCAGCCAAAAGACGGAGCCAAAGATCAACCAGGAGAGAATGTAAGACAAAGAAAAGATCACAAACATGTGGCGCCATTTGGTGTCCACCAGAGTGGTGAAAATGTCCACCATGTAACTCCCCCATTCCCCAAAAATGTGCTTGAAGTACACATTGCAGTTGCCGTCTTTGTGCAAGAGACGCCGTCTGGCCCTCCTCTTCTCCGCTACGATGTGCTCTGGGGGGTAGCCTGGGTATTTGGAGTCCACGTTTACAATTCGATAGCTGCTGCCGTAATAGCTCATTCTCCGTTGTGTCTTTAGAGCATTCAGTTGAGTTCTGGAGCAGTAATCGTTCTAGGGGTGTTAATGGTTCTTGATTTTTTTTTTCACTTAAGATCTAAAAATAAATAAATAAGAAAATTAAACCCACTGAACTCTAGCTTTGGATTTCTACCTTCATAGCCGTTGGACAAATCTGCAGCAATTATCTGCCATCTGAAATAGCTACGACTTTGTGTGAACCATAGAGACATTCAGTGTTGATTTCTCATTTCAGTTTAGAATTCAATAGAGTCATGATAGCAACAAAATATGCAATTAGAGAAAATAACAATTTTTTTTTCTATATGCGGAAAGCTTGGGGGAACACCATGATTATACCAAATGATGCCTCACTACTCTTTCGGACCTGAGGATAGAGAACATTGGCTTTTGTTTTTGTAGACTCCTCTTGCATGAGGGCATCTAGAAAACAAACTAATTCATAATAGACAAAGGTAAACTATAATTTGGTTATTTGTCCAGCAGTCTTATAAGTGTTCCCAGTGCTGAATCCATACAGTTTTCCTTGGAGAACAACACAAGAAAGAGTTTCTACCTCCACTTAATGGAACTTACGTGCTGGTTGCTAATAAGTGGTCCTCAACTCCACTGCCTGCTGCTTTGTCTTCTTCCCACACACAATTCTCTTCCTTGTGTGCTTCCCAGGATAGAGCAGAACCCCGGAGCATCTACTGCAGATTAAACACCTTCCCCCTAGCTCCACCCTTAGTCTTAACTGGAAAATACCTTTCTTAGCCCAGAGGAGTTAAAACCACTCCCAGGTAAACTTTCGGTAAGGTGTAGAGTTGCTTCTGTCTTTGTCTCATAACATCCATCCTTTCTTTCATTCTTTTACCACCCCCCGCCATTAGACATTGGCAGCTCTTCTCTTTCCCTCTGAATAGAAACCTAAAATTTGCCAAAGTTGCTAATCTTGTTCTCTCTTAAAGGGAGCCTACTGCCACACAGTTGGATCCTTCTCTCTAGTTCTTCATTGGTTTTCCGATGCCTTCACAGCCAACCCCAGGCAAAGTATCATTGTTCTCCCTTTAAGCTCAGTCGTGACAAAGTTAAAGTACAACATCCAGTTTTCAGTATCCTTGGTATAGACCAATGGATTTCCCCGATCAAGTCTGAAAGTAAACTCTAAAAATACAAAGTCAAAAAAAATCCTCTTTAGTCACTTCTGTATGAAAATAAAACAGAGAACTAACTGCAGACCATTTTCGTGATTTAGTGATTATTAGAATATTCTGCATACTCCACTTATGCTCGATGGGAGAAAGGGAGTGCAGGAAGGGAGATTATACAAGAGGATCCTGCCATTCGGCTGCATAGAAAATGCAGTGAGAATAAATACTGTCCCTGACACTAAGATCCCCTGCCACCAACCAGGGAAAAGGTTCACTAAATACTCACTCAACACCATCCTCCCTGAAAAAGGGAAGAAAGAGTTAACTACTCCCACTGAAATTGAATCATTGTCCTCTTTCTGCTAGGGATCAGGCCCACTTACAATGAACTCTTTGTTTAGTGGACCACTTAGGAGGAGACACTCTGCTCACTGCCCCAAAACACTGTTAGGCTCCAGTGGATTTCTCTGTCCACCTGCCTGCCTCTCCGCCTGATCTGTTCTGAGTAGCTATGTTCTCTTGCTGGTTAGCACTGACAGCATGGTTTGGGGAGGATGATTCTATAACTTCAGAACATGACCTGGGGCTGCCAAAATGCTTTCTAGAATATGCAACGTAAAATAGTGCCATAAACTTTGTTCGTAGCATAAATAAATAGAAAATTTGCCAAAATTTAATTGCCTTAACAATCACCATCCATTGGCCCTTGGAGATTCCTATCTCATTCGTCATTAAATGACACTACAAATAGAAGTTACTATGGGATTCAGTCTCTGCTCCTACTTGATCCAGGATGCCTGAGAATGGGATGAATTACAATCAGAGGCCCATATGATTTCAAATTAAAAAGCAGATGTGGAAATAGGATTTTTGCTTTTATTACATGCTCCTACCCTGATTCCTTAAAGAAAACTGCATGTATCATGGGAGGCTGAAAGTTAGAAAGCATAGTTCATAAATTAAGAGCTACCATGTAACTCTGCTCTTTCATGTTGCCAAAAGAGAAAAAACACTTTTTATTTGAAATGGCATTTGGTTGGCATCCTTGTGAATTCCAGGGGTGCCAGCAACTGTTCTAAACAAGCCACTTTTAAAACACCTTCCAAAACATGCTAATGGGTGCATGAATTTTCAATTAATTCAAGTTACCAGCGAGCAAATTCAATTATGTGGAAAATTTGTTGCTGAACAATGGAACAATTTTAGAAGTACAAGTTACAACTGTGAGAATTATGCACCATCTTCTGATGTGGTTCATTATTGGGATCATTCATTGCAACTGATCTGGAGACAAGCTTTCAGATTCTACTAAGGTCCATAAACTGTATTCATTTATTCTTTGACTTTCTCTGATCATGGAAATGATGCTTTTCTTATGACAAATTGTCTTCAAGCTAAATGGAAGACGACAATAGCCAAATAAATCCTATTACCTATTTCTCAGTGTACACTATGAGGAAAGAAGTTTATGGAGGCCCTTTGGTCAAAACAGCTAGACAAAATAAACATTAGCTAACCTCTTGGTTAGTACATTGTGTTAATATGAACAACTGCTTGCCATCCACTAGCAAAGGAGAGCACCCGTAGATTGACTGGAATTCCATATTTAACATTGTGTTTCTTAGAGTTAAACCCCAGCCTTATATTTGCCTAAATGTTTGCATCATCATCTTGCTGCCTTCAGTTCCATCATGAAAAAAGCATTTGCAATCTCCCTACTCCCGTATTTAATTTTGCATGTTGCTATCTAGAAAGTGATGGTGACTATTTTATTGGGTTTAAAATTCCTTCTTTTTAAAAAAAAATTGAGAAAGGAAATTAGATCAATTTTAATTTCAAAATTATGGAACATGAAGTTCCAAGGTAAGTGCTGAGGCCCATTTTGCTAGATAGTTAACCACAAAGGTGGGGAGAGCCCTGAGATTCCTTGGCCACAAGCATGGACTCTTACAAATGAGACTAGAGTAAGGACAGTGGCAAGGTTCAGGAATGGCCAACCCTCAGAAGGTCATCAGAGCTTGTTAAAATGTCCAAGACACCAAGAAAAGCCTAAGAGGGCCCTTGACTTACTTGATGCCCCGGAAGGAGTCGGGAGAGAAGAAGTTGGTGGGGTCAGACCACCCAATCCTGCTGGCCACTTTTCTCATCTAGCTTATCATATGAAATTCAGGCATAAAAAAAAAGTTTCTTAATCAACTTAACTAGCAGGATATTCATCTAGTTCTTAACCTTCTAAGTCTTCAATGGATTAAAAAACAGTCAACTAATTCAGCACATTTCACATGGGACATCAACAGCAGAGCCAACAAGTATCCAACATGTTTTTCCTCATTTCTTGATGTACAAAATTGTCTCAGTCAGACTCATAGATTTTGAAGCATTTTTTTTCTGCCATTTTGCCACATTGTCTCATTCATTTATTGACTTTGCCTACTATTGCAGATAGTTATTCAAAAGTAAGCTTTTTGGGGGGCCCAAGGACTAGGGATGGAATTCGGGGTTGCTTTGCCATTGAGAAAAATCCTCTCTCCTTTTTTTATTTTTTGAAATAGGATCTCACTAAATTTCTAAGGCTCTCCTCAAACTTGCAATCCTCTTGCCTCAGCCTCCAGAGTACTTGGGATTATAAGGGAGAGCCGCTGCACCTGGTCCAACGTATTTTTTTTGTTAGCATGCTGAGGGTACAAACTGGTGCCACATGGATAATAAAATCTGATCTTGTCTCCAGCATCTACCTAACATAATTATAGTCGTTGCCTAGTTAATTGTATAATTGGTGATGCACCACCAAAACAAATGGTCAAAAAATTCTTTGGTAAATTCAATTACTGTTGTCCATGCCCTTTGAGGTTAAAAGTACCCTCTTTCCCATATCAAAGACCAGAGAAGTCAATGCAAGTCATCAGTAGTAATCAAAGTACTCTCCTGGCAACTATTAGATAAGTTTTGGTGGAAATGTGAGAGCCTACTGGATAGAGAGTAGAAAAGATGGCCTAATTCCTCAAGCAGGTCATTGGCCTTGAACACAGGTTTTGTGGGTGGAGCTCTGCAGGAAGCAGCAAAGACACTGAAGGGGTGGGAGAACAGATCAGTCAGGGAATGCAGACAGGTGGTGGCACAATGCAGGTGGGCACTCCTCACTGAGGAAGGAGAGAGAGGGATTGAGCTACGACAGACCCTACACAGTCAGGCTCTTTTCCTACTTTGTTCAAATCCTGTTCCACAGCTCCTTGCTTGGGGTAAGGGCCCTGTTTTGCTTGGAATTCTGATAAGACATACAGACACTTAGAGGTAGCTCTACATTCCGCCTCTGAAATCCTGCTTCACTCCGGAACCTTCTCGGATACAGTCCAGACGTCTCCAAATCCCCCGATATCTGGCTTCAGTTTCTCCTTTGTTCACAAATCCCTGGCTTCCTTCACAGCTCCAGTTTGAAGCTGCAGTTGGGAATAGAAACACAGAGCATCACCAGTGACATTATCCCGAGGTCCTGTTTCCAGCCCAGCTTTTCCTAAGGGATATTTATATCCTCATCATAAATCCGTCCTCACCCAGATGCTGCTATGTTCTATAAGGAAGTAGAAATTTGGAGACTGGGATTTCGTTTTCCTCTGCATGTCAAGTTTGTATTAAAATCAGTTTGATCGTTACATGTATGTATGTACCAAATATCACCCTGTGTCCCATAAATATGGATACATGTTATGTTTAATTAAAAATAAAGTAAATTGTAACAAAATAACATGAATTATGATTCCACGTAATTTGGTTTAAAGGTCAAATTATTTTAATAAGAATTAGTCTCAGTGGTTTTTTTTTTTTTCTTTTTTGTATAATAGAGAAACCCTGAAAGAGAAGGCAGACCCTAGGGCCAGGTCTGTCCTCAACTTCCAGAGCACTTTTTATAAGTTATTTTTCTCTAAACCTCAATATACTTATTCATGATATAGGGGCATAAGACCCATGTTACTGAGTTACTGTTAGTATGAATGAAATATTGAATAGGGAGACACTATATCCTGTAATAAGCCCATGGAAGATGCTCACGAAGTATTACATTGACCCAAATTTTTTAAGGATTCAGTTTCCTCCTTTGTAAAATTACTTTGCTTTTAGTGTCTCATAAGGCTTTCCACTGACAAGGATGATATCAATGTTCCTTACCACCAAGCCATAAGGGCCACTTCTCTGTCCTTCCACTAGTTCCCCAAAGCCCCAGAAACCAGGTAATTTTTCTTTCTTATTCACAATGGTCCATTAAGAATGATTTCCTGTTCCTTGTTTTGCACACACGTGCATGCGCACATGCACACATGCACAAACTCACATGCACAAACTCACACGCACAAACTCACACGCACCTGTACTTCTAACTCAGTATGAAAATTTGATTAATTATTCTGAGGAACCAACTTAAGGAAACAAGCCTGACAAGCTTGGCACAGTTTACAGGTTAAAGAAATTCACAAGATGATTATCCTGCTTATTCTTTGTCTTGAATTGTATGTGGATGATGGTTCTGATGGTTTCTCTTGTTCTTATCTTGCCAACAGGCCTGTCCATCCCTGTCCTGGTTGGATGCTAGCCCAACACGCTGTGATTTTCCCTGGAGCTGGATCTGGGTAGGTACAGAACTTAGGTGTGATAAGATCCCACTTAAAAGATATAATTCAATACTTCTTTGTTGGGCAAAGAAAGCATTTCCCCAATGACCTCTAAATTCCCTACAGGAGAAATTGTTACTAATTATTTTCATTTTTTAAAAAAAATTATATTAAAACAAAACTGTATTCCTACTGTGTGCCACTCCCTTTCAGGCCCTGGAGAACAGAATTTCACCTATGTGAAGTTTATACTAGGGAGGTGCACATCAATAAACTGAAAACAAGAATCAGAGACAGTAATAACTACCACGGAGAATAAAGTGCCAGCGTGGAGAAGGGCCAGAAGCCAGGAGGAGGCTGCTGCTTATCAGAGACATCAGAGAAGGTTTGGCCCAGGACCTGAGAACTTGCTCTTCACACACACCTTGGGGAAGAATGCTCCCAGCTCAGACCCCATTCCCTCTCCTGTTTGTTTGCTTAAGAGAGTCAACAAGTGGTTGTTAAGGCTCTCAGTATCTCTAGATGAAGCTTGGCTCCTGCTGGCCTGGTTCTCATGAGAACCTGTCCTTATGGGAACTCATCTGCATCTTATCACTGAACTCAGATTTTCCTGATCTCTCACCTGTTCCACCTGTCTTACATAACAGCCTGCCTTCTGCCTCGTCTCTTGCCTCCCTCATCCAGAATGATGATCTTAAACCTTGAATATTAATCTCCTTCTACCACAGGCTGCAGAACAAGCTACAAACTATCCCTCTGCAGTATAGTGGATAAAGGGCAGGAGGGGAGACCAAAGACTTGGATTCCAGTTATGGCTCTAGCAGGTCTTAACTAACTGCCTGTTGTCATCATTGTACAAGTATCTTTAAGCCCCATGGTATTTATTTAGAACATGGGAACAGTAGTTGATTAAGGTCAGAATGTTTTTTTTTTTTGTGAGGAATGAATGCTATGAGAGTACAATGGCTAGCACCTTGAAGGTGTCTTTTTATAGTCACCCTTTAAACTTTAACATAAATAAATATTTTGCCTCTGATAGCTCCTCATAGTAGGTCCTAATTTAGTCTGAGAGAGAGGAATGTTCAAGCTGTGGTATGAAGAATAAATAGGAATTAACCAAGGGAAGAAAAAAAAACTGCTTCCTAGGCAGAGGAATAAGTATTTTCCAAGGCTCTGTGACTCCAAGATGCATAGGGCATGCTTTCCAAAGAGCTGAATGTGGACAGGAGTGGAAGAAGAGAGAGACAAGGCTTGAAAAAAGGTCACAGCATAAAAGATCTTACAGGTAGCATGAAAGTTTGGGGTCTGTCTCCCAAGAACAATGAATGCTATTGAAATAGGGGTTTTGCATGATAATTTTTGCATTTTGAAAAGATCACTTCAGCTGTCCAGTAGAAAACTGGCCTCAGAGCTCAAAGAGCAGACCAGGAAAGGTAAGCCAGGAAGCTATTTCAGTGACAAGGTAAGAGATGATTGTGACTGGGATTAAGATGATACCCCTAGATGGAGCAGAAACCATCTCTCACTATAGTGTTTCTCCCTCTGCATCCAGAGCAGGGTCACATGGCCCAGGTATGACCGATCAAGATTGTGTCTTGAGAAAAGGTGATAAATGCTCTTATGTCAGGCAACCACAAGGAATCAGGAAGCCAGGGTTGATATGATGCATATCTAAGTGCCCAGGGAAAAAGACACAAATCATGACTTTTTAGCAGACAATCCCTGAGATAATGTTTTCTTTTTGCCTTTCCTTTTGCCAAAATTAGGTTCTCTCTCTCTTTCTATAATTCCTTGGATGCTATAAGTTACCAGATATATTTTCCATGACATTTTCTTCTGCTGTTTTAACTAGTGATAGTTTTGTTGTTTGAACAACAGAAGAAAATCAGTTAAAGATCAGTTTAACGTACATTTTTAATATATCTTCCCTATGCAGGTGTACAATTTAATTCATTCCCTGAGTCTTATTAAACAAATATCAGCAGGCCCTAATACATTGGGCCACCTTCAGAGTAGTCACCTGGCTGCCCCTCACTCTTGGTAAAGCCATCCCATCTTCAATAGACCACATCTTCAGTGGGCCACAGCAACACCTTCCCAACATGTCTCTCATTTTTGCCATTGCTGCACTTTATTCTATTTTTAAAACAAAATAAAAACCTGCCCCTCTGTGCTCAAAATCCTCCAGTGTCTTCCCATTGCATCTAAAATACCTTGTGTAATCCGTACTCCGCCTGGGTTGTATGTATCTGACCTCTGCCTCTCTGACTCGAGTACAATTCTCCCCTCTCCTCACTGTTTGGTGATCGATAGAGCTCTCCGTTGCATCTTCTTTTTTATTGACATGAGGGTTAGAAAACTGCAACCTGTAGGCCAAATGGGACTTGTAGTGGTTATTTTATAAATAAAGTTTTATTGGAATACCCTCCCAGCAAAATGTGTCTATGGTCTGTGGCCATGTGTTATCACTGAAGAATTTTAGGAAATGCCACTCCAAAGATGTCACTTTAGTATTCTGGAGACTTCAAACTGGGGGAACTTGTGGATGCAGACAGAAGCCCTCTGGGGTCCCCTGGATTTGCTCACAGGTAGATCTTTCAAGAGAAAAATCAAATGTCATCAATTCCTTCCCCAGGAGTTTTATCAGCCAGGGGAGATTAACTCCTATCACAAGGAGGAGACCGGAAGTCCATACCACACCCCACGAGCTTTGTCACAGAGGATCGCTTCTTCTCCTAGGGACCTGCTCATCATTCACCCAAGTCATTTCCTCTCCCTTCAGATGCTTTCCACCCCCTCAGTCCTCTCCTAGGAGCAAATGTGTTTGTTTTCATATCTCCCTGGTTTTTCGGGTATTTCCCCTTCTGTCCTGTGGTGTCCAGTGCACATTATACATTTACATTCTTTTGTTTTGAAATAATCTCCCTGCTGTCTGATTATTTCATAAGCTCAATTATTGAAACCTCAGAGGAGAAGGGGAAATCCTCTCTCCCTACATCATACATACCTACAGGTAGGGTAGTTGTAACAAAGACCATGTGGTCCACGGATCCTAAAGTATTTACTACCTTAAACATTCTCTGCCTCTTCAGTGGAAAGTTCGACAAACCTGCTCTAACGTGCATGATTGATGAATTGATGCCTTGCTCCGTGGAATGGATTGTCAGCCCTGAGAGAAAAGGGTCACACTTGTCTTACCACTGTATCCACGCTATTGATAATGGTAATGTAATGGCGATATAATGTGTGGCATGTAGATGCTTCCTAATCACATTTTGAAGGAATGAAGGAATAAATGGTTGAATAATACAAAGACGATACTAATACTCAAGGGGAATCAGTTCCAGTAAGAGAATCAGCATTCCAAATGCCAGCTCTCCCTTCCTTCATTTGTCCTCTTTCCCCACCTGTAGTGGCCAGTTAATAGAGAGTTAAAAAAAAAAAAGATACTTCATACGATCTGTTTGATTTGGCAGTTTGTGGAGACTGATTCAATATGAGAACTGCATCCAACTATGCTGCAGACCTCTCTGGAAATGTGGAATTTAAGAAAATCATAATAATATGTATCCGGCACTACCAAGTGTTTACATTTGTTAAATCTATAACTGAATTATTAGAAATGTGACTTCTCAAATACAAATGCATGACATTAAAATTTCATTTAAAAAATATTCAAATATATATATACCTAATTTGAACTGTAGGAGATGCACATATTAAATTTGAAATATTTCTAAACATCAGTTAGTTATACGTGATAATAGTCTATGAATTTGGTATACCCTCAAATCCAGCAATTCCACTTGAAAAAAAAAATATTCTAAGAAAATTACTATGGATGAGTGCAAAGTTTTGGCTACATTGGAGGGCTTTGACAAAATGTAGCTCTCAGCTAACCATCTAAGAAGAATGCTATTGGTTTATAGGTAATGGTATAATGACATAATTACCCTGTAATCATCAAAAGTGAGGAAACGGAAGAACGACAGAGAAAAATTTGAAACATTGGTTAGTGCAAATAAAAACATTACTATAAAACAGCTTGAAACTAAAACATTTTAAGTTTAAATATATTTAACCATGGAGAAAATGCAAATGATATACAACAAACTATTAATTATGGCCCTCTCAGATTAGTGTGGTTATTTTTTACTCAGTTTTCTTCTATTTACATTTTTGATATATCTAAAATTTGACAATACACATCCATGTCTTTTGCAAAAACAAAACCAGGTATTTTCAGTTGATACTCTGAAGCATACTAATTCAGAGGCTGCGTAAAGAGAAAACAAACCAATAGCCATCTAAAAGCATTTATTAGACCTTTTAAAAGGCAGCTATAAATAGCCCAGAGAGGCAGACAGTCTTACAGACGTTGAAAGTCAGACATTGATGCTGTAATTTTTGTTGGAACAATTCACAGAAACAAATATAGTGACATTTAATTCATCTAAGTAAAACCAGATCTCATTTAAAACAAGGGGGGGGAGGAAAGAGGGAGCCCACAGACGGATCAGATTTGGGCGCTAGAGACCAATTGGAGAAATCACAAAAGCAGTTGGGAGCTAATCAGGGCTGTTGAATGCGGGGCTAGAACTGTTTGGGCATCCTAGGGGTTTCCCCCTCAGGGCCTTCTCTTGTCCCTTCTTCATTCTAAACCATATTAAATGCTAGCACTTTCACTTTGGGGCTTGGTACAGCAAAGTCTGTTTTAGGAATCTTACTTTTCTAATGATATTTTAATAACTGGGGAAAGAAAATGTTAAAAACTGTGCTTTTATGCAATTGTAGGACGTGGGTCCTATACTGACAAACTTTTAACACCCGAGGTAAATGGTGCTTTCAATGGATGAGCTCTGAGGAGACAGTTGTGGAAGTAGAGTACAGATGGGCTTAAATAGCTGCCCCTATCTACTTCTGAATAAATACATATTCATACTCTGCTACCTCACAGAGATACGCCACAAGCAGTGCTTTAAAAATATCTCCTTCACCCTCCCTCATCTCTACTGTCCCTAATATGTTAGTGGGGGGTGGGGTGGGCTCAGAGGATTAGCTTTCTTCCCCACCATAGGCAGAACTCTCTGTCCTTGAACACATACCCACCATAAGAAGGAAATAATTTGGCCTGAAGATGGTACCAGAAGATCTCAGAAATTACTATCTCCCAAATTAACAAGTGAACTACAACTCATAGAATGTAGCATTTGAATCACAGTCCCTGGGACAGGAGTTCCCCTGTGTTTTCCTTTACTGGCAAAGCAATAAAACTTCTTGTTCTGTTTTCTCAATAAATAAATAAATAAAGTGTACGTAGCCTTCTAACAACTTCCTTCCAAGTCCTAGGGGAGCGCAGGACCCTTGTGGATCTTTGGGCTTCATCCCTATCCTTCTGATTTGATGGTGTCATTTGACTCTGGTGCATCCTCAAGGTGGAGATCTACTACCCTCAAGTTTTAAGGATTGGGGCTGCATTCTGACAGATGTGAGTTTGAGTTCAGATGCTGGCTTGATCACTGGAAACACCCAGCATTTTTTGCGAAAATCATTCAGCCTCTTTGAACTTCTCTTTGCTCGTCTGAAAAATGCACATCTCTAGATGGCTATGAGGATAACATGAACCTCCTTCACCGTGCCTGGTGTGTAGTAAAGATACAATCATAGTGCATGTTTATTTGAGTACATTCTCAACCAAATAATAATAGAAAGTGGGGTCATCTTCTGCAGGACTTGGGATTGCATTATCAAATCCATACGAAAGAGAGTTAACTATCATTTTCCCCCCACTGTTAATTATAAGGTTAGCAACTTCCCAGACCTTAGTATCTAATTGCCTTGACCTTCATAACCTACGGGAAGCTGCCTAGAAAAACTTCAAGTGCCATGAAGCATAGAAATCAGGTACTGGCCACCCATGTTTATCTCAAGAGTGACAACAGTGCTCTTTGTGGTGATTCTCAGCGCCAGGTTACCTACCACTGACCTTTACCAACTCCCATACAGTGCCTTTTGGGAGTGGCTTTGTTTGAACAGAACTGTTCGCTCCAAAACAATTGTGATTTATGGAAAGCATATGTGCCGTGACTTTTGACCTTCTCAGAGTTTGGTATTTGTGGCATTTCAACAGACGTCCAAAGCCTAGCTCTCTGCTGCTATTTTCCCATTTGTGAGAGCGGCCTACAAGTTGTCCTCTTTGGCAATGGACGGAGAGTCTATTTATTAGTCCATCCCATCTGCCGGGAATCACTGAGCTCACAGATGTGATTTGCTCGCAGACCAGGAACTCCCTGGATAGTGTCTACAACTTCTTTGACCTTTAAATGATTCAGTTTCTGTTTTAAGCTGTCAGAATGAAAACCCAGGACATCTTTATTGGGGAGGAAAATAAAGCAAGTGTTCTCAACTGCTGGCGCCATTCCCATATCCCCTGTGGATACAGATGAATTGAGAAGGCCTTCAAATGCAAGACAAAAGTTTCTCCTAGGAAGATTGCCTCTAAGGCAACACTTACAGCTGAATATTGCCTACCACGGGAGATGAGCTTTCTATTACTGTGCACATTCCCTAGACCCCTTGGTAAGGAAGCATTGCCACTTGCTACAGATAATAGGAGATTTAGGGAGCTAATAGGAGTTAGTATGTTTGACAGACTCTTGAATTTCCATGCATTTAATTTCCTATGCTTTTTTTCTACCAGTTACACTTCTGTTTTCACTATAATGCTGAAGAAAAAGAGTAAATCATACTGTTCTGATCTGGAAGGTTTGGATTTCATTTTCTATGATAATCTGTACAAACAGAGACAAAACAAGTCAGTGATATCTTTCTTAAAAACAGAAGTGATCCATCCCAGAGTTTCTCAGACTTGAGTATTCTTTTTGAGGGGCACTGAGGAATTGAGTTTGGGGCTATTTTTCCTTCAATCTCATGTTGAGATATTTAAACCTTCCCAGTAGGAGTCTCTAAAGCACTGGGCACATTGGATCCTAACTGTAATCCCAGCAAACTCTGGAGGCCGAGGCAGGAGGATCACAAGTTGGAAGCCAGCCTCAGCAACCTGAAGGGCCCCTGTCTCGAAATAAAATAACAAAGGCTTGGAGTATAGCTCAGTAGTAATGGCCCCTGGGTTCAAGCCCCAGTACCAAAATAATAATAATAATTATAGTAATAATTATAATAGTAATAACAACAACAACAACAACAGGAAAACAAATTTAAGAGTTCTTATATCATTTAACCAAATAAGCCAAATGCCTGCAATGATCTAGAAAAGATCATGGAAATGGTTTATGCATATTCTTTAATTCAATCAATAGTTAATATATCTGAGTTATTTTGAGGATTGTGACTAAGGATTTTGAGGACTATTACTGTCCGTAAGAAGCTCACTCTTTCCAACTCGATCACAGACGCTCTGCCATGGCAGCCTTCTGAGGAGGGAGACCTTTGTGCTAGAATAGTACCAACGGCGATTGATGCTGCTAGATCTAAAGAATGGCAGCAGAGTTTGAGGCCCTTGCCAACATGTAAGAGTCGAAGGGTTTTCCCACCACTCTGCTTTTGTGGTTAATACCTATTTTCTAGGCCAATGAAGGAAATTCGGGCCATAATAAGCCATTAAAGATGGTAATGAGAAGTCTAATTGCATTTGGAATAAATCCTAGGCTTCGAAAAAATGTTCCATGAACGTACATCCCAGGTTATTCAAAATAATTTTTTCTTATCTGAATTCAAGCTCCAGATGCAACAGATGCCATCAAGAGGAATATTTTAGGTCATTGAATAAAAGGCAGTTGGGAAACTTAAAATAATTCCTTGGGTTAATTCATCCTGTGGACAATGACCCTATGAACATCGGAGTGGTATGTGACTTGAACAAATAGGTATCTCACAAACAAAAACAAATTCTCCCTTAGTCAAGAACATACACAGTTAGCTATGGAAATATCTAACATATCTTGAAAATTTAATAATTTTTAGCTACTGATTTTTAGTTTATTTATAGTAATCTTCACTATAAATCGTGACCTGCTTTGATGATTGAAGAAGGGGAGATGGATGGGACACAAATATTTCTCTGCTAATATGCTCATAAAATTATGTTTTGCTTCATGTTAATTGAAATGCCATCTTCCACCTGCATGTGGTAGATATTATTTATGAAATATTAATTCAATGGATGAGATTTGGGAGTCTAGTAGGCATTTTAAATATTTTTATGGAAAGATGATACGATGAACTAAAGGTTCATTTTCCATTTGTAGAATTTAGGACCAGGGGAAGTAATGTTGACTCTTTAATTTAGAAGGGTAAACTTCATGAGAATCCAAATTCCCAAATCTTCATGTAAATTGATGATGGAAAGATAGACTGGATGCCCTCATTGAAAAAAAAAAAACATTAGAAACCAATCCTCCAAGACAGATTTTCAACCACTTGTGAGTGTTCCCATGCCAGCTCCCATATACAGAAACACTTTAGAGAAGAGACATAATAGGTTAAGGAAATACTTTCCCTGTTAGTCATTCATATTTGGCTAAATGGCAGCAAAATCTCATGAGAACCAAAGAAGCCCAAGGCCCAGGCCATTACCCTCGGATCCCCTCAGGCTTCCATTTGGTTCTGGAGCCTTTGGTCCAGGCTTGCCCAAGCATGGCAACAGCTTACATGTGCCAGTCATGCAGAGCAGGCCTCTACCTCCTCTCCCAAGGCAACACATCGGGAACGGTGACCTTGCCTGTCTGTGGGCAGACTGCCCCAGTCCTTTTCCTAAGGAGATTTCACTTTCAGTTCAACAGAACAGCACTTATCAAAAATCTGAACTATCTAGGCCTTGACTGCCAGGAAGTCACAAAAGCACAGCCAAGTAGCAATGTGGCATGACCCTGAAGGTCCAACCCAAGAGCAGTGGGGGACGCTCCCCAATCTTTCTCTACACATTCCCAGCTTCTACTTTTAGTGACACCCCTACCCCTCTGCCCAGCTCCACCTCTTCTTTCAGGAGCTCGGTATCATGTCAATCTCCACTGATCCTAACAGCAATCCTGAAAGGCAGATTTTATCCCATCTTTTATGTCTTGCAAATTACCAAGCCAGGTTGCAGAGTATTTCACTTTATGCTCTAAGATTGCAACCCAGGTCCCTGAAACCAGATTGTAAGTGATGCTTAAAAGGCAATATCACACCTGTGGATGCGCTTATCTTTTGTGTACAAGACTTTCACCAGGTTTCTAAAATCTAAGAGATTATATATTATGCCTCTAACTCCAGATACCAGGTTGTAGGGAGGTATTTCAACATTCTGAGGTGACTCTCCAGCTTTCCTGAGATGTGTCTTCTTTGTCTACTCATAAATTCAGCCCTTGATATACATGCCTGTGTACATAAGTACAGCTAACTGTTGAGCAGCAAAACCCACCAGAATAAACCATCTAGAATCTGCAATAGCAGCAAAGAAATAAACAGACCCGGAAGGGATTCTCTCTATGAGAGCTAACTGGGACCTGCCTTTTCATGGTTGATGCTTCCAATCATGGCATGATATGGCCTGTGAGTGGACCAGTGGGAGGACCTTTGGTCTCTGGATACCCTTCGTAATTATCCCAATAAGCTTTAACACATAGGGGAAAACAATTCAGCAGGTCCTCAGGAAATCAGGAAGAATAAAGCTCCCTCCTGCATGGGTCAAAGTCCACAGAATTATCTTGGTATTGATTCCTTCTGCAGTGAGAAGCT
Source organism: Urocitellus parryii (assembly GCF_045843805.1). NCBI lineage: Eukaryota > Metazoa > Chordata > Mammalia > Rodentia > Sciuridae > Urocitellus > Urocitellus parryii. Next base: position 174,019,706 of record NC_135537.1, on the reverse strand, counting down.
TTAAGCTTAGGGAAGAATTAGCTGAATCATAAGGATTCAATGCTAGAAAGCAGTGTGTGCGCATGTGAGTGTGAGTGTGTGTGTGTGTGTGTAGCTATGTAAGTCGGGTTCCTGATCAGTGAGTTAAAGGGTCCACATTCCAGTCTCTGCTCTATACATGTCCTTGGTTGTTTGTGCATAGCCCAAGGTCATTTCCTCAGAGGTTTAAAAGAAAACTAGTTCACTCTTCTCCAGAGCTCTCTCAAATGGCCACCAGCATTTACCTGCTGATTATTGCAACTGTGATGGTAGATATGGGGAGGATGGAGAGGATGGGGGTGGGCAACAATGAAAGCAACCAAAACCAAAAAAAAAAAAAAAAATCCAAGAAAGAGAGAGAATTTCATGCCCTAACAGGTGAAGGAGGAGGGTCCTATGTCAGGTAAAATCAGACATGAATGAATACCTGAGTCGGTGTCCTTCAAAGGATAAAAGTATTTCATTTAGATAGAGAAATAAATTTATGAGATAAGAAGAGCCACTTCAAGAGATGTACGGTGTGCAGCTGAGTGATGATGAAAAAACGTGATTTTCTCTTGAAAACTGCTAAGAAGTTAGATTTTGAGTTTTCTCATCACACACACACACAAAAAAAAGAAAGATAAAAACATGAGGTTATGCCCTGCCACAGTGTATCATATTTCAAACAATAGATTATGCATGATAAATGTATATTTTATGTGTCAATTAAAAATAAATATATAAGTGAAACCTGAAATGCATTCAAAACCTGAAAAAGCACATCTCCCTCCTCATTTCCAAAGATATGCTACATTGTTAGAGCATCTGTTATAATTACAGGCCATAATTTTCAGGCGCGTGGAGTGTCTTCACTTTGGAGAGATCGTCTCCTGACCTTGTAGATGGAAGACAACCCTCACTTTTGAGTCTCTCAGTCCGGAAAGACCTCCGCAGCACTGACCAGGATGCTGAAGGGAGGAAAGAGTGTCAGGACTTTGGTTAATCAGTGTAACAGATAAAGGAATAAGGGACAAGAAGGAAGGAGAGATACAGAGTTGGGAATTGAGAAGTGAGTACCGCTAGCATGTAGGTAGGTGAACACTGCATCCAAGAGGCTCAGCAAAACGTTACTGGGCCCCGGGGATGCAGTTGGGGCTCAGGATGCTCAGACCAGGGAAGTATGAGTGTCAAACACAGTCCTCAGCCAAGAAGAAGGGCTTCCTTAGTGCCAGGTACTTAACACCCAGGAATTTCCTTAATCCTCCTAGATTTAGGTGTCCATATTATCCCCATTATATTTACAGTCAAAGAATTGGTGCTTAACTAGTTTGGTAAATTTCCTCAGGGTCCCACAGCTTTTTTTTTGCTGTTGTGGCTAGAAAAAACCCAACAAGAACAATTTTACAGGAGGAAAGTTTATTTGGTGGCTCACAGTTTCAGAGGTCCATTGACAGCTGGCTTCATTCCTTTGGGCTTGAAGTGAGGCTGAACATCATGGTGGAAGATTATGGCAGAAGGAAACAGCTCACAGGATCATTAGGAAGTCCAGAGAGAGACTCCACTGTCCAGATGCAAAATATATAACCCAAAGCCACGCCCCCCCAATGACCCACCTCCCCCCGTCACACTCTACCTGCCTACAGTTACCACTCAGTCAATCCCCACCCAAGGAATAATTCACTCATTGGGTTAAGACTCTCACAACCTGATCATTTCTCCTCTAAGTCTTTTTGCATTGTCTCACACAGGAGCTTTTGGGGGACACCTACATCCAAATTATAACAGGTAATAAATAAATGTTGGGTGCAAAAGACTCTGAACAATTCATCTTGTTCCATTACTGAAGTTGGAAACCTTCATCAGGAAAGAAGCTAGTGGAGGCAGAATCAGGGTGAAGGTTGGATGTGAGCCCAGGAGACCCTGGGACTGAGTCAAAAGTACAGAACAGAACCAGCCGCAAGAAATGCTGGCTGAGGCCCCTGAGATGCGTTTTAGACCCACTTACTTAGGACTTGTAAGGACTTTAGGAATGACCCTTCTCAGAACCTAGAGCAGGAAAGATTCCATGTGAGATCAACTGCCCTCAGCTCCAGGGACTGGGGAAGCTCACGGGCAGAGAAATCTGGGCAACTCATGTTGTGAAATGTCAATCCATCTGTGCCCAACCCAAAAGTCTGGTCAAGACAAACAGAGAAGGAGGGAGCACTGGAAAATGGGGTGAAAAGACATCTTTCCCAGAAAATCAAAGCAAAGGTTCAATGAAAATGGTTTCCCATCCACAGAGAATTTCAAATGAAAGTAATAAAGTTTTGTTTAATTGGAGATATTTCAGATCATTAGGGTAATGGTTGATTCTGGATCTCTTATTTTTAAGAGAATTCACAGTAATGGTGAAGGAACAAAAGTAGAAGATTATACAATAAAAATAACAGAAGAAGAAACTATTAAATATACAAACTTACATATTCTAAGCCTTTATTGAGCACCAACTATATTCCCCTTTCTGTGATATAGAGGTGCTGAGATAAATCAAACCTTTTCCTGGTTCTTTTCACAACTTGTTATTCCAAATATATTATTTAGGATTTTTGCAAACCAAATGATTCCTTTACCATAATCATTAAGACCTAAGTTTTGAAATACAGACCTCATGTTTTGAAAAACATGACTTCACTCCAAGTGGCTGACACTCTTGCCTGACAAAATGGGACACCAGAGATTCACATAATACAGACAGGGCCTTGCTCTGTGATGCCCAGAGGGTGAAACTATGTTCTGCTTACAGAATTTATGAGGATATAGATTTAATATCTGTATTATAAGAATGTTTTTACCATTAGTGTCTCAAACAACAGACACAAAATATTGAAGATTGAGAACTTTCACCCAGTGAATATGGATAATTGGCTTAAAGGATTTACAGAAGGGTTTTTCAAAATCGTCAGGCAGTTGAACTAGATAGCGCTGGAGTTCTCCTTTAGCACTGTAAGATGTTAAATGGTTCTATCTTACATTATTTTTCATTAACTAGTACACAGCATTTTCTCCAACATTTTGAGATGAATATCAGTGAAAGTCTGTCTAAGATAAAGAGAAAACCTCTTCAGAAAGGCTTCATCGTCTCATTAATGTCAAGACATTTGAATCTTCTAATTAAAAAAATTTGAATTATGAGACATATCAACCATGACAACAGGAAAATCGTCCCAATTGATGTTTTGATGCGATGTGGGTTTGGGTTCATTCTATTGACTTTTGTAATTTTAGCTAACTTATTTTCATTTTTATTTTGTAATTCTCTGTATAGCTAAAACTAAAAGCAAACAAAAAGCACTTTGGATTGGATAGTGGATTTTCTGATCCATCATTAAAGAAAAGCTAGGGTACATTCCTGGGAAGTCTCCAAGGACAGTAGGTGTTTCTGGACCAGTGACTCTCAGAGTTCAAGGTTCTACTGATCCCTCTGTGATGCGGGTAGTGTGGCCTTTTGAAGAAGAATCAGATTCAGATATTTGAACATCTGCATCCTGTGAGGCCCTTTTTCTGATTCTTCTCACAACTTGTTATTCCAAATATATGATTTAGGATTTCTGCAAACCAAATGATGCCTTTATCATCATCATGAAGACCTAATTGGTCTGTGAAATACAGACCAATTTTGAATTTCATCTCCACCATTTATCTATGCAAACTCAGACTCTGAAAAAAAAATGAGGTCATTACAAGAAGTAAATCAGATAGCATTATAAAAACATAGATGTCCTGTCTGTGTCTGTAGTTTTCACCTAAAGCTTAAGCACTGGGACAAAATGGAAACCTCTACCTTGGCTGACTTGGAGCAGAGACAGTGACAATTGTGGGTGAGACCACTGTGCACTTAAGCACACTTTAAAGCACATGATTGGATATAGCGGAATTTAAAAGATCAGAATGTGAAATGACTGATCTGTCCTTCTTATATACTGTGTACACACAGCAGAATGTCTCTGGCCTCGACTCTCTTTGACCTCCATGGCCCTTCAAGCCAGCCCATCCTAACATGCCATCATCCCTGACATTGGCTGCAGACACAGTGCTCATCAGAGGATGAGGCCAGGGATGCCTTATGAATGTCAAAAAGCTAAAAGCTGGTGATTGCTGGCCAGAACACCAGAGCAGAAGCAAAGCTGGGCTGCTGTAAATAGCCACAACTCCCTTGGATATTGCAACTGTATTCCACCTTCCTCATGACAGAATTGCAATTGGCTTGTATTTTCTTCAACTGGAGAACCAGACCTGTGTTCCTTGGAACTGAGCCATCTGAGATATTACCCTGAGCCTGGCTATTAAACCACTTTTGCTCTCTATCAGAGTCTCCTTCCTCTCTAAAAAGGAGCTAATAAAAATGGTCTCCATTGAGTTTGTGCTCCCTGTGTGCCAGGTATCATATCAAGAGAGATTAAATAATATCTAAGAGACTGATTCTATTAAAGGCTGTTGTCAAGGAGGCAGAGAGAAGCTAAGTAACTGGGAAAGGTCACTCTGCTCACGAGTGGCCCGTAGGGCTCTACCTTTTGCACTTTCAGAAACTTTCAGAACTGGGGACATTGCTCCTAACTTCCTCTCAAGTTTATTCCAAGGCTCATTGGAAATAAAAGCAGGACATAAAGGGTCTTTTCAAAGGAAACAACTGCAGTTTTTCATAAGTGGGGCATTTAAGGTTAACCTTGGCCATGCAATTACATAGAACTTAGAACTTCCAGAGACAAATTGGATTCCTCCCACCTGTGCCACCTCTGGTGAAATGGAAACCTGAAGGCAGTGGCTGGTGGCCAGTGCCATTTGCTCCTAAGCAACAGTCAAAGTTACAAGGTGAGAAGCTTATGGCTTTAATGAAGCTACCTTTCAGCAGGTGTTTTTACCAAGCATCTTTTTAGTATTTCTCTTGGTAGTTTTAGTTATGAAGATGCAATTAATTACAAATCCATGGAAGCTCACTTCACCATACAGTTTTTAAATTCTCAATGCCCTTGGTTGGCACTTTGCAGAAATGGAAGAGCCACCCAGGCACACAAGGAGACAGTTTCCACAGGAGGCTGAGGCTCCACCAAGCCCACACTGCTGTATGTCAGTCAGTCCTTCAGGTCCATCCAGCTAAGTCCTCATCCTTGCATCTCTTTCTCTGAACATTCATTCCCTAAACGGGTCAATCAGTGAACTCTCCTATTTAATCTGTTTGTTTCAGCTCCCTGGAGATGACACAAGAGAAAGAAAAACTTTCCCAGTCTGTGCAGCTGTAAAGCATGACGACAGAGCCCAAGGAAGCTCCATAAACGTGCCTCTTAGCAGCACATCCACAGAAAGACCCAGCTCAAGAGAGCCCGTGAGTAATTAGTTCAGGATCGGCTGTCTTTGTGCTCCTCGCTCAGTCTTACCTTAGTGACAGATAACGAGCTTCGGATCCAAGCCCCGCGTCCTTTTCATCCTGTAAGAGCAGCGCAGCTCAGGGGGCTGGGGGTTCTTTTAGTGCCCCCTCGGAAGCTGTCAGCACCTACCACCATGGAGATGAGAAACCGCACAGGAGAATCTCGCTCTTCTTTGCCTTTCCGGACACATTCACGGACAGACAAAGGCCACTGAGTTCTCGGCTTCACTCCAGTGAATCGACACTTTCTTTAACTGGTTCCCATGCCTACTCACACTAGGTAGGCTTGCCAATGGTGGCTGACGGCAATGAGGATTAGGGAGCACTCTCCTTCCTCCACACCTCTTTGTCTCTTGATCACACCTCTGTGAGCCTGTTCAATAGCAAGAATCTCCCACAAGAATCTCCAAGTGGCCACAAATCGCCCCTAGACTTTCAACGACCCAGAAAGCTGGATCTTTTGCAAATACCTCCAGGGCTTGGGTGCTGCTTCCAAACTGTGTTCTTCTTAAGTTTAGGTGCTCTGTTACTGATACAGTAAAGATTTTTCTATGCAAACACACACCCTGTCTGACAATGTAATCTTACCCCAAAGGTAAACAGCATCTTGCCCAACGGTGTTTCATTTGGGTTCCAAGGAAATGTGTGACCCTAGAAAGATTGTCAACCTCCATAGTGATTCCAAGGGCAAGGTTTAGATGTTCTTGGGAAACTGATTTTGTTTTGCAGCTTCTTTGCTTACTTCCTCTGAGTTTGAGATGAGAGAGAGAGAGAATACATTACTTGTCCAATGTCCATTCTTTATGTACTTAGAAGGTCTTGCAGTTTGGAATGAACTAGACATGAAAATGTTGACATTTTTAAGGACCTGGGTGAATGTTGGTGCCATTTACCAAGACAATGGGAAAGGGAGGAATTTGGAGCAGAAGATTCATTAATTGATGTGTTGCAGTAGTACCTTTGGTAGGGCTTCTGAAAACCAAATGAAAACATCAAGTTGACATCATATTAATCTGGGCTTCAGGGGAGAATCCCAGAATGAAGGTATGTGACTGCAAATTTTCAGTTACCTGTATGGAATTTGGAACCATGAACATAGAGGAGTTTATACAATAACTAAAGCCTGGAGCAGCCCAGGTTGAGGTTGGAAAGATGAGACCGAGAGGGAGAATCGCTTAGTCAAAGGCAAACGATGAGATGAGACGTGAAATCAAGTGGAGTTGTACCAAAAAACGAGTAATCACTGGATGCTGGATACTAGGATTAGTAGAAGAGAGAACCAAGACTTGACCATTTGATTTGGCAATGTGATGTTACTGGTGACCTTGATGAAAGATGTCACAGCAGAGGTTTTGGAAATGAATGACTAATTAGGCTGAGGACAACTGAATAGGATAGAAGGAAGGGGATGGAGCAGGCATCCAACACGCAGGGAGTTCTGCTGATACATGAAGTAGAAAACTGATAGAGGGAAAGGATGGGAGGATCCAAGGAAGCTTATTTTTCAGGGAAAGTGTTGCTTGTTTTGAATTAACGTGAGATGTTACGGTGGGTCACACAAGGTGTTGCAAGCTGATTAACTTTTTAATGAAGTAAATGTCCTGAGATTACTCCTGTGTGTTTTTTCTATTAAAAATAAGTACTTTGGGTAAACACACAGAGGGATCCCTTTTTAGTCTCCTGGTTTCATTGCAAAATCCTGGGGAAAGAGTAGACACTGTTATTGGAACAACTTCTAATGCTCTTTGCGCATGTGATGCCACTAACCACCAGATTCGAATAATTCTGTGAAGAATGAATAATTCAATCGATGATTTTCTATTTTTCCCTGTTTTTTTCCCATACCATGAAAAAATGTCTTCTTAAATAAAACATTGTTTTTTATAATTATAGAAAGCAATGAACTATAGAAAGTATACACCCTATAATAACTTTTCAGGAAGTATTAATTAAAATATTTAATTAATATTTTATAATATTTAATTAATTAAAACATTTTTAAAAATAATTATGATATTAATCCAGTAACTAATCATAGCTTATCACTAAGCTACTAGTTCACCAAGAACATTGTTTAATGTACAACTTATGCCCAATACCTATTTCTTGGAAATAAAAATATATGAATGAGTGAGTGAATAGCATATCACTAAAGAGATCATTATCTATAAATATTTACCTTAAAAGTGCTATTCATATTAGGAATAGTTTACAGGCCTAAGTCCTTCATAAACCACAACAGAAAAATGAAACACAAAACAGATAAATTGAGTCTATTTAATATAATAGATGGGCATAAATAATAGATGATAGGTGATATGATTGTGCATGCATAAAGCTTTCAGACAGCTTTGAGAGCACTGTTTAAAGGGGCAGAAGCTGCCCTCCACAGAATCCATTTAAATGCACAGTATGTTAGACCTGTGCTTGCTGACCTTGGCATTTGGACCAGATAATTCTTGGTTGTGTAAAGATGTCTTGTGCTTGCAGGATATTTGGCAGCCTTCCCATGTGATGTGAGTGGAACCTCCACCTGTCCCCAGCAGTGATAGCCCAAACTAGGATCAGACATTGCCAAATATCCCCTGGTATGCAAAGTGGCCCCAGCTTAAGAATCACTATTCTGGTAGGCGAGTTTTATTCTTGGTGAGTGGTATCTGGACTAGAATATGGATTCTCAAAATGTACAAATGTAATTTCTTTCATAAAATACAATACTAAATAATTGGATTCCTTGAATTATTCTTATTATTTAGAATTTGGATTCTCTAAAAAGAGGGTGTATGTGTAAAATGCATGCCATGCTTGTGACATTGACTTTGCTGGGGATCTGTGGCTTCGCTTCTGAAGATGTATGCTCATGAGTAGAAGCTGGGTTCTGGAGAAAGAGGGAGAGTCAAAGCACATTTCCATGGAGGGAGTAGTGCAGACATTGTTTTTTCCTGAGAATCCCACTAAATGTGTGGGATTAAATTGTCCTCATGTTGTCTTTAAAGTGTCCAGAGGTAGAGTGGTTTAGAGATGAGATAGGGTGTCACAGTGTCAGTTTGAACCCTAGTTTGTCACTAGCCATTTGATTTAGTCATCTATGCCTCTATCCCCTAACCTGTAAAAGGGAAATAATACAAATATCTATTTCATAGAGCTCTTAGCAGAAATATATTTGTAAAGCACTTAAAACAGCAGGAGGCCAAAATAAATGCCATCTATGTATTTGTAGAATAAGTCCTAGTGGGAGAACATGAAGAGAAATGCCTGCTGGCTGGTGGATGAGGATAAAGGTTCTGAGAAGATGAAATGTAGGTGGCAGAGGAATGGGCAAAGAGGTCTGAGGCCAGATTAAAGATGGGTAAAGGAAACTCATTGATTTTGGAGGAAAACCATACAAAGTATTCTCCTGATAATCACATGATACACAAACAGACCAATTCAGTGAACTGATTTTCAATAGAGAAGAGAGATGTGTGAAGATGTCTAGTGCTTGCAGGATATTTGGCAGGCTCCCTAACCTCTCAATAGAGAAAAGAGAGCACTGACTTTCCATCTCCAACGAACATTGTTGACTTGCTCTAGACAGCCTCAGCAACCGCTGTGCCATGCCTTCAACTGGATCTAAACAAGCTCAGCAGATGCGGTGTATGCTTATCAGTAGATGGACTTCAGGGCTTCCTGTTTTTCTGTCTGTCTGGCTACCTTGGAATACAGAGGAAGCTTTTGAAGTCCTCACTAGTAAACAGTGTGTTCCTCCTGGAAGTCTCCTCCACTACTTAAGATCCTAAAGTTATTAGAATCTTTCTGACATCTCTTCCTTTCTTTGGCCAAGCTGTGCTAAAGTAGATTATTTTAACAGATTTCAAAATCCAAAACCATAAATAGATTGACAGTGAGTGAGTTCTTCTCAAATTAATGAAAATCATTTAATTTTGGAACAGAACAGTGAAGCATTATAGAAGTTTCTGTTTGAATTTTTTTTCTTCTGAATTTGAGTGAATTATGCTTTCAGCTGCTTGTTGTACCTACTCTGCAACATACACACTGCCAGGCAAGTCCTTCTGAGAATTGCAAAAGGGACTGAATCAAGTAATGTTATGAGAAGATTCGACAGTGATCTGAATCAGCAGAGGGAAGTATACTGCAAGAGCGACTGTCTAATGCCCTCTCTAGCAGCATCCCTTCCAATGGCGCTCAGCTCTTTCCTGTCATTTTCTGCTTCATCATGAACCAGGACCTTAATGATCCCTATGCGATCTGTTCCTACTTTAGGATAACTCCACATAACCACAGAGGAAGTCTTTTCCTCAACTTAGATAAAAATGTGTCTGTAGCTTTCACAAGACTTTTCCATACTCAACCTGTCCCCTGAAGCTCTGCAAAACAAGTCTCATCCCACTCCCAACAGCCACTTCTTCAGACAAAGAGAGGTGGGCTCAGTTGCCTTATAAACTCAGTGTTCATTTCTGCTGCTGAAACTCCCCAAAGGCTGCAATTATTTCCAGTATACATAACACTCATTTAATCTGTCACTGTTGATAGTGGAAAGAGCAGGGCAAATGTAATAATTCTGAGTTAACAGGACCATACTACTAACCAGGACTGCTGGACACTCGGTCAACTTATTCGTCAACAGTGGCCTGCTGACAACAACTCTCTTAGGAAGATGTAAATGTCTGATTTGTAGAACCCCAATTCCGGTGGCGTCTGTCCCAATCATGGCTATTTCAAGGCACTGATGTGAGGTATCAGGGTGGTAAGATTTGAGAGGTGTGCTCAGTTGGACCTTATGAGCTGGTGCAAAGCAATGTTGGCACAGTGCTGTATTAAAAGTCATGCCTTAGAGTGTGCTCAATGTTCTGGTGGTTTCCTAAACGCCTCTTTTAAGATGCAATATATCTTAATTTATAATTAGAGGAGTGCTGCTTGACCAGTCCAGAGACACTCCAGGTTCCACTCAAAATTCTACTTCAAAGCTACTCTGAATGTGTTAAGTATACAAAATAACAAGGAACCCTTGAGCTTCTAATATTTGGGTCAGAAAAAAAATAAATTGTCCTTTGGTGTCAGTGCTAGAAATAAAATTGGGTGGTCAATGCATCATTGTACATTCCCTCTAAATTATGTTTGGAAGCAACCACCGATTCATTATTGAAACTTTTGGTATAGAAGAAAAAAAGAAACTGCATTTAAATTGCTGACTTATTAAGAGTGATGCTGCAAAATGATTTATTTTAAAGTCTTAAAATGCTTTCATATAATCCGTAAGCACTTAAGCCCTTATCATGAATTGCAGAATCTCTAAAAATATTTAACTTAAAACTCAACTAATGAGTAAGCCTCTTTTCATTCTAGCCTTTTCTACTCCTAGTTTCTTAGAAGCGTTGGACGTGTTTGTTTTTGTTCGCCAGCGAATCCGCTCTACAGTAGTTACTTGCTGAGTCACATTTTCCCCAAGGGTACAATTTACACCCTTGCTCTATTCCTGCTGAATGAAACTGGTGGAGGCCAACTGTGATACCACTGAAAAGGAGTTAGCAGGAAAAATCCAAATGCATACTTGGCTCTATCTTGGGTTTGAGATGGGGAGACTAGGAGACGGAGCTAGCAGAGAACAGCAACATCATCATCGCAAAACATGTGGATTATTCTGAGGGACTGTGAAAGAGGCTTTGCCCAGGAGACTCACACCATCTGATTAGCATGAACCTACAGCATTCAAGATGGGCATTGAGGAATCGGGTTCTGCTAGTGAGAATGAATTGGCCAGAGGAGAGACAGGGAGGGTGTTAAGGAGGTAAAGGACAGGAAAGAACTCAAGAGATACATGGGAGTCAGAATCTGCAATAATCTGCAATCCATTTGGGAAGAAAGGGGTAAGGGAAGGAGATGGCAGAGCTGAGTGGAGAAAATGGGGAAAGACTGGGATGAGATGGAAAAAAAGTCAAAGAAGATTTCAAGAGAAGGATGGGTATGGATGCCATCAGGTCTGTAGGTCAAAGGGCAAGACGTTTCAGAAGTCAATTGGCTGTTATGTAGAAAGGGTAATAGGGAGAAGAGACAGGAGTAGAAACTTAAAGAGAATGGAAAATATTTGAGACAGTCACTGTCGGGACGTAGGAAAAAAAAAAATGTTTCCATGGGGTGACGCTGAGCGCCTGGGCTTAGGAACAGTTCCTAAGAGCCTAATGCAATAAGTGGATGTTGAGAAATGGTCCCAGGTGCCCCCTTCTCCATTATTATCTGCTCCTCTCCTTTCTGTTGGAGACCCACCAGGCAAAATAAAGACTTTTTGATTTAAGAATGTTAATAAGGTAACTTATTTCCATTCTGGGTTTCCAGTTTGACCACTAAATGGCCTTCGTGACAAAAAAAAACAGTGAAATTCCCTCAAGACATTTGTTCCAGCAACATTTTCTGGAGACCTCCCGGTGTAGACCTCTGACATCAGTGAGGAGACGGGAGCGCACTGGCTGTGCCACCCTTGCCAGCACTCTGTGGGGAGATTCGTGATTTAGTCAAAGGAAAGAATCCCCCACGCCCCCACCCCCAGCCCAGTGAGGTCACGTCTCCAGCGGCGAACTCTGTATCTGTGATCACACCAACGGAAGTCTACCCAAAAACACCCAGGAATTTTTCCTTTATTTTATTCAGAAATTAAATGTGCACACATCCCATCTACCCAATAGGCATTTCACCATGTCTGATGGTCTCTTTAATTCTAGTGGGATCGCCAAGAAAAGAGGGAGCATTAAATATATTAGGACACGCTGCTGCTGCTACCTCTTGGCTCGGCTGAGTCTCCTATCTTTCCATGCTTCTAGAGTATTGTATTTTAAATATAGATTGGTCTACCCTCCAAAAAGTAAAATCCATGTCTGAAAACCTTGACCACGTTACCAGCTGTAACCTGCTCAACCAAGAAAGCTGAAGTCAAAACAGTCCTGATTGTCTGATACCAAACTCTGCGAGCTCTGAGAAGTTTGATTTCCAGCTCAGTGGATGGTTGCCAGCCCCTGAATTATGCAGATGGAACCTAAATTTCCCTTGTCACTTAATGCACATAGTTTTTTTTTTTAGCTTATCTGATACCTAATAACATCTGAAAAAATTATCAACTTACCAGCAATCTCCAGATCTTGGCTCTGAATGCCATGTTGTCACAGCAAATGTACAAAAGATTTTTCATTTAAGAATGTAAACACTGATTTTGATGAAATAATCATAGTAGGTATTAGTCACTGAGAAACTAGTACACATTAGAAGTTCGGTAACTGGTTTACAGGAATTATCTGTTTTGGTTCTTAAACAACCTATAAGGTATTAACCCCATCATCGCAGTTCAGGAGAGGAGCACCAGGGATTGAAGCCAGGGGTGCTTAACCACTGAGCCACATCCCCAGCTCTTTTTTTGATTTTTAAATTTTGAGATAGGGTCTTGCCAAGTTTCTTGGGGCCTCACTAAGTTGCTGAGTCTGGCTTTGAAATCTGAGATCCTCCTGCCTCAGCCTCTCGAACTGCTGGGATGAAAGATATGTGCCAACACACCTGGCTCATCATAGCAATTTTTAAACAAGCAAAATGAGAATTAAACATGTTAATGTGCTATTAAAAAGTCACATAATGAATAAAAGTTATTGGCAGGATTTGAATAGAAACCATCTTAACATCAGAGAACGCACAATTCTCAGTAGAGGTGAAACCGACCTTCTTAAAGAAACAGAGTCACTTTAATCTACCTACAGACAAATGTCATGTTACCTCTGATAGATCCACAAAGAAAATAGCCAACTATATCAGAGTCATAGCAATACAACTCTTGCTGGAACGACCTGGAAAGAGGACTTAGTAACCTGAACACCAAATCATCAGAAACCTGAGCTAGTTCAAAGAATCTTGACACTAGTTTGAACCAGTTACAGCCATTTTTTCTGGCTTTGCAAATCATAGTTGCCACAGGTGATATTTGCTGGGTCTTAGTGAGTCTCTTCTTCTGGCGGGACTACTCTTGCCATTTAATGGCATCGGGATAGAGAACAGAATAAAGTCTTTGAGGAGCAGCAAAGACCACACAAATAAAAAACAGAGAGCTTATTAATTCAGACCTCAATTCAGCCAGGGAGCCAGGTAAGTTACTTTCATTTGTCAGAAACTGGAATGCAGACAGAGGAGTGGAAACAACTTTACAGAGGCCAACCGGGAGCACTCAGGTATGCTCAGGCTGATGTGGATAGCTGGAGTTGGGCTGACCAGAAGCAGAGCCTCTTACATGTTGGGTTCAGAGAGCATGATTTCTTTCTCTGGTGGGTTCAGAGTTCGAAGCTGGGACCAAAATGAGGGAAGCTGACAATCACTGACCAAGTTCTGACCACTTGAGGCTGAATGCTACCAAGGTTGTAGTTGGACTTCTCAGGAGATTGCTACAGAGTTTATGCATCCATTTGTACACTCAGCTTCTCCAAGAAACAACACAGTATGGTGCTTAGTAGAGTTTAACAGACGCATTACACAAATACATTTTCTGTATCTGTAATTTCCTCCCAAAGACTTATAAATCGAGTTACTTGTGAATAAAGCAAACATACAATAATGCAGAAATTATTTAGAAGCTTCCATAAGATGAGTCAAAAATACATTAAATAGTGCTTATTTTCAAAGCATCTTAGCTTTTTCAGAAATTTAATTACTAGCCAATATGTCAAAGCTTGATAAATTTTATTATAATTTAGTCTTTCTGCTCTTTACGAAATCGATTGTAAAAAAGTACTCAATGATGTCAAATTTGTCTCAGGGGGACACGTTCTCTGGTTCTGCAACAAAGAATCTGAAGAACAGCGGTCCCTGCCATTTCCCAGGACTACCAACCCCAGCACAGCAAATGTAAGCACGGCTTGCCCACTGTGCATTGACTTCCAAATGTGACTCTATGTCACTGTCCAAAATTGTTTTGTACCAGTGCAGGATAGTGGTATAATGAATACCAACCTCCTCGAATGTACCGACTCAAACTCATTTTGATCTCAAAAGTTCGGTAAATGTATGTTGCCATTTCTCTCATTTTTCCTGGTGGCTGTATTTCTCCAGCTTCTTTCTTCGTTGACTCAGAAGTAAGTGCAATGGATGGTGGTGACCATGTAAATATTTCACCATCCCATCCCTGCAATATGAAAAGCATCCCTATAAATATATAGGTCCACTCATTCTTAGCAGCTCAGGGTCTTTCAACTTCCTCAACTCTCTCAAATGGATAAATGTAACACTGACTGAGCGATTACCTTTCAACATGTAGATACTTTCTCTTGGAGACAGATTTGATGGGCAGTTGCACCTTCCCAACTTCCCCACCCTGCCCTGCCTGAATATTTCTCTTGCTACCATGAAAATGAGGACCAAAGCACAGCCTAGGCCAAAAGATTTGAGTCAGTAATTCCGTAGAGACGCTTCTTGAAGGTTACTTTTATTTTCACCTTGGTTTTTTCCAAACTCTTAAGTAAATGCAAATGTTACTATTGTTATTTCTCTTTAGGCTTGAAAGTCTGGAAAATATAGAGGAAGCTTCAGAACCCCAGAGCTGTCTGGGGCACAAGAAAAAGTTATGGAAGAAAATCTGAGTCATGAGCTTGTGCGTCAATACCCAGATCCCAATTTTCTCCCTCTTTATAGGATAACTATTTTGGAGAATGCTTCATGTCTCCTACCTTTCCCCCATCCACGGGTCATGGTTCCTTTTATTTCCCCTTTTGATTTGATCTTCCCCTTCCTCTTTTTGAAAGGTGTTCTTCCATTTAATGATCCCTACTAAGATGGCTTGCTGACACCTAATCAACTTCCACTAGTTACAGAAATCACAGAAGCACTGTCCAAAAGACGCATTTTAAAAAGGATGAAAGATCCAAACAGTAAGCAGAAAAACAAGTGCTTGCGTCCAGGATTATCTAACCACTTCATGATGGCTAAAATAAACTTAAAGTTCAACCATATTTTTTAAAGATGTTTTATAAGACAACGAAAGCAGATTCTTCCTTCATCTTGCTGCATTTCTCGACTCTTTTCCAAGGATATTGTGGAGTCTCTCTTGGCTATCCCCTTCTATGATGGGATGGATGGGGGTCCCCCTAACTTCTCGTACCCTGTGAATATGACCTTATTTGGGGAGAAAAAAAAATGTCTCTAGATGTGACTGAAGGAAATTGAAGTCATTAGAGTGGGCCCCAATCCAAGGTGACTGAGAACCCTCAAAAAAAGAGGAGGAAATCTGGACCTAGATGCACACACTGGTAAAAAGGTCAAATAAAGATGGAGGCAGAGCATGGAGAGCAGCTGCCAGAAGGCCAGAAACACAGGGGCCAGATGAAGCAGGGAAAGGCAAGAACACTTTCTTCCCCAGTGGATTCTGGGAGAGCACGGCCACTGTCCTGTGGCTTGATCCAAATATCCAGCCTCCTGAGCAGTCAGAATACATTTCTGTTAGCCGGGTGCTGCTATGGTGCACGCCTGTAGTCCCAGCAGCTTGAGAGGCTGAGGCACGAGGACTGCAAGTTTGAGGCCAGACTCAGAACCCTTGCAAGACTCTCACTAATGTAGCGAGACCCTGTCTCAAAATAAAATATAAAGAGGGCTAGGGATGTGGCTCAGTGGTTTAGCACCCATGAGTTTAATTCCTGGTACAAAAAAAGAAGAAGAAGAAGAAGAAGAAGAAGAAGAAGAAGAAGAAGAAGAAGAAGAAGAAGAAGAAGAAGAAGAAGAAATTTCTGCTGTTTTAAGCTACTGAGTTTTTGGTACTTTGTCACAGCAGGAAAATAATGTAACATTCATACTTGCATTTTAGAGGTTAATTTACATCTTATAGATTTTATTCCCTCTACTTCTTCCTTTCTGAAGGAATGTGTTTTTTACTAGCTTTTGACCTTTACAAATTGATGGAGGTGATGGCTAAAATTCTGTGTCAGTCTGATTGGACTAAGGGGTGCCCAGCCAGTAAAACCCAATTTCTGGGTTTGTCTGTCAGTGAGTTTCTGGAAGAGATTAGCGTTTGGATCAGCGGACTGAGTAAAGAAAGTCCCTTTAGCAATGTGGGTGGATATCATCCAAACTGTTAAGAGCCCAGATAGAAAAAAAAAAAAAAGCCGAGGATGAAGGGATGACTTCCTCTTCCTCCTGGAGCTGGGACATCCATCATTCCCGGCCAGACCTCAGAGGCTCTGGCTTTCAGGTCTTCAGACTCAGTGTAAGCCACATCATCAGGTCCCCTGGTCCTCGAGCCACAGAGGGAATTCCATGTGACCTCTGGACTCTGAGACTGCAGGGTCCATCTCCTAACACACATCCTCACATACGTCTCCCCATCTCCCCATCCCCTCGTTTTTTGTTTCTCTGGAGAACTTGGCGATCACAAAGAGCTCGTAAGTGTTTCTGTCATTTCCAACCGTAAAATCAGCTACCTGATGACCTAAGCTGTTTTCTGAGTTTGTTTCCAGAGATGTGCCATTAGAGATAACAAGCTTACTCTTGGGTTGCAGCACACCATATTTTCAAGAGATTACAGAAATTATAAAATCTTGCTCGCTGACATTCCACAGTATCAGCAGACTCCGAGCTGCACACTTCTTGTGGGGAGATAAATGTGCATATATTCTTTACTCTATAATTAGGAACATGCAGGCTACCGGTAGCAGTCGCATATCTGAAAGACGTGAAGATATTTTGATCCCATATGGAAACAAAGATTCATAAAATGATAAAAACAAAATGAAGACAGTAACTCAGAGCATGCTATGGTTCACTTCAATGTGTTTTTAATTAGGTATTTTAGAATTCTGTTCCTTATAGTGCAGGACAAATTTTGAACCTTTAAGTGTTGCATAGCACTTGATTTCCTAGCTTATGAGAAAACCGAGGATAGCATTCCCCCAAAGTGTAGCAGCAGCAGGAAACTGGAGACCAAATCAGGCTAAGAGCAGAGAACTAGGTCTTGCAACCCGTAGAAGTAGAAGAGGTGAAGCAGAAACATTATAAGGAGAGGTGTGTGTGTGTGTGTGTGTGTGTGTGTGTGTGTGTGTTTTGGGGGGGCACAGTGAGATGTTGAACTGAATGAGGGCTCAAAATAAATACTGCATACTTTCCACTTGTATGCAGCATATCTTGCCAAGGAGCAAATCCTATTATGTTTCATTCTTAAGTTCCTATTCTTTCCCCTCCCAAGTGCATGCTTTTCATTCATCTCCCCTGCCTACTGGGCTCAAGGAGGGTAATGTGTTTTTAACAAGAGGGTGATTTGTAAGACGTGATCCTCGCCCGTTGGGAAGTTGGTTAGGCATTTAGAAGACCAGACAAAACAAAGAGGAAGCGAACTTATTTTTGTTGTGTCTTTACTTCAGTTCCATTTCAGTGAACAGTCAAATGAGTGGGAGGTGGCACAGGTGACCAAGAACAGTACACCCCATGCTGGTTTAGTTCCTCTGGAATGATGCATGTTAAAGGTAGATTTGTCCAGAACTTTGAAAGACGCGCAGAGAGGCATAAGATTCTAGTGGGAAAGGACTTACATTCTCCAGATGAAAGAAAGGAACAGGTATGTTTGTAAATAGGAAAAGAAAAGTGATGGCAGAGAAGTCAAGATATTAAATCAAGCTCAAACTGGGAAAACTTCTCACCTGCCTTTAAATGACACATGTATCCTAATGACTGTGTTGACAATGATACATGTTATATTTCTAGCAATTGAACCGAGCAAACTGGATGATACCTCCATTTTCAGGTACAGATTTAGCAAAACTATGCAACATTTAATATATTCATACTGAGCTGGATAGAAAAACGATAGAATAACAAAAAGCAACTGCAAAAACTACACAGCCTGGTAATTCAAAACAATAGCTAAGGGGTTTTAAGTGTCTGTTGTGTGAGTCTTCTGAATGTATCCACTAAATTGGCAACACGGTCTGGAAATAAGAATATGAGTCTAAACGTGGTCCATAATTCATGTCAGGAAAGCCAAAGTACTTGGGAAAATAAAATCTAAATGTCTTCATTGACCTCAATTACCCAAACAACGTGTGCAATTTTATCCAACTGACTATGTGACAAGGATGACCTGTTTTCTGCTAAATAAAGACTTCTGAGATGGCAAATGATGTTCTTAGGTAAACCTTCCCACTTATCTCAGAGCTTTCAAAACTGAATTTTCTTTCAAGGTAAAACAAAACAAAACAACCAAAAAAAAAACAACCAGAACAATTACCCCATTCAATCCCAGAGTCACTGTCCTCAGACTTTCTCCCACTAGCCTTTGGACAGAAGCAGAAACAGCAGGTTCTATCCAGATCAGCTGCCTTCTTTTACCAGCACAAATACTTTAGCAGGAAGATAAGTGAGTGATTAAATCCAAAGTGGAGTCTAAAAAATAAATGCTTGAGCAAATGAATGCATGGCATTCTTCAAGGGCAATGAGACTGTGAGGGCCTGCTGGAAGTGGATTCTACCAGCTCTCTGTGTCCAGCACCTGAGCAGAATTTAGGGCAAGACCCAGGTGACACAAGCAATCATTGTTAGGGATACCAAGTGGTTGTCTCCGATTCTGCCTCTATCTTGAGTGTGGTGTAACTGGAGATTCTAAACGCAGTCCGTCCGTCTGAGCTGTGTGTTCTCTCTAAATACTGGAGTAACTAACTTTCAACCTTTTTTTTTATCTACATGTAGATTTGATAAACAGAGATTGGAAAAAATGCTACATGTGGCTGAAGCCTAGTTTATGGGTAAATATTTTCCCTCCTTGTAACAAGTTAAGCTTATTTAATAGTGTGCCCTCGGGTTGTAGACACCACCGTTATGGAAACGCTGTAGTTTTACACTTCAGTAACTTAGGACGTCATGTTTTTCTCACTGTTTCCCCTAAGTCAGGAATCCCGTTTTGGAGAATTACTGAAACAAATTTTAAAATAAATAAATAAAAGGGCTTCTGAGTGCTGTTTCTTTTCCAACTTCAGGAATCAGGGCACACTCATACTGCTCCCTTCTTTGCTGGTAACAACTAGTCTGTAAATTACACAAGACTTAACCCCACCTGCGTAGCTTAGCGCCTTGCCCCCAATTCCTATTATAGGCCTCCCCCCTTTTGAAAAAAGAGCCACATAAATGAGGACTGAATGGCCCCCAGCAAGCATCTAACGTAGAGCTAAGTAGGTTCAGAAAGAAAATCAAAAAGAAAGAAAGGCAGGGGGAGGAATCAGCTTGATTTTCTTGTTGGTACCTGTATACTCCATCTAGCAACATAAAATGTAAGCAGCTGGTTTCAGAATGAGAAAAGAAAAAAAATTCATGTTTTGGTAGAAACAAAACTTTAAAAAAATTTTAAGTTGAATTTGAATAATTTTTAAACAGGTCTTTTAAACTACTTAGGTGTTTATATATATATATATATTATATATATGTGTGTGTGTGTGTGTGTGTGTACATATTAAGTGATTCAAACCATGGAACTAAAATTGACCACTAGGCAAAGTTTTTATGATATGACAGACAAAATCATTCAAATAAGTGGGAAACAAATTAATCGTGACAAAGAAATAGGTCTTGGGCCATTTTCCTTCCTGTTTGTTTTCCTAAAGTCCCTACCTAGGTAGAGAAAAAAGTCACATGCCTTCTTTTGCTTTCCTTTCAATGGCAGCCAGTAACTGTCCATAAGTTACCGAGGAGTCAGTCTCTTCCAGGTTTTGAAATAGTGTTGTATCCCAAGAATGGGGATCACTTTGCTTCTCTTCCCACAGAAGATCCAACGCAAGGAGTAGTTTTGGATTGACCCTTGCAAATAAGCTTCAGTGCCCTGGGGATATTATCCTGCTGTGGGTTGCTTCAAATCTCTTAGCACAGTTCTCCTAGGGCCTCTATATTGTAGCTGTCATTGACCCAATTTAAAAAGAAAACAAATGCCATGGTGGTAAAGGGCCTCTGCTGACAGCACTGGTTTTCAGACTTGAATATGGAGCAGAATCACCTGGAGAGTTTGCTAGAACGCCATCACCAGGTGGGGTAGTGGGAATTTTCATTACTTACAAGTTCTCAAGCGATGCAGATGCTATAGATCTAGATCAGATTTTAAGAACCACTAGCCTATATCACATGGCTGATAAGTAGCACAGCCTAGATTAAATCCTGTCTGATTTTAAAATGTGTGCTCTTGTCATCCTGAGTAGGCATCTGTAATTGCCATAAGAGGGTTTTTGGGTTTTTTTTCTTGTACCAGGGATTGAACCCAGGTATGCTTACCCATAGGAGCCACATCCCTAGACCTCTAATATATTTCATTTTGAGACAATGCCTCACTAAGTTGTGTAGGGCCTCACTAAATTGCTGAGGCTGGCTTGGTACTGGTGATTCTCCTGCCTCAGCCTCCGGTGCCACTGGGATTATGGGTGTGCACCAACACACCCAGCCCATAAGATTCTTTACTACAGAAGTAGAAGAGAAAAGAAAGCTAGAAAGTAGGTGGGTGGCAAATGAAACAGGAAGGGATGCTGGGTTGAAGCCCTGGAGCCGGGTTTCCCTCTGTCACATCCCAGCACATTACCCAATTTACCTGATCCTTGGTGTTTCCATCACTGCAGTAAGAATTCTACTTCCATCTACTCTCTCTACTTTCACTGAGTTGGTTTAAAGATAAATAAAAAGGATTAATCAGTATATTTTTTTCCCTAAGCTCCAAAATACCACCACAAATGTCACTTGTTATTTTCGTTAGGAATCCAATCAGCAAACACATAAAGATGAACAAAACAAATGAAATAAAAGTAGAACCCCGGGTGATCTGATTTTTAGTTTAAAAGCTGAAACTACGCAAAAGGAAATGCCACACATAGCAAAGAAGTTTACTGGGACTTTGGAAAGCTAAGGCATCTTTAAGATAAATGCATTAAAGGTTTAAAAGGTAGGGAAACTGTCTAATCTTTCCCAACCGTATTTGCTTTCAACTCATAAAGTAAACATCCTAGTTTTTTCAAGATACATTGTTTTCAATGAATATTGAAAAATAATTCATAAACAATCGTCTGAGTATAAGCATTTCTTGAACAGTAAGAATTCAATATTAACAGCTTTCTGTCTCCATTACTGTAGTTTTCTTTCATTCAAAGAATACTGAAAATGTTCTACTTTTAAAAATACAATTTTTGGTCGGGGGGGGGGGGGCGGGAGGAGCCACATCCCCAACCCTTTTTTATGTTTTATTTTGAGACAGGTTTTTGTTAAGTTGCTTGAGCCTGTAAATCCCAGCGGCTCAGGAGGCTGAAGCAGGAGGATCACAAGTTCAAGACCAGCCTCAGCAACTTAGGAAGGTCCTAAGCAAGACTCTTTCTCAAAAAGATAAGAAAGGGTTGGGGTTTGGGCTCAATGGTGAAATTCCCTGGATTCAATCCCCAGTACTGAAACAAACAAACAGATAAAAATAACTGAGGCATAAAATTAAGTATAGAAATGCTGTTTAACCAAACAAAAACATGAGAGAAAATCTATAGAAGGTGGTGCTATAAGAAAGGCATTGTGCAGGTCTGGCCTAACATTTTGAGGATCTGGCTCCTACCTCCAATACGTTTTTAAAAGTATCATGGTCAAGGAATTTTGCTAATGATTTATATGACCTGTCTGTTGTTTTCTCAGCTTCAGAGAGGGATAAGTTACACAAAAGCAGGACAAACATTTTGGATACAGGGTTGGAACTTAGGAAAGAGGGTGCAGTGATGTGAACAAAGTGGTCAGAGTCACTGCAGGGACCTGGCTGCTATCCATCAGCACCACCACTCCAAGACAAAGAGCCGGGGATCTTGTGTTAGGTTCCTGTGTTAGGAGTGGTTCTAGTTCTTAAAAATCCTACCTCCAGCTGAACCAAAGAGTCCCCTATAACATAAGAAAACATCAATGATTAGCTGCTTCTGACTCTTCTCTGTGCTCCACATTTCCTATGTAATTCTCCTTTTCCAGGATCAGCCTGAGGTAATGGGGAACAGTCCTAGAGGTGCGGTCCCTAGAGATTTGAGGGACCTCCTCTCATGTAAGGTTCCACCTAGGTCTACCTCTGGATTCCATTTTTATACCTCTGTGCCTCCATCCTCATAAAGAAACTTACTCTCTAGCCACACTGTGAGCCTAGCACTCCTTCCCAAGCCTGTTCAGATCTTCATAACAGGCAAATATGTTATTTTCCTTCAAGCTAAAACACAAGAAATATTTCTACACTCATGCTTCCTATTTCCCCAGGAAACAGTATTCTGCCAGTATCTTCATTTGCTAGACTCTGATATTCACAAAGGTAAGAAGCTCATGGATTTATCTTTATACACTAGTGTGCAATAGTTAGTCATCCTACACCTGCTCAGAAGAAAGGAGATGCCATATGCTCAACTATGAAAACCAAGGTGTATAAGATAAGTTTCTGTCTCCTGAACAGCAGGATGGTTACTGAATGCTATTATTTACGTGTCTAAAATAACGAGGCCCACAATACTATAATTTGCACATGTGTATTTGCACACATGAACTGTGCTGACTCAACAACTGAAGTCTCCAGGACACAATTTTGTAATTTCTCTCACCTGCCAGTTCTGTACTACTGTGATTCTGTTGCACAAGCTGTCCCAGCTGGTCACAACCAAATTCCATGCATACTTGGAAAAATGGTGCCAACTATTTGCATTTGAAAACACCAGGGTGAGTCGACACAATTGTGTAGGAGAAAAATGCAAAATAAAAAAGTTGCAGCAATACAATGCATAGAAACACTCGGTAAAGCACGGTGCATTTGGTTTTGCTTGGGACTGCTTGTTCCTGGTTTTGCATTGCTCATTTTTTGTTTCTCTGAACATATCTTCAGCATTTAAACTCCCAGTAATCTTATCTCCAGCTCAGTATTGTTATATAATACAATAAGATTTTAGTCATGAGGAAATGAAAACACCTTCAATTCCCATAAAGCCCAAATTTAAATATGAGTAACACATAAGTCTTAGATAATTTGCTCAAATTAACCACACCACTCTCTCCTTGTCACCACCCACAAGTTGGCTCAATCTTGACCCAAACAAAAGGCAAGGTAAAGGTACAGATGGAGTTGGCTTTTGGATATGAGAAGCCTGGTATATCAGTCATGACCTCTAATATTCAGGCACCTTCTCAAACTTCAGTTGCAGGTCCAGAAAAGATTTTATTGTGTCATCCATAAACAGAACTCAGCCACAAAAAGCAAGAGCATTAAAAGGTCAAGGATGACCTCACTAGTTCGTCAGAGATGGCCATGAGTCTTTCAGGTGCTAATTGGTGAAAGCTATCAAGCTCTTATCCTGTAGACCCTTGTGCTGCCTTCCACATGGGAGAGCCCAGAATAGGTTCTCCTGAAGCATTTTGATTGGATTATTTCCCCATGCTGGACCCAGAATGCCATGAACTCCCCATCATTTGTTTAGGTCTCCCCTGAGATGAGAAGTATGTACAGTTGTTTAAAAAAATGGCCAAATTTCTGGTGAGTAGATATTTTTCTGGGGCAGAGCCAACTAACTAATTAAGTCGTAATCAAACCCAAGAGGTTTTTTTTTCATAAAAATTATGCTGTAAAAGTATTTCTCAATGTTTTTTCCATTAAATAATAAACATTTACAAAGTAGAAGAGAAATGTGTACATTATTCTTATCACTACCCATTATTCTTATCAGAATATACTGTGAGAAATAAAACCCAAAGGACTGGTCCCAAACTCAAAATATTCCAGTGTCTTTTGAATCTTTCTTTAAAGCCTATGCCAGCCCTGAATTTTATTTTATATATATATATATATATATATATATATATATATATATATATATATATAAATTATATATATTTATATATTATTATTTATTATATATTATAGATATCATATATATCTTAATCTCTTTTATATATATATATATATATTCATACTTGAATTACCAAAATAATTATTTAAACTTCTTATCAGTTACATTACTTGATTTCCCTTACTTCCCATCCAAATTGTTAAGTTAAATAAATGCTTCCAAATGCCATATCATATTTGTTGTGGCTTCTAAGAACTCCTGGTATGCAGCTACCACTATGGACAATTATTCAGAGATAAGATTCATACACATGAAAAGTAAATAGCATAAAATACAGAAGGGAGTGCTAATAGCCAAAATACATCATATAGATCAAAAGTTTAATAGAGGAGGAAGCAATGCCATTAGAAGGATGGACTGTGGGTGATTTTTTAAATAATGTTCTTTCCTTCAATTAAAACAAATTATTTTCTCTTTTAATAAGTTGCATTATTTAAAAACTGTATTATTTAATTAATTTTAATTAATTAAAGGTGTATTAAATTATTAACTTATTAAATTAATAGATGCTTCTCTGAGCAATAATGACATTTTTAGTCTGATCTATTTTATGGATTTTAAAAGGTATATAATTAGTACAGTACAGTTTTAAACCTCTTTTAGAGAAACTGAAACTTCAAACATAATGTCCCAGTAAACATTGCAAAATACAATTGGTTGAAGGTGACCTACGTTATTGTGATGATGAATTTAATTTTACTTGTCAGCTTGCCCGGGCTATGGTACCCAGTTGTTTGATCAGACACCGGTCTGGATATGGCTCTGAAGATGTGTGAGAAGTGATGGACATTTACCAGCAATAAGTAAGTACATCAATAAGTACATCAGGTTATCCTTCATAGTGTGGGTGGGGCTCATCCAATCAGGTGAATGTATGAAGAGCCAGAAAAGGCTTCCTGAAGCAGAAGCTGCAATTTTCCCTCAACACTGTAGACTCTTGTCTGCGGGTCTACTCTGCGACTTTGAACTTAAGACTACAACATTAACTCTTACTTGATTTCCAGCCTACCAGCCTGGCCTACATAATTCAAACTTGCTATTCCCAGCCATGTGAACCAATTTCCTAAAATAAAGCCCATCCCCCATCCACCTCTCCCTCTTCCACTTTCTCCTCCTCCACTTCCTCATTCCATATACCTTCTTCCTATACCTATATCCCTAAAGAACTCTGACTAATACAGTAACCAAACTATAGGGGGGAAATGACAATAATTATCAGAGAACTATCAGGGTGCTCTGGCAATGAAAAATCTTGCAATGAACTTCAGAGTTGAAATAATATTTCAGCATTTCAAAAGTTTTGAATTCTAAAAGCACTCTGAGGATGTTGACCTGTCATGAAGTTGGCCACAGCCTCTGGCTTTCCTAGAAGAGGTCAATTTGTTGATGTGCTATTCATACTTTATGTTATCCTGAGATTAAACCGTTGCCTTGCTCTTAAATATTTACAGATCTGCCTTTTTGACAGATTCAGAGCCAGGACCAGGTCTTTGTTATCTGGATATCAGATCAGCTCGTGCAATGGGCCACAATGAATGATTGGAATGACTGATTGCATGGGAACATGGTTTGGATTTAAAATAGGATCTAATAAAAATTTTTAATTTTCCAAAATAAAATGTGTATTTTTTGTCATATTTGCTGGAACATACTTTATTTTTCCTTTTAAAAAGAAGAAGAAGAAAAAGAGGAATGTCTGAATATTTTTTTTCAGTTAAAAAAAAGAAAAAAAAATATCATGAAATGTAACCTAAAGCCATATAAGCATGATAAATTTTTAAAATGATAGTCACATCAGTAAAATAAATTTAGGAATTGAGGTGATATTTCTGGAATACATTAAGGTAAATACTCACCTTTCTGTGGAGTTGTTGGATAGACCTAATTCTTGGTGATTGACTTTTTTCAATTTTTCTTTGCACCTGTGGACAGTTTCAGATCTATTTTTGGGAGGGGGTGAATGTAGAGCCAAGGTAATTGGAAAAAGTTGACTTTAATAGTGAAATGCTGCTTTTAAAATGCTATATATGTTTTACATCTGAATCCTTGATTTTAGAGTAAGAAACTCTGGAGAAAGAAAAGGGAAAAATTTGATCCCATTTTTTCACTTAAAAGTAGCTATATGGAAATTAGAGTCATCTGATTCTAATGTCAAAGAGAGTGAAATAAATACAAAGTTCTGGGTACATAGGACCCAAAGAACAATACTGGAAAGAATTCTGTCAAGTCTGCAGAGGCTGACCAGCCAAGAAAACAGCATGTAACTGTCCTGCATAGGAAGCCTTCATGCAATGCATTTCAGAATATAGACAAATCACTTTCTCCCTGAAGCTTGGCCCTATAGCCTAGAACCTTTCATGAAAACCACCTGTTCAAGTTTATTTTAACACATATCTGCTCATATGGAGTTTCCAGTGAAGAGACCATTTGGAGATGCCAAAGCTGATGGATGTAGTTATTGGTCATTACTCACTAAAATGTAAGTAAAAAGCACATCCCAACCAGGAGAGGGACAATTGGGGAAAGTCTTTAGATTCTGTTTACCAAACTCAAGAAATCTGATTTTACTTCACGTGTGCGTGTCTGTCTGCAAAGAGGGCCTGGCTTCATTGTTAATGAGATTAGTGCGTCCATACAAGCCTCATGGTGGTGACCATGACCTAGGCCTCCAAAGAGCCTTGGTGTTAAGATACCCCTCACTTACTCCACTGGGCCAGCTGGAGGAGCTGATCTTCATTTGCTTGCAGGCTCATACCAAGTTGCTCATTCTCAATTCTGTATTTTGTTCATCTGTATCAGCTGCCTGATGTCCACAAAAGTCTACTGTATCTCAACCTATTCAAATCAATTTCTAGCTTGAAGAATCCTTCCCATCTTGGAAGCAAACAAGACACATCTACATAACCTGGTCCGCTAAGCAAACTCACTCTCTCAACTTTGCTTTGGCTGTTACTGGCCTCTTTGCTGTCTCTTCAACAGGCCAGCCACACTGTTGCCACAGGGCTGCTGCAGGGACCATAGCTGCTCTTCCACAAGGAATCCACATCACTGACTTCCTTACCACCTCCAGGTCTCCACTCGAATACCAAGTTCTCCAGGGAAGCCTTCTTTGATAATCCCATGTATGAATGCAGCCCTGTGGCAGGCAGCTTTGATGGTGGCTCCCACCATTTGCATCTCCTGGTATTCATACCCTTACTTAAATCCCTCCCTTGGAGGGTTAACAGTGCAAAGTGACTCACTTGTGATTCATAAGGTTCAACGGAAGGGATTTCACTTGAAAGATCATGTGAAGAAAAGGGCTCAGACTTCTGTCCTTCCTTCTCACTTGCTTGCTACAAAGGGAACCAGCTGCCATACTGGGCCATGTGTTCCACTGTCTGGCCCATGTGGCAAGCAACTGGAGAGAGGGCTCCCGCCAACATGGGTGGAGATCAGAAGCTGCCCTGCATCTGACCATGAAGGGGCCAAAGCCAGCCAAATACCAGGTGAGGGACCCTGGACAAAGGTCCTCCCAGCTGGCACTGGAGATATCTTCAGCCCCTGTGAACACTTGGACTAAACCAAGGGTCCCTTCCACTAAAATAGAAGATTCATGAAGGCAGGATTTTCTGTCTTGTTCTTGTCATTGATATATTCTTAATATTTGATCAATGGCTGGCACAGAAAAGGCAATAAACAAATATTTGTTGAATGCATGAAATATGATATTAACTTATAGCAGATAATCTGTTTTTTTTCCTTTACTAGCAATAAATTCTTCACAAAAAAACGATATCATTGGAATCAACAATCTCCCACCCAATCCTGAGACTTTCAGATCTTTTTGTCAAATAATAAATATTTGCAGAAAGGATTAATCCATAAATGAATTAGTGGAAAATATGTGTTTCTAAGTCCAGAAACCAACCAAATCAAGAAAATGACCAGACAGCTCATTTTCTCAATTCCAGTATTGAAGACTGTGGTGGGAAAGAAAAATCAGAATTCTAGAGTTTCTTTTTGCACAAGCAAAATGTAGGTATTGCCTTCTGTAAAAATAATAATAATAATAATAATAATAATAATAATAATAATAATCTATTTTAAAAAAACATAGTAACTCATAGGAAAAGCAAAAAGGCAGAGAGTCTCTGTGGCCTGTGTATATCCATGCACCATGATCCTGAGAGACCCTGTGGAGTCTTTCCTCTGTGCCCTTTGTATCAGCCTGATACTTCTCCAGGTCAGTTTCCGGCAGAGGTAGGATATCAGGTGGTGGTGGTGGTGAGCACATGCATGTTGAAATGCAGCCAAGACTCAACCAGAAAGAAGAAAATCTAAGCTTCATTGGTAAAGTAAACATGCTAGACCTTAAGGAGGATTCACTCAGGGTAGTTCTTAAGCCTCCAGAACTTGGTGAGCACTTAAAGGCTCAGACCTCTCCTTACATAGAAATATTTATAGTTCCCTGTGGAGCCTAAAATGACAAAACGTTCCACCCACCATTTCTAAAATTAGGTTTGAAGTTACTTTCCCTAGGACTAGGAAGTCACATAGAATATTGAGTATAAACTTCTTATAGGACAAAAACTGAACAGTGTGTTCAAGTGATGGGTCTTACCAGCCTGACAAAGAGAACCCATGGATTGTCAGGGGGCCCAATGCTTACCTTACGTGCCTTTTATCCATGTATCATTTCTGATAATTCTGCCAATTGCTGATTTTTCCGATAATTTACATCCATAACTAGACTTGTGCTCATCATTAACCTCTACATAGTGAGAGAAATATATTTTTTCAAAATCTTCTTCTCCCCCAAGTCAAAAATACTTATTTAGATGAAAATAGCATCTCGAGAAGGTTTCTAATTCTGTCTTTTCCTCCTGCTTCAAGTGTGGCCATTGTCTTGTTTTGTATGAGATCCACGACTTGGATTGATCACAATCATCGAATTTTAAAATTAAGCGTAAACAAGATTGTATCTATCACTCAAGCTCTCTCTCTCCCCCTCCCCCCACCCCAAGGCTCCCTCCTGAGTTGAACTGAACTCTGGACCCAGTTCATTTTTAAACTTCTTTTTGGCATAATTTCAGCTATTCCTGAAGTGTAATCTATAAAACAGCTGTGACTTTTTTAGAGACTTCATGGTATTTTGTTGGTTGAAATGGGGCAGAGAGAGAGGTGGGTCTTCCTCTTCCACATGATGCTCTCAGATGCAGGTACGTCTCTCCTTCTCTTGTTAACACGCTGCCTCTCATGGAGCTGAGAGGACACGTGCCCAGCACAAGGGCTGCCCCCACTTTCCTCCAGCCCTTCCAGTCCACATGACCAAAGCTCACCGGGATTCTAGAAAAGGTGTTCACCATTGAAATCCACCCCCAACGGGGAAAACATTAAACTATATACGGAGCCAGAGAGCAAAGGCTTATAAGTCCATACTTTCCTGAATAAATCCTGAAGGACAAAAAGTTCTAGAATTTTAATCAGGAAAAAGAAAAGAAAAAGAAGAGAAAATAAAGACAACTAAAGAAAGAAAAGAAGGAAGGAAGAACGAGAGAGAGAGAGAGAGAGAGAAAGCTGTAGAGGAATTAAGATGAACCCTTTAAAAGAAAATTTCTTATTTGCAATTCACATCAGAATAAGTTAGAGAAATTCATCTTTTATCTCCTCTTGTGCTATTAAATGTTTCTCTAAGAAACAGTTTGCCTACTTTTCTTGAAGCTTTTATGGGAGTGAATAAAAATGTCTGTTTTTCCAAGGTTATATATATATATATATATATATATATATATATATATATATATAGAGAGAGAGAGAGAGAGAGAGAGAGAGAGAGAGAGAGAAAATCCAATAATCTGGTTTTGACAGGAATCCTAGAATGTTCTACATGGTATAAATATGATGAAGCCATTTTAGATACACCATGGCACATAAGGTCTATTTAACAGACCCTGTAAACACCAATGTGAGACTGCTTTTGCCCAAATCTTCAAAATAAGCTAAAGACTATGACACCCACTTTGAACTCAACTTAAAGCATTTGGATAGGAAGTTAAGTTAGTTTGATTGCATTGACTCCAATATTGATATCTGCAGAGGGGGACATAGCACACTGCTGCCCCGCAAAGAAGGCAGCTAGCAGGAGCAAACCCTGGGCTGCATGACTATATGTAATAGCAAAAACAGAGTCATGCTTACCTTAGGTTCACGCTCCCTGTGAGAAGTCCGTGAGCTGTGTGCTCTCAGCTGAGCTATGGCAAGAATACTCTTTTAGTTAATAATAACGGGGAAAAGCCCCAGACACCAGGAGTCTAGGTTAACCATTGACCCTGGTTTGTTCCTACCCTGGGAATCTGCACAGGGTGCCTCTGGCATCTTATAAAGCAGGCGACAGCCAGTCAGCTGAGACAGCAATTACCTCACTGCCTCTGTGCCTCTGGAGCAGGTACAGTGTGAAGGTCACTAGAATCTTCCACCAAGGCAAAACTCAGTCAGGGGATTCCAAGGAGGAAGATTTCCTGGGCCAGAAACACGTTCAACAATGCCAGTAAGTGACTCAAATATTTACAAACAGGGTTGTGGGGAACTCACCTAGAGGAACACTCATGCTAGATTTCAGATTTTGTCCGAGGAGTGCAAAGAAACCCTTCCCACCAGATCTCTTTGTCTGCATCTCAGCAGGTGAGGTTGGCATTGCATGTCAGTGAAAACTGAGACGGAGGACTAGACAGGGGTAAGCCTCCATGCAGTCCTCTGCTCAGCCTGCCTGTAAAGATTCTTTAGCCTGGGTAGCACACATGATAAAGCCGAAGACAGAGACTGGAGCTGGAGAGTTCTCTTTCCCCAACCCCAGCAATCAGAGCTTGAGACTGAGGGTAAATACGAAACCAGCTGTAAGCCCGGGTCCTAGTGAGTTAAAAGATTGAGGAGGTCAGGTGGCCAATGGCTCACCAGAGGGCAGAACGTTCAGTGGTAAGAGACGAAGTAGTTTTTAAAATGCTGGCATCAAGAGAAAATTCCAGAAAAGGTGACAGGCAGTCAGGAGGAACTAAGGCAACAATAGTCCCAAGCTCTTCAGAATCTGGGGCCTTCATGTCAAGGAAAGTCCAAGTAAGATTCTTGCTCACCAGGTGTTAGTATTTTCTTTGGCTCCAAAGGGCACTGGAGGGCAGAGGACTTCGAAGACCACTTAGGGCCTGGTTAATCAACTTTCAGGGACCTTTTCTAGGTTCTCTCCTCTAGTGACTGTTTGGGGGATGTTTGCTTTGGATTTCCATTTTTAGAAGCATGAATATTTGAGAAAGTAAGATTAGATTTCAGTGTTGGTGTTACTCACTGGCTGTGTGACATTGGGAAAGCGCTTGACCTTTCTATACGCAGTTTCCTCATCTGTGAAATGGAGATGATGAGAAAGATAACGGGAACAACGGCAGCACCTACCTCAGGTGGAAGATCATCAGTGTTCCAGACCGTTAACCATCCCCAGGGTTTGGACGTTCTGATGGGAACATGTGTTTTGCAGCCTGTTACCCAATACCTGCAGAAGAATCTGAACATGCCAAGGGACTTAGCTTTTCAGTCACCCATGAATGTCAGGGAAGCAGTGGACCCGGAGGTTGCAGGTTTTTTTCTGCAAAGAAATCTGAAGACTAGGTCAGGTTCTACACTTCCAGGCTAACTGAGGCAACTTTCACTACGAGGCCTTCGCAACAAGACTGGCTTGATGGTTTGGTGAGTGTCCTTATTGCACCACTTGTTTGAAAACCGAGGCTCCATTTATTAGTGTTCCATCCATGGGACTGTCAAAATAAAAAAGCTCAAGAGTACACTGTGCCCCCTCTGCTCTGGAGGGTCCGATTCAGGAAACGTGACTTAGGCAAGTGGACAGTGGAGAACCCGAACAGCACAGAGCGGAGCAGGACAGGAGGCAAAGAGGGGGAAAACTGGGGTCAGGTTCCAACCCCCACTTGGTCAGAGTATCCTTGTAAGGCTTCATTCCTTTGTTTGAGGTAAATTCTAGAAATATCAGGCACACCCATGCTGACATGTCAGTCGAAAAAGCACTTTCCAAAGCCAAATAAAAATGATATTTGGATTCATTCATTCTCTCCCTCCTTTCTTTCTTTCTTTCTTTCTTTCTTTCTTTCTTTCTTTCTTTCTTTCTTTCTTTCTTTCTTTCTTTCTGGTGGAGCT
The DNA here is from genome assembly GCF_045843805.1 of Urocitellus parryii. NCBI lineage: Eukaryota > Metazoa > Chordata > Mammalia > Rodentia > Sciuridae > Urocitellus > Urocitellus parryii. The sequence goes on along the minus strand of NC_135537.1, from coordinate 173,987,258 downwards.
GGAAATTGTGTATGGACTGGCTTTTCTGAGGCGTGTCTCTGTGCTCTCAATCCATCTCCACTGAAAATGAACTTGCTTTGAAGCTCTGTTTTGGGGGAATGCAGTCTACCCCCTAATAGAGAGGAACTGTACAAATTCAAGGGCACATGTGTTCAATGAAGAAAGAATCCGTACCCTGAATGTAAGGACCTAAGGTGACAGATAATTCTCCTCTGGAATGACCCACCCTTGTCTGCTGTTGGATGACATCACTAATGGCCCAAGAGGAGGTTACACTATACATAGGGGTGGCTTATGGCATAGAATTGTGGCATCTGTCCTTTATTCGTGACAGTATCAGGCTCTTTCCTGCTTCCAGTTTTTGTAAAGACTGAGTTAAGCATAGCTTTTACATTCTTTTTTTTAAATAGCAATGAAAATAAATTAAAAGAAGAATATTTTTGTGACATGTAGAAATTATACAAAATTCAAATTTTGGGGTCTATAAAAAGTTTACTGGAACATGGGCTCATTCATTTTCATATTGTCAATGACCGCTTCATGCTACCATAGCAGAATTCAGGGGACTTTAAGTCTCAACAGAGGCTGTGACATTTAAAGCCCCAAATATTTAACACCCTGGCCTTTAGAGAAAAAATGTTCACCCAACTTCAGTCACACTGAACTGTATAATTTACTGTTCCCCAAAGGCAGTGCTCTACTATTTTGATTAATTCATTTTCTCAAATGTTTAAGTTCAAGTAAATTTCTATGATTTAAAAATCCTATTTTTCCAGGCACAGTGGCACACACCTACAATCCCAGTGGCTTGGGAGGCTGAGGCAGGAGGATTGCGAGTTCAAATTTAGCAAGACCCTAAGCAACTTTGTGAGACCCTGTCTCAAAATAAAAAAAAAATAAATAAAAGGATTGCAAGTGTGGCTCAGTGGTTCCCGCAAAACAAAAAGAAGTCTTACTATCAGGGTTTGGATCTTAAATGGCCACCAACGGCCCCTAAGCCAAGCTTCATTGACAGATTATGGTGCTATTAGGAGATGAGGGAGCCTTCCAGAGGTGAGGCCTCTTTGGAAGGGAGTTAGGTGATTGGGGGCATATCCTTGAAGGGAATATGGGGACCCCAGTCCCTGTTTCCCATGCTGGCCACGAAGTGAGCAGCTTTGTTCCACCAGGGCTCCCTACCATGAGGTTCTGCCTCACCACAGGCCCCAAAACCACGGAGCCAACTGACCAAGGATGGAAACCGTGAGCCAAATTAATCTTTTCTTCTCTTGATATTGATTTTTTTCTTGAGTATTTTGTCTTTGCAATGGAAAAAAACATGACTAACACACCTATCTTCCCTTCAAGACTTCTTTCATTAACTTCTTCTTTGTCTACTCTAAACATCAATTTATAGTCTAACAACCAAGAATGAAACTTTTTCAGGTACCATTCCTTTTGATCTATCTTTCATGGTACTTTGTTGAACTTCCTGGTTCCTTCACCAAATTTTAAATAGTACCAGCTAAGAACTAGCTGAATCTTGACTTTGAATCCAATAAAATGTCAAAGAGAAAGCTGAGGCAGAATAGGGACTGAGGATGGAATTGTGTGTCTCTTTATTTTGCTTTTCTGAATTTATTTTTTTTTGTTTTGAATATTTTATTCATTTTAGTGATGCATGATAGGTTTCATTTTGACATAATTATGCAAGCATGGAATATAATTTGCTCTAATTCAGTCCCCAGTACTTCTCCTTTCCCTCCCCTTCTACCTCCCTCTGTTTTTTTCCCCCTCTACTGATCTTCTATTTATAGATTTTTAAAATTAATTCTTTGTGGATATACATAAAGATGTAATCCACTGTGGTATATTTATATATGTACATGGGAGAGTTTGGTCAGATTCATTCCACTGTTCCCTTTACCTGTCCTTCAATCCCCTTCCTCTACTGATCTCTCTTCTATTTTCATATAATCCTCCTCCCTCTTTTTATCTTTTTTTTCTCCCCCTCCCCACCTTATTTTGGTGTAGCTTCTACATGTCAGAGAAAACATTTGATTGTTGATCTTCTGAGCCTTGCTTATTTCACTTAGCATGGTGGTTCCATCCATTTACTGACAAATGCCATAATATCACTCTTCTTTATGGCTGAGTAATATTCCATTGTGTATACAGCCCTGTTTAGAATGGAACATTTACTTACTTATTTATCCTCCTTGACTCTTTTCTTCAATTCAATGTCTCATAAGCTTCCTTACCACCCCTGTCTGGAATCTCATGGCCCTCTTGCATACCAGTATCGCAATTGCTAGATTCTGCCCAGATTGTTTGCTCCTTTCAGTGTTGAACTCTGGAATTCTCCTTCACAGTGTCTCACCTCCACTTGAAGGGTTTCATGTGTTTTCCTATGTTCCCAGATCTCTAGAAAATAGATGGTAAGAAGCAGTGGGAAAAGGGGAAAGAGCCACCTTGAATTTCTTCTGCAAAGAACAGTCCAGTCCAGTGCTTCCTTGAGATGATGTCCACGCTTCAACAATGATTTAAACAAAGACAATGAAATTCTCTGTATCATTTGAGATAATCTGATACATTGAATCATGCAAACAGATTAAAATATACATGGTCTTTTGAGGGTGAGGAATGAGAGGCAGACTTTCAAAACTCTCTCCCAGATGTTAAAGGTGTACATGTCTATAATGGATGATAACAACAAGAGTATAAAGAAGGCAATGAATATTGGTCTCAATCCTCAATTTACCTTGGCAAACTCTTTCTCCAATTTTTTTAAACAATGGACTGGGATTTGATTAGATTTAACATTTTGAATCTTGTCTTAATGCAAAGGAACCCATTTCTAGCTGTGGGATTCTCAACATCAAGGAGAAGAAGGTCAAGTAGTATTTTTGAAGTGAATGTATTGGCTTCCTTGTCCTCTGCAGTCACAACAAGCTTATTGAGATGCTTGATACAGTGTGTGGGGATTAACTGAAAAGCTACCCCGGGAGAGTTTTATAAACTGTCAAGCATGTACTTGATGACACCAGTGTTTAAAGCACATGACCAAACGTTAGGTGTTCTCTTCCTCTGCAAGATGTACTTGTAAATGGAAAGTTGTCACCTGCCTTACGGAAGCCTTCTGTGGGAATGAGAATTGCATCCAACACAGCTGATTTGATCTCAAAAGATGACCTCATTTTAAACACTAGTTTGCTGTTATTAATTCTGAATTGATCTATCCAAGGGAAGATCTCCAATCATGACGTGCCTGTCTCAGGTCCCAGTTCCTAACTGACTTCCTCAGCACACTGATGATTTCATTAGGTCACAGACGAGGGAAATTGATTTACCTGCATCACTGTCTCCCTGTTCTCCTTCCCGACTCATGCTCTCTTGTGCTACTTCAGACTTCAGGAATGAAATGTAGAAAAGAAAGTCCTTGCCGCCTCTCTCTCTTCCAAGACATTTTTTTTTTCCTTAAAGCTTTCCTTCCCCACCAAATAAGAATTAAAAGTGGTATTTCTTTTGACAGCTGGTAACTAATCCTACTTTAGCAGGAAGGAGAACAGGAAGCCAGCAAAAGAATTTTCCATTCCTGTCTCTTTTAATTTTTTTTTTCCACGTCAGGTACTTTTCAAAATCGAGACATTTCCAGTGAGTCTGTAGGTCTTCTTGTTTTGTCTACCAGGGTCACATGTTGGTTAACTTCTCCTGAGCTGATGAGAAACCTGACTGAGCCTGTGTTTGTATCAGGAGGAGGGAGAACTTGAGAACTTTGCAATCTCCAAAGGGACCTTAGCTGAAATGTGATACTCCTGCGTGTGCAAACAGCCTTTTTCCTTTTGTGAAAACCAAGTTCACACAGCGAGTCCATCAGACCACAAATCAAATTGCCTCTGATGGTAACGAGAGCTATAACTTTACTCCCTGCTCAAAAGTTTTTTCTCTGTTTGCCTGACTTGCTCTTTCCACCTTCCCTCCTTCCCACCCTCTCTCCATTTCTTCATTTTCTTTCTGTTTAATTACTCAAGGGCTCTGTGTCTATCACTGTGCTCCCAACTCTCCAAAACGCATATGTTAAGAGGCAGAGGAAGGGGTCAGAGGAACCCACTTACATCTGTTTGTCCAAGGATCAATCTACTCCAGTATTTTTATACGACAATGTAACATATGTCAAAGAATAATGTTTTATTTGCCTTATAGTTTCCTAGAGTTGATTTACAAAATATCAGTTATGTATGTAAGTAGATGACATTTCAAATGAAACAATATCTCCAATGACATCTACTACAATATTTTATATTCTGTATAAGTAACTAAGGCAGCACTCTAAAATTAAAGCCAACTTTTTCTGAAATGTGACCCTGGCCCCTATCTGGCCCGCATGAGAATGAGAAGGAACAAGGAATGATGGGTACTGAAGTGAGAGTAGAAGAGAATTATAACAGCTCATAAAGCTAAGGCATGTGACAGAAAAGTCAAAGATAATTGTTTTCATTAACTATGCAGAGAGAACTATTCTGAAGATTCTTCCTTTTTTTATGAAAAGAAAATTCTTCAGCGATATGAACTCTGCAGAAGCAGACCAGTATAGGCACAAGACCCTTAAAAAAAAAAAAGTCTGAAAATCAGATTCTACTTCTGGACTAGTCACTGACCAGAGCTGTGTGAGTCTTGTCAACACATTTACTCCTTTGGGTCTGAGTTTTCCAGTGTACTAAATGGAAGAGTTGGATGTCTGCTATTATCTCCTATAAATACACAATTTTATTATTGCTCTTGCCCATATGATTAAAAAGTAAATTTTCATAGATAAGGATAAAGACTGTGTCTCTCCAACCCCCACTTTATGTACTGCTTACTCAATGCTTAGTTTGTAATACATGCTCAATAAATATTTCTTTAAGGGATGAACAAAGCTAGAGAAGACTGCATGTTTATATGAAAAAGTTCTGATCAATTCTAAATATCCAAGCTAGCTGTTTGGATATTTAACATAGGTCTTTGAGTTGAGTTCATGTAGATAATCTATATGGCACCAAAAATTTGTAGTCACACCTACATAGTTTCCTTTAAAGTCGTCTGCTATTGCTCACATGCAAATGCACTCAGCAATTCTTTCTTTAAAACGGAAGACTTGGCTACATTAACATTCATCTCTTACTCCCACTCTCATCTTTATAGATTGCTAACACTGTATCATATAAAATATAGATCCAGTCAGGCTAAAATACAAAGAGTTTGTGTGAGATTTTACAAGCTCAGAAATCCTGCATTTGGTTTTGGATTTGTGTGATGCTGCTTTGAGACATTACATATCTTTTGTTTTAATTTTTTTGCACCCAACAAACTGACTGACTAGATTTACAATGCCCAGTTGTTTCAATTTCTTCTATGCCACAGTCCAGTTTAATAAGTGACATTTTTTTTCACATTTCAACTATTGCTTTGATTTATACATAGGACAAAATAATGAATGAGCCAACATTTAACAGAATTGTGTAGTCAAACCACTCCCCAGAAATTATTCCAAAGAGTTTATTTTGTATTCATGATTTGTTTTATCCTGTTCTATGCCTTTCAAAAACATATTGCTAAATTCTTCTTATCTATTCATTTCCAAAAGTGTAATACATTCTCTTTCTTTTTCACACTCAAACACACATGCGCATGCACACACACACACAACATAATTCATACTAGTATTACTAGTATTTCAGTCATACACATACTGTTGATTGGTGGACTGATAAGTGATTTGGTGAATATATATTCAATTCAATTAAAACACTTAAATTTCTGCAAATGTTTTGTTCTTATACAGCTAAAACATCAGGCCAGCAAGTTAATACAAATATTATATATTTTTTACATGTTACTAAATAACTGAATAGTACTTCAGAAGCAAAATACCAGCATGATAGATTATTGGCCTCTAATAAAGATGCTTGAACATTATGTCAAATAGATTATATCCTCTCTTATCCCAGTCCCAACTCACTATCATTTTCCCTTCTTCTTTAAAAAACTTTTTTTAAAAAAGTGAATTAGATAGTCAAGCAGTTCAATCTTTTATAGACTTAAGCCATTAGAAAAAAATAGTATCTTCAAAGATTATGTTTAACTTTATTCCAAACAAGTAAATATAGGTTATCTATTTTTAATAATTTATAAGAGTCTCATATTAAATTTTGATCAACTAAAAACAAAGATGTGATTGCACTATTTATCCTCAAAGTATTTTTGAAAGTTTAGTGTTAGACAGCATTGCATTCTAATTGTAAATTTAGAATGCGATGAAATGAACTCATACTCCCTCTATGTAAACTAGTCTTTCTGGAGAGTGGGGCTGGTGGAAGAGAGAAATGTCTGAGTGTCTGTGAGTGGGACAGTTTGTTTGATGGAAAAGCTAAGGAGCTACAGAGCTGGCACCCTGTGGGTTAAAGGAAGAGACTTCTCTGGAGCAGGTGGAGGGGTTAGGCTCTCTGGAAAGCAGGACCCAGGCCTGTGACTGCAGGTCTGATTCCTGAGCCTGGGAATTTCTCTTTGCCTGCCTCAGAGTGAAAAGGCACACTTTGTATGAGCACTCCTGCTCCCTCCCCTTGGTCCAAGTTTTACAAAACAGAAGCCAGGAAAAAAAAAATACCCAGGGCTCCCCCAGTTCATATTGAAAAGAAATCCATTTTTCACTCATCAGATAACAGCGATCAGTGACTTGGGTAACCCAACTTCCCTTCCCCGTGGCCCTTCATAAGAAAAGCCCGGTTCATTCCATTAGGAAATCAGTGAGATGAATCGTAATGAAAAACCATGAAATTCTGCCAGGATTTAGCAAAGACCATGAATAGCCCAGCTTAAAAGTTGAATTTCTTGTTTTCCTTCCTGTGTGGCTCTCTTTGAAAAGGCAACAAAAATGGTACATTTGGGGCTTTTGGACAACCCATCGCAGAATAGGAGGCACTGCCAAGTGGTTAAGTTCATCCTAGGTAACCAAAGCTATGGGGGCATTAAGAATAAAATAACCAGAGGGCAGACCTGCAGAGGAAGACAAAGTAACACTTTGGGCTTTCTAGCCACAGCAGTGAGGGGAGGGAAGAGAAACAGCAAGCACATTGGGCTCAGGGTCCGGACAGAGTCAGGCGTGCAATCACCCACCCACCTACCCACAGTGAGCTATGCTGTTGGAGCTGCTGTAACATGACATTCACGTCCCCAAACTAACTATGCTATTCATGATTGACCCCAAAGACCAGAGAAGTTTCAGGAAAAATAGGGGCCTAATGCTCAAAAACATTAGTAGTTCATGAAAAAACATAGGAACCTAATAAAAAGGGCAGCACAGTCTCAACACATGTTCGGCGTCAAGGAATACATCGATGCCACAGGAAATATGAGGACAGATTGCACTTTGCCTTGAGAAAACCTGAAGTTTACCTGTGGAAGTGGGCCTTGGAAGGGAGATTTGTAACTTGCAAATCTTGTTAGGGGGAAGTAGTGGAAGAAAGGTGATCTGAAATTTGGAATCTGGTGGAAGGGTGTAACTCCAGGTGCAGGTGAGCTCATGCCACACAGAGGGTATTGGGGATGCTGGTGAAGGTGGAAGGTTTCTGTGTGTGTGTTTTATTCATTTTAACACAGCTCAATTGAACTGGGTGCCTTTTTTTTTTCTATTTCTTTATTTCTTCATTGGTATTAAAAAACTGGATATCTCAGGTTCCAACTCTTTAATATCTAAACAAATCAAGAGTTAAGTGTTTTTGATTCTGCAGGTATTTCCAGATAGGTGCTTTGTGTTGTGTAGACAAATCAACAATATGATGGTGATAATATTTCACCTGTCGCTAATGTTACTTTTTATCTTCTCAATGTAGAGGGCTATAAATTCGGTAGTTAAAGAAATTGTTCAAGAGCTTCTTTTCTTCTTGTGGGATGGAGGGCCTTGTTGATTAGGCTAGATTATCCTTCCAACTCCTCTTCCAGCTTTTATCCTTGGTTTTTCATTTTTCCATGTGTTCCAGATCTTAATTGTGTTCTATAGCCTATCATCTTATTATTGTTATGTTCTGAAAGTTTATCTAGCAACTTGTTACCTTCTGAATGATCTTTCCTTGTTGTTCACTCAAAGTTGGAGTTTGTTATTCTCGTCTTGTGGGTTTTCTTTTCCGTCTCAAATCTTGAACACCAGTCGACTTATGTAAAATACACAGAGCAAATGTTTTTTTTCAGTATATCTCATTTGGTTTCTCCACATTGTTCAGAGTTCAGTATCTCCTCAGTCTAGGAGTTCTACCCACTCTTTGGGAAGGATTTTACAAGAGTCCAAGGTAAATATGAAACAACAGGAAGACCCACACCATACTTGACCCCGTTTACATCATTTTTTAACTGTAATCAAACAAAACAACCTGCAAACATGCACAAACGTATGCACACCACAGACCTTCTTATAAACATCCCTTCTGTAATTAAATTGATTCCGGAGTAATTTGCTAAGACAACCAGTTCCAAAGGTCATTTCCCAAACTTCCTGCCCTTGGAAATGTTGCGTGCTCATACTATGCATCAGTTTTATCACCACATAAGAATATTCTTCTATTTCAAACCAGAAACAGAGAGCCAGTGAATGAAAATAAGCGGAAAAGCCCACCACCGTGGTAGAGGTAAGTGAACCCAGATTTCTAGAAATAAAAGAAAGCTGGGGTTTGAAGGATTTGTTAAAAGACTTCTTGCTATTTTGTTCCAAAGCCTACAGACAGCAACAGGAAGTTGTGCCATCCAGGGTCAGAGGCCGTGGATTGATCTGGACGGGATGACAGATGAGTAACATGGGAAAGATCCAGGACCAGAATCGAAAACCAAAAACAAAAAACAAGTGGAGGAAAAGTGTTCTCCATGCTAATAAACTTGCCAAACAGAATGTTTTGTGATTTTTTTTTTGGGGGGGGAGGGGTATAAAAGAACTTGGAAATTTTAGAGAAGTTTTTAAATTCTTTTACATTGTTTAGGAAAATATGTTTTCTTGAATGTAAGTATCTACCAATCAGTCACTCTCAGGCCCTTCCTAAGGGATTCTGTACCACTACAAGAAGAGACTATATTAAAACAATATTTGAACCAAGAAAAAAAAAAACGATATTTACTTTCTAGAACTAAAAGGAAACCTGGGCATGCTTTATATGGGGGTGGGGATGAGGTGTGATTTCACTGAAGGTATTAAACCTCCTACCCATATTTCATGGAGGAGAAAGGTAGCCATTTCATATAGAGCTCCTCAGTTTATGATGAGGTTTTATGCTGATAAATCCATCATAAATTGAAAATTCACTTACTATGCCTAACCTACCAAACATCAAAGTGCACCCAAATATATCTCAGATGTGCCAGGAACATTCACATTCGCCTACAGTTGGCCCAAACCATCCAACGAACGTAAAGCCTATTTTATGATAAAGAGTTGACCAGCTTGCATAATTTATTAAGTGCAGCACACCGTGGGGCATAGTACCATAGAACCCTCATGGCTGCATGGCAGACTGGGAGCTGCCCTCTCTGCTGCGGCCCAGCATCATGAGGGAAGATCATACAGTGTCTTACTGCATGTCTTTGCCAGGAATAGATCCGACTTCAAGACTGGAAGTGCAGTTTCTCCTGAATGTTTCATTCTGTGGTGAAGCCGAAAAGAATGATAAGTCAAACCATCCTACTTTGGGGACCATCTATATTTTGCTTGGTCAGAGCAACACAATTTAGTTTCATAAACCATAGATGACTAGGGAGTCACTTTTCTTTTTTCTTTCTGGAAATCAGAGACTATCAAAGTCTGAAGTTTGATTGTTGTATAACTGTTCCAATTCTTCCAACATTGCTGTCTGAAGTTTTAAACAGGAAAGGGAAATAAATAAGTTCTTAAAAAATGAAATTTAAAAAAAAATGGAAACTCAAATTATCAACGGCCTGCCCTTATTGGGTTACTGTTGTCATGTAATTCTCATGTGATTTTAATTACCAGCATGACCAAGATATTAGAGTAGGGCATCATGGCCAGACTACAATATTGCCTAAGGTGATTTGTTTAAGGTGGGGGACACTACAGATGAAGGAGCCATAGTTACACCAGAGGCAAGAACTCTGAATTGTGTAGTGTATTTGATTTGGCAGCATGGTCTCACGCCCACTCATTTGACCCAGCTCAGGTATCAGTAATTGGAGAAGAGCAGAGAACGGCGTAATCAGCTAAAACTTCTCATGTCTGCTCTGGTCTAAGCTTGTGACAGGTGATGTGTCATATAGACCCTTGGAGCAGAGTAGCTAAGAAATAAGAAGAGCCTTGTGGTGAAAAGCCAACCGAAATCCCCAAATGTCAGTACCAGTTATTTCAGTATGGGGTAGGGGTGGGGCAGTTGGGAGAAAGAAAGAGAGAGAGGAGAGGATAAAACTGTTGAAGTTACTTATACTCAGAAGTCCTCATCACGTCTGCTTTTATAGTTTGTTTGTTTATATATATATATATATATATTTAAAAAACATCAGAAATTTATTAGTTGCTCAAAACATTACATTGATCTTGACATATCATATATGCCAGTTGCTAATTTTCCCACTCTCTCTTACCCTGGGTATCTGTATCTCTAATCTTCAAACTCCAGCTCCATCAAGTTCTTGGCTGGGAGCTGTAAGACCTTGAATGATTTGTTTGTTGGCACGACCCCAACCCTGCTGATGCTCCACCTGTTCTTCTGGAACTTCAACCCTTTCCTTATGAAGTGTGACTTTTTTCTCCTCTTTTGGTCACCAAATTGTGGGTCAATGTAGCCTCTGCATAAGGTCCATCCTCTAACCAGATTAATTACCCAATCCAAACCCACTTCTTATCTATGCTACCACATGGGCTCATGAAAGGGAATACAGGTCGAGTACCTGATACATAGCCAGCACTTTGAATATATCAGTAAGTCATTGTGTTAATGAATTTGTTTGGCAAAGACAAAGTCTTGAGTCATCTGAACATACACATGGGATTGTGTTTGTGACAGCACCCATGCTCACGCACCATGATAGACAGAGAGCAAGCAGCTACTTTCCCTCCACAGTCCAGAGTAGACAGAGCAGCTTCCACTAATAACCATTTCCCCTGCTTATTTCTGTGAGAAAGATGGTGCACAGAGGACCCTGGGGCATGTGATTCTGATATATGATCAGGATTCATTCTACTTGAGTCAAGGAATGAGCTTTCCCATCATTTAGTTGTCCTAGAGCAAAATAAAAATATATTTTTAAAAAATTTTCAGTTTTTAAAATTTGTATTTTTATATTATATTGAAAACATAATATTGAGGTTCATTTAGATGTAATCATATATGCATGGAATATAGTTTGCTTCATTTCAGTTCACAATACTTTCTTTTTCTTTTTCCCCTCCCTTTTCTCTCCCCCATTGCCCTTCCTCTCTTCTACCCTAAACAGACACTTCTCAAAAAAATGGCTGACAAATATATGAAAAAAAATGTTCAACATCCCTAGCAATCAGGGAAATGCAAATCAAAACTACATGGAGATTTTATCTCACTCCAGATAGAATGGCAGTCATCAAGAATACAAATAATAATAAATGCTGGTGAGGATGTGAGGAAAAGGTTATGTTCATACATTGTTGGGGGGTTTGTACAATCACTTAGGAAAGCAATGGAGAGATTCCTCAAAAGAATAGGATTTAAACTACCATATGCTCCAGCTATCCCACTCCTCAGTATTTATCCTAATAAACTAAAAAATATTTTTAACAATATTTTTGTGAAATATAAAAATATAACTCTTGTTGGGATTAATTATGAAATAAAATAAAAGTAAGCTTTGGATCATTTCATTTAATCTCATTCAACAGCTGACACGTCTGTGTTTTGGGGAGTTCCCATAGAAATTGACAGGAAATAACTTGTGTGGGAAAATAGTAGGTGCTTATTAAATTGGATTAGATTAGAGCAGATTAAATAATTAGTTAATATAGAGGAGAACAGCAAATTAGATTATATATTTCAGAAAACACTGGTCTTAAAATTGAGAAATTCAGCATGTGGTCTCAAATTTACCACTTACTAATTTGTGACCTTGAAATGCCATTTAACTCCTCTTAGTGTCAATTTTTTAGTTATGAACTTAAAATAACTAAATCCAACCCAAGTTTTTATTTCAGCCTAGAAATTCCACCATTCTTACATGAGTCCTTGTTACATTCTAATAATTTATTTGCAATTTTTGTGTCTATGTGGCAAAGCTATGACTTTAAATAGCTGCTTCTCTTCCTTTTCTTTCTTTTAACCTGCAAATTATCATTTTTAGTTATCATTTTAATTTAGTGGATTTGAATGAAATAAGCCAAATTACTTTACCTTAAAGGTGACTATAAACTTCAATTCTGATTTTTAATGACATTGCTGACTTCTGATATTCTGACAATCCTATCTCTGAAAATGAAGATAAAAATCTGCACTTGTTCAGCCTTAGAATTCTTCTCTCTGACAGTTATTTAATGTACCTCTGAAGCCTTCCTCCCAAGGTGAAATTGGATGGAGATGGTGGCATACAGAATAATGAAAACTGTGAGCATTTATAAAAAAATGGAGCAAGACACACCCTTATCCTGTCACCTAGATCACAGTAACTCTTTATTGTTGGTTGGGCTGATCGTGGACAGTGGGAGGCTTTTTCAAAACAATCGGGTGGAAAATTATAAGTTTAGTGAAACCTGAGAATGTGAACAAGAGTCCCAATGCCTGTTTGTAATGATGGCAAACAAGATGGAAATCCTCAAATTAAGAAGCCATGTTGTTGGAAAATGTTGGTGTGTACAGCTATATTTAACTATCTGTAGATAATGTTTACACACACACACACACACACACACATACACACACAGAGTCTTGCATTCAAACACAGTACTTCTCTGTATGTGTAAGAAATTAGAATACAGGTACTTTAAGCCAGCAGTGCTGGACCTTGAAGATGAATAGGATAGAGTCACTAAACTTTGGACTCCTTTTCATCTCCTTTACTGGGAAGGCAGGAGGGAGCAGAGTATCCTTCAGACTATGCTAATCTAAAAATTATATGCTAATACAGCAAACAATGAATATTCCCCATGAAGTTTAGAAAATCAAGGCAGGCAACAGAGCCTACTCTGATTCCTTTGATCTTTATGATAGTTCGATGACCACTCAAAAGGAACCCTCCAATAATACATTTGAGTATCTTTTGTCATAAGTGTTTTTTAAGGAAAAATTTGTCTTATGATAAGGAATAAAATTTATGTATGTTTTGTGTGTTATTATGTTTTTCCCAAATAGATTTTAAGACAATACAGCTAAAAAGAATTAGAAGAGAATCACAGGAGGAAAATGATCCACGAGGGAACAATCATCTGGAGCTATGAATGGCAGCTGTATTCTATGCGACATTGCTAAGGGTTAAGCAGTCTACGATGTGCTCCATTGTTATCTTGTGCAATCCTTATAACCTTGTGAGTCAACACAAAATTATTGCTCCCGTTTCACAAATAAAAATATATAAGCCTGAAGTTGACTTCAAGGTCATATAGCCAATAAGGGCCCCGGTTCTCTTCATCCGTGACTTCCCTCCTGTTCAGTCTTTGACATAAGATACTTGGGGAGGACTAGAAATAACTTTGCCTGTCCCTCCACCGTGAGAAGTTTCCTCTTGAATTAAAACTAGTTTGTTTTTCAGGTATCCTACCAGGAGGAAGAAACACATTAGCAGAGACCAGTGGATGGCCTGAATTTTGCGATTATCTTGAAAACAAACAGGAACCAAGGCACGTCACCTTCCTTTAGGGTCTCATCTTCACCTTGAATGGGCCGATGTGCTCTGTGGGTCATGTTTCTTCCTGGAGTTCTCACCGTTTCCTTAAGCCTTCTTTTCCTCTGCGTGTTGGAGTAGGGATTCTGTGGTCATAGAAGTGATTTGCAAGGTCATCCTGAGGAAACACCCAGCTTTGTTGAATCAGGCACACTCCTGGAGGTCAGACGGGGCACTTCATTCATTTCCTGGAGTTCCTCTCAGCCCTTGAAACTGATCCTAATCTGGAAGTTCCTGGATATTCTGAGCACCCCAACTGCAGTGTCCTTGTGGAAAGCATCAACTGGTTCTAGGGAATTATTCTAATGAGATTTTTCTTTTGACAATGTAATGATCAAGTTGAAATTCAAGAACTTGAGGAGATCTCACCAAAGACAAAGACATGAAGAGGATGATCTTACTCACTTCAAAGTCTGCACAAGGGGTAGTCCCAACCATGCAATCCTTAACAAGATTTTAGTATTTACCAGTTCTTTATAGTGACATCCCCAGAGGCTATTTCCATTCAAACAATATCTATGATAATTTCCAATATCACTGGAATGCTTATTTTGCACTTAATTTTCAAAGCCATGCTATTTGATGTTATTGTATCTTAATAAAATAAATATACCTCACACCCCCCACATACACACCTTCCAACAGAATTTGTTTCTGATTTATGAATTGATTTCCAAATAAATCAAATTTAATTATCTTTTTAAATGAATTGCCTTTATTGAAAGGCATATCAGGGCATGTAGGCAAGCAACCAAAGAAAATCTGATTTTATGGTCATGGGGCATCTTTACTAAGCATAAAGAAAAAGTAATAATCATTGCTCTAAAGACCCTTGAAGGCTTAGCAACCTCAATATCCTACATTAAGTAAGGTAGGGAGAGAGAAAGAGAGTGAGGAAGGGTGAGATAGAGAGAGAGAGAGAAAGAGAGAGGGAGAGAGAGAAAGAGAAAGTTAGGAAGGAAGGAAAAGTGTTTTCATCCATGAAGTAAGGGACACATTGCACATTTAAACTTTACATTAGAAGTCAAAGGAATTATTTGAGTTCAGTTAAAATATGCTAAGATTATCTTCATTATTAGTTACTATATTTTGAAATCCGTACTTTGAGTTTACTTTTTAAAATAGGAAGGTTCTCCTCTATTAGCCTATTAATATGAGAGCCACTTAGAAATTAATTTCTTTGCAATTTTTGCTTATATAATCTACTATCTGCTATTCAGAATTATCCATGTGGAATGTCAGAAAGCCAAAGATAGAATTTTGTCCCAGTAAGACCCGTATAACCCAGTTTCACTCCAAATGCTTTTCAATTTTCTCCTCTACTTACTTCTAAACTTTGGCCAATGGTGTTCCAGGAAGATGGGTTCCACACATCATCAGGAACATTAACAACCTGAACAGAGGGAACAAGCCTGGAGCATCAAGAGAATAGAACATGCCCGCACTAGAAAACCATCTGCCTCCTCTCTTTCCTTTATGTCTTTCTCCTTTCCCTGCCCAATGATCCCTTCTAAAGTCCCCAAACTCCTGGCTGAGGTCTAGGTAGAACTGAACAACAACAATCACACACACACACACACACACACAGGATAGTGGTCGGTGAGATGAGAACAACCATACCTTGAACTTCACAAAAACATTCATAATAAGAAGAGGATGTCATGGAAGAAAAAGAAACTTAATTAAACTGAGTTGGAGCCATCTCCAGAGGGCAAGCTTGGGTTCTTCCCACTCCCCTCCCACCGTCGCTGAATTAAGTATTGACACTACTGGAGACCAGAACTCATGAGGCCCTTGAAGCTTTGAGGTCTGTAGTCCCCTACTGTACCCTGATTTTAAGTTTCCAGGTTGCACTACTCCTCCCTACCCCTGACTTTGTTAAAACGAAAGGTCATTCGTACAGAGTGGGACAAATCCATGTATAAAAATATTGGAACAAACATTGGAAGAAATGGTGTAGCTCTTCCTCGTGGACTAGATTGTCCTGTGCCATTGAGAGAGTGTGAAGTCTGGAATGGTCAGGTTTTCTGCATGACCAACTTACTCTGCCCCTGCCTTTTTAGCAAGTCCCCTCTTTTTTTCCATGGGAAGTGTGGGTTCTCATAGCAAATTGTTCAAGACTGTATTATCATGTTTACATCTATAAATTCTGAGTACTTCATGTCTGCAAATCTCATTGACCACGAACTTCTCAAGACCCTGGCTCAATCACCTTAGTACCCACTACCCACCCTACTCTCTGCCTGTCACTCTTTGTGGGAACCAGGAGGAAGCAGGCATTCAATATAGTTTTTTAAAACAGAAGTGAATGAATGAAGGACCATTGGTTGTCCCTAAGGTGGATTAGTGCCTTGTCCCTTGCTGAGGGCCATTACCAAGTAGGTATGACGCATCGTAATCCTTGCCAGTGTACCCCATGTTAAATGGACTTGCCTTGGAAATTTGCTGCGACCTTGCTTGTGTGTTTGAGAAAGGTGACCCTGCTCAATCACCAGGGTGGATCCAGGATTAGGGCGTATTCCTGCAGGAAGTATCTCCGTCCTTGGTTTTAGGGCGTGACAATAGGAGTTTTAGGGAAGTTGAGGTTGAAGATTATTGATGCTGGGATTAGGGTGTTCCTGCTGCTTGTTCCCGTTGAGTTCTCGTGAGATTAAAATGGGATTTGGAAAAAGCCTCGTGGAGTAGGATTTGGGATGGGACATATTGGAATTGCCCCTGAACGTGTGTGGAGGCTGGTGTGAGATCGGGAATAAAGAATTGCTGTTTGAACCTCCAAAGCTGTGTGGTGGCTCGTGATTCTGTGCCAAGCCGAGACATTGGCACTTGGCATTTGGCAGTCCCTAAGGAAGAATCTGGCACGTGTTATTTTACAGCTCTCCTTCTCCAGAAGGGAGGTAGACACCAGGAAATATGAGTCGCTTCCTCCGTCTGACTCTATTCAATCCTTCTTCTTGATGATGAAGCAAAGCTGCAGGCTTCCTGTTTGTTGAAGACAGATCTGCTTGCCCTGGGCTGCTTTTTGCAGGCTACCGCTGGGTCCTCCACAGGCCCCTCACACAGACACAGCACTGGCTGTACTGCTGCAAGGCAATCTACGTTGTGGAGCCTACGGAATGGCCTTTCAGGAGCTGGCGATGTAGCTCGGTGGCACAGCATTTGCTTAGCAGATGTGAGGCCCTGGTTCAATTACCAGCATTGCAAAAAAATAAACGTAAAAAATAAAAACAAACCAACAAAATTAAAGATGGCCTATTTCGCTTAATGAGCCAGACTCAGAGTGGGTTGAACATTTTCTCTCACATGAAGAAGCTAGGGCAAAATAAGGGGCTAAAAGCACCAGGGTTGTGGGGCTGGGGAGATTGGATATCCAAAGGATATAGGAATATAGGGAAGAGCAGTGGAGTAGAAGAAGGAGATTGAGGGGGAGGGAGGAGGGACAGAAAGGGGATATATGTATCATGATCTTGTTAAATTCTTTTCGCATTTCTTCCCCAGTCAAAAATAAATATATAAACAGCAAAAGGAATTACCAGTAGAGCAGAGGAAAAAAAAAACAAAACAGGGGGAGGTGAAAGGAAAGTGACCACAACACTCGGAGTGACCAAAAGATCTTTATTGCAGCAGTGCAACAAAGAGAAAAGAAGGAAGGAAAGAGAGAGAGAGAAAGAGAGAGAAAGAAGAGAAGAGATGAACAGGGAGAGAGCAAGAGCAAGAGAGAGACAGAGAGTGCACGCAAGAAAGATAAAGAGCAAGAGAGAGAGAGAGCAAGAGAGAAAGAGCAAGAGAAAGAGAGCAAGAGAGAGGGGGGCCTGGCAGGAGGGAGTTTTTATAGCCCAAATCTAATGGGGCCTCTGGGTCTGCAAGCTGCCTTGTTGGCCCAAGGGGGGTTGAGTGCTCAGCCTTGAGCGGGACTTGACACAAACAGGTGATAAAGGACCAGATAGAGGGGGGTTTGAGTGCATGGGCTATCTTGCAGCCAACATCTGTTCAGCCTGCCCTGCAGACAACACAGTTCAGCCTGCTCTGCACCCAACAGGAGGGAAGAAGGGAGGGAAGCAAGGGGTAACACAAACCAAAATGAAGTAAATCAAATTCCATGCATGTAAGGTTTTGTCAAAATGAACCCAACTAGTAGGTGTATGTGTTATGTTCTAGTAAAAAAAAAAAATGTATTCTAAAAAAAGATGACCTTTATTTGTTCATTTTTTTAAGTCGTAGATGGACACAACATCTTTATTTTATTCATTTTTTTAATATGATGCTAAGGATTGAACCCAGTTCCTTAATGTGTGTGAGGCAAGTGCTCTACCACTAAGCCACAACCCTAGAATCCCCCTTTTCTTCTTTTTTATTTAAAAATTTAAAAATAAATTATTTGCAACCAATATGCTTTGAAATTGGTCCTGGGACTCAGAAAGAAGAGTACAATGACACCTAAAATGTTAGTTATTCATGGTAATTAAACACCTTCAGAGGTTTTTTTTGCCCCCCAAAGACTAAATGTTCTTTAGAATGCAAGCTGATTTACCTGAATTGACGTTTCCCACTACAGCCATGATTTGTGGTAGGATTAAAATGATAAAATTAGATAATTTGACTTTTTAAGGTCAATCAATATCATTTTTACAAGAATGTCCTAGAAGGAAAAATACTTCATCGGTCAGAGGGCTCCTGGTACAAGAGGAGTATCTACCATCCGGTTTAGAAGACTCTCCTTGAAAAATTTATCACGAGAGACCTGCCCTGGGAAGAAACAGGCTTCCAGACAGTTGGCACAAGTAGAGAAACAGAGTTACAAAATGAAACTGTCTTAATACTATTAAGGCTAAAGTAACAACCCCCACTCCACACCGGTGCTGGGGATTGAACCCAGGGCCTTGGGCATGGGAGGCAAGCACTCTACCAACTGAGCTATATAACCTCAGCTACTCTCCTTCTTTATTTTAATTAATTAATTTATTTATTTGCAGCACTGAGAATTGAACCATGAGCTGCATCCATCCCAGGCAAGCACTCTAGCCACTGACCTCCATCACAACCTTTTTTGAATTTTAATTTGAGACAATTTCTCACTAAGATGCCCGGACTGGCCTCAAACTTGAGATCCTCCTGCTTCCGAATGCCCAGTAGCTAGAATTATGCACGTGTATCACCACACCGGACTGTGAAGCTACACTTTTAATTTTCTCCAAATGTAAAGAAAATTTTAATGGCTGAAAGTCAAGGCTACAGTACTGCCAAAGGTGTATGGAAGTAATACAAAGAGTTGAGCTTCTGTATAGGACCCAGCAGCTCCCACAGTGAAAACTTAGCTTGCTTCAATTAATCTTACAGCTGAAGGAATTTGCCTCTGGGTGGGTACGGGCAAGTTGCCAGTGCACTGTCCTCTTGATGATGTTCTGCATTAAAGAAGAAAAGTTTCAAGGATTTGCCCAGGTAGGTGAGTCCCCTAAACTGAGAGAGAGAGAGAGAGAGAGAGAGAGAGAGAGAGAGAGAGAGAGAGAGAGAGATGTGCACGTGCCCTGGATCTTACTGCTTCCAACTCAAAAAAAAAAAAAAATTTTGAAAAGTAAGGAACACTTAATGGTTTAGGAGAGGAGAATTATCTGAGCTCTGTTTCTTACCAGCACAAAAACATCACTGGTTCTTCTACAATATTAGGATAAAAATGAATCAGAACAAAGATTATTATGAAAGAGGCTTGGGGGAAATCCCTGATTTCATCACCTGAAGTGATTATAAATCTACAAAAACAACAAGAGAAAACAAAACAGCTGTACAACCCTCTGGTCCTGGGTAGGTGTGTTGCCCTCTGACTCTGCAGATGCTAATCCATTCATCTCATTTAAACCCTTCCTGCAACATTCATAGGTAAGAGAGGGGATTAAAAAGGCCACACTGTGAGCCTTCAGCATTTGTAGTAAGTACTCAGGGTGGAGATCTGATCAAGAATTTACCCAACGTTATGGGAAGGATCTTTTGAAAAGTAGAATTTGAATGTTTAATTCTGTTTCTGTTGACTTAAGAAATTATCTAGAAATGCTTATTTACAAATGCATTTTCCTCCTGCTTTTTTAGCTTATTGCCCTAGGAATTAACTATTTCAAATATTCTATTCTTCATAATGTCATACAGAGATTTATCTCTAATATGATTAATCAACTTCACTATGAAGTAGTAGCTATGAAAAAATATTAGAATCAGGGATTCAGCATCCAAGTCCAGGAATATTAAAATATTATGGATGCGTACTCTATGTAATGATCTTATATTTCTAGAGATGTACCTCTCTCACATTAGAACAATGTACCTCTCATGTTAACTAATAAAAATTTTAGTGGAAATCTCATCAGTTCTATCTAGCACATAAGAAGTTTGGACGTTGACATTTTGTCCTCACAACTCAAAAAGTCAAACAAAATTAAAAATGAATGACTCCTAGATCCATAAGAGAAAGGAAGTTACAAGAGTAAACCATTGCCCCCAAATTGGATAGATCAAGAAGGTAAATAGTGAATGATTGTGCTTTTTGGTTTCAGTACAGTGTTCAATAAATTATATGAAATATTCAATTATTTATCAAAAGATAGGCTTTATGTTAGATGATTTCCCCAGCTATGGTTCATGCAAGCATTTCTGAGAATATTTAAGATAGACAGGGTGGTGCATTAAATGCATGTTTGACTTAACATTATTCTCAAGGTGCACTGGGTTTGTCAGGATACAATTCTGTCATAAGTTGAGGAGCGTCTGTACACTGGAGTGTTCTGTCCTTCTCAACAAGGTCTGTCCTTGGGAGAAACTAATTTAATCAGAACCTAAACTGTTAAGGTTTTATCACAATCAAACAACCTGAGGGAGGAGAAATACTCAACACCAGTCCCCTCTAGTCATCCTGTTGCAGCTAAGGTAGGAGGAAATTGAGAAGCACATGTAAAATTCACCTTCTGGAGGCACAGTGTCACGATTTAGATATGAGTTGTCCCTCAAAAGCTCCTGGGGTGTGTGTGTGAATAGACAGCCTGCAGAATGGGAGAAAATGTTTACCATAAGCACATCAGATAGAACACTAATGTCCAGAATGTATAAAGAACTCAAAAATCTTAACACCAAAAAAAAAAAAAAATAATAACCCAATCAATAAATGGGCCAAGGAACTGAACAGACACTCCTCAGAAGATGATATACAATAAATCAAACAATATATATATAAAAAGATCAACATCTCTAGAAATTAGAGAAACGAAAATCAAAACTACTCTAAGATTTCATCTCACTCCAGTCAAAATGGCAGCTATTAAGAATATAAACAACAATAAGTGTTGGCAAGGCTAAGGGGAAAAAGGCACACTCATACATTGCTGGTAGGACTGAAAATTGTTGCAACCAATCTGGAAAGCAGTATGGAGATTCCTTGGAAAACTTGGAATGGAACCACCATTTGACCCAGCTATCCCACTCCTTGGTTTATACCCAAAGGACTTAAAAACAGCATACTATAGTGACACAGCCACATCAATGTTTATAGCAGCACAATTCACAATAGCTAAATTGTGGAGCCAACCTAGATGCCCTTCAGTACATTATTGAATTAAGAAACTGTGGTATATATACACAATGGAATATTACTAAGCATCACAAAAAATAAACAATAAAATCATGGCATTTGCAAGTTAATGAATGGAGATGGAGAATGTTATGCTAAGTGAAGTAAGCCAATCCCCCCCAAAACAAATGCCAAATGTATTCTCTGATATGAGGATGCTGATCATGATAGAGGATGGGGGAAGGCATGGGAGGAATGGAAGAACTTTGGATAGGGCAAAGCTGGGGGAGGGGAAGAAAGGGGGTAGGAAATATGGTGGAATGAGATGGACCTCATTACCCTAAGAACATGTATGAAGACACGGAAGGTGTGACTCTACTTTGTGTACACCCAGAGACATGAAAAATTGTGCTCTATATGTGTACTATGAATTGAAATGCATTGGGTTGCATTATTAGAATAAATAATTAATTAATTAAAAAGCTCCCGTGGGAGACAATGCCAGGTAGTTTAGCATGGAAATGATTGGGTTAGGAGAACCTTGATTTAATCAATTCACTAATTCACTTAAATGGATTAACTGGGTGTGACTGGAGGAGGTGGGTCACTGGGGATGTGCTTTTGGGTCTATATTTTGTCCCTAGTGAGCAGAACTCTCTCTCTCTCTGCTTCCTAATTGTCATGCTCTGAGCTTCTTTGTTCAACTACACCCTTCCTCCATGATGTTCTGCCTCACCCTGGGGCCCAGAGCAATGGGGTTGGCTGTTGATGGACTGATACCTCCGAAACCTCAAGTGCCAAATAGGCTTTTCCTCCTCTAAAATTGTTCTTGTCAGGTCTTTTGGTCTCAGTGGTGAAAAAAATGACTAAACACATGTGCTCACTAAGACCAAAAGACCCAACACATTTTCACCATGTTACTAAAGACTAATGTATGACGTTTCCTGTTATTCAGTATATCATATCCATCTACCAACACAAACAATAATAACAAAAGACAAAACACACTGATCGAAGAGAGAGAACAAGCATTACAACCAGACTCCAATATGGCAGGGAGGTTGGAATTATCCAACAAGGAATTTAAAACCACTGTTTCTATATACACTGATAAAAACTTATATATAGGTCAAATGAATAACCTCAAGGATATAAGGGACATGAGATGGGAATTAGGATACTTTTGTTATTATAATATCCTCCCACTACCCATGAAATAGAATAGTATTATTTGAAAGTAGTCTTAGATTAATTGCACATGTATGTTGATAAGTCTAGGACAACTACTGATTATATGAAAGGCTCAATTGAAACCTTCCAAAGGCAGAAAGAGTTAGAGACCAAAACAGGAGCAAAAAGCAAGGACAACAAATAGAAAATGTTAACAATTATGGTAGATGTTACTCAACTATGCTAATAATCACTTTGAGTATCCATGGTTTAAGTCACCCAATTAAAAGACATGTCAAAGTGTATCAAAAGTAAGATCCCTGAGGATCGCCTTCCATTTCCATGCGGTTTCCCTTCTCACTCCCTTTCCCTCCCACCTCTCATCCCTGTTTAATGTAAATCTTCTTCTCAAACTTTCGTCCCTACCCTGTCCTTGTTTACTAAAGGAGGGGTAAGACAAGATAATACAAATTGAAGAAATGATTTACAGTAGAAGGGGTAGAGAGAGAAAAGGGGAGGGGAGGGGAGGGGAGGGGGGATAGTAGAGAATAGGACAGACAGCAGAATGCATCAGACACTAGAAAGGCAATTTGTCAATCAATGGAAGGGTAACTGATGTGATACAGCAATCTGTATACGGGGTAAAATTGGGAGTTCATAACCCACTTGAATCAAACTGTGAAATATGATGTATTAAGAACTATGTAATGTTTTGAACGACCAACAATAAAAAAAAAAGTAAGATCCCATTATATATTGTCTATGAGAAACTCTCCTTAAATATAAAGATATATAGAGATAAAATGCAGACAGATAGAAGAAGATATATTACACTAACATAAAACCAATGTAGGAGTAGCAATATTAATTTCAGGCATAGTAGACTTGAGAGCAGATAAAATTATCAGGGGTAGAGAAGGGCATTGCACAACCATGAAGGAGTCAATAAGATCATAATAATATGTATGTACCTAAAAACAAAGTGAAAAACATGTAAAGTAAAAATTGATAGAACTACAAGAGATTCAGGTAAACCCTTATTACAGCTAGAGACTTCAGCATTACCCTATTGGAAATGGACAGATTCAAGAAGCAGAAAATCATAAGGAGAATGTGATGGTTAATTTCAGGTGTCAACCTGGCTGGATTGAAGAATGCCTAGAGAGTTGTCAGAACATCCTTCTGGATGTGTCCATGAAGGTGTTTCCAGGGAAGAATGACATGTGTGTCAGGAAATTGGGTGAAAATGATTTGTCCTAAATGGAGGCAGCACAAACCAATAGGCTGGGGTCCAGTTAGAACACAAAGGAAAAAGAGGAGGTTCACTCCCTCACTCTGCCCTCCATCCCCTGCAGGTACGTTTTTCTGCTGCTATTGCCCAGGGTCATCAGACTCCAGTTTCTTCAGTCTTTGAATGTTTGCATGGACATGCACACCTTAGGCCTTGACCAGGGACTTCGTAATGGTCTCTCTCTCTCAACTATTCTGAGACTTCTAGCCTCTTAGACTGAGAAGCTCCCTGTTTCCCTGTCTTTCCAACCTGCGGATAACCATTATGAGACCTTTCAGCCTCTGTAACCATACAAGCTAATCCAATAAGTGTCCTCATATCATTGCATATTGGTTCTAAGGGTTGTATTTCTCTTGTGAACACTGACACATTTTCATTCTAATACTGTAGATGACCGGGGGACATTTTCACACTGGTAATTGTCAAATGGTCGAGGAGAAACTCAAATGAGATGGAAGCGTTCAAGAAAAGTACTTAATACTTGTGGTATTTCATCTCTGGCTGGCTCTGGAGATTCAGGCCTCTGTTGCCAACAAAGGCCAGAAACACTGGGACAGATGGAAAGCCTCCAGCTCACCAGGACTCCTCACAGTGAGCCTCTGGGATTAAATTAGGTCATTTGGGTAGAGCCCTTTGGTCATATGCTGGTGGCTTTATAAGTGGAGAAAGTGAGATCAGAGGGGGAGGGAGAGAGAAAGAGAGAGAGAGAGAGAGAGAGAGAGAGAGAGAGAGGTACTCAGACTTCTTCCATGATGTCATGTAGCCAAGAAGGGAGTGTCCCTTCCAGGGTCTGTGCCATGCCATTTGGACTTTTAGTTTCCAAAACCATAGGCCAGAAAAAAAACTTTTTTTTTTTCTTTATGACATTGTTGGCCTTCCATATTTTGTTATAGCAAATGAAAAATGGGCTAATATGTCAAAGGCCACATAATTGGAAAGTGGCACAATTATCGTACGAACCTGGGCTGTCTGATTCTAGAACCTGTGTTCTTAAATCTTTACAATCTAAAATGCATTTAATGAAATAAAATTGAAGAAGAAATTTTAAAAAGTAGTAAGAAAAACAAAAGGGTCAATATAAAAACACAGGTTTTGAAATAGAAGTAGAAAATGTTAATAAATGTGAAAAAGGTTTGAACATCTGTCATTAGTCACACACACAGGAATGAATATACTGAGACACTGCAAAAAAAAAAAATCAAAATCTATGCAGTGTTTTTGTTTGTTTGTTTTCCTTTCCAAATGATTAAACTTAGAACTGGTAAGGTTTTGGGTAAGAATCACTTAGGCATTGCCAAAGTGCCTTCCAAAAATGACACACCAATTTACACTCCCAAGTGGCAAACAAATAAGAAGGCTTACAAGTATTTATAGTTTTGACCTAGAAATTCTACTTCTAGGAATCTATTCTAAGGGCAATTTTGGATACACAGAAAAAGTTGTAATCACAGAGATGTTTGTTGAATTTTTTTTTACTAAAATTGGGAAATTTTTGGAATAATTTAAATGCTCAGATATAGGAAAAATAATTGAATAAATTAATGCATACTTATAAGAGATTCTATTGTGTTATAGGATAGACTAGGGATTGGAAAATATAAATTGTCCAGTCCCCTATTGTTAATTTATTTTTTCCTAGTTTCTTGTATAAAGTTTTATTAAAACATAGCTCTGTTCTTTCATTTGCATATGGCCCATGGTTGCTTTATAATGCCAAGGGCAGAGTAGAATAGAATAGTTGCTGCAGGAATAGTATGACCACAAAATCTAAATTATTTATTATCTGACATTTTACAGAGAAGTTTCCTGATCTCTATTTCAGTCAGTCAATTAAATTGTATTTATAAGGAATGTTTAATGGCAAAGTCAAATGAGAAATTTGTAATTGTAAATGAAAAAGGAGCAGGTATTAATTGTGATCTACTAACATATTTACTAAGTAATGATGATGCAATTAATAACAGTATGGTACCAAAACAGTGGCTTGGGATTTCACAGTAGTGAATGGAATAACTCTACATTATGCTTTTAGGCTCATTTACATTGAATTATCTTATTTTTTGTGTGAATTCTTTCCTAGTCCTAGTAATTTCTGCTGTGTGCATCATATCTCTTTGCCTCTACACAAACAGTCCTGCACAAACATTCATCTGTGATAATTTATGAAAGTTGAGTCTCCAAACAGCCAGCAAGGCTGCTGTCTATGATGATGTCATCTACTTACCCTTAAAGGGCAATGTTTCTCCTCGCTGACTTCCTGATCCATTGACTACACTTCTCACACTGCATGGAGATCTGAAATTAGCTGGCTGACCTATTGGGTAACTGATGCCTGGAAAATTAGATCACTGTATTACTATGTCTGTTTTTAGGGTTTTAAGAAATTGCAAAGATGAGTATAGACCATCTTGAGCTGCCCCGCCTTTGAAAACAAACAGTGCCTGTCAGTTAATAAATCAGGAGGAAGGAGCTGACAGGACAGAGGTCTGCATTCACTTCTCTCAGTTGTTTTTGCCTGGTTCAGAAATCATTAGCACCTGATAGTGATTTCAATGCTTACCCACCGGGAAAGGCCAATTCCCAGGCCAGGTTTCCGTTAGATAGGAGATAATCTTTGCAGACCATACCTCAGAGGCAAGAAGGCTTGCAGAACTTCAGGAACCTACCCTGGTGCTTTGGCAGACTTGTCAATGTGTATTACATGTAGAAATGATACAATCACACAATGTCCCATAAGTCTAACTAATTACTTCTTTTGTTTGATTTAACAAGGTAGGATCATATCAAAGAGTAAGTAATGTAGTAACCTTTCAGAGTTTGTATAAAAGAATTGCCTGGAAGTGTATATATATAGATTTACAATTGCTTCCACTGATTGAACTAGAAAATGGAGAAATAAAATTAGGAACTTAAATACTGCTTTAGTACAAAATGTAGTCATCGTATGTTGTTACCCACATAAGAACAAATGTACAGATGTTATATTTGCTTAGACAACTGGTGTCTCAGACGTGGTTCCTTTTTCAAAAGCAAAATGGACAACACTGAATGTTCACTTTGTTGTTATGACGGTTCGTTTTGTTAAAAGGGTGTCTAACCTATCCTTTCTTGAAACGTTTTTTGTATACATGGCATGCCACAGGTATTCTGATATGTACAGTGAATGCAGAGAGTAACGCATGACAGTCTCATTTGTTGAGAAATTCAAAGTCCAAATAACAAGTGACAGTGCAGGACAGTGAGGACATAGAGTGAAAACTAAAAGGAGAGGCAGGGATGATGTCACTCAGGTAACTTAAGGAGTTTCTGGAGGAGAAAGGAGAGTTTTCTGGGTAGACAGGATGAGAGAGGTCATTTTAGGTAGAGGAAAACCAGGCACAAGAACGTAGGAGCATGAAATAGCTCAGAGTAGCCAGATTCTGTGGGGACAAAGGGAGAAGGAGAGGGAAAGGGAGAGGGAGAGGGAGAGGGAGAGGGAGGGAGGGAGAGAGAGAGGGAGGGAGGGAGGGAGAGAGAGAGAGAGAGAGAGAGAGAGAGAGAGAGAGAGAGAGAGAACAAAGAGAGTCTAGAGCATTACAAAACTTATGATCACAAGAACTCTGAGTGCCAAGATAAGGAGACTGAATTCATCTTCCAGCTAGCAGAAAGCCAATTAAAGGTTTTGTTTTGTTTTGTTTTTTTCCCCTAACATTTGAGTAGCATCAATCAGGCAACACTATAAAAGAGGGATTGATTTTTTCAGAGGAGAATTGGAGACCGAGGCCACTAAGATACCCCAGCAGTAATAGAGCAGGGAGATGTTGAAGCCCATGAATGTGATGAGCAGAAAAGCAATAATGAGAGAAGTTTAAAACAGCACCGTCCCATAGACTTAATAATGAGATTCACATGAGTAAGTTTAAATTTCCTAGTAGCCGAATTTTTAAAAGGAAAACAAAATCTGAAATTAATTGTAATAATGTATTTACTTAACTCAATACATCAAAAATATTGTCCTTTCGACATGTAATTCATGTTAAAACCATTAAAGATGTATGTTAGATTCTTTTGGGCAAGCCAATGTGTATTTAAAAATGACAGCACATCCCAATTCTGGCCAATCACATTGCGAGGGCTCAGTCGTCATATGTAGTAGTATATTATTAGTATATTAGTGTCTGCCATCTTGGATGACACAGATTTGGAAAATAGAATCTGGAAGACACAATGATCAATTAGACTAATAATAATAATAATAGAAATATTGTTATAAGTTATTGAATACTACATCTGAGTAAGGAATACTTACCATATAATATTTCATTTGTACTTACCCAATCAGATAAGGTAGTTTTTTTTTTTTTTTTTTTTTTCCTGGCGATAACAGGCTTAACTAAACTGACCCAAGTCACATAGCTGACAAAATTTGGACGGGGTCTGTGGAATGGTATAGCTCAGACTCTTAACCATCTTATAATACTGACTTTGAAAAGAGGAAAAGGAATTGAGAGTGATCCTAGCCATTCTAGCATGGAAAGTCAGACTGAAGATGGTATTGATAATATTATCATTCATGGCTACTGCGGTTAAAGGAGAAGTCACAAATACGAAGAAGTAGCTAGTGAGCTATATTAATGTTATTGATGGGAAATTACAACTTCTCCCTACTATTTATTGTCTATCCTGTCAAACATGAAGATTAAGTCTCAAAGTAGAGCTATGTGTGTCTGTTTTGTTCTTGCTGTATCTCCAGTGCCTAGAACAGTGTCTGCAGGCATACCATGGGCACTCAATATAGATATTAAATGGGTAGATGGAAGGACAGCCAGTAGACACAACTAATAAAGCAAGGAGGTAAGAATTTCAGGCAGTGAATTTAGACACTGTTCTAGCCACTTGAGATAGCCATTTTTTCAGGTGGCTATTGACTGAGCACCCCCATTAAAAACATGGATACTGGGAAGAAAACAAAAACCTGGAAGGATGATAACTTGAGTGGGCTTTGCTGGAAGAGAATAAAATCACAGGAAACAAACTAAGAAAAGTCAGAGTGATGTAAAGAAAGGAAAGAATTGTGCTGAGAAACTTAAGACAGATATGAGTTTCAGAAGTAAATAGGCCCCACTGTCAAATAAAATATTGATCAACCACATATGGATTATGGTGAGTAATGGACTCATGGGTTTGGCAAAATGAAATTCAAGAAGAGCAGAATACAAGCTTCACCATCTCCCTATCTCACTTCTTCATCTATGGGAACCCTTATAAGTCAGTGTCATACAGCGTCACAAAGGGCATGCCAGCTAATCCTTCCAAAATCCTGTCCAGCTACACTACTGAATATTAAGCAGGCAGAGAAATTGGCCTTTCAGTTTAAATGCAATGTAATTGAATGTTCTTTAAGACA
The DNA here is from genome assembly GCF_045843805.1 of Urocitellus parryii. NCBI lineage: Eukaryota > Metazoa > Chordata > Mammalia > Rodentia > Sciuridae > Urocitellus > Urocitellus parryii. The sequence continues at coordinate 173,958,017 of NC_135537.1, read as the reverse complement.
TATGCTATTGGAACATGATTAAAAAGTCTAAATGGTACAGATTTATTTTTATATTTCTGAAGCATCTTTAGGAATAGAAATGCTAAAACTATGTAAACTTTGCTAACAACGATCATCTCTAGTTATTGATATTGTGGTTCTGCCTTCTCTTTTCCTCTCTAACCCCGGGATATCTATTCTATCACTTATTTGTTTTCAAATTCTGTATAATGTGCCTGCGTTGATTTTGTAATGGACAATCTTTGATTCGATTTTCAAAGGAGGAGGGTGGGGGAGAGTGATAGGCAGTAGCTGACAAGAGGTGCAAGGTGAAAAGTGGGTTTATTTGGAATGGCAGAAACGTCTTCGTGTTTATAACTGAAAGGAGGAAGGGAAGCCTGAAGATATGGACAGAAGGGGTCCCCAGTGGGGCAAGGTCTCGAGGAAAAAAGAGGGATACAATCCAGGAGCAAGGGTACAACTGGAAAATTGCTCCTGGAAAAAAAACACTTTTTTTTTTTTTTTTGTAGGAAGAAAGATATATGCATACTCCTGACAGAGAGGAGCAGAAACAGAGCCAGTGAGAGGATGCAGACACCTACCTCCTGGGAATGGAGGTTGGTGTCTGCAGAGGGCTTGAGACAGGTGGTCCATGGTAGCTGGTATGCAAACAGAGAAGCTAATGAAAGGCAAAGAAAAGCACACAGCTATCCAGCCCCAAGTGCCCACTGGAAGTAGAGACTCTACTTTTCAGAAGCACTAAGCTACCCATGTGCATAATTTTCTCTAGCCCTGCTCAGAAACCCGAGTACAGGAGCAGAGATACATTTAGGCTCCACATTCTCAGTGTTAAAATACCCAAAGGGAATGGGGGGCTTCACAAATTCATCAGTTGCCAAAAAAATATATGTGAAGACACTGGAGGATGAAAAGCCAAGAAGCAGCTCAAAAATATTTGTGAGCTCTCCTCAATCACTGAGGGCTCCTTTCTCTGGGATCACGGAAGTGGCTTTAAACAACCATTCCCCCCCCTTTTTTTTTCCTAAATGATCTTCTCCAGGCAGCATGAATTCAGACCTTTGCATTCAAAGAAAGCAATCATCCTTTCTAGGAATTTTAGATGTTGGAGTGATCCATAAAGTAGTCATTGAAATACAGCAGCATCTCATTATTCTTGGTGTCCTTTCTCTCCACAGCAATGGAAAAACCTTCAGCTCCGGGTATGACCTTGCTAATCAGAATGAACAATGTCTTCCTTTGCAGGGGAATGCCATGGGGTCTTCCACATTTTCCTGCGGCCTATTGTCCTTTGCACGTATCATAATCTCTCAACGATCCTGCCTGTCGGGTGATTGTTCCAGTTTTATCTATCCAGTTCTTTAGCTTTTGTATATCTCCATTCCTTCTTGGAGCTAATCCAAAAAAAAAAAAAGGCCCCAGTCAAAAAGAATATTCACACCCAGCACCTTTCATCATTATCAAGGAAAAACAAGCAGGCAGATATCACAGCGCCTTCCAGGGTAGTGAGGTGATCCTGATGACAAAGCAGCACCTTAACGATACAAACGGATGAAGCAGGTTCAAGTTCAAGACCACAGTCTGCTTTCCTCTCATCATAGCAGGCCCTACTGAGAGATTACTCATTCTGAAACTTTACATTCACATTTTACATTTCGGATTATTTACATCATTCTTTTCCCATTCAAGGTTTTTTTTAAATCACCTATCCCTATCCGTCAAACTCCACAGTCTGCAGTCTGCATTCCGATGTGGATTGTTCACCTGGCCCCTAATTTTTTTTTTTTTTTTTTTAGAGAGAGAGAGAGAGAGAGAATTTTAATATTTATTTATTTATTTATTTATTTATTTATTTATTTATTTATTTATTTATTTTTCGGCGGACACAACATCTTTGTTGGTATGTGGTGCTGAGGATCGAATCCGGGCCGTAAGCATGCCAGGCGAGCGCGCTACCGCTTGAGCCACATCCCTAGCCCTGGCCCCTATCTTTAATTCCACTGCTCTCATCAATCCTTGGTGATGGAAGAGCAGGTTTACTTGTTATTTTTCATGCAGGCCACAAGCAGTACCGCCTCAGTGCCTTTGCTTATGCAGAATTGTTCTCCACAGTCACATTCCAGTCCCAACACAAGCCCATTCATTCTGGGGTGCTGGGGGGGGTGGACTCTGTAATTACTGAGCTTCTGTGATCACCACCTTCTCTGGACAATTCAAACTTAGAACCTTCTGGGGCTCTGTAAAAGCTCCACACTCCAAAATGGGGGTTGACAGAGGCTGGGGGATGGTAAGTTGGGGAGATTTTGGTCAGAAGATACAAAATTTCATTAGAAGAATCTATTGTACAGCACAGTGACTAGAATTAATAACAATATATTGTGTCCTTGAATTTTTTTTTTTTTTGGTAAAGTTTCACCAAACCACTGAGCCACATCCCCAGCCCTATTTTGTATTTTATTTAGAGACAGGGTCTCACTGAGTTGCTTAGTGCCTCACTTTTGCTGAGGCTGGCTTTGAACTTGATCCTCCTGCGTCAGCCTCCCGAGCTGCTGGGATTACAGGCATGCACCACTATACCTGCCATGCATCCTTGAAAATTGCAAAGAGAGTAAGTATTAAATGCTCTTACCCTTACAAAATGTTAAGTATCTGAGGTCATACAAATGATCATCAGACATTTCACAATGTATACATTGTGGTACATAAAAAGCATATGAAATTTTTATTTGTCCATTAAAATAAATTAACAAATAAAGTGAATAAGAAAAAACAAAATTATCAACCATTACCATAAAAAAAATGCACATGAGTAGAATCTCACACCAGAAGCTTATGATTCTCTTGTGCAGATTGGTGCTTCCTCAAGTTCAATGTGCACAGGACCCCTCCGAGAGCATTACTCAATAGTTAGATTCTGGTTCAGTAGGTCTAGGATACAGCTGGCAATCCCACTTTGAGACCACACCAGGACCACACCGAGTAGGAAGGGTGTGTAGGACTGGGGAATTTGTATTGTTATTATTTGCTGAACAATTTTGAGGCAACTTGCATAGGACCTGATATACATTTAGGAACTACCATCCATTGTTTTTTGGTGGCTAGCATGTATTCTCAGGTATTACGGCATGCATTTTTTCCATGATTGTGTTTGGCTTGTGTCCTCCACTAACTTATACTTTAGAGAAAAGAGAGCACCAACAATGTACCCCTTTGCTCTGTTCAGCTGGCCATGTGACTTGCAGTCAACACCCAAGACATACATATTAATGAAAGAAAAGAAGCGCTGTTCCTGCTTCAGTACAAAATTATCACAGAGAAAGAATTTCAAGGCTGCTGCAGCAATAAATACACCATGAAAAGAGGAATGATATTAATTTTGGAGAGTTCCCTTGAATTTTAACATATGTAGTTCCAATTAACTATGACAGGATGCACATTAAAACCCACAGCTCTGCATCTCTGGTGCCACTCACCTGAGGTTTCTCTGCTGCATTTATTATTCATGTGGCCAGGGATTCTTGCTAATTACCAGGTGTCTTGTTCCCTTCTGCCCACACCTGATTTCAGGATGTTGAGGTCAACGGCTCAGCTTTTCAAGTTCCCTCCATCACACTGCACCCTGGTTTGAACACCTGAAATGTATAAAATCGAAGGTTAACATGGATTTTATTTTGTCCTTTGGGGCAGGAAAATATAAAACCTGAGCTCCAGGAATGGCATATTTCCTGTTTTTATTGGTCATAAAACGTTCACAGCGGGAGCAGGTGGCACAGACAGAGTCACAGAATCAACTAACCTCTAGCACGTTTCTTTCCTCTGGGAGGGCCTGCCTCCCTTTCCATACTGAAACCACATTTGAACACCTGCACAGAAAACCCACTGCAGTGCTCAGAACCACTGTAAGTGTGCAATTCAGTGATTTCTATTAAATGCACATAGTTTTGCATTTGCCCCAATGATCTAAATTTTTGCCATTTTGATTATGATTATTATTATATTTGTTAATGGTTAATTCCTAGACCCAGAGAACCACTCATCAACTTTGTGTCTCTGTAGATTTGTATTCTCTGGACATTTCATCTAAGTCAAGGTGTGCTACCACATGACCTCATGTCTTCGTTCACTTAACATGGTATGTTGAAGGCTCATTCGTGTTACAATGTATCCTACTTATGTTATTGCCAAGTAGTATCCCTTCCTGTGGAAACATCACATTTTATCTATCTCTTCAGTAGCTAATGGAAAGTTGAGTTATTCCTACTTTAGGTCTATTATGACTAGGGCTTCTACGAATGTGCTTATATGTGATTTTATGTGGACCTTCACTTTATTTCTCTTGGGTAAAGGCCTACAAGTGGAAAATCTGGGTTGTATAGTAAATTTGCATTCACCCTATAGGGAAACTGAAAAAGTATACCATTTTACGTCTGCTAGCCATGTATGAAGAGTTGCTTCTGCTCTACATCTACAGAAAACATTGTTGTATATTTTATTATCGTCACTATCTTCACGGGAGTAGCATAGTATCTAACTGTGGCTTGCCCTTGCCTTTCCCTAATTACCAATGATACTGGGACATCATTTTATGGCATTTTATATCTTCTGTGGTGCAATATTTCAATTGGCTTAGCTTCTTTTTCATGTAAAACTTCCATAATGCTTCTTTCTCCAAACTGATCTCTCTTATATTCGTGACGACAATGTAAAACTTACAGAGACCCACTGCTCTGTGAGTAGAAAAGGACTTAATAATATTAATAGTGCATAGGGCAATAAATACATTTGGGGAAATTTATGTTTCATTTTACAGTGTACAATAAAAAATATTTTACTAACCTGAAGGTTTTCCATTAATTAACTCACATTTCTGTTGGCATGGCTCACTTTTTTTTTTCTTTTTAACATTAAGCTAAGCCATCACCCCACCCCCCATGATCCTAAACACATAGCAGCTATTACAGCAGGAGAGCAGATGGTGAAGGTTTCCATAAAAGAGAAAGGAAAACAGACTCGCCCAAAGAGAGGTGAGCAAACATAGCACACGAATGGTGAGAACTGAAATGGAGTGTCAAGTACAAATTAAAAATAGAAGCCATGACAACTAAACTTGTTTTGGGGGGAAAATGTCTCTTTAGAATATGGCTAATGAAAAGCGTGCACACATCAAGTATTATTTTTATTTGCTTTTGGAATGTCGCCATACAAAAGTATTTGTTTTTGTTCTTGTCCTTGTTTTTTCTTTACAAAATTATTGAAGACAATAGTAAAATAGAGTATAAGAGATGATCAAGGGCTGAGGTTGTGGCTCAGTGGCAGAGCGCTTGCCTAGCAGATGTGAGGCACTGGGTTTGATTCTCAGCTCCACATATCAATACATAAAGGAAAAAAAAAAAGATGATCAAGGTAATTTAATAACAGTCCAAAATTTTATAAAGGAATACCTTTCTTCTTATTTTCTCTTTAGGAAAGTTTAAAAAAAATTATGTAATCAAACAAGGAGATAATTATTGTTTTCTCCAATTTTCTTTTTGTGTACAGTAACAACAGCCAAAGGGAACCACCTGATATCTCTTTTTTCATTTTCTCCCATTTCCTCAATTAATAAAATGAGACTCTATAGGACAGTCACCATCTTTACCCACCAGGTAGTTATTCCTCCAAGTTGAGCTGAAGACACCTCATTTGTGTATTGCTCTTGGCATTACTCTGGTTTTGTTCTGTGCTTCTTATTTGCTTTCCTGATTTAGTATCCAAATTAGGACAAAAATAAATACTTTCATTTTGCTCAAAGTCTCATTTCCTCTTTGAAACCTAAAGAAAGAATCAACTCTTCTCTTTTTGATGGAAAACAAATTGTTTTAAATCTTTTTCATGTGTTGTTCTGTGCAGAACTACAATGTGACTCCACCTGTATGGATGCCCTTAATTACTCACAGTGACTGTGAGGTCAAAGAATAGGCCAGAGGAAGAATGCCTGTTAGACTTGTGCCTGACTGTGCCTCTAATGTGTAGACCATGTCTCATATGTCATCAGGAATCTTCAGATATTTTTTAAGTATGTGACTAAATGAGAGCTAAAGGTAAGTCATTCTTATTTTTTTTAAATTAGCACTTGTTTGATGAGAAAAAACTGTAATTTTTATGTTTTTATAGTGCCTTATAGTAATACATAATACATATACATTATGTCAAAATATATAATAATTTTGAAATAATCATGCAAGCATGGAATATAATTTGTTCCACTTCAGTCCCCAGATCTTCCTCTTTCCTCCCCTTCTCACCCTTTTCCCCTTTATCTATTATTTTTTAAAAATACTTCACTGGAAGAGAATCAAGAGAATAACTATACATCTCAAATTTGAAATTTTAATGAAAATCATAAAAAAACCTGTTGGATCTACTCCAGTTCTGAGCTGCGATTTGAAGCCCTTTGAATTACTGGTGACTCTTCATTGAACACCAGTTTTGCAAAAATATGTACATCACTACCTCCCCAACTTTACCGTGAACACAGCAGAGAACACAGTGGGCAATGCGGACTGGGAGGAAGACAGAAGAGAGAAAACTAACAAGTTTGAATTCTTCTGTATCTTCCAAGAATCCTATCCCATCTCCCCAAATCTACACCTGCCTAAAACATCAATTTTTGTATACACACGAAAATGTCAAAGTGTGTATATTTCTGCCTGCTGCCAAATTATAGATAATAATAACATATTTTCATCATCTAAATAACTCAGCAGTTATAAAATGCCCACTACTATTCTAAAGTTGATTTTCTAAAGTCTAGATTATCTAGTCAGCTACTCACATGCATCTTCTCTTTATTCATATAGCTCAGGATTTAACTGCTTTGTGAGTGGGAAGGACCAGGGACTCATTCTTATGGCAAATAATTTTTAATGACAATTTAGCCTTGGTTTTATTGCAAAATTTTTCTTTTGAACCCTGTAAACCTCTCTAAATTATTTAATAATTAGGCTAATGTTAATAAGGAGCCCATAATTTATGTCAGAAAGAAAAAGATAAAAATACGATAAAAGAGTGATAGAAACAAGCTTGTGCTTTTAGGATTGTTCTTTTTAATCACCAACTTGGATAATCACAGGCTGTGTAGAGCAACCCTACACCTGTGCCATGTGTGGACTGCACTAATGATGGTTATTATAAATAACACCAAACCTTTCCAATGTACAATGCTCTCACGCAATTACCTGACATAATAACATATGTCTTGCAGTGTAATTATGGGAATCATTATACCCATTTACAGATTAGAAAATTGAGACTCACAGAACCAAACAAGACAAGAAAATATAACAGATGAGTGAGAAAGCCCCAACTTCAATCCTACTTTATCTGCTTCCAAACTCTTCACACTTTTGAGATGTCCTTTTAGGTTCACAGCTAGAAGAGTTGTTAGGAGACTTTAGAATAATAAATCCATATTAGTGAGTCATTTTATCAATTTACATTACATAAAACAAATAAGTAGATCTATAAAAGGTTCCCATGGAGAAAAAGCTTCTGCAGATATTTATATTCATTGAAATTTCTTAGCTGTTAGCAGAACACTTTAAAACTAACGCCTAAGGAAAAAAGTATGAGGCTTAATATTTTTTGCATCCCCAAACCAATATGCCTAGTTCCAATTCCTATGTGTATGTCCATGTATTGTTTTCCTCTGTTAATATGTAAATAAAAGGTGACTAGCTGGCACACAGGAGATAGGGATGTGCAGTTTAACCTTGAGTCTCAGATGTGGTATCAAGACCTTGCAATTCCACAGATTGGTTTATTTATTGTTCAACTTCATTCTTGGCCATACCGCTTTCATCTGTGAGTTTGAACTACACAAACAGAGACTTCAGAACAAGCAAAATTTCTTGAGCAGATGTTGTCTCCACATTAGCCTGGAAGGACCAGTTCTAGATAATTGCTTTAGGTATTTCCCCATGGCAGCCAGCAAAGAAAGTGAGGATCCCACAGTGACAGGTGGAAACATCTAGAAGTTCCTCAGATTGACTCTGTGATATGAGGTCAAGTCCACCAAACAATTTTCAGGTAAGATGGTGGAGGGTACAGTTCATCACTGGTGCCTTGGAGCATCCAGATGATGATGTGGCAGAGTGAGGTGAGCCCTTTATGTGTACAATGTGAACATTTAAAATTTAACATAAACATTTGGAATAAAATCCAGAGTTCTTATCAAGACCAGAATAAGCACAAGATGTAGACCCTGCTCACTTTCTTATATCATCTTCTACCATGCACCTTCTCTAGCTGAGCACCTTGCCTTCCCCGGAACAAGGATACTCCGAAGGACAACACATTGAAAGCCTTCTGCATCTGAAAAGTTCTACTCTCATTTATCCATAGATTCTCACTAGATCTACATCAGGCCTCAGGTGCCATAGCTTGGAATCTGAACAATGCCTTTGAAAATCCATTTAAAATAGAAATTTCTGACGTTCTCAGCAATGCCTTATTCCTCTTCTAATTTTCTGTTATCTAATGCAGTTTTAATGATCTGCTATTACATATTTATATTAGAATACTTTATATAATATACTTATTTGTTCATTTGTTTGCAGTTTTCACCTCCATTCTCTGTGCATCACCTTAATAAACCAGTAAGAAAAAAAAAAAAAGACACTCTTCTGCTCATTTCTCTATCTGTGGACTCGAGAACCAGGCCTTGCACAGAGAAGGTACTCAGAAAATATTTGTTGAGTGAATGAACCCACTCCTGCAACTCAGACTCAAAGCTAGGGAAAATGCATTTCAACAGGGTTAACCCACATGTTATGATGGGCATCAGGGAATTCCATGCATGTAATACATAGTGTTAAGCCTTACTTGAAAGTGATTTCATGAAGTCAGGTCAATACAAGGGAATATGGTACCTTAAATTGGGCCTAGGGACCCTGGCACAAAGCTCACATTGTGTTTCCATGTTGAAGGCTTTCCTGTGGGTCGCCAGCCTCTATGTTATCAGTTCCTAGGCGTCTACACCTTTTTCCTCTGAGTCACTTCCTCCGAGTTGCACATTTGATTACGGTAATTAAAGAAAACGTCTTCCTATGTGAAGTAAGGTGTGAAAGAACAATCAAAACAATAAAATGGTGAGAACATTTCTCCAAGCAAAAGCAATTTCCCCTTTAAAAGAGCTCACCTATTATGATCTCTGTGGAAGCATCTATTTTCAGTTTATTACTTCTCCATGATGAAGAACAAACTCATCCCAGGGAACTAAAATACTAGGGTAAGTCACAACGACCACATTTTCATTCCTTGCCAATCAAAACTCATAAGGTATAATGTCATTAAATTAAGCTCAGAATAGCAACTTCCAGGGTCTAATAAAGTGCTTTGGGAAGAAGGCTGTACTTAGTCCACCCTTTATTGTATTATATTAACAGCATAGCATATAAATAGATCTTCCAAGGTTCATGCTCTATTTCTTGGTGGAAGTCAGCTTATAAAATCCTGAGGACCATATGTCCACTATGTCCATAAACTCAAGTAATTCCCAAATGTTCATTTGTACTCATAATTATGTTCAGTCATTCAACATATGCTCTGAGCCCTCATTATATGCATGGCACTGTTTGTTATTAAATTTTAAATAATAGTGTTATGAATTATTTTTGAGAGGCTTTGCATACAAATCACTAGGTCAGGTACAGCTGGAGAGACAAACATCATCAAAGTATGCTTTCCTACTTCAAAGGGTACCCAACATAAGAAGGTTTGGACCATTAAAGTACGTTATTTAGATAGGGAGAAAGGATAATGAGACTATAGGAAGTAAAGATAGAAGTCAGTGAATGTTCCAGAAACAATGAGCCAAAAAAGTAGGGGGAACAGGAGGAGATGTCATTTCAAACATTGGGTGGCTAAGTGGTTCATCTTGGATACCGTCCCAATCTCACCCTTTGATCCCACTCAGCTCGAATTGGTGTAAACCATAAACTATCTAGCTACTATCTCTGGAGAGCTTTCTCATCTGACCGCATCTTGTTTGGGACATAGAAATGATGCTACTCAACAATAGACACATGTGTGATGAATTCACTTTATAAGGCTTTGTACAGGAGGGACCTAGATGTTCTCAACCTTTGTAGCCCATCAACAAAGAAAGTGTCTATAAATAGATGCACTGCTGGAATGTGAAGAGGGCTAGTCTTGAATCTAGTTTGCACTGACTTTTCACTCTGCTTGAAGGGCATAGACATATGCTTTGGGCCCTGGTTTTGTGCATAACACCATGTGTGGTTAAGTTTTAATTATAGTGTTGAAAGTAATTTAAGAGATAGGGATTATGCAATAGCTTACCTCCATCCCCATTTTGCAGGGAAAGAAAAGGTGGGAGAGCACCAGATGCACTTGAAATCTTGAAGAGAGTTGGAGTATTAAACCTGATTCCCCAGCATCAAAACACCCTTTTAATATGGGAGAAAAACCTATGAGAAGTAAGCCAGACATATTATTTATCATCTAAACCTGGATCTATTTTAGAACAATGGGAGTACTATTAGTCATTTCATCAGAATCACAGGTTTAACACTAGCCCTTATGGTCAACGAAATGGTGGATGGAGGTGAAATGATACCATCTTCTTTCAATCAAAGTTATTAACCTAGCATCTAATACACTTTGCCTGTTTCCCCTGGGAAGCTGGATATATCGCCTAGCTCAATTCATCAGATGCCTGCATTTGAGGCTTGAAGGGAAAAAGGGGGAGTTTAAGTACAGAGTCAGAAGTTTTTCATTGTAACATGGGGATTCCAATGGCATAGCAGACGTACTCAGAGACAGCAGCATCTGGCACAGGAGTAGCTACTGTTCACAGGAGAAGGCACATCTGACAGCAAAATCAAAGGTCAACTGGTGAACAGCACCACTCTTAAGTCCGTAGAGACATCCTGGCTACACCTTTGCTTACTTGATTTCTCTTTGAGTCTTGTTCTCTAACTAGACCTAAGTACAATGTTAACTCCTTAAATGGTGATGAAGACAGCGATTTTCTGTTGACTGTTTTAACCTGAGGACCTCAGCTATTAACTGGGGATGGCACTGATAATATAATACCATTCTGCAAAAAATATCTAATAACATCTTTTGATCTTAGAATACTTTTCTAAAAATAGCCAAGAATTTTGCAACACAACCCTCTTTCCAATCTCTCACACTCACAGATACATATGTACATAATCAATCAATAGAGGCATTCATATAAGTTCTATTAAAAAAGAGGCTGAGATATTTTAAGAAGTCACAGTTGAAAGAAAATATTCAAGGCTTTTGAAGCTCTTGTCAAATTATTTACCTTCAATTTTAGATGTAGCAGCTGATGTATTGAAGTAAACAAATATTCATCTGCAAGATTACAGATGGCGCATATTAATTGCTGCACACATCAACTTGTAATGGAGCTTTGTAATTATAGTTAATGGATTTCATAATTGCTAGAGGCGTAGGGAAGGGGAGAAATGTAAAGGATGCAATAAGCCAAGGAAGATAAGTATTTGTTTGAATAGAGTTGATAAAATGCTCTTCAAATTTTTCTAATTTAGGAGAACATGAAAATAAAGCATATGTTCCCTGCCTGGGAAGTGTGGGTACTACAATAATTAATGCCACAATCTTAAACCAGAAGGCAAATGCCAGAATGCTACAGGTGAACTAGCAAGAATCAGAGCTTATTTCTATCAATCTGGTTTATGGACAATAAATAACTGAGAATCATCTGAGACTGCTCCAAAAGGCATACGGGAGGCTGGAAGAGGGTGAATGGCCTGATTTTAGAGAGAAGAGCAAGAGCATAGATAAAGATAATAGAGCCCTGGATTTGGATTTGAACCACCTTAAGTTGCATCCTGCTCATTCAGGTGATGAGAGGGGACCTAATTCAACCTCCTGTGAATGGTGACTAAAGATGAGACCGAGCAGCTACCAGGCCATGATGTCACGTTAATAATTGATCATTTTTTGCATTATGTGTCATGTACTGCTCACACAAAAATCTTGAATTATAAGATTGCTCTGGAATGAAGGATGGGAAACTAGGATGTAAGGAAACTTGAGTACCACTTGCTCCTTCTCAATCCATTGAAGCTTCCTTTGGCTCAATCCATAAATAGATAAATAGTTTGTTTTGGTTTCTTTGGGTTTTTTGTTTGTTTGTTGTTTGTTTGCTGGCCCTTGAGGGTAGGTTAAAAAATGGGGAAAAAATTAACTTAAACTCCATTTGAAACAAAAACTTACAGGTTACTTCCTTATTGCCTACATTTCTGGACACAATTAAGAGTGATAAAATTTAAATAGCTCCCATCTTTTCAATTTTTCCAAAGAGACAGAGGCAATGTGGTATGGCAGAAAGATCACTTGATCCTGCCTTACCTGGCCTCATCCTATCCAGATGGCCTCGACTACCATCCTTCCTGCCTTCATTATTAGTTGCCATATTTATAAAATGAGGAGTTTAATTTTTTCAAAGTGCCTCCCAATGTCCTGCTTACCTTATGGAGAATAGCAAAGAGTTTTCCCCATGTATCTTACTTATTGGCATATTGCCACCGGACTATGACCAGTGGCAATTGTGTCAGAAAATGAGTCTGTTTTCCTCATCCCAGATTCAGTAGTTTTTATCAAGTATACAGGAGTCACTCAAATGAAATTAAATGAATGAATGGATTAAAGAGTGAATATGTCCTCAATAGAAATGCATGTACTTATCTTTGGAAATTACCATATCAACAGCATTTTTTCATGTTTGGATTCTTCCAACATCTGACTCTGATACATGGATGTGATTTCAAGTAATTGATTTAAAGTGTGATGTCAGGACCCGCAGGCAGTGATGAAGTGAGTTAGGGGGAAAGAAGGCAGTAGAATGTCATCAAGAGCATTGCTACTGTGGGTGATCAGAGTTGGGATTCAGTTGGGAAAGTATGGAAAACACTCTAGAGCACATATCATTTGAAGAGCAAGAGAGTAGCAGTATTTGTACATTAATTCCTAGGAGTTATTAGTAAAGGGATAAATAATGAAGATGACCAGTCAACACTCCCTTAGGTATAGAGATATGCTGGCATTTGGAAGATAGGCTACCCTATATTAGTGCAGTATTTCCCATTTACTAAACTTGATCCATCACTGGCTCATAATCTCTATGAAGGCAGAAAACGTGGTATATTCAATACTGAACCACTAAGACCTAGCACAGGATCTCATGCTTGTGGAATGAATTATAAATCTATAATAAAGGCACAACACTATGAATATTATAAGGCTCCATCACTACTCAATCAAATAATGTAGATGAAAGTATATTAAGAAGTAAAAAGGTGCTCTATTAGTCTAAATTTTTTGGTTATTATAACAAAATACCAGAGACAGGTTTACTTTAAGAAAGAAAGGAGATTTGTTTACTTTATAGTTTTGGAGTCTAAAAATCCAAAATTGGAAAGCCTCATTTATCTGGTCTCTAGTGAAGGTCTAATGGCAGACGACATAACGGCAAAGTACACATTGCAAGAAGGAAGCCAGAGGGAGAATTAGGGGTTTGGATTACAATCACCATCATTGATTCTTACGATAACTAACTCAAAGTCCCATGAGAACTACCTTAATCCTTTCCAAGGCCACATCCTCAGTGTCCTGAAGTTTCTTAGTAGTCACAACCCTTTAGAAGTCCCACCATCTCTCACATGACCACAATGAGATCTAAGCAGCCAACATATGAATTCCTTGAGAGACAAACCGTATCCAAACATAGCAAATGCTACCCATAGATATGAATGAAATAGAGGAATTTGAACACCATGCCCAAAGTAACCATGCAAGATATGAGGCTTCCATCTTGTATAACACCACATTTCTTTACTTAGCTTTAATATATGTGAATTTGGATGTATAATGATGACTATTCCAAGGGAAATAATGACCAAGACGTGATCAGGTGTTAGCATGCTCAAGAAAAGAAGGAGACAAATATTAAAGAAATAACGAAAAGCTTCAGCCTGGTGGAATGTTTCTGGTTGGGAAATATATGAAAATTTGTAACCAAGACAATTACATCTTGATAACATTGGAGAGTTAACTTGGTTACAGGTGGGTAAGGAGAAAAAAAAAAGAAAGTTTTATTTTGGGCATTTACCTTAAACAATCGACTCTCAATTTTAAAATGGCAAGAAGAAAATAAATCATCATGCTAAGGGAAGCTATGGCTCAGATGCTGTTTTGATCCTTAACAAGTTTATTTATGAAACCAGAGGCCAAAGAACAAGGCCAATGTTTCCTTCAGCAATATGAAAAGAATCATTTCCTAGTTTCTTTCTCTTTTTTTTTTCTTTTTGACCACCAAGAATTGAATCCTTTCCATTTCCCACACCAGATTTTAGAAAGCTTCTCCATCTCTCATACCATTACAAACAAGCTAGAAGCTGATTACAAATGGTTTAGGAGAAGGGAACATTCTGACAGACAGTAAGCTTTATACATAACAGTTTGCTGTACCAAGAGAAACCTGTGGGAAATTCGGGATGGAATTTTATGTACTTTGTGCAAAATCCAGTCTGGCTACTTTAGATCAAGAACCAGAATTCTCCACTTGGGTTCTGTGTGCTTGAGAAAACCCTAAAGAAACGTTGAGTCATGGCTGTACTTCTGATGAGTGTGTCGGAGCTCCCAGTGTTACAATTCTTCAGTGGAGGAGTCCTTCCATTTTTTCTCTCCCACTCTCCACCATTTCTTCAGAGTAAAAGCCTAATGCCCTAATGCCTGGTGGGCTGATTTGAGGCTATATCCAGTGTGTGGATCCAAAGATGATTCTCTGGTAAATATTTAACTGCCCTTCTAGGAGAAAAAAAAAATAGATGTAGGGCCATTTCTGTGGTGTAAATTCTCCTAAGCACGACTGTCTCCAAACTACCAATGTAAAATCTCTGAATATGAGAAGGGAAGTGCACCACAGACTCTTTGAGCCAATAGAAGTAGCTCCAATGCCCAAGGTTCACTGTCAACACCTTGCTCTCATTATAGGTTTCTACTCCTACAATTACGTCCTTTGTTCTTCTTGGAAATTCTGAACCCAGAGAGCCATTTCACCTTTCTTTGATAGTGAGCATTATTCCAGGTCATCTAGTTTGGTCCAACCTGTCGAGTTTCACTAACTGAGAATTTCAGAAAGGATTTAGTCCTCCATCCTTTTGTTCCCAGGGTATATACCTGCATTTCTCATGTACATTTTTCTTAGATTCTCCACCTAAAACAAACAGAAACACACACACACACACACACACACACACACAAATACAATACTTAAGCTTTCAAAAATTTTCAACTAGTCTATAGCAAAACATGACACAATTTTTTTTTTTTATTCTTTGGAAGATTTAAAATAGGGAAGGTTTTAATCTCTCTAAGAGAGTTTAGGTGCATATGACCTTGCTCAGATTGGGGATATGATTAAGTGGCCTTATCCCTGCCCTTTCTACCTTGGTTTCATTACTCAACTAGACAGCCACCTGCTGATGGGAACATGGGAAGTTCCGTAACCTTGAGACCTTCTGTAACTATTCTCTGGATATTTGTGGGTAATTCATGTGATCTCATTTCTAGTAAACCAGAGAGAGCAGTACTTGCAGTTATTTTAATGTAGCAAATACCACGTAATGAAGACCAACACTATAAAGGAGACTCCATTGAAAATAAGAATGATTTTAAGCAATGTCAGGTTAATAGAACTATTAACAGACCTATCCATACAAATAAACAAAAGAACTTATGGTAAAGAATGACAGGCTGTCAATGGAGCAAAATTGGGTTTTATATGGTTGGTATCACACAATGGAAGAACATTTCCCATTCTGCTTCCAATCATGTGTATCTACCTGCAAAGGTAGAGGTTATTTGGTTTTATTTGAGGTTGTGTATAATTGCTTTGGTTTTTGACAAAGGGCAATGCCCTTATTTATCCTCCCTATGGTATTGTTCTCATTTGCTCCAGCTCAAGGTAAACAAAAGATATATTACAGAAAACACAACCAGAATCAGTAACACGCCCTACATCAAAAACATCCCATCGATAAGACAGCCAGTAATGAAAAACTAAACTCGGAATTAACTAGCATGTTAGGAAAACTCAACCTGAAATGAATTTATCTTATTTCAAAATAATTTCCATTTGGGGTTCATTTTTATAGTGGACTGAAATTAAAAAAAAAAAACATTGCCAGCTGAATGAATAGCTTCTCCTTCCTCTTTAACTGAATGAAGTTTTTCTGTATTTTTATTGGTGTGTTATAGTTTCACAAAACGGTGGGATTCATTGTTACACATTTGTAACATGCACACCATATAACAATATAATTTGGCCAACGTCATTCTCCAATATTTCCTTTTTCCCTCCTCTCCTTCCTTTCCTGGGGTTGCTTTCCTCCACATTACTGATCTCCCTTTGATTTTCATGAGATTTGGCCCATCTTTCTGTTCCTTTTTCCTCTCTGGCATCCACATATGAGAAAAAACATAGGACCCTTGACTTTCTGACTTTGATTTTGATAAAATCATAAGGAAAAAAATTGTATTAGGAGAAATCAGCATGGCTGCCCGTTGGTATTCAGCAGTCTGGGAACGAATCAGATACGTAACTCAGGAATCAAGTTGCCTGAACTAGGCTGGGACCCTCCCGTGCTCTTTCATCACCCACCACTCCAGAGAGCCCTGGATGCTGATGCTGGTGCAAGCGACCGTAGAGTCCTTTGAGTTTAAAAGATTTTCTTTGTCATCTTTGTGGAACACTTGGCTGTCCCTCAACCTTTCTCCCGTGTTCTCAGATGTTATATAAAGATTAAATCCAACGTGCTACACATGGGCTTATACCCTCCAGACAGTAGAAAAGAAGTAATGCCTCAAATAACTTTGGAGATTGCAAGTTTTAAATGGCTTTCTTATAAGAAATCTCCAAATTTCTTTATCGATTTATAAGATGTACTTAATAAGACAAAGTAAAACAGATGATTTTTTCTCACACACACACAATACACACACACACACACACACACACACACAAATAATACTGTTAAAATGAGACAGAGTGCCTCTATTGTTTTCTGCCACTACACTGAGCTCTGCTTGCAAATGGGAAATCCAAATAAGAGATGTAATGCCAAGAAGGGCATTTTAAGGACTAACTGCTATCTGCTACAGGCAATGAAAAGGGAGGTTGAAGCTGGAAATCCCTGGGTGTTCTTAAATCCCTTCAATTTGGGATCAAGAGGATGCTAAGGACCCTGCATTCAGAAAACTGGTTATATCTGCCAAGAATTACACATCTTGTCTGGCTCTCCTTCTTGGGGACAGTTAGGCAGACAGGTTATTTTCTGCCTGACTCTGAACTGTTTAGGCTTTTATTGCAGCATGTAAATATTTATTGCCACCTCAGGATGCAAAAGAATGATACAGTTTCTACTGGATCAATGCATCACCAGATGGCCCTACATTTTGCATTGCACAAACCTGAAAGGATAATGAGAAAGTCTTATCATTCAAGTTAAGGACTTTTTTTTTTTTTTTGGAAGTACTTTAAAATGATCTCTCAACCTCTGCTGTTTTAGAATGTGAACCAACCCAGACAGTTATAGAATGGGTTGGTCCAGACTGTTCTAGGAATCTTTGGATGCCATCTTAGCTCACATTTTTTTATTCCACTGTGAGGAAAACAATATCAGGTAGGTCAAACACCTTCTTCAGAGTCAAAAGCAAAACCCCAAATGTAATCACATTGTTCTTTTCCTGGCACCTATAAAATTTGGATGGGACAGGAGAGAGGGGAGCTGAAGATCAGGGACTCCTATTGCCAGGGGTGGCATTTATCTTGCTCTGACCATTCTGCAGAATTTCTCAACATGAAAATCAGCTCCCCTTAGCTTCATGCTAATTTCCTCAATTCCCTCCTTCAGCGGGGGGAAGAAATCAAAAAATACATGGTTCCTCAACTCGATTCTGAAAGTAGAAGCGTAGTAAATAAAATGAAATTTACACAACATAATCAAGATGCTATCAAGATCTCTGGCATGAATCCTTGCAGGTAGCGCCCTCAAAGACACAAATTCTGGGATAAGATCCGAGTTGAGAGAAAAATATTTTATGAGAAGTTATTCTCCGGGGAGGTGTTATTAGAAAGACAAGTCATCAGGAAACTGTTCCAGAAAGCATCAGCTTTAAGAAATGAAGATTCAAATCCATTTGCAGGAGAAAGCTGCTGTTATCTACCATAACTACCAGATCAGCATGCAGTGATTTCAAAGCAGCCTATAGCTATGATTCTCTAGGCAAATCATAATTAAATTGTAAAGCATTTAATTTTAAAACTTGACAGGCAAAATTGATGTGAGGAAATTAATTCAAAGCTTGGTTAACGTCAAGATAGATCACATCCATCTTCTACCCTTTAGCAACCATGTCTGTCAATCAGTCTCGGAAGATCAGAATCATGCAGCTGCAGGAATTTTGAGCTGGCAGAGACTCCAACATTCATCTGGATGGTTTGAACTTACTCAGTGCAAAGAGACAAGGAAAATGTCATATCTGTCAATGGGGCTGCTGTTGAGCAGGGCTTGGGAATTACTGCACTAAGTTAGGGAACAAGGCAACTTTATAGAAGAGAATTAATTATGCTGTGATTCATAGTCACTGGCTGTACTATAAATACTTTTATGGAAGTGTTTTTCTTTTCCTTTTTCCTTCCCCTTTTTTCCAGAGAGGCTGCGTGGATGAGCATTGCTTCCAGGACTCATATAATTGCACCTAATATCATAGAATGTTAGAGCTGGTGGAATCCTCACAGCTTGCCCAAGATCCTTCCCCCAGCATTTTACAGGTGAGGAAACTGGAGCCCACATAGTTGAAGGAAGTTTCTGGAGGTCGTAGAGTTAGTGTCTGGCAGGCTGTAAGCTGAATCTCTGAATCCCAGAGCAGGGCACATTCCACCACACCTTGTCATTTTCCAGTGTGGGCAAGAGAAGCGCCCTGGACAGAGCACTGTTTCCTACAATTAGACCTCAGCCCCAGAGCCCTGTGCAGCTGGAGGACCTGAAGAATTTCTCTTCCTGAAGTTCACTGGTATTTCTGATCATTACTTTAATGAGAAGGTATTTTTAGCTCTTCTTCTCCCATAAGCCTTCTTCCAACTCACTTTCAGGGCTGCCAGGTTCAAGTCTACAGGCCCGAATAACTTTTTTTTTTTTTTTTAAGAGAGAGAGAGAATTTTTCAATATTTATTTATTTATTTTAGTTTTCGGTGAACACAACATCTTTTGTTTGTATGTGGTGCTGAGGATGGAACCCGGGCGGCATGCATGCATGATAAAACTGGTCTTTTTAACACATTTTCTGCAAGAATTTCAAGAGGCTCCAAATTTGAGCCACATCCCCAGCCCAGCTTTTTTTTTTTTTTAACTTAAGGAATTATTTCAATAATCCTCATAGTGAATGCCTCTGATGCATTCAGCAGTGAACGGAGTGTTTTGTGGATATATATGGGAACAATATGGAATCCCTCTTTCTATGTAGCCAAGAGGTTATTGTTACCTGGATAGTGGTGGGCTTTGTCCAAATGATATGGGAAACCAGAAAAATAAGACTTTTGCATTGGACCCTATTCAGAATCAGACAGACTCAGGTTAAAAGTATTTCTTGACCACTCACTGGCTACAAGAACAATTTACTGAAATGCTCTGTGCCTTGATATTTTTTATAAAGCAGGAAAATATAATCTGTGCCTTTAGGGTTGTCATGAAGATTAAATAAGGCATTGCACAAAAAGCACTAGCACAGGGAACACAATAAAAAATCCAGTGAAGAGTTAGTGTTATTATTTTTTTTGCACATGTCTAGAAGTTATTATTATCAGAAAATGTACAAGCTGAGATTGTGGATCGGAGTAGATGCAAAATTGACTATTGGAAGCTCTCAATGGAGGACGTAACTTTGAATGACAGGACAGAGATGTGGGGTCAGACATTCTGAACTAATTCAACCTTGGTCCAGCAACGAATCAGGACTAGTAAGAATGCCTGGATCTCAGGACAGGAGAAGAGGAAGAAAAAAAAAATGAGGCTGAAAAGGGAAGCCAGGGCTAGCATTTGAAGCCATAAAAAGTCTTTCTGTGTCTGGGAACCTTTAACAGTTATAAAGCTATACCTTCTGTCATTTCAACACTAAGGGTGTCTAATCAAATCTGGATTATCTAGCATTCCCATTCTATACACACAGGGAGCAAAACCTTGGCCCTTGTATCCTCAGCCATAACCATGGGTGCTCTCAACGGCGACAGCTTAAGATTTACCAGTGTTTGGTCACTTGGGAGCCCAGGATTAAAAAGGATGCTACAAATGGTCAGAATCGAGAATTTCCAAGGAGATATGATAATTAAATGTAATATGGTGCCCCATATGGGATCCTTGACATAAAAAGGACATTGGAGAAAAACAACAACAAAAAAAAAAATCAAGAAAAAGTATAGACTTTAGCCAACCATAAACTGTCAATACCGACTTGTTAATTATGATGAGATGTTAAGAATAAGGTAACTGAGTGCAAGGTACCTAGGGACCCTTTGTACTACTTTCACAATTTTTCTGTAAATCTTGAATAATTCTAAAATAATATTTTTTTTTAAAAAGAAAAGATACAGCATTGAAAAGGGAAAAAAATATTCTTGGACAGACTTATGGTTATTAATGCTAGTCTTGTGTATACTTACTAACGAAGCATTAGGAAGTATTCTCTAAATGGTTCCATTTTAAGTGAGGAGCATTTTAACATGGAGAAGACACATAAAAAATATTTTTAAACCTACCTCACCGTAGCAAACTCTTGGAATGCTCTCTTTATACTTTTCTTCAGAGGATTCTTTTATTTAACTGCTCCTAATCACATCCAGTTGTGTTGGCCCTATCAAGTGGCTTTTAATGTCCTTGTAGTAAACAGAGCTGCAAGGAGATCATAGTGGGTCCAGGGCACTGGGAGGGGGTGAAGGTTGTAAAGAGAGCTGCTCATATTCATGGGCCATTGGGACAGAGCTGTGGGCCAGGGGACAGAGAAAAGAGCATCAAGAGGGAAAACACAAGCACATGACATCAGTGGTTCCTTGGGGATATTTGGCAATGTCTTGGAGACATTTTTGGTTGTTATTACTTAGGGAGTCAAGGGAAGGTGAAACTGCTATGGGCATCTAGTAGTTAGTGCCCTGATTTAGTCAGCCGTTTTCATTGCAGTGACCAAAATGTCTGATAAGGACAACGTAGAGGAGGAGAATTTTATTGGCTTCAGAAACCACAGTCCATAGACAGCCGACTACATGGCTATGGGCCCAAGGGGAAGCTGAATATCATGGTGGAAGAGTATGGTGCAGGAAAGCAGCCAAAGATGTGGCAACAAGGAATCAGAGAGAACTCTGCTCACAGGGGATAAAATATAAACCCCCAAGGCAAGACCCCCAAGATCTATCTCCTCTAGCCATGCCCTGTGTGCCTTCTGTTACCATCCAAGTAATCTATACTAGGGTACCATTGCACTGATTAGGTTAAGGTTCTCATCATCCAGTCATTTCACCTCTCAACTTTTCTGCCTTGTCTCATGCATAAGCTTTTGGGGAACACCTCATATGTAAAGTGTAACACGGGCAACCATGAAAAACAATGTACAGGGCAGGAGGTAGCCCAGCACCCAGATAGAGAGTTCATACCTGGCCCACAATGGAGAGTGTGGAAGTTGAAAACTTGGCATAGATAGAAGCTGGGGAATGATGCATTGGCCTCTATTTCCAGTTCCCTGTGTTAAACGAATCCTCCTGAATCTGTAAGCAATTGACGTGATTCTGAATCCTACTGCAGGGCGACTACTGATCCGTTGTTACTGTTAATCTGTTGTTATGGAAAATACTTGCAGATGACTCATCTTAAGCCTGATTTCATGCCCTCTTCTCCCATCTTTTATTAGGAGCATGGGCAGCCAGCTAAGGGCCCTGTCCTCTGACAGAGGCTTCAGCTGCAATGAGGAAGGTCCTGGGGCTTACTCCGCCCAGTGGAAATCAACTTCACAATGTTCCTGTGAACTGGCTTTTCCTCTACCCCTGCGTCTTCTTCCCTAGCCCTTCATTCCTCCTATCTGAGAATACTTCCAAAAATAAACTACCCCCACACAGCCCTTGCCTCAGGCTCTGCCTTTTTGAGGAATCTAAGCTAAGAACTTGCTCTTTTAAGATTCTCAGAAAAGATTTTCCCTGTGAGTGGTAGATAAGGATCCTTCTTACGCAGTCTCTAGACTCTGGTTTCAAGTACTACTCAGCAGCATAATACATATTAATAATAGCAAAAGGAGTTATCCTGTTAGTCACCCTTATGGAAAAGGATGCCAAAGGTCAGAGAGGTTGAGACGTGCCCTAGCAGAGACCTGAGGTCCCAGTTTGCCTGAGCTCAAAATTCTTACCATATACACAGTTACAACTTCTCCCCAAAGCAGTACAATGTCCAGGCGGAGTGTTGGAGAACAAAGTATTTTATTCTGGAACTAAAACGAAAAAATCTTATTACCATATTCTAACACACCGAACTTGTCCTGAATGTAGTACGAAGTCCAAGGGAACAAGGTCTTTATCATCATGTTGAAACTTCATGTGTGGTACATCTTATGTTAGCTAGCTACTGATTATGAGTGGATTATATACAATCGCCATAGAGGACCAAAGTAGGACTAGGGAAACTGTGTATACAGTGTGGTTCCCTGTGTGTGTGTGTGTGTGTGTGTGTGTGTGTGTGCGCGCGCGCGAGTGCAAGAGAGAGAGAGAAAGAAAGAGAAACAAGTCTGAACCCCAAGTCCTGAAATGAAAAGCCAAATTATAATTAGATTTTTGCAGCTCATTGTTTTATGTCTTCAAAACTGTCATCCTTTCTGTGCGGACACTTCCAGAGCTTCCTCCAGCTGCTGATTCCAAGACAGCTTCACAGTGAATGAGATGGCACCAGAGGGGAGGTGGCTTTGCCTTGACATCATTCCGAGGTGTCACTGCCCTGACTACCTCCTTCCGTATTGTGAGGGTGGCTGCCTACACATAGTGGTGCTAGGATTCTTGTTTCTTTTATTTTAAAACTTTCACTTAGCCACAGTTTAAAGGCTGCCAGGGAGCTCGCCTTTGAATCAGAAACTTCAGTTTAAGTTTTCTTAAGTGCTGAATCATAGTAATAGTGGGGTTGATTGTAGTAGCACTAGTGGGAATCATGGTAGTAATTAGAATAAACGTATGTTCATTGACCATGTATTATGTGCCAGTTATTCTGCTAAATGCACTTAATGTGTTACCCCACTTAGGTTGGCTCAGAACCCTCTGTGCTAAATGCTGTCATTATCACCATTTATTACAAGGCTTGTTAACTAAGAGTACAGAGGTTAACTCATCCAAAGTGACAGGGCCAACATATGGGATAGTTAGGACCACATCAGATGTCTCCATATCCCTAACTCTTTCTCATCCTGCAACCAGACAGAGGCCTCTGAGCATCATCTTTTTTACCCAGGAAATGGAGTTGGCAATACTTACTTGTTCCATATAGGTGTGGCAGTTGGGTACACTTGTTTTATGGAGGGCTGGGAGGGGAGAATGATCCCAAGGTTCTTGACTGGAATTCACAAGCCACATTGGCATTTTGAACCATCATTTTTAACATCCCAAAATGCCAACATAAGACACATATGAAGCAAGGTAGATTATGTTCAAATTAATAACCTTCTAGCTCTTTTAGATGACAATTTCATTTTCTAATATGGCATCATTGCCTTCTCATGAAGCAAGCTCATAAAAAATCTTCTTGAGATTTTAAAAATGATAATAAGTTGTGGACCTATGCTTGGGGATTCTTGACAACATGCATCACCCTACTGCAATGATTGTAAAATGACAGACTACTCCAAATGTGGGACATTTGACAAAATATCTAATCATTGTCAGGTCATGAAAGGGGAGGGGAAACTGAGGCCCTGTTGCAGACTGCAGGTGACTGGTGGGAAAGTACACTTAAATGCAACTTGTGTTTCTAGTGAGATCATAGAGTAGGAAAAGGATATTAGTGGAAGAACTGAGGTAATTCCAGTAACAACCTGGAAAGCCAATTTGAATTATACCATGATTTTTTTTTCTTGGCCTTATAGGAACTGGTCCATGTTACACCAGTTACAAGGATTATATATATATTCGTCTTTTTCTAAGACTAAGAAAGTATGAAGGACATAGATTTTAACAATTGCATGGTCAAGATGAAGAGTTTCTCACATTGTTAATTTTAAGTTCAGTTTTTGAGAAAACATATACATTGTTTAAGATATTAAATAATGTTTATATAATAGTTAAATATTTTGATCATCCCATAATTATTGAATTATTATATATCCATATATTTTTTGCAGTGTAACCCCAGTGCCTTGTGCATACTAAGCTCATGTTCTATGACTGAGCTATATTCACACTTTTGAATTATTTAAATGCCGATAATTATTCTTGCATATTTAATATTAATATTCCTATAAATTATATGTAAATAAATAAATCTATTTTGAAAGGAATGGAATTTAGGATGGGGGGGTATATCTAATAATCTACTTTTTAAATAGTTGTATGTATAAAACTCTAAAAATCTTTGTAAATGGATATTCATGGGAAATACAACCTATTCATTTATTCTTCAGTCTGAATGAAAGCTAGGACACATTGGCTATGTGTTAGTCAGCTTTTCACCACTCTGACCAAAATACCTGACACAAACAATTTCAAGGAACAAGGATTTACTTTGGCTAACAGCCTGGGTGACTTCAGCCCTGTGGTTGGTGAACTCCATTGCTGTGGCCAGACATGAGGCAGAACATCATGATAGAAGGGTATGGCAGAGGAAAGGAGAGAAAGGAAGAGACAAGAGAAAAGATACTGCCTCTAGGGCACACCCCCAGTTACCTACTTGCTCCAGCCATGTTGCACCTGCCTACAGTTCCTACCACCAGTCAGTAATTGACTTCACTACCAATGGAATTATCCATTGGATTCATCCACGGATGAGATTAGAGCCCTCAGGATCCAATCACTGTCCCAAAGCCCCATCTCTGACCATGGCTGCTCTAACAGATCGCAAGTTCAATCCTTATAAAACAGAGCTCTGAACAAATGCTAATTTTCTTCTGTTAAAAATAAAATTGAGATTCAGTAAAAACTCCTTCACCGTAAGTTCCATCTCTTTTTTTTTTAAATACACCAGCTCATACGTGTTCACTCTTTGCCTCCCACCCACTTCATTCCCCTTCTCTCTCCTTTTGAACTGCTGACCCGAGTTGGTAGCCAAACACAATAATGCTGTGTTTGATCCCCTGGAAACCCATAAAATTACAAACCAGCAACCACCAGGGTGTTGGCAGAATTTCTGTGGCAGCAACCAGTCTGGTGCTTTTTTTTCTTTTCTTTTTAAATAAAGTAGCATTGCAATTATTGATATATTAGTAAGGAAGGTAACACCTGCCTTGTGCCTGCCCCCTCCTCAATCCTCTAGCTACTTGAGCTAGGGAGAAAGAACTCACCTATCAGAATACTAACTAATGCCCTCTCTCTTTTTAACTTTCACTATTTAAAACTGCTTCCCTTTTTCGTTTTTAAATTCAATCTTTTTTTAAGCGCTGATGGAATTTTACAGGTCCGTGCCAAATACAAACATATAAATAAAACATATCTCTACCTGCCTTCAAAAGATTAAATAAAATCTAATGGCAACTCTCAGTGGAGAGTAGGGACTTTCTTCTCACTGCAACAGGAATATTTAATTCATCACATAGCTGGACTGCAATGAATAAAAGGGAATTTATCCAGGTTCCAGAAATAAAGAGACAACTGAAGTTAGAGAAATAAGCTTATACACTGATGCCCTTGAAAATAGAAACCAAGATCATGGCTAGGTCACAAGACTAAGGGTTGATGTTTTAATTCATCTATGGGGATGGAAAAGATTGCATGGAGCTGACTTTAGCTTGAGAACCAGAAGTAAGACCTTAATATAAGGAAAGAATTAGTCTATCTTTGACCCTCTCAATTGAAGGAGAGCTAAATAAAACCCACTTAATTGTCTACAAATGTGTCAATAAGAATGTACATCTCTGCCCGTCCTTCTCTAAATGTGAGGAGACAAAGAAGTCTTCCATTAGACATTAGAAAAGAAACACCCAAACTAGCACCTTATATGGTTGGGACCAAAGTTTATGTTACCCACATGGTACTGGCATCCCCCACACTGAGAAATCAATGTGAAAGCAGGTCACAAGCCCTTGAGAGTCCTGCTAACGCGGACCCCACAATCAACAACAGCAGACTGCACAAGGAACTGATCCCCACGATTGGATCAACAGGAGGATACGTCTGCAAGAGTTGAAATCATAGTCATGTAAAGTCTACGATATAAATATGTCTATGATATAAATAAAGTCTATGATATAAATAAATATGATATGAAAATTAAGGACATGAAATAAAAATCCAAACACGAAGGGAAAGTAGATTTGGGGAGCAAAGGGGAAAGCCCAGGGTTGAAATATGTTATCAAAGAAAGAAAAGAGGTCATTGTGAAGATTAAATTGGTTGGTATTGAAATGAGAATCAGTAATCTGGAAAATCAAATTTAAGAAACTAAAAAAAATAATAAATGTATTAATATATTAATAAATAATAAATGCATTAAGTAGAAAGAGGAAAATATTAAATGTAGGGGTGGATTCAATGAAATAGAGAAGAATTGACACAGCCAAAATATGGCTCTTTTAAGGACATGAAATAAAAGTTGAAACACAAGGGGAAAGTAGATTTGGGGAGAAAAAGGGGAAGCCCAGGGTTAAAATATGTTATCAAAGAAAGAAAAGAGGTCATATATATATATATATATCATTATATATATCACACCCTGGAAACATACCTTAAATGGTCTGCTGGGGCCATATCACCCATCTACAGGAGTTGGAAATATATCCTCCATGCCACCATTAAAACTATCTTTTATCACAGTTCTCTCAGGACACCTCTCCCTCATGTCTAACACCCCAGCCTTGCAAAACCATAACTACCAGCATCAACTAAATATATATTTGTTGCCCAGGATCCTATTCCCTCTACTTAACAACACATTGCTTCTTTTTACTACCAACCAAATACTAATCCATACTGTCATTTCTTGTTCGAATTTCTCTTTCATGAAAGCTTCCAAACCAAGAATGTAGTCCTTTTACTGTTCTTCTAGAAGCATCGCTCCTTCAGCACTTAAATGTTTGTTTGCTATTAACATTGAAGATCAAACTCATGGAGATATTTTCGTGAAGGGAGGTCTACAGAACTTTATCTTGGGAAAGAGAAGGGAAGTGATATCTGTTTTACCTTTTCTAGGCAAGTCACTATGTTAGATGATTTACATACTTGAACGTACTCAATTCTAACAGCAATGTTTTCAGACCATGTTGGTTTCAGATAGTTAACTGAATCAATTAGATTACATTTGGTCACAAGTTGACGGAAAATACAACCGTGGCTTAGGCAATCATGGTGGACTCAAGGTCTTTGAATCTTGTTGCTCTGTCATTCTCTACACCATGGTCCACGATGATTCTTCCAGCTCCCAAAGGAAGGAGAATAGAAGGAAGAAAGAATTTATCCCCTCCTCTAGGAAATTACATCACTATTCTCACCTGTGTACCTCTGACTAGAACTTTGTTATTAGCATACTAACTGCAAGAGAATCTTGGAAAGATCCTTGTTACTCCAAATATTCATAAGTCTAATAGAACTTGGAGGATTACTACACGCATTGGTCTGGTGCAGTACAAATGCCCCAAACCTTTGTTCCTTGGTGTCCCTGACCAGGCTTGTACACTCCGAGTAATCCCACTTTGTCAAGCCCATCCTAATTTCTCTCGAAGAGTACATAGTTATTTTTATCAACTTGTTTCATATCCCTTTATTCTTAGCACATGAAAATATTCATGGGGTCAGAGATGAGAAAAACCCAAACTGTTTGATGTCTAAAACATTCGGAACTAATTTTTCAACCAGTTTTCATCTCATTTAAAGTATTAAATCCCTCTCTGCTAATGTTTCAGGTTCATGTTTATTTGATGTCACAAGATTAGAAGGATCTAACACCTTTTTAAAGCCTACAATTGACTTCCTCTAGAAAGAGAGAAACTGGTAGTTGGCTAAGAAACCCATACTGAACTTAAGTAACTGATCTTTTATTAAGAGACTTTTATCGTTCTTGGATTCCTTACCACCAAGTAGAATCGTAAGATGCTCATGATTCTTATTTATGTTGTTCCAAAACCACTACTTGGAAAAAAAAATGGAAGTCATGAAGCTAAATCTGATTAAAACTTTCTCAAACCAGGAAATTTCACCAAGGGCCTGAAAATCCAATGTTTCATCTCAAATTTGGAGCCTCTTGAAATTCTTGCAGAAAAATGTGTTAGAAAGACCAGTTTTATCAGTGTCAACACAATAAAATTTAGATTTACCTTAGATTTGCTCCCAGACGTGAAGGGACCCCTACACAAATGGACTTTGAATGAGGACAACGTGGACCATGGGGCCAGTGATCTTGTTTGAGTTACGGAGGATGAGCTGCCTGGGAAGGACAACAGAATGGATGAGTAACTTTAGTCTGTCTGCCCATTGGCTGGCTTACTTCCAGGGTGACCTACAGGGGAAATGGTTCTAAAAAAAAAAAAAAAAAGACCCTCATGAAGTGAGTTAACATTCAGACATTAGTTTCAACATTTTATCTGGTTAATACTAAGATTTTTGAACAATTCTCCAGGCTATCACAATAGGAACAATTCTTCATAGAGTGGCTACTCCAGTGGTAGACAGAGTCATGTACCCCTGGCAGTGTCCATATCTAAACGCCAAGAAGCAATAGATC
This sequence comes from Urocitellus parryii, assembly GCF_045843805.1. NCBI lineage: Eukaryota > Metazoa > Chordata > Mammalia > Rodentia > Sciuridae > Urocitellus > Urocitellus parryii. The sequence goes on along the minus strand of NC_135537.1, from coordinate 173,929,020 downwards.
TGTTACATTACCTGGCCAAGGGGACTGTAGATAGCAGATAGAATCAAGGTTTCTAATTAGCTAATTACCCTGGATAAACCAAGTGTGTTTGTGATCACAAAGTGTGTTTGTAATCGACTGTAATCACAGTGTTCCTAAGTGTGGAGGAGGAAGGCAAAGGGACTGGTATCCGAGTGACATAATGTGGGACTGATGGGCCACTGCTGGCTTTGAATATGGGGGGGGGGGTGAACCAGGGAGCACACAGGCCTCTAGAAATGGAAAGGTTTGATTTCGTTCATTAAAACCCAGTTTGGACTTCTGACCTCCCGAACTGTGAGTTCATACATTCACGGTGTATTTAGACACTAAGGTTGTGATCATGTGTTATAGAAGCCACAAGAAATTATGACATGGCCTCAGTATTTCTATCAACTCCTGAACACACTCTTGTGTAAAACAGAAAGATTGCATCTTGTTACCGCAAAGTTCTAGAGAATTTCCAACTCCAAAACATGTAGAATAGTTTTGCCTAGTTATGGAATTGCTAACTTGCTCAGTCATTCTTTCAGAGTTTGTTCAAAAAAGATCAGTCTCATCTGACTTAGTGTCCGAGGAGCTGGTCAGCACCCCTTCTCATTTCCATGTATTATTTTCAAATGAACAAATTAGTTTTTGTGACCTAAAATTTTATACCTGAAGGAAAATATCAACTAGTTCCCCAAATTTCAACAGGCACAGTGTATTAGATCATCAAATTAATACTGTTTTCTTTTTTTGGAAAGTGCCTTTTGATGCTTCCATAATCAACTTTAATCCCTAGTTTAAATTCAGCTCAATTTGGAAGTTTTCTAAAGGGGGGCTTTAGATAGCAGATAGGATTAAGGTTTCTAATTAGCTAATTACCCTCCATAAACCAAGTGTGTTTGTAATCAACTGTAATGTAAATGAACAAGTCCAAGGTGAAGATCTGCAACTACTGAATGCTACATATACCAAAGTAAAGCTCTTGGATAGAGGGTGAGTTCTACACAGTTAAGCTGAAGAATCCCCAGTGCCTGGAAAAATATTAGGAACATGGTGGACACTGACCACATATTTACTGAGGCAGTAAGTGATCTAACCCTTCTTTCCCGAGACTTGGTAATTGATGCGTCTTCAATGAGTGCACATGGCAAAGCAATTGGAGGTACTTAGCGCATGTGCCATGGACAAGAGTGACATGGACCAGTGCATATAAAAATGCCCCATCAAATTTAGTGTCTCTCAGGCAGAGGGACTTAACAACAAAGCAGACCTACTGTTGCTCTGCTCTTCCTATCATCAACCTCTCTTCAGGAGTCACAGAAATGAGTTATCTACCTATTTGTAGCTATTTTACAGGATTTCAACTCAAGTTGTGAAGAAATATTGTGGAAGAAATCTATAGTATTTCCTTCTATATTTTTATTTTAAAATTTGCAAACACTGAAAGACTCTCTGTGGTGTGCAGTTCTATGGAATGTGTTGCAAACCATTTCAGCACTCCCCGATCCCCCCACTGCTGCCCCTTTGTAGTTAACTCCCCTCCACACACACACATAACTCCAGGCAACCACTGATCTCTTCCCTTTTAATTTGCCTTTTCCAGAATGTCATATAAATTGGTTCATACAGTACGAATGTCGCCTTTGGGATCTGGCTTCTTTCACTTAGCAAAATGCATTTGGGATTCATCCCTGTTATTTAGCGAATCAATTTAATTGCATGGTTGTTTGATGGTTTGTTTATTCATTCAACAATTGAAAAGCATCTGAATTGTTTCCAAGTTTGGGCACATTTGAATACATTTATTACAACCATTCATACATAGGTTTCTATGTGACCCTAAATTTTCTGTTTTCTTGAATAATTACCAAGGAATAAAACGGTTAGGTCATATGGCAAGTGTATGCTTGACTCTAGAAAGAAACGGACAGACTGTTTCTCAAGATGACGACCATTCTGCATTCCCATGAGTAGAATGTGACACCTCCTTATTGCTTCAGGGTCTCACCATCCATTGGTATCCTCAGTGTTTGTTTTGACTGTTCTAATTGGTGGATCATGATCAGGGTGTTTCTGTGGAGCATGCCAAAGGAAAGTGATTGAGCTGGTTCTCAGATTCCCTGCAAGATCATACAGGCTTAAGTTCTAAAAGAAAGCAAATCTCAATGGTGTAGCTCAAGTGTCCACTTACTGCTTTATCATAATGGTTGCAGCTTTATCCTAAACACGTTTCCAGGATCCGGGCCTTTATGAACATTCTTTAAGTGTCAGGTTCAAAGAGCACTTAACTAATCCCCAAGGTCAAGGGTGTGATTCTTTAATGGTCAAGGACTGTACTTAAAGGGGTGGCACTCACTCCCCGATGCAGCCTGAACTCCCTGAACTCAAGTCACAATTTGCAGACATATTTATGGATGTGTGTGTGTGTGTGTATGTGTGTGTGTGTGTGTGTGTGTGTGTGTGTGTGTATTTATTTGTTTTGTTTTTTTTGTTTTTGCAGTCAGTACTGGGGATTGAAGCTAGAGGCACTCTACACTGAGGTACATCCCATCCCCCACCTCCCAGCCCCTTAAAATTTTTTTTGGCATTAGGGATTGAACCCAGAAACTCTTAACCACTGAGCCAGCCCTTCTCATGTTTGATTTTGAGACAGATTCTCTCTAAGATGCTTAGGGCCTCACTAAGTTGTCAAGGCTGACTTTGAACTCTGGCTCCTTCTGTCTCAGCCTTCCAAGTCCCTGGGATTACAGGCATGTGTCACTGTGCCGGCCACCTCAGATGTAACATATTTAGGATCGGAGACAAGCGTCTGCCAATCATTGATGAGAAAATTTGTTCACTATTTACAAAAAAATAAATTCCAAGCATTCTTTCTATTCACAGTGGTATCTTCTTAATCCATGAAGAGAAGCAATATTCAGAAGGCGAATAAGAAAGACTCTGAGAAGATGGAGTACTTCTGAAGAGCCAAAGATGATCACAGGATATTTAGGGCATTTAAATCTCCATCTAACACAATTCACTTAATACTACCCAGTCCATGCCACATGAATTACCCTTCTGTTCTTTTTCTTATGAGACTTATCTCAATTAAGTCATTTTTTTTCTCCTAGCTTTGAACTTTTAAGGCAAAAAGAGAAAGATAAAAATCTGTGGGTTACTTTTGTAACAAGTTATGTTCTTTCTCAATGAAATTTCCATGACATATGTTTAGGAAAATCTCAAAATATACCAAAATGAGATAATGATGGGGTTTTATATTCATCAAAGGTTGCCATACCCCCATGCACAAATAAGCTAACTCCGCATTGCACGGAAGGACACTTTTGTGTGCCCAGAGGCGCAGTCAGTGAAAGGAACTGGTTCTAATGAAAAAGTTGTCTGTGATTCCTCAGGGACCTTGGCCTTTTTTGATATTTCTATCAATTTCATTTCCCTTTTGTTTTTGATATTTTCTTGCCTTAACCAGTTCTGCTGAGAGGTTGGACTTGAAAACCCATTTTAAGACTATCTTTAATGATAGGGACTTTTCAGAGGAGGATTCTCATAATTCAAAAAGGTGAATTGTTGTAGAGCCTATCACCAGAGTCAGAATGTGCTGAGGCACTTTTTAGGAATCAAACAGGCTGGGGATATAGCTTGGTGATAGTGCACTTGCTTAGCATTTATGGGGTCCTGGCTTCCATTCCCAGCACAGCAAAAAGTAAATAAATAAATAATTTGAAAAATTCTTAAAAGTCCTAAGTCTAACACTGTTGGAATCAAAGAATTTTGATCAAATGTGTACTTTGCAATCTAAATGCTTTCAAATACTACTTAATTGGTCTCTTTATCGTCTAATGATCTATAGATCTATAATCCTAGAAGATTATCGAGAAATATAAGATAAATCCATTTCCATTTGTATGAGCACCATTGCAAGTGCAAGAAATTTTTATTTTAAACTTAAGATCTCCAGAAATACAAGTAGTACTGGCCATTGGTAACATTATTTTTTATTGGTTGTTCAAAACATTACAAAGCTCATGACATATCATCTTTCATACATTTGACTCAAGTGGGTTATGAACTCCCATTTTTACCCCAAATACAAATTGCAGAATCACATCGGTTACACACTCACATTTTTACATAATGGCATATTAGTGACTGTTGTATTCTGCTACCTTTCCTATCCCCTACTATCCCCACTCCCCTCCCCTCCCATCTTCCCTCTCTACCTCATCTGCTGTTGTTCAATTCTCTCCCTTGTTTCCCCCCCTTTCCCCTCACAACCTCTTCTATGTAATTTTGTGTAACATTGAGGGTCTCCTACCATTTCCATATGCTTTCCCTTCTCTCTCCCTTTCTCTCCCCCCACTCGTCTCTGTTTAATGTTAATCTTTTCCTCATGCTCTTCCTCCCTGTTCTGTTCTTAGTTGCTCTCTTTATATCAAAGACGACATTTGGCATTTGTTTTTTAAGGATTGGCTAGCTTTGCTTAGCATAATCTGCTCTAATGCCATCCATTTCCCTGCAAATTCCATGATTTGTCATTTTTTAGTGCTGTGTAATACTCCATTGTGTATAGGTGCCACATTTTTTTAATCCATTCATCTATTGAAGGGCATCTAGGTTGGTTCCACAGTCTAGCTATTGTGAATTGTGCCACTATGATCATTGATGTGGCAGTATCCCTATAGTACGCTCTTTTAAGATCCTCAGGGAATAGTCCGAGAAGGGCGATAGCTAGGTCAAATGGTGGATCCATTCCCAGCTTTCCCAGGAATCTCCATACTGCTTTCCAAATTGGCTGCACCAATTTGCAGTCCCACCAGCAATGTACAAGTGTACCCTTTCCCCCACATCCTGGCCAACACTTATTGTTGTTTGACTTCATAATGGCTGCCAATCTTACTGGAGTGAGATGGTATCTTAGGGTGGTTTTGATTTGCATTTCTCTGACTGCTAGAGATGGTGAGCATTTTTTCATGTACTTGTTAATTGTTTGTATGTCCTCCTCTGTGAAGTGTCTGTTCAGGTCCTTGGCCCATTTGTTGATTGGGTTATTTGTTATCTTATTGTTTAATTTTTTGAGTTCTTTGTATATTCTGGATATTAGGGCTCTATCTGAAGTGTGAGGGGTAAAAATTTGTTCCCAGGATGTAGGCTCTCTATTTACCTCTCTTATTGTTTCTCTTGCTGAGAAAAAACTTTTTAGTTTAAGTAAGTCCCATTTGTTTATTCTTGTTATTAACTCTTGGGCTATGGGCGTCCTATTAAGGAATTTGGAGACCGACCCCACAGTATGTAGATCGTAGCCAACTTTTTCTTCTATCAGATGCAGTGTCTCTGATTTGATATCTAGCTCCTTGATCCATTTTGAGTTAACTTTTGTGCATGGCGAGAGAAAGGGATTCAGCTTCATTTTGTTGCATATGGATTTCCAATTTTCCCAGCACCATTTGTTGAAGATGCTATCCTTCCTCCATTGCATGCTTTTAGCCCCTTTATCAAATATAAGAAAGTTGTAATTTTGTGGATTGGTCTCTGTGTCCTCTATTCTGTACCATTGGTCCACCCACCTGTTTTGGTACCAGTACCATGCTGTTTTTGTTACTATTGCTTTGTAGTACAGTTTGAAATCTGGTATCTCTATACCTCCAGATTCACACTTCCTGCTTAGAATTGCTTTTGCTATTCTGGGTCTTTTGTTTTTCCATATGAATTTCATGATTGCTTTATCTATTTCTACAAGAAATGCCTTTGGGATTTTGATTGGCATCGCATTAAACCTGTAGAGAACTTTGGGTAATATCGCCATTTTGATGATGTTAGTTCTGCCTATCCATGAACAGGGTACTTTTTCCATCTTCTAAGATCTTCTTCTATCTCTCTCTTTAGGGTTCTGTAGTTTTCATTGTATAAATCTTTCACCTCTTTTGTTAGGTTGATTCCCAAGTATCTTATTTTCTTTGGGGATATTGTGAATGGAATGGTTTTCTTCATTTCCATTTCAGAAATTTCGTTGCTTATATACAGGAATGCCTTTGATTTATGCATGTTGATTTTATATCCTGCCACTTTGCTGAATTCACTTATTAACTCTAGCAGTTTCTTTGTAGACCCTTTTGGGTCTGTTAGATATAGTATCATATCATCTGCAAATAGTGATAATTTAAGTTCTTCTTTTCCTATTTTTATGCCTTTAATTTCTTTTGTCTGTCTAATTACTCTGGCTAGTATTTCAAGAACTAAATTGAATAGAAGTGGTGATAGAGGGCATCCCTGTCTTGTTCCAGATTTTAGAGGGAATGCCTTCAGTTTTTCTCCATTTAGGATGATGCTAGCCTGAGGTTTAGCATATATAGCTTTTACAATGTTGAGGTAAGTTCCTGTTATCCCTAGTTTTTCTAGTGTTTTGAACATAAATGGATGCTGTACTTTGTCGAATGCTTTTTCTGCATCTATCGAGATGATCATATGGTTCTTATTTTTAAGTCTATTGATGTGGTGAATAGCATTTATTGATTTCCGTATATTGAACCAGCCCTTGCATCGCAGGGATGCATCCTACTTGATCATGGTGCACAATTTTTTTGATATGCTTTTGTATTCGATTCGCCAGGATTTTATTGAGAATTTTTGCATCCAAGTTCATTAGAGATATTGGTCTGTAGTTTTCTTTCTTTGAAGTGTCTTTGTCTGGTTTCAGGATCAGGGTGATGTTGGCCTCATAGAATGAATTTGGAAGATCTCCTTCTTTTTCTATTTCTTGAAATAGCTTGAAAAGTATTGGTATTAATTCTTCTTTGAAGGTTTTGTAAAACTCCACTGTATACTCATCCGGTCCAGGGCTTTTCTTGGTTGGTAGTCTTTGATGGCTTCTTCTATTTCTTCCTTTGTTATTGGTCTGTTTAAATTGTGTGTGTCTTCCTGACTCAATCTGGGCAGATGGTATGACTTAAGAAATTTGTCGATATCTTCACTATCTTCTATTTTATTGGAATATAGGGTTTCAAAATACTTTCTAATTATCTTCTGTATTTCTGAAGTGTCTGTTGTGATATTGCCTTTTTCATCCCGTATGTTAGTAATTTGAGTTCTCTCTCTTCTTCTCTTCGTTAGCATGGCTAAGGGCCATTGGTAACATTTTGAAACATGTCTATGCATTAGTTAGTTACCTCTTAACTGTACTTTCACTATTGTTGTTTCGGTTACCCATGATCAACCATGGCTCCAAAATATTACAAAGGAAAATTCCAGAAATATACAATTCACACATTTTTAATCATAGGCCATTTTGAGTAATGTGATAAAATCGTAGTCATCCTTCCCTTTATCCAATGTGTCCATATAGTTTATACTACCTACCCACCAGCCACTCAAAAATTGGTTATCAGATTAAATTCCATGGAATTTCACTGGCTATGTTCAAATCACTCTCTATTTTACTTCATAAAGGCCTCAATGCAGATGAATAATGATGCTGGTAATTCAATATTGTCAAATAGAAGCCATAAAGTACTTCCTTTGAGTGAAAAATTTGAAAATTGGTGACTTAATAAGGAAAGAAAATATTTGTGTGATGAGGTTGCAAAATAAACAGTAAAAACACATCTTTTGTCCAGGGAATTGTAAAGAAAGGAGGAGAAATTTGTACTGGTTTTCCTGTCACATTTAAAAATAATAAGGTTTTGGCCATAGTGTGTTAAGTGCTAAATTAAGACAAGAAGACATTAAATGTGTGTATGTATGTCTGCATAGAAAAACATACTGTATATCAGGGTTCGTGTTATCTGCAGCTTCAAGCGTGAATCAGATGTCTAGGAATATTTCTCTCCCCTCTACGATGAGACTATATCTAACAGTAAGTGCAGATTATATTATACCAATTCCTTCTAAGAATGAAGTTCATTTTTAATCTCTTTCCACATTGTCAGTGAGGGTGTTCCCCAGGCACAGCTCTGTGTTTCTTTCTTTAATCCTCTGGGTGTTCTCTTTGCTCCTCATACTCCCTGTTCTCTTCCATTCTGGTGCTAATACATCTAAATCTATGACTCATGCTTCCTTGAATGCCCAACAGTTTTATGAACTTTTGTGCCACTGTGATCTAAAGACCTGAAAAGAATAATTTTAGAGGAGGAAAAATTTATCTGGGGCTCATGATTTCACAAATCTCAATTGACAGACAGCCAACCCCATGGCTCTGGGCCCAAGATGAGACAGAAGATCATGCCACAAATATATATCCCAAAGGCACATCCCCAGTGACCTCTGTTCTCCAGCCACACCCTATCTGCCCACACTCACCACCCAGTTAATGCATGTCCATGGATTAATGCATTGACGAGGTGACACCTCTCATAACCTAATTATTTGGCTCCTGAATGTTCTTGCATTGTTTTACACATGAGCTTTTGGGGGACACCACATGTCCAAACCATAACACTGATTTCTATTGAGGCCACAGGTCTGGGTGTCCCTTGAGCACCACCGATACTTATAAAAGTGAACCCTCTACCACCTGCCTAAACTTAACAGTGTCTCCTTGTGATTTACTTCTACCTGTTAGTGGTGTCCCATGGTTCCAGATTCTCTTACCCAACCTTAGAATCCTGATTTAATAGGTTAGAGAGAATACCCAAGAATCTATCCTTTCGACAAATCTACCTAAGTTATTCTCATACAGAGAGTTTAGGGAACAAAAACCTTTGAAAATCAAGGTAAAGGCCCAAGATAAGAGATCATATCAAATGTTTTCCCAGATGTCTTTTGTGGGGGCCCAGGGACTCAGAAACCCAGGGCCTATGTTTTGGATTCCCCTCCCAACATCTATACCCAGAAAATAGTGTCTTTATGCTAGGTTTAATACTTTCTGGATACCGAATATCATCATGTAATAGTTCATATATTAATTAATTTAGGTTTTTTTTAAGAGCCCAATTAAGTAAGGGCTCATCAATCTACTCACATTCAATCCATCCTGTGGCTGCCAGACAAGTTTGATTAAAATTCTATTTTAATGGCTATTTTCTATTCAGAAAAAAAAAAAAAAAAACAATGGTGGGGCTGGGGTTGTGGCTCAGTGGTAGAGCACTTGCCTAGCACGTGTGAGGCCCTGTGTTCAATCCTCAGCACCACATAAAAATAAATAAATAAAATAAAGATATTGTTTCTATCTACAAATATATATATATAATACTTTTAAAAAGCCAATAGTTCCATTTACATTAAGTCCAAAGTCCTAAGTATTCTGTCCAAGGTTCAATGTAGATTGATCTGTACTTTTTCAAGGTTTCTATCTTACTATTTTCTTACCTGAATACATCCTACACAAGAGCTAAGAGTTTGCTTTTCAACTCTCAGAAGGCCTTGCCCAGGCTGCCAGGACTGTGTGTATGTTTTCCACCTATAATTACTGTCCAACTAATTCACCTATTGAATTTTAATTTATCCCTTCAGAATTTGTTCACCATCTTGACATACATCAGTCTAAAACAGAATAAGTTAAAAATTCAGATTTTCTTACCCAACCTTAGAATTCTGATTTAATAGGGTTAGGGGAATACCCAAGAATCTATCCTTTCAACAAATTTACCTAAGTTATTCTCATTACAGAGAGAGTTTAGGGAACAAAAACCTTTGAAAAACAAGGTAAAGGCCCAAGAGAAGAGATCATATCAAGTTTTCCCAGATGTCTGTTGTTGAAGGTTATTATTTCACTTTCATTGGAATTTATTTTATGGTTTGTATCTGAAATGTTCCCCCCAAAAGCTGATGTTTTGAAAGTGTGGTCCCCAAAACAATAAGCCTCAGAAGTAGGACTCTTAGGCAATAACTGGATTGTGAGAGCTTTGATCTCATCAGTGGGTTAATTCATCTAATGGATTAATCCATTTACAAAGGAATAGACTTCTTGGAAGTGGAAGTCTAGTTGGAAGAAGTAGGTCACTAGGGGCATGCCTTGGAAAGGGTTCATCTTTTCTCTAACTTCTCTCTCTCTCTCTCTCTCTCTCTCTATCTCTATCTCTCTCTCTGCTCCCTGGCTGCCATGAATTGAGCAGGGTTCCTCTACCACATACTTCTGCCATGTTTTGCCTTGGAGCCTACTGACTATGGACTGAACCTCTGAAACCAGGAGCTCAGATAAACCTTTCTTTCCCTTAAAATTTTCCTGCCTGGTATTTTCGTTGAGTGACAAAAAGCTGGCTAACGTGGAAAACAAGCATTTTAATCATATTTGAGAAGGAGTACATTCACTCTCAGCAGCCTGGTTTAGCATTTTGATTCTATCACTATCTAGCTCTGTGGTCTTGGGCAAACCATGTAATGCCTGTGCACATTTTCTATTTATATAGAATATGGCAATAACAGAGGCCACCAAATCACATTCTTTTATCCTCTCAGAAGTACTTGGGACAAAATCTAGTGCAGAGAAAATATTATATATTAGTTATTATTACCATGTCTGTTTTTTGTTTTGTTTTGTAAGTACCAGAAATTGAATCCAGGGCTCTGAGTCACATCCCTAGGTCTATTTTATTTTCATTTTGTGGCAGGGTCTCACTAAGTTGCTTACGGCCACTAAGTTGCTTAGGGCCTCAAAGTTTCTGAGGCTGGCCTCAGACTTCCTATCCTCCTACTTCATCCTCCTGGGTCGCTGGGATTACAGACATGCACCACCAAGCCTGGCATTGTTGTATGTCTTATCCTGGTTCCTAGACAAAATTACTTTCTAAAGCTTTGGAGTTTCATCCTGGCTTGCCTTTTTACCTTCTGTTAAGCATCTCGCTTATTGGTGAACATGGCCTTTCTCTTTACTAGATTATAAATTCTTTAAGAATAATGATCGTGCTTACAGAGTGAGCATTTTAGTAACTCTGCTATTTTGATTATATTACCACACTTAACTGTCTGAGTAGAGCAAATGTGCAATAAATGTTTTGAGATGATTGATTTGAAAGCTTAGTGAAAACAGGCCACTGGGCTTACCTGTATTATTGGCAAATTCAAATCAAAGTATGCATTAGAGAATCTTAGAACTCTAAGGATCACCGTGGTTTTGAAAGAAAAGAAAAACATTTACTTTTTGACGTCGACTTTTCAGAAGATGAAAATGAAACTCAGCAATAAAGATATCAAGAATCTACAGTGAGTTGGCAACAGAGATGGGTCTGGAACACAAGTCTCTGGACTATGGGCCCAACACTTATCTACAGTACTTTCCCCATGGCTGCCACCACACCGCTACCTGTGACTTCCAACCAGGGTTCAAATATAGGAAAAAAAAAACAATGAGCAAATGGTTTCTGAAATTGTTCATAAACAAAGCGTGCTGTGTGCACACACAGCTCCGAATAATTAATTGTGTTCTGGTACAGGTAAACAGACACACGATTTTCTATAAAATGTCTTTTTGTTAGACAGCTTTGCGCTACTGTAACAAAATGCCCAGGACAAGCAACTTAATGAAAGACAAGGTTTATTTTGGCTCCTGGTTTCTGGGTTTTCAGTCCATAGTCAGCTGGTCCTGCCGCTTTGGGCCTGTGGCAGCACAGCACATCATGAAGGGAGTGTGTGGCAAAAGAGGTATGTTCATCTCACGGCATCCCAGAAGCAAAGAGGAAGAGGGAAAGGGGCCAGGTCCCAATCTCTCCTACCTGGGTCTACTCCTAATGACCTAACTTTCTCCCACTGGGCCCAACCTCCTAAAAGTTCCACCACCTCCCAGGGGCAGCACAGCCTAGGCACCAAGCCTTAACATGTGGGCCCTTAAGCATAATCACCTGAACCACAGCACCCTTCATGGAAAAGTACGTAAAGCCAAGCACACAAAATACGACTTAACACTAAGAATGCCTGTCATGGCACCTGATCCAAGACCTTCCTCCCTCACAACTCTGATTTCTTTGCCCACAGAGGAGCAGAATTCTACTGTTGGCATCCTGGGCCCCATGTTTCCAGTAGCACAGGAACAAGACCCAGGGAGAGGAACTCCAGGAGCCACGAGCTGGCAAACAAACAAACACAATGACTCTATGTCTAGAAATGGGTTTCAGACTCCAGAATCCTCGGTCCTTCCAGGATCTCTCATGTCTGTAATGTCACAACCAATAAGGGAAATAGACGGAGACAAAATCCAGAAGTCTGGCAGCTGCTTATTTCCTATTCGAAACCATGATCATTCATATCTGTGTGATTAATTTAGCCAATGTTCGAGAGATCACAGTGATATTGCATCCATCAGACACCCGAGAGCAAATATTGATACCGGAACACAATGAAACAGTCATAGAAACCAGCCATGCGGAGACTTCAACATCATTGACTTAATCCCACATCATTTCCCAATTTTCATCCACATGCAATGTTGGGTATCCTGCCAACTATCTTTTTAATGATCCTTAAAAGTCAAACCTTTTTGTGCTTCCTTGTGTGTTTATTTCGTAATGTGATGTAGTTTTAGATTTTCTTGATAGAATGCTTATTTTTAAGAGATTCTAGCTTTACTCCACGTTCATGCTCGTCTTTTTCTAACAGGTTGTAGTGATTCTCCTTTAGTAGTATAACCTTTGCTTTGCACTGTCGCTTCTTCCCCCACGACAGTGGGTTGTGACATTACATACAGAAACCAACACTGGAATCCTATTACAAATATGCATCTCTTGCCTTTTATTTATTTATTTTTCTCCAGACCTGTCTTCTGGCTAAGATTCAGAGGGAAAGCAGAAAACTAGGCTCTTCTCCATTCTGGAACAAGCCATATTTATCGTCTTGGACCTCTAGGAAGAAGACTCCAGGGAAGCCCTCTTAGGAGAACTGCAGAAGACAGAGGACACCCCTCAGGACTTTTGGAATATCGAGTGGCCACACTCCCAGGCCAAAGGTCAGTTCTTTCCTCATTCATTCCGTGCTAATTATTTTTTATTATCCCTGATGCACAAACCTCCAAGCTCATATACCTGGAAATTCTTTGTGTGATCTAGTTGTCAGGGTTCCAGCAAGGAAAAAAAAAAAAGCACATTCAATTTACCGATTTAATAAAGGAGCTATCGGAAAGTTATGAGATGGGTTCAGAGAAATTGCAAAACAAAACCAAAAAAAAAAAAAAACAAACCAGAATAGTGGGCCAGGACGAGTAACGTCCACATTGTCTTCATCCCTGGGCTGAAACAGACAAGAGGAGAGCAGTAACTGAGCATACAGAGAGCTTGCCGGAGAAGAGGACAGTGTTCAGAGGAGACATAGGCAGACCCAGCGGACCTCCAAAAGGAGGAAATGGGATTTGGATGAGGTGACCTCCCTCCTCTCCTCCCTTCCATTGTGGCCCCCTACTGACTGAACACAAATGGACCACAGGGGGCTGGGTAGCATGTTCAGGTGGGTCTTCCAGACACGGAGCAAGAAGAAAACTGTCGGACAGTAGATGTAGAAAGGTAATCACAAGAGACCTAGCTGGGGTGACAGAACTCACTGTGACTGCCCCCACTGAAACCAAAAGGAAACTTCATCTTGTTTGAGAACATCAGGTGGATAGACTTGAAGGAAGTCCTCAGGATCCCTGCTTCCAGGTGTCCACACCTGTGGGAAATTGGCTCCCCTTGAAGGTGGGCTGGACCTTTGACTTGCTTCCTTCAAACAGCAATGGTAAAGATGATGATGTCATTCCTGTTACTACGCCACTTTGATCAGACAACGGAATTGACATCTTTGTAAGAATCCACTCCATTATACAAAAACAGTCTGCTGGCAGGATCCTGCTAGAGGCTTTCTTTCTGGCTGGTTTTGTAGAATGAGCTGTCTTGAGGTGAGAGGCTTGGGGAGAAGATCACATGGTGAGGAGCTTTGGGCTTCCTCTTGATGTTGAGAAGGGTCCCTTGTCAATAGCCGGCAACGGGAACTGAATCTCACCACAAAATGATGAGTTCTGCTGACAACTTTAGTGGGTTTGGTAGTGGATTCATCTCCGGTCAAATTTCCAAAAGAGAACCCAGCCATGGCCAACATCTTTTTACTGCTACTGTTGTAATTCCTGAGGATATTTCCAGCTTTATTGAGATAAAATTGACCAAAATGTATAAGGTATACCTTGCAATGATTTGGTATACCTATATATTGTAAAATGATCACCATAGTCATTCATTACCTTATGCAAGTACCTGTGTGTGTGTTAAGAATATTTCAAATCTATTCTCCTGGGCTGGGGTTGTGGCTCTGTGGCAGAGTGCTTGGCTAGCATGTGTGAGGCACTGGGTTCAATCCTGAGCACCACATAAAAATGAACAAAAGGAACAAAATTAAGGCATTCTGTCCATGTACAACTACATTTTTTTTTAAAAAAAATCAATTCTCCTAGCAAATTTCAAGTATGCAATGCAATATTATTAACTTCCATCAGCATACTAAACACTATGTCCTCAGAACTCATTCATCACATATTTGAAAGTTTGTGCCCTTTGACCAACATCTCACTTTTTATAGCCCTCAACCCTCGGAAACACCCTTCTGCTCTGTTTTAATGAGTTTGATGTGTTTAGGTTTTTACATCTAAGTGAGATCACGTGGTATTTGGCTCTATTTGACTTATTTCACTTAGCACAATGTCCTCGGGTTCACCCATGATGCTCACATGGCCGGCTTCCCTTCTTTGTGATCTGGTCGACATCTTGATACAGATGGATCCTGAGCAGGTCACTCCTGGACCTCTGCCCCATGAACCTGTAGAGTAATAAATGTATGTTGTTTTGAGCCATAAGTTTAGTGATAATTTTTTTATGCAATGTTGAAAAAAAATCTAATACCAATGAGTATTTCATTTTTCCACATAGTGTTATTCATTACCTCCTTACAATACTCTCCCATGCTCCCTACAATGAATGGGGTCTTGTGACTCGGTCCTTATTGTGTTCAACATCTCTGAGAGTCTTTACTACTTATAAACTCTTTTTGTAAACATTAGATCGACTGTTTATGGAGATGCACTGATGTTATTGGTCTCAGAGAGCTGGAGAGAGTGAAGGTGTGAAGCATGGATTGACTTATCCAAGGTTAACCAACTACTAAGTGGCAAATTTGGCTTTGGTCCCGTGATCTCTGGCTATAAATTCAGACAATTCTACTTTACCGCATTGCCATCCTTAATTTAATCTTAGAAAATGAAGACAAAGGGTAAATGAGCCCCACTTTCTGCCTTGCAATGGCCAGTTACATTCATTCTGTCACCTAAAATAGCAAAGTGCTTTCCCTTTACCTCAAAACTAGGCATGTGACTGGCCCTGGGGTTAAAAACATGTGCCTGTAGGAAAAATCCCACCGGAAAACTCCAAGTCTTCCTTCTGCTCATTATGGTGCCCCAATAGCATGCTTATCAGAAACTGGGTTTTGAACCTCAGACAGCAGTGTTATTATCGGCAGCACCAAAGGCATAAGGCCAACATCAAAAACAAGTTTTTTACAAAGTCCACTCAGTCTTAATTTTTTGCTTCCTTAAAACAGCTGAAAATAAAAAGGGCTTTGGCAAAACACTTCACAATTGAGGCCCAGATTCTAAACCCCATTAATAACCAGAGCAGATGGCAATATTAGCTAACAGGTTTTTTTTTCCTAAATATTGATCTCTGTTGAAAGAAATCATTGGAAGTGATGCAAAGGACTTAAAATTTACCTCCTATGAAGGACCAGTGGTGGAATTCTATCTGTGAGGTCTATCACTGGTTTGATCTAGAAGCCAGTGAATGGTGAAATGGTGCATGTAGCAATCTCTGTTGACATGAAGCAGAGCAGTTTTCTGCAAGGGAGATCAAAGGAGTCAGCACAAGTCATCAACCTGGGCACCTGTAAAAATATCAAGAGTGTGATTAATGTGGTCCCACCTTTGTGTTTCACATTAGTCCGTTTGAAGGGTTACCATGAACATCCCCCCAACATTTGTCTCTTAAACTTATTTCATTGAAGCTGCAAGAGCTTAAAAATAATTTTATAACAAATAAAGGATTGTAGGTTTGCCAAATATTTAATAAGCTTCTAGAAAATATTCTGTTTTAGTTCAACTAGAAATTTGGCCCACGATGAGAGAATCTGGTTGATTGTTGGTTACTTGTTTTTCCTGAACCTACATTTTAAATGACAGCAGGTTTGGAAATAAAGTCTGATCCTGTGATTCAACCTTGGAATGCTCTTGCTGTATGTCTGTGTGTCTTTTATCAGAGCCCTTGATTAGAAAGAGAAGAAAACGAAGCCCTTTTTTGTTTTCTATCTCCCTGTTATTATATTCATTCTGAAATTTTCCCTTTCTTTGTGCCAATTAGGATCTATCCCAATATGGCGGGGCCCTCCACAGTGCTACCTCTGCCTTCATGGAGGATTCTTTCCAGAAATAACGAGGTTGGAAACTCACTCCTTTTTTATTTTAATAAGAAATACTGAATTCCAAAGCATATAATATTTAGAACTTGCATGACTTAAGAATTTATTATCAAGAGGAAATGAGAATGATTCTATTTTTACCTCTACCTAAAAACACTCAGTTCGTGTGTGCTCTCCTGGCCCAGGGAAGCTTCAGGATGTTGACGAAGAGATTTTTCTCAAGGATGCGAATTCTAATCCTAACATCCATTCACCAGCTTTGCAAATGTCTATACTCCACCCAATACCTCTTCCTCTATTTCTAATCATAAGACAGTAATCATAATCACGACCTCTTGTGGTTGTAAGAATTGAAGAGATGGCATCTACGGCCTTGCCTCACCATCTGATACAGGAAGAGTCGCTTAAAATAATTATTTCAGGACTGAAAACAGCATATTTTCTTCAAATTGCCTGGTTTTATTTAAAAAAAAAAAAGATATAAAATTCATCTATTCCTCCAGTTCCTTTGTTCTTCCCCATCGTCATTTGATTAGCCTCAGCCTCAACAGGTCAGAGCTTTATCTACAAAGTGAAGAACTAAAAAGCAACAGTTCATTAAAGTCAAAAAATGTACTTTGGTAATCACCTTTACTTTTATTCATCCACGGTGGGGTTTAGGACATATTACCTTAAAATACGGCACCTTGCCATTTGAGAAAACCGTATGAGCAAGAAAGCCTCTCTTACCTCCTCCGACCCATCTCCCTGAAGGAGGTGGCAAGAAGAGTGGTCTCATTTTCGTTTTGCTTTGTTTTGTTTTACCTTCCCTGGAAGCAGGTCCTAAGGTCCTGGCTCGATCCCCCCTGGTTTGTTAACATCACTTATCTACTTCCTCAGAACTTGAATACAAAACACTCAGGTTTACCCATTTCTTTGAGTCCTCCTTTCCTCCCAAAGGTTTTTGTGTCATTTAAAACTCTCATGAAGTAACTTTTTGTTTTCCTCTTGTTACTCTTTTGTTATAAGGTCCTACTATAGGTTTTATTTTTAATGTCTCCCAAAAGTCTATGTATTGGAGGCTGGGTCCCTGGGTTGGTGTTAGGGGGCGGGTGGCGGGACGTTTCTGATGTGGGGCCTTAGAGGGAGGTCTTTTGGTCCTTGTAGGTGTGCACTGAAGGGGACTGTGGGACCCCTCCCCACCTTTTTTGCTCCCTGGCTAGAAAATTAGGACTTTCACTTCTTCTACACACTCTGCCATGATCTGTGGTCTCATCACATGCCCCAAAACCACTGAGTCAATTAATCATGAACTAGAATCTCCAAACCTGTGAATAAAAATAAACCTTTCCTTTTTTATAAGTTGGTTATCTCAGGTAATGTGTCATCATGGCAGAAGTCTGAGTCTCACAGGGCCTCAGTCATGCACATAAGATGGGAAGGAAAGGCAGTTATCTCCCCCTACCTATCACTACATTAAACTTTAAAAGAATGTTGAGGGTATTTATGAAAATGGAAGCGTGATTTGGCAAATAACTTTATTCATTCTTCAAGAATGTTTCCACCAACCACCTGGTACATCTGTAAAGCAATCAGTATCTAAAGTGAATGTTGTACATGAAATAAATCATTTAAATGATAGTGACATTTAATTATAATAAAATTGGACCTTTTATTAAAAGCCTGTTACAATTAATCATTTACCTTTAAATTAAATTTCTTTTTTAATTGTAAATGGACATATAAGGGCATTTTTACTGTTATTGTTATGATGTAGGGGGAATTGACAACTCTATAATATTGTTTTTTATAAGAATGAACTTCTTACATCATTCCATTCATTTGAGACTTCTTGCTCTTTCAATAAAGTTTTAAAATTCGTTCCTGTGTATTTTATTAAATTTGCTCCTGGGAAATTTAGATGGGGGGGTGTTACATGATAAAATAATATTTTTTAAAGCACTTTTTTCTCCTGGGTTATTTTAGATTTACAGAAAAGTTGCAAAGATAGTACAAGAGTTCCCATATAGCCTCAACTTCATTGCGCCCAATCTTATTTTGCATTACTGTGGTCTATGTGTCAAAACTGAGAAACCAACACTACTATTAAGTAGACACCAAACTGCATTCAGAATTCAGCAGGTTTTTGTTTTGGTTTGTTTTCTATTAATAACTGATTCTGCTCCAGGATCTTGTCCAGGATGTCATGTCACATTTAGTTGTCATGTCCTCTTAGACGCTCCTGATGTGAGGTCCTTTCTTGGTTTTGGTTTGTTTGTTTTCCATGACCTTGATAGATTGTTCTAGAGTTTGGGTGTGTCTTGTGTTTTCTTTATGATTAGACACAGGCTATGGGTTTTGGAAAGAAAAACACAAAGAAAAAATATCCTGCATGCTATCCACCACTGGCAATGTCAATCTTGATCACCTGCTCAAGCAAATGCTTCCAAGTCTTTGCTATTACTACATTAACATTTTTCTGTCTCCATTGGTGTTCTTTGAAAATAAGTCAGTGAGGCTCATCTTTGGGGAGGGGAGCTCATCTACCTATGATATTTAGAAGAGAAAGATTTGTCTCTTTTCCTCCATTTATTTTTTTAGTCATTACTTGAAATTTGCAAAGATTTGACTTATCATCTGTATATCCTTTGAAGATGTTCTGTTCAAGTGAGGTGCATATTCTCTAATCAAGTTTCTCTTTTTTTTTAACATTGATTTTGAGAGGTATTTTTTTGTTTGTTTTCAAATATAAGTCCTATGTTGATATTGTGATTTGCAAATACCTTATCCCACTCCTACGATTAACTTCAGGTTAACTTTTCATCTTTTCAATACAGTCTTTTACTGAGCACAACTTTTTAAATTTTGATAAGTCTGATAGAGCAATTATTTTCTTTTATCCATTGTGCTTTTGTGTCATATATAGGAACTCTTCATAGATTTTTTTTCTTAGTGTTTTTTTTTTGTAGTTATACACTTTGTATTTAAATCCATGACCCACTTTGAACTAATTTTTTCATAAAGTGCTGGGCTTAGATTGAGACTAATTTTTATTTATTATTGCCTTAACACCCTTTGCTGAAAAGAAGTTCTTCCATTGAATTGTTTTTCTGCAACCAGGGAATATTGGTGTTGACAGTTCCAGGTTCTCTCTTTATTTATACAGTTCTAGGTGCAGATGCCTCTACCAATACTGCACTCCCTTGATTATTACAGCCATAAAAGTCTGACACAGGTAGAACCAGGTCTCCCACATTATTCTCTTGCATGTATATGTCAAAATCCATGCTACCATCAAATATCTAAAAAGGGCAAATTAAAAAAGAAAGAAATGGATGTTCAGAGATGCCATAATTAGATTATGAAATTTACAACCTCATCAGTGGATTATTCCACTGATATTTATTAACTGGGTGGTAACCACAGAGAGGTAGGATGTAACTGGAGGAAACAGGTCACTGGGGAAGTGCCTTTGGGGTTTATATTTTTCCCCTGGTGAATGGAGCCCCGACCTCCCCCACTTTCCTGGTTATAACAATTTTATCCATTTTTGTCTCAGCCTGAATGTCCCCAGTGAGTCTTGCCCTGACAACCCCATCCAAGCCCTCCTCTGCATTCTGTTCACTGTTTATTCTCCCCTTAAATGTTTAATTTTGTTTGTCATTCTTACTACTATATATATATATATAATTATTTTTCTGTTTATTAGTTGACTTTCCTATTGTCTCTCTCCCCTTAGCCTATATAAAATAAAAGTTTTGTGAGGGTGAGAACAGTTTCTCTGATTGACTGCTACATTGTGGCGTCTTTAGACAGTTCCTGATACATAGTTAATGATCAAACATATTTGTCCAATGTTGAAAGAATGGATTTTCTTTAGTCAAGCAGGAAGATGCCATGGGTCTTCTTCAATATCGGGGTTCTAGGGTGCTTGGCGGTTTGATGGAAGTCCAAATGTTGAGGCGTGGGTAAATAGGTCTGCCTTATTTTCCTATTTTCAGGAGGATTAGTCAAAAATCAGAGTTGGTGATTAAGAAAGTGACAATTAAGACCTTTAGATTCCCATGCCCTAAGGTTCAGAGGTTAAAGTGATGTCCTATTAAATACTCTACTCCTGTGTGGTTTTCCCAATTGGAAATGAGTACAAATAGGACACATTTTAATCTTTGGAGTCTTCCTTCCTAATTTATTACCCAAAAAGTAAAAAGTACAAAGGCCATGGATGTTCATCTCCATGTATGCAATCTAAAAGCCCTTGGGAAACAAGAAAGGAAGGAAAAAATTAACATGGACCACCTTATTTTCCAAAAAAGAATTGCATTTTTTCCTAGCACATAATATCTTTCCATTGTGAAATCTGATTAATATTACAAGCACCTGAACATAATTTGCCCTGTTAACCCTCTCCATGTAGTTTGCTTCCCTTTATAGCTCATAGATATTTTAGGGGGGAATTAGTTCCAAGATAGGTGATGTGCCTTCAATTTTTGGAAAAAAGTAATAAAGAATTATATTTGTATATTTTAGAATTATCACATAGTCTATATAAATATTACAGAACCCCACTTAGGCTGAAGTGGAAAAATAGCTTATATGGCAAACTTTCCATAATCAAACTTTTAAGAGACCATCTATATAAGAAGCTTTGGTGAAAATTTTAATACTTGCTTGAAAACATATTATCAGAAATACAGAAAAAAAAGATACATACACTAACTTTATTGGATGGTTATTTTCAGATTCTCAAAACTTTGAACCATGCATTTTAACAGAAATTCCAATTTGTTAATAAAATGCAGTAAGAAATAAATTTAGAAACATCTGCTTCCTCAAATAAATTCTCCTGATTTCTGAAAACTAAATAATTAATCTGCAGGCTGAATTCTTCTTTCACATAATTCTGATTTTAAATGTAAATTCAATATAACACTTGGGAGATTACAAAGAACTGAATTTGGCCCAGAGAAAACTGTAGCATTAAGTCAACATTTTTTCTTAGATTGAAACTTGGTCCACGTTCCTGAGTCAACACCCAGAATACCATAGGTCATCATGAGATTTCCTAAAATCGGGAGATCTCTTGCAGGGTACACTCTCCCAAAGTGAATAATGCCTGGCTTCCAAAGCCAGATTTTTTGAGGATGAGTTGTTGTAACACTTCATAGAAATGAAAACCCATCTTCTTACTTACCTCAAGTAACTGTCTTATCAGACTCTTGGCTTTGTTTTCAACGGATTGCTTTCCTGACTCTTTCTCTGAGTGAGCACTTTCATCAAGAGCAATATACCTATAGCATGAAGGAAGAAAAATAAGGTGTTAGCAGAGGAGGATGGAAAGTCTGTCCCCCTGAGACACTCGTTGGCTAGCTCTTGGAGACAGCTGCACGTAATATTGTACTACCAGCACATATGTTTAAAGACAGAGACGCGATCACACAAGAAAGCTGACCCAGCAACACACTCATCCCAAACCAAGACCAGAGATCCCCTGGGAGATGTGTACAGGGCAAGAAATGCTCTCATCAGTAAAAACAGGCAGCCCACACACTAAACTAAGTGTTCGAAATACAGGCACCCGGGGCATGTCGCAAGAGTTACAAAACAGAGAAGATAACTAACGGCTCCAACCCTGGAAGTATTATTATTTTGCAAGATTCACAGCAATCATTCTCTACGAAGGGCAATTTGCCTCCCAGGGGCCATTTGGCAATGTCTGGAGACATTTTTGGTTGTAGTAATTGAGATGGAGTCAGAGTGGGGTGGGGGAAGTTTGCTTTCATCTAGTGGATAGAGGCCAAGGATGCTACTAAACAGTTGAAAATGCACAAGACCCTCTCTGGTCCATAAAGATTTTCTGGCTCAGAATGTCCATGGAACCAAAGTTGGAGGAAAAAAAATTGACTTAAAATTGTACATTGGGCAGACATCCAAATGAACTTTCAAGAAATCTTATGTCTATGACTGAGTTTACTTCAAGGAAAATATCAGGTAACAGCAATTGAGAAAAAAAAAAAAAAACTTTTTGCCATGTCACTTCCCTAATAGATCAGTAGATACATACATTCCAGGATTTTCATTGCCACATCATAAAAGATGTGCTTGTTTATTTCAATTCCTGGATGATCAAGGATGAGAAAGTTGCAAGTCATCTCAATAATTTCCAGAGAACCTCAGCAAACAGAACATTATACCCCTCAACTGAGAAAAATAAGCAAACATTTGAGGAAATTTCAATTTTTTGGCAAAACTGGAAGGCTACAAATGAACTCACTTTCAAACTGATATTTAAAGGCATTTTACATGTCTTTTGGATGTCTCTCCAAGTCTTGAAGGAGTTGCTGTTTTGAAAAGCTGTAAATTTAGTTGCAATATAACAGGCATTATTTTTTAATTACTTCCTCAGCATTATCACATAGATATAGAGAAAAAGAGAAACATGGAAAAAATCAGTATTTACAGTTCCAAACTGTTTTCACACTATCATCAATCTATATTCTAAGGTGTCTCGGGATTGAAAGAAAAGGAATTGCAGAAATGAGAGGCAAGTAAAATAAAAGCTGCCAGATGTTCTTGAATCCTCAGAACAAATAATTTGTATCCTTTGTAATGTCCTGTTTCTAGGTATTATACTATTACAGAAGACAAGACCAGAAGAGCTAGTCTCTAGGCTTCAGGGTCAGGGTTAACCTCACCACTCCCAGACATCTGAACATGGAGGCTCCCGAGAAAAAGAATTCAAGGAATTCATTCCATTCTATTTGCTTTCAAAGAATTAAAATTTGGATTATTAAGGTGGAAAAAACCCTGAACATACCAATCCTTATAAATTAGCATGAAAAATATTAAAAACCACTTGACACTAAATATTTGTAAATGCTAAAATGAGTTCATCCATGATTTGGTCCAAATATCCCCATGGACGATGTGTTGTAGAGACACTCACTGACTAGGCTGATTCTTTCTGTCTATGCATTCATTCTCCTGATTCCATCTAGACTTCTAGCACTCTACATGTATACTACTCCTGTGAATTCTCTATGATTGAACTCCACTTCTTGTTTTACGGACTCTGGACCAATGGAAATTGTATGCATGTTCCATGTTAATTTTCACCCATTTTAGTCACAATACTAATACTGAGGTCAGAATTCAGCTGCAAGGTAAGATTTTTTTTTTCGGGGGAGGGAGGGTACTAGGAATTAAATTCAGGGGCACTCGACCACTGAGCCACATCCCCAGCCCTATTTTGTATTTTATTTAGAGACAGGGTCTCACTAAGTTGCTTGGTGCCTGGCTGGCTTTGAACTCGCCATCCACTTGCCTCAGCCTTCTGAGGTGACAATGTAAGAAATTTTACTGATACCAGAGGTTGTGGAACACAGAGATCCTCATCCCTGACACATAGGACCAGGTTGTCTGTGTGTCCCTGGACAAAACAAGAACTGTTAGAAGAAAATGATACAATGTATGTAAATTTAGTAAATAGTTTACTATGTCTTTGGCACTGCTCCTTCTCTTTCTACTTTTTAATGAAAATGACACTGTGTTCCTTGTTTTCTTCTCCCCAAAGTTTAGAATCCACCAGACTCCAGGTGGTGCATAGACAATACCATATGTTGCTATATGTGAAAAACCTTTAACTAGGATTGGATTCTTCACATCTAGACTTCAAACCACAGTACCTAACAAGACTCCTTCAAAGTTCTGAACAAAGTTAGGTTCACTGTTGAAGTTAAGATTTTTTGTTTATTTGTTTCCAAAACATAAAGGAATATAAAAGTGAACTTTGCTTTTAGAAAATTTTAATCATGGGGCTGGAGATGTCTGTCAGTCAACGGTAGAGCACCTGCCTAGCATGTACAAGGGTCTGGATTCCCAGTAGTGAGGGGGAAAAAAAAAGAAGGAAAAAAATTTGATCACAGAAAAGATTATACTTGCTATTGTTATTACTAGTTTATTTCTAGAGCAGGATCTTTCCTGTGTAATTTGTATCTTGGTTACTATTTTTAAACTGAAAAGCAATTAGACTTTTTTTTTTTTCACACTACCCATTAAGATAATTTCTCATCAGAAACGATGACTTTCTAGCTTGAACTTGATTCAAGAATGTGTTTACTTGACCCTACTATTCTACATATCACCTGTGAAACCTCCCTTAAAGCATCTCCAGACTCAAGGCACAGTCCTGAGAAGCACCAGGTAATCATGGCAACAGTTCACCCTAAACACATTTCCAGTCCTGAAAACATAATCAAAACCACACACCATTCCCATTTGGAGATCTGCTGTCATCTCTGTGGACATAAAACAGAACATTCAATCTAGTATCAAAACACATGTAGCAAAGAAAACCACTCTCTGTAGCAACACGTTCACTAGGATAGAAGAGATCAGGACTTGTGTGCAGTGACATGGCAAGAGAAATAAGACCTGTTGGGACACACTGTTGTTTCAAAGATTTTGGAATGGAAAAATTCATGCATCTATTGGGTTGTGGAATGATCATCGGTAAAAATGCTCGTAATGAAGGATATTTAGAGGAAAATTATGCATGGCAATATCTCTATCTATTTCACAGGGAAATACCAAAACAGGGAAAAAAAACATAGACACCAATTTCCTAATATTTCTTTGCTCATCATATACTAAAAATGTAATGCAAAAAAAAAGTACATGTAAAAGGCAAAAAAAAAAAAAAAAAAAAGAATAGCATTCCCTTAGATTAGGTAGATGGAAGTGAAAGGAGGGGAAAGCAGGGGATGTGGGGATAAGAAAGATAGTAGAATGAAACAGACATTATGTATGTATCTATGTGACTGCAGGACCAATATGATTCTACAATATGTATACTCAGAAAAATGAGAAATTATATCCTATCTATGTATGATATATCAAAGTATATAAGTGCATTCTATTGTCATGTGTAACTAATTAAAACAAATAAGAAATTAATTTAAAAAAATGTATCAGGAGGACCTTCATTCTTATTTAGTTATAATTATATTTTCATTTTATTTTCCATACTGGGCTTGTACTGAGCATCTACTAGGTCCTAGGCACATTTGAATAACTGATCTCTCTCAATTGTCAGGGAGAAATTTGCCTCATCACATAAATGAGGATGTCAAGGGAAGCAGCTTCAGTTGTCTAAGTCTCAAGTTATAATTACATGGCCGTTGCTCTTTCCACTCTTCTGCATCTGCTTTTAAGCAGGTTAAAACTTACTTTTCTAAGTCCTTCGTATTTTTAATGGAGGATAAAATTTCTGTGTAATTATTGAACTTGTTTGTGCATACAAAAACAGTGAATTACATTAATAAATTAAATCCCAAACTAACTCATACAAATAACAATGTCTAGTGTAAGATCACTAAACTTGCTGAATATCCTGGTAGATACTATATACCCAACATCCCTTTATTTTATTTCCCCATTTTAGAATGAGAGAGAGAGAGAAAGAAAGAAAGAAAGAATATGTTTGGAGAGATTTCAACATCTGTCAAAATTGAAGCTGTTCAGTTGTACCCAGTTCTGCTTATTCTAAATTCTGTTCTACACCTCAACCTCTGCTTTGCAAAGTAGAAGAGGGAACCACTGACTCCAGGGTGCACTGCTCTGGTAGCGCCATAGCTCACATTCACACAGCCAACATGGGGCTCTGGCATTAGAGCTCAGTTGCTTGCCCTCATGCAGTGCACAGCAATAATCTGCACCCTGAAAATCTGA
This sequence comes from Urocitellus parryii, assembly GCF_045843805.1. Lineage (NCBI taxonomy): Eukaryota > Metazoa > Chordata > Mammalia > Rodentia > Sciuridae > Urocitellus > Urocitellus parryii. The sequence goes on along the minus strand of NC_135537.1, from coordinate 173,902,962 downwards.
CAACAGATTCTCCAAATTATGGAAAGCCCGAGAATTTCAACACCTGAATTTCATTATTTCTTTTTTGTTAACTGGTGCATTACGACCATAGTGAAATTATATACCATACTGAAATTCACTGTGATATATTTGCATATGCACATGACATAATTTGGTCATTTTCATTGCCCATTACCTCCCCTTTCTTGCCCGTATTTCCTTCCCATGAATCTCCTTCCTCTGCTACTCTAGTCTCCCTTCTATTTTCATGAAAATACCTGTTTTCCTTTCTCTCTAGCTTCCACACATGAGAGGAAAAACAAAACCAAACATAAAACCCTCGATTTTCTGAATCTGGCTTATTTTATTTAGTATCATGTTCTCTAGCTTCCATTCATTTACCTGAAAATGACATAATTTTATTCTTTAGGTCTGGGTAAAACCCCATTGTTGATATACACCACGTTTTCTTTATCCATCTTTACATTGCCTGGTACCTGGGCTGGTTCCATGACGTGGCTATTTTGAGTGGCACTGCTACAACAGGGGTACCCATGCATCCCTTTCTCATGCTGGCCCAAGTCCTTTTGGATAAATGCCAAAGTACAGCTGGATCACACTGTGGTTCCTAGTCTTCTGAGGAACCTCCGTACTGACTTTCACAATGGTTCTACCAGCTTATAATCCCACCAATAGTGTGTAAGTACATCTTTTCCCTCACATCCTTGTCAGTGTTTTTTTATTATTATTTGTATTTTTAATAATTGTCATTTGAACAGGAGTGAGATGAAATCTCAGTGTAGTTATGATTTGCATTTCCCTAATTGCTAAGAATGTTGAGCATTTTTTCATTTAATTTTTGATACATTGTTATTATAAATTACTAACAAGAAACATAATCTCTTTACTATTTTCTTATAGGCTTTTCCCCCTTAACTTTAGTAATAGAATGTACTCTTTCTCTGAGAAGTTCCCATCATACATTTGGTACTTGCTCTTTACCAGGGAGCATCCATTAAGGCAATGGAATGGGACTAAATGTCCTGTATGAAAAGTTCTGGAAGTGATGTCATTTCCTTGTTCAGATTCATATTTTTAAGACCATTTGAAACAAAATTGTAAAAATAAAAATTCATTTTGTTGTGTTTTCTCAAGTGCAAGAGAGGTAAACATAACCATTTCAAGAGTCCAGCTAACCTGTGCCTGTTGTGATGCCTTGAAATTCTAATAGAAACAATTTCATCACTTCACGTAAGCTAATATAATATCATAAGTGTTTCTGATCCTAAATAAAAATAAAACTCTTCTAGAACAAGTCCTCCCAGTATTAATAGCTCTTCTAAAACATTTTTAATTTTTTTCCATTGGTCTGGTCACATCCAAGAAAAAGTATTCAGGAACTCCAAGTAATGAAGAATCAAGCTAGGTAAGTGCTACTCAGAGAATTTCAGAAAAACTACCAGAGAGAATAAAAAGTACTCTTGAATTTCAAGCACAAAAGTTTTTCTCCACCAACTCTGTCATATTTCATGACCTTATAAGTGAAGTCATGCAACTAAGTGGCCCATCAGAATCGAAGGTCACAGGGGCTATGCAGTGTCTCTAGCTTTTTATGACAATCTTGGCTAAAGCCAGGACAGGTGGCCATAAGAAAGACTAGCTTTTTGTACTGCTAATTTTTCATCAGACCTTGACCCTGTTACCTTGATGAGAATAAATACCCATGCGCTAAATTACTGCCTTCTCATTTATATTCTTAGAGAACAAAATGTGTCAGTTTTACAAGAAGAGATGATGCTCCTTTCTAATTCTCTATTATGAACTCAAATGTTGGAAATAAAAAAGCAATAGAAAGTGTCGATCACAATAAAAATAATGGAATTCCTTATTTCCAAAACTGTTTTTCACCCTTCTCCATCCAAATGTGAAATTGATGTCTTCTCTACTAATAGGTATCTGGTGGAGGTGAAACCAGAGGACTTTCCTTCATAACCCAAGATCATCTTAGAGGGGAGTCAGAACAGACATCCACTTGGCTACAATGCCAAGGGTGAAGGCCACACCTGGGGTCTCTTTAAGAGGTAGACCATGGCTAGTTGGTGGAGTTATCTCAGATGTTACTGCACCCTCATCCTTCTCTCTCTTTTTTTTTGAAAGTCATCCAAATTTTTATTAACTTATTTTAATATAAGAAAATATATTTCCATGTTAATTTCTTTATTTCTCAGGCTTTAGATAATGGAATTAAAAGTGGTGATAAAATGCATACATAAAACTGATAATGGTTTCTGAGAAAAAGTGACTACATATTTGAAGATGTATATAGTATCATGCATATGTCTCAAAATGTGTTAAATTGTAATAAACATAATTATTGATGAGATAAGAAACACCGTGAAAGAATGCACTGCAAAATTCTTAACAATGTGAATTCGAAAGATTGCTATAATAAAAAGGCCAGATCCACCAGCAAGATAGCCCTGTCTTCCCCTGTAAATCCTCTCGGCTGATCACCAGATACTGCTAGGGTACATGCAGTCTACTCAGGAAAGTTTTGCTTTCTAATCCTAGTACTTTAAGCTCTGCTGAACTAAAACTCTTGATTCCAGTAGGAATAATGCTTCTACTGGGAGACTCAAACTCATTCTATGAGGCTAATATCACCCTGATACCAAAACCAGACAAAGACACATCAAGGAAAGAAAACTTCAGACAAACATCCCTGATGAACATAGATGCAAAAATTCTCAATAAAATTCTGGCAAATTGCATAGAAAAACATATTAAAAAGATAGTGCACCACAATCAAGTGGGATTCCTCCCAGGGATGCAGGGTGGGTTCAACATAGAGAAATCACAAACATAATTCTTCATATTAATAGACTTAAAAGCAAGAGTCATATGATCATCTCAATAGATGCAGAAAAAGCAATTGACAAAATACAGCACACCTTCATGCTCAAAACACTAGAAAACCTAGGGATAGTAGGAATATACCTCAACATTGTAAAAGCTATATATGCTAAACCCAAGGCCAGCATCATTCTAAATGGAGAAAAATTGAAAGCATTCCCACTAAAAATTGGAACAAGAGAAGGATGTCCTCTTTCACCACTTCTATTCAATGTCATCCTTGAAACCCTAGCCAGAGCAATTAGACAAAAGAAAGAAACTAAAGGGATACAAAAAGGTAAAGAAGAACTCAAACTATCACTAGTTGCTGATGACATGATTCTATATCTAGAAGATCCAAAAAATTCCATCAGAAAATTTCTAGAACTAATAAATGAATTCAGCAAAGTAGTAGGATGTAAAATCAACACCCATAAATCAAATGCATTCCTATACATCAGCGATGAATCCACTGAAAGAGAAATTAGGAAAACTACTCCATTCACAATAGCCTCAAAAAAATAAAAAATAAAAAACCCTGGGAATCAATCTAACAAAAGAGAGGAAAGACCTCTACAATGAAAACTACAGAACACTAAAGAAAGAAATCAAAGAAAACCTCAGAAGATGGAAATATCTCCCATGCTCCTGGATAAGCAGAATTAATATTGTCAAAATGGCCATACTACCAAAAACATTATAGAGATTTAATGCAGTTCCTATTAAAATCTCTGCATCTTTTTTTTAATGATTGTGTTCTGTTCACTTCCATCTCCGTCAGATTTACAGGTTACACTGTGACCTATTGGGGAATTGAGACTCTCCAAACCATAGTTGAAGAATTATAATTCCCTTCCTTGTGTATATAGTGAGAGAAAGGTAAAACAGTAGCCTTTTCAATATATACTGCATGCTGCAATTCCAATTGCTATTACTTCTCCAAGATTCCACTTATTTCTGTGTTCATGCAGATTGCTATCCCATATCTTGTTTAGGAGAAATTAGGCAGTCCCCTGTAGAAATTCACAGATCAGGAAAGAACAAAACAGTTGTTAAATCTCCTGAAAAGCTAATTCCCAATTTACTGACAAATTTATCACAAGAACATCTCTAATCCCAACAAATCATTTTTTTGAAGCAAGGAGAAACCATATGCATCTAGCCCATGGAAGCAAGTAAAATGGTACTATTCTATTGTAAATTAATAATGAGTTCCAGCATTGATGCATGAGGATCTGCTGCCCAAATCCAAAGACTCTGGGTGGGATTCTTAGGTATACTTTAAATCACTGTGACAAAATACCTGAACAAATCAACTATAAGAAGAAAAAATTACTTTAACTCACAGTTTCAGTGCTTTCAATCTGTGATTGTTTGACCCCCATCATTCTGGACCTATGGCAAGAGTGGAATATCACAGAAGGGAATGTGTGGGAGAGCAAAGCTACTCACCTCCTGGCAGCCAGGAAGGAAAGGCAGGAAGAAGTCAGGGTCCCAATACTTGCCAAGGGCATGTCACCAACAGTCTAACTGCCTTCCACTAGGTTCTCCCATTTCTCAGGGGCACCACAGGCTAGCAACTAAGCCTTTAGCTTGTAGCGTTAGGGGGCATTTAATGTCCATGCCATAATGATAGGACCTTAACAAATTGTGTCACTAGGGAAGGAATTTGTGGATTATAGTTCAGATATGGAGGGCACATTCTAAACAGCAATAAAATCATTGAAAGATTTGCTAAAATATAGTGTTCTGTTTTAATCGAGCTCGCTCCAAGTATGGTAATTTTCTCCTTTTATCAAATGCCCACAGATTAAATAGTAGCCTGGGTCCATTTCTTGAATAAGTTATTTGAGGTTTATCATTTAATATACCTGGACTGCAAAGAAAGCAAGGTGAGCCAGTCTGGCTTATTTCTGGAACCTGAGTGTGATACTCAGGCGCTACAATGAACATGAGAGAATATCAATTACCCGAGATGAGCTAGTCTTTTGTAGATTCCTTAACACCACAGGATGGGGAAACAGGTTTGTCCCTGAAATGTGAGGAAGCCTCTACTTGGAGCCACCTTCTGCACAGGAGGAGCCTTAGCATTGGAGGGCTGGTCCCACCCACATTGTTTGTTTTCAATGATGGATGTCACATAGGAGATAACAAATAAGCTCTGGGAGATTTTTCCATTTTAATATCACCCCTGTTTTTACTTTTGTGCATCGTGTCCAGTCTTCTGGTAGAGCTGCTGAAGTACTTGCTAAGTGCCAGGCAACACTTATGTGAGTCTCATGACAATGATAGAAAGTATTACCTTCGTTTTGGAAAGAAGAGTTGGACAAACTTCCTCCAAAGTGTCTAACCCACCAAGTCACAGAGCTGGGAGAGAAACAAGCTGTTTGGTCTCCTAGTCCCACCTCTTTTTTTTTTCTTTTAAACTAGGAGAACACATTTTTAAAATAAAAGGTCACACTGAACTTTATGATTCTGACAATTAGGTGGGCATATCCATTGTAGAAGATTTGGAATCTATGGAAAAACACATCAAAGGGAAAATCCACATGTAATTCTGCCAGATTTTCTCGTAGCTTTTTTTTTTTTAGTTCCATACTCTTAATGCTTAACTTACATAGTTATAAAATGTGGTATAAATGCAATCTTGTGTCCTATTTTTCCCCCACTTAATGTCATATGATATTTTCCCACATTAGAGACTAGTCTGCTACCATTGCTTTAGTAGCATGATTGTCCTTGATAATAGATCTGTCCTAACTTCTTGACATTCTCTTATTGTAGGTATTGGACTATTTCGACCTACCATGTGGAATTTTATATCTTTATAATACCCTAATGACTATTACTATCTAACTGCATATAGCTTTTACATAACTCTGTTGTTTGTGGAAATTTTTTTTTCCTCTATAGACTAAACTTTTGAAGATTTTTTTTTCCAATGTGTGTGACCCTGAAGTAGGACATCTTCCATTGTCTCTGAGCTGGGATTTTAAAGCTGAAAAGTATACATGAGAATTTATTCTATTTTCTAGAGAATCCTGGTCATTGTGTGTGGCCTACAAACATCTTATCAAAATCAGATTCAGCCCCTCTTAGCCCACCAGCTGCCTTCCTTATATAGCAATGCTCGTTGAATATTCATGAAATATTCATGGGGAGGATTCATAAGTCATTTTTGGAACAATTGCCAGCACTGGTCAGCATTCTCTCCCCCTGCTTTATGCTTTCTTAACCAGCCTCAGGCCAAGAGGGCACTCATACCTGAACTGGTGAGGAGTTGGCAAAACAAAGAGGCCTGCTCTCACCTGTGAGATTGAAAGGCCAGAGATTGGTTGGAAAACATCCTGATGACTAAACATTCAAAGATAGTGGAGCCCACGTGGCTGCTACAAGGCGGTGACGCACCAGCCACTGGAAAGGTTCCCAGTGCCCTGTTTGCCCCTGATGGCTGGGATAATGCAGCAAAATTACCCCAGAAGCACAAGTTCAGATGGATGCCATCTGAGTTTCGGGTAGCTGCCTGACTCCGAGTTACAACTGCACCAACGGATAAATAACTACATCACCAATGAAGGGAAAAAAATGACGTCTTGAATAAGGCAAGAAGAATTGAATAATAACAGAGAAGTAGTCAAGTAGCTAGTTCAGAAGTCCAGGGGACTTTTGTATTAGAGCTTCTCCTGGTAACCTGAGAATGAGTTGATGGGGGTTTTGTCCAGTGGTGAAGGTAGACATTTCAACACAGAACTTTAACAGCTAATGTGGAAGAAAATACAATGATTTCACAACAACCCAGCAGAACCTAGTTCACTCAGTTAATAAGCACCCATTTTTTCACATTCCATTTGTGAACATTTTTACCAATTTAAAATTTCACTGAAAAAGGAGGAGAATCAATCCTATGCTGCTCTGGCTACATTTTAAAATTCCCTTTTGAGGTTTCTTACAACTCAAAAGGTAAAGTAGAACCCCAGTTTAATATTTTCTTATTATTAGCATAATTGAATATTTTCATTAGAAAATCTGTTACTTATATTTGATTACTTATAAATTGGTTATAACATTGACCAGTCAACCTCTTACTGAATTGTTTTCTTATAAATTTGGCTGAGGTATTAAGAAGAGACAAACTAATTCCCTTATTTCATACAACTATCTATATAACCCCTCACTTGTTGCCTTTCAATATAAAACACTTTTTAATATAACATTTAAAAAATGTATTTAAATTCCAATTGTCAACTTTTTTTTCCTCTTAATTTTTAACCTTTGGGGTGGAGGAAAACATCTCTTTTTTCCTTTTGTTCTTTTGTTATGGGATTTCTCATGTTTAATTTTTTGATTGTTTCTTCCATCTGGAATGTATTTACATAAGATTCAGAATCTAAAAGCACAAGTTGAATATAACAAATTGTCTGATATTTTAAAAAATCTGTTGTATCTATATAGATATCAGTTTTTAATCAATTGTCATACTCTAGTTTAAAGCACAATTCTATTCACTCTCTACTAAAGGCCAAAGTGACTTTCAATAATAAATTTTCCTTACCACTCACCCTCCAAAATTCAAAGGATTCCCCCTTTGGTATGTAGAAACCTGCCTGAGCTCAGCTGTCTTCTCTGCTGCAGCCCCTCCCTACCAGAATGCACACCCATCCCCTCTCAGGGACCCACACTGCTCTACAGTTGTGTGGATGACCAAGAAAGGCCATCACCTCTGAATCATTTTTTCCCCAAACATAAATCCTTGAGCCAGCACAGAAAAGTGGTATTTTTCCATCTCCATAATTCTTGTTATTTTAAGTCTATCCTTTCACCAAAGTGGCTTTGTGTTTCTTTTTCCTTGATAACTCACAGGTTCAAATGTAAAAATTTATTATTATAAGGAGCAGTTATGAGGCTGAAAGCATACTGCGTGCATTCCACGCTTCTCGCTTGGGTACCGACCTACGGAATGAAATACTTGTGGTCGTCTACTCGCATGGAATGGGCAAGTTCCCATCACCCCGTGGTAAGGGGCTGAATGAAGCTCTGCCTTCCTCAGACCCAATGGGGACCTCACCTCATGGGAGGTCGCCCAAGGGCCACACTGCAGCATCTCAAATACAAATGTGGATCACTTAGCTTATTCATTCCAGCTACTCTTCCACGTCAACAACAGCAACCATCAAAGGGGGTGGAAATGGTTTTGCTGATTTTCTTCCTTTAAATGTTATTGTGGATTTTTAAGATTTTAAGATATCTTCCCCCAAACACGGAACTAGACAAACCACTGAACTTTTTGAACACTTCTGACATTTTGCTTTTTCAGTACAGCATGTTCAGCATTTTGAGAACGCCCTACTGGTCAGATCTTCATTGTTTAATGAGATGGTACATACACTTAGCAAAACAAAAATAAATAAAATGAAAAATAAGAGCAGAATATTCTTAATAATATTTGATGATTTGATCACTGTCCCTGTTCACTTTCTATAAGACTAGGACAACATGGTTTCCTAGTCTGTGCTCCTATGTGATGTTTATAACTTATTATAGAACCACAGATGTTGTCTTTTATTTGTAAATGTGTTTTTCTCCTATGGAATACAGAGTTTTCTGAGATCAAGGGTTTATGCAATTGTTCTCTGGTTGCTTGGCACTTAACACCAAGCCCCTCAGATGGTGGGTTCTTAATTACACTAGATTTAATAGTTGACCTCTCATCTAGCTAGTATGATTTGAATGCCTCAAGATTTTTGGATCATGTGCACATTAATGCCATATTGTCAACAACTCTTTTGCTGTTAAATGTTCAAGAACTATGAATCAAACTTAGAGCTCTAAGTAACATTGTATAACATAGCTGGGTTTGGTACATCCTTAAACTCAGTCCTGTGCTTTTTAGTATGACAGAGATTGCACATATCCACCCAAATCCATTAGCATTTCCCACTGGATACACACACAAGACTGCATTTCCCATCGCCTTTGCAATTAGATATGCCATATGACTTAACTGTGTCCAATAAAAGGTGATTCGAAATGACATTCACCAGCATCAAGCCCAGTTCATAACAAAACCCCTTGCTCTCTTTCCCATTCGCTGCATGAAATGAGAAAGATCTGAGAATCTATAAGAAGGAACAGCTACAATAAAGAAGCATTCTGAGTCCTTAAATGACCACATATATGGCTACCTAATCAGAAGTACTCACTGCAGACCATGATATCATCTTAAAATAAATCATGTAAGACTGAAGCTCTGAGATTGCAGGATTTGTTTGTTATAGTTGCAATATTACCCTAATTTTAAAATTGATATGTTGAAATGGAGTGCTAACAGAACAAACCAAAAATGTGTGGCATTGGCTTAATGGCAACAAGAAGTAGAAAAATGGGTGATTAAGTCTGAAAAGATGAAAGACCAGTCCATGTTATTTCCATGGTAAAACATACAGTGGAATTATTAATACCGCAGATAGAAAGGCAGACCAAACCTCATGTCCATCAAGCCTATGGTTCTTGGACAAACGGTTAAGATGAGAATAACTTTGCTCCTATTTGGCCACCTTTGGAAATACATTAAAAACACGTGACCTCTGACAAAAACTGGCTTGTTTTGAAGTAGAACTTAAGGTGGGTATGTGTTCAGAAATCAGTTTTTAAGGTTGATAAATCTGCTTCTGCACCCCCAGGTAACAGAGATCAATTGAAAAAGGACCCGAGTAACCACAAGCAAATGAAATTATCAGTAAAAGCAAAACCAAATTTGATATAAACATCAGATCAAGGTAATGGTCTTCAAAAATACTATTTTAGATGGCTTCAAGAGGTCGCAATTGGTTTGGAAGTGGGGAGGTGAGGTTGCAAAGAAATAAATCAGACTTGAGAATTACTGCTCTAAAAAAACTTCAAAAGTGGGTCAGTTATTGGCTTGTGAAACTGTGTAGAAATTAAGGATTAAAAGGCCTATTGATTTTAGAGAAAAGTGTATCCCTAAAATTACTATGAGAATAAAGCTTAGAAATTAGTGTTGTAGTGTTTCCCCAGCAGTGATTGTCAGCTGTGACAAGATACCTGAGATAATTCACTTATAAAGGAGGAAAGATCTGGGTTAGCTCATAGTTTCAGAGGTTTTATTCCATGATTGGTTGGCCCCATTGCTTTAAGCTCAGAATGAGGCAGAAAACCGTGGCAGAGAACATGTGGAAAAGCAAAGCTGCTTATCTCACGGTGGCCAGGAAGTAGAGAGAAAGATAGAGGAGGGCTGGGCTCCAAATATGTCTTCCAAGGCACACCTAAGTGACCTCATTTCCTTCCACTACCTAAAAGTTGCCCACCTCCCAATAGCACCAGCAGCTGGGGTTCAGCTGACCTTAGTTTAGGGAGACTAATTACCTGGGGTTAATGTGATCAAGATGGTCCCTGAAATTGGAAAAGGGGGAAGAAGAAGACCACAGAGTGATAAAATACCAGGACTTGACCCACTGCTTCTGGCTTTGTGGTTGGAGGAAAGAGGGCACAACCAATGAATATGGGTGGCCTCTAGAAAATGGAAAAGACAAGGAAATAGATTCTCCTCAAAGCCTCTAGAAGGGAATACCAATCTGCCAACACTCGATTTTAGCCAAGGAAAAACACTGCAGATTTCTAACCTGGAGAACTACAAGATAATAAATTTGTGTTATTTAAACCACTAAGAAAACTCATACCTACTCATTGATATTCTGTATTTAAATGTAATTTAATGGGCTGGGGATGTGGCTCAAGTGGTAGTGCACTCGCCTGGCATGCGCAGGGCGCTGGGTTCGATCCTCAGCACCACATAAAAATAAAATAAAGATGTTGTGTCCACCGAAAACTAAAAAATAAATATTAAAAAATTCTCTCTCTCTCTCTTTAATAAATAAATAAATAAATGTAACTTAAATAGCATTTTAAAAATTCCTGATGCATAGCTTCTTTATCTTACCAAAACACATCTCCAGGTTGTTCATTTATGCTCTGAGTACGTGCCTAAAGAGCATAAAATGGATACTTTCCAGAAAGACTCGACCTTTAGAGGGGAACAAAATGTTATGGTTCATGCCTAAATCTTTACCAGATGGAAGTTCAGTCTAGTATAGACAGTGGGTGAATGATTATCCCGGCCAGCCAAAGGACAACATATAGTTTTCTTCAGTTGGCCTGCCAACATTCCAGAACCTCCCTTCATCTGATTTCAGATGACCATTGTTCAAAAGCAAAGAAGCTACTAAAGTTGGGAAACTGAGCTGAGGGATAACTAAGTTACACCAGAGAAGAGCTACCTGACTCTGAAAAAAGAAAAAAAATGACTTCACTACTCTATCTGGGTCTCCTTCCTTCCAAGTGAAAGCAGATGCAGTTTGACTGACAGATCATTCAGGTCCCTCCCTATTCTAAGTTGCTATAAGTCAAATGAGTCTATATTTCTTTAAGAGCTTCCATAAAATAATCAATCTAGGGCTGGGGATGTGGCTCAGGTGGTAGCACACTTGCCTGGCATGCGCATGGCGCTGGGTTCGATCCTCAGCACCACATACAAATAAAATAAAAGATGTTGTGTCCATCGAAAATTAAACAATAAATATTAAAAATTCTCTCTCTCTCTCTCAAAAAAAAATAATCTATTAGTAAACACAAAGTTTTGCATGTCTGACATTTTCCCATGATAATAGTTCTGAAGATTCATGTGCAACTGAGAAGAAATGTGACCGTAGTGATGCATGTTAAATGTTAAAACTGTTCCCGACAATTATCATGGGAATTAAAATGCTTTCTTCGCTTCATTAAGTGGTGAAGAGCAGAGCGATCACTTTTGACACAGGCAAAGCCTGAGCAGAGGGACTTAAGTATTTAAACATTGATTATCAGACATCAGAGTCAGTTACGATCACACGTAGGGTGACAAGAGTCACTCAGGGATGGGAAAAGGATCAGGGAGAGGTCCTGGAAATGGTATTGAAAAGCCAGGGAGAGACAAAGTCACCACAACCAGGGAGGAGAATCATTTTTCTGTAGACTTGACTATTATAAAATTGTGAATGGGAATTCTGTTTCACAGCTGCTCAAGGGAGTGGGAAAGCAGCTGTGACCAATGATGGAGAAACAGCTGTTCATTCATGGGCCACGTCTGAAACGGATCACACAGGAGGGATTGGCTTATCAGAGCAGTAAAGGAGGGCTAATTTTTTTTTTTAAATTCCAAAATGGAAAGACATCTGACAGTGGAAAAGGAAATACCAAGAGATCATGAACTCTACTTTTCTAAGGGCTTGAAAATTGATAAAACTGTCTCTGCCTGATGCACTATCTGAGGGACAGAAGGAGTCCCAGGTTATCTGCTGCAAAGCTGTGTGACCAACCGATCTGTTTTCTTATGACTTCCCTTTTCAGTCACTATTTCTCACTCTGTTACAGATGAATAAGGACATAAAAATAGAGGAAAGTCACTGCAGGTCGAGAAAGATATGCCTTTAGGAGAGAATTTCCTCATGAAATGCAAAAAAGAGGTCTAGGCATACGCAGCTTTTCAAATCATACCTTCAAAAGGATGCTTTTATCATAATATCTGGTTAAAACCCATTGAGCAACTGCCCGGCCACTGGACAGTTCTTGAGTGCTCTGCAGTGCCTGCACTCCAGGCCACTTAGATGGTAGGGCATTTTTCAAGGTAGCGGGTAGCTTGTCGTGGTGATAATGTCACTATGGTCAAGCAACTGTGGGAAGTTTCCTTCTTACATTGTACGAACAAAAGACCCAACAAGAACAACAGAGAGGAGGAAAAGTTTATTTTGGCTCATAGTTTCAGAGGTCTCAGTCCACAGACAGCTGACCCCATAGCTCTGAGTCCAGGGTGAGGCAGAACATCATAGTGAAAGGGTATGGAGAAGGAAAGCAGCTCAGGACATGGCAATCAGGAAGGAGAGAGAGAGAGAGAGAGAGAGAGAGAGAGAGAGAGAGAGAGAGAGAGAGAGAGAGAGAGAGGGAGAGAGAGAAAAGAGAAGAGAGAGCTCAGCTCACCAGGAGCAAAATAAAAACACCAAAGGCACACCCCCAAAGACCCACCTCCTCCAGCCACATTCCACCTGCATATAGCTACCACTCAGTTAATCCATCCATGGATGGATCCACTGACTAGGTTCCGACTCTCATAATCTGATCATTTTACCTCTGAATGTTCTTGCATCATCTCACACATGAGTTTTGGGGAGATACTTCATTTTCAAACTACAGCAAAGTTTATTGCCAATCCAATCCTTGTCCTTTAGCTCTGTGACCACCTGCTTTGTTGTTTGCTTTCTATTCCAAGAAAGTATTTGGCCTCTGTCTAAATTCAAAAACCGAACCCAAAATCCAGGAGTTAAAGCAAGCCGTTCTGTAAACAGATAGGACAGGCACGGGAACACACTGGAAACGTACTATTTAAATTCAGACTAGTTAAACAGGATGCCTTTCTGTCACTGACCAAATTGTCAAATCAGTGCCTTGGCGAGAGCCTTTTGTACTTCTCTGAAGATTCTCGGGATCCAAAGCTCTGTGTTATTAAAACAAACAGAGTAAATATTTTCCTTGCAGTTTACATCCCAGATCTAAATATTTCCAACCATGTCAAACTCACTTTCCTCCACCACTCCCTGCAGGGGCTGTGTAGACCGCTGCTGCCAAAGAACCTGGTGGAACTTGCCCTGGGAGGGGATCCATCCCCAAAGACAGGCAAAGCTCAGAGCGGCCAGCCAGCAGCAGTGTGGTGCAGCTGTGCGACTCCGCTTGGCAGAACTCTTGCTGCAGCAGGTGTGTTATCTGCTGACTTCAACAGACAAGGAGAAGCAAACACGCGGTTCTTGCTGTTTGCTCGCTAAGCTTGAAGGTCTACCACTCCCTTTTACCTTTGTGCCGTCCAGTGCCTGCAACCTGCCCTGGAAACCTGCATTTCCCTTCGCTAGCTTTCCCCGTGTGCAAGTCTACTCTTCTGGCCTTGTGACCTTTTTTTTCTACTTAAGCTAGTCCCATCTCTGAAGTAGCCTGATGCCCCTGAAGGACCCAGCTGAGAGGACTAGCAGACGCTTTCTTTTCCCCTGTTTCCAATCCAAAATGCGGAGAAATTCTCTCAGAAAGAGCAAGCACAGCATATAAATGAATATGATGCCATTTCAGGCAGTATTTCTCTAAACCATGTGTCCTGGGGACTTACTCCTAAAGTGCCCAAACACAATGTCAAAGGTAATGCTCTCCTGGTTTTGGTTTGTGTTTGTTTTTGTTTTTAATTTATTTTGTAGTTACAGACAACAAATTCTCAAACTGTCACTACACATTCAGTGTCAACGGGAAATGATGAGCTTAACAGTGGGCATCAATCCCCTTGTCTCTGGGCTTAGTGGCATAGTGTTGTACTCCAAAAAAAGTACCTCTATTTACTTCTATTTATTTACCTGGGGTCACCATATGTGGGGGGCACTCACTGCTAAAGCACTGGAGCTTGATTTTGAAATAGCATTTCTGTTGCTCTGTGTCTCATGATAAAACTTTCAGACAACTCACAATGGGAAGTGGCAAAAAAACGTATTCCCATGAGTACATTTTTGTGAGATATGCCATACCCGGGTTTCTGAGATTTTCAGGGCCTTTAAACTTTCTCCATTCAAATTCCAAGGCATTGGCATGTAGACAGGGCACCCTAACCTTCTTCTGTCCGGACTGATTTGTGGGCTCAGTCCTGCTGGTTTCTGCCAAAGCCAGATCTTCCTCTCAAACATCTTACTTTTCCAGAGGTTTCCTCAATTGACCTTGACTTTCCTGGAATCCTTAGTGTCTCTAATTCTACTTCTACATTCTCCTCTCCAGTTTGTTCTCTTAGATTTTTATCATACCAGGGATCCTCCCTCTGCTACCTAGATCTAACAGAATTTGTTCTGCCTGTGTACAAAATCACAGTCTAACCTGAAGGCCTTGAGAAAGTCATTCACTATCACCCATCTTCAGGAGTCTTGTTTATAAAATGAGGATGCTAATTCTTGCCACCCATAGATGATAATGATAAAAGAACTGGCTTGACAGCAAGAGTCTCCTGGGAAGAAGTAAAGGCAAAACACAAACACAAAATCCTGGTGAAAATCACAATATAATTTAGTAATTGTTTGCTGTATGCTAGGCACTGTGCAGTGTTCTATCATAATATTTAACCCTCCAGCAGAAATTCCAAGTGACAAGAAGTTGTGCTCCTTGTGACTTAAAAGTGTGACTTACCTTTGGGTGTTCTGACTTTATCCCAAATGTAATCTCAAACCAATTTCTGTCCATTCTTGGTCACTCTTCCTGCACCATAATTTTTTTCTTCCATTCTTCCTCCTACCTAATCCTAAATTAAGCCCAGTAGCTCATAACTCATCTAAAATGCTGCCCAATGTGTTTTCATGGTCATAATAGAATTTATCTGCACAGTTGAAGAAATGCTTCCAAATGAAGAAAAGCTTGGGGTAGGCAGTTTCTTACCTATAAGGACAAGCTCTTATGATATAGAGGAGAGATAAGAATTAGATTTGAATGGCATCATGGAGCAGAGCTACCCCCAAAGACCAAATATGAAACAGGATTGGTAGCATAGGGAGGACATCAAGTGGAGAATGGGGTCCAAAACTAAATCAAAAGAGTAAAAACAAGGAGGACTAATAACAAGTATCAAAATGCATATGAAAATTTAAGTTGGAATTATTTAAAAAGGGAAGAACATATGACATTTAAACATTATGTATCATATTTATGAATCATGAAATTCACCCTTTTAAGTAGCACAATTCCGTGGTTTTTAGTCTAATCACAAACTTGTACAACCACCATCACGATTTAATTCCAGAATACTGTCATCACCACAAAAAAGACAACCACACCCATGAGAGTCACTTTCCACTTTCCCCTCACTCCAGCCCCAGGCAACAGGGATTCTACTTTCTGTCTCCATGGATTTTCCTATTCTGGACAACGTGCCTTGGCTTGGCATGGTTGACTTTGGCATTGTTCTACTGGGTGCATCTAAAGAGCCTGCAATGTAGTACACACCTCCACTAACAAATGCCCCCTGTGCCTCCCTCTGAGCTTGCTACCTCCTGCATCAAGATTTAAACAGCCTCTTCCCTTCCATTCCTTTTCCCTGGGATAGCTGTATGCACAGGAGAGTCCAAACTCCTTCATTTGGTGCTAAAGTCCTTCAACATAAACACCGTCTTGCCAGCCACTGTGCCCTCCCCACCTCCACCTCTGCAACCTTTAACGAGAATAACCATCATGTAAGACCAGATTCAATGCTGCCCGCTCCCGTGGGTTTCCCTAGAACAATCCCAGAGGGTAACTTTCTCTCCATGGCCTCTGGCTTCTGGAGGATTCTGCACCACTTCCATGGCACTTGGAATCGTGCATTTCAAGCTGTCTCCCCTGCTTGGTTGTAGTTCTCTGATTCATGGTGTCGAATCTCTTTGTTGCCCTTAGTGCCTGACCCATGATGAGCATAGAGCAAATGCTTACTGAATGAATATATGAAAGAAAAACAGATTTGGTGAACTGTCCAAAGCAACCCAAACTTGGAACCAAGTTCTTGAATTAAAGGACAAAATAGTACTGCTTGCTCTATTACAAATACCATAATTCTACTAGATGCTTCTAAACTTATATATATAAGATGATATAACACATATATTATATATAATAGATTATGTAATATGTTAATCATGTGTAACACAAAATATGATATGCAATATATTATGATAATATAATAACATATGATAATTTTATGATAATATAATCATATGTGATAATTTTATGATAATATAGAGTGTACTAAAAAGTATTGGAAATACACTTAAAGACACTTGATAGGAAACCTGTAACTTGAAACTAATAAAGACCGTTGTTTTTAAAGCAAATGGGGACTTTTCTCCTGAAAATTCATATTGTTATCCTACTGAGACTTAGATGATGATGAAAATTTTAATGAAGAATCTATACTTAATAATAATCTCCTTTGACAATCATCCATCATCTGTAACATATTCCTCCATGTGAAAATAATAATGAATTGCTCTATGCTTATTTCTATATGCACAGGGAGAGGCACTTACAACCTTCATGGTCCCCACACAGGTGCAGTTAGCCTGTCTTCCCAGCCAGCTTGATTTGAAAGGGGAAAGTTTACTCAGCCCAGCTTCTTTCCCTTGATGTACAACTGAAATTAATTCACTAAGCAAACTAATTCATCAATTAATTCACGAAGCAAACACCTTTTGGAAGTCCTGACACATGCTAGGCACAATATTATACAAAAGGTTAACATGGTAGGGTCATGAATCCTGTGGTTTAGTACTGAACAAAGACCAACATGAGATACAAAGAGATACATGCAGAAGAGAGGGTTAGGTGAGCTGTGTGTGGATACAGACAGTGCTTTGATGGTTAAAAGTGGGGGCTGTATAGAAAAGTGGTTTTTTGACATGGTTGTTTTCATGTGATAAATCCTGTGAGTATTGCATCTGATCATATTTTTCTGTTTTTGTTTCTGTAGGGAAGCTAAAAATCAGGGTCTGTGGTCCATTGTCAGCCATGTTAACATTTTACATACAGAATTATTTTGATGCATTAATGGAACCCTCAATTTCTGCTTATTCTTTTTCTATTTCTCCTTCATATACAACTTGGTTTTCATATTATTTTAACTTTTTGTTTTATGTATTTGTTTAACCCACCTAATAAACATATTATGACAGAATTATTTATTCCTTCCCCTGATGCCTCTAGTAGTATATAGGTGTATAGATAGATAGGTAGGTAGGTAGATAGATAATATTAGATAATCTAGAGGTCGGTATTGTAATGATAACTGTAGTATTTCTTACACCTGTTCACTCTGAGCAATTATATTTTTTAAGTCATCATATCATTTAGCTGAAAAATTGTAAAGGCTGTTAATTATAGAGGAGACACTTTTATATATTTATTCCTAGCATACGGATTCACACACCTATTTGAATGTTTGGTATGATCATAACTAATTATAGGACCCGAAAGCACTACATATGTGATCTATGCTCACTTTAATCCGCCACTGGAATTACTAATATGTCTAAAGTTTAATTCATCTAATAAGGGTAAAGGTAATCTACGTAAAAGGATAAAGCAATCTAAATATATGTAATCTATATTAATGCCTCTAGAATAGAAGAGAGAATCAATGAATGAAGGCAATTTTCTGAGCCCACATCACTAGTCAGAAAGGGTTCCGGCTGTGGTTCCACGCCCTCTTCACTGAGCCTCACACCAGCCTTAGAGGCCCCGATCATTCCCCCATCCTACAGAGACTCAACCGAGTCATAAAGCAAATAACTAATAATGTCAGCACTGTTCTCAGGCTTTGCATGAATTAACTCGTAATCCTCTCCCAAAACCAATGTAGTAGGATCCATTTATCTTCTTCTTTACTACAGAGTAAAGAAATAAGGAAGAGATGCACCATGAATTCCCAAAGCTCGACAGTGAGTGATGGTCCCGCGGTTCAGGCCCCAGTAGTCTGACTCCACAGTCTGTATTTTTAACCATGAAACTTAGTGACTTCCTAAAATTATTTTGATAAACAAATGGCCTACATTTAGATCTTACACTAAAGTCCAAGTCCATGTTCTTTAATTTATACCATGCTGCCTTGGGATTCAGTTCAAACCACATTTACTGCATAGGTCCTTTCTGTTGTTCTCAGACAGAATTAGTGATAACCTCCTCTGGGTTCCCCTAGCAATAGATAGATGATTGATACAGAAGTCCATCAATTGATCAACTATAAGTATCCATAAATAGTATTTCTTCTAAAACATATTTTAATATGTATATTTATTTACCTTTTAAAATAAGATTTCTTTAAATGTAGGAATTACTTAACTTTTTCTTAATTAAATATATATATTGAAAATCTACATTAGTCAGTAAGTAAATAAATGAAATCCCATAACACGTACCACTACGCTATTAAAATTTCATCAAGGACCTAAGTTCTTTAATTAAAGATGTGTTATTTTGGCTTCGATCTCCTTATCCCTTCAAAAGAAAAGATCCTGACAAATGTTGCTATGTCAATTCATATCTGTCTTTTATGTTTTGAGAAAAACACAATTCTTAGACGTTTTCCTGAGAACAGTTTTGATGGTGCAAAATACAGACAGAACAAAAACACACCGAGTCTTTGATAAAGTCCTTGGGGTAACCACTGAAGGAATTTAAGGACATTTGAGGGGAATACTAGAAAACGAATTCTGTAGACTTTAGAACTTTTTTTTTGGCGGGAGGGGACCCTTGACTTTATTAACGTTCCCAAAGCTCTTCCAAAGAAATACCATTTACAATTAAACCCTTCACTGAGTGAGAGAAGTAGGGGTGGCCATTTGGGATGTGAATTAGATTCAAGTCAACAGACCCACAGGATATCAGGGCCATGTGGTCGGTGAAGGCCAAACCAGGCCTGGGAAACAGAACCTGCTGGGGACATTGGAAAACTATCTTACCTATGCTTCCATCTTAACGGACTTCACAGGAACCCCGCCACATGATCCTGACATAAGAAGTCAGCAACAGGAAGCAGATCTATTCTTACCAGCCCCGGTAAGGCCAAGTGTCACCTACTCCAACTGACAGACTGCACTATGTGGCTGGGGTGGACCAGCCCTAGAAACTTCCCTCCACTTTCACTATCAGTCCCAAGCCAGAGGCACCCATGGTAGTGGTCATGTGGGATATTTGGCAGCTGCCAAGGAGCACCATGGGCATGGACCCTGGCTGTCACTCAGAGCCCCACAGTTAGGATGGCCAGTGTTGGTCTGAATGTTCAGTTGTCACTTTTTAAAAATCCTTAATAAGGTTCAAACGCAAAGGTCCACATTTGAATTTTGCACAGGGCTATAATTATGTATCAGTCAAGGCTGGCACCTGCTAAATGTTAAGACATTAGGTGTCATATTGGTAGAAAATAATCTTTAGCAAGTTCCTAAACTCTGATGGACTAGAGGGGACAGGCAGTAACTAGTTATGATGTCACCAAATGCCCAGAGGATTCCTGAACAAGTCAATTCACGTGGTGGGTTTATCTTGATCTTTCAAAACAAAAGCGACCTCTAATACCCCTTGTACTCAACCAGTTCTCGGACCATGGCAGAAACTGCTCTGTGTTCACCAAGACTCACTTCCTTTTATTCCTCCACACACACGCA
This sequence comes from Urocitellus parryii, assembly GCF_045843805.1. Lineage (NCBI taxonomy): Eukaryota > Metazoa > Chordata > Mammalia > Rodentia > Sciuridae > Urocitellus > Urocitellus parryii. Next base: position 173,882,845 of record NC_135537.1, on the reverse strand, counting down.
AAACTATATTTCCCAGACTCCCTTGCAAATGGGTGTGGCCATGTATAATACTTTGTTGGGAAGGCTTTCACAAAGAACCACAGGCTGGGTGGCTTAAACAACAGAAGTCTATTTTCTCACAATTCTGGAGGCTAAACTTTCCAAGACAAGGTGTTGGTAGGGTTAGCTGGCTTTTTCCAAGGCCTCTCTCCTTGGATTGTGGATGACCATCTTCTTCCTGTGTCTTTTCTTGTTCATCCTTCTACATCCCTCTTGTAAACCACAATTCCCCCTTCTATAAAGCATCAGTTATATTGGAAAAACTCCCACTCTAATGTCCTCATTTTAATATGATTCTTTCTTTGAAAATCCTGTCTCCAAATATAGTCACATTCTGAGACACTAGGCATTAGGATTTCAACATATGAATCTGGAATAACTTAACTCAGCACATAACTCCATCTGGTTTGACCAGTGAAATATGGCAGGAGTCACAGATGCCACTTCCATGTCAATTCCACAGACAGCTTGTACACACAGTCTTCTGTTCCCTTTTCCCCTATTCCAGAAAACTGGAGGAGAGACCACCTCCAGGCAACCCTAGCAGCCAGGTGTTAAAGCCACAGAGTGGAACAATTCTGAGTCTCTGAATCACCACTTAGAGACGAAGCCCTCCACCAGAAATGTCCACACGGAAGAACAATGTGCACAATAGCTGGTAAGCCAGTGCTCTTTCCCACTCTGCAACAGGAGAGTTTCTCTGTTAGAGTAGCTAGTATCAAAAGCTAAAATAATCACTTCACCAGGACTTAGAAACACTGAGATACCATGTTTGTTTTTTACTTTGTCATTTAAGCAACTAATAATAACTACATAGAGTTCAAAGCCGTACTGGTGCTGTGGATCACAGAGAAATAAAAAGCATAAATCTCATGAAAATCAAAGGGAGATTAGTAGAGTAAAAGAAAGAGATCAGGAGGAAGGAGAAAGAGAGGGAAAGAGGAAATACTGGGCAATGATATTGAGAAAATTATATTTTGTGTCAAGGTATGAATATTTTACAGCAAACCCTGCCACTATGTACAACTAGAACGCATAATAAAAATATGGAAAAAAAATAAATGTAAAAGAAGAAACCAAATCAATAAATAGGCCAAAGAACCAAACAGAAATTTCTCAAAAGAAGAAATACAAATAGACAACTATCCTATGAAAAAATATTCAACATCTCTAGCAATCAGGAAATGCAAATCAAACTACACTAATATTTCATCTCACTCCAGTCAAAATAGCAATTATCAAGAGTATGAATAATAAAAAATTCTGGCCAGGATGTGGGGGGAAAGGTAAACTCGTACATTGTTGGTGGAACAGCAAATTAGCACAACCAGTCTGGAAAGTGGTGTGGAGATTCCTCTGAAAACTAGGAACAGAACCACCCTATGACTCAGCTATCCCGTTCCTCGGTATTTATCCAAAATAAATAAAATCAGCACACTATAGTGAGACAGTCACTACAACGTTCACGGCAGCAATTCACAATAAGCTGATTATGGAGTCGGCCCAGATGCCCATCAATAGATGAATGGATCAAGAGAAGGTGGTATATATACACAACATAGTTTTACTTAGTCTCACAGGAGAATGCAATCATGGCATTTGTCAGTAAATGGATGGAAATGGAGGGCACCATGCAGAGTGATAAAAGGCAGACTCAGAAGAATGAGTCAAAGGTCAAATGTTTTCCCTCATGGGTGGAAGCTAGATCAAAACATGGGAAAGAAGGTGGTAGAGGAGGGAACAGATATAAAGGTAGGGAGAAGAGAGGTGGAGTAGAGGTACGAAAATGAGCAGGAGGGAGGACAAAGGGAAAGGGAAAGAAATAAGGAATATATTAACAAAATCTTGATATATACCTATCTATGTAAATATCCAAAGGGAATTTCACCCTTATGAATATGTAGAAAGTACCAATCAAAAATAAAGAAATAAATGAACGGAAGATTAGTGGGGGAGGGGGGGCTAGGGGGAGGGAAAGGGGAGAAAAGCAGGGTGAGGGGAATGGGGATTGAAATAAAATTCTTGTATGTATAAATTTGGCAAAACGAGCCAAATACTATAGTATAATTTGTATAATTATAATGCTCTAATAAAAAAGAATAATAAGAAAAATAATGCATTGAGAATAAATTTTGTGAATGGTCTTTAAACATAAATAAATAAATACGTAAATAAATATGTAAATAAATGTGTGGCGCCTGCCATCAGTATTGCTGATAAGGCAAGAACATCAGGACACCGTTAAATGCTAAGGCGTAGAGAAATACCTCTGTGTTCTGGCTTGGGAAAGGCTGGAGGAGTCAGTCAGTTTTCAGTGAAAAAGCTGAGATTTTGATCTTGGCTTGAAGTCCAGGAGGAGCTTCAATAAATGCAGGGTATCCAAGGAAGGAGGACCATCGTGACAGAAAGTCCAGTGTGCACAGAAGTGAGGCATCAGAAGTTGTGAACAGGCTTCCCAATGGAAGCAGAGAATCCTACTGGGGAGTGCTGGGTCACAGAGAGCACTGATACCCAAGCCAGCCTTAGCAGAGCCGGGGAGCTATGTAATTATTTTAAGCTGGGTTACTTCTACACAGTCCAGTCTAACACTTGACTGGGAAAGTCTGTCCAAAATGCCTCCCTTGTGTCTTTTCTTTGAAAACCTACTTTTTACTTGGTCTCTTTTTCCTTGATCACATTTTTCTGGAGCTTATAAATAGACACCAAGATAGAACTAGAATGCTCACCTGCCCTCACCCAATGGTTTATGATCTTGCTTTCCTTTCTTATAATCGTGTGTAAGCCTTAATTCTCTCCTACGTTTTTGTCTTTGGGTTTTTATAAAATGTCTTCTAATTAGAAAAGAATTCTTCCTTTCCTCATACCTAGTGTAGCTGAGATTTAATGTTGGATTGTCACATAAAATGTCAACCTCCTCCTTTTTTTAGAAACCCACACTCCCATTCCTTGCTACCTTGATTTAACACTCTTCCTCAGCATCTGCCCTCTTCCCTTGGCCATTTGTTACAAGATTCCAGCTAGTATTTCCTGCAGTGCTCAGTCATGCCACGGTAATAGTTTTTCCATTGAAAAATACCACAAGTACAATATTTCCAATGGAAATACCACGAGAACAGTGTTTCCACTGAGCTTACCACAAGGAGAGTGCTTTTGTGGTATCTAAATTCTGAGATGAACTTGTAATGTTCATCTTGGATTCATTATAAGTAGGGCCCCTACTTTCTGGAAAGCACTGAAACAGGGATGGAATTTTTATTTGTAGCTAAAAAAAATTCAATAAAAATAAAACTTAGAAGATGCCAAGACAATTTTGCACTTGCTTTTGTGAGTAAAATATAAATAGATTTAGCAAGTCAAAGAAAAAGGAAAAACTTCATAAAAAAATGTACAGAGTGTCTTAACAGCTGGAAAAGCAAGGGTGTGTGTGTAAGTGTGTGTGTGTGTGTGTGTGTGTGTGTGTGTGAGAGAGAGAGAGAGAGAGAGAGAGAGAGAGAGAGGGCATTGAAAGCAAAACAGCTCAGCATCTGGGAAACGCAACAACCTGTAAAAACACTTAACATTTACAGCCACTCGGTGGCTGGAAAACCAACTTCTCATAAAATCGATTTAACATTTTGGTCACTGGTGAAGACATTTAATGCATGCATGTTTATATATCTGTGTTTATACTGTAGCCCCGTGGATTTCAGTAGGTTTTAATCATTGTGAACTGGAAGATACCATCTGAAACTGTTGATGGTACACAAGAGTTTTGCACCATTGTCAAGAAACAGTTAGCAATGCATGAAGTTGTTTTTCAAGATATGCTGGAAAGGGTACCTGGAGTCTGATTAGTTATAGACTCTTTGTTAACTTTGGTAATTGTACCGTGTCACTGATCTGTAGTGTCCTACTTTCAAAAGTCATTTTTTTTTTAAAATTTCCAGTTGGAATCATTTTCTTATTTTCCAAGAGTTTAAGACTAAGCTTCTTAGACCCTGATCCGCCTGTAGTTTGGCAAACAAAGTTATCTGTCAGGACAGTCCAATATTTTCCATTTCCCTTGTTATGTCTTAAATCAGTTCAGTTGAAGAGGGTAACAATTTGCTATTTTTTTCTTTCAGTTGGTTTTGTTTTGTTTTGTTTTCTGATTAGTTCCAGGTAATGAAGTTGATTACCAACTAGTCAAAGATAATTGCTTCTATTTTTTTTTTTTTTTTTTGGAGGGGGGAGGCGTGATTGAAAAAAGGAAGTGGAATTGTTTTAAAAATTTAACTCGTAATTCCTAAAGTCAAAGACACTGGGGTAAACTATATGGAAAAGATGCTCAATTGCTAACACCCAGACCACAATTTTATAGATAAGCAGCCCGGGAAATGGGAATATCACATCAGAAAATCTGTGTCTGTTCGTAAAATGCAGAAAGTCAAACCTGTGCTACTCTTATCTTTGGATAGTTTTGAGGCTCAAGTGATATAACAGGTAGGAATGCGTTTAGCTGATGGGAAAGCACTAGACACAGACATAAAATATTATTGTAAAACAATCATAAACTTGCAATTCTCAAGGTTTACGTATCGCAAACTTAAGCACATTTTAAGTAAAAGATTAATGAAGTTATTATTATTCATGTTTCTAGGTTCCCATTGAATGTTTTTTTTTTCTTTTTTTTGACTTTTGGAGGATGAGAGTTAATGAAACTGGAAAATCAAGGGGTGCAGCATACAGATGGGCATGAAAGGGTCCACCCTCAGTTCAAGTGGTCATTTCCATTGGCCTCCTTGTCTGATGAGAGCCCAACCCCAAGCAGGTACATTCACATGGACCAACACTCAACACACTGTGGTATCTTACTTAAGGTTTGAATTTTTGTTTGTTTTTGTTTGGAAAAAGGAGCCGTGGGCATTTATATCTGTGTTTCTCAAAGCACTTTTGGAAGGGGTAGGATCCTAGACAATGGATGATTGTCACATTTCACTATAGCAGAGGAAGTATAAAGTAGGCTCTCCTCCTCCTCCTCCTCCTCCTCCTCCTCCTCCTCCTCCTCCTCCTCCTTCTCCTCCTCCTCCTCCTTCTCCTCCTTCTCCTCCTCCTCCTCCTCTTCTTCTCCCTCCCCTTCCCCCTTCCCTTCCCCCTTCCCCTTTCCTTTTCCACCTCCTCTTTTTTCCTTCTCCTTCCAAGGACAGAATCCAGAGAGAACATTTGCCTGAAAACAACTTTATCTTACAAGTCATTCTTGTGCCACAGAACCCAAATGGCACTCTTATATTTAGTGGCATGGTTTCAGCTATGATTTTTCCCCTAAAAATAAACAAGAAACACCTCAACAGACAAATACAGCAGAGAGTTGATATTTCAATTCTAAGTTTCCCCGATTTCTAGGCCACTGACTTGTCCAGATTAAAGACAAACACCAATAACAATCAGTGCTTCAAATATAATAGACCACAAATCTCAAGCCTCTGATTCTAATCAGAAGCACCAAAGTCCATCCTTCTTGTTAATGACTTTATAGTTGAATTAGATTGAGGTGAGAATACAAACAAAACATGAAAAGGAAAATAAAACTTGTTAAGTATCAATCATTTGAGAGATCCTTCCCTATGGAAGCCTCACTCTCTCTTAACAGAGTGGAGATCAAAGAAAGCAAGGATTTTGTTCTCATATAAAGATCCACGCTTTGTGCTCAAGATCAGCATTGCACTTAAAACATCATATCAGGGAGACGATCCAACTTCAGGCCTGTATGCTTCAACCTTCTAGAAGATGGAGCCTCAGCTAGCAACACAGACACTATCTACTCCTGCCTGAGGTCCAAGTCCCAGGCAGTGTTTCCACAGTGTTTCCCTGCTATCCTTTCCTCTCTCCCTGGGGATGTCCAGATAGAGCAGGTCAGCACAGGGCCCTCGATGCACCTATCCTTCTGCGCATAGGTGACAAGGCCTTTGATGGCAAAGAAAGTTCACAGTTCAAATATTGTCAACTAGAAAAAAATCAAGAGCTGCCATGGCTAACTCCGAAGAAGGATATAGGAAGGAAGAGTCCTAGTCTAACTGGCCGTGGATTTTCCTTAATCTGCTATTCACCCCAACTTTTTGTAGACACTCTAATGCTTTGGGTAATGGGTTACTTACACTTGGTGAAGCTTCCCATATCTAGGCATTATAATATAGTTTATTCTTGGAGGAATTAATTTTAGAAATAGAGGGATTTGGAAGAAGGCTGCTTTATCCTCTTATTGATACTTCTACAAGTTATGGGGAAATAAAACTCTCATGAGGGACAGGCTATAAGCCATCAATATTTGGTACTGAATTATAGTTGGTCCCACTCAAACTCATGCCATACAAGAAAGTCTATCTGGTAGATGAAATAATATTGAACAACACATGAAATGTATCCATTTTGTTGGGTTACCTTCGATTTATAAATGTTTCTGCTGCTGGTCAAGAATTTTAGGAGAGGATACAAAGATGAAAAAAAGATATAGGAGGGTAAGGAACAGTCAGAGGCTTCAGTAAAGATACAGTTGGATCTGGGAGGGGAAAAAAAAAACTAAACTGAGAGGAGAAACTTCTGGAAAAAGATACTCTCTTGGCAAGATGAATGGAAAATAAAACTGCAGAATGAAAGACGGCTTAAAGAGCAGTCCCTAATCTTCTGCCAACACAGGCTAATTTGTATTTCTGGAACTCGCAGAAAGGATGTCAGCTGAAGCTCATGTTAGAGTCACCTTGCAGCAAATGTTCCACTGCACGTGTGCCGGCCAGAGGGAGTGGGATGAATTTAGGTTTTGTGGAGTAAAGAATGACTTCAGGAACTCCAAATATCCCATTCCTGAGCGTCCGCCTCGGAACACATGCCCTGCTTCTAGACTTGCACATGGGAAAGAAAGAGAACAGGGTCTGGGTTGACCGACCTAAATTTGGTTCCAAGAGCCTTAATGTCCATCCAGCTGCAAATGCTTCTTTAACGAGGTATGAAGGACTCGATGGCACCAAGACAAATATTCTGGTGGAGAATGCTAAGAACTCAAAGAGAGATGAGCAAGCTCTCTGCACCCCGATTGGCACTCTCCTCTTATTTGCTCTGGTTAGTGTGGAAAGTGTTCAGTTCATGCTGTCGTTTATCCACGTTTCTTTACAGGTCTTTATGACAATTATACGGCAGCTGCCTAGGAAATAGCCTGCCTTCAGCCTTTCCCTCTTCCTTTTCCTCTTTCCTTCCAGCTCTCTCCTCTCTTCTTCCTTTCCTTACGGTGCTTCTCGTAAACCTAGTCAAAGGTACGGGAAAAAGTAAGCTTGTTCAATTTTTATGGAGCCTGTAAGTATAATCCGCACTCAGATCACAACGTGGAAGGTGTTCTGGATGCCTTCTCCCAGGTAAAACCAGAGGTCAACACCGTTCTAGAGATTAAATCATAGAGATTAAATTTCTCTGTGTGGGAATGTTATGGAACCACCATCCCAGAGTCTGATCTCTTTTGTGTTCGGCTTCTTTTCATTTGTGTCCACTGTGATGCTGCATGACATGACAGTTTGTTCATATCCATTCTCTATCACAGGGATTTGCCACAACTTTATTTATACCCTCTTCTATCAGTAAACACTATTATCATGTTCTTTGTGAACATGTGTACACACAAGTTTGTGGCATCTACTTAGAGAAATGGAATTGCTGGCTTGCAAATATGATTGTCTCACGTTTCATAACCATTTGGATATGCTCTTTTGAAACTTATCATTCATACCTTTTGCCCATTTTTTTTCCTATTGACTTTGTGTCCTTTGGTTCTCTTAATGATTTATTTGGGATGAATTGATTATTAATTTAAAACAGGTTCATTTATCCACTCCCCGCTCCCTTATTTTAATCAGCTTTTTCAGCATGGTTACCTATAGTCCTGGCCAGGAAAATGTGCAGGGGAACAGGTTCATTTGGGGGCTCATAGTTTCAGAGGTCTCAGTCCATAGATGGCCAACTCCATTGCTCTGGGCTGGAGATGGGGTAGGACATCCTGGTGGAAGAGTATGGCAGAAGAGGTCAGCTCAGGACATGGCAATCAGAGAGCAGAGAAAGTCTAAGCTTAGCTCACCAGGGATAAAATGTATACCCCACAGGCATGTCCTCCATGACCCACCTCCTCCGGTCACAACCAAATTGCCTGTTCCATCACCACCCAGTTAATCCCCATCAGAGGATTAACACCAGATTAGGTTAAAGCTCTCAGAACCCAATCATTTCATCTCTGAATGTTCTTTTTTTTTTTTTTCTTTTTTGTCTCACACATAAGGTTTTTGGGAACTCCTTATATCTAAATCACAACGTCCCCTCTGACAGGTAATTTTGAGGGTCCAATTTGAGAAATCTTTGCCCATTTGGAGGTCACAAAAATATTTCCCTATGTCTTCTTATGGAAACTTTATTTCTATTTTTATTTAGGTATTTTCTTTTTTTGCATTTAGAGCTACTTGACATCTACAATTGACTTGGTGTATGGTGTGTGCTAAGAGGTTCAAGAAGGGATAACAGAATCTGCATAATTAATTAGCTGAATATAGAACCCAGGCCACTTGTTGACACGAAATAAGGATTTACTCCAGGAAATTTCTGCAAATCTATTTCTCCAAGCAAATATTTTTGCTTATTATTTTTCACTAAGGTTTCTCTCTCATTAGGAAAATCCTCAATCTAAAAAAAGAGTGGCTCAGGTATCGAAAATCAATTTACTTGTCTGGATTCACTTTACTTCTGTGTCTACCAATCAATCCTAAACTGTACAGAACCAATATTCCATAATCTTATAAGTTTCCAGCCTTAAAAATTTGACTGTAACCTCTTAGGCCTAAATCCCAAGCCCCAAATATCACACTCTGATTTTTATCAAACACAGTTGCTCAATCAAAATTCTTTTTTTGGGGGGGGGTGAACTTTTGAGGAGTTAACAACAGGCAAAGGAAAGGTGTATTTATCTTGATAGAAATACCAAATTGAGCTAGGCATAGTGGTGCATGCCTGTAATCCCAGTAGCTCTGCAGGCTGCCGAAGGATAATGAGTTCAAAATCAGCCTCAACTTAGACAAATGGAATTGCTGGCTTGCAAATATGATTGTCTCACATTTCATAACCATTTGGATATACTCCTCTGAAACTTCTCATTCATACCTTTTGCCCATTTTTTTCTATTGACTTTTTGTCCTTTTGTTCTCTTAATGATTTATTTGGAATGAATTGATTATTAATTAAAATAGGGCTGGGGATGTGACTCAGTGGTTGAGTGCCCCTGAGTTCAATCCCGAGTACCCCCCCCAAAAAAAAAAGAAAAGAAAAAGATATATCAAATTGACCTAGCCCTCAGTATTGACAAAGCTACACTTTCTGCACTCTACAGAAGCCTCCCCTTTGTAATAAGTCAAGCAACCACATGTGTGAGTTCTTTTTATAGATTCGCTATTTTGTTCTGTTTGTCTACTTGATGTCAATGTCACAATTTCATAAATAGTGCAGCATCTTATGTCTTAACATCTGGAACTATGTGTCCCCCAACTTGTTTTCTCTTCCATGAGGTTTACTTGGGAATTTTGTTCTTTGCCTTCCCAAATAAACTTTGGAATCAGCTTGCCAGCTTCTAGAAAGCATTTCTAGTGACTTTATTTAATATTTTGATCATTTACGGACAAAATATAATCAGTAAACTATTGAATCTTCCAAATATACATATAATACATTTATTCTTAATTTCTCTCACTAATGCCTTGCAGTTTTTGTATGCGTATGTTCTGCATATCTCATTAGATTTAATCTAGTGATATTTTGTTTTGATTCAGTTTTAAATCGTATCTTTTTGTTCTGTTTATTGTATCCAAAGACCTTTTAAAGTGAATTATTACTGAAAATTCATTGCCTGTAGATTCTTATGGATAGTCAAACAATTTTGCCATCTGTGTATAAAAATCTTTTTTTTCTCCTTTTAAATGTCTGTTGGGGGGGATGTAAAAATACTTTTTGTTGGCAAAATGAAATTTAGTCCTACTGCAATAGTTCTTGGGTGATTTTTGAAACTTACACTTTTCAGAGGCAAGATTTATTTAGTTATTTTGAATTTCCATAGTTTACTCACCCTGACATTAGAAACAGAAGACCTAAATTCAAATCGGTTATACTTTTAGAAAGGGTAAGATTATGACTTTGATAAAATATACAATAAACACAAACACGTAAGTCAATTTTTAAACTCACAATCTATGAGTAAATCTATAAAATATTAAGACCAAATCAAAAGAAATTCTATACACAGATACAAGGAACTAGCAATGATAAGTGCTGAAATAAATTTGCTAATAGATGCAAAATAGATCAAAATCCAGTAGGAACAGAATGCAAGGTTCAACTCACCTATTCTGCAGTGTAGACATCAGTTGTAAAACCACCAGACAAGATCCATTTGTATCTTAGCTCTGGAGAATCATTTGTGTTCCTCTCAGCTTTCTCTGGTTTAGAGAGTTAGAAAATTGCTCAATCAATGAAAGTCTCAGCCCTATCTAAAAATGCAGCATTCCTTTGAGAGGACACTCAGCAATCAAATGCCACTTTAAAATCTTCTGATACTGATAAATCTAAAGAGTATATGACTTAGGGTACTATGAGGATTCCGTTAGATGATGGTTATGATACATTTGCAAACTGTTAAAGTTTATAAATGTAAAATAGAGAATCCATTCTTTGAATATACCATAATAGTCATCTCCTAAAAAGACATTTATTTTAAGTGGTATAAATTTAAATTTGTTTTAGCACATTTAGTTTGCCACATATTCCTCACTGCCTCTCTCTCAATGTGATGTTAGTTCTCCATTTGCAGGGTTTGGTTTTGAATTTCATGGTTCAAACTCTCTCAAGATTCCAGGATAAATACTTAAATTTGCAATCCTTGTTCTCTTCATCCACACTTATGTACTTTTGCATAATAAACTAAGGATACTCCCTGAGGAGTGAGGCTTGATGAATTAATGTATACTAAGAAGTGATTATGACTCAGGCATTGTGCTGGGATCCCTACATGTGCTATCTAGTTTAATCCAATCCTTATAATAATCCTGGAAGATTAAACCATTAATTGAAAAGAAGAACAAAGATCAGAAAGTTTACGTACAGACTCTGAAATATTGAATAGGATGGCTGGGTTGTAAATTCTGGCTACTCACTATCAAAGTTCATTTCATTTCTTTGTGCTTCATACAAGAAAACTAAAGAAAAGTGAGTTGGTAAACAATAAGTGTCCCTGTATTCTTTCAAATACAGCAAATAAAACACAAGTAACCTCTAGTTTTCATACCCTTGGAAAGAAGATATATTGGTTGGCATCTCTATTAACTGTAGGTAGGTAATGACTTCAGTTGCAATAAGGAGATTTAGTTGAGGGAGGTGGGGGCAGACTCTAACTTCCTTTGCCTGCTCATTGCCAGGAATGCAGCTGGTTCTCAACAAATATATTTCTGATGTAACTATTAAATTCAAGCAATATGTTTCTAATAGTCATTCACTAGTATGATGGCTGCCAACTTACTTAGTCAGTTTAAAGAGGAGTTTTTTTTTCTAATAACATATTAGCCAGGGAAGTTTATAAGAATAATATTTGAACTCTGATCAGTGTTTTAAGCAGATATTCTTTTGTAATTCTTTATTATGATATTTCTGCTAATTTAGCTTATAATGACTCTGTAATGAATACTAGCAGATACTTTTTTAAATGTACATATAAATATATAGATGGATGGATGGAAGGATGGATAGGGATGGATAAATGAGTGGATATATATATATATATATATATATATATATATATATATATACATACATACACATTAACTATATATGACCATAGATTAGAATTCTCTAGTTCCTTCAATCATTATCAGCAGTTTTAAAGAAAATTCTAAAAATCAAGTTTTTTTTTTTTCTGAAGAGGAAAAAAAAGTAAATATAAAGTAACTTCCCCAATTGACTAACCAAATTACTTTTCAATTGAGGAACAGAAGGTAACTGATTAACTGGTATTGTCTCCACTGTTTAACTATGCTTGTGTTTCATAGTAACTGTGAAAGGGTCACAGTGTCTAACCCTAAAAGACACCATTACCTATGAACATATCAAACAAATTCCTTTATGTTTAGCTTGGCTTCAGGACCATAGGAGCTGCACAGTCTGAAATGGATGCATCTGCAAAATGGTTTTATATGCCTTAATGGAGAGCATAAATCTTAACAATCTCCCTACACACACACACACACACACACACACACACACAACACCATGTGTTCTCATGACTCAGATCTCTCAGAGCAGAGATCTGAGTCATGAGAACATTGACATGTGAAGCTAGATCTAAGATAACAATTCTCAGTCCTGGTTGCGCATTACAACAATTTAGAAGAGTTCAATGTAAAGGACTGGTAATCACACAATGTTTCCAGAAATTCCAATTCAATAGCTCTGCTCCTGGAATTAAATTTTTAAAAGTTTCCAAGTAATTCCGATGTCCAGCTAAGATTGAGGTTCACTCTCTGGTATGTCTTCTAATAAAAAATCAGAAAAGATGAATAATTTTGAATAAGTCTAAAAACTCTCTTCCTCAAATTTTCTCCCAGTGACTCCAGGGAACTGCTACCAGCTTTTTAGAGATGGGGAAGCTGCTCTGAACTAAAGAATTGAGAAAAGGTGGGGGTCATTCAGGTTGAAGAGAGTGGCAGGACCAGTTGATGCTTCTTTATGCCCTAGAAACAGAAAACATGAAATAGTATTCTTTGCCCAGATTCATGGCAGGGAATTAAAGTTGATGTGCAATGATTCAAATCAAGCAGGAGTTGCAACACATTAATCCTGGGAACTGCTCATTCAATGTGCAGTTCAATGTGCGGACTAGGATGGGCTCAATAATTTATAGGGTCAAGAGCACAATAAAAATGAGGATCCCTTTGTTTAAAAAAAGGACTAAGAATTCAAGGCATCAACAACAGAGCAATAGATAAATCAAGCACAGAGTTTCAAAGCGTGGGGCCTCGTGAGACTGGACAGATCACACACCCAGAAACCTGGCCCTGGCCAGGAAGGGTTTGCCTAGAGGTAGCCTGGAAGATATTCAGACTTTCAGTGCATGCTTGAACAGCCCTGAATGTGAAGGAAGAATCAAGGGCATTTGAAATCCCAATGATACTGGTGTTATGAACTGAACTAAAGATTTGGACTTTCTTTTTTGTAACGTTAAATTTATTTTACCATTTATTTATAGTGTAAATAAATTATTTATAGTGTACAGTTCAGCTTTTCTATGAAGCACAGTTCTTACCTATAGGTTTTCCTAAATGCTCTGAATTGGTTTAAGGAAGTTCCCTATTAGGTCTGATTTGCTGAGAAGTTGTTTTTTGTTTGCTTATTTTTCCTGATCAGAGACAGATGCCAAATTTTGTCAAACACTTTTCCTTTTACATTCGGAGTGCACAATATGCATCTACCTTCAAGCAATGTGAATTATGCTTCAGGACAGCTTAGTTGTCTTCCAACTACGTATTCCTAATTCATCCCTCCCATCTGTTGTTTTGTGGTTGACGTGTGTTTTATATGCTGAAATCCAAAACACATTTGCACTGTTTTCTTTAGACAGTGGTTATCTCTTATACTAAATAAAAGAAACAGACACTGAATCTCATGCTTGCCTTCACTCATTTCTGGTTCACTTCTCTTCACTTCTCTTCACTTCTCTTGGGAGCCATGTTCCTCCTGCCTATGGAACATCCGTTAGCATCATCCATAGCGCAGGTCTCCTGATAACTAAATCTCTCATTATTTTTGAGAAATATTTATTTCTCCTAAAATTAGAAAGACACATGTTCTGGGTAAAGAATTCTGGGTTGATGGGTTTGTTTATTTGTTGCCTGTCAAAACTTCAAAGATGCCACTCCATCGTCTTCTAACTTTCCTGGTTTCTGATGAGAAGTCTATATTAATAATTATATCTCTATTTCTGTAAAGTCTCATTTTTCTCTGAATGCCTTCGTATTTAGGTGTTTTTTTTTTTTGTAGTTTGAATATGATATGGCTAGGGATGTGTGCATCTCTCCCTCTCTGTAAAAATTTATTCTGCTGGGTGCACTCCAAGTCTCTTAAACATACATTTTGGTGTTTTTCATTTATATTTTGCAAAATCCGTAGCTATTATCTCTTCCTATGTTTCTTTCCCCATTTTTTTTGCCTTTTCTTTTGGGATTTCAGTGATGTGTATGTTTTATCATTGGACATTGTTACATAAATCTTTCATGTTGCATTCTGGAATTTTAAAATTCATATATGCATAGACTCGTGTCCCATCTGTCTTTTGTGATCTCAGTTTTGGAAAGTTCTGTCGACTGTCCTTAGCTCCATTCATTATTTCTGTTAGAATGTTGAGTCCCAGGGTAAATTCATCTATCTTGGGTAGAAGAGTTCTTCCTTCCTTCAAAGTCATGCCCTTCCCACAACTTTGGAATATGGTTTTATTTGGAAAAAGTGTTGTCACATATGTAATTAGGTCAAATGAAGTCACGCTAAAGTATTGGGGCTTTAATCTAGGATGACCTGTAGACTTATAAGAAGAGAAGAAGAAACAGGAAAATAAAGGGAAGTGTCAAGTGGAGGCCCAGAAGAAACCTGAGAAGATCGTCAGGTGACACAGAGGCAGAGATTGGAGGTCAGCTTCCACAAGCCAAGGACAGCAGGCTCTGAAGACAACTGACCAGCATAGGTGCAAGAGATCCTGGGAGTATGGAGGCAGAGACTGGAGTGATAGGTCTACAAGTCAAAGAACATCAAGGCTGATAGCAGCCATCAGAGGCTGAAAGAGAGGCAAAAGCAGCTCTTCCCTGAGTCCTCAAGAAAGAACCAACCCTGCTGACAATGCTGGTTTAGAATCCTGGCCTCAGAACAGTAAAAGGGCACATTCTAACTATTTTAAGCCATTAGGTTTGTGATGTTTTGTTATCAGAGCTCCACAGAATTAACAAACAAGAAAGACCTCATCCCTCTCACTGTTTTGTGTTTCTGGTATTTCAATTTGCTTCTTTCTTACAGTTTCCATCTCTATAGGAGATCATCCACCTAAAATTGCATTCGTCTTCCTCTTCTATTAACCGTAGTTACATTACATTGTATCGATTAGTTCCAACGTCGGCATCATATCTGAGTCTGGTTCTGTTAATGGTGCTGTCTCTTGGCAGGGTGTTACATAGGGTTTTGTTTTGCTTTTTTAAAATATGCCTTAGTAATTTTTCTTTAAAGCCACACATTTTGTGTAGGGGGTAAATAATTTGTTATGCCTGGAAAGGACTTGTCTATCTTCTCCTGGGCCTTGAGGGTGACACTGGAGTCAGTCTAGGAAAGGAGCTGAGTGGCTTTGGGCTTCGAGGTTGCTATGGCTCCCCTCAGTGAATCATGAGCATCAGCCGTCTCCAGCCCTACCTTGCATTTTTGGTGGTGGCTAGTTTGCCAGAGTTCTTTTTGTTTTTTTCTTCCTCAATTTCTGTTCCACCCTCAGCTTTGAGTCTTCCTTTTGCACCAGGTTTCAGTAAGTATCTCTTCACTCATTCTTGTGCCTCTCTTGCTATATTCCACTGTACTTCTGATTCAATGTATTTTAGCCTCACGGGGTAGGAGGAGCCATTCTTATTATTTTGAATTAGTTTCAGACTTAGGCAGGTGCTATGTCCCTGGGTCTTGGGAATGTGACCTTCTTAGAGCTCCTGTCCCACCCACAACTCTTGTTCCCAATTTAAATTCCTGTCCTTTCATTAAACATAGTTGGGTATGTGTGGGTATGTGGGTGTGTATGTGTCTATGTGTGTGTGTGTGTGTGTGTGTGTGTGTGTGTACTATTTTTTGTTTTGTTTTGTTTTGTTTTGTTCCCTTCCCCCAACTGCAATGGCATTTAACCAGTGACCAAATTCTGGAGGACTTCCTGTCCTGCTTTCTTACCCTGAAATAAGACTCTTGTTGCATGGGTAGAAGGAGAGCTTCATACCCTTCTCACAGTAGTCACTGTAGTCTCCCCATCCAGAGTCCTAAACAATGAAGCATAGTGTCTCGTTTTCACCCCCCTTTTTTGGGACTATCCTGTGAAGTCCATGGAGAAGAGCCTCCTAGTGTGTGCCCACTTCCCCCCCAGAGGCAGCTCCAGGACCTTCCATTTCCAGCCCGCACCTGGCACGCCAGGGTGTGGACAGCTCCGGATTAACCCTTCTTACCTATGTAAGCAAGTACCTGAACCTCTTTCTCTCCAGGGGCACCTGTCTGTATCGAGATCCTGGAATAGCACGTGGCTCTATAATTTCAGATCGCTGAAGAGTTTAAGAAGAATCGCAAGGTCAGATTGTCCAGCAAGTTTTGTCAGTATTTTAAAGTAGGGAGGCTGTTCTTCTCTCCAGTTCATTTCCGAGTGGTAATCAAAGTCAGAGAAGATGTTTTTGCTAGTGTTCTTAGGACCTTCCTTACAACTAGGTTTGTAAGTCCCTAGTTAATAAGAAGGTCGTAACTTTTTCTTGAGACCCTGACAGTTCAGATCAGAGATTATTCTTACTTTATAGAGGACTTAGATATCATCTGTTTTAATAGGACTAAGATTACTAGTGAATTCAATGAAAATGAATCTATCACTTCCAGGCACATCTGGTATTAATCACAGGCAATAAACAAAAGATGCCTGTCCTCCTGGAGCTTACATTTGAGTCATATCAAAGTGAACATATAACTTCAGCCTGAAGGGAGAGCAGGAAGGCTACATCAAACTATCGGTGCCACTTTTAAAAAAAATCATTAACATATTTTTAGCCAAGAATGTTGACATTCCCCATCACTAGGCTGTAGACATTCTCTAGCTGCAGAATTGGTACTTACACAGCTGTTGCCAGAACTCTTTCTTGGCAGTATTCTCTAAGTGTACTTGAAATGACTTCAGTGAATGGGATAATTAGCATCATTTTTACTGTTCCTCAGTTTTCATTTTAACACCTCTTCATGAGGAAAAAAAAATCGAGCCTAAGCTGAATGACATGGTGTCACTATTATCCATGCATCTATTAAACACGTCTACACTGTGTCCAGCCAAGTGCCTAACACTATTTTAGTCACAAAGACACAGCAGCAGGTCTTAATGGTTGGAAGTGATCTTGAAAGCTATGGTAAGAACTTCTTAAGTATGTGCTGATTCAATACATATAAAGCATTTAAAAAAATATGTGACTTAATTGTGTAACTTGTTTTATATTTTATAGAGAGTCAATGAATCAAAAGCCAAGTGTGGTGGCACTCCTGTAATCCCAATGACTCTGGAGTCTGAGGCAGGAAGATCACAAGTTTGAGGCCAGGCTCAGCAACTTAGTGAGACCCTAAACAACTTAGTGAGACCCTAAACAACTTAGTGAGACCCTAAACAACTTAGTGAGACCCTGTCTAAAAATAAAACATAAAAAGGACTGGGAATGTGACACAGTGGTAAAGCAACTCTGGGTTTAATTCCCAGGACTAAATAAATAAATAAGAGGAAAAGTATATGAATCAAAACTGTTTTCTGAAACTTTTTCTGGAATATGTAATGTTCTTACTTATTGGTCCATAGAATCACCTACTCTGTTTAGTAGAAGTTTCCATTATAATATCCATGCCCAGTAATTATATGATATTTGTGTGTGTTTGTGTATCTATGTGTGGCTGTATGCATGTGTGTGTGTGTGTGGTGCTAGATATGGAACCCAGGGCCTTACACATGTGAGTCAAGTGCTTTACCACTGAACTTCATTGTAGCCCCACAACTTATTCTTAAGCACCCTCACTGTCAATAAGAAGTCCATTTTCTTCCAAATCATTACTATGCAACAGTTGCAGATCTCAATGGGATATGGAATAATTTCTGATTTTACTCATAGTAACACATGGCTGCATCCTGCAAGGCCATTTATTCAGGTCCCCAGACTAGGAGGTGAAGGCTTTGAGAAAAGATGAACAGATACACAAAAAAGAGAAAAGACCAGTACCTGTTGGTTCAGTCAACTTCTGATGGAAGAAGACTGACCACGAGCAAGCTCAGCATGTTTATTATATAAGTTTTCACATCAAAGGGGTTTATTATGGAAAATTACTTTAAAACAAACAGAACTGCCCAATTTTTATAGTTATCAGGTTGCACCCATAATTCTCTACCCCCGAGTGGCTGGTATTTGAACCTTAGATCATGAACTGATATATTCTGTGGATGGCACAAAGTTCCCTTTGAACAGGGTGTCACCATAGCAACTGGGCAATCTTTGATTGGTGCCTTTGCACGGAGAAATTCCTAAGAGAGGTATTGCCTCTGTCTGCGGGCAGTTCAAGACCCATAATTCATTCACCACTCCCGACAACACACAAAACCCTTCATTAACCCATGTTGTAAGGAAATCTATAATCACTAAATTGTAATGGCTTATCTACATTTGCTTGTGCATAATTACTCGATAATTATGATGTTCCAATCTCGCACCTACTGTTGGCTCAAGCAAGCAGAACAAGCATTCAGCTACTCATCTTTTCACTTCAGCGGATACAGTTCCATCTGAGCAGAATTGTTAGAGGTTTGGTTCTCCTCTCCACTAAAAAAAAAACTAAGATGTGGGGGGAAAACAATCACAAATATTTTATTCCAAAAGACAACCACTTCTTTCTCATGACTTAATATCTGCTTTTCATATTTGAACATTCCATTGGGTTTTTCACTTTATATCCAACTACCTGATACATGTTTTGATGATTTTATAAGAATATCAGTTATTATCTTTCTTATCCTGTGGGTCAGTTTTCTCCCTCTTTTTTTTCAGTCAAGAAAACTAAGCTTCCTTGATCCGGAAACCGGAGAGCTGTTGTGAAGTCAGCCTTGTCCCCTCAACACCCACGTTCCGTGAATCATGGGCCTGGTTTTTCCACCTCCTGAGTACTTATCTAATTTTCATCTTTATTCCGTGCTTTTACCCCAAGCTTACATTGGACAACCACCAGCCAGATTGATTTATTTGCCCCTGACCTTGTCAACCTCAAAATTGTCTCCCACACTCTTCATAGGTCACAGCTAAAGGATGACTCTAGTGAGAACCTTTCTGTGTAACTTATAAAAGCATAAAATCTGAACTTCTTGGCATGAAATACCCATGGCTTTCTAAGTAGACCCTCTGCCTAGATTCCCCTCATGTCTCTGCTGTTTCTTGGCTTGAATTTAAATTCTAAATACCAAGCAAATTTATTCCTTCCTGTTCCTCAGCACACAACCCTTCCCAAATACGTTGGCCTTACAAACCCCTGCCTTTGCTTACGTCACTTAATTGAAATACTTTTGTGCTCCTTCACCTTCATTCATTCTCCCTCCAGGCTCAGGGTAGGTGTCATTTCCTCTAATATACCTTCGTTAGTTGTTCTATGTTGCTCATCAAGCTTTCTCTGAATTCCTTAACATCTTAATGGTTATACTTCTGCCTCTTTCTCCATATTAAATATACTTCTCAAGAACAAAGATATTTCTAATTCTGTCTTTATCATTATAGAACCAACCAGGGTTCTAAAAGTAAAACCAGAAGATTTGCATGATTGTCGAATGGAGCAACTTCTGCAGCCCCATAAATGTTTCTAGGGTGTTCATCCTGCTTACCAGATGACGTCATTCCCAATCTGGTCTCTTCAGTTCTCAGGTTTTTCCTGACCCCTCCCGCCTCCATTTGTCCCAGAGTGCCAGAGCCTAGTAGAAGTGCCCTTTCTGGACTCCCAGTCTAGAATCATCTTCCTTCTCCATCTCTCAAGCATCCAGAAGTTTCTGAAACTCTGTGATTTGTTTTTGATGACTTTTACCATGATCTCAATTTGTAACTGACACCCCAGAGCCAAGCACCACCGAGAGAAGCCCTGCATTTTTCAACCCCCAACCCCGTGCTACCTCACAACTCCTGCTCTGGCCTTTTATGTCCCTTATGCTTAACAGCATCAGAATGCTATCCATTCCCTGCTGACCCCTCCCCTTTTATTCCCCACCACTTGGTTCTCCAAGACTGCTGTACACCTGACCCCGTTCTGCAGCACAGAGAGAGATTTCTGGCCATCATGCCCATTCACACGCTCGTAGCTGCCTGTGTGAATAACCCACATCTTCTGTACCTGTCATCAGCCAGACTTTTTCTAATTTAAAATCCGTGATAACTTTCAAGGACCTCTGCCTTCTCTGACTTCCCACAGAAAACTCTCAGCTTTGCCAAACAAATCTGCCTAAACCGTAAATTATGTCTCACATTATCTACAGAGCCCTGGCGAAGTCAGCATGGGTAGGCAACTTGAAGCATGTTGGTTTCACATCTGGATTTGCTCTGGGATGATGGGCAGCTTTTTTTGCAATCTGCTTGCATTCTACCTTTCCAAGTTTCAGTGGTGTAAAGCTGTGGTCACTTTTACTGACTAGTTTATGTGGGTGGTAATTAGGCTTCCTGTGGGAAGTAGTTTCTCTGGCATCCAGTCTGGGTGAGAGATGAATTTCTAGTATTAATTATTCTCCTGAACATTCTTATTATGGTATTATGACTCTCTAAAATTTTTATGAACCAATAGTTCATGGGTTAGCCAAATAACACCCTTTGGAACCAATCTTTCTGCTACAAGATATATCCTAAAAGGTGTATTGAAAATGTATTTATTCTCTAACTCCAAAATACCTGCAAAGAAATAATTTTGATTGTAATCCATATATAAATAGACTTATTATTTAGTTTGGTATATGGTTGTTGTTTTTTTTCCTGATTCTGAACCATCCAATAGTCAGTCAAAAAGTCTCTAATGAGATGTTTAGTGTTTTACACTTATTTGAGAATGAAATATCTAACAAACAATGGAAGATCAGCAGATGGCTTTTAACTGTTCTTCATTCATTGTCTACCTGTAGCATGTTCTTTGGGGTAACTGTAGCCCAAATTTCACATCATCATTTGTGAAACAGACCCTAATAGGGAGACCAGCTTGCCCTACATGAAAACAAACACTCATAGCCCAAGTTGCTCAAGGTTTGAAATAGCAACAATTAAATATCAACAGTGTCTGTGACTTTGCCAGACACCATGGGGTTTCACAGCTGTGAGAACGTCTCCAGGTCACCTGACATCTATCCATTGCTCGGATCAAGGCATTCAGGAAGATGAAGAGATTCATTCGATGAGTTGGCAGCTGAGCAGGAAATTCCTCTGATCTCCTGGCCCACATGTCTTCCTTAGAATGGATCTGCTTAATCCATTCAAAAATAAGTATTCACTAAGTACTAAATGAGCACTCTCCTAGGGATGGGAAATGATGAACAGGAACGATGTAGCACCCCCCCACACACACACACTTCATGGCACATGCATGCATCTGAACTGAGCTCAAT
This sequence comes from Urocitellus parryii, assembly GCF_045843805.1. NCBI lineage: Eukaryota > Metazoa > Chordata > Mammalia > Rodentia > Sciuridae > Urocitellus > Urocitellus parryii. The sequence continues at coordinate 173,861,379 of NC_135537.1, read as the reverse complement.
GTACAGCATTCCTCCACCAATCACCGGGAAAGGTCGAGGTCCATGATGTAGTGGATGAACTGTGAAGGCTACTTGCAGTACAGACAGGGGTGCCCTCCCAGAACGGTTGCCTCCTGGCAACACACTGCCCTTTCTCACCTCTGATTATGAATTCACACAGGACAAGGACTGCACAGCCCAGGTGTGAGCAGACATGAAGAGCAGGCAAGGGTGTCTTCCCCAGGGATTGACATGCACCCCCTTTATACAGTGGTTCTCAGTGGAGAGCTCTATTCCCTCCCAAGGTATAGTCTGGAGTCGTGGGGTTCCCATAGCTAGGAAGGGGCACTGTAGCCATCTTAAAGGGGAATGACAAGGAACACTGCTAACTACCCTATAAAAATGGTCCCACCTTGACACACACAAAGAATTAGTCTACCTGAGCCATCAGTTAAATCCAGATTGAGAAACTCTGGGCTACTCTTTTAGTGACCTCCTATAAAAGTGCTGTCAGGGGAATCGTGCAGTGTTCGTCTTACTGTGATTGGCTCATTTCACTTGGCACAGTATCTCCAATTCCATCCATGTTGTTGAAAATGGTAAGATTTCCTTTATCAAAAATTCCCAGACACAAAGAAGAAGAAAGCAGAAAAACGGTCACCAGGATTTGGGACAAGGGGAAATAGGAAGTCATTATTAAATAGATATAAAGATTATTAAATAGATATAAAGATCTGGGGTACGACAATGTGCCTGTAGATAACAATATGGTACTGTGCAATTAGAAATGTGTGAAGAGGACGGCAAATCTCGGGGCCAGTCACAGTGGTGCATGCGTGGAATCCCAGTCAATCTGGAGGATCGTGAGTTCAAAACCGGCCTCCACAACTTAGTGAGACCCTGTATCCATATAAAAATAAAAAGGTCTACCTGTAGCATGTTCTTTGGAGTAACTGGGGATGTGGCTTAGTGGTTAAGTGCCCCTGGGTTCAATCCCTGGTACCAAAAAAAAAATTAGGGGTAGATCTCATGGTGGGTATTCTTACTATACCCACAAGAAAACACAAGAGAGATAGCAAGAAAACTTTGAGAGATGATGAATGTACCTTGAGGATATCATGGGCATTCAAACATATCCAAACTTCCTAATTTGTACATATTAAATGTGCAAGTCTTCTTTGTCTATCAATTGTACCTCAATAAAGATGTTTTAAAAAACTAGTAACTCATAACTTATGAAACACCACTGACCATTCAGAATCACTCAGAATAAATCGGTCTAATTATTTTCAATAGAATCAAATGTAAAACCTTGAGAGGATCTTCAGTCACCTTGATTTTTCTAGTTTCATCCTTAATAAGGACCTGGAATATGTCATTCCACTCAAATATAGACTTGTATAAAATAAAGAACTCCAACCAGTAATATGGGGTTTGTGCACCATCATTAAATTTCCTGGAAGTCTTCAATAACATGAAACTACTATTAATATTAGCTACATTTTGTTACACATAATAATAAATAAATTATAGGTTAAAATGCCAGTCAAAATAGAACAAAGATACTTTCCCCACAAACTTGGAAAAGGATACCATAAGAAACTAGAATTGACAAAGTGTAAATTCTTCCAGCAGAATTAAAATAATATCCTTTTAACACAGAAATTCTTAGATCAATCCAAGAAAATGTGACAGAGTGCAGTATTTGCTCTAAATACCGTCATTTTAGTTTTTACTACTCAAAACCTTTATGCCCCGTTTGACAAAAATATGTACAAAATTGTGGTATCATGGCATTATGATTAATAAAAATAAGTTCTTTGAATGCAACGGCTAAGGCAGTAAATAACTGTTACATAAGCAGCTCACTCCATAAAAACCCTGATAGGAACAATCATAAGTAACCATCCCTTACTGAAGTAACATCCTGTAGTACTCCACAGCCTTCTAAACCAAAGCTTATAGTCTGTGCAAGAATATAGGCTTGAATAGATTGAATAAAGAGCCCCAGGCCATATAAAAGGAAAACCAAACCAAGCACAATCTAGGTCCAAGTGGAATACCACTTCCCCCACAGCTGTGTCTTGGGAACTTTGCCTGCAGGTGAAGTTATCTAGTGCTGTGAGGATGCCCAGTCTATTCATCTTTTCTAGAACCTCAGGTTATTCTTCCAGATCCCATGCCTTCTAAGAGTCTGCAGACTACAGGAGAAGAACAGAAGTCGACCAAGGGCCAGCCACCTTATTGAGCTCAGCCACATTAATTCACCTACCATTGCTTAACTTTGAGTTCACCTTCTTCAGAATGGATGCCACCATCAGATTAGGCTTGCTAGCTGGGCCAGTCCCACTCAGCCAGTGACCTAGAATTGCCTTTGATCAGCAGCAAACGTGGTTTGTGGAACTGACTGGTTTTCAATGCCAAAAAAACAAATACGAGGATTTTTTTTTTGGAGCTAGACAAACACTGGGAACGCTTACTAGCAACCACAAAGTTAGTGTATTTGATCTTCGATGCTTGACGTCAAGACAAGGTTTTTAAATATCCCCGTATTTGGCTTGCTCTCAATTTAGCATTTGAGATGTTTATAGATATTGTAGTTAATAATATTGACACATACAAGGAGAGAGGATCATTTACAAGAAGAAAACATGATGTTTTCAATAACAAACTAGTATTTTTTTTTTTTTTGAGGCTCTGGGGATTGGAGCCAGTGCCTTGTATATCCTAGGTGATGTTCTACCTCTGAGCTGCATTCCCAGCCCAATAACAAACTCAGAGGAAGATCAGTACCTCTCAATCCTGAAGCACCATGACATAATAGAAATATCTAAGGCATGTAAGTGCTGAGTCCTACCCAGGGCAAAATCCATCAGAATCTTTGGGGTGGGGAGGGAGCAGTATAATGGGCTTTTATATAATGGGGAGCAAGTGTTGAGGGATGTCCTGAGGGAGGGTCAAGGCATTTCTCCATATATGTTCTCAACTCTGGTATTATCAATGGCATAAACTGACAAACCCATAAGGTTCTCTGACTTTCAAAGACAAAGCGTGAAATGCGACTGTCACCTAATAAGGGATTCCTATCATTTTTACTCTGATTCCAACATTCCATTCACATTCTCTTTAAGAGTTTCCCTCTGAAACCGGTGGGCAGACCATCTTCCGAGGTGCTGAGCCTACTCATCCATCTTTGTTTTCTTTCTCTAACTAAATGAACAATCGGAGAATCTACTCTGTTAACTGCTGATCTGAAATCACTTTGTTTGCTATTGAAGAACGATGGAGGAGGGGGCCAGGTCTGATGGCACCAATGTGCTTCTGGGCCAGAGGCTGGAACTTTGAGCATTCCCACACCATCACCTATGTTGATTCTTGCTGAGACCCTAAACAGCAGCTTTCCATTCACCACAGAATCAAGAAGGGTAACCAATGAACCCAAACATTTACTACAAAGTAATTGATGAGCAATCAAGTTTGTGCAAAGAATTCTCTTGGGATGCATATTCATGTGCAGATGTACAAGTCCTATGTGCTAGCGACTCCAAAGCCCTAAATATATACATATAATTTATATAAATATATATATATATATATTTAGTTGTAGATGGATACAATATCTTCAATTTATTTATTTATCTCTTTATTTTATGTGGTGTTGAGGATTGAACCCAGTGCCTCCCACATGCTAGGCAAGTGCCCTACCACTGAGCTACAACTCCAGCTCCTAAAGCTTCATTTTTAATATTCATTTAAAATATTTCCAATATATATATTCTTTCTTTTTGATGTTCATTTAGGAATATGTTCCTAAAGGATATTTTATGGCTTTCATTTTTTTTTTTGGCTTAAACTTAATTCCTCTAAAATACAAGGGCCTAAAACAGATCTGCTGCTTGCTTTTGTAAATAAAGTTCTATTAGCATACAGCCCCCGCCCCATTTAGGCATCATCTATACCTGCTTTTATGACTGCAGAGTTGAGTATCTGCAACAGAGGTCAGATGGCCAAGAAAAGCAGAAAATATTTCCTATCTGGCCCTTTAGAGTAAACGTTTGCCAACCCCTGTCCTAAGATGACTCTACCGCTAAATCTTGGCAAAAATGTGCACCACCAATTAATTTGGAAACACTTTCTATAGCCACCATCACTTGAGTTGCTCAGCTTTGGGGTTTCGGTGAGTATATGAAAAATGTACTTTATTCATGGAGGACACATCATACGTTGCTTCCTGAGGCAAACTTGTCCGATGCCTGCTTAGATACACTATATTTTCTCCTTTTCCTTTTTTCTGATTAGCCACACATTCAAAAATCAAGAGAAACAGGACTTTCTCTCACAGATGACCAAGAAAAGCAGGTGTTCCCCCCATGAAAACTGCAAGAAAAAATGGAGGAAAAAAAATCTGAGGAATTTATTAATAACCCCTTTTAATTTATTTACTCTTAAAAGAAGTTAGTAAAGGCACAGAGCTTTCCCCGTTGCCATCTACTTTTCTAAAAAACTAAAATAAAATAATTGAGGAGGAAGTGCCAACTGACATTAGTGGAGGTAACTCCTTCCAATTGCTGACTATTAGGAAAGTTGACCCACCTCTTCCTTCCAAACCCATCATTATGTAAAGGAAATAGTTGCCACATTATGTCAAGCTCCTTTGGACCAGAGAGGGCTAAAGGGACACATCATCAAACCAGAGGAAAGAAGAGGAGATGAGTGAGATCAAGCGAAGTGACCAGGAGGAGGCCAGAGGAAGACGATGGCAAGAAGATGGTCAGCATTGGGAACTTGGAGGTGACGGATGAGCGCCCCTCGTGCGGTAGGCACGCCAGGGGTGCCCAAGGCCCGATGCGCGTTGAATGAATGTGCTTAGAATAATACAGTTGTATGACGATTCCAACCAGAAAAGCCATGCTAGGCGTTTCAAGAAAGAAAATAAAAACATTATTTTTACACATAATCATCCAGTATCATATGAATGATCTCTAAGTATTTTCGCACTAGGGAAAATAGAAGCCCAAATTCCTCATGGGGAGCTCAGTTTCCTGGAAGAGCCAAAGGCCGGACCAGGTCTAGACTGCATTTTATGTGCAGACCTCTGCCAGCTCCTCTGGCACGGGCCGCTGGGTTCCAGGGACTGCTGCGGCTCTCTCCACACGGGCCTGGTGTGCTACAGACTTCTCCATCTGGCTCAGCAGGAAGTGTGTACTGTTTGCAGGATGCTGTTGAGCTATTTTTAAGAGCTGAGCTACATACAGGTATTTATGACTCGAGATCTGATTGGGGGGAAACAAAATATCCGCCAAGACAAGTACAGTGAACCTTTTCAACAGCCAACCCTATGGCCTCAGGGTGGAAATGGTCAAGGTGAACCGCTGGAACCAGGCCCTTCCCTCCCCCTGCAAAAGCCATGGTTTCCTTTTACCCAGCTACAGTGTCAAAGTCTGAGAAACGGTCATCGGCTGGCAGGAGTGGAGTGCTTCACTCTTAACGTGGATTATGGGAATGGCCGTGATTTTTAAACCCGATGTTTTCCTACAAGAGAGCTCCTGGAGACTGTATTGTTGCCTCGATCCCTTGACTGGAAATCCTGCAAGGTTTATATTAGAGTGCTCCAGAGACACAGAAACAACGGGATGTGTATGTGGGTGTTTCTGTGGGTCTACAAAGAGATTTGTTATTATAAGGAATTCTAAGAAATTGATTTACAGAATTAGTGGAGTCAAAAATCGGAAGACCAATGTCTCGATTCAAATCCAAAGGCCTGACGCTGTCGTCCAGAAATAGCTGCTGTCCTAGTTCAGAGGCCACCAGGCAGGAGGAATCCAGGGAAGGAGGAAGCTGCTGATGTGCTATTCGGGCCTTTGACTGTTTAGATGAGGTCTACCCATCATTAGGGAGGGGCGATAAGCTGCTTTAACCAGTCTACCAATTAAATATTCATTTCATCTAAAAACACCATCACAGAAACACTCAGGATAATGTTTGACAAATACCTGGCCATTCTGTGTTCCAGTCAAGTTGACACACAAAATGAGCCATCTCGGGGTTAATGCCAGTTGAAACTGAGGTGCCAGTTACATCTTCTGGAACCAATGCTAAGTGATATCTAGTGATTAGGTAACCTTGGCGGTAAATCTGATTTTTTTGTTTATTTATTTGTTTGTTATGGTCAATCCCTACTTTTGGAGTTACTCAAAACACTAAAAATCTGACGGTTTGAAAAACATTTTAACAACTTTATGCTCCATTAGACAGCACAGAAGAGATAAATAGGATATATGGATATTTTCAGATGTTTTATTTTCCTGGTATTTTTTTTCTCAACCTTCGATAAAACTAAGCTTGAATAATTCAGTGTTTCCATACACTCTGTAGGATATAGTTTTTGTATAATTTTGCTTGCACTCTCCTTATAGAGAGTGTATTATCCTACCATCTCTAGTAAATTATTCATTTATTTGCCCATTTGAGTTTGCACCTTAAATTCTCCATTAAAATCTCTCTGAACATCCCTTTAAAAAAAATTCTGACTCACTTAACAAATCAAATACTGCATTCATACCTTTGTAATCCCACTTCTTTTTCTGTGGTTGCTTCTTTTTTTTTTTTAAATGTGGTTTTAACATCTAAATAGTCTAGAAGCAACATGAGCATGAGGTAGTAGGAAACTAAAAAAGTGTATGAAATATCTTTATGCTGACAACAATAAAAATCCCAAATAAACCAAATGAGCCTATGGCTAAGTGAAGGGTGATGGAGAATAGAAGCTTTGGTGAACCGAGTCCAGAGAGAAAGGACCCTTCCACAAGTGAGTGACAGTCTATAGCAGCACCCATACCTGTAGGAGCCTCCTGGCTGAGCAGCACACAGAGGAACAGGTCCACCTTAGACAGGGTGAAGAGGACTCAACTGAGCCTCACCAGACAGAGGGAGCCAGTGGCGGGGAGGGTCAGGGGGGAATGCAATCTGAAAGAACCCCAAACACAAAAACTAATCATGCCATATTTGACTTATGAAGACTTGCCACACCAGCTAAAAATTTTGTAAAAAAAAAAAATTAATGGAGGGTAGACAGAAGGTCGAAGAGATCACAATGATCATGCATACTCCTACAGGACTTGGTTTCTAAAGTCCTGCCTAAACTGAATCCAAAGGTGAGGTTTTTCACCAAGCCTCTCCCAAAAGGTGTAGTAATGGTGGAGGCTGAGGGGTGGGCTCATTGAAGATAAGCTGAACTAATAAAATCTGTGTCCTCCAGCTCACCTTTGGGAGGCTAGCTGGCCCTCACACACTCAAAGAGGAATAAAGTATTTATATCTCCAAATAATTTTTAAAAGATTCTTTTGTATTCATCATTCTTTTCCATAGAATAATTCACAGTCAGTAAAAAATTCATGGTGCATGCAGAGAAACAACAAAACAGAAGCTTCAAGTTTAAGTTAAGAAAGAAAGTCAAGTATCCCAGAGGCTTGGGAGGCTGAGATAAGAGGATTGGGAGTTTGAAGCCAACCTCAGCAAAGGCAAGGTGCTAAGCAACTCAACGAGACCCTGTCTCTAAATAAAATACAAAAAAAAGCAGGGACTGGGGATGTTGCTCAGTGGTCAGATGCCCCCGAGTTCAATACTCAGCACTGCGTCTCCCCCCAAAAAGAAAGAAAGCCAATAGAATAAGAATCACGCGTGCGACCCAGTTATTGAAATGAATGAATTGAAACCTTTTAAAAAATCTACTTTAAAGATACAAAAGAATTTATAGGAAAGATCAATGTAGTAGATAAAAAGGTGGAATATTTCAGGGAAGTTATGAAAACCCTAAAAATTAACAAATGGAACTTCTAGAATTTAAAAATACATTTATATTAATGGACTTAATAGAAAGAGTGCTATAAATAAGAAAGCATCAACATAGTTGAAGACAAATCAATACAAATGACCCAAAACTGAGGATGTGGGAGAAAAAGTTTCACTCCTACATTGCTGGTGAGACTGAAAATTGGTGCAGCTACCATGGAAAGCAGTATGGAGATTCCTTAGAAAATTTAGAATGAAACCACAATGAGACCTTGTTATTCCACTCCTCCATTTATTTCCAGAGGACTTAAAGTCAGCATACTACAGTGACATGGCCACATCAATGTTTATAGCAGCTCAATTCACAATAGCCAAGCTAAGGAACCAACCTAGGTGCCCTTCCACAGATGAATGGATAAAGAAAATGTGGTATATATACACAATGAAATATTACTCAGCTATCAAGAAGAATGAAATTATGGCATTTGCTGGTAAATGAATGGAGAATATCATTCTACATGAAATAAGCCAAGCCCCCCAAAACCACAAGGGCCAAATGTTTGATCTGCCAGGCAACTTGTAGCAATGATGACACTCTTTTTCATTTGAAGAAGGTGTGTCAGAAGATAGCAAAACAATTTTAAAGTGCTGGGAGGAAAAAAAAAAAAAGAGAGAAACGCAACAAAATTTGGTAGCTCTGGAATTCTAGATCCAGCAAGGAGACTTCAAACCTGAGAATGTTTCACATAAATGAAGTTTGTGAGAACGTATCATCATCAGTTGATCTGCAGCATGCAAAGCATTGAAGGAGTTTCTTCAGGCTCAAGGAAGACCAGACCTGTGGACCATTGGATACTGCAAGTACTAAAGGGTTGAAACATTTTTTTTAAAGTAGGGTTTCATTTTTTCTTAATTTTCTTGAAAGGTTATTTGGCTATTAATGAGACAAAAAATAGCAAGTAGCAATGCACTGCCACAAAGAAGTTAAATTAAGAACATATGTGAATTATGTCAATAAAAATTAAATTAGGCTGGGGTTGTGGCTCAGTAGTGGAGAGCTTGCCCAGCATGTACGAGGCACTGGGTTCAAATTCTTAGCACCATATATAAACAAATAAAGGTCCATTGATGATTTAAAAAAAATATTTTTAAAAAGTAGATTAATGAATTCGTGAGCACAGTAGCCCAGTGGACAAAGGCAAGGAAAATGGCGGCTCAGTGCAGTGGTTTGACAAAGTACAGAGATCAGGATAAATTACACATGAATTATGCGTCTTTTCATTCTGGCAATGTGAGAAAGAAAAGAAGAAAGAAGAGAAGGAAGAAAGGAAGGAGTAAGGAAAAAAAGGAGGAGGGAGGGAAGGGAAAGACAGGCAGACAAGAGAAAAAGGTGCTGCAGAAATTGAAAGCAAAGAAAGTGGAGCCAACAATCTAATAGAGAAGATAAAACAGAAGACCAGAAATGCACGATTAATCCCAATGCAGGACGTGAGCTGATACGTTTCTAACTAGTATTGTGGCTATAGAAATTTCATGCAACTGAAATTGAAATTTATATAGCTACAATATACAATTGAAATTTATACCCAATTTATCAAAAATATTGATTATTTAGTAATTCACTAGGAAAAAAAAAAGTTTTTTGACTTCTTGGGATTTCCTGAGGCACCAAAATAATGTGTTAATTCTGTTTTGTATCCTAAAAGATACACATTGTCTACTAGTTCATGTCCTTCTAATCTTAGGAAATGGAAGTGACTGTGAGGACAGGTGACTCCTCTGAAGACCCATTAATGTCACTTCTCAAAGAAACATATCTCATCATGCTCTTGCCCTCTTCCCATATGGTATATCAGAAGGGGTGGGGGGCGGGGAACAAGGTTTTCATTATTTTTCTTTGATTTGCGCTTTGGGAGGGCAACAGTATCTCATTCCCAGAAAATGGATAAAATACATCCAGCTCTCTGCATTTTTTTTTCTGCATAAATTGAATTGTGGCTTATTTGATTTACAAAGTTTTTAAAGGGGAAAAAAAAAAGCAATCCTACTGTAGCTACAAAATTAGTTTTTAAAGGATTGGAGGCAAATAGCCTCAGAATAACCCTGCATGTTCCTTTGATGATGCATTCCCAAGGAAATTTTTTTTAAAAAAATAAATAATTGTATATGTATTGGGTTAGTGTAAAAGCTGATTGTCTTTTCAGACACCCTTCTTGATGTGGTTGGAAATTGGAACAAGTTTGGAAAGCAATTTGACATTTTATAGCTTAGATATTTCTTCCTCTGCTTTCTCCTTTCAGAAATGGAACACTTCGTGATAGAGGAAGCAGCCAACGGCATGAAATTCAACCGGGAATAAATATTAGAAACTACAGGTAGCCTGTGCGCTTGTGAATTATATGTCTTCATGTGTTTTCCGCATTTTCTTCCTTTGCCATTTCATCCAATTTCCTTTGAAAGCTGCAGCAAGACACAATGGAGAAATGTCTCCCAATAAATATTTCCAAATATACCAGTAAGAAATATGCTTTGTATATTCATTCCTGTATGTATGTATATGTGTGTATGTATATATAGATATATATATATATATAGGTTGAACCTGGAAAATTACATTGGGTTGGATGGTTTTTCTGTTTTGTTATGGTACAAAATGAGTCTTTCCAAATGGGGCTGGAGGAGATGAAAGAAAATGATATTCTATGAACATATTACGACTTTAAATGACCATCGGAAGAAATGTCTCAAGTGCTTGCAGGGAAGTGGAAATTGCACCCCACGCTGCTGAGGGTTTTACACGCCAGAAGGGTTTAACTTACTTACCGCCCCATTCAGACACCAAACAGGAACCGGTGGAAAATGTTCAACTTCCACAAGGGGAAAGTAAATTTCACTGATGGAATGGGCCAGGGACTTGTCCAGTTTTTGTTACTGCAACCAAAATGTACTGCAGATGTGTCCTTTTTATGTTAGCAAGGCCTTTCTTTCTAGTACTTGAGCAGACTTCACTGAGCCATGAAGCTCTTTCCAGGATTTCTTTCCATCAAATTTCACAGTCTCTTCGTGAAGAGCAAGAGTGGCGCGCTTGCATTCTACCGTGACCCCAGCATGCATCTCCCCCTCCAAGAACCCGCCAAATCATCTCTTCCCATCTTCTCACACCTTCCCCAACCTAGGCTCTTTAAGAAGAACAAAATTGGGCTATCACCCATTAAAGAATGCCTAAAAAATGAGAGCACATTCATTATCCAAAATTGTCCCATTGAGCTAGCTCTTCCTCACATTGCATTAAAGTAATAATATAGTAAGAATAACCACCTTCTTATATCCCTTCTGTATTCCAGAAATCGAACCAACTCTACATAGGTTTGTTCTGTCTCTCTTACACCCCCACCATTTTACAGAGAATTTAATGAGATCTTACAGAGGTGAAGCATCCTACCCAAGCCTATTCCTAAGGAGCAAAGCCTGGCTGGCCTCTCAGTCTGTTGGATTCCAAAGTCTATGTTCTAACCGAAATTTAATGCAGAAACTCCAATCACCTTGATATATGCTTACTCTCTTTGGAGACTAACAGCCTGTTTAGATTAGGACATAGCATCAAATATCACCAGATAGAATTTCCATTTGCCCATGGGAAAAAAAAAATCAAAGGATTTTTAACTTATGGAATTTCCCGCCTTAATTGCATCTGATTCTGATTGTTCCTTTATTCTGTCCCAACTTTGTGTAAATTTACCCATTCTGTACTGCAATGAAATCATATTAATTCAGACCCAACTCATTTGGAATTTTTGTGATAATTTAACTGAGACTGGATGCATTTGAATTAACTTTTCTATTATCTACAAAGGAATAATCTTTGAAGAAAGGTAACACTATTAAAATGATTTCCCGGAGTTTAATCTACCAAAGAAAATACAGAAATTCTCAGCACCTACAATTTGCATATAAATGATTTATTTTAAAATATCTCATATGCAGTTATGAAAGATGTTCCCAGAACTCAAAAGCACTTACATATTACTTCCAGTTACTCTAAAGAATTTACAAAAAAAATTTAAAGAGCCTATCTATAATAGTATAAGCTGTCCTTTCCCCCAGTTATTTTCAGCAGGTAAAGTTTTACTATTTCACTTGTTCTACATGCTGTCTGTTTTTCAAGTCATTTTATTGGTAATTTTTTTTTAGATCAGTGTGCATACAGCCTTTAAGGGGTAGTAATTATATACTTCGTGATGATTTTATTTTTTTCCATGTGTTTTTACCTGAGTGTTCCACTGAGAGAGGAATATTCTAAATGTGCTCTTTGATTCAGTTGGAATCTAGAAGAGTTATTTTATCTCTTAACCTGTTTCCAATAAAAATAGGTAAAGTACCCTAGTTACATGTGGTAGTGAAAATTAAATAATGTAAAGCAAATGGTAGCATCTAACATTGGGTCTGGCACATAGTAACAGCAAAACAAATGAGGTACTTCTGTTCAAGCTTTCCATGTACCCTACTGCCCATTCTCAGTATCCTTGCACAAGTAATATTCCGTGTGTGCAAATGACCGAGTCCACCTGACTCGTCCCCCAAATCATGTCCTACCTTATCCCTTCCCCTCTCCCTCACACACACTCTGAGAAAGACTCTTGGAGACTCTCTAGGGTCTCATAGTAGTAGACAAGGAACAAATCATAGGCTTTAGGACCAAACTATAATAAATTTTATAAAACAATAATATCCTTGAAGAGTGTCTTATAAAGCTGTTCTACTGTTCTGAAGTTTGGGCTCAAAGTTCCATAGAAAAAAATAGGATGGGAAAGACTCAGACTCAGCCACTTCCAGGGCTGACATACAAACATATCTTTCCTCTTGATTCAGGACGAAATTAGGGCTGGTGACATCCTAGGCATTTACACCCTGCCAACCAAAACATCAGAGGCCCAGAATGAGGACCACTTTGCAAACTTGTTAAACAGATACTTCCAGATTCAGCTAAGCGTTCTTTGAGCCATGGTTATCAAAGTGTGTTTCCTTTTTACCAAATTCATAAAGAAGTTTAAGAACAAAGAGGCAAACTTGCAACTGACTTGTGCTTTGAATTCCGGGATGAATGGATTGACGGATGGATAAACACACATGTTAGGATGAGACAGGGAGAGGATATTCTCATGCCAATTTGAAGATTAGGGAACATATCACTGATGCTAAAATGCTGCTCCTGTCCAGAGTAAATGTGGCCAGTAGGAAGAGGGGGAAGGGGAACACACTAGAAATCATGTGTATAGGGCTTCATTCACACCAAATGTTGCAATCAAAGTAATAACACCAAGGTGGGTATTGTCACGATCACCATCTTCTTCATCTTTCCTCTCCGGACACAATTGTCATCCATGATTTACAGAGAAATGGGGAGACTTTGAGACACTGGATGATGTGCCTAGATGCTATAAGTCACAGGCTCAAATTTCAGCACACGGCATTGTCGAGACTGCTGCTGGAAGAAAGCAGAGCTGGCTGGCCTTCACCTGCACCTCTGCCCGTTGCCATCCATGTGTGGGAGGACATGAGATACTCTTCCACAACATCAATATCCTCTGCAAAAAAGAGAGGGTCGAGTATGATAAGGAAAACACAGGACTAGACTTGTGTCTGACAAAGATACCCAAAGATATGAGAAATGTCACTGTGGCTCACCCCCATCTACTGACTTGTCTCTAATGTCTTCCAACTAACAGAAGAATCCTGAAATAAGAATTGGCAGCACACTGGCGCATTGCTGCCAGCTCTGGAAGTTTGGAGGACCATTCTTCCTCCCTAAAATACTCAAGAAAGAAAGGACTATATAAACAGGTCTGATTTTCCTGTCTCTTGCTGCACTTCTAAACTTCACCAGTACATAAAAGTCCTGAAGCCGGTGCCGCCCGAGACCGTTTTCTGATCTCTGATCCAGTACAAACACAGGAATCAAATTATATTTCCAACCCATCGATCCAGGTCTTCGGAAAAGGAAAAGCATTTTCCTAGACTGACAAATGAAACTTGAGTTAAAAGAGAACGCTTCACGTTCACAGGTGGGCCAAGGAATGCACAAACCACAAGACGGGGGCAAGAGTACCTACCCTCGGGATAACCCTGACTCTGCTCTCAAGGCAAGAGACGAGAAAAATACAGTACAGCGCTCCCAAAGAGCAATCTCAAGGCACCTTTCATAAGGGGCTGAGTACCTACAGACACCTTTAAATAAAAACATCAGGATCTCGAGAAACATAATTTATCTTATCCATTTTTATCTGTGAAAAGACTTTCCTGGAGGTCGGCCATAAAATCAACATATTCACATCGCTTGGGATCTATTAATCTGACGAAATGTCAGCAATACAGAATGATTTAGGGCAGATATTTGGCAGCAAATATAAATGTCTCCAGACGAACGCGTGGGGCTGGGGGTGGTATAAAGGAAGACTGTGTCGGGATCTTTATGTGCTCAAGAATCATCCAATGTGGCCACCTTCAGAGGGGTGAAATTAGGAGGACTAGTGGTGGGAAGAGGACACGATGCGCATCTTCTTTCTTTTTTAATTTTGTGTAAGCCAAAATATTGCATAATGATTACAGTAAAATCACCAAGTAAAAATATCCAAAAATAAAAGAGCTTATAGTTCCATCAATGCAAAAGAGACAACTACTACCATTGTGGTATATATATATATATATATATATATCCTTCCAGAAAATTGTATACTCATAGGTAACTAGATCTTGTTGCTTATTGCTGTAAGTCACTACATTTGATCTGCAGAAATCGAAGTTTAATATACATACTCAGTTTTTGAACAAGCCACCAAGACTATCAGAAAACAGAGAAAACTTGAACAAGCAAAAAGTTTTTAATCTTGCAGTTCTCCAGAACTTGATATCTATTTTCTCTAATAATTTTATGCCCTTTTATACACTGAATAGAAATATTCTCGAATGTGTGTTACTATTCTATAGACTTATTTAGCTACTTGATGTCCTTATTAACCCTGAACAGTTTTTCATATAAAAAAATATGGGCATGCAACATCATGGTGGGTGGACTGCTAGTCTATCCTTGAATATTCTTTGTATTTTAAGAAAAGAAAGTTCCACGTCCCAAGGTATGTAATTTATTTCTCCTCTCCAAAGTACAGTAAGATGGTAACCACTTTCCATAACCTAGCCAGCATTCATTTTCATCTTGATTGTTTCGTACAAGAAAGATGCTATGCTATGTGTTTGCTAAATAAATCAAAACTTGTTAGAGTCTGTAAACAAGTCAGGATGGCGCCTGGCATTTTGCCAGGGGGAGTGGTTTGTGAAGTAACGCTAGTGAGCCATTAAGTGTGGAGATTTCTTATTGGTTGACTGCTGTATCTAGTTTCTGTTAATTAAGATAAGCTGTGTGGAATGTAGATATACCCCTCCTGTCCTACAATAAACGGCTCCCACTCCTGCTGTATCAATGTACACAAGTTGTTCGTCACCCCCATGGTTGTTTTGCTGCAGCCGGACTGCGGCAGATGGTGGCCCGTTACGGGGAGCCCCTGGACACTCGGGGGTAAGTGACGAAAAAAAGCTGCCGATCCATAGATAGGATGGGAGCAAATCTGCTTGTCCCTAGGCAAATAGGGTGAGAGGAAAACTGGCCATTTTGAGAAAATGGAGAAGACTGATACAGTATGTTTGTGTCTTGTTTTGTCTTGAAATGTTGCATTGTCTTTGTGATGAAAATATGGAAGGGGTGTTAGGTAAATTACTAAGGGAAAGAGGCACCCCAGTGGAGCCAAGAATAGTTAGGGCATGTGTTGATGGAAGCCCAGGAACTCTAGTCAGAAAGAAAAAGAAAGTTCAGAAGAAGAAGGATTATCAGGAAAAAAGTTACAGCAAAAGGCTATTACTGAATACTTTTCTTTACCAGAGGGTACATGAATCTGAATCGGTGCAGCGGCTGCCACGTGCGTGAGCCGGTCATGGTGCAGCAAGGACTTTCCAAGTGGAGGCCGCCGCCCCCCGCCAGGGAAGCGGGACGCCACTGCGAGAGCCCAAATCCAAACCTAACCTGGAGGCACAGTCTCTCAGGCTCTTGCTCCCTGTGCCCAGTGACAGTTTGAGTCCGGGACACTCCCCGGACTCTCTCCAGGGCCATCTGGGGCTGCCCAGGACACTACAAGTTGTTCGTCACCCCCCAGTTATTTTGCTGCAGCCAGACTGCAGCAAAAACTCACCTTGAAAGATGTTCATATGTTTAACAAATATATGTATGTTCTTCACTGTGTGCCAGGCAGTGTCTTGAGTACTCAAAAGCTATTAATTAATTTAGCTCATTGAACACCCCTATAAGACAGGTACTACTATGATCTCCCCCATTCCACAGATGGGGAGATTGAAAAATGGGGAGGAAGAGTGAGGAGGATAGAAAGAGATAACTAGTAGGCAAGGGAGCTGGAAATCAGAACAGACAGGTAGAAGATGCACAGAGCAGAGGGGATTAGGATGACTAAGTTTGGGTTCTGACACAGTGACTTATCCACTGGGACTTGGAGCAAAATTCAAGGTAAAGACAAGGTAAAGACCAACTAAAGGTGCCTGTCACCCTGGGCCTCCGTGCTCAGGATCACCTGCAGGTGCACATCTTCTCTCTGCCTGGGTGGCAACAATAGCAAAAGTAGACAGTGGAATCCAACAGAAAGAGGAGTCTCTATTCAAGGAAATGAACTTTCACAGCCAGAGAAGAGCATATCAAATCCCTTGTTCCAGTCCTGGGAAGAACAGGAATGGGCCTGATTTTTCATTACAAGCCATTTCTCTCCTGTGTTTGTAACATTCCAGGTGAAGGGATGGGGTTTCACAGAGGGTGGGGAGCCTAAGAAAGGGCAGGTGAACACGCAAGTCTGTGCCACCCCACATGTGGCCCTATACCCACTCGAAAGGCATTGTGTCCTGCAGGTTCAGCTAGACAGAAAACATGACCAAGAATCAGAATCGATGTAGATTGCTCAAGGATGACACTCAGCATCTTAAGTTTGGCTGAGAGTGGGAGAAAACGTTCAGTTATCTAAGCTGTCCAGAGTGAGAATTCCACTATTCAAGGCACAGGTTAAGATCTTGGGTCTTGATCAAATAGGATAAAGGAGGGGAAGAGAGCTCAGAGCAGGAACAGAATCTCATGTACAAGAAAAGGTGCGTGGACACACTAATGGAGACCAGCAGCTGTGTACTCACCACCCTACACTGCCCAGAACCAGAGGTGGATGACCAGTGTGAGCTCCTCTGCAGAGCAGGTCTGGGCTCTGCAGGTGGGCAGAGGGGCTCCTCTCCAGGGAATCCTCATGGTTCTTATTCAGTAGCCACTGCACACATGCACTTTTGGAGGCTTCTGTGGATTAAAGAACTGGGTAGACTTATGCAGATGACTCTGCTTTTTCAAAGCTGTGAGCTGGAAACCACTCCAGTGCTCTTTTTATTTTCACTCTCGTTCGCTCAGTCCTATATAAAACCTAATCTCATTAAGTTATATTTTTATGCAAGCTGCAATTCACTGCTCAGAGCCCCATGGAGTTTTCTTCATTTTAACCTGTAAAGAATTGGAGCCAAGCAGATGAATGAAGTGATAAGCCTCTTTCTCCAATCATACATCATTAAACCTGCCTAGTGAAAAGAAGAAGGAGAAAGAGGAGGAGGAGGAGGGGATCAGGATCTCTATCCCTGAGTCAGGAAGATAATCATAACCTAGGAAGATGCACGCACACACATGCATACATGCATGCACACACACATGTATACCCAAAGGCATGCACATACACATGTATGTGTGTACAAATACACATGCACACACTTGCTGATTTAAGCCAGCAGCGGAGCGTGTCTTCTGAGTATCGCCCATCCTTCCATACTTTTCTTCTAACCTTTAAAGGATCAGAATATGTTTCTTATTGGAAAATGTAAAAATAATTCCATAGAACTGTCCCCCATGATTGAAAACAGAAGCTGGCCATTAAGACGGTTTCATTGGAGGGGGGGAAAAAAGAAAAGAAAAAAAAAACCTAATGGAAAGTCAAATGAAATGAAACACCACCCAATGCATTTTATCAACTTCATGTCAAGAAACCACACCCAACACATTTTATCAAAGGAATGACAGACATGCCGGACTGCTAATTACCCACAGGTTTCTCTCCTAAATTTATACCCCTCCTGGGACAAAGGCTGAAGAAGGACTATGAAGGCTATGGAGAGAAGGAAGGTGGGTTTGCCAGGGACTCAGAAATCCACAGACCTCCATATCTTCATTTCTAAATCGTGACAATTCAGTTGAGCCAGAGAACAACAAGCCTACGCAGATTGGAGTTGGCACCCTATTGGTAAGGTTACTTCCTACCATCGGAACAACCCGATATCAGCCCTGAACTTGGGTTGTTTTTGTTGCTTTGCATCCAGTTTGAAAATTAAAAAAAAAAAAAAAGAGTAGAAAGAAGCCATGAAAATTCAGAGTAGTCTCATGAGAGCCACACATAGATGATTATTTTCTACTTTATTCCAGGATTCATCTTGGTTCCAGAGCATCTGACGGGAGGTATTCCTTGGTTGTCCCCACCCCACCTCCTGAATTTCCAGCTGCCCAGAGATCATCAAAATATGAAAAATCAAGATAACATGGTTAACAGTCACTTAGGATATTTATTTTTCATTGATAATGATAAGGGAATATCTCTGATGGAGTGAACAACACTGTGACCTTTGCCAACAGGAGCTGGCTGTGGATTTGGGAAAGAGCGCGGCTGAGCACTGACCAAAGGGAAGAGCATTTATGCACGCAGGTGCGTTATGGCCTGGGGAGAAGGTGACACACAAGTTCCCTTGATTGCTGCTAGGGATCTGTCCTTAGTATTCACTTAAATAACAAAGTTTAAGAGAAGCCCAAAGGAGACTGGAGCTCTGCTCTGTGAACACTCCCTTATCCACAGTGGTTCCTGTTCTTCCCAAGGTACATCCAGAAATTCCTTATGCCTCCAATGACCGCCATCACAAGGAAGTCTGAACCTTCGATTTTTATACGAAACCACGGCACACTTCATTTTCCCCTCCTTTTGGGAGAAAGGAAGAGACACATCGAATTAAGTTTCTCAGGAACTTTTTTTTTTCCTCCTGCGAAAGCATCTCTCAGAGCCCCTCTGTCTCCACTTCTCCTAGGAAGGGGAGGCTCCCGATGTGTTCAGCCCGGTCTGAGACAGAGGGTTTATCAGGTTGGCCTCTTCTTGGAGCAGTGGGAGTGGGGAGCTGGGCTTTGTGGGATGGAAGCAGGAAGGGAGTAGCCAACAACAACAACGGATCTCTGTGTCAACACTGTCCTGCCCGATGTGAATGAAATATAAATATTGCACAATGAGCCATTTAAAAAAAAATTCTCCAAAATATTATGCTCTTGCATTACGGGGGCTAAGAGACGGCAGTGACCTTCTGTTTCATCCCAGTAGAAGTTAATAGCAGCCCAGGAGCTGGAAAACCAACTTCAGAAACACTTAATATTTAGATCCACTTAGTGGTTGGAAAAAACAACTTTTTTTTTCTTTTCTTTTTTTTTTTTTCTTTAATGTTTAAGAGCTGCTCCAGCAAGTGGAAACAGCAATTCCTTGTAAACAAACCTTTAACATGAAGATAGTTCTCAGTGATGGAAAACCTAACTTCATAAAGTCAGTTTGCTGAGATTTTTTTCAGCTCCTCGGAGACTACAAAAGTAACCGCATTCTGTCAGTTGATGCATCAAATAAACAAATGCGAACAAGAGATTTTCCATATCGCATGTCAACCAAGTATGTGTCTGATAAAGTACATGCAAACCTTGGATGCATGCTAACTGTGGAGAAAATCAGGATGGAAATCGAGCCTGCTTTCAGCTCCATTAGCTACTCTAGGAGGGACAGTCAAGACAGTTTTAGGTGTTTGCGAGTTGGGGCGGTTTCCAGATATATTTCTCTCTTTCTAGCTACCACAGTGGTTCTAATGAATTATGTCAGCTCTGAGTCCTGCGTCCAACTCTGAGCTGAAAATCCTCTGTTCCCTCCGTATCCTGACCCAGCTGCCCAGGATGATATCGAGGGCAGGTCAGCACCCATGGAGGAAGCCACGTCCCTAATCTGACGATTGCTTCTATCTCTTCGCAGAATAGAAACAACTCAAATGTGTACATCGAATGGTGCTAGGAAAGAGTTCTTTGTCCAGACTTCATTGCAAATCTACAACTAGAAGTCAAGACTACTCTCTGGCACCAAAGGGCCCCTCTTTAAGAGCAAATATCCATAGCAAAGGCTTCGCGTGTTGAATTACTTGTTTTATCAGTATCTAAGTTTTGCCACCAGTTTCCTCCAGGTAAACTTGAGCAGGTTATTTGATATAACTGTGCCTCAGTGTCTGTATCCCCAAGATGGTATAGTTACAGGCTGCACAGAATAAATAGAGTGCAAATAATAATTAATAATAATATATGTGAAAATTGTTAGGGGCACTGATATGTCAGTGCCCAATAAAAGAAAAATAATGCTTTCACAAACTTATGAATCAGTTATTTTTAGAGCACAGCTAAGTTCTGCTCTCCAAGAAAACATATTTTTCTGGGAAATGGGACACTATTTAGGAGGGAGCTAGAGAGAGGCCAGCCTTAAGCTTGGTAAAAAAGTGGTGTCCATCCTGGTGAGCCCAGGTTAGAACTTCCATTCCATTGTATCTGAGTTTGCATTTCTATCTTGTATATGATCTATAATGTTCTAAAAGTTTGCATAGCATCGTACGTATAGACTATATAAGTCAGTAAAACTTTAAAATAAGTATTGAGTGCTTTTTTTTTCTTCTGATGGGAGCAAGGTGTTTGGAGTTGAGTCATCCAGCTAGCCCACCACTGAGACTTGGTGTCCGGAAACATAAAGCAAAGAGAGAAGGAGGCCCTGAGATAAAATGTGGAAAGACAGCCCTAGAATCCAAAGAAAGAAGCGAGTTCAAAATGGACTCACTGGACATTCCATATGGGGAAGGGTATTCAGGAGCATCTTTCTCTGCATCCATGGATCTAAAAACTTCCAAGTTCTAGGTGAGAGAAGTGATGCCTTAAAGATCATCCAAGTGTAAGTAGGTGTTCTGAATTCTATTCCACAGCTCTGTTTCATTAGTGGTCCCTCCGTATATGTGGGGAATCCCTTCAAGGATACAGAGTGGATATTAAAGTCTAAGGATGCCCTAGTTCCTTCTATAAAACAAATGGCACAGTGTTTGCATCTGACCTATGCAATACTCCCAGTACCTGAAATCATCTTTAGTTTGTTTATAATAGCTAGGATACTGTAAATACTATATAACTGCTGTTGCATGTATTATATAAGAAATGATTGTATGAAAAACACCTCTGTATTTCAGTACAGAGGCGATTTTTTGTTTTCTGAATATTTTAAATCTGCATTTAGTTGAATCTCAGGAATCCAAGGACACAGAGCCTGGTTCTCCCTTGACACTCTTTGGCCTAGAACTGTTTTATAAACCAGCTGAAATAAGGCAATGGTTCTTGAATTTGAGATGGTATCAGAATCACTTCTTGGGCTGTTAAAACACTGCTAGAACCTTCCCCAGTATTTCTGATTCAGTGGATTAGGAGTGGGGTTCAAAAATTTGCGCTTCTACCAAGTTGCCAGGCGAAAGCTATCACATTTGTCTAGGGACCCCATTGCCATAATCACTGGCATGGTGCTGGTCATGTGACTTCCTGTCACTGGTCACAGGTTTTTGAAATTAAAATAATCCTTATTTAATTATATCAGAATTATATCAAATAAGATGGTTGAGGTGGAGAAAATGTATTCATGGTGGGAAAGAGAAAGGAATCACTAAATGTTGGATATGTCACATAGGTTGGGGACTTTATGGGAGCTGCAATAGCTACGTGAGGGGACAAATTGACTCTTCATCTGTTGTGAAAGGCTCAATAAACATTGTAAATAAGTAAATCATAAAATACATGGTGATGTTATGTATTAGTCAGGAAGACACTGGTACAGGGAGTGGGCATGCAACTTGAATTTTCTGGTGACTCAAAGATGGAATAATAGTTGAAGGCATGGAGAGGCTGTCCCGTGGGTATCAGGGTGCACCCTGTTGCATGTGGAAGAAACAAAGACACAAAGGCCATGAAGCAGGAGCGAGCCTGCTGTGCCTGAGGGACATGCAGCCCACCCTGTGGCTACAGGAGCATGAGGTCGTCCGAACACTGCGATGAAGTGGAGAAGATATAGAGAAAGGGTTGTGGGTGGCATGCAGGGAGGTCACTGGCATTCTGAAGGCCATTGTAAGAACTTTGACTCTAAGAGGAAAACCCACGGAGATATTTAATAGGGTCTCTCTGGCTGCCTGCCTGAGAACAGACTCAAGAGCCAGGGAAAGACAGCCACTGTTGGAAGACCATTGCAGCCATCCAGGTGAGATGGCGTCTTGCACCTTGGTGTCAGTGACAGATTCTGCGTGCGTATTCATGGAATTCAGAACCAGTGGGTTATGCTGTCTTACGGGTCACAGGGCGTAACAGGAAGAGAGGAAGCAGGGCCCAAAACTCATGTTTGGTCCCAAGGGAGCAGAACCAAAGAGGTGCCATTTCCTGACATGAGCCAAGATGAACACAGCACCCAAGGCATGTCTTGGACAAATAATGTGAAATAAATAAGTCTCAGTTTTAAGGATGAAGATTCTGAAGCTCACAGAACTGAATTTATGTGCTCATAAAAGTTGCTTCCTGAGTCGATGGCTAAGTGAGGATGAAAACCCAGGCCCATCTGGCCCAGAGGCCCAGGATTTCTCCACAGAGTCATCACCAGTGTTCCCAAGAAGGGAACGTGGACAGGCGGGGAAACAAACAGACTCTGTGGTTTCCATTCTGCACATTTCTTCACTCCTCTCGCCCCAAGCTGATCAGGCTCTGACCAGGGGTCACCAAGCAAGTGACCTGCTAGCCCTAATGAGTCCTGCTCCATGTTTTGCTTGGCTCTTGAATCTTTTCTGGAAACAATTCACATTTGAATGCCTTTAGGCTGGGATTGTACCTTCCAGTTCAACCACAGTGCAAACCACTCCCTCAGCTCAGGGCAGTGGCTTTCAGATCTGACTTACCTGGTCCCAGAGGACATTTGATTTTGCCAAGGGTGAGTCAAACTAACAAGCCAACCGTGATTTAGCCAGAAAGCAATGTATGTGCTAAAAAGAAGACCATGAAGCCAGAAAGACACCTACTCACACCCCAGCCCTGACTTCTCCTAACCTCTATTAGGTGGAGAGAGCAGCATCCATGTCAAGCTACTGTTGTGAGGGAAGACATATAATGTGCAGTGGAGATAGCACTAAAAGTGTGGTCATTGCGACGGAGCAGAGAACACTTGTTCTGTAAAGGGCCAGGTACTTTAGGCTTTGTGGGCTAGATGGTCTCTGTCATGACCACCCAGCTCTGCCTTGGCACAGGAAAGCAGCCACAGAAAGCACATGAGTAAATAGGCATGGCAAATAAAATCCCCATAAAATAACATTTACAAACACAGGTGGGGGATGTATTTGGCCATGGTACTTACAGTTTGCTAGTCCCTGTTATTAGGTGTTGTGATATATTTGTGTGTCTTCCCCAAAACATACTCCTCATTTTATTCTGACACTTCCCTCAATTCCTGCCCACCAGCTCCCCACCACCAAACAACAACAACAACAACAAATCTATGGTTACAGAACAAGGACTATTTCATATTCTTTTCCTATAAGCTCTCAAGTGACATCACCATGGTGCTGGTTGCTACTTTCAAGTGTCCCCATCAGAATGGAGGAAAAAGAAAACATTGTCCATGGCCTTATGCAATAAAAGAGGAACACCTGAGAGTGACTTTCCTTGAAAACGAGGCCTCCCCAGCATGGCAGGGCTGCCTTGGGTCAGATGTCTAACAAGTGTAGCGTGGACAGCGTTCATCCCGGGTCTGGAATCTCGGGGAGTCAAAGACTCCCAGAGGGAAGCTCCCCTGCAGGTTCAAGGACTGAGACAGATTGAGGTCTCCGGAGTGAAGCCAGCCTGTGGCTCCAGACCACCCTCCGAGGCCAAAGGAAGGTCTACCCTGGGCATCAGAAGCCTTTGAACCGCTTGGCGGCCACATTTCCCATCCTTTGACTTAAGTGTGGCTTTGATTTGCAGGCCGTGAGGGAGAGGCTGCAGGGTTGTTCCCACTGAGCTATTTTTAGGACCTGGCATCAGAGGGGAAGAGAATTAGCAATCGGTACCACCGGGCAGTGCTGAGCAGGCCTCTGCGTAAGCCCTGTAGTAAACTTAGGTCATTTCCTCTTTCAAATCTCCAGAGCTAGGCAGCACCAGAAACTCTGGATGGTGCAGATACGGAAGGAGCTGACGTCTTCACCTTCCTCTAGAAACATATTTTTTTTCTTTCCACTCACTTTCATCTTCAAGTACCTAAAATAAAATTTTTTAAAAAAATATATTTTTTTTGCCTGTTTTGAGAAGAATAAAACAGAGGCCAAAGGAATAGACAAAAGGACAGAATTTCAGAGGGATTAGAACTACTGAACAACTCCTTTTTTTTATTTTTACCTAGATATTAGCAGAGTTTGTTTCTAACCCATGAAGAATGAGCAAAGCTCAGCAAACATATTCTACCATCTCCATTCCACTCTATTGACAATTATCCTAAATAGGCAGTGCTGGGTGCAGGAGGTAAGAAGAGGACATGTAAAAAGAGTTGCCATGTAACACTGGCCTATACTTTCATAGAAGCCTCCATCTGATGCTCCTCTTTGGGGCTGCCTTGCTCACTGTACAAGCTGGCAGTATCACAGGGCCCTTGAGCTTCAAAGGGCCTTGTGTGGGTCAGCTTTCCACCACTGTGACAAAATACCTGAGAAAATCAACTTAAAAGAAGAAAAGATGTATTTGAGCTCATAGTTTCAGAGGTTTTGGTCCATGGCTCCATTGGTTTAGAACATCATGATGGAAGCACATGGCAGAGCAAAGCTGATGACCTCATGGCACCTGAGAAGCAAGAAGAGAGAGGATCCTGATAGCTTCTTCAAGTGTACACCCCCAACTAGGCCCAACTAGGCCTCTACTTCCCAAACAGACATATCATCAGCTAAGGACTAAGCCTTCAACCCACAAGCCTTTGGGGACCCTTCAGATCAGATCAGATCATAGCAGACTCTGTGCTTGGTTTCATGCTCAGCTGTCAACATCTTGAAAGTCTTAATCCTATTTAAAGAAGGGGTCTCATAATTGGCCCAGCCAATTACAATTACGTAGCCAGTCTGATCTTATTCTTCCAAGATGGTTTTTATTCACCATTATCATCCTCCCTAGGACCCTTTTTAAACATTTTTTTAAACTAATTAATCCCCTCATGAAACTGTAATATGGCTATACTATATTTCTGCTTATGTACTTTATGTGTATCTGTGTACTAAATGAGTAAGATTTTTAGCCCCTAAACAACCAAATATTTTCCCTCTAGGGAGTAATGGGGTCTGAACTGAGAATGCATGTTTGAGACCCATAGAACCACATCTCAACCACGGGCATCTTCATAGGAACAGGAGTAAAAGTAATAATGGTAATAGTAGGGGTGTATTTTTCATCCAGGAACCATGCTAAGTATGTCACTTGTATTAACTCATGTAATGTTCTAAAAAGAATTCTGTCTAGTACTGTTCTGAAAATTAGGAAACTGAGGCATGAAGAAGTTTAAACAACTTGCCCAAATCTAGCCACACAGTTAAGAAATGGCAAGGTGGAATTTGAACATGGTCTCCTGGTTCTATAACCCCAGAGAAGTGCAGGTTCAGCGGCTGAGTACCTACACTTGATCTTCACTACATCTGAAAGGTGCATATTTTCCTATGTGCCATTGGTAGGTGGTGACCCTGTTAATAAACACAACTCATGAGCCTAGATTGGCAACTCTTCAACTGGACCAGACCTTTTGCAGGACAGGCCTCAAGGTGCACAGTTTCCATGATGGTTCCTAATATTTGAAAAATCTTTTCCTGGAGAAGATAGGTAATACCTAATAAAATGCATTTCCAGATACTCTTCAGGTTTGTAAAGTGGAAAATTTCTCTTTTGTTCTCCTATAGTGCTTGAGTAGGAAGAATCACCCGTGTGGGGTTCTAACGACTTGGGTGAACCTGGTCAAGTCCCTTGGAGAGACTTCAGTTTTCTCTGTAAATGAGGTAAATTAATGATCTTCTCTAATACTCCAACTCAAATACTATTCTACCTTCTGAAAAACGTAGGCAGAATTGACAAAAATTGACATAAAAATTGGCAAAATGGTAGTGATGAAATAATTTTAGAAAACATTACTATGGGACTTGTAACGCTTTGAAGAGAAGTTGGGCCCTCCCTCCAGTGAGAGGAAATGAGCAGAGCTACAGAAGAAGCCCATGGGGAAGGAACAGGGCCTCTAGGACCTGAGAGCAGCCTGCAGCCTCCAGCCAGCATAGAGCTGAGAGCTGGAAAGAGATTAATTCTCCCAGCAACCTCGACGTGCTTAGAAGTTTCCTTCTCCACTGAGTACCTCCTGGAGAGACCCTGAGGAGACCCTGCTAAGCCACACCCAGTCTCCTGAGCCATGGAAACTCTGAGATAATAGGTGTGCCATATTTTAAGCTGCTGACTACATAATGAGTTGTTATGCCGTGGTACAAAATTAGTACAGCAACCTATTCAACATTTCAAAAGCACTGCTCAGGACAAACAAACCTGAATGGGGTATTTGGCAGGCAAGCAGCCATCATGTAACCTGTGATTAGGTAGGGCCTGTAAGATGCTTGAGATATTAGTCATTATGAGAAAAAAATGGCCTATGAGAGAAAGAGAGAGAATATCACAGTTCATCCCATTTTGACAAATGAAGGATCCCACAACAAGAAAAAACAGTGGACTTCCAGGGAGACAGGCATCAAAATCTAACATGTCTAAAGGAAATTAATTCAACCGTGAAAGAGATACCTGCACACCCATGTACATCCCAACATTAGTCACAGTAGTTAAGATATTGAATCAGCTTAGGTGCCTGTCAATGGATGAAAGGATAAAGAAAATCTCATCTGTGTACACAATGGAGTGCTACTAAGCCATAAAGAAGAACGAAATTCTGTTATGTGCAAAAAAAAAAAGATGGAATTGGAGGGCATCACATCAAGCGAAATAAGCCAGACACAGAAGATCACGTATCACAGACTTTCTCTCATATATGAAAGTTTAAAAAAAGAAAGAAAAAGGTGCATTGAAAGTAGGAGAAGGAATTTTAGGGACTGGAAATGAGGGTGGGGAGGAAAGAAATAGGGATGAGGAAGAGGATAAAATGAAGGTGGAAGGACATGATCAACACGGGATCTAGGTTTGGATGGAAATGTCACAGTGAACCCCATTCATTTGTGCAATTAATGGTGTTGGTAATTATAATAAAACATGAACTCAACCCTCAGAAGAGCAGGATCCCCGTCTTAGTATCTGATCCGCAAACTCTTGGGATAACTGGCTGCTCTCCCTCCTCCCTGTCTTCGGGTGGCTCCATCTGTACTTTGTTCTAAAATATTCTCATCAATGATTTCCAATTTCCTTAAAAATAGATGAAGGTGTCACTTTTGAGCCCACATGATAAGAGAACTGAGCTTGTCTTTTAAAATACCATGCCATTTCCATATTCTTTGAATTTGGTTGTCAAGTATGAATGTTAGAATTTCCCTAGATTCAAGGTTCCACGTGGTTGGGAAAGAAGTGAGAACTGAGCAAATAAGATGATTTGAAAGGGTACCCCAAATTCATGAGTTGGAAACCTGACCCCTCGTGCTGCAGTGGTCCCTCTTGGGAGGTATTTGGTGTCCAGGGCTCTGCCCTCATGAATGGACAAATGCCACTAGAACAAGGAATTTCAGGAGTGGATTTTTCTGTTCTTCTGCCCTGTAAGAACACAGTTTGTTCTTTCCGACTTTTTTTTGGCTTCTGTCATGTGAGGACAATAAGGGCCTCAGCAGACCAAACTCAGTACCTTGATCTTGGACTCTGCAGTCTCCAGAATTCTGAAAAATAAATTTCTCTTCTTCATAAATTGCCCAACCTCTATTATTCTGTTATACCAGCACAGAACAGACTAAGACAGCGAAAAACAGGCAATTTTAGTAATATTCCCTGAATGTGTATGCAGCCAACATTGACCACGGCACTGAGATCTCTGGAAAACCGGGGCCAAACTTGGATGTTATAAATTGTAAAAAACCCATACAAGTATTCTAGACCCCAATAACCTCACCTAATGACCTCTCACCTGATCTCAAAAAGCAGCACCAAAACCAGAACAAGACAAGCCACCAAATTGTCCGCCATCTTTCTCCTCTTATTTCTCAAAACATCAGCCAGAGTGATGTTCTTAACACGTAATTTAGATCATAGTGTCCAGTGGCTTCCTATCATTCTCAGATTAAAATCTCCCCTCCTGACCTCTCTTCCTCGAATACTTCCCCTCCATTGCTAGGTTCTAGTCTTACTTTCTCTCTGCTCATTGGACATGTCCCATTCTTTCCTACCATGAGATCTTTGTACATAATGCACCCTCTGCCTGGGTCTCCTCCCCCAGGTCTTCCACAGACCATCTGCTGCCCACTCCATTCAGATCTCTGCTCAAGCGTCAGCTCCTTACAGAAGCCTGGCTGGACCCCGAATCCCATATCTCACCTCAAGCCTCTTCTCCTTCCATTCGTTTATTCTGCTTTATTTTTTTAATAGAAATGACTGCTCTCTGAACAGCATCGCACAATCAAATGTCAGCCCTGACAATCAGCTTGCAGGCCCTGGGGTATGAGTATGTATATGAATGTTTCTATTCCACTTGGTAAAATAGCTGCTTCCCTCAATCCCCCCCACCACATAATATCCTCTGGAATTCCCTGATCTTGCCAAGATCCCACGTCTAAATTGTTACCTCTGGAAAGAACAGAAACCCCCTATTTCTGCTCAGGGACTATGGCCATTATCCATTCATATTGGTGGGTACTTGAGCAACACACTGGTTGTTAAATATTTAGGCTATGCCCCCTGATGGTAAGTGTGTTAATGTTGAAATAAGATGGCATGGGGGGGGGGTACCTAGGAACCAACCATAAGAAGAGAGGATGAGAAAGGGATAAAAGAAAAGACATTTTAAAAAGCTTCCCGAAGCCAAGAGCAGCTATCTTTCGACGTGGTGGAATAAAACTTGCCCTGTCATTTTGTTTGGGGAACAATGAAGGAGAAATCTGGAAAATAAATACAAAGCACACACTTGCTCTTTGCACTACCAATACCACATGAAGAGCCGAGTAATTATGTATTCGAATATCACTGCTGGGAAAAACTCAGCGTGACCCAAAGTTCAATACTCAAATACATTGGTTCCAGGCGAGATTGCCTTTCATGGTGGTATATCCTTTCTCCTCTGCTGCCTTGCTTCCAGAGGAAATTAGATACCACTCCTATTTACCGGAATGGGATCTAATAAGGGCGTCTTCTTGATTACAGAGGATCAGGCCTTTCTCTCTTGCTCATAAGAAACCACATAAAAGGAAACAACAGAAACCTGAAAGTGGGCCCCCCAGCTAATTGTCCTGGCCCAGTGTCCCCTGCATGACTGGAAGCTAGTATCTAGAGGAGAGTGACCAAAGTGATGTGAAATGATGTCAGCGCCATCTTGATTTTCCATCCTGTCGCCCCTCACAGGTCTGGATGGATCCAGAGCAGCTCCCAAGTTGGCCCAGCCTCTGAAATCACTTTACCAACTTGGCCAACAGCACCCACTTTTCTCTAGGGAGATGGATGAGAGTATCAAAAACAAACCAATGTTCTCACATCCAGAATCTGGTGGACCACGAAAGTCTAGACCACTATACTGGGTGCCTTCTCCCACTTTCTTCTCTGAGTCTCCTTTATCAAGTAAACATGTCTCCAGTGTTTCAAAGGGATGATTTGGGTCTGTTTGGAAGTTCTACCTTCTCTCCAACTCACCAAATTCCTTAGGCTTTTCCTATTCCAGGCTCTGCTACTGATTTTTAGCCTTGAGTCAGTTCTAAGCAAATCCCATTTATCCCTGCGAATGAAGATCTTGTTTTACTCCTTAGGTCTTATAATTGGGGGGTCCTATTACTGGACATGGATTTGTCAATTCCCTTAAAAGGGATAAAAAAATAAATTTCAGATTTCCCATACCTCCACGTTTGACGCATTTAGACTGCCCACAAATTGTCTCTATCATTCTGAGTGGACTTTCTGATGTGACTCACTGGATCATAATTTGACCTCTTTGTCCTCTGAAGCTTGGACCTTGGGGTGCCTTGCCTCACTGCTGCTACTAGGATCAATCTCTGCAAGAACCCTTTAGCCCCATCTCATCTACCTTTTCCTAAGTTCATGAGCTCCCCATCAGCCCCTTCTCCCTAAAACATCAACATATATTGTCCTCCACTCCCTTCACACTGTACCTTTGGTCATTCAGTCTAATCAAGTTGACATACACCTTGAGAATTTTTACCAATGGGGAGAGTACAAAATTGTTCATGATTTTATTACTCATCCCTGAAAAACAAACCAGAAGATATGCCCTCCCTCCTAAGTGCAGCCCAAGTACAGGCTGTTCACTTCTCAGCAGCTCAGATTTAAGTTTTCACTTGCTCCATCTTGTTACAATAAAATGTGACTCTTGAGCATTTTGTTTTCAAATATATTTATTTAAGAGGATTTTGCTCCATTATGTAAAATAAAACAAAAAGGACCAGTTGGGGGAAAATGTAATGTAAGTCCATCATTTAGTAAGCTTTTCCAATTATATCTATTTGATTCTGACTTTCTGCCCAGATGCAAATGGAAAGTTTTATTTTTCCATTTAAAAAGCAAATATCTTTCATTGAAAATAGCACAAACCAAAAGTGTACCTTTTTTTTCCTTTTTGTCTCGCCATCTTTGCAATCCTTATCTCATAATGACCTTTCCTCCAACATATTTTTCTGTTTATCTTTAGTGCCCAGTTTCTAAAAATAAGGTGGCCAGTGGGTGTTTGCATGTAGGAATAATATTTTTATTTCACTGGTATATACAATCAGGAAACATATTTCTGTTTATACTCTTAAAATCAGTTGAACGTTGTAGATGAAGCCACGTTCTGTCAGCACATATTTTTTTTTTCAAACCTGAAAAATGTAACAAAATCCAAAGCAGCTGTAGGAAGCCCCGTATACACTCCATTTGCTCTCAGCAAGAGGAAAGGCAAGGGAGGTAACAGAATAGTTTCCACGTGAAAAGTCACCAAGAATTTAACCTGTAATGAAAACTCTGATAATCTCCAGGAATGGAAGATCCTGAAGTGATGGGCTTGGGGGTTTTCATGAGTTCAAATGATCTTGTTTTCCATATAATTGGAGACATCCATGTGGTCATTGTTATGTCTGATAGCCAACAAAAGTTCAGACGTCATCTTTAAGCCATTAAACAGTCACTGGATGTATTTTTAGACATGGGTTAGGTTGCTCATACCTATATTTCTGAAGAACATCAAAAAACAGAATCTCATTAGCTTATTTATCACCTTATGCCCCCAGATAGAAACTGCAACGTGCAATCGTTAATTTAAAATTAGTTTCCTTTGAGGTTCAATAAGTGAAAATCGACAGATACAGTTACTCAAACTTGGACCTGCACAGTAAGAACCGTGGGCTGTGTGCAATGCAGGTTCTGATTCTGTAAGTCTGAGGGCTTGGAAGCTGACCTTCTGCATTCTCTCAAACTCTCAAGCAGTAGAATGGCAACTCTCAAGCAGTAGAATGGTACCAAGCCCTCGGCTACCACTGAAGTGACAAGAGTTTATGTAAATTTGCTCTTGCGCTGCACTGGGCTTCCAGGGAAGGCTCAGAATTGGTGAATTAACGTCTCTCGATCCTAGTTTCGCCTTGTGGCATCTGCACCTAATTTTTTCTATATTCATATTAGTTTAATGCTTTTGAAGTGGCAAGAGAACCCTTCCTCACAAGGAATCTGGGTGCCACCTATATTTTGAGCTGCCATTGGAGAGGCCAACTTAACAAGGAACCTGTGTCCCCAGCCAGTAGAGACTGAGGACCCACACTTGCTGACAGTTAGGCTAGTGACATTGGAAGTGGACCATCCCCCTGTAAACCCTGGAGACAAAAGAAGCCCTTGCCAATTCTTTGTTTTCGACATCAAGAAAAATCCTGAGTCAGAGGAATGCAAAGCCAGGCCCAGATATACAACACACAGAAACAGAGACATAATCAATGCTAAATATTGGAATAATATGCTATGCAGAAACAGATAACTGACACAGCATCATTCATGAACTGTTAAGTTCGTAAGTTAAGTCTTAAAAAAAAACTGGCCTTAGTGAGCATCTTATTAGCCATTTTCTAAGAGCCAAGTTTTTTGGATGCTCAAAATCCACTCTGGCTGTCACCCTATTCCTGAAGATACCCTGTACACTGGGGTCATGGTGCAATTGAAATTGGGATTTATAGGGTCTCTTTATTTTGTAATTCAAGCCAGCTTAGAGCTGACTCATGGAAAGTAGTTCCAGAAACTTTTAAGATTTAGTAATTCTGATTTCTTGAGGATGGCTTAAAGATAAAAACCTATATGGCCCACTCGCCTAACAACTTTGATATCTGATTTTCTAGAACTTTGGACAGAAGGAGCAAAGTAATTCTGCTATAAGAAAGATCATACATATTTACAAAAGAGGCAGGGCTGAAGAGTTCAGCGTTAACCAGATACAGCTGTTTTAACCAGATATTGCCTCACGGTCTCATTTTTTATTCTGCACTTGGGTATGTAGGTGCCCACCCTAATTCATCCTAATTTGTGCTCTCCCTAGCCCAGGCTCCCAGTGAGGACTCCTTTTCAGGAAACTCACATTTCTTGATCCTCACTTCAACTGGTAGTATCGGCCCTTCATATTTTCTATCTTCATATTTTCATCTTTCTTTCGTGCAACAGGATTTCTTAAAGGAGGGAAAGATCAAAGAAGAAAGAAAGAGGTATCAGGAAATTTCAGGCAAAAATCTGAAAATTTTGACGGTGCCAAAGGTTCCATGTCCATACGCTTAAGTTTAAAAATATGCTCACGTAACTCTAGTCCCTTCCTTGCCCAGGGAGGTGAAAGGGACCCAAGTGTCACCTCAGCCAGACTAAACTGCTCTCACAGTTTCTTGTCTCTTGATCCCTTGAACCACGGTGTCACTCTCCTGCAGCCCAAGAGTTGGACGGTGACCTAGGCTCACAGCATCAAGCCCACCACCACCTGACTGTAGAGTCCGAATGTCCCTCTCTGCCCTTTTTCTTGTAGTGGCCCTTCCTGCATCCCATCTCTCCTTTCCTCCCACTTCACAGAGTATCTGTGGCCATCTAGGTCTTCATCAGATTCTCTCCCTCCCCGACCAAGGTGTTAGCATGCGGCCCACTCGTTTACAAACAGCCATCATCCCCATTTCTACTTCTGTAGGCATCTTTCATTTCCACCTTGGACCATGACTCACCCCAATTATCATGTATTCTTTTTTTTATTTAAAAAAAGATGGACCCAATACTTTTCTTTGTTTGTTTATTACATGGTGCTGAGGATCGTACCCCATGCCTCACACGTGCTAGGCAAGCGCTGTACCACGGAGCCACAACCCCAGCGCTCACGTACTCTTATACTATCATATCAGCATTCATTTCTTCCAGAAAGAAATTGTTATTTCCTCGAAGGCAGCCTGTATTGACATCATTTATTTATTTATTTATTAAACATTTAATTTTTCCATTGTAGATAACTATTGAACTGATGCTTAGTAAATATGTGGATCTAATAGAATTCATTTTTCCAAATGGTTTGAGCCTATCAGAAAACATACACACACATCAAAAAAAAAAAAACCACAATTAGTGAACCAATGACTAAATAAGAACATGAAGTTGCTGATTATGTACATCACACTAGCTAAACCACAACCAAGGTCCTTGTTCTCTCTGCCTGCTCACTGGAGCTACCCCACTAGATTTTTTTTTGCATTTGTTATGTGTTATGTGTGGGCTCATCTTATAGATTTCAACCTGCCTTATCCACAGAGGATGCAGCCATGTTTGTGGAGAACAAACTATCTCACATTCTGAAAACACTGCTTTAGAACTCACCCTTGCGTGTTCCCCAAACAGACATTGACCTACAGGGCAGGATTTCCCAGATCCTGATCTCACTGAGGATAATAATGGAAGTAAAAATTGAGAAGTCACACAGATATGCAGTATAGGGCGTGGCCCCTTGATCCCCAGCCAGACCCCTCTCCCTCTGTGTGCCGCATGCCCCATGGTCCCGGAACTCCCAGAAAATACCTTGTGATCATTTTAAGGAGATTTTAATTTGTCATTACCAAGAAAGAAGACAGGCACCTATTCCACAGTGAAGATTCTGTCCAGCTCTTTTACACCCATAGACCACCACTTCAGAATGTGCTGAGAGAATCAGTTCTGAAGAAGAAAAAAAAAAAAAATCACGTATCCCAGAAAAAGTACACAAGCCCCCGGGAAGGCAGAATACATGACAGTGGTCAGAATACATGACAGACATGGAAATCTGAGACACTATGGTCCAAATAGGAAATAAAATCCTATTATATAAATTTTTTTTGGGGGGAAGGGTGCCGGGAATTGAACTCAGGGGCTCTCCACCACTGAGCCACATCCTCAGCCTGATGCTGTATTTTATTTAGAGACAGGGTCTCACTGAGTTGTTTAAGCGCCTCACTTTTGCTGAGGCTGGCTTTGAACTCACGATCCTCCTGCCTCAGCCTCCCGAGCTGCTGGGATTACAGGTGTGTGCCACCATGCCCAGCTTGAAATACTATTCTTTCTTGGAAATTTTGGGGGATAGGAATAAGGCACACATAGCACCCACACAAGAGATGAACAGGTTTTTAAAGTTCATGACACAAAGAGGTTTTTCTGGTGTTGGTGTGTCCCACTAGCATGATTAATGTTTGATATTTGGGATAATTTAATGTTTCTGTGAATTTTATGACTTTATCTCTGGGATAGACTACTCATTCACTACTTGAGGCACTCAGAATTCACGTACACACTCACACACAATACACACATACATACAAATGCCTCCAAACTGGAATTAAACTGTCTAAATGATTCCCTAATGAAATCTATGTGAAAGGTCACCAATACACATGTAAGGAGAACAGCAGCAGTGTCCTGGATACTGTCGTTCAGCTATCCTCAAGACCTAAGGGTCAGTTCATGTTGATTCATGAAACTGTTTTATTTGATACCCTTTCTTTTTTGTTAAAGGTAGAAGAAGAAAGAAAAACCTTCTTCCTCAACTCAAGGATCTCAAAAGATAAAACTCTGCAACTTTGC
Source organism: Urocitellus parryii (assembly GCF_045843805.1). Classification (NCBI taxonomy): domain Eukaryota; kingdom Metazoa; phylum Chordata; class Mammalia; order Rodentia; family Sciuridae; genus Urocitellus; species Urocitellus parryii. Next base: position 173,826,140 of record NC_135537.1, on the reverse strand, counting down.
CTAATAAATTATTAGAGATACCAAGTGACACTCTGGACTGCCACCAATAAGCAAGCAGGCACACCGTCACCCTGTGGCAGGGCTGTGTGGGTGTGTGCGTCCGTGCCTGTGAAGGAAGGAGTGTGTATGTGAATGTGTGTGCACATGAATGTGCAGTTGTGTGTGTGTGTGTGTGTGTGTGGCACACATTAGAGAAATCTCCCAGAGAAGAAAATGAAAACTACTGGCTGAGATAGAACCTAAAAATAAAAACTTAACATGGAAAAATTATTTTGTTAAACAAACATAAGCAGTTTACTCTATGTTGCTTTGCTCCAAGAGTTTATGCCACAAAGATTCCTTGGTGGTATTGAAGAATATCATTTGTTCTCAGCAGGATGAGAATATGAACTATGGTAGACAGGAGATTTTAGTCATTTCTGTCTGTGGCATTTGATGATAATGTATATGACCTGGACGCTGGAAATTAGTTCATTTATATTCATTTTGGGAAGGGTACCCATAAATACTCCCATCTGACTTCTAGCTTGGGTTCTTCCTCAGCAGGAGGCACCATTATGCTTATTCTATAAAGGTGGTTGCTAAGGGGCAAAGTGATTTGTCTGGGAAAACACACTTATTTTAGGTGCAGAGCACAATATTTGGAGAAAAGGCTCTGGGTTAAAATCTTGGCTTCACCACTTACTAACTCTGTAATCTGTATCAAGATGGTTAACTCCCCCGGCCTCAGTTTCCCCTCTCCAAAAAATGTAGCTGACAGAATGTGTAGATAACTTACAACATTATTATGACTACAACATGCACTCAAGCATGACAATGATTAAAGCAGAGCTTGGCACAGAGTAAGCCTTCAATAAAAGTTCATGCTGATTATTATTATTATGAGTTAGGACTAGCAGTAGGATCTTTGGTTCCTGATCCTATATCCTTCATATTGAAAACATTAACACTGCAACCTACAAAAATCGTTTTCAGAGTAAAAAATGCAACCATCTGACATTTAACAAGAATGCACCCAAGGTCTCCCCATAGCTTGAGGTGTGTTGGGGACAGAAAAGTGAACAAGATAGACATAGACCCTGCTGTCCTTGAGCCATCACACTCATACCCTCTAAGAAACTGATTTGGCCCCATTTGAAGAGAGCAATGGTCAGTACTTTGGAATTTTATGATATCACTCTTCAATGTCAACATCAAGTATGTGCTTTAAGGACAACTGGGTAATGTTCAACGTCTTCTTTCTAAATCACTGAAAGTATGTAAAGAAAGTGCAAGTTGAGCCCAAGAAATGCAAGGCAGCAAATATTTCTTGGAGTTGTCAATCTCTCAAAACCCTTTAACCACTTTCCAAGGTCCTCATGCAGCTAACCAAAACCTTCAAAGAGAAAATGTGGTCCCCCAAAGAGACATAAGTTGACCTTTCTGGAGACTTACTGCTCTTTGCTGTAAAGATCACAAAAAATAAAAAAAGGAATGAAAATAAAACCCTTTTGGATCAAGATGAAATAGTCCAGCAATATGAACCGGAGGGAAGCACCTAAGTCATAAGAACTTTTTGTCGTTTGGAACAATGCTTTTTTTTTTTTTTTTTTTGGCTGGGTAACAATCTATCACTGAGTGCTATGATGCTGTTTCATATCAAGGTTTCAAAAGCCATTGCAAGCTGCATAGGTATTGGAGGCTCAACCAGATGTGACGAAGTTTCCATTGTTTTACTTAGTGCATGGAAAATATTACTAATGGCTGGTGTCAGGGGAGGCTTAACTGACCCCAATTGGCCAAACTCATCTGGGCGCCTGTCTTTAAGTCAGACCCTTTAAATACTCTCTCTTGTTATTTCACAACCTCGCTCCCACTTTACAAGATGTTTGACTATATAAGGCTCATTTTAGGCAAAGGGGAAATTCCATGACTACATGAACAGGTGGGCTGGGGACCTGGAAGAGAGGTGGGATATCTTTCACGGAGACTGAATTTTATTTACAGCTAATTCTTGATAATCCTTAGACATTTGGGGCAAAGTCAAACACAACGAAGAAACGAAAGCCTGAAAAATTCCATTCAGTCTCTTTCCCTGCCATTAACTTCACAAAAACCACTAACAGTAACAGCATTTACAAGTCTAATTGAGTAAAATTTCCCCTCCTGACATTTTTTCCTCTTGACCCTCTCTAGTGCATAAACTGAGAGGCAACAAAGTGGTCAGACAAGAAAAAATGTCCTTTGAAAACTTAACCAGGGCTGACTTTTGATTTTTGCTTTTAATGTATGGTTTCTGTTTCAAATTTCAAATTTATATTGATAACCATCCATGTCAGAAGAATACTTGAAATTCCACTTTTATGATACACCACAGTTACCAAAACAATGCAGTTCTTGCTGTAGGCACTGACCTGTTCTTTCTCTTTTCTTTTTCTTTCTTTTTTTTTTTTTTTAATTTAAAAGGTTTCAGAATGGATCCAGGATTTCTTCATGTTTTGCCTCTACAATTTTCATCTCAAGTTTTCTTCCCCCTTCTGTAAATTTAACACTGTCTCCAAAAATGAGTTCATCAAGCTCTAGAGCTAGATTTTAATCCAAAGGAAAAAATGTCCATGTCTTTCTGAACATCACATGCCTGCATCTGAACCTTCCTTGTTGGCAATACGGGAGAAAATCTCCTGACCAATAACTTGCCTGCAAAGGTTTCTGGTGTTTAAAATTTAGCCTTGAAATCCTAAACTGAAAAATGTTCAAGGCGATATAAGGTTACTATCATTCAGAAATGAACAATCTTTTAGTAATCTGCATTTATCAGATTTTTTTTCCTTCATGTGCTACTTGTTAAACAGGATTTTTTTTTTTTTTTTGTATACCCTGGAGATGAATGCTTCATCTGAGATGCTGGTGGTAAATATTTTCTCCCGTTCTGCAAGCTCTCTATTCATGTTCTTGATCGTCTCCTTCGCAGTGAAGCAGCTTTTTAATTTGACACCATCACACTTGCTGATTTTTCGACTTGACTTCTTGCTCTCTAGGAGTCTTGTGGAGGAGGTCAGTTACTAATCCGACATGATGGATAGTTGGGACTCCATTTTCCTCTAGGAGGTAAGAATTTCTGGTCTAGTGCTTAGGACCTTGATCCACTTTGAATTTTGTGAAGGGCAAGAGATAGAGGTTCAATTTCATTCTCCTACATATGGATTCCCAATTTTCCCAGGACCGTTTGTGGAAGAGGCTATCTTTTCTCCAGTGTATGTTTATGGCATCTTTTCCTAGTATATGAGATGATTGTATTTATGCTGCTATGACTCTGTGTCTTCTGTTCTGTTCCATTGGTCTCCATGTCTGTTTTTGTGGGAACACCATGATTTTTTGTTACTATGGCTCTGTAGTATAATTTAAGCTCTGATATTGTGATGCCTCGTGAATAGCTTTTCTCACTAAGGTTTGCTTTGGCAATTCTGAGCCTCATGTTTCTCCAAATGAACTTCATGATTGCCTTTTCTATTTATATGAAGAACATCATTGGGATTTTAATAGGAATTGCATTAAATCTGTATAACACTTTTGGTAGCATGGCCATTTTGACAATATTAACTCTACCTCTCCAAGAATATGGAAGGTCTTTCCATCTTCTAAGGTCTTCAGTTTCTTTCTTGAGTGTTCTGTGGTTTTCATTGTAGAGTTCTTTCACCTCTTTTGATAGATTTATTCCCAAATATTTTATTTTTTTGAGACTATTGTGAATGGGATAGTTTTCCTGATTTCTCTTTTAGTTGATTTTTCATTGGTGTATAATCTCCAGGATATACAAAGAACTCAAAAAACCTAACACCAATAAATAAATAAATAACCTAATCAATAAATAGGCTAAGAAGCTGAGTACTTCACAGAAGAAGAAATATGAATGGTCAAAAATATATGAAAAAATGTTCAATATCTCTAGCAATTAGAAAAAGCAAATCAAAACTACGCTGATATTCCATCTCACCCCCATTAGAATGGCAATTATCAAGAATACAAGTAAAAATAAATGTTGGCAAGGATATTGGGGAAAAGGTTCACTCTACATTGCTGGTGGGTTGGGAAACTGGTGGAACCACTCTGGAAACAGTATGAAGATTCCTTAGAAAACTTGAAATGGAACCACCATTTGACCGAGTTATCCAATTTATAACCAAAAGACTTAAAATAAGCCAATTCACAATAACCATGCTATGGAACCGACCTGGGTACCCTTGAATAGATGAATATATATATAAAAATGTGGTACATATACACAATGGAATATTACTCAGCAACAAAGAAGAATGAAATTATGGCATTTGCCAGTAAATGGATGGAACTAGAGAGTATCATGCTAAGTGAAATAAGCCAGTCCCCCCCCAAAAAGGCAGAATGTTCTCTCTGATATGTGGATGCTAACCCACAACAAGAGAAAGGCAGAGTAGAAATTCCTTGGACCAGACAAAGTGGAATGAAGGGAAGGGAAGAAGGATGCGAATAGAAAAAAACAGTAGAATGACTAGGACTTATCTTTCCTGTCCTTATATATGCATACATGACCAATGTAACTCCACGTCATGTACAAGCATGATAATGGGATCCTAATCAGAACAAATTATACTTATTCTATTTATGTAAATTATACCAAACTACATTCTACTGTCATGAATATCTAGAAAAAACAATTAAGAAAAAAAAACCAGGATTTTGATGAAGTGGTTCTGAGTTCTGAAAACTTCTTACAACCATTAACTAGTGGTCCATGCTCTTTCCTTTACAAAAAAAAAAAAAAATCAAACCTCAAATATGCCTGTTTTCTGGATGCTCATTTCAAAATGTAAAAGTATCATTAATTAAAAGCAAAATCCTTACAGGTTGAGTTAAAAGCTCAATTAAAACATCTCACTGTGCATAAAATGTTCCTACTTCTGAGTGCAGTTGATAGATTTTCACTGCCATCTAAGTTGCTTCTGTTAATAATGCAGGTCCCTGCAAATGGGCATGTGCTACCAAACTGGGTAGTCAGTTGGAGGTTTGCCTCAATACTATGAAAACCAGTAGAACTGAAAAGAAGGAACAAGACAGGGTGTCCACCCAGAGAGAACCAGGATCAAGCTGCAAACATCCAGTGTCACCCCAGCGGTTGGTCTGAATTCCACTGGGTCCTCCAGGCTTATTTTTAAATGATCCTGAAAACCAAGGTCTCTGAACAGGCTTCAACACTCAGAGCCTGGAATAAATTTAAAACTTCAGGGACCAAATGAGTGTCGAATGGAGGAAAGTCTTACTCTCCATGTACCACGAGCAATTCCCAGGGCGTGCCGTTCTCAGAGTTCACTGGAGAAATATGATGGAATTTCTAATTTGCTTTAATTAGAAGAAAGTAAACAGTGCCCTCGGCTCCTCGTTGTGTTTATATAGGAGACCAACCAGCTGATTTTCTGCTGGCATGGCCCTGGAACCAGTCGATTAAATCGCAGGGCATGATGGCTTTTTATGAATGAAATACCATTAGGATGAAGCCAGAGGATTTTCTTGGTTTTCATCCGCTTCATCGGCTGTGACTCTAGGAGGACAAGTGACCAAGCACAGCTCATTCTAATTTTAAATTAAGCAAATGACAATTTCCAAGACTAGATTATTGAGAGTCCTTCTTTTTTAAAGCACTGACTTCTTCGTTTGAAAACGGTTCACTCCGTAAGACTAAAGGGACAAAAATATTTTATTTCTAGCATACCATACAAACAGACAGGAAAAAGGGAATTAAAAGGGAGAGAAAGAAGTTTACTATCTAAACTGGTGAAGGGAGATCCTAAGGACTAGAACATTGTTTGAATTCTTATGAAGCTGGAAGGAAACTTGGAAGTTTCCTTCATGTGACAGATTAGACAACAGAGGCCTAATAAAGCCATTATTGAAGATATTAATTTTTTAAGTAGCTCTGATTCTACCATACACGTTTGTTTTACATCCGTGGAGCATGAATCATGGTTTGAAAAATTAGAATCTTTTTTTATTTTTGTTGTTGTTTAAGTGGCTTGGGAATAAATAATACTACCCGATATTTATGGATTTATTTCATGAATTATGGATGAGAATGTGGCAAAGAGTCCTCCGATGCTGGCTGGAGCCAGGTGATATTGTAATGAACTACAATAAAAAGTCTGTTGCTCTATTACTACAAAAGGAAGCAATAGTCATTCTTGGTCACAAAGTCCCCCCACACAGCTGCACGCTGTCAGCCACGCAGCAGGAAAGGGATCTAATTCTGGAAAGCTCTGGAGACTTTTTACTCCAACTGATCGGCTTCCTATCAGTGCAACCCCAAGGTGAATGCGGCTGTATTATGTGTCCCTGGGGGGAGCCCGTGCTTAGAACGCCCAAGTTCAGCCATTCGGGTTCGCTAGACACATGTGAACTGGAGACACACTTGGGGTTTAGAAAGGCTCTCAGCCAACACCTCTGGCATCAACGCCGAGTCCTATCCAAGAGCCAGAGGTAGTTGTCTTTTCGGATTGTCCTGTGCCTAGTTAATGTTAGGACTTCCACAAGCCACAACCTTCCGTATCTTCCTTTTTAATTTTTTTTTTCTTTTAAATATGAGGGATTTCCTTTATGTACAATGCTGCTGCAGCTCAAAACTCCTCACAAACATACACAAGTACACATACACCTTATTTTAGCCTACATTATTCAAAATGTACTTTGCCTCCTATTTTGAGCCTTCCATTCCTTCCCCTTTAAAAAAATGAAATCTTGCACCCACTGCCATACCATGCCACAGGCCCAAAAGCAAAAGAGCCAATAGATTGAAACCTCCCAAACAGTAAGCCAAAATAAACCTTTTTGCTTCATAAACTGATTATCTCAGGTTTATGTTACAGTAATGGGAAACAGATATTTCATATATGAGGGTTTGATACCAGATTTTCCTGGGAACCTAAGCATTAGCTCCAATTCAACATGTTCACCTAAACATGTTCACCTAAAACATCTAACCTCTAAACTTCTCCAACATCCCTCATCGGTCTCCAACATTGGTTCAACGTTTCAAGCCAAATACCCAGTAGATATCTTGACACCCCTGACTCCATTTTTACATTCAATCAATGACCGACATTTTGTGTTTGTTTCCCTGAATAGCTATCATGGTTGTCCAACTCTATCTATTGATTACTTCATAATAGTTCAGACCATCATTTTCTTTCCTCCATGTTGTAGTGTTTTCCATTTCAGTCCCCTGTAAATAAGTGCCCCGACATCCTACTTTGTCCAGACAAATAGCTTTGTACCTATCACCCCAACATAATTAGCAATTGTGCCCCTTTTCGTTTTCAAAAATTTCGCCATATGGATAATAAATTTTAGGATCACTACACATACAAGCAGAGTTTCATTTCAAAACTGAGAATCTAATTATGCCATTTCCTGTCTAAATCCCTTTAATGGTTTCTGCCGGTCCTTGGAAACAAAACCTAAAATCCTCGACCTGATTTTTAAACCCTGCAAAATCTGGGTGCTGTCTGATTTGCCAGGCTTATGTTGGGTACATCTTCTAGCTGCCTCACTTTCTAGGATCCTGCTGTCCCCCTATAGTCATTCTAATCTCAGTTTATTGTCACTCCTGGGTTGTTTACCCTGTACAGTTTAGACTCCGTATGCCCCCTCGCTTACCATTGCATTCCCTAATCACAGGAAGTATTGCACTTCTACCTGAAAAGAGCACTTACCTTGTACCCCAGCAAGAGCCCCAGCAACCTGATCCCATTTTATCAAAGCCGGCTGACAGAGGGTGCCTTTTACAGGCAGAAAGGTAGAAAGCTGCAAATGTAAATGAGCTCCAACATGAAGTAAAAATGAAGGCATCACTATGAATTTTCCCCTTTATTATTTTATAGTCACATCCTTATTTTGTCATCAGTAGGTAGAAATTAAGTCCAGTCCTCTGTCAGCTATTCCTAGGCAACGTTGACTTCCACAAATATCCCAGTCTTCCAGACTTAGGAAACATGACTTCAAGTTATACCAACTTAGTACAACTGTGAGAAAACACAACTAATGAAGAGAAACTCCTGCTGAAGTAGTTGTATATTCGAATGCAGTTTAAGGTCAGATAGGAATCTTTCTTTTTTTTCTTGGAGATCAAACAAACAAAATAGCATAGAGGCATTAAAAATGCTACTGCAAATTATCTGTGCCATGAGCAATACCCCTTCCAACACATTCTATTATTACAGATGATTTTCACAAATGCATTCTTTGAAAACACAGATTAAGAGATAGTTGTCTCTCACCTGATGAGATCACAATCCCTCTCCTCTTTTGGCAGAACTCCAGACTTTACCTTGGATGGCTGGGGCGCTCTACCCTACCAATGAGCTGATACCCAAATCTCCTTGCCCAGTAGCTAATCAGGATCCTGAACAAAGAGAGTAAGTACTACATGGAAACCCAGATGTTTCCAGTTCCAAAAGCAAATATGGTAGATAAGAGAACAATAGCAAAACAAAGCAAAACAAAAAAAGGCAAGATGAAGATTTTCTTTTTGCCAGCTTTTTTCATGGCCCCTCAGAGGCTTGATCTTAAGAAATAACAGTACAGGATGTATAAATGTAGCTGTATAACCAATGTGATCCTGCAATCTGTTCAGGTGGGAACAATAAGAATTCATACCCCATTTGAATCAAATGTATGATATTTGATATGTCAAGATCAATGTAATGTTTGAACAATAAATTTCTGATGTTTAAAAAAAATAACTTAAAAAAAAAAGAAATAACAGTACAGGGATCCCTGTAGCACTTTCCTTTAACAGTACTCCTCCACAAGCTTTTGAATATCTTTCACACCCAATAACCTAGAATGCCCAGAAAGAAGACAGTTCAAGGTAAGTGGCATTACCAACCCAAACTCACTGGAACCTTCCTCTTTTATATCTGTCCCATGGGAACCGAGACACTAACAACCTAATTGTTCTTGGAAGCATTGTGACAAAAAAGAATCCTATATTAATAGGAATAACAATAGTGTTAACCGAAACCATGTGAAAAAAAAATCTCTCTTCCTTTCAAACCCTAAAGCTTTTGAGTCACTGGGAAACTCAATTTTTTTTTTTTTAAAGATCTAATTCACATGCCATACTATTCACCAATTAGAGTATGCATTGCAGTGCTTTTAAGTATACTAACAAAATTGTACAGTTATCACGAATACCTAGTTCTGGAATATTCCCATCACCCCACAAAATCCCACTCTGCCAGTGAGCACATGTCCCCCTCCTCAGCCCTGTACAAACATTCATCCACTTTATATCTCAGTGGATCAGCTTATTCTGCATGGCTGCACTGATACACAGCCAGTTTGGCTTCTTTCATCCAGTGTAAGGTTTCCAAAGTGTAGCTATGTTGCGTGACGTATCAGTACAGCACTCTTCCAGTGACTAACCATGCTCCATTGTGTGGACTTATATTTGGTTTATTCACTCATCCATTGCTAAGTGGTTGCATTCATTCTTTCACCATCGTTGCTGTTATGAATAATACTACTATCAACATTCATGTACAAGTTTTCAGGCAAAAATATTTTCGGTCCTCTTGAGTCTACACCTTGGAGAGACGTTGTTGAGTCATATGGTAATTGTATGTCTAAGTGTTTGAGGAATCACTCCTGTTTTCTGTGTTCCCACCATCTGCATATAAATGGGTTCTGATTTCTCCATTATCCCCTTCAATATAAAGTGATTTTCAGTTTCTAGATTTATTTATGCTCATCCTGGTGGGTTTAGGTACCATGTTATTGTGATTTCGATTTTCCTTTCCCTGATGACTAACAGCATTCAACATCTTTATGTGCCATTCATATGCCTTCTTTGTCAACATGTGTGTTCAAATCCTTTGTTCATTTTTATATATTTTAATTTGGGATTCTTATCTTCTTCCTCTTGAGTTTCGTTAGCCTTTTCTTTATATATACTGGATATTTGTCCTTTTTGGTATATGTGCTTGCCAATATTTTCATCTGTTCCGTGGGTTGCCATTTCACTTTTTTTGAAGATCTCCTTTAAAACACAAAATATTTAATTTTAATGAAGTCCAAATTATCAATTTGTTGTTGTCTTATAGTTTTGTGTCATATCTCAGAATTATGACTGCCAAATCAAAGGTCAAAAAGATTAGGCTTATCTTTTCATCCAAGAGATTTATAGTTTAAATTTTCAAAATTAGCTCTTTGATTCATATTGGGAGAATTTTTCTATATAGTAAAAAGTAGGAGATTTCACTCTACTTTGTCTTATGTGCACACCCAGTTGACCCAGCAACACTTTGAAAAGACCACTCTTCCCCCAGTGAATTATTTTGCTACCTTTCTCAAAAATCAGCTGAATATAAATGTGAGGGTTTATTCTTAGACTCTAAATTCTATTGCATTGATCTATGTGTCTATCTTGATACTGGTGTCAGACTATCTTTATTGTAGCTTGCAATAAGTTTTGAAATTGGGAAGTTTGATTCCTGTAACTTTGTTCTTCTGTCTCAAGATTCTTTGGCACTTGGAGTCCCTTGTTTTTCCCTATGAATTATAGGGTTCACTTCTCAATTTTTGCAATGACAGATGGTGTTTTTATAATGCTTGCTTTTTGATCTACAGATCAATTTGAGGACTACTGGCATGTTACCATCTATGAACACAAGATGTCTTTCTAAGCAATTAGGTATCAGCAAATTTCTTTCAAGATTTTTAAAATAGTTTTCATTATGCATGTCTTGCTAAATTTATTTCTAATCATTTTTACTCGTTTGGAGGCTATTATAAATGGATTTGTTCTCTTAATTTCATTTTAAATTATTCATTGCTATTAAATGGAAATCCAGTTGATCTTTGTATACCAATACCTGCAAAATTCTCAAACTCATTTGTTATCTCTAATAATTTTTTGGTGAATATCTTAGAATTTTTTTGTATAGATGATTAGCTCATTTGCAGACAGAAATAATTTTATTTCTCCTTTCCAACATGGATGCCTTTTCTTTCTTGTTCTTGCTTATTTGCCCTCACTACTAAGCAGTGTGTTAATGGATGAGGCAAGAGTGGACATCCTTGTCTTGTTCCCAATTGTGGGAGAATGACTTTACTCATTAAGTAGAACACTAACTGGGACTTTAAGATACCCTTTATCAGGCTGAGAAAATTTCTTACTTTTCCTATTTTGTGGAATTTTTTTATTTGTTTGTTCTGTTTTGTTTTCAGAGAAAATATGTTGGATTTTGTCAAGCTTTCTTTTCTTGTGATACCTTTGTATGGGTTTGGTAATAATAATGATGCTGCACAGATTGCCAAATTCTTGCTATGTTCCATTCTCTTCTAGGTATGCCCTCTCAAATTTTATTTCACCACACTCCACAGGAGTCATTTTGTCCATACAGATGGGAGATCTTGTTTTCTATTTCATCTAACTTAGAGCTTGGTGCATACTGGGTATCAGGAGTGGTTGGCTGAACAAAGGATTGCAAGTCAATTCAGAAAGCATGGATGGAGACCTTGATAATTGCAGCCAATGTTCTGAGATGAGGCACAAGATGAGTTTAGAGTCCTGCTAATGAAAGTAAATATTTAAAATGAATAAATTATATATATATATATATATATATATATATATATATATATATATATATAGCAGGCAAGTATTGCTGATTACTGTAAAAAAATAAAATTTTATAGCAGAGAAATAGAGAGTTATTGGAGTTACAGCTTCTCTAGCCAGGGCAGTTAGAGCCAGTATCTGTGAGCTGAGAGGAGACAAATATACGATTTCAGGCAAGATTCATCCAGGCAGAGGGAGAAACAATTGCAAAGATTCAGAATTAAACCTGTTTCTGTGCCACATCCAACATGGTCTTTCTTCCTATAATTAGAGAAAAGGAGATAATCCTTAGATGAAGTATTTTGTTAATTGTTTTAATTTAAATTTTCTGCTCCTGAAAAAGAAGTTCTCAGATAACAGGTTATTGAAATAGGACGAAAATAACTTTGCTTCTGGAAAATTCTCTTAGTTCTCCTGGTGGGAGGTACTGGAAAAACTATAGAATTGAGAGTCCCTTTGGGATCATAAAATTTAAAAAGCAATTTAGCAATAGAATCATATTTATATGATCTTCATAGATTCATTTAGTTGCATTTTATTTTAAGGTTAATTTAGCTGAGGAAGCTCTTAGTTAAGCAGAAATATTTACCCACTTTCATTAATATTATATGTTCTTATAAGTTTCTTTTATTTCCTCTTTTCTTTTCCTCCCAAGTACACCCTAATTAAGATGTAGCTAATGTTAGGTATTGAAAAATGTAAAGCTATTGCTTGTACTGAAATTCCTCTGAAAGGGTGCAAAAGAGCATGCTTCTAACTGTTCTATATTAGGCTATAACTATTCAAAATTCTGACCCAAATAAGTCCTTCAGGGGTTCAAGCTCATTTCTGTTTCATAAAATGCAACTTCCTACTTCTAGGGAATAAAAGACTCTGAAAGTCAAGAGGACATGGCTCCAAAGGCATGCAAGACATCAAATAGCTTTAACAAATCCTGCTTGATGAATTAAGTTTAAAGGAATCAGAAGCATATGGATTACATTTCCCTTAAAATGCACATAGGTTTCATAAAGAGGAAAAAAAAATAGCTGATCCAGTGTGGTTCAGGATTTTGCAAAAGTAAAGCTTTTGGAAAATAGTTCAAGATGGTTAATGAACCCCAAAGCAAGTCCTCTCTGCCTTTCTGACAGTAGGAGGAATGGGCTGGATTTCAATTCAGAGCTAGGGGATTTCTGTTGGGTTATGGACAACTCTATCACATAAATGTCATCTCCTAGGGATTGAGAAAGACAGAATATAAAGGGTCTAAAGAATGGGCGAGCTCAGACTTGTCTGAGCAGTACGGAACATTGTGGATGCCGTTTTCAGAAGGTTCATGTTTCTTGGTCCTAATGGCTGGCAGCTGGAGCCCTCTGATGCAGTCATTTTAAGTCACAGTGATAGAAAGCCATCCTACCCCCCCCCATCCACCCCCACAAAAAAGGAAAAAGTATCAACATTTCTAACTGTCCAGTAAGGGCTTGTTAGAATTTGAAGTCATTTAGGAAATGAGGAGGTTGCATAAATTGCATTCCCAAGCTTAAATTACCATGTCATTCTTGGTGATACAATGAACCCTTTCACCTAGCATTGTGTCTTAGGAAATTACGATTCCCTGCATTGAATGGTCCTGTTAGAGAATAAGCTGGAGCACGGGTTCCCAAACAGAGGGTCAGTCGCCAAACATTACTCAGAAGAGATCCGGAGTCTGTGAGTCAGCACGTCTGGCTGGGGTCAGAAGAAATCCTGACCCTTTAGCCCAGGTCTCCTTAGGCACACTCATATGGGGGAGCTGCCAAAAGCTGGGGGGGGGGGGGAAACTGTCTGCAGGTCAGTCCAGAGGACAGTGCCCACCTCTCCTTCTGCAGGCCAGAGTTTCCCTGAGGTTCTTCTGCACAACAGCCCTTCTTCTGATGTTTGTTTTAGAGGAAATGTCAGAGAGCATGCTCTTCTTTCTTCGACCTCTAAAATGCTTCCTTTTAAGGTTATCATTCACTTTGCATTTCCAGGACCACAACTGCCATTTGGGAATCCTGATTCTCACCCATCACGTGCATGCACCTGGGTTTAGGCTCCAAGCACCAGGCCAATCATATCACCTTCCAATAACCCCTTCCTGCAAACATCCAGGCACATAATGACCTATCCATCAGATCCCCGTGGAAATGGACAAGAGATATTGAAACTGAGGTAAACCTTTGCATTTTCAATTGCAGAAGATGACCAGAACCAACCTACAGAGAATCGTCATGTAAATGATGGTGTGGGTTGGTGCTGCAGCAGATTGAACTCAGGTTACTCCCTGCCTGGCTGCTGCAGGACTTTTAGAGGTAAGAGATCAGTGGCAGAATATTCAGTGCTCCTTGTCTTCCTGGGCTGATTTAACCTTGGAGTCCACGCTTCTGACTTCCTGGTTTTCTCCTTGGAAATCAGCTACTGGGACAATAGATAGCTTCTTGTATTTTTTAAGATTATGGAAAAAAATCTTACAGTTTATTAAAGTCACCTGCTCATCTCCAATCAACATTCAAGACTGGAGCTTTCCTAATTAACTAATCTTTGCTCCATTCGTCTCATCTTGATCTATGATTCTTTTCCTGATCCCCACACCTTCAAACCCATGCCCTCCGTGACCTGGCATATGCTGTTCCTTCTGCCATTCACACTTTTCCTAGTGCTACTTGCCGTGTTTGGGCTCCATCTCTTCCCTCTGTGCAGAAAGCAGTTTGCAAGGCCAGCTTCCCTGGCTGGATATTTCTTTCCTGAATTTATTGCTACCTAACATCTTATTGACAGATCAATTATTTATCATATCACTTATCCTGTTCTCAAGAACCAAAAATTCCCTTAACACAAAATTCTCTTGCTTTTTTTCCCCCTTGTTTGTAAGTTTGTCATAAACACTCAATGGCAGAAAAACCCAGACTCAGACTGATGTGTGACTCCTTTTGACATCTCACAGACTAAGTAGATCATACTGAACCTGCAGAGATAATATGTAATTTACAAATGTACAACACACACTCTATAATACCTTCCTTCAATTAACAAGACACCAGGAGTATGGTGGGTGGACATGTGGGTGGACATATTGTGTGTTATTGTCTATCTCCCTCCAACCAAAGCAGAAACTTTTTAGGTGCTGTGAATCAGACTATTTCATTGACTTTTGCTTTCACAGCTTCTAGGATAGGAGTATTTTTCTCGAATGAATAAACAAAATACATTCTTCTGTGGGAGATCCTGCTGCACAATAAATTCTTTTACATCTTTGACCTTGCTACTCTGTACCCCTCCATCTCGCTGAGGAAACTAGGATCTGATTCTCCTGAGAGCATCCAGATTGGCTTGTCAGTTGAGGGTGAGGCTTCTTTTGCCTTTGAAGTTCCTACCATTTGGCTCTTCTCTGCCCTACCATATTGCTATCCTTAATCAACCCCAGTCTCCCCTCCCCATTCATCAAGACCTTTGGCCTAGGGCTTTTCCGTCCTTCTATCCACCCCAGGTCTTGCCATCAGTCTAAGAGCACAAGGGTGATGCCCCTTACACCTTGTGCTCTTGGTTCCTGAGAGCCCTCATCTTCCCCTTCCCTGTTTCTCTAGCTCCTCATTCTCATAACCCCATGTAGCTCTCATTACATTAAGAACCTTTTTACCTCTCTGTCACAGCCTCCTAAACTTGCAGCTCCTGTATTCAAGAGTCTCCTCTTTCCTGACTTCCCTTCCACAAAAGCACCAAGTCTTAGAACTCCGATAGACCCCCATCACCAAGCCCATTCCCCTTCATTGGATCCACCGTGCAGCTTGCTGTTCAACAGCTCAGGGACTTCTTGGCTGGTATGTTTTCCTCCATTGCTTTCATATCTTTCTGTGACAGCCACTCAGATAAATCCAAATATGTCCCCTTTCTCCATCCTTGCAAAAATCAGACATTTACAGACTGAAAACATCCCGTAGCTCCTAACATCAAGGCATACCTGATGTTGTTTTGATTTTTTTTTGTTCAGCTCTCATTCTCCATAGGAATTATTTGAAATCTTCTTAAACTGTTCAATATTTGAACCCTGTCACTTGTCCCAACATGCTACAGACCATGCTGCCTGCATATTCCACTCAGGTTACAGTTGGCACCCAGCAGCTCCTGACTTCCTCCCAAGTCTACAAATTAGCCCAAATGGAATTCTTCATCCCATTCCCAAGGAGGAAGGATCCTCCTATCTACATTTGAAACCCGGGCCCTTGCTTCTTCTCATGGGCTTGACATTCTTGACTGATCATTTCATTTCTCTTCCAGGTCATCAACCCACCTTCTATGTGGGCTTCTTTTCAGTAGAATTTGAACAAGGGCAAGAGTTTCCCACCCAAGACAAAATAAACACCTTCACACCACATCATCTGCCACCCACCTTTGATCTCTGCTCCCCTTCATTGATCTAGGTCCTTAAAGAGAGCCACTTGTAGTCTCCCCCTCCCCACATGGAACCACTTCTTCCTCCTGGACCTCTCTCTCTCCTTGCAGACTGCAAGCATGTCACCTCCTTTCCTGGGTTGCCCCCTCCATCTCCTCTGTGGCCGTCCTTCTCCATCTCTGCCTGTCTTCTTTAGGATGCTGTACCTTAGGGCACCACTGTACCAAGGATGCATCTCTTGGCATCCACCAGTCATCTCAGGGCCACCTTGATGATTCCAAAATGCCCCTGACTTTATACAGAGCTCATTACGGTGAACATTTTTTATCGATAGCAGATGCTATGTTAAGCAACCAGAGATGAAGAAAGCAATAGAGATGAAGAAAACACATTCTCTGCCTTCAAAATGCTCAGAGTCTAGCAGAAGAGACCAAAGTGTATACATTCAAATTAATGCAGACATAATATTGTTATAGGATAACTTCCCAGTCATCTAAATTACAGGGTGATCATGCAGATTAACTGATCTTGTTGCCACATTTGAAGAATCAATTTACAGGATACTCTTTTATACAATTCCTAGGAAATAAAGTTCAAATAAAGAATTATTTCTAGCTTCAAAAGTTATTTTACTCAGAGCATATTGCAGTAATGAAAATATAATTTATTTTACATATGACACAAAGATCAACATATATTCTGAAATTAAACATATTTCACCGCTCTATTTTATAATCAGAACCAAATAACTGGACAAATTTGGAAACTAGTTGGATAGCAAAATAATTAATTAACCTATTTTCTAGATTGTCAAGCTTATCTTGCAAATCTTTGCTACATATGTTTCAGCATAACATGTGCATACAATCATACCTTAGTTGGCCCATCTACAAATGACAGCATGTGCTAAAAATAGTACGGCTTTTACAAATTGTATTTCTGAGAAAACTTAAAAAAAAAACACCTTTTTTTCTGAAGAAGCCAAGCAAATGAAACATAGAAAATAAAATATTTACAAACATAAGCACTAACAATGTTGGATTTTTATGATGGAATTATTTTCCAATTCATTATTAGCTAGCTCTAAGCAAGCCATTGAACTGTCCAGCTTCATCATTTTTCCATCTTTGAAAAGACATCTTTTCTGCTCATGGAATACTCATTTTCTGCACTCTGATAGCAAAGAGCTTATCAAGTAGTCACACATATTGTGTCCTCTTGAAGCACAGAACCCCACAGCCCGTAGGTAGTCTAGAAGAAGATAGTCCAACAGGTGGTCACCTCTAATATGCAGTGTGGGAGCTTTAAAGAAAAGTCTTGTCTCAATATATTTCCTCCCCACACACTGCCACAATACATAGCAAGTTAGGGACATACGTGTCTTTTTAAATCTTAGGCTTTCTGAATTCCACATTAAAGATGGTGTAAATGCTAATATAGGAGAAAGAGAATGATGGCTTTTCCCTCTCAATAATAAATCCAAGTAATAATAATCATAAATATTAGTACTTATGGTGCCAAATAGAGAAAATAAAGAAGATAAAAAAACACAGAGAAAGAAGTTTTGATGTAGATCAACACAGAAATGTCTATATGTTAATGGATATCCACACATACACAAATAGCACACATGTATAAATCCATTCTGTAGGTTAGGATTCTTAGGGCACCAGGAGACCAACTAACCCAGAGTCACACACCACACTACACAGTTAACCATGTATTGTGGTGCTAGAATTTAAACCTAGGAATCCTGGTTTCAGAATTCACTCTAAAAATCACTTCTTCAGGACTGTCCATGTTCCTTGAATATTTTAAAGTAAATAATATCCTCTAGGTTTTATGTTCAGAATTTCTTTTATCAAATATCAGGGCAAATCAAACTCGTAGAAATCCACTTGTCAGTATCAGGTAACTGTGTTTCTATTTTCAGTTTGGTTGTGCTTGTTTATTTATTTACTATGATGATGATGATGGTGGTGGTGGTGGTGGTGGTGGGTGTGTGTGTGTGTGTGTGTGTGTGTGTGTGTGTGTGAGATTGACAGTAATGGGTTTTCTATGGATCAAAAGAATTTTACAGCAGGTCTTATCTGCCTAGTCTTTTTATAATACAGGGAGGATCCCTAGTAATATGATCTTGTGTCAGATCTTTTAATGAATTTGAAAAATTAATATAACAGAAAATTGTTAAGGTCTCTCTGTCTTTCCACCCTGACTTCTCATGTTTGATGTTTAAGTGGCCATAGGCATTTTTGTAATGCAAGTGAGACTTTATAATCAAAATACAATTAACCTTCCAGTGGGGTACATACACAGATGATTCACAGACACGTCCATGTATAATTAAATGACTGTTGGTCTTCCCTGTACAGGAATGTGTTCCAGGAAATCCCTATAGCCCACTCTGCTTCTTACACAATGTAGTCACACAAAGATCAAGGGCAGAGATTCAAGAAGAGCAGAGCCAGAAGAAAGGCGGTGGAAAGGACTTCCAAATTACTTCCCTCATATATGAGCGAAAACTGGATGGAAATTTGCTTGATGTAAAATCAAGCCCGAAAGTGTACGTGCATCGTTAACAATTAGCTAAGTACCAAAATAAACTGTTCCAAATAATCAGTAAAACAATGTAAAAGTTTGTCTTCTAGGTGGAATGTAGTATATACTGGCAAATTCTTGCTCCCGCTGTGACAATCAGGGAGAAAAAAAGGGTAGATTAAAAATTATATTTTTAAAGGCATCAGAAAATGAGGGAAGCAACTAAGCCTAGATGAGCTAAAATTCCGAACAGAGAAGAGCTGGCAACCAGCGGCTGTTTCTTCTGTGAGGGCACTTGATGGTCTGGCAAAGACTGAGGACAGGCGTAGGTGGGGCAGCTCCTCAGCAGAAGACTCACAGTATGTGTTAGTCAGCTTTTTATTACTCAGGCTAATACCTGAGGAAAAATGACTCAGAGAAGGAAGATGTATATTGGTTCAGGGTTTCAGAAGTCTCAGTCCATGGTCAGTGGACTCCATGGCTTTGAGCCTACGGTAAGACAGAACATCATGGCGGAAGGGAGTATCAGAGGAAAGCTACTCAGCTCATGGCAAACCCCAAAGCCGAGAGGAGAGGAAGGGTCCAGGGACAAGTACCATTCCAGGGCACTCTCCTAGTGACCCACTTCCTCCAACTGGGCCCCAAACCCTACAGTTTCCATCACACTGATTAGCAATCCACTGATGACCCCAGAGCTCTCAGGATCCCTTTTCAAAAGCTTCACTCCTGATCACTTCTGTATTGGGGACCAAGCCTTCAACACAATGACCCTTGGGGCAACACTGCATATCCAAACCATAACCTGGGGCTTGTGAAGTTCACACAGAGTAACATGAGAGATGAAGTCCAAACACTTGACCCTCTAGGACATTTTTTGAGTACTAAGACAGTGCAGGAAGTGACATTTTTACCTGTTTGAGGTGCCTTGGAGACAAAGTTCTTCAATGAGCACAAAGTATTTGTCAGGTTTTGAACTTTTTTTGTGCTGGGAGATTGTACAGCTTAATTTAAAGTATCTAAAAGGAATAGATTTTAGTGGAGAAGAAGCAAAGTTTCATTTAACTATTTCCCTCAAACACTTGGTAGGGTTAGAGTCAAAAAGGAAGGCTAGGGCTAAAAGGGAAAATGAAATTTCAGATTTCTGGCACTTAGGATAAAAAGTCCAGTATCTATTAAGTTCATCACTGATCTCTTCCTCAAATGTTTATCAGGTGTTAAAGCTTCATATGGCTGCAAACTACACAGCGATGCTCAAACTAATTGAAGTGGAATGCTCCAAGGCTAAGGAGAGAGATAATGCACCAAGATTTCAGGCAAAGATCAGTGACATAAGGGGTGGGAGAATCTAGCTAAAATTACAGGCCAACACTGACCAAGCCCAATTTCTGATTAAATTGAGATGACCTCTTCTCATATTTTCTGCCTAACTAAAGAAAGGAGGGATAGCGTTATCTATAGTTAATTTTTGTTTTGTTTTGTTAAGTTTAGCATAAAAAATTCAAAAGGGAAAGAAACGGATACCTTATCTAATAACCAAGAGAAAAATTAAGAGAAGCTTCCGCACATCACCCAAACACTACAATTTGTAGATAAGAAAATTAAAATATAATTACAAATATCTTAAAATAGAGGGAAATGGTCAAACTAAATAAATGGGTAGAAAGAGAAAATTTAAAAAAATGTTTTTAATCCATAAAAAGAATCAGAGGTACATTCTATAAGTGAAAAATGCAATATCTGAAATGAAGAACCTATTAGAACAGTCTAGACAGTAGGGGGGAAAAGGTTAGTGTACTCAAAGCAAAAATAATACAAGAATATACAGACTGAAGAACTAGCGTGTGGGATTAGAAAACATCAAAAATTTTTAAGAAAAGGGAAGAAAATACATGGATGACACATTTAAATTATAGAATCAACCACTGCCTGCACCACTCCCACCATTGCTGTCTCTGATTCCGCTGCTGCCAGCCTGAGGTCGCCTGGAGGTCTTGTTTCTGGGCTGCCACAAAAGCCACTGCGGTGCCCAGAGTTCTCTTCTCTGGGAATAGCCTCAGTTACCTCGGACATGAATTTCTTTGCTACCTCTGGGGTCACTGCCACTGAACCGGAGGCCTCCTGTCAATCAACCTCTGCCTGCACTGCTGAGCCATTGCTGCTGCCTCTGATTCCACTGCTGCCAGCCTGAGATCACCTGGAGGTCTTCTTTCTGGGCGCTGTGGCCACAGAAGAAACCACTGCCCTGGGTGCAACTGAAGCCGACACTGCTGCGACCTGCGGAGATTGCTGGTGTCACTGCCCTCACAGCTGCAGGTGTAGCTGCTGCAGCCACGGCTATGGCTAACCCCCTGCCTGTTGCCGATAACCACCCACTACTGCTGCTGCCACAGCCTAGAGGACTGCTTTGGGGGAGACTCCGGGTTTGGCTGCATGTGGCTGCATCCATTTTGGAACACCAGCCAGAGCTGGGGACCTGAGTGCCAGCAGGTTTCACCATGAGAGCCTCTGTCTGAGAACTCCAGCTGGGACCTGCAGGTGCAGTGTGGGGGTGCTGGCAGGTTTGGAGGAGCCCGGGGTCTTCCTCCTGCAAGTGCTGGTGGTCCTTGTCTTGCTGCTACACCTCAGGATTGCTCGTATGCATGAGTGGGTCCCTGGTGGTCTCTCTGCAAGTAGGAGCAGCATTGAGATCTTGTAACTGCAGCGTGGTCGATTCTGAGATACCCGAGGCCCAGATCAGTGGAAGAGAGTCTAGGTTTGCAAGGGCTGAGCTGGGTTTGGTGATTCCAAGAGATGTCAGAGACAGGGCTGAGAAACTGTTGAACACTGACAGAGACAGTTTGGCTTTCCAGCAAGACTTATTTTATTTTTTGATTCACTAATCTCTCTACCATTTTGTAACAGGATGTTTATGCATCAGTGTGTGGAGGACAATGATATATGAATGGTGTTTTGCATTTTTGTTGTATTCTTATGCCTTTAATTTTTTTTATCTTTGTTCGTATTTTTCCTCTCTCGTCTATTTTTTTGGATTTTATTTCCAACTTTTCTCAAACCAACAGCCAATCTCTGTCAGATACTCTTCCACCCTTCCTGAGAATTTTTACCTCTAGCTTCTATCTTCCTCCTTTGTGAATATTGCATACTACCCTACCTCTCTTCTCTCATCCAGCATTTCAAAGTGTAAATCATTTTAACAAATATTCTCTGTGTACTATAGATAGTTATTGAACTCATCATTTTGGTTTAATGTGAGAAAGCAGTAGACACCACAGTGGGAGCTATTAGGTTGAAGGCTATATATTGTATACACCTGGTGCTGTTGATATTGGTCTCACCAGTAAAGTAGAAGTGCTAGAAACCTTCAGGGACACTATAGGTCTACAGGGTAGAATTTATCCTGCCTTAGATCCATACTTTTAGATGGGAAAACACACTAACAACATGAAAAAACAAGGGAATAAAGTGCCCCAAACAAACCAAGACGCTTCACCAACAGAAACTACTGATAACACAGTAGAAAATGTCCAAGAAGGAGTTCAGATTGTATATAGTTAAACTAATATGTGAAGTAAAGGATAGTATAAGGAGTGGAATCAAAGAAAAAATACAGGAGGTGAAAGAGTACTTCAATAAAGAGAGATCATGAAAAAAAAAATAAGCAGAATTCTTCAAATGAAGGAATCAGTAAACCAAATTATAAATTCAATAGAAAACATCACCAATAGACTAGACCACTTGGAAGACAGAACCTCAGACAATATGTAATCTTGAAAGTAGAGTTGAATATTCAGAGAAGATGATAAGAAGCCATAAACAGAACATCCAAGAATTATGAGATAACATGAAAAGACCAAATTTAAGAGTTATCAGAATAGATGAAGGTGCAGAGATACAACCAAAGTAATGCAAAATATTTTCAATGATATAATAGCAGAAAAGTTCCCAAACTAAAGGATGGAGAGGAAAATCAAATAAAGAGGCTTACAGGACCCCAAATATACGAAACTACAGCAGACCCACACCAAGACACATTATAATGAGAATGACTAACAGAGAATAAAGATAAAATCTTAAGGGCTGTGAGAGGAAAAAAATCAAATCACATAGAGGAGGAAACCAATTTAGATCTCAACTGATTTCTCAGCCCAGACCCTCAAAGCTAGGAGGTCCTGGAATAATATATTTCAAGTTCTGAAACAAAATGGATGCCAACCAAGAATTTTGTATCCAGAAAAATTAAGTTTCAGATTTGAAGATGAAATTAAAACATTCCATGATAATCAAAAATTAAAAGAATTAACAAATAGAAAGCCTATACTACAGAGCATTCTCAACAAAATATTCCATGAGGATGAAGTGAAAAAAAAAGTGAAAACCAGCAAAGGGAGGATCTACAATAAAGGGACATTCAACCAAATGAGAAACTAAGACAAATTAGAAAACCAGAAATAAATCAAAATGACAGGGAATAAAAATCATATCTCAATAATAACCTTGAATGTTAACGGCCTAAACTCATCAATCAAAAGACACAGACTGACAGATTGGAATGAAAAGCAAGGCCCAACAATATTTTGTCTTCAAGAGACTCACTTTATGGGCAAAGGCATCCACAGGGTGAGGGTGAAAGATTGGGAACAAATACTTATCACTCATATGGATTTGTAAACAAGCAGGGGTTTCCATTCTCATTTTAGTAGAAAGTAGACTTCAAACCAAAGTTAATCAGAGAAGAGACAAAGAAGGAAATTTTATACTTCTTGATGGGAGTATATATAAGAAGGACATAACAATTATAAATATTTATGCCCAAACAATGGAGCATCTGTGTACAACAAACCCTTCTCAATTTCAAGAGTCAAATAGACCACATTACAATAATATTGGGTGACTTTAACACACCTCTCTCACTACTGGATAGATCTTCCAAACAAAAACTAAATAAGAAAACTATAGAACTAAATAATACAATTAATATTTTAGACTTCACAGACATATATACAATATTTCATCCATCAATGAGCAAATATACTTTCTTCTCATTAGCACATGGCTCCTTCTCTAAAATAGACCATATCTTATGCCACAAAGTAACTCTTAGTAAATAAATATAAAAAACAGAGATAATACCCTGCATTCTATCATACCACAATGGAATGAAATTAGAAATCAATGATAAGATAAAAAAATAGAAGCTATTATAACAAATTAAGACTAAATAATACACAATTGAATGATGAATGGATAGTAGAAGAAATCAAAGATGAAATAAAAAAATTCTTAGATGTAAATGAGAACACTAATACAATATATCAAAATCTCTGGGACACTATGAAGGCAGTACTAAGAGGAAAGTTTATTGCATTGAGCGCTTTATTAAAAGAATAAAAAGTCAACAGATGACCTAACACTACATCTCAAAGCCCTAGAAAAAGAAGAACAAATCAACACCAAAAGCAATAGAAGACAGAAAATAATCAAAATCAGAGCTGAAATTAATGAATTTGAAACAAAAGAATTGAAAAACTTGACCAAACAAAAAGTTGGTGCTTTGAAAAAATAAATAAAATAGATAAACCCCTGGCCATGCTAATGAAGAGAAAAAGAGAGAAAACTCAAATGACTAAAATACAGGATGAAGAAAGAAATATCACAGTGGACACATCTGAAATACAGAAGATATTAGAAACTATTTTGAAAATTTATACTCCAATAAAATAGAAAATGAAAAAGACATTGACAAATTTCTAGAGACATATGACCTACCCAAACTGAATGAGGAGATCATACGTGATTTAAATAGATCAATTTCAAGTAATAAAATAGAAAATGCCATCAAAAGACTACCAACCAAGAAAATCCCAGGACCAGATGGATTCTCAGCTGAGTTCTACAAGACTTTCAAAGAAGAATTAACACCAATACTCCTCAAAGTATTCCATGGAAAGTGAAAAGGAGGGAACCCTTCCAAACTCATTCTATGAGGCTAATATCACCCTGATATCAAAACAGACAAAGACACATCAAGGAAAGAAAACTTCAGACCAATATCCCTGATGAACATAGATTCAAAAATTCTCAATAAAATTCTGGCAAATTGCATACAAAAACATATTAAAAAGATAGTGCACCACGATCAAGTGGGATTCATCCCAGGGATTCAGGGTGGTTTCAACATACAGAAATCAATATACACAATTCTTCATATTAATAGACTTAAAAACAGGAATCATATGATTATCTCAATAGATGCAGAAAAAGCATTTGACAAGATATAACACACCTTAATGTTCAAAACACTAGAAAACCTAGGGATAGTAGGAATATACCTCAACATTGTAAAGCTATATATGGTAAACCCAAGGCCAGCATCATTCTAAATGGAGAAAAATTGAAAACATTCCTGCTAAAAATTGGAACAAGACAAGGATGTCCTCTTTCATTACTTCTATTCAACATCATCCTTGAAACTCTAGCCAGAGCAATTAGACAAAAGAAAGAAACTAAAGGGATACAAATAGGTAAAGAAGAACTCAAACTATCACTATTTGCTGGTGACATGATTCTATATCTAGAAGATCAAAAAAAATTCACCAAAAAAAACTTCTAGAACTAATAAATAAATTCAGCAAAGTTAGCAGGATATAAAATCAACACCCATAAATCAAATGCATTCCTATTCATCAGCAATGAATCCACTGAAAGAGAAATTAGGAAAACTACTCCATTCACAATAGCCTCAAAAAATAATAATAAGATAAAATAAAATACCTGGGAATCAATCTAACAAAAGAGGTGAAAGACCTCTACAATGAAAATTACAGAACACTAAAGAAAGAAATTGAAGAAAACCTCAGAAGATGGAAATATCTACCATGTTCCTGGATAAGCAGAATTAATATTGTCAAAATGGCCATACTACCAAAAGTGTTATACAGATTTTATGCAATTCCTATTAAAATCCCAATGACATTCTTCATAGAAATAGAAAAAAGCAATCATGAAATTTATTTGTAAAAAATAAGAGACCTAGAATAGCTAAAGCCATCCTTAGCAAGAAAAGTGAAGCAGGAGGCATCACAATACCAGACCTTAAACTATACTACAGAGCTATAGTAACAAAAATGGCATGGCATTGGCCCCAAAATAGACTTATAGATTAATTATACAGAATAGAGGTCACAGAGACAAACCCACATATATATGGTTATGGGTGCCAAAAGAATTCACTGGAAAAAAAGATAGCCTATTCAACAAATGTACTGGCAAAACTGGAAATCCATATGTAGCAAACTGATATTAAATATCTCTCACCCTGCATAAAAATTAACTCAAAGTGGATCAAAGACTTAGGCACTAGAACAGAAATTCTGCACCTAATAGAAGAAAAATAAGCCCAAGTCTTCCCCAAGTCAGCCTAGAATCTGACTTCCTTAACAAGACTCCTAAAGCACAAAAAGTAAAGTCAAGAATTAATAATGGGGGCTGGGGATATGGCTCAAGCGGTAGCGCGCTCGCCTGGCATGCGTGGGGCCCGGGTTCGATCCTCAGCACCACATACCAACAAAGATGTTGTGTCCGCCGAGAACTAAAAAATAAATATTAAAAATTCTCTCTCTCTCTCTCTCTCTCCTCTCTCACTCTCTCTTTAAAAAAAAGAGAATTAATAATGGGGTGAATTCAAATTAAAAAGCTTTTTCTCAGCAAAGGAAACAACTAATAAGGTGAGCAGAGAGCCTACAGATTGTGAGAAAATCTTCACCACATGCACCTCCAATAAAGCATTAATCTCTAGGATATATAAAGAACTCAAAAAGTTAACACCCCAAAACAAATAACCCAATTAATAAATGGGCTAAGGAACTGAACAGATTCTTCACAGAGGAAGAAATACAATTGATCAACAAATACATAAAAAAAAGTGTTCAAGAACTCTTACAATTAGAGAAATGCAAATCAAAACTACTCTAAAATTTCATCTCACTCACTCCTGTCAAAACGGCAGTCATCAAGAATACAGGCAACAATAAATGTTGGTGAGGATGTGGTGAAAAAGGTCCACTCATACATTGCTGGTGGGACTGCAAACTGGTGCAACAAAGCAGTATGGAGATTGCTCAGAAAATTGGGAATGGAATCACCATTTGACCTAGCTATCCCACACCCTGGTTTTACCCAAAGGACTTAAAATCAGCATACTACAGTGATGGAGCTACATCAATGTTTATAGCAGCTCAATTCACAATAGCTAAACTATGGAACCAACCTAGGTGTTCCTCAATAGATGAAAGGATAAAGAAAGTGTGGTATATAGGCTTTTTCCTCAGCTTTAATAAGACTGAAATTATGACATTTGCCAGTAAATGGTTGGAGTTGGAGAATATCATGCTAAGCGAAATAAGCCAATCCCCCAAAACCAAAGGCTGAATGTTTTCTCTGATATGCAGATACTAATTCACAATAAGGTGGGGGGCATCAGAGAAGAATAGCTTTACCTTAGATTAGGTAGAGAGAAGTGATGAGAGGGGAGGGGAGGGGAGGGGATGTGGGGATAGGAAAGATAGTAGAATGAAATAGACATTATTCCTGTATGTATATATATGACTATGTATATATGTGACTGTATATATATATATATATATATATATATATATATATAACCAATATGATTCTGCAACATGTATACTCAGAAAAATGAGAAATTATACCCCATCTATGTATAATATATCAAAGTGATAAATGTATCCTACTGTCATGTATAACTAATTTTTAAAAATTTTAAAAATTAAAAAATTGTTTTCTAATTTCTATCAAACAGTACAGATAGATTGAGGAGGAATTTGAAAAATAATGCTGGAAAAGTTTTTGAGGCTGATTAAAAGTATTAAGTTATACATTGGTAAATTCCACAAATCCCAGAAAGAAAAATATATTCAAATATTCTCTCTCTCTCTCTCTCTCTCTCTCTCTCTCTCTCACACACACACACACACACACACACACATACACACACACACACCCCTTAGGCAATCTTCTGTTAAAAAACAAAGACAAGCCAGGCATGGTGGTGCACTCCTGTTATCCCAGCTATTCAGGAGGCTGAGGCAGGAGTATCACAAGCTTGAGACCAGCCTGGGCAACTTAGCAAGAGTCTGTCTCAAAATATAAACTAAAACAGCCTGGGAAAAGTTTATTGGTAGAGCACCATTGAATTCAATCCTCAGTATTGCCAAAAATAAATAAATAAATAAGAAATGGATAGTAAATATAACTGAGCAAAGATTATTTTAAACAAAATGCAAAAGCCAGAGCGTAATGATAAGGAGTTTATAAAGTGCTAAAAGAAAAAAGTTCTGAGCTGTGTGCAGTGGAACATGTCTATAACCCAGCAGGGTCAGGGGTCAGGAGGCTGAGGCAGGAGAATTGTAAGTTCAAATCCAGCTTCAACAACTTAGTAAATCCCTAAGCAACTTTATAAGATCTTGTCTCAAATTTAAAAAATAAATAAATTTTATTTGGCTCAGTGGTTAAGAACCCCGGGTTCAATATCCAGTTAAAAAAAAATCCGCAAATTCCAAATTTCATACACAATAAAAATATAAAGACTTCTCAGGAAAACAACAACAATAAATAAATGCATTTAAAAAAAACCTACAGTGTTCCTCATACTGAAAGAATTTCTTCCATCCAAAGGAAAATGATGCACAATTAAAGAGAAAGAAAGAATGAAGAAAATAAGAAAGATGATTGCTTAGATATGTACAAAAGGCAGTTGACTGCTTGAAACAGCAAAAATGCTGTCTTCTGAGGTCCACGACATGCAGAAGTAAAATACCGCAAAACAGCACCACAGACAGGAAAGGTCAGGAAAACGGAGCTTTACATTGTTTGGAAAGTAGTAAAAGCATTCATTGGAGGAAGAGTATCATGAAGGCACGTTGTGCATTTTAACCTCTAGGGCAACCTTTAAAAATACAAAGATGTCTAGCAAGTAGAGACCACCAAAAGAAATACTAAGAAATACTACATAAATCCAAAAGCAGCAGAAAAAAGAAGAATGAAACAGAGCCCAGAAAAAGTAAATGAAGCCAAATTGTAACACAGATATTTAATGAAATATATCAGCAGTTATGTTATATATAAGTGGCTAAATATTCCAAGTCAAGAATTAATATTGCAAAAAAAAATCATAGGCTCTTACAAGTGACATATTTTAGCTATAAAAGCCCCAAATTCTTTAACTTAAAACTATTTAACAAATATGCTCCACAGGACTGATAAAACAAACAAACAAAACCCAATCTTCCTGTTCTAGTATCAGACAAAGTAGAATTTAATTCAAAAAAACTTATAACAAGCTTCTCTCTCTCTCATACACTCATACACACACACACACACACACACACACACACACACACACAGAGTTAATAATTAAAAGGTAAATTCAACAAGAAAATATAAAAGTCCTAAACTTTGTATAGCATACTTCAGGTAAATAAAGAAAATATCAGAGGAATTTAAAAGAGAAATAAAACCAAGCCTCCATATATAGTTAGTTTAACATACTTCTTTCAGTAACCATTCAGAAATAAGGAAAAAAAATCATCTGGAAGTTTAAGTTAATTGACACACAAAATGATACATTCAACAGCTGCAGAATTATAGTTTTTTTCCCCTCATGTGCATCTGAAATATTTAACAAAATAGATCGAATTTTGAACAGGAAATCAAATCTAAACAAATATCAAATAAAGCAATTCAAACAGAAATTTTCTAAAAGTGATAATAATATATAAATTAATAACAGAAAAATGTTTTGAAAATAGGCAGGTATTTAAAAAAAATAAAATCAAATCAAAGTAACTCATGAATCCAGAAAGTAAAAAAAAAAAAGAAGTTTGGAAAGTATTTTAACCAAATAACAATAAAATTATATTAAAATGTATGAGATTAAACAAAAGCAATACACAGAAGAAAATTTATAACTATAAATAAATATACTAGAAAAAAAAGAAAAAAAATCAATTATTTAAGATTACCATGAAAGTTAAAAAAAAAAGAAAACAAAGGAAGTAAAAATATAAGCAGAAAATGATGATTAAAAAGCAAACATAAAGTAGAGGAAATCTCTAAACCTAAAATTTTGCCTTTGAAAATATTAAAATATTAATAAAATTGACAAAATATTTACAAGACTAATTAGGGTAAATAATAAGATACATAAACTACCAATATCAAGAATGTAAAAAGGAGCATTACTACAGATCCTACAGCTATTAAAAAAATAACAAAAGGATAATTGTGACCAGCAAAATTAGTAATATATAAAAATTCAGAACTTAAAATCATGAACTTACTATATCTAACAAAAGAACAAATAAAATGTCTGCGTTAAATACATAATTGTAAAATCTTCCTGCAAAAAAAAAATATCTGGACCTAGGGCATTTTACTGGTAAATTCATCCAAACATTTATAGAAAAAATAAGCCAGTCTTATTCAAACTTGTTCAAAAACATGGAGGACAGAAATACTTCCTAATTCTTTTAGGACTAGGAGTAAAACTTTGATTCCAAACCCTAACAAGAAAATTACACACACACAAAAAAAAAAAGTAGGGAGAGGATTATGGGTTAATCTTACTCATGAGCTTAGGGGTACAAAATCTATATAAAATGTCAGCAATTTGAATCTGGTAATATGTATGATGAATAATACATTAAATTGAAATGAAGCTTATTCCACATAGGCAAGAGTGTGGTAATATTCAAAACTCATATGATTTATCACATTAAGAGAAAGAAGACATCATAATGAATACAGGAAAAAAATATGTGACAAAATTTATCACCTTAGGAAATCAGGAACAGCAGAAAGTTTTTCTAAACTGATTAACATGTCTACCAAAACCCCCTCATATTTAATGATAAAATATAAAAATGTTCCCCAAGTAGCAAAAATGAAACATAATAATAAACATTATTAATATTCAGCATTGAAATGGAGATCTTTGTTATTTCAAGAAAGCTAAAAATAAGGAAAATAAAAAGACTCAAAAGACGTGCTATAAAGCCACAAGTAAGACAATGTAGTATGGACACAAATATAATTGCTAAATACACAGAACGGCGTTGGTAGAGACCCACTTCACCAAAGAGTGATGGGTCAGTTGGATAGCCACATGGACAAAGTGAGTCATCCCCGAGCACTGGGAAGCGTGGGCTGTTGTGACCTGCCTTGTTATTGTTACAGCAGCCAAGTCTGTTGCATATCCCAGCCACCCAGTGTCTCCAGCTTACGTGATCACATGTGTCAAGAGTCATGATTTTATTTTATGTTCTTTGCATCAGGATGAACAGAGGGTAATCTTTTCCCTCCTCTTAAATCTCAAAATACCGAATTTGACCACCCCTAAGCCAATCAGCCACAGACTTCTACTCAGAATTATTCCCAAACTTGCCTGCCTACCTACAGTCTTCAATTATAAATTTGGATTGAGAAAGCAAAAGGGAGGACATGGCATCAAACAGATACACACAAAATGAGTAATATTTGTCTCTCCAGCATAGACTTCACAGTGAAAGCTAGAGGGGAAAAAAAAAATAAGGAAATTTGTTGAATTTCCATGAGTTTGGATTCAATCTGAACCATATGTAGCTCCAGATTAGGTCATATTCTCATGATAAAATTACTAATTTTGTCTTCAATTCTGTCTGCTACTCAGTATTTCCATGATCTCTTATTAGCTGATCTCATTCATCATTTATTTGGTCTGTATCACTCAGAAGATAAGGGACTTCAACTGAAGCCCTGAAGTTTCAATAGTCAGTTACTAAGATGTCCACGGGAAGGTAAGAGGGTGGGTACAGGGCACACAGACTCTAGAACCTAATGCAAGTTCTCCTTCCTTGCTAGCACTGTGCTCTTTGGCAAGTGACTCCTCTCAATGCCTCAGTTTTCTTCTGAGTAAAATGGGATTAACATTAGTAGCTACTTCATTAGTTTGTGGGAAAGAGTTTAGGGCTGTGGTGCTTCCTATATATGGCATGCCACATACTTGGTACTAAAAATAGTTACTATTTTTAGAGGGTAAATACCATGCAGAAAATTCTTACCTTCTAAATATGAGTTTTTGCTAATTGCTTATGAACCTGGGCGTCCTATAACTTGCAGTAATTTGGAACAAAGTGCTGTTTTCCTGTTTCAAAGCTTAGTTTTCCCACTGGTAAAAGGCAAATGTGCCTTACTAGTTTTCTATCAGAAAGCAGCTGAGGAGAAATAGAAGTAAAGCAGAATGGTAAAGAACTTGGGCTTTCGAATCAGTGGCTCTGGCTTAAAATCTCTCCCCTGTTGGTTTCCAGCTACACAAACTCCCATCTTTAAAATAGGACACAAAACTGTCAACTTTGTAAGATGATCAAGAGAATTAAATAACAAAATTGAAATCATTTACAGAGAGCGATAGTCCCTATGGTCTTATCATTGTATTACTTTACATAGATCGAAACATAGAAATGCCTTGGGTTCACTGGTGAAAAAGCATTTTAAGAATCCAAAGTACTCCATTGTCTTTTAATTTCCCATTTTCTGGAGCATGGTGCTGGTCATATACCAGACACTTGTGTCCAAAATACTCCTTGGAGGATCTTTGAGGTTCCTTATTGACACCAGGAATATACAAGCAGAATAGGGAATCCATCTAGGTAAATATCAGATATGACTCATAAAATGTGCATGTAATCTAAACTCTGTTTAAAAATGCAAGATGGGGCTCACTTGCCCCATAATTTATGAACTGTTCTTAAGGAGAATCATGGGATTGGTGGTGTACACAGTGGTAGAAAACATGTTAGACATGTGTGAGGGCCTGGATTCAATCCCCAGCAACAGGAGAAGGAAGAGAGGATCAAAGCTGATACTTGGTGTGCATGGAAATGATGGCATTTAATCTCATGACTGATTTTAGACTGTCTTTAACTGGTATCTCTTGATTACTTATCCAGGATTCTCCTGACACTAATGGCCCAGTGTTACTACCACCCAACTATGAAAAAAAAAAAAGAACAAACAGAAAAAAAAGATAAAAACCAACATATCACAGAGCTGTGTTTTCTTGACTGATGATGCTGAGGATGCCTAGGAAAGAGAGAGAAGAAGAAAATATGTGGAGAAGAGGTTTCCCAGTTCCAAACGGAGTCCATTGGTAACTCGAGGGTCAATGGAATGGAATGGGATGGAAAGTCAACTGGACTCACCAACAGCTACCCTAAGAAGGGTGCCCAAGCGTCACTGAGCTTCTCTCCAACTCGTCTCTGGATGGTTGTTAGCACCCGATTCCCTGTAGGAGCGGATCACGCGGGTCATCAGTAAGACCAGAAGTTATGCAGACAGTTATAAATTATGAAAAGGGAGATTTACTTGAAAGAGTAAGCCAGGATGGCCTCCAGGAACTTATGAAACATCACACGGAGGCAGGCAGTGAAATCTGGTTGTTGGTAACATACAAAGGGCCTGAAGCAAACTAATCAGAGACAAAATTATAAGGTAGTGGGTATATTGGCTCAGACCCAGTAACATAAGACATTCATTATACCAAGACATTGTAAATCTCTGAACACTCCTTAAATCTCTCGGCCATTTAATATGAGATGAGAGTAAATGTGCAGGCCCATAAAATTATCGGCTATTTCCATATCCAAAAAGTAGAAAAGGTTCACCAGTGGAAAAATGTAGAGGTTAGCAAGGAACGTTTTCAATAAACAATGTGGCCAGGGTCGCTCTGTGCATGGGCCTCCATTACCAGCAAGAACGGACCCCCTGGGTGAGCCACGGCCCCCAGTCTCCAGGCCAGCTGCCGGCGTTCTTGCAGGTTAAGTGTCAGCCACCACTTGCGGAGAGGCTATTTGAAGGCTGACTGTTGTGTGACCACAGACTGAGGCTCGAAAGCCAATTTCAGTTAAGCCTGATAATAGTTTTTGACTTTCACAGACATTTTAGCCTTCTCAAACTGCTGGCCTGAATTTTTTTGTTTCCATAGCAACTGGAGATTTTAAAGTGTTAATCTTAGTTGACCTGTGTCATCTTTTTTTTTATTTTGACTCTTTCCTGAAAATTCAGTCCAGGGTTCAATTATTTTTTTTTTTTCTCTAGTCTCAGTTAAGTGTTCATCTTGCAATATTACAATGGTCTCCTGGGTGGGCTTCTTGCTCATGGAGCATCCAAGGTGATGTATGATAGGTATGAAGAGGATATATTAGAACTTCTATTTATATTTAATTTTATGTTAATATACTCAGAAAGCGACTTTGAGCACGCTCCTTAATCTCAGTGTGTATTAGTCACTCCTTGTCAATCACAGGTGTCATATGAGACTCTAATGCCTACAGCAGTAATAGTGAGGCAAATTAAATTAGCAAAGCCCATAAGGTACAGTCAACACTTTCAAAAATTGGCTTTCATCAGTATCCTTCTAATAAGGGCAAAAATTCTGATAATCTAATGATATGTAATCTAAAATTATCAGTACTAATTGTGATGTGTGTTCCTATCCTTTATCATTAGCCTCTTTCTATGTGACTTTGACATACGTAGCATGTATATGTGTGTTTGTGTGTTCATAAAAGAGAATATATTAAGTATAAGGAACAAAAAACATCCCTACAATTTTCTCAGCATCTTTAACATCATGTAATACAAAATACAAACTATGCCACATCTCATTAAAATCGGTAATGGATGTTTTGCAAGAATCTCATTTGAAACTTTTTATCGAATGGCAAAGGAAAAAACAGTTATATTCCATGGGAATGCAGGTGCTGCTCCTAACAAGGTAAAACTAGATAAAATAACTCATGGAAACTATGTTTCATCAAAAAATTCTTTTGACACACATGAAGAAATTTTGCTAAAGCTTTGAAGAATTAGCCATTAAATTACTGTTAAAAAAGAGTCACTCTAGATTGGAAAGACACTTTTAACATGTGTTTGCTAAACATGTAATTGATAGATTATATTTCAATAATGGAACCCACAGTTCAAACCAATAAAAGGCAAGATGTAACTGAGTATATTCTCAAAGACAAATGAC
This sequence comes from Urocitellus parryii, assembly GCF_045843805.1. Taxonomy (NCBI): domain Eukaryota; kingdom Metazoa; phylum Chordata; class Mammalia; order Rodentia; family Sciuridae; genus Urocitellus; species Urocitellus parryii. The sequence goes on along the minus strand of NC_135537.1, from coordinate 173,791,499 downwards.
TACTTAATGTAAAAGAAAAAGTTTATTAGAATGCTCCACAATTTACCCTGAAGAGGAGGATGCTTTGAATGAAAGAAAAGATGGCAGAGTAGATTCACAAAGACAGCACGACGTCTAAAATAGATTTGCAGCAAAGAAATTGGAGTCAAAAGGCTACAAAGTGGGGCCAGATGTCATCAGTGTGCTTATTTCTTAGATGTAATACTTCTAAAACATAACACTTCTAAACTACAAACTGTTTATCATACCGAGTTTTTCTAATCATTCAAATTTAAAATATCTGCCAAACTTAAATTTATTATAGGATTTTAATTTTCTTTTACAACAATCTCTGTGCTTTCCTATGGTGGTAAAGGTGCATCTCCTACCGAAGGGGCACATACTCAAACATAGGTGCTTCATTGCTCAGTCAAAACCATTAGAAACCAAAACTGTTGAGACAACCATGGGAATTCTAATTTTAATAGATTTAATTCATAAGAGACTTAATTTTTCTCAAGGAGTAACAATGCTCCAAAATTTGTTTCAGTATTTAACATTTGCTAGATAAAAGTTATTTTTCATATCAATCTTAAATATCTTGAGCTATATTTCAAACCCATTTTCTTCAGCCTAGATTTTTTTTAAAAGTTATTTACACAATCTTCATTAAGAAAATAATTACATACATCAGGAGATACTCTCCTCCACCGAAATGTTTTTCTGGACTTCATAAAAAAGGGATCTCGTTGGACCAAAATACTGAGTTTTGACTTTAAAGATTGAAAGTCAGTGTGCACAGTGAGTGGAGCTGGCATTGGGGGAGCCATGGACTCGGGGTCTGCTGGAGAAGCTGCTTGTGCTGCTGGATAAGTTGGTAGCGTCCTTGGGATTTGGAGCCCGAGCCAAATGAACATGCCAGCATTCTGGCAGCAGACCACATGAGTTTCCACATGTTGGCAGAGAACTTTGAAAGTAGGTAGCTTTTGCTTTTTCTAGAAGAAAGGGGGGTGGTTGGAAAAGGAGAAGAAAAAAAAAAAACAGTGTATCTTGAACTGCTGAGTTTTGAAAAGTAAACTGAAGAAAAGATATTCAAATAAACAATAAGTACACGAAAAGATGCAGACCCATATCACAATGAGATAGCACCTCCTAGCCATTCGATGGCTATGTCTTTTTAAAAAATAAAGAACATGTGCTGTGAAAAAGAGAAAGAATCAGAAGCCTGATCTAAGTTGGTGGGAATACAAAATGGTTCAGCCATTATGGAAGAAAATATGGCATAACATAGGATAGTAGTTCCTTTAAAAACTAAAAATAGAACTGCAATATGATCAAGTAATTGCACTTCTGGGTACAGAAAGAAAAGAACTAAAAGGGCTTCATCTTTGAGCTCTCTATGCAGCCATGTTGCAGAAGCACCATTCACAGTAGCCAAATACTGGAAGTAACACGGCTGTCCAAGGAAAATGAAATATGCATACATATGTAGCAAAATACTATACAGCCTTCAAAAGGAAGAAAATCCCGACACATTCTGCCACATGAATTTACCATACCAATATGCTAAGTGAAATAAGCTCATCTTTCCGATTCCACTTGGATGAACGCATGAACTTTGTCAAATTCATAGAGCATGAACTTAGATTTCCATGTGTTAGAGAACTTAGAGCACCAAAAATACTTCCATTGAAGACAAATACAATTCTAAAGATGAGTAATGGTAATGACTACACAATGATGTGAATGTATTTAATGTTGTTGAATTATTAAAATGGTTTAAATATAGTTTAAAATAATATTAAATAATTAATAGTATTAATATAATCATCATTTTAAAATACAATTGTGTACAATTGTGTATGTGTGTGTATGTATATATGTGTGTGTATGTATGATATGTGGTGTGTGTATGTGCATATATATGTGCATATGTGTGGGGGGTATGAACAAGCTTTCTAACTGGCATGGTTTTCTTCTACCTGGTTTTGCTATACCATGGGTCATGCATTAGAGAACAATTTCAGATTCATACAATGGTTCCATAAGTTCATTCATTGAAAAAAAAAAAGGGCATTTGATGAATCCTTTATTAAGGATAAGGAACAGAGCTAGATATTAAAAATTTGATGAACACATACTCCCCAGTGACAAGAGAAAGTGAAAAGGAAATGAAAAAAGTTTCTAATACTTACAGATCCAGACTTTCTGCATGGCGTTTTATGTGTGTTGTTTCTTTTTGTTTTCATAGCAATATTTGTAGCTCAGAGGTAAATATTATTATACTCTTTAGGTCATGAACTGAAGCCCAGAAAAGTCCTACTAAGGTCATACAACTAATATGAAACAGAGCCAGGATTTAAAGTTGGGCCCCCTTTTGAATCTCTGCCCTTCTACCACACCCAGACCCATTAAAGCTATCCTTGATCCTCTCCCTCCTTGGCAAGGTACCCTGTACACATGTCCTAGATCCCTTCAAACTTTGGAGGCAATGCCTTCTTCTTATTTTAGGTTTAACCTTCAAAACTAAATTACTTAAGGTTAAGAACCTCTAGACGTCTTACTTTCACCTTATTTCTAAAATCAAGACCCAAGGAATAGGCTCCTTACTTGAGAGTCATTCAAGATATTCCATATTGGATCTCATTCACATTCATCTTTAGGTCTATTCAGGATCTTGTGTTCATTCATTCATTCTTTCAGAAGAATTATCATTTTTTCTAATTTCTCCAAATATCATAATCTGAAGCCGATTCTTTATTAAAATGTACGTGGCAAGGGATCTAGCAAGCAAAATGTTCTGTGTCCTTAAGTGTAGAGTATCTTGCTTAGTGAATGGTAATTATTTACAAAATCCACAATCACCCAAGATGCACACATACTGACATGCTTTTAAAGAGATTCCTTTTTATAGGTACTTGATTACACACTCATTTATCTTAACCAGACTCATCAAAATGCATTAATGAATTTTGCATTCAGAATTCAGAAGACAGGTTTATCTCAATTCAAACCTCCATGATCTGTGTCACCCCGTTCAAATCAGAATTTGGTTGCCTAATTGTCACATGCTTTTGCTATCAAGGTCACTAGTTAAAGTATTTCTTAAATTCTGAATGATGGTTAATCCCAACAGAGATCCTCAGGCTTAAGTAACAATACTTCAAGAAGCCAAAATGTTGTATTCCAACAATTTCCTCTGACTTTACATCAATCTGAGGACTTGGAGGAAAAAAAAAAATCAGGATGCTAACCTTAATAACCAGTACTAAAAGCAAGAAAACAACTAACACTGGAACTTGTGGTGAAATAGCAGAAAACATTCTGATAAAATGATAAAATGAATTTTCTTTATCCTTTGATCTTCTGGCCCTATGGGGAGACGTTCTCAGAGTAAACAGTTGGGATGCATTCATTATTAAGTATTATTAAATACTGCAAATGTTTTTCTAAAGTGACATCTGAGTCCACTGTGAATGAGAGAGGGTCCAGTAGCCTTCCTAGGTTTTTAGTGACTGGTGCAGAACTAGCTAGCCAGAGGCACAGACGGTCAGCTGTCAGCCATTTTTGGACTAAATAATCGGCTTTTGGAGTTTGCTTCCCATACTTCACATTTTTGATCCTTGGTTGTCTCACCTGCTAAGTAGGGCTATTCATGGAGAGTTCCTGGCTTGTATAATTGATGGGGAAATTAAATGAGATGATGCATGCAAAAGTCATAGAAAATGCTTAGCCAATAGTCACAACAATGTTTTTCTTACACATACAACAGAACTGGTATAAACCTGAAAGGAGCTTTGACATTCTTCTGTGAGGAAGTTAGAACTGTTTTCTACCCCATAGAATAACTGTAAAAATAAAGATGTTAACATACATCAAGCATTTGGAGCAGTCCTGAGCACATGGAAGATTCTTGGTAAATGATAATAACATTGGATCTACCTTGTGGGGTTGTTACAAAGGACACAGAAAGTAACATATAGCTCTAAGATGCCTTGAAAATTCAGAAAGGTATCCAGACCATCTAACCCACATGTTAGTTTTGAGGCTGTTGCTAGATGCCTTATATTCTCCTTGCTTTTGGGGGGCAGGGAGGTACCAGGAATTGACCTTAGAAGCACTCAACCACTGAACCACATCTCCAGCCCTACTTTGTATTTTATTTAGAGACAGGGTCTCACTGACTGACTTAGCACCTCACTTTTGCTAACACTGGCTTTGAATTCATGCGTGATCCTTCTGCCTCAGCCTCCTGAGCCGCTGGGGTTACAGGCATGTGCCATCACGCCCGGGGCTCCCATTACTGTTGAAAGTCTCTCTTGACCAACAAATCTGTTTTAAAATGATGTTATCAGTGAGAATTTACAGGTATGTGTTTCTCTTAACATCTGTAGCTGCCAAAGAGGAGGCTCTTGTGGGGTTTATCCATTAACCACATGCTGCAGTAAGGCTGAGTAACAAACATGAACACAAAGTGAGTGGTCAGCAATACTGAATGCTTATTTAGCTCCTGCATCTGTGATCCACTGTTGGGGTGGCCAGCCTCAGCCAGGCTCAGGTGGATGGCTCTGTGATCTTGGATGTGGTCATTCATGCTTCCAGGGTCAGCCAGGAATCGGATTCTCAGCACTGGGCTCCCCATGAGATGTTTGGCTAGGTCAGCTCAGCTCCACAGGTGGCTCATCTTTCTTCTGGGTGATCCTGGGCCTCACGTTCTTCTCATGATGATAGAGCACACAGAAGTGAGCTTTCTAACCCTTTAGTCATGTTAGGCCCACTAACATTCCATTGGTCCAGATCATCCCATGGACAACAGAGTTGTAGGAAAATACTCTCCACTTCTTTGTGGGAGAAACTTCAAAGCCACATGGAAAAGAACAGTGACTCAAAGCAGAGAGCAGAACAGGGAGCATCAACAACAGACTAACCTTGACATGCTCCCGAATCTGTTTTTCCATTGATGTATTTTCCTGATGGACATGTATTGACAAGATTTTAATTCAGTAAAGAATACCTCAGCTAAAACAAAACAATCATAAGATTTGCACACAGTTCCGAGGAATTTGCATAATTAAGTGAACATATACTATTTGGACACGACGGAATGGGTACTAGGGAAGTGTAAGCTTTGATAATGGGGACCTCACCGTGTTAGTGGGATGTACTAGTTTGGGCTAGTGTGAGGGTTGTTGGAAAGTTAAAGAAAATGCAAAAAACCCAGGGTACTGGGCATCTGGTCATCAGATAGGGTATGGCATCTACTGGGAGGATGACAATATTCTGAGAGAAGAGAGAGAGAGAGGGAAATGGGTGGGGGTGGTGAGGTGACGAAAGGGGGAAAAAACTCAAATATTTGCCCAAAGAGAACCCTATGGGCAATCTACTGTGAAGCCTCTCTGGCCATCTGATGTCATTACAATAGAAGTGCCAGTGACATTCTCAAAGAAGAAGATTTCCTCATGAGATAAATAGCTCACTGCAACAGCTGAATTTCATTAAGGAAGTTCCTAAAATGGAAGCTTACCTTTCAAGTCAGCTTGCTTGAGTTTACTCATTTTCTCCATTGGGCCCCTAGACACATAAAGACCAAGAAAGTCAAAACAAATGATAAAATTTAAAAAAAAAAATGGGCAAGGAAACTTTTCTTCATTCAGATTCAGGAAAAATCTCTTGAACTGGTTTCTAAATATTTGATTCAGAAAAACCTAAACTCTGTTTGTCAACTGCATAATTTTTCTCATTAAAGGAAAAAGGAAAAGAGTCTCCCATGAGTATAATGGTAGAAATTCAACCCGTATGTTTTCTGATTCATTTACACTTAGATCATCAACATATTTTGTAAGAGCTGAGCTCTTTGGTGGCCAAAGATGCTTTGTGGTCCTTTTCCTTTGAAACAGAAAAAAAAAAATGTGGTTTATCATCAGCGTACACAAATTTGAAAGAAGGCTGAAGAACACTTTTCAAATTTATTATCTCACAAGGTCGGAGGGAGTTTTCAGTGAGCCTGTTTGCTGCAGCTGGCTCCCGGTGTCTCCTGATTTATCACAATATTCCAGTCCTACCTGTCGAGGGCTGATCTCATCCTCACCACTCACGTTAGCATTATGGCTCCTGCTGATCAGGGCAGACCAAACGAAACCGGATCAAAGTCTCCGAAGGGACCCAGGATAGGAAAGAGGATGCCTTGGCCAAAAAGTTCCAGGAAATTTTGGAGGAATATGAATGTTTTAGATGCAGTGTAATTCTTTAGTCTGATTTCAGAGATAAAGAGTATTGTCTTCTATTCATCAAAACTGGAAAGAAATGGCTGGATTTCTCATGACATTTCAGGGCTCAGACTTAATGCCAAGACCTATGTCATATTGATCCAAAGAATAAGAGAAATTTTTCCTTTGTTTTAGGTAACTTATCTGTGGCAGTGTCCAGAGTGGTGAGAGGCTTCTACTGACCAGTCAGGAGAGGATTCTAGTGGAGCCCCAAACAAAACCAGAATTGAAATCACCCGCACATAGAACGCTGAAGTCATGAACAGAACAGTGGCACAAGTAGGGGGCTCAGCTCAGCTCCCTGATTTGCCATGAACTTGATTTTATATTAAATCGATATAGTCGACTTATTACAAATTAAATTGATATGTTTATTCGCTCACTTATATCATTGGCTTATTTTATGAGTCACTTAAAGTTGGAAGATCTTCATAAGTAAACATAATCAATAGTAATGAAATTCTTGACGTGTCATGTGATCTATACGATGGTAGGAAATGCACTTTGTCCTCTAGTCTCAGAAGTCACATATTCTCTGATCCCTAGTTGACACTTTTCATTATTTGAAGGCCTGCTGCTATATGCAAGTCCTCCACACACATCTTCATTAGATAACAGGGTCATTTTGACTTACTACATAAATAAAAGCAGTCCTTTCCAAAGCCAGTAAGTGACTTGCTCTTTCCCACAAATCCTGCTTGCTCCAATGACAGGTATCGCACAGACCAGAGGTTTCCTTTAAAGGGCTAGAATAGAGCTCATCTAATCTTCTCCCCCCAGGTACCTTTCTCAACTTGGAGAAGAGGACTGGAGACGTCCGGTTTCTGATCTTTTTGAAAACATCATCCACATAGACACCAGACTCCGGAGACACAAATCCATCGGAATGCTAGTACTTTTTGCTTTGTTCTGTGGCATCCAGAATGACTTTGGAGCTCCTGGTACCAATGCAACTCTACTTGTTATACAAGTGAATTGATCCTAGGAGAAGTTCCAAGAGATCCAAGTCCCCACAGGGTCTCAGAGTCCAGACCTCTTTCTTCACTGTAATTTCCACACCCCAGCATTTAGCCAGGAGTTCCCAAAAGTTGGTGCTCCCCCCTCCTCCTTGGGTGTTAAATAGCCATGAAGCCTTGACCACTCCACGCCAGTTCAGCCACGCTCTTCCAGGGCTGTGCTTTGGACCTTGTTATCATCCCTAATTCTTTCACCTTCATAATCCTCATCCATAAGCTCCTTGTCTTCCACCTTGCTTTCCCCTCATTCCCATGCCCTTGTATTTTGACATTATTTCCCTTCTCTTCCTTCTTGAATAACTCTCTTGGTTTTCTTACTACCCACTTAGCCTTACACCCCTCCCATACTTCTTCTGCAAACTCACTTTTAGCTATTACTATTCGGGTTCCTTAAGGCTCAGCCCAAGTTCCTCCTTAGTTCACTCTCCTCTTATCAAGTTCACAGTTTCACCTACAACTGACATGCAGGTAACTCTCAAAGGTTCCCCTCAGATTCCCCTAAGCCCATTTCTGAATACACAATTGCCTTCTTTCTGGACATCTCCATGTGGGGGTTTCAAAGGCACCTCAACATCGACGTGTTCAAACTCAACCCTGTTTTTGTTTTTCCAAAGTCCCTATGTACCATAAGTCACAACAATACTAATCTAATTAAACCCGATACCTAGAAAGCACTCTGGCACCACCCTCTTGCTTACTTTCCACAATCATTCCACCATGTGTCCTAACTGGATTTCAAATCCAATTATTTCTATCTATATTAGTCAAGTGACTGCTATGGTCCCACAAGTTATTATCATCAGGAATTTGGACTACTGTAAAATTCAAACCATACTGGCCTTTGAATTATTTGGATTTTCCACATCAAGGCATTTTAAATTTCATTTCTTTGCCTGAAAACCTTTCCACCGCCAAAACCTCTTTCTGCTACTCCTGCTTTGCTTTAATCAGTTAATTAATGCCTATCTTCCTTCAGATCTCAGCTTCCTCATAAAAGCTTTCCCTGAAGTCCAAGGCAAGATCAAATCTCATTCACTTTAATCTTCAAAAGTACATGTGCCGCTCTGCTGTAGGGTTTATCACAGTTCTCAAACCAAATGCAGTGGGTTCTCCTCTTGGTGAGTGCTGATAAGTACTTCCATAGATAAGAGGGAAGAATGGTTTATTCAAGTAAGCAAAGCAAGGACAGCGCTGGGGATCATTCCCAGAGCAGTGTCTCTCTGAGTGAACACTGCAAGGGGCTTTCACTGGAGGCACTCAGACTTATTCACACCAGAGAGACTCAGTATCATGGGTAGAGCTGGACACATACCTGAGCATGCTCAGTTCACCACCACACCTCTTCAAACCTTGCAAGTGAAAAAAAAAAAAAAAAAAAAAAAAGAGAGAGAACAGGAACACCCCTGGGTGGAGAACTTAGTATTATGATGAACAAAGTTCACTTCTAGGTCACCTAATAGGGTGGAACAGGATGACTTTGAAGGTTACATAGATTTCAGTCATAGGTCACTTTGGAAGTTTCTCTGGCTAGCCTTGTCTGCAATGAAAAGTAACTTTAGAGACAGGCTGATGGTCATTTAAAGGAGTGACAGCATTTTTCCTACAAGTTTAGGTTGTCCCCAAGAGTTCTGGCCTAGCAGCTAACACTATTACATATATTTATGTGATTCTTAGGTTAATGTTATCCACTCTCTCTAAATACTAAATTATATATTCCATAAGAGCAAAGACTTCTTTATTCTTTTTCCTCAACAGTGCATCAAAATGCCAGCCACAAAGTAGTCAATAAACAATTGTCAAATAAATGAATGAGCGAACAGTTGAATGTGTTCTGGATTGAGGAGAGGCCTACAGTTCTCCTTCCTGGGTCAAACTTTTAATTGCTGCACTCCCACACGCCTCTACTCTTTTATAACTAGTCCTCTACCGTGAGCTTTTCTGTTTCTTGACTTTCCTAAGCATTGCTTCTCTCAGGTGATGCATGGGCATGGCATCACAAATCCTTCCTTGCCACTGCCTTTTCTTCAGCGGAATTGATGATGCACAGAACGAACAGAGGGACTGAAAAGACGAGAAAAGTAATTAGCTCACTTGATCCAAAACATGGTTTTCAAAGCAAAGGCCAGGCTAGCTTCCAAATGTCAGACCCACAGACATTGCAAGTGCAGCAGATTTTAGCAATCCTGTAGCCACCCACTTCATTTCCAGACTAGACACCAGAAACCCAAAGACAGGGATAAAGCATACACAGCTGGCAACCCAGTATGAGCTTCTGCATTATTCAAAGTTTATCTTCCAAAAACAAAGGTGAAAACTTTTTCCTTCTAGACATGATTCTTTTACAAGTTGAGGAAAATAAAACCAGGCAAGCAGGCATGTTCAGCAGATGGACTAAATTGAGTTTTCTAAACCACTCAGGTTTCCCTGAAAGCTTTGGGTTTATATAAAAAGAAGTGTGTTTGATCTGGTAGTGGATGATGGACAGACCCAAATACACGTACCTATTACTTTGAATGTTTGTTTTTGCCTGTCTCTCATCAACAGTTGAAGTCAAATAAAGGGTGTTCCTATTGAGGTAACAGTTATAATTCTGCATGCTTACGAATACTGTGCGCCTGAATGGTGACCTGTCCCAGGGGGGAGTTGGAATCCTATGGGAACGCAGTAGAGCCTTTATTTAAAATACTTTAGTGAGATGCTCTTACTTGGTCTCATTCTCTCTAAGTATGGGTCCCACCTTCAACATAAGTTCCATCAATTTAGAAATTCACCTGTGGGGGAAGAGCCAGTGTTAAGACATCTGCTCGGCCACCATCTTGCCACTCAAAGGTGGCTCTGTGCCACCATCCAGCGACATCAGCTCTCCCGGGAGTTTGTCAGAAATATGGCCTAGAGATCTGTATGGAAGAAACTCTTCAGGCACTTTTCTCATGGGCGCTGAAGTCTCAAGAACTCTGTATCTTAAAACAGGTTTCTATGAGATCTATTCGCTAGTACATCTGGAAGCCGCGCTGGATGACAAGCATTTTTTCCTAGGTAATACATGAAAAAAAAAAAATGGTGAAAGGAGATTCAGAAATTTCGGCAGAAAAGGAAACGTGCCCTCAACTAGAAGCAGAAAGAGCACCGTCAGTTCTATTTTTGAAAAAATCAAAACTGAAGTCTGCATTCAGGTCCCCCTCCTCAAAAAGGGCTCGCTATGGCTTTGCCTTGCTTTTTACCCCCAGTCACTAGGGTTTCTCCTGTGCCCAACCTTGAGGCAGGGCCACTGATCCAAGCTCCTCTTGCATTTGTATTGCCGTCCTGCCTGGAAGTCAGCATTTCCCTCTACCCACTCTTGGAGCTTTGTGAACATCCTTGGAAGAGACTCCAGGCCTGCCGAGCCTCCATGCCAGAGTCCAGGCTGCCTCCTCAAGTGTCAGTCATTGTTCTGTTCAGGTTGTGGACATAAACCTGCCTAGGTTTTATGTGCTCTGCCACATCCCCTAAAAGTGTTCTTATGTTTGATGTTCAATTTTATCTTTTCAATATATTAAGTTCATTTCCTTTGAATATCTACCAAATTTTACATACAATAAGCTTTTTATTTTCTTTAGGAAAATATATATCTGTCCTCTTTTTAATAAATATAATATTTCATCTATAACAATAAACTAGTTAAATAAAAAATCAGATCTTACTCTCCTACTAAATAAATAGTGGCATAGAGTTACCTGCAGTAACAAATAATAGTTCAAATAAATACTATAGGCAAGTGTGTACATGTACGTACGCCACCTTACCTGATCAAAACCCTTTGGGACAAATCTAACACTGGAGTGAGGTTTAATAGTCACTTTGATATTTCATGTTTGAGACACTCAAGAAATGCACAGCTATTTTTTTTTTCATTTTGATATTTGCAAACATGTAGACATCACTGAAAACATATTTAATAGAGAAACCAATGTCATCATTAAACCAGTTAGTGATTCCTGTTAATAAGTCGGCATTATGGACAATATAGAACTTACAAATTGTGTACCTCAGGTTAAAAAATCCAATTGGAACCAAAATAGAAATGAAAAATGACATTCAATATTACATTTGAGTCATTCAAAATCATTCAAGGAAAACTATTAGTTATTTGGATCTCACCCACTAGAAAATAAAATTTAAATTTCCTCAAAAATTACTTGTTTCCAGCAAGTACCTACCATCTTTCTTTTAATTTTTTTTTTAATTTTTAAACTGAAAAAAAGTATACATGTTTATTCTTATGGTTTGGATATGAAGTATATCCCCAAAACACATGAAATACGATGTTCAATGTAGCAATGCTCAGAGACGAAATGATTAGATTAGGTAAATGATGAGAATGATAACCTCAACAATGGAATAATCCACTTGATGGATTAATAATCCAAATGGACTAATTGGAGGTGGTGGGATCTGTAGGTAGGTGGGGAATGGCATCAGAATGTGCCCTTGAAAAGTATATCTTGTCCCCCTTCTTCTTTCTCTGTTTCCTTTATCCATTCATCAACTGATGCACCCTGAGGTTGTTTCTATATCATGGCTGTTGAATATGAATAATGCTTCCATGTACATAGGAGTATGGATGTCTCTTCAATATATTGAGTTAATTTCCTTTGAGGACATACTCAATAGTCAGACTGCTAGATCATATGATGACTCTATTTTCAATTGTATGAGGAACATCCCTACCATTTCCCATAACACATTAATTAACATTCCTGCCAAGAGTATGCAGGAGTTCCCTCTTCTTCACTTCCACCTGACTTTTGTGTTTGTGATAATAGCCATTCTAACAGGCATGAGTGATAACTCATTGTACTATTTATTAATTTACATTTCTCCAATGATGTGACCTTGAGCATTTTTTCATATATCTGTTCACCATTGTATGTCTTTTTATGGGAAATATTTATTCAGGTCCACTGCTTTTATTTTAATTGGATTATTTGTTTTCTTGCTATTAAGGTGTTTGGGTTTCTAATATGGGGTGCTAATCTCTTAAGTTTGCAAACACATTTTTCTAATCTATAAGATGTCTCATTTTACTGCTACTTTTTCCTTTGCTGTGAGCTTTGTAGTTTGAAGCAATCCTATGTGTGTACTTTCACATTGTTGCCTGTGCTTTTTGGGCCATGTTCTGAAATTATTGCCCAGACCAATGTCACGGAGCCTGTGTTTTAGGAGTTCTGTTAGAAATTTTACAATTTTATATCACACCTTGAAACTTCAATCTACTTTGTGTTGATTTTTATATATGATGTTAGAGAAGGGTCCAATTTCATTTTCCTCATGGAATACTCACTTTCCCCAGACTAGTTATTGAAAAGACTGTCCTACATACACCACCCTGTGTTCTTGGCATCTGTGTCAAAATTCAAGTGACTATAAATGTGATTTATTTCTGGACTTTCTACTCTCTTCTATTAGTATATATGTCTTACCTTCTTTTTTTTTTTTACTTTTTTTAAGGCAAGTGGCACATGGTAATGATTACTATAAATTTGTAATATATTTTGAAATTAAGTAATGTGTTGTTTCCTGCTTTCTTTATTTTTTAATTCAAGATTGCCTTGGATTTTAGGGGTGTTATATGGTTCCATATGAATTTGCAGATTTTTTATTCTGCTTTTGTGAAAATATCATAGGAATTTTGATACAGATTGCATTGGCTCTGTCAATTGATTTGCACTGAATCTATTGATTGCTTAAAATTAATATTTTAATAATATTATTTTTTTCAATCCATAAACACAAGATATCCTTCCACTTATTTGAGTCTTCCTCAACTTCTTTCATTAATATGTTGTCGTTTTCTACATACAGGTCTATCACTCCTTGATTAATCTATTCAAAAGTATTTTTTTATCTATTATAATTATTATTAATGGGACTGTTTTCTTCATTTCTTTTTCAGGTAGTTGGTAGTCATTGTATAGAAGCACTACCAATTTTTGTATGTTGATGTCACATCCTGCAATGTTACTGAATCCATTTATTAGTTTTAACAGGTTTTGTTGGGGGGGGGGTGAAAGAGAGAAAGTGAAAAAGAGAGAAGTCTTTAGGATATGTTTTTATATACAAGATTATGTTTTCTACAAAGAGGAAAAGTTTCTCACCTTTATTTCCAATCTGGATGCCCTTCATTTCCTTTTCTTTTCTAATTGCTTTGGCTAGGATGTCTAATACTACACTGAAGGGATGAGAGTGATGAAAGTGGGTAAGAGTGGTGAGAGTTTTAAGTAGTGAGTACTGAAGTGGTGAAAGTGGGCATCCTTGTTTTGAGTGTTTTCACAGAAGAAGGATGTTGACTTTTGTTAAATGCTTTTTATGAATATGTTGTTACATTTTGCTGCATTCTATAAAAATGTATCACATTGACAGATTCATGGATGTCAAAACACCTTGCATCCAAGGGGTAAATGTAAACCCTACTTGGTCATAGTGAACAATTCTTCCAATGTGCTGTTGAATTCCATTTGTTAGCCTTTATTTTTACTTTTTGGTACCAGGGATTGAACCCAAGGGTACTTAAAAACTGAGCCACATACCAAGCCTCCGTTTTTTTTTATATGTTTTTTATTTAGAGACAGAGTCTTCCTAAGTTGCTTAGGACTTCACTAAGTTGCTGAGGCTGGCTTTGAACTCATGATCCTCCTATGACAGCCTCCTGAGTCACTGGGGATTACAGGTGTGCTACACCATACCTGGCTAATTTATTAGCATTTTGTTGAGGATTTTTTAATCTGTTTTTATCACAGATGCTGATTTATAATTTTCTTTTCTTATAGCATCAGTGTTTTGTTTTTTTCTGGGTTCGGTATCAGGGTAAGAATTTTGGCCTTGTAAAATTAGTTTGGAAATATTCTTTCTTCAATTTCTTGGATGAGTTTGATGTTTTGTTATTAGTCTCTTCATAAATATTTGGTAGACTTCAACAGTGAAGCCAATAAATCCTGGACTTTTCTTTGATGGGAGACTTTGTATTGCTGATTCAATCTCTTTCTCATTGTTCAGATTATATATTTATTCATGATTTAGCTTTGGTAGTCATGTATGCCTAAAAATTCATCCTTTTTTCCCTACATTATCCGATATAATGAGACACAATTTTCACAATAGTCTCTTATGATCCTTTGTAATTCTGTGTTATCAGTCATAATGTCTTACTTTCATTTCTGATTTTATTCATCTTAGTATTCTCCCCTTTATTCTTAGGTTTGTCAATTTTGTTTATTTTTTCAAAGAACCTACTCAGTTTCCTTGATCTTTTCACAATGTTTCTAACATCTATTTTGTTTTGATCTTTATTATTTTCTTTCTTCTACTGACTTTGGGATTCATCATTCTTTTTAATTCTTTCAAGTGTAACATTAGATTGTTTGAGATCTTTCTTCTTTTCGTAGTATAGACATTTATTGCCAAATCATTGTCTCTTAGAATCGCTTCTGCTTCATCACATAAGTTTTGCTGTGTCTTACTTCCGTTTAAATTTGTTTTCAAGATATTTTAAATTTCCTTTTGAATATCTTCGTTGACCTATTGGTTATTGTTTAATTTCCATGTATTTGTGAATTTTCTGAAAATCCTTCAGTTATTGATTTCCACTTTTATATTATTGTGGTTAGAAAAGATAAGTGATATATCTTCACTCTTCCTCTGGTTCTGAAGAGGGCCTAGAGCCCTGAGTTTGCAGAGATAAACCTGGAGTCTCAGTTGCTGGAGGTTAGTCTGGCAGTGGAGTTTCTTGGGATAGACCTAGAACTTGAGTCTTCTGGGGTATGGAACCAGAGAAGCTGGCCTGGAGGGCAGTAATGCCAGGAACAACCTGCTAATAGAAAGACCTGGTGCCTGTATTCAAACGAAACTTACATGTATCTGGGGTTGAAGGTACCAGCCTAGCTTGGTGTAGGCCTGAAGTCTGGGACTATATGGAACAATCCGACTTGGAGTTGGTCTGGGACTAGGATGGGCCTGGAGCCTGTATCCACAGGAGCTAAACTGGATTCTGAGGCAAGGGTGTTAGCCTATTGACTGAAGCCACAGGATCTGACCTGTTACTGGGAGAAATATGGAGTCCAGGGTAACTGAAGCCAGCTTAGCCCTTGAGTGGGTATGGAATATGGAGTCTATAGGTGCTAACTGGTGATGGGGTAGCTGGAAACCTGGTCCTAGTCCAATAGCTCCTTTTGGACAATGGGGTGAGCTTGGAGACTCATTCTGTAGTAATTGTCTGAAGTCTGGGACCATAGGTACCTTCCCAGAACTGGGTTTTACTGTGCTGGGTCAGGTATTAGGGCCTGAGGCAAAATCCAGTGTCCATTTTCCTCTTTGTCTCATGTGGAGGGTATCTCTCCCCATGCTGGGCTGTCTAGGATTGGAGCTGGGGTGATTCCAGTATTGTAAGACTATCCTTCCTATTCTCTCCAGTGCATCTTTTATTGCTGAGCACACCCAGGTTGTGATCTCTCCCCTGGGATCCTGAGCTCTTGAGAAAGTATGCTTGATGAATGGTTGCCCAAATTGATGTTTCTGTGGAGGACAAGCACTGAACAATCCTATTCTGCGGTCTCACTAATGTCAGGCTCTGCCATCGCTCTCATCAATGTAATCAAACTACATTTTGCTTTCTGGCTCTGAATTCACACAATTTTAAAATATTCACTTTGCAGTTATACCTACAAACTTTTAAAATAGAAAATACTGAATTTTTTTGTTTTGTAAATCAACTTCAAACTCTAATTCCCCCCCCACACACACACACAAGTTTCTACTCTCAGCCAAGCCAACCACCTACACGTTAGGATTCTGAAATCAAGGAAAGTGCACACCATATTTATTTTGTCCATTTAAATGAAGTCTTTCTGACCACTCCTCCTCACAATCACTGGACATTACTCAATAAAGACCTGAGAAATACATCTTGTGTCTCTTGGAGAGGATGTAATAGAGCAAGGTTGTGAGATAAGTTTTTGGGCTGGCCTTCTTTTCTAATCTAATAAGCTATTCAGGATAATCAAATGTATAGGATATGCATCAGAATAATTTACTTGAAAAATGAAAGAACTAAATCGTAACAGATCTAACACGACGCAGAAAAAAATACAGATTCATAGAATTAAGAAATGATTTTGTGGAAGGCAATTTGGAGGCCTCTAGATCAACAAGTCCCTGGAACATTCTCTTTATAAATGTTTCTGACAGACAGTCACCCAATATCTTCTTGCAAACAAACATTGTGACTGTTTTTGTGAGATGATATATTTGGGTTGAGCATCATTTCATAAATCTTCCTTGTTTTGAATCAAAAAATACTCTCCTGGGCTTCCCATCATCAATCCTAGCATTAGCGGTCTACAGTATCACAAAGAAGGGGCTAATTTTTCTTTCACACGTTGTTTTACATATTTGAAATAATTAACACTAGATTCCTCAACCTTCAAAATTTCCAGCTATCCATTGTTGATTTTTTTCCCCACTAAAAATGAGGTCTAGATATCACCATCTTAAGCCCTTTTCTGAATGCACTCCAATTTAAAGCCAATGTACTTCTCAAGATCCAGTCCCTAGAAATACACATTAAACAGAAGTTATGATCTTTCTGACAGGAATTGTAGAGTCTATTACCTCCTCCTTCTAGACAGTAAATTTCTATCCATGCTATGTAGTTTGGTATTAGCCATTTTTTAAATTAACCATTCTAGGGTACCATCCGCAAGTGAGTTATAGTTATCTAAAACCTTCAGGATTATAGCTGAATTATTAAAAGTTATTGCTGTGCTATTAATATTCTGATACTGTGTAAGTTAACAGCAGTTTATATACTATTAGGGATAGTGAGACCACCCATGAAATACATTAAAAACCATATTTTATTCTGATTCTCTTCCTCTTTTCCCCTTGGAAGAGCAGCAACATCACGAGGCTCTGTTTTTCTCGTTACTTAAGTATTGAATGCAAATTACTTTACCTACAGTGATATCATGTGGTATTTATAAAAATATGTTTGTATAAATAAATATTATAATATTTTCTCAATCTATCACTGTGTATGAATTGAAAGAAAAGAAAAAGGAAAGAAGGAAGGACACAGGGAGGGAGGAAGAGAAGAAAGGAAGGAAAGGATAGGTGGCAAGTTTGAAAAAATTGGAGCTTAGTAAACTCGGGGCAGCCCCTAAAGAACCTGTTTTATTTTCTAAGTATTCATTAATCAGAAAAAAAAATAAATAAAACCAGCAAAACAAAACTAAACAAAACCCACAAAGAAACCAAATAAAGAGCCAGAAAATTTTTTTATATAGCATCTTGTTTACATATCTATACCATTGGTTAAAAACTTTGGATCCTTGTTTACTTTCAATTTTATATATTGTTTGTGATAAAAGGAGATAAAAATCACAGAATAGATATGAACCTCTCAGAATCAACACTTGCAAAAGAAAACCAAGCCCTCCCTTGCCCTAAATCCTGTTGGCCTCCGTTTCTGGATGTGGAGTTGAACTAAAGGGACGTCTTAAATCACCCCAAGTGGAAACCCATCAGACTGAAGGATGTTCACACATTGCAGAGAGCACATTTATTTGTATTCTGAAGGGCACTCTCTGAATGAGAACAATCACAGAAGCCTAACCCTCTCTTGACAGTCTAAGCAAATCCCCAACCCAGGCAAAAATTTTACATGATACTTGCAATTTTATTTCTCAAGTGAAATTTTAACATGATACTTAGTATAATTTAGAAGTGTTAAGGGGATATCGGTCAGCGAATTTACATCTCATACCATATCCCATTTCACATTTTATTCTTCAACAGCTGAGCTTTACCATCAATGGTTGGAACATATTTCATACTCAGCTGAGCAAATTTTACCTTGAATCTTCTCATGGAAAAATACAGTTAAGGGTCACACAGGCATGAGAAATTGGATGGTAGTCAAGAAAGCTGTCGAACCTTTACAATTATACATTGTGTTAACTTAGGTGAATCGAAAAATAGCAAATACAGAGTTTATATACATTATTATATCATAATAATGGCTAATAATGCGTACTATCACATTAGACCATTTAGTTTAAATCAAAGCCCCATTACTTTCTCTGATATTGAACAGGTTATTTAAACATCTCTGTGTCTGAGTATTCTCACCTGCAAAATGATAAGGCTGTCCTCCTCAGGATGTTGGGTAGGGACTATAATGAATTAATGCACAGAATGCACTTGGACAGTGCCTAGAGTATCAGAAATACTCAATAAGCATAAGCTGTACTTATACAATTTGAATTATGTAACTTGTGTTGAAAAGAATAGGAGAACAGATATCTAAACCAGGGTACAATGGTCTACCAAGATTTATGCAATTAGTCACAACTGTTCATTCCATGGCTTTCCGTGAATTGTTTCTAGGGTGAGCTCATGTTACTCTGATAATTGGGCAGAGTTGGTGTGACTTTGGAGAAAGTCTTTCGGTTATCCTCCTTTACTTCAGGATACCTATGTCTTAAGATGATATTTAATGACCAGCCTTGCCAGTGTGGCAATCAGGCACAACAACGAAAATGTCCAGCTTATGCAACTCAAACTCACATGAGACTGATTTGTGTCAAAGGACCAACAGAGTAATTTACGAGGCCCTCACTGCCAAGCACAGTGATGTTCACATTGGCTGGGCAACACATTCTCTTCCTCACAGAGGAATCCACTCTGGAAATGAAATGACGATCGAGCTGCCCAGTAAGTAAGAACCAGAAAGAAAATAAAAATCTATAGAAACAGCCCCACAAATGCAGCCAGACACCCTTTGAGTTGGTCAGGTTGGTACCTTCCCTGAAGGGCAGTGGAGACATCCCTGCCCCCAGGCCTTTCCAACTTCTCTATTCAGATCTTGCATAATGTTGACAAAGTTTCCTGTCTGTTTCCAAGAAAGAGGCTCTAATAAGTATGCGTCTTCAAATTGCAATTGACTTCCAATCAAGAAGGCTCTCTCTCTCTCTCTCTCAAAGGGAAAAGTACTAATGGAACCCTTTGTTATTTATCACTTCCAAAGAGTCAAGATAGTATTCCCAAAGGAAGTAGCCTATCCTGTTAACTCTTTGCTACACCATGCTGTAACATTTCAATAAATGACTTTACACATAATCACAGAGAAACAGAGAGTCAAAGACACCTCTAAAGAAGGTGTGCAGAGGAACACACACGTGGATGCTCAGGAACCATGAAATTCAACAACAGTTCTCAGCATGTTGAAGCATCTGCATTGTGTTCAAAAGCTCTGCTAATCTTAAATTCTACAGGTGCTTAAAATTATCTCACAATGAAGAGGTATTGAATTCAACTCACAAACCCACCCTTCATTCATCCTTCTGAGTAGCTCATCTCTCTGAGATAGAAAAATCGAGAAGCCTACACACTTGTCATGAGAAGGGTATGATGGATATGCATGAAAAAAAATAGATTCACAAATTCATTAGTTGACCTACAGTGGGAGGAGAGAGAGGTTAACACTGACCCCGTGAGGCTTCATTCTCAATAGGATGTCACTGTGTACTGAACTATTATGTGTGGCCCAGGCTGAATCATGAGAAAAAGAAAAGATATTATTTTGACTGTGACTCATTAAAAAAAATTACAGGCACAGAAAATTCTGGAGAATCAATAAAATGTTTTGCATGTTTATAAATATTTTCCAAAATATCACTAATCTCTAGGATGTGTTGTTTCCTTATTCATGATTTGGTTAAATATGCCAGCCATATTTCAACCAAAACATGTTTGCTTATTATACAAATAAATCTTAATATGCCATATTTCCTTGAATTTGAAAAAAAAAATCTCCAAATGTCAAATGAAACCAACTGTTAAATAACAAATCATAATATTTGTTAACAAACTTTGAATTTGAGCTGCTGTTTTCCCCCTTGAAGCTCAGTGATTTCTCTGTGTCATTGTTTTGCAAAAGTTTGAGGAACACATTGCGTAATGGCTTAAAAATGTGGCTGAAGGTTTTGAAGTCCTTAATTTTTAAAAATAGTGCCACCACTTGAGAAATAAACATGATGTCTAGGAATGGGTTCTTTTTACAAATATGCGGAAGACTTTTCAAGTTGCCTTAAATGATTCAAAAATCTCAACTTACATAACACCAACCACTTTGAAAAGAGTTCAGGAAACATAACACATCCAATTTGGGGACAATTCACAACAAAGGTGCAAAGACAGATTCCCCTCACAACAAATTGATAAAAGCAAGTATTTTATTTTCCATAGATCACAGTACAGATCATGGAGCCCAAAGGGAAACTAATGGATCCGGGGTGATTTCTCTGCCCAATTTGGAGGCAACTACCTCCAATGATCTTCATGCCATCCTCCATACTGGATGAATATTTGTTCTCTGAGCCTCCCACAAGAATTATTTGCCCGGCAAAATAAAAAATATTTTTGCATTTACAGCCTGCACTTTCCACCTCTCCTTCACCACCACCACCGCCCGCCATGCTTCACTTCATTTCTTATTCATGTTGGTATCTTGATAGATCTTCGTCCTTTACTCTGGAAGTTCCTTCCTTCCTCACCTTCCTTTACCGTTCTTCATGCATAGTATCGACCCTAGCACTTTGTGTGTTTGTGGTAATTTGTTCATGTTTCTGTCTCCCTGTCAAAAAGTTGTGAGCTCAATGATGATCGAAACTGAATGGAGCACTGTTCATCTTTGCCTAGGATTGTCACAGGAGAGTGGGGGACCTGAAGCTCCAAACCTCCGTTATTGTGTCTGGATGGAAGAAAATTTAAAGTCACCCACAAAAGGTCAAGCAAGAGAATTTTGCTGCGTGTTGAAAGAAAAGCAAGGCTCAAGCAAAGAACACTCTCGAGAGAGTGGAAAGTCTCTGAGCAGGGAATGACAGAGGACACCATGCTGCTTCCAAACTTATCGCTGCTAATGTTTACCAGGAGAACTGGGGTCCCCCTTCTGCAGTCTTTACCAATCAGATGTTGAACTCCTCCTCTGTGTTGGACAGGAGAGTTTTTGACCCTAGTTGGTCCTCTCTGGAACTGTTATGAAAGCCATCCTATCCATAAGATCCTCACTTGTACGTGAATCCTATATTAATGCAGGTTCTGGGGTCAATGACTGGGCAGAATTCATCTTCATGTGGCTGTTCTATTAATGAATTTTCCCCTCTGCAGTACATTGAGAAACCTATGACTATAAATCCTAACTTTATAATGACCCCAGGAGACCCTGCCGGAGGATAACCCCATTGATCTTTCTTTCTTGAAATATTTTTTAATTGATTCCATTTATTTCTCCCTGTTTTTTCTCAGGGTTAGTACACCTGTTGTTGTTCTATAAGTTACTTGACTGTTCATTCAAGGCAATTTCAAAGAAACCCTGTGACCCTGCCATGTTATTTGTTCACATTTCACTACTCATTGCTACTACCTAAGGGTGACCTATACTGCTCAGTAAATAAAAATTACGAATTATAGTGGTTAAAAAATCAGGCTCCAGGGCTGGGGATGTGGCTCAAGCGGTAGCGCGCTCGCCTGGCATGCGTGCGGCCCGGGTTCGATCCTCAGCACCACATACAAACGAAGATGTTGTGTCAGCCGATAACTAAGAAAAAATAAATAAATGTTAAAACTCTCTCTCTCTCTCTCTCTTTCTGTCCCCCTCTCTCTCTCTCTCACTCTCTCTTTAAAAAAAAAAAAAATCAGGCTCCAGATCAGACTATTATCATTAGGAAAATTTAGCTTAAAAAGTGTGTATATATATGTACAGTATATATATATATATATAAAATGGTAAACACACAATGGTTGTTAGTCATTCATACTTCTATGAAATGAAATTCAATTGTATAACCTTTACCAAATCACCCATACACTCTGTAATTCCATATCCTTAATTTTAAAAAGTGCTAGACCATTAAAAAATTATTTTCATTCTATTATTAAAAATGAAATGCTTTTAGCCAGAAAGCTGCATTAGCTACTCAAAAATTAATACATTTAAAATGCTTTGTTTTCTAAATATTTTGATTCAAACAAACTATTTTTCTTTCACTTCGAATTCACCTTAAAATTTAGGAAGAAAGGGGAAAAAGGCATTGAAACAAACAAAAATAACATGAAAGTGCATTCTAAAGCTCTAGGTTAGATTTCTGTTTTCATCCATAATAAAACAACAGGCATTGAACCAACCCCCCTTCCCATTAGAGGAAACTAGAAAACAGGGCAAAATATTTTTAAACAGTTATCAAACATTGGGCAACTAGGAGAGAAGGATGGTGATCTCTGTGGAAAGAGAATCAAATGAGGCAATTTATTTTATCATCCCGACTTTCTGACCAGAGGGCCTTCCTGAAGGCCAGCACACACAGGGGTTTCTAGGAATCCCATTGCCAAGGAGCTGGAATGAAATGGAGGTGAGGGAGAAGGAGAAACAGAGATGGGTTCCTGCAAAAGCCTGCTATCATTTGTGGAGCTGAGCTCTTGAGAAGAGGGAGCTATTCAAAGAAAAAGCTCCAGAAATCGACATAGGAATTCCCGTAAATTCTTTGGCTGAACTTCAGCTTGCACGTGCAAAGGGTAAATCTCCATAAAATCATATCAAAACAGGCACGTGGAAAAGAAGACCTGTTTCTGGAGCTAACCAAGTAGAAGAGATTTTTCATTCTGACCAATCAGTGTTAAGAACCTATGTAGTGAAAAAGGCACACTCATACGCTGCTGGTGGGACTGCAAATTGGTGCAGCCGATATGGAAAGCAGTATGGAGATTTCTTGGAAAATTGTGAATGGAACCACCATTTGACCCAGCTATCCCTTTCCTTGGTCTATACCCAAAGGACTTAAAAACAGCATACTAAAGGGACACAGCCACATCAGTGTTTATAGCAGCACAATTCACAATAGCTAAACTGTGGAACCAACCTAGATGTCCTTCAATAGATGAATGGATAAAAAAAAATGTGGCATATATACACAATGGAATATTACTCAGCAATAAAAGAGAATAAAATCATGGCATTCGCAGGTAAATGAATGGAGTTAGAGAAGATAATGCTAAGTGAAGTTAGCCAATCCCCAAAAACCAAATGCCGAATGTTTTCTTTGATACAAGGAGGCTTATTCACAGTGGGATAGGGAGTGGGAGCATGGGAGGGATAGATGAACTCTAGATAGGGCAGATGGGTTGGAGGGGAAGGGAGGGGACCTGGGGTAATTAATGATAGTGGAATGTGATGATCATTATTATCCAAAGTACAGGTATGAAGACATGAATTGGTGTGAATATACTATGTATACAATCAGAGATATGAAAAATTGTGCTCCATATATGTAATAAGAATTGTAATGCATTCTGTTGTCATATATAAATAAAAAATAAAAATAAATTTAAAAAAAAGAATCTGTTGGTCACTCAGGGTTTTCTATGGAGACCTAGGAAGGTCATACAAGGGATGTCAGATTCAACTGTCACTCAACTCTATATAAAGTAGACACAGACATAGGAGTAATATAGGAGGAACAGGTTGAAGTAGGGGGAGTAAGGGAATCATAAGGTAAAGTGGTAGTCAAGTTTATAGGGGAGTATTGCAAAACTTCTAGAAGAAGACATACAGAAAAATCTGCAGACTTGGATAGGAAAAGATTTCTTAGGACACCAAATCAATGAACCATAAAGTACAAATGTATATTAATAGGACTTAATCTTAAAATTCTGTTCTTCAGAAGACACTATAAAGAAAACAAAACAGCAAGTTAAAGACCAGAATAATATTCAGCACATCTGAGAGACTAAGGAGATAGATAGATACATATACAGTGATCTCCAAAGGCTAAGCACGGGGCAAGTCATTTTACCTCCTTAAGCCTCTGTCTTCTCATCTGTAAGAGTTAGATAATAGGATCTCATGGAATGATCCTTAAATTACAGTGAAAATGCCTGGAAAGCATTAAGCACAATTCATACATAGGATTACTACTACTTATTTACCATTGTTATCAATATCATTATTGATGATTTCCTCATAGCAATATTTCAGAAGAATTCATTTATAAATAAGCATATATATTAAGTGCATTTGTAAAGCCAACAGAATTCTTGAACTTATAAAGATGGAAAACTTAACCAATCACTCATAATGTCGTTTTTTTAACCCCATTGAAATTTTATGCAGAAAGAACACAGATTTTGATTTTCAAATATACCAGAATTGCTCAGCAGCTCAATCTAGCAAAACACAGAGTTCCTGATTGCAGCCTCCCAGTGAAGGAGGACATCTCTACTCAGAGTTAGCTTTTTCACAGCCTCAACACCCAAGAGTCTCAGTAGGCCCTTCTTCCATCGTTGTAATACCCAGCTTAGCTTCTGGGTAAAGGGACTAGAAAAATATTGTCTAAGGCAATGTTCTTAAGCCTGGGAGCCTACGGATCCCTGGAGTCCTCAGGAGTTCTGTTCACTACCTAAAACTGTACTCAGAATGGGGACAAATGGGTGTGCGACCATACTGACAGGAAGCGATTATAAATCAGAGCTTCAGAAGAGCCCAGGTACCCAGCAAAGATGACAAAAAGAATAAGGTCTGATAGGCAAACACACAGCATCCCTACAGCTTCTCCAGAAAAGATCCAGGATAACGACTCAAAGACCTTCACGTACGTTTTCATAGTAAAGAATGAGAATTCCATTTGCTATAGGGAAGGGTTTGGAAACTCCCTTGATGCTGGTGACACCAGACAAGTCCATGTGACCGGAGTGCTCATGGGAAGGGTAGCCACAGATGAAAAGCACGGCATACAACATGCTGATGGGAAATGAATTCTATTCTTAGCCTTTAGCTTTGTCATATGTTTTATTTTCCCTGTGGTTAAAAATGGCCTGTTGCCAGTATCCTCTGAGGATGACTCGCTGGGGAAGATTAGGCATTCACTTCCCACTGCTGATCCCAACAAAGGCAGAAAAAAATGGGAAGCCCTGGCACGAGACACTTTATTATCGATATTGCCATTTTATTTCATTAGTTGTTAGGTGTTGAAGGGAAAAGTCTGTTTTTGAAACACAGAAGAGGAAAACAGAAGCATATTGTCCTACAAATTTACGAACTCCAGATTCCCAACAGGCCTGATGTTAGGTGGTCTTCTCAGGGTTGAAGGTGCTTTTGAAGGGTGCCCTGGCATGCCCCAGGCCCAGGAACTCCTACAAAGATTAAGAATGAGAAGGGCTCCTGAATCTTCAAAGGGTTTCTCTACCACCCTTTGTAGTGAGTCTAGCTTACCATGACCTCCAAGAGATTTTCTACTTCCTGTCCATCAGTTCAATATCACCCATAAACGTGATCCTGTGTGACAGTCTGCAAAATATCCAGGTGATCCCAATCCCTTCAGATTTTGTCCTATCCAATGAAAGAAAATTAATTAAGGAAGGAGCTAGACTATAAATATTTACTGGTTTTGATTGCATACAAATTTAAACTGTTTCTTGTTGTCCCTCCTAAAAGGATGGAAAAAAGTAAATTCAATAAGTCAATGGTCACATACCATGTACTTGAGGCCATGTTAGTCTACTCTAACAAGGACACCATATCTGACACACAGCAGCAATGGGGGCTACTATTTGATTGATTTGGTAATATTCTGCTCTCATTCTTTAGAGTCTGTCTACGTCGGGGAGGCCCCAGCCTGGTGAATTAAATGGAGATATGAAGAGGATCATCGTTCTTGCATATTTTAAGTCTTTAGAGGTAACTCTTCTTTTTCCTCCTTGAAATGCAGGATTATTATTTTTCATTTAGATATATAAAAATATTCACTGATCTGATGGAGAGTTCTGAGTTTTCATACACATAGATTCTTGTAACCAAAACCACAGATGGAATACAGAACAGTTCCAACACTCCAAAGAATTTCCTTGTGCTGCCCCTTTTATTCCAATTCCCCCTGCACATAATGCAATCCTCCACACACACTCATGCACACATGCGCGTGCACACACATACACACACACACATGCATCCAGTGCCTAAGCCCTGGCCACCACGGCTCTGTTCTCTTTTTCCATTTCCAGAATACCCTATAAAAATAATCACACACAGGTAACTTGAGATTAGATTCTTTCACTTAATACAATACTTAGAAATTAAAACAAGTGCACCTGAAGAACTTCCAGATGCTATGGTCTAAACATGGAAGACTGAGGAACTTCTGGATCTGAGGACCCAAAGATGGAAGTGCACCTGAGGAACTTCCAGATCCGGGGGCCTAAACACGGATGTGCGCCTCAGGAACTTCCAGATCCGGGGGCCTAAACATGGACGCCTAAGGCACTTTCCGATCCTAGAGCCTGACCATGGATGCCTGAGGAACTTCCGGACCCGGGGGCTTAAACATGGACGTGTACCCAACAAACTTCCATATCCTGGGGCTTAAACATGGGTGTGCCCATGAGAAACTTCTGGATCCTAGAGCCTAAACATGGATGCTGAGGAACTTCGGACCCAGGGGCTTAAACATGGACATGCACCTGAGGCACTTCTGGAACTACGGCCTAAACAAGGATGTGCGCCCGAGGAACTTCCAGATCCGGGCGCCTAAACATGGACGTGAACCTTTGAAACTTCTGGATCCGGATCCGGAGGCCTAAACATGGATGTCTGAGCAACTTTTGGATCCAGGGGCCTAAACATGGATGTGTGCCTGAGGAATTTCAGTTGCTACGGCCTAATCGTGGAGGACTGATGAACTTCTGGATCCGGGGGCTTAAACATGGACGCCTGAGGCACTTCCAGATCCTAGAGCCTAAACATGGATGCTGAGGAACTTCCGGACCCAGGGACCTAAATATGGATGTGCGCCTCAGGAACTTCAGGATTCAGGGGCCTAAACATGGACGCCTGAGGCACTTCCAGATCCTAGAGCCTAAACATGGAAGCTGGGGAATTTCCGGACCCGGGGGATTAAACATGGACGTGCACCTGAGGAACCTCCGGATCCGTGGGCCTAAATATGGATGCCTGGGGAACTTCTAGATCCATGGGCCTAAACATGGACACCTGAGGAACTTCCAGATCCTAGAGCCTAAACATGGACATGCACCTGAGGCACTTCTGGATGCTACAGCCTAAACATGGATGTGCGCCCGAGGAACTTCTGGATCTGGGCACCTAAACATGGATGTCTGAGGAACTTCCCGATCCAGGGGCCTAAACATGGACATGTCCCTGGAACTTCTGGGTCCTTGTGCCTATAAAGGGCAGGGCGTGACTCTCAGAAGGGACGTGGCCCATGAAGGGGAGCAGAGTATGGGGCCTGTTGGGGGGGGGGGGTAGACTGAGCTGTTGCACCCTGAACTTGAATGTGACGGTGGCCTCACTTCCTGGCCTTCCCCTGGGTGTCACTTCCTCCCCTTCCAGGCGGTGCCAGGGAGGAAGTGAGACCAGGAGCAGGGGCCAGGCCCTGAGGAGGGACACCGTCTTTCTCCTTGCTTAGCCAGGCGCCCGGCCTGGCTGGGGACGGGGATGTCTTATGACACTAGCTGCCTCCTACATCCCTGCCCCAGGACCTCAGGGACCACAGGCGGGGAGTCGTTGACATGATTCTTCCCTGGCTGTTGACCCTCAGCCCTGGGGTCTGCCCAGGGAGAGCTCTGTCTCCCAGAGGGTCAGGGGGCCCCTGTGACCTGCTGCTCCTTACCCACTGTCATCCTGGGTGAGCACAGGTCAGGACACCAGACGCTACTGAGAGTGACATCTCCTAGATGGCCGGCTGGGACTTTGCCTCTGTCTCCAGGCCTCAGATACCGGATGATCCCTCCCAGAGACAGAAAATAACCCCACACTGCCCAAGACTTATTTTTAAGTTTTGGATTCTGGAATTTTCCTGCTGCCACCTTCTTTGTAAAGCCAGTTTTCCAACAGAGACAATATTCCAGGGGGGGGGAGAGGAGTCAATCAAACCAAGCTGATACATCTGGACCTCCAAGAGAAATCTGGATTGGAGGGAGAACAGCCATTCTCAACTGGTGAAATAGTGAAGTTCCCTTGTCCTTATTTTGTGTAAGCAAAATAAATAATCTGATGTTAACTCATCAAATTATTTTTGATGAGTGCTTGGCTCATAGGAAAACTGATTCTGTTTTATGGAATGAAGTGTTACCTGATTTTAAAATTAAAAATGAAGCCAATTAGGATTGTTAAAAAAAATAAAAATAAAAAAAATAAAAGCTCTCAATATATATTCAGAGAGATAAGTGAAGATATCCTGTGACTGAGGATGTAGTTCAGTGGTACAGTGCACACTCCACATGCACAGGGCCAAGGTTCAACTCCTAGCACTAAAAAGAAAAAAATTAAAAAGCAAATATTCCAAGCATGAAACAAAAATAATTTGCTATATGAAAAAGGGAACATTCAGAGAACAAAAAGTTCTTCAAAATTCAATAGATTATACTAGACATTAAAATTCCCACAGTAACCAATATGGAAAGCAGTATGGAGATTCCTTGGAAAACTTGGAATGGAATCGCCATTTGACCCAGCTATCCCACTCCTCGGTTTATACCTAAAGGACTTAAAAACAGCATACTCCAGTGACGAAGCCACATCAATGATTATAGCAGCACAACTCACAATAGCTAAATTGTGGAACCAATCTAGATGCCCCTCAATAGATGAATGGATAAAGAAACTGTGATATATACACAATGGAATATTACTCAGCATTAAAAATAGAATAAAATCATGACATTTGCAGGTAAATGGATGGAGTTGGAGAATATTGTGCTAAGTGAAGTTAGCCAATCCCAAAAAAACACAGGCCGAATGTTTTCTCTGATAAGTGGATGCTGATCCATAATGGGAGGAATGGAAGAACTTTGGATAGGGCAAAGGGGAGGGAGGGCAAAGGGGAGGGAGGGCAAAAGGGAGGGAGGGCAAGGGAGAGGGCATGGGGGTAGGAAAGATGGAGGAATGTGATGAACATCATTTCCCTAGGTACATGCATAAAGACACGAATGGTGTGACTCTACTTTGTGTACAACCAGAGAAATGAAAAACTGTGTTCCATATGTGTACTATGAATTGAAATGCATATCATGTATATCAAATTAGAATAAATAAATTTAAAAAAATAAATTAAAACAAGTTGTATCAATCTTTTTTTTAAAGAGAAAGAGAGAGAGGTTTTTAATATTTAGTTTTTTTAGTTTTCGGTGGACACAACATCTTTATTTTGTTTTTATGTGGTGCTAAGGATGGAACCCAGCGCCCCACACATGCCAGGTGAGCGTGCTACCGCTTGAGCCACATCCCCAGCCCAATACATCAATCTTTTTAATTGCTGAGTGATTTTCTGCTGTGAAGCTGTATCTTGGTTCATTTCTTCATCTACTAAAGACTGTCTGGGTTATTTCTAGTTTAGGAAAACTATAAATAAAGCTGGCATAAATATGTATGTGCTTTTTTATGTAAATACATATTTTTAGGATAACATATTCATTATTTATTGCTATAGAACAAATTAGCAAATTTGTTAGCAAATCAAAACAATACACATTGATCGTCTCATTATGATGAGTCAGGAGTATAGACATGGGGTAGCTAGATTCTCCACTTGGAATCTCTCCCAGGATGCAATCAAGGTGCCACCTGATCTAGGGAAGGACCCAAGTCTAAGGTCCTAGGGTGGTTTGCAGGGTACACTCAATGTGAGCTTTGGGGCTGAAGGCCTCAGTTATTACTTGGCTGTGGTCACGGGAGCATCTTTAATAGGACAGCTTGCTTCATGTGAGCCGAGGAGACAATAAAGAAGATCTGCAAAAAGATGAAAGTCGCAATCCTTTATAAGATAATCACAGACGTATCATTCCATCATCTTTTCCACATTCCATAATTTAGAATTAAACCACTAGGATCAGCTTACTTTCAAGGAATCACCCAAGGATGAATACAAAAAGAGAGGACTCTTTAGGAGCTTAGATATCTACATATCAGAGGTTAATATCCATGAAAAGTGGGCTACTTCTGCAGGTTCAAAGAGATCTGGGGATTCAAGACCTTCAGCCTTCACATGCATCAGACCAGATACAACTAATCCAAGTTTTAGGGTCCCAGTTTTTATAATTGCTTCACCATGCCTGCAACATCTACAATGGCTTTTTAAAAAAGTCTCACTAAGCATTCGCTGACTTTCCATAACCATGCTTTCCTGGGACCACTTAGTCCCCATGTATTTTCTATACCAGCTCTCACAGGTCAGGTTCCCTGGGAAACAGACATTGAGATTCTGAGTTCTACATTCTGCATGATCATCAGGGAGTATTCCTGGGAGTGAGGAAAGCAAGACTAGGGAGAGGGAGAAGTTTAACTGTGATGCAAAGTAAGAGGTGCCTGAACCAAGCCAGTGGGAACTTGGAGTGCTCCTTAGAGTGAGTCCCAGCCTGTCTTCACAAACCCTGCAGAAGAATAAACATTACAGAGAGGAGAGAAATTGAAGGGCATGAAGTTGGAATTGTAGAATGTGCTCCAGGAACAATATGTCCAATATCTTGGACACTATGGTCCAAAGATTAATAGTGAAAGCACTGAAATAAAATTTATTTGAATCCATTTCTTTCTTCCTTTTTTTTTTTTTTTGCTACAACTGGCTGGTTTTAGAACTCATAAAAGTTCCCTACTCTCTCTATATTTTTGCTTTTTTCATCAAGAAAATGAGGACAATGATTTTATCCCCTTGAGGTTCATATGAGAATTATAAATGGTCATCAATATTAATAGTAGGGGATCATCCCATGGAGGATGTTCAATACATGTTAACTGTTATTACCACTGGGCAGAAGAGGAGAACGTAAAATAATAAAAAAGCATCCTTGCTATTCATGGAGGAAAATTAAATATATATAAAATAATTAAACGGTCAATAAACGTAAGTCATCACAGGTTTCAGTGATAAGAAATCTAAAAGGCAGGAGGAATTCAAGTGGTCAGGATTTCAGTAGCATGACGTTTGGTCATATAATTGGGAAAAAAAATAGGAAATAAGAGATCCTTCATCACATACTATACGTCATTCAGGAAAAATCACTGTAGAAGACCACAGGGTGCCAATAACGTTGATTACATCTAAACTTGTGTTCCAATTACTACTGTAAGTAGTTTCATATACTGTCTTACAAGAGAAGAGAATGGGGTTGTGAGTATAGCGATTTAATGAAAATGAGTATTGTCTATAAAATAACTATTAACTTGGTGAGATTTCTCTGTGACCTTGGTTGCCTGCGGTGCATGAAGAGCTGAAACTTAATTAGTAAATGAGGCAGAGAAAAAGCCATGTACTGATTTTCATTTCCACATACGCTCAAAAGTTAGTAGAAGGAAAAAAAAAAAAAAAGGAATGGCAGCCCTCTAATGGTGAGCCAGACTGCTCCGTCTTGCTCTATGGAGCAGCAGCCCATGGCACAGAGTGGGCAGGCTGCCATCACAAAATCTCAACAATTCCTGGGCACAGAAAAAAAAAAAAAAAAGGTGGTGGTGGTGGGGGGGAATCTCTTAAAGGCAAAAATGCATACCCAGCCATTGAAGAAAATGGAAACAAAACATAAATAGATTCACAAGTTCGGTATTTTGATGGCTGGAGTTTAGGAAATGTGGAAAATAAGGAAATGAGATGAAATAAGAACTGAATCTAATTATCCTTTTTAATTTATCCACAAACAGAAATTAGATGCTGGTGGACTCCCAGAGAAAGTTCAGATTCCCACAAATGATTCAGAGCTGGATTTTAAGCAGCAGCACATAAAAAAAAAAAAGAAAAAAAAAAGGAGCCATGTAGCTATTTTGGTGTTCATGGCTAAGGGATGCTTCAGGGCTGGAAAGCAAACCAGTTCTTGAACCACTTTAAAATAAATAGTAGAAAATGGCTTTACCAACTTGCCCAAACCTGTGGATATTATTTCAGAATTCCTTAAATATTCCTCCATTTTAAAAAAAAAAAAAAAGAATCTCTTGTGAAGGCTTAATGTGATGCTCTTAATAGCATTAGTTTTTTTTTTTTTTTTTTTTTTATTAAAGTGCCCATGGATTTTGATGGCCTGTGAAATCCAAAGACTTAGAATGGGCTATAGTTTCAGTACAATTAAGAAAAATCACTATTTTAAGAAGTTGGCTTTTTCTCCCTCCAAAATGCATGTGTATTAATTTGAATGTGTTGAAACTTGAGGAACATTGATAACACTGCATATAGGAAGATATGCCAATGATCTTGCTGTTTTAACTATTTGCCATCTCTAAACAGATACACATGGAAACTCACCTGGCACATACACTCACAGAACCTGAATGAGAGTATTTACAAAAGAAATTTCCTATGAAAATCTCGAACTTACCACACAAAAATGAAAAAAAATTCCATTTTCTTTTCTGCAAGTGTGTATGACAAGAAGAAAGTGCTGAGTACACCAAGCTAGCTGTTCAAGAAGTGGTTTTAACATGATTTCAGTGGAGATTTGAAGACCCAAAACCTCACCTCTGGAACTGTAAGATCCTCCAGTAAAGTACACTGGAATTAGGCTACTGTTTTCTCTTCCATCTTGAGGAGTGTGGAGGAAGTACAAGTTATTCCATGAGTCCCTGACGAAGTGCCCATATGTTTAAGGAAACATCTTTAGGCGCTCTTCCCCAAGACATAAGAACTTTCCATGGGGTGTCTCTTCTCCCCTTCTTTATCCCTCTCTTAATGGATCCATTTGGAAATGATTGAACACACACCATAAACTTGCTTTCTGACCTTGGTGTATCTAAGTTGAGGCATCTGTCCCTTGAACAAGAGCCTCCGCAATGGGCAAACAAGCTGTCCATGTCACTGTGCGCGTACGTTACGTAACATTGATCTATGGGAACCAGATGAGCAGGCAGACAGACGATCACAACGGGAGGTACTTCTTGGAAATAATGACTTCATAAAGATTAATATGCGAAAGAAATATTCCCAACAGGACAACAGCATTTTCACTTCAGAAAGACGATGTCAGTCAGCCTTAATTGGATCAAGACTCAGATTTCTGCTGTTTCAATGAATGAACATGTCTTATGATGACACTAGACTTGCTTTGAGCATAATAAAACATTCCTTCAATAAAAACCCCAGGGCCAGTTTGAGACACTGAAAGGTTCAGAATACATCCAAAGTCAGCTTTCGCAGTGGGGCATATAACAGCCATCTGTATTATTTCCTGTCAACCTAGCTCCTTATAAACATGGGTCCATTCATTGAGACTCAGAAGAAATGGAAAACAATATCAAAATGTAAGACAACTGGCTATGGCTTAGAAACATCCGGTCAAAAGCACAAAGATAGATCTCCAGCTGTGAAATCAATCTTTCTTTACATATAAAATTAACATTTTACTTCACCTGTTTTCATTTAGTCACCAAGCTCACCGAGCCTTATGGAAATTTTGCTTAAATATTTACTAGATCCCCTATTCAATTATATTGACTCTCGAGTATTTTTCTGAATGCCAGCACAGCAATGGATGATTCAAATATTTTTAATTATTACAGTGGTTGAGTCTGGTTGATAATATGCAATAATGACTGTATGCATGAATGTAAAGCTTCTTTTTTCTGCACCCATCAAAAAAACTACCCATCTCCCCACTTATTGTGTCTGGCCAAAGACTTGTGAAATGAGGATCTCAGTTGAAATTGAACATACTTTCCCTTCCAAACAATAGTCCTCTGCCAAACTCAGAGGAAAGTGCATCTTATTCTTCTGCTATAGTCTCCCAAGGCAGCCACAAGATTATAGTTCTGAATGCAGACAGAACGGAGAGCACAGTGTTCGCTTTCTTGTTCTCTTCATAATTGCAGCGACAGGAAGGGTTATCAGTGGGAATCTCTGGGACAATCAAATGATAGTAATCATAGAGTGTCAACAAGTCAAGAAAGGCAGGAGGACGGGGAAGAAAAGAGGAGGCTGTGGATATGTTCTTTTAGGGGGTTCCTGCCTTCTTTGAACATACCCATATTCAAACATTTTCATGTCTCGAAAATAAGTGGATGGTCGGGTCATCAAAGGTAAACGCCTGAAGACTAGAAGAGTCTCAAAAAAAAAAAATCAAGTCACAAACTGATAAAATAATTGAAGTGTCTAGTGAAAAAAAATTAGATAAGAAGATAAATAAGACAAAGATATAAAGAGAGCGGCCTCCACACCACATTTACATGATTTTCCTTCACCAAACTTTTTTGCTACCTTTCTTCTGTGAAGTGTTGAGATGAGAGTTCCAATTTAAATACCAGGCATCCCCCAGAAGGTCATGTATGAGACAGTGTAAGAATTTTCAGGGGTGAAATGATTAGATCATGAGAGGTGTGACTAAATCAGTGGATTAATCCTCTGATATGGATTAACTGAGTTGTAACTGTAGGAGGAAGTAGGTCACTTAGGATGTAACTTTGGGGTTTATATTTTGTCCCTGGTGGGAAGAGCGCTCTCTCTCTCTCTCTCTCTCTCTCTCTCTCTCTCTCTGCTTCCTGGTTGCCACATTCTGTGCTGTGTTTCTCCTCCAAGTCCTTCTGCCATGATGTTCTGCCTCACCTCAGGCCTAGAGCTATGGAGTCAATCTACCATGGGTGGGAGCTCTGAAACCGTGAGCCAGAATAAACTTTTTCTGTTCTACATTGTTCTTGTCAGGACTTTCTGTCTCAGTGACAATGAAACTAACTAAAACAACAAGTATCATATTTGCATCACTGAATAAATGATTTGCAAAGAAAATTGGCTCTTAATATTAAAAATCAATTAGGGACATAATAATTTCTTGAGTATCAAGATGACTTTTGCTAAAATGAGAGAGATTGCATATTTTCATTTTCACATAGCTACCAAAGAAACAGGTGGACGATTATGAAAGAAACAAGAGTATCCAAGAAAAGTAATAAGCAATTTTGCAGAAGACACAAGGAAATCCTGAGACCTCATCTAAAAATTCTATATCTTACTCTGTGATGGTGGGTACTTTTAAAGATCCCATGGCTGTCCTCTAGAGAATAGCACAGCAACAGGGTTCATTTGCATTTTAAATTATTCAAAATTACATTTCAACAAAGAAAACCATCAAGAAAAAAAATGCAACATGGAGAATGAGCAAAAAAAAATTATAAACCAAATACCAGATATCCTGTAAGTAGATATAGACAAAATCTATTTTATGAGAAAGATAAAAAATGTCCAAAAGATATATTAAAAAATGCAGATCCAAACCACAAGGAGATGTCATTTCACACCTGTCCAGATCACTCTTATCAATAAAACAAAAGACTATCAGTGCTGACAAGGATGTATATAGAGTGGAACCCCTGCTCACAGATGGAGAGAATTTTTCTGAAAGCATATATATATTTGAGTTTTAATTTAAAAAAACTTACATCAATCATTGGGACTCATGAAGGTCTTATGATTCTTCTGTTTTATAAATATATATATATGTATATATACATACATATACATATATACACACACACATATATACACACACATTTATATATATTAAGAATATATAGTAATATATATATATTACAGAATATATATATGTGTGTATTATATATATATAGGGAAATTATATATATATATATATATATATATATATATATATATATATATATATATTCCACTAACATGTATAGGGCTTAATGAGCTTTAAGCCCTTTGGTTATAGCATTCTTTTAATTTTTTATTTAGTTGCATGAGGTTTTAGATATAAGCTACTGACTCTATAATATTCCATTTTCATCAAATATATAATTACTAATTTAAATATATATACCAAATTACATATTAGCATTATATAATACTTCTACCTTGTGGTATCATTATTTTGATGGTTCTTATAATGGAAGCAATCTAACTTTTAAACCATAGCACCTCACTTTGTAGATATTTTTGCTTTATAGCAACTGAAAAAGTATCTAATATCAGTAGCAACTCGTTTTATTTGCATCTCTTTCTCTCCGTCTTCCTCTCCCTCCCCCTCCCCCTCCCCCTTCCCCTCCCCTCTCCTTTCCACTCCTTTTTTCCCCCCTCTTTCTTCTGTTACTTCAATGTTACTTTCAGAAAGTGAATTTTTCTTGTTTACATTTAATAACATTAGCCCTTCATCCTGCTCATTGCATTAATCAACATTAATTAAATCATTAAGAGATAATAACAGTCAAGGCACTGGAGAGACAGAAATTTAAAAAAGATATTACTGACCTTCCAGGAGCTTATAATAGACTTCAAGCACATGCATTCAAGAGAAGACTTTGCAGAAAGCCACTCACTTACCTGCATCATGGTTGACCCATTGTATTTCTAAATATATAATCAAACACTTCATGGTGTTTATAGGAGGTTAGACAGTGTCACATGAGGACTCATTTTGACCCTCACATTCACATTACTTCTGTCCCTCTGCCCACATGTGGTGTGCACGCTCTCAAGTTATTGCACCTCGTACATGTTAGATGCAGTGGCAAGGTCTGAAGTTCAGAGTCAGACATTTTCAAATCCTATTTTCATCTTTCTTTTACCTAGTATATGTATTGACTTTAAAATAAACCATCAGTACTTTCTTGTGCCTTATGGTCCGATTCTATACTCACAAGCAAACAAAACCCGTTTGCTACCTGATCACATTTGATGTTCAACCAGTCAAAAGTCTTGTCAATCTCAAGAAATATTCCATGGCTTCTAACCTCCAAGGCTTTGCACTCATGGGCTCCCTGACTACTCAGCCTTCTACTCATGTATGCCTAGTCCTTATCACTCATTGTATAAAGTGAGGACAAGATGTCACCCAAATCCTTCTTTATTCCTATAGGTTGACTTCAGCACCCTCTCTGTGTACTCTCATGGCCACTACTAATTCTTCATCATTGCAGGTTGAATAAGTGTTGCCTCCTTGGTGCCTAGCAGCAAATCTGACCTAAAGGGGTGCTCGAAATTCATTAGCTTATTAATTCTAAATCAAATTGCCACAGCATTAAATAGACTTGTGTGTTTCTAATCTCCATATGTTTTATTTATAACATAAAAGGAACAAACTGATTTTCACATGAATTCATTTTTTTTTTAACAGAACATCATCAATGTAAGGGCTACATCATTATACACTAAAAAAAAAAAAAAAAAAAAAAGAGTTCTACTGAATAGTCTTCCATTTCAGTTGTCCCTATTCTTGGCTCCACCCCAAAATGAAACTGGGAACTTTAAAAAAAAAATGAATTCTTGGACTATATCCCAGACCTACAAAATCACCATGTCTAGAGCTCAGACACCAACGTTGATATTATTTTAAAAGATCCTGTGTGTATTCTTAGAGAGCTTTCACAGCCTCAGTCACTGGACCAGCACTGGGAACTTCTTCTATTTGAGACAGACAGGTTTGGACATACAGTCCCAGAAAGAAACATGCTTTAAATTATGCAATATACAATGTGAAACAGTCAAAATCAGAAAAATCTACCAAAATGGTAGCAAGGAAGGTGGAAATAAGAAATAAGCATCTTTTAGATGGTGAAACATAGACCTTTCTACTTTCTGTAAGGTCTTATTTACATGAATGAAGTGAGAAAACTCTCAGAGGTGTCTTGAGAGGATGCAATACTATGGTAGACTGGAAGTTACATGAATGTTTTGATGCTAAGTTTGCTTCAACTGACAAGAGCAATGGAGGACGGAATAAAACTCAGTGCTTATTTTATTACTTTGTATTAAAATAAAAGCAGGATTATTGGCATGTTGGGGCTGCTTCCAATTCTCAATTGATATTCACCAAAATCACTATCAACAAATTCATCCTCAGAAAGTTTTTGAACAAAGAAAAAACAATGGAAACTTCACTCACCCAGAAAGCCACTCTTCCAGATTACCCACAGGCTATTCATTTCAGTGTAAGAGGCAATGAGTCGTCAGAACGCCAGCACCTTCTGCTCTTTAGACTTACTAGGATTGTGCTTGCTTTCAGTTCTTGTTATTACACAGCACTAATATTATTTAGATATGTTCTAACACTCAAAGCCATTTCTGAACCTTTCCTCAGCAATCATTCTCATCTGTAAGCTAAGTATTTGTCTTGAAAGAAAGGGTGGGTTCATTTTCTGAGATGTATAAGTTTACACCACTTGTCTACATTTACATTGTGAATTTCATCCAAAGGTAACAAAGTGATGACTACAAATGAAAAGAAGGCTGGAGGAGCTGTCTAGACGTGTCAGGCAAATGCAGCTAAGTGTTTTTCTGACCTTATTTTATCCATTCCACAGTGCATACAGGTTATCAGTTTGACTTACAATGAAATTAGTCGATAGGATATTAGGATATTGATCATTAAACAACCAAGTTCCCAAAATGAGAACCTGCCTATATTGGTAATCTTGGGTTGCCATTATGAAATGCCATCAAATGGATAGCTTGAAAATAGGTATGTACTTTCTCAGAGATCTGGAGGCTGGAAGACTGAGACCAGGGAGCCAGCAAGGTTGGGATCTGGTGAAGACCCTCTTCCTGGCTTGGTGTAAGAGAGTGACAGCCACCTTCTTGCTGTGTCCTTAGAAGGTAGTAGGAGAGGGAGAGAGAAAACAAGCTCTTTGCTATCACTTCTTATAAGGACACTAATCTCATCATGAGGGCCCCACCTTTATGACCTTATTTAACTCTAATTATCTTCCAAAGGCTTTATCTCCTAACAACATTACATTGGCAGTCAAAGATTCAACAATGAATTTGGGGGTAACACAAACATTCAGTCTATAACTGTCCTATATGTCATCAAGGCTACTCAATTTTAGGTTATTGGGCAGAAAGACTGGGGCTATTAAGAACAAGGATTTAGGATTAAATATAAGGATTTATTTTTAAGAGCTTTAGACAAGTAAAGCCATATTTCTGATGAATGGGGGACTGTTTGATTGACAGATGCCAAACAATGTGACATATCAGGGGTTTTAACAGGTGTCTCCCTGCCTTGTCTAGCTAATTATTGTTTAGAAAAGTCAAACTCAGAGTGATCAAGTTAGAGATAGAAAAATACAGCTTGTCTTGTCATTTTTAATAACAGGAAGAAAAGGTAGTTAGCAAGCAGCAGAGAATATTAGATGAAAGCAAAGCCTTCCAAAGAACATGCTTAATAAATACCATGAATTCAATATAGTCCTTGAACAAGTTAATAAGCAAAGATTAAAAATGCTTTAGTGGTTAATAAGTGCCCTGAAGCAAGGAATGGGTATATATAAGACAAAGAAGACCAACAAAATGGATTCCAAAAATCTGAAAGAAAATATCAGTTCTGGCTTGAACAGTTTCTGTAACGTCCAACAAAGGAAAGCACAGGACCAGATGGACTCTCAGACAAGTTCTACCAGACCTTTCAAGAACAAATTCCAGTCTTTCTCAAATTATTCCATGAAAGAGAAATGGAGAAAAAAATTTCCACATCTATTCTTTAAAGCTGGTTTAACCCTGATATCAAAACCAGACAAAGACACAACAGGGAAAGAAAACGACAAGACAACCTCCCTGGTGAACATAGAAGTGAAAATTATTTCTAAAATATTAGCAAACCACATTCCAAAACACATTAATAATACACCATGTTCATGTGTGTTTCATCCCAGGGATGTAAGGTTGGCTCAATAGCCACAAATCAATAAATATAATTCACCACAAAAATGGAATTAAGGACAAAAATCATATGATAGTCTCAACAGATGCAGAAAAGGCCTTTGATAAAATCCAGTACCCATTTATGTTAAAAATGCTAGAGAAACTAAGAATTGAAGGAACTTATCTCAACATTATAAGACTATATAAACCCAAGACCAATAGCCTACTGAACAGAGAAAACCTGAAAACATTTCCTCTGCATCAAGGAACAAGACAAGGATGCCCACTCTCGTCACTCCTATTCAATACAGTTCTTGAAACTCTAGCCAGAGCAATCTAGCAGGAGAAGGATCTGGTGAACCCTTCCTATGAGAGTCAATGTTCTGGATTAACCAAGCAAGCAGATAACCTTCCTTGTAAGTGGTTTTCTTTTTCTTTTTCTAGCCAAACATTTACAATTACTCAAAATTTAAAAAGTTAACAGTAATGATGATTAGGATGAAAAAATGCTAATAATTCTAATATAAAAGAATTGGAAACAGTAACACTGATGATTCAGAAGTGACAGGTGCCAATGGCCTGTGACAGAGATGTTTGGAATTCTGGTATGCAGATTAGTAGCTGTATGGAGACAGAATTGGGCCAACGTTCTCAAATATTTTCAGGGCT
This sequence comes from Urocitellus parryii, assembly GCF_045843805.1. Lineage (NCBI taxonomy): Eukaryota > Metazoa > Chordata > Mammalia > Rodentia > Sciuridae > Urocitellus > Urocitellus parryii. Next base: position 173,750,912 of record NC_135537.1, on the reverse strand, counting down.
CAATAGTCTCAGTGCCCAGGATTGCTCCAAGGCATCTCTAGGTCAAAAGAAATAACCTAATAATTCCATGCTTTAAATAGTTAGGTCCAAATGACTTAGAAGCAGTCATCTACATCACATCCAACAAATACTGTTGTTATTCTAGAAAAATTAAACAACATAACCACGGAAATTTGCTACACTACCCCAGGGTGTCTCTGCACACAGAGTGGGAACCACAGGCATTTTCTATGGGTTAACTCAGGCTCCTGAACCATAGTTCAATCCCGACTCCACTGGTGATTAAATATGTAACTTGTGCAACTTGTAGTTCACCTTTTCATACCTTAGTTCACTCAATTATAGATCGAATTTGATAATAATACCTCATAGAGTTGTTATCATGAGGCTTCAGTTAAGAAAATTTATGTAAAACTCTTATGTACAGTTTTTGTAAAAATCTATGATCATAATTATTGAGAATATATCATACAATATTCCCCTTCTATTGCTTTCAGACAGCATCTGACTTACAGAGTTGTGTGTGTAGGTGTGAGGACACCCTTTCCCAGCTCCCTTATTTGTAACAAGCTGGAATGTGAAGTTCTGAAGAGTCTTATGAAGAGATTCCTCCCAGGATACCCCATCAGCAGAACTAGGTCTTCCGTGTCATCTTTCCTTAAAACAAAATCCTTGTTTTAATTAAGGCTTAGTCATGCAACTCATTGCAGTTTCCAAGAAAATAATGTCTCTATATCTTAAGTGTCCAATGGAATACAAAAAGAAATGCAAGAAGTTAGCCAAGCTTTTGATTGTGGACATGAAGAGTTTCCAACCCACTCAGGGGAAACTGGCATTCCACTCCTGCACATTTATCAACAGGAAAAGGTAGTGAGATTATGATAACTTCTAAAGAAGAAAAATTGCTGAAAAAGGAAAGCAGCAAATGTAGGGAGATTTTACAGATCTAAATCGAGCTCAGTACATTCATTTTGTTTTACTGAACCACCCCATTGGTTTTTAGTTGAAGGATATGATTTTATAGGAGGATATAAAGCATGAAACTTCAAGGGTGGTCATTGTCCAGCTCTGTTTTAATACAAACATGATCCTTTTAGACAATTTTATGGTGATGTTAGCTATGTATTTCTAACCATTATCATTATTGTCTTCTTAGGCTTTGACAACTGGTTCATAAACCTCTTCATAGTAAAAGCCCATAACATTTGTGACAACTTCAGCATCCATATTATCAACCATGGTGAATTGCACTATTTGTTACCAAGTTTCCCTATAAGGAAAAGAGGTTTCTCCTGCACCATAGATTTTGGGGTCATCTGAGTGACTTGATTTGGCTGATGGCATGTGAATGAATAGGAGGCACAGACACGGTAGGCTGAATCTTAAAGTACACCCTCATCTAGACCACTTACCAAATCCCCAGGGAATAATCCTACCGTTTCTCTATTCTAACCCACCCTGGAAAAAATCCACACACGCCCTTCTATGAGTGGTGTCTATTCTAGTTACTGTTACTGTATAGCATCCCCTCCCAAACTAGTGGTTTAAAACAACAACCACTTCATTATGTATTGGATTCTTCAGATCAGAGTCGGGTACAGCTCAGAGTTAGGTGCCTTCATAGAGTTGTCTAGTTTATTGATTGCAAAAGACATATAACCCCGCCCAGATGCAAGAGATGAGGAATTATACTCAAGCTTTTCATGGAAGGATGGCAAGATCATCTATTAAAATTCTATCAAAAATGGAAAATATTGTTGCAGCCATCTTTTAAAAAAATATATCATCTGCCACAAAGCCATTCTAGACCACCACAAGGGGATAAATGGCCTCAATGAATTTGAATGATCATACTATGCTCACAATCTCATAGTTACATCAGATTTACTATATTTCTACTTTTGAAATTTATTTACTCATATTTTACTTATAAGCTCACTTCCCAATAAAATTTAAGTGAGCCAAGGTGTTTAAGTGTTATCAAAATAAACAGAATTCCTTTGTTTTCTAGAAACCCACAGAGGCACTGGTCTTCAGATCAGTATACCTGAATTAGAGTAAGTAGACCTGAATCTAAATTTTAAATATCAAAGAAAACATTCAGCAGGTACCATTACTTCTATGTTGTCTCTCATATTAGAATCAATTGTGGAGTTCAATAATATAGACCTGTATTTATCCTCTTACCTTTGTCACTGTTACATACATTTTATATGACGCCAGGCAATTTCACACACTCCATTTCATTTAGTGCTCAAGTAGTTTGATCAGCTGTGGTTAAAATAAGGCATGTGGTCGCACAGTTAATCAATAGGAAAGATTCAAAAAAACACCTTTGTTTCCCTAATCCCAGTGTATGGTCCACAAATAAAAGATCAGCCAGAGGAAGAAGTAGACAAGGTTACCTAAGTAACCTAGAGAGTGGCAGAGTTCTGTGCAACAACAGAAACCGTAGGTGCCAGGGGACAGATTATCTCATTGCAGAACAAGGAGAGATTTCTGGATCAAGGGGTTCCACAGTCAAACAGGGTCACATGTTGATAAGCCAGCCTTGCCATAAGGCTGTGCCAATCTGGTCTGCCCCAACAGTGAAGGATGGTGCATACTGTCCACCCTCATCAACACAGAGTAGAATAAATGATGTTATAATGCTGGACAATCTGCTTGAAAAAAATATATTTAATTTTATTTGTACTCAGTTGGTTATTAATGGTGATGTGCACCACACGTGTGTGTGCGTGTGTAAATCATGTGGATCTCTGTTTTATGCATGTACATTTCATCCTTCCTTATGCTCCAGTGATAATATAGTTGCCCCTTGGAATCCATGGGAGTTATTTCCCAAACCCCATCAAAGATACTAAAATCAGAGGATGCTGGAGTCCCTTATATAAGATGTATAGTATTTGCATATAACCCAAGCACATCATCCTAAATACATCTAGTGATCTCTAGATTACTTATAATACCTAATAAAATGTAAATGCTATGTGAATGCTTGTTACACTATATTATTTGACAATGGGGAAAAAATCTACTTATGTACAGCTCAAGCAAAAAAACATACTTGATACTTCACACTTTACCAGGTTAGATTCCATGATCTAGCATTTCAATCACTGCTTTGTGAACACCATCAGCAACCACTTCTGTTGGGAGTCACCCCAGCTCCAAAGACTAACTTCCCCATCCCCTGAGAGAGCCGTCCAATGGTGAGCCCTGCTGACCCTCATGATCCTTACCCACCAATCAGACTACTAACTTCCCCATCCCCCAAGAAGAACTGTCCAATGGTGAGCCCTGCTGGCTCACATGATCCTTACCCACCTATCAGAAAGCACCCCATGTCAACGATCAAACCGTTAAATCATTAACTGTCATAACTGTCAAACCACCCCGGGCTCTATAAATATGCAGAGCTGTTCCTCAATAAACAGGGCATTTTCTCCAACGATGAGTCTTGCTTGTTCTTTCAACTTCCATCTCCCTCTGCCATACCCAGCTAGGAAAAACCCAAACTATTTAAACTCAAGTATCTATTCCATATTTATATTCATGTAGTTGTACATTACCAAGCCACATGATTTAGTCTCCATTTCATAAATATATATCTTACATGAGAACTTAATACTAATGGAAAATTGATATGGTTTAGATGTAAAGTGTCTCCCTAAAGTTCATGTGCGAGACTTTGGGTTATGAGAACCTTAAGCCAATCAGTGAATTAATCACCCGATAGGGATTAACTGGATTGTAACTGTAGAGAGAAGTAGTGTGTGGCTGGAGGAGGTGGGTTCCTGGGGTCGAGGCTTTGGGGTATATATTTTGTCTTTGTTAAGCAGAGACCGTCCTCTTCCTCTCCCCCCAGCCCTGTCTCTATTCTTCATGGGTGGCCATGTCTTGAGCTTCTTTCTTCCCTCACACCCTTCCACCATGATGTTCAAACTCACCTTCTGCCTAGAGGAACGGAGATGGCCATCTATGAACGGAGACCTCTGAAACCATGATTTCCAAATGAACTTTTTCCCCCTCTACATGTTCTTATCAGGTGTTTGGTCACGATAAATAGTGAAGAAACTGACTGAAGCACCTTGTCTGCGTGGACACCACCCACCACACTCCCTGGCACTGCAATGTCTTCTACAGCCTTCCTTTCCACTTATTTTCTGAATCCCATTCTCTTTTGCCTTATGCATGCAAGAATGGGCCTTCTGGATTTTAACCTCGCTTTTTGCATTTTTAATTCCTTTCTCTACGTGGGGTCCATTCCATCAGAATACAGAGTTAGAATGTTCCTTTCTGAAATGTTTCTTACATCTCCCTCCCTCCACTGCCACGTTCTCTCTCCCCTGCAAAGTAAAACTTTCTGAAAGACTTGTCCATGTGGTGCTCACTTCCTCACGCCCTGTGCTTTGCTCCATCCGTTATGACCAGACTGTAATTCCCACCACTACACTGAAACTGTCTTTCTGGAGGTCTCCAGGGATATCTGTGTTGCCAAATCCAGTGGTCGGTTTGCTGTCTTCATTTTGCTCAGAACACAACAGGATTCAACACAGTTCCCTAGTCTTTAGCAACTAAACGCCATCTCATCTTGGCTTCGGGTGCTTACCCTCCTGCTCTCACTCATCCCTCACGGATCCTCCTGCTTAGTTTCCTCTGTGGGTTGCCTGTTCTCTCCCCAGTCTGGCAACCTTAGGTGCCCCAGAGACTCGTCCTAAGACTCCACAATTCTCTTTCTACACTTTCTCCCAACGTTTTGCCTCCAGTTCAAATCTTAATACTACCTACATACAGATAACTTCCAAACTATTTCCCTGAACTCCAAGTTTGGAAGTTCAGCTCCTCCGTGTGTATCTACACACGGGTCTAAGAGGCATTTCAAGTTTAACGTGATATAAATAAAATCCTTTATCTAAACCTCCGTTCCACAAAACTCTTTCTTGTTCTGACTTCTCCTTGGATTGCTGAAATATACCCTGACTGACCTCCCTGTACTTAACCTTGTCCTCGTATCTCACCAGGGTCCATAGAGCAGCCAGGACTGCTCTTTGCAATCCTAGCATGAAACTTACAGGAGGCCTCCCAGTATAGTAAGACTTTAGTCCCCGGCATCTTACAGTGAGTCCAGTGCTTCACAAGACATGTACCTTCATCTACATTACTTGGTGCCTTCCCGATTTCCATGGAAGCCGAAGTAGGCTTTCTGGCTCTCTTGCTATTCTTTGAATGTGCCAATATCTTTCCTGCCTTAAAAACTTTGCATTTGATTTTTCCTCTAACTGTAATGCTCCAACATTTATTTTTATATATCAGCAAATATTTTAACATTTGTTTGTCAGCTCAGTCATTCTCTTATCATTAAAGTTTTCCTGTCACTCCAACTAGTTGGGTCACCAGTCACTTTTTAGAGCATCACCCTGCACCAATGCTGTTGTTAACACTTGTAATTTGAATAGATTGTGTGTTTGTTAGCTTATTTATGATTTGTCTCTTGCTTCTGAAAATGTAAGAAAAAGTTTCTTGTTCTCTTATCCCCCCAAATCTCCTGTGCCCAAGCCAATGCCTGCCATTGTGTGTACATGCTTGTTGACTGAGTGGACAGTGAATGAATAAATGAATGAATGAATGAATGGATTCTATTTCTAGAAATTGATCTTAACACAAGATAAGCAGTCTACACCTACCAGGATATCTATCACAGTACTATTCAAATAATAAAAAATTGGAAGCAACCTGCTTGACCAACACATGAACTAAGAAAAATAAATAAAAGAACAAAAACAAGAATCAAGTAATAGATTTATAGTTATTGACTTGGAAAAACGTCAAGTAGATATGATTGGCTGAATGAAAAAGGTTGTGTAACAAAACAAAACCTAAAATCTGCACCTACTTACATAAAACTGTGTACATAAAATCATATACACAGTATCTGTACACAGGTACACACTGAATAGAGCCTGGAATTGTCCAAACAGCCACAATGATTATCATAAGACATCTTGGAATGATACTTACTGTTTTCCTACACTTTTCTGAATCATATAAGTTTTCATATGATCATGCATTCTACTCATACTAGCTTTGGCCCATCAAATAGACAATCTTAAGTTTTTTTTTAAAGTAACTTTTTGAAGGAAAAAAAAGGAATATTTCAGTACAAAACAATGCCCCATTTGAATTTCATTGGTCTTTTCCCTCTTTCATGTTTCCTTATTGCTACTTGAAATGTAGAAACACAGCATTGCAAAAATTAAAAAAAAAAGACAAATGCAAAAAAAAATAGGTTAAGCTTTTCAAAGTGCGTTTTAATATAGCATCAAGCATGTTCGCATTTTTATTACTGATTATAATGTTCAACAGCCTGTGACACAACAATTCAGACTTTTTGGCAGACAGACCCCAGTTTCCATTTCTTTCAGTACGAGATGTAGGGTGTGGAAACTTTCTACTTCCTTGGAAACTCCTCTGAAAATGGGTTTTCACTCAATTCAGGCTCTAAGTGTTTAAGAGGTGACTGAATTTCTGAAAGTGGTCTGACTGGTTTAATGCTGCTGGCAACGGCTGTAACTTTCACACTATGTGAAAGGGGGAAAAATCCATATTATTAAAAATTTGCCCTAGATCTCTTTCCCATTTCCCATTTTTTTTCATAAAGAGGCCAAAATATTGGGATAATTTTTCTATGGAAACATTTAGACTCAGTATCAAAATATTTACTTATATGACTACATGTAACACTGAATAATAATGACAATATTAATAACATTACTATTGAGAAGGCATGTCCAAAGAAAAGAAATACCTAAATTCCATGCAGTTTTGTCTTTTATTTGGCCACTAAATTGCCAAATGAGGTACTCATTTTTATTCAACTTCCTGAATGAGGATCAACAGGATGCCTAAATTCTATATGACTTTTATGGAACAAAAATGCTACCTCTATTTAATTCTTTAATTATGAAAATATAATGAATTTCTTCAATGGAAGCAGCCTCTCTGAGTTCCTATCATTCAGCAGTAGGTTGATATTTTAATCCGTTCAGGTTTAAAATACTAGAAACAAATACTAGAAGCTGGATATTTTATCAACAACAGACACTTGTTTCTTACAGTTCTAAAGGCAGAGTCAGTGTCCGGCAAGGGCCCGTTTTCTGGCTCATAGTGAGTGCCTTCTAACTTCTCTTCACATGGTTATTTTAAAATATAAATTTGAATGGGGAAGGGAGAAATGCAAGTTCTCAAACTACAGAATTTGATGTCTTAGACAAAATCCTAAAAATGGGCCACTCTTATGTCTGATCTGTATGTCGCCATTTGCTTTTAGTAATTAACAAGTTCATGTTCTAACTTCCTAGCGAGTCCCTTTGCATCCTCTGCCAATACAATAGAAAAGTGACCATAAAATTTGGGGGCTACTCTCTGTTTCCATAGCTGTCTTTCCCACTGTCAGGAGCAGGGGGTAGGGAAAAGATAGACTGGTAAAAGACCAAAATTATCCTACATGCCCTGGTGTATCTTCAGAAGACCAACTTTAGATTTCCCAAAGCCCCAGTTAGTCACTGATTTCTTTTAAACATTACTGATTCTCAACCATTCCCATGATTTTGATTATCAAATGATCCCTGATACACTGATAACCTCTAAATTTTCAGCTCCATGGATGAACTCGAGGGCCCTGTGGGTACATGCCTTCTTGCAAACTCAGCACAACACAAATTGATTCCATCAGGATCCCCAAATATCTGGTCCTTCATTTGCCTTTTCTGCGTTGGTTGGTATCTATCACTCACTATCTTTCAATGCTGAAAATTGACATTTAAAAGTCATGGTCATCTTTTTCTTTCTTTCTTTACAGGTCTTGAATGGATGATCTGTGAAGTCTAAACTCCAGCTCAGCAACGTGTCTGGAATCTATTCCTATCTTTCTAATCTGAGAGTCATTTTCCCAATCAAGTATCTATTATCTCTTGTTTGGATGTTGGATCGGCAAACCACTGCCCACAGGCCAAACCCAGCCCATCACTGGTCTTTGTAAATCAAATTTTATTGGATTCTCTGTGGCTATTTTCATACCACAAAGTTGGAGTGGAGTAGTTGCAATGAGGATTATGACACATGCATTCTGAAACATTTACTATTTGGTTTGCTAGTTTCATGATCTAAAACATAGTGTTACCCTCCTTGAAATTTATATTGCTTAAGCAATATACTCAGTGGAGAAGAGTTAATGTATATTAACAAAGTAAAGGAAATAAACATAATTACAGTGTTTTAGCCCTGAATGACAACTCTTAGAAACCTTTTTAATGGGGGTTGGGGCTGTGGCTCAGTGGTAGAGTGCTCTCCTAGCACATGTGAGGCACTGGGTTTGATCCTCAGCATCACATAAAATTAAATAAATAAAATAAAGGTACTGTGACTTTTAAAAAAAAACCTTATTATGCCTTTTCTGAATACATATATTCAAACTATTTCTTCCACTAATTGAATCATATTATAGATTCTGTTAATCTGTTTTCTTTCACTATAATGATACACCTGAGACTGGGTACTTTATAAAGAAAAGAGGATTATTTAATTTAAAGTTATGGAGGTATGAGAGGAAGGCACCAGAATCAGCTTGGCACTGTGAGGAGCTCATGGCAGACGGCATCATGGGGAGAATGTGTAAGAGAACAATTGTATTGTGAGAGGGGAAGCCAGAGAGTAAAAAGCATTTTTTTTCATAACTACTCACTTTCACAAGAGGTAACTCAGGGTCCCATGAGAATTACCTTAATCTCTTCTGAGGGCAGCCTCCCCAGGATCCAACCAACTCTTGCTGAGCCCCACCTCTTAAAATTCTCAGCACTACTTGACATCTCCAAACCCAGGACCAAGCTTCCAACACAAGAACCCTTGGGGTCACTCTCAAACTATAGCATATGTATTATTTTTCATAAAGGGAGACATACTTTGGTGGTTTGGGTTTTTTTTTTTTTTTTATCTTATTGAGACAATTGCTAGACAATCTCACTATGTTGTCCAGGCTGGTCTTGAACTCCTGAAATCAAGTGATCCTCCCACCTCCACCTCCTGAGTAACTGGGACCACAGGTATGAACCACCACACCCAACAGAGTGCTGCCTTTTAGTGATAGTCAGTGAAGGCTATTTATTTATAAGTATTTATTTATAAGTATTATTTATTTATAAGTATTTATGTTTATGCAACATACAATATTACAATATTATGAGATCTTTCCAATTTAGATATATTAACATAAACATTGTACACATTTATAGAGTACAATGTGATAATTTGACACATGTATACAATACAAAATGATCAAATCAGGATAATTAGCATTTCTATCTCCATGAATATTTATCATTTCTTTATCCAGGGAAACTTCAAACTCCTCTCTTTTAGTTCCTTATAAAATGCATAAGTTGTCATGAACTATAGAGATCCTATTATGTTGTAGAACCTCAAAACCTATTCCTACTGTAACTATATTTTGATTCCCAGGACACTCTCCTCCTTACCCTTTCTAACCTCTAGTGATCACAGTTCTAATGTCCGCTTCTATGAAATCAACTTTTAAACTTCCAACATAGGAGTGAGAAAATGCAGTGTTTATCTATTTTTGTCTGATGCTTATGCTATGCAGGGTTTTGATACATACTTTCAAGTTGGCTTCTGGATAGATGATAATTTTACATCCCCACTGAGATTGGAATTTGAAGCTAAAACAGATTTTAAACTCCCCCATTCCCATTCTAACCAAAGACAGACATCACTTCTTTTTATGTCATGATAACACAGTACTCTTTTCACCTCTTTTTCTGTGATTAACACCAAAAGAGAATATTTTGTACCATGTTTAATAATCATTTGTATTTCTCATCGTGTGACTTGATGAGGTTAGTATTTTCTACTTGAAGGTTTCATTTAGCACCTTTCTTTTAACTACTTGCTAGTATTTCTAATAAAACTTAATACTCAGCAGCTCTGACATCAGGATTTTAGGTGCAGTTCTTTACTCAAAGACTTATGAACTGAAAAAACAGATTGTCTTATCTGCATACACATGACCTAATAGTAACTGTTAATAAAGCAATAGTAATATTATAAGCACCTTACATATATTAACTTGCTTTCAGCTACACAACAGTCCCAAGAGCTCTTAGTATCCCCATTTAATACATAAGAACACAGAGGCACCAGGAAGTGAAGGGAGCCCAATAGCTAACTCGGGGTCAGCCTCAGTCCTCTTGACATAATGCTGTGCAGCCTCTCACAATGACCATTAAGGCAGAAATGCTGTGTGGGTCTTCAGACTAGAATATTTTAGACAGTTACCCTTAACTTTTGTCGTATTTATGTTTGCAGGACATTTTTTTTAATTTTTTTTTATTAGTTGTTCAAAACATTACAAAGCTCTTGACATATCATATTTCATACATTTGATTCAAATGTAGAAACTTCCTATTAATTCGTAGCTGCCTTTTATATTTATTTCCTTCCTTTACTATTGCATTCAGAAAGAATCACCTGTACGTAATTTACTGATATTTCTTTTACTCGGCCAAAAACGTGTCTTTATTAGATATTGCCGATTGTAGAAAACTCCCTTTTGTCAATTCTAAATCATTACTCACTGAGCTGTCTGACGCATAGTCTTAAAATCACCATCTAATCCTGCAACACAGCTTCCCGAACATCTTTAGTTATATCCCAGCTCGTATGGGGGGAAAGATAATCTTCTCTATTTGTGGTTCAAGATCTTGTAGGATCTAGTTATAATCCACTTTCTAATTCATTCCTCACTGTTTTTTCATTTCAGCTAGAGGAGACCCTCCCAGTTTCCAGAGGCACCTCCTATTTCATATTCTCCTACTGTCTCCGAGTACCTCTTCCATGCATATAGACTGAAAGCCCAAATTGGACACATTATGTGCCCTCCAGAATAATTACCGCCACGTCCCCTGACCTTCAGGAGTCCTTCACTAGAAGTTCTCTCTAGGCTGTTGTCCTATGGTGCATATTATTACATCAATGACACACGATTATAACGCCCACCCCACAATCCCACAGACATTTACAGCCTCCTAAAGGGCAAGGACCAAATCATATTCAGATGTGTTTCCCTCCCAGAGCTCAGCAAATGAGCAAATGGTTGATAAAAATATTAATTAAATCAAAGAGAATGAAAGAATGTTCAGCACTGATTTACCCACTTGTCTGTAACACAGTTTTTCATCTCTCCTATTTCTTCTCTTCTTTATTCACATTCTTTTTGTACCATATGTGAAATCATCTGTTGCGTTATAATGCATTATTCATATCCTAGAGCTTTTCCATGGAATGACTAATTTGAGGAATTTAATATTTGGAAGTTTTCAGCTCTTTTCTCTCTTACTCAATGTTGTAACTAAAATGTGAAAAGTTATTAACTGCAGGACCCTTAATGATAATGGTATTTTATAAATGTGAATAGACTATAGTCTAGACATCCCGGGAAAAATATGCTAAAAAAAAAAAAAACCTAACTTTTCTCAACTAGATCAGTTTTTTTAAAACCCACAGTAACACAGATCGGCATAAATATTTGCAAGTTGAAAATTACACCTCCATGAAAATTCAAAAATAAGAAACTACAATGTGTTTTTCAAGTACCTAACGTCATGCTTGCTTCTCGTATCATATCATCTCTTAACAGAGTTTGTTCCATGATGGGTATAGGAGTTGTATTAAACTTCCTGAATTGAAATGCTCTGGTAAAAATTGTACTTTACAATTAAGATTCAAATGCATTCATATAATGAACTGGAGACTGTCTTACTTGAAAATACGGTTTATGTCTCCCCCCAAAGAGGATTTCCTTTAAAACAAAACATACACAATGGACACACAACAGCTAATTGGAGAGTGCTCTCTTTGTCACAGAACCACATAGGAATACTGAGAAGAACACAACTAAGAGTTCAACTAAGATGAATTTAAAATCATCACTGACAACCATCACCCTTTCCCCACTACAGCAATAGATATTTAAAGCGGTAAGAGTACACAGGGAAAAGTGAGAGCCGAGGGGAGTGTTGTAGTCAGCTTTTCCACTGCTGTGACTTAAAGGACTCAACCAGAACTACTATAGAGAAGGAAATGTTTACCTGGGGGCTCACAGTTTGAGGAGTCTCAATCCACAGACAGCAGACTCCATTCTTTGGGGCTCAAGGTGAGGCTGAACACTATGGAGGAAGAGTGTGGCAGAGGAAGCAGCTCATATGATGATCGGAAAGCAGGGAGCGGTTTCTACTTGCCAGATATAAATATATACCCCAAAGCCATGCCCCCATGCCCCACCTCCTGCAGCCACACCCCACCTGCCTTCAGTTACCATCCAATTAATCCCATCAAGGGATTAGTTCACTGATTGAGTTCTCAATCACTTTTCCTCTGAACCTCTTCCACTATCTCATGCATGAGCTTTTGGGGGACACCTCATCCGCCAACCAGAACAAGGAGTAAGCAGCAGGAATTGACATTTCTATACTGTACTGTGCTGTGATTGACACTCTGCCTCAGGACCCAGACTCCATCATCTAGTGTCCATTCATCCTGTAGCCTTCATGTACCCACATCAGCATGGATCACTTTTCTATTTGCTGCAACATCTTTTGGACTAAAAGTGCCTGAGACAAAATTAAGAGAGAGTTTTTGACCACTGAATGTGAAGTGCAGGAAAGAGGCTGAGAGCTGCAAACACAGTGGGGTTTTCATTGTAAAGGAAAGATTACTCAGGGAGCGAAGCCATAAACCTTGGAGAATCATTACTAGGGTAAATAATTAAAGCCTAATCAAGGAAGTCATAAATGTGTCCAGGGGGATTTCAGAGTTTCAGTGGACCAGCAACTAACATGTATGTTCCATTTTCTTCCTTTGTCAATAAATTTCTATGGCAGTTATCCCTTGCCAGCACTACCATTGTGTGGTGAGTGTGTAGAAAGCAGATAGCTTGTCTTATTAATTCAAAGGTCTTCAGATTGGAAAGAAAAAGTCCACATTAGAGGGTTTATATTCAAAGAACTACAAGGTGCCTCATGCACTTGTACTTAAGGCACTTGGATCTGATTTAGATCATGGGATCCCAGACCATGGACGTGAGCCAGATGCCATCAGGGAGGAGACTTGAGGAGGCCTGGGGAGGATAGAAACTAATTTTGCATGTGAAAGTGGTATGAATTCTGAAATCTTAAGACAGAATATCCACACCAGTACTTCCAATCCAGAGCCAGTACACAAAGAGCCTTTGTAACAACCTCAAGAGTAGAATTTGATGGAAATAATGATACATGACATCTAGTCTAGGTCATAAAAGAATACTCGGCTTCCCTTTGACTTTGTCTGAAAATACTTGCCCTTACAAGCCAGCCACCATGTTGTGAAGGAGTCCAGGCCATGTGAAGAGGCCACAGAGTGTTTCCCAGCCATCAGTCCTGGATAATTTGTCAGTTGACAGCCAGCCTGGATGGCCAGAAATGTAAATGAGCAAGACTGCTCCCTGCAGTAGCTAATTGCCCTTAAAAAGTCATCACTAGACTTACTGCTTTTGAAAAGCTTTTCCTATTCCACACTGGCAGGGATTTTCCTCCTGTGGATCCCTAGCATCTTGTGCCATTTCTAGTAGTCTGAATCCAACTGTCCATCAACGGTTAGCATCTGTCCATCTTCCCCATTCGAGGTCTTGATCTTGATAATAGGATCTGCCCTACTTATCTTAGATGTTCAGCAATTAGTAAAATGAACAGGGCAGGGCGTAGTTAAACAAAGGTAAATGAATATGTTGATCAACAAGGTAATAAATTTAAAGTAGAACTTTGTATAAAAGAGCAGGGATGATTAGTTAAGAGAGAGGTCAGGGAGGAAATCAGCAGACTGTTAAATTTGTTTGTAATGGATACAGAGGCTAAGAGCTCTCTGCAAATAGACATAAACACTAACACTGAAGTGTGTGATGCAGATGAAAGAGGAATTCCAAAATGAACAACTTGGTCTGAAGCCAGAATGACAAAGGACCCAGGCAACGAAAGGACCAAAGTACCTCGACCAGGACCACAGAAGAGATATTCCACAGCAGGAGGGACTCTGAAATATGTTGATGCCAGGGTACCCTTAAAACTCACTGAGGTTTCCAGAGAGCTATTATTCATGTATTTAATTCATCAATGTTTTATTTACCATGTTAAACGTTAATGCTCATCATTTCTAGATATTTATTTATTTATTCAATTTTTAATAAAAAACTAATTATATGTTAATGTTAGTATAAAAAAGGTTTTTCATTATAAATAAATATTAGCTTTGCATATTCGCTTAATGCCTAGCAGAGGAGAGATGGCTGAATTTCCAAGGCTGCTTTTGGATTCCATGTTGTTTATTTTCTCTCATCCTTAGTACTTCTCATCCTTCCCCCTTCTACCTACCATGTCGTGGTCCATTGTTTTGGTTGACACGTGCGAAAAAAAATAAATAAAACATCCACAAAGAGGTGTGTGGATAGGAAAGAAGAATCTTAGTAACAATTTCATATAGTTGTGAATACTTGTCTTTGCTATTTTGCTAAAATTTAACAAGTGAACATTTCCTGAAGGGTAGTTTTGATGTGTAATCTGTTAAATAAATGTTGATTCTCAGTTACGTTAACATCCCTCGGTGCATATTGCACTTGGAATGTCTCATTTAGTCAGCTATGATTTTGTATCAGCATACATTGATTACTTCACTAACTTTTACAGTTTTTCCAAATATTAACAGATTCTATAATTCAATATCGAAACTTCACATAGGTAATACCACCTCTAATTTTAATAGCTAAGTATTTAAGTACTAGGAACAGGTCATTCATGTAATAACAGGCATGGTTTTTTAAAAAATTCTAATTTTGCTCAAAGACCTGAATTTTATCATTAGCAAAACATACTGTCAGTTGTTTCCTGTGATGATATAAAATTGTTTTGTTCATTTTTAAGAAAATATCTCCCAAATACCAAAATCTGAATATCCCCAGTTTATCAGTTACTCTTTCAAGTAAAAAATTGTGTTCTGTGAGAGAAACAAGAAAAGCTAGTCTACCTGATAACTCAATCATTCATGTGCTTCTCTTGAGACATCCATCATACTTCAGAATGTATCAAATATGCTTTATCTGAATTTCCCATTTTAACATGGAGTATTAGAAAGAAAAACAAAGGTGGTCAAATTTGGATTGTAATGAGATTAACCATTATTACTGTTTTATCAACAATTCTTCCTTCCTTCCTTTCTTCTCACTGCAACTGCATGGTGCTGAGATTCCAGGGAGTTCCGGTCCATTTTGGAACCCTTGCCTTGATCTGCAAGGCACCAGCAGTGTAACACATCATTGCTTTTGTAACGCCAAGAAAAATATCAACAGAGCTCAAAAGACAAATATCACTTCTGTATTATGAAAATCGTTTTTACTTTATAAATCCCATGCAAAGTGTCTGGGGGAAATAGTACTTCTCACCCTCCCCCCTTCTACCTAGTGCTCTAGGGAACTCACTTTGAGAACCACCATACTATGTGTACCTAGTCCTCATTAAGGGCTTTAGTTTTACCACTGTAGGGGGGAAAGAGTGAATTTCCGAAATACCACATAGCTATGTCTAGTGCTTGATAATAATCCAATGTACTTTCATTATTTTCAGAGCAACATTCACATGAATCTGTTAGCAGAAATTGACATGTGTATCTCAACTAACTCATTCAATGTAAGTAGTAATATGTCCCAGAAATACAAAAGAGAAACAGGATAGAAAGAAGAAGAAAGTCTAGGACTTTGTAAACAATAAAGAAATTTAATACTGAAAACTTTTTTTCTTTTAGGAAAAATAACCTAGTTATTCTTATGTAGGTATAATCATGCTTATAGTATCTAAGTATGCATGAGGATAAGTCTCATGCATATACATATAGGTATACCTACACTGAAGTTTACATACCAAGTTGTACACAGCTCCTTCCACACGTGAGCTCAGTTCTGTTCTAGTGGACTCTTTCTGGCCTTTATTCAGTTGCAATGTAAAGTGTCTGAGTTGAATTATATTCCACCAAATTCACATGAATTATATTCCTAATTTACAAAACTTCAGAATGTGACTCTGTAGATAAACTTTTTAAAGAGGTCAATAAAGTTAAATTAGGTCATTGGGTGTTCCCTAATCCAATAGTACTAGTGTACTCCTAAGAAGAGATTAGGGTAGATACATAGAGAAAAGACCACAAGAAGACAGAGAAAGAAGGCAGCCAACTACAAACCAAAGAGAAAGATCTCAGGAAAAAAAAAAAAATCAACTCCTCTGACAGCTTGATCTCAGATTTCTAGCCTCCAGAATTGAGAGAAAATAAATCATAGTTAAAGTCATCCAGTCTAGGGTATTTGGTATGTCAACTCTAGCAAACACAGTATCCTTCAAATCAGCTAAGTAAAAATGGTTAAATGAACAGACCAAATAGATTTCACTATGCTCTTTGTGTTCTCATTAAGAAAGCCAACGATGCTCACCATCCAGTGGACTTTCAAACTCTGAAACTTCCAAATTCCAAACTCCAGTTGGAAATTCTCCAGCATGGAAACCTCTTCTTTGGGGGGAAGCAAGTCGTTCTCATACATATCATTACCCCAGGAACTCTATTCTGTTCAACCATGAGGGAAAATTTTATCCAGAAACATGCTATGGCTTTCTATCTTTTATAGTTTCTCTTCTATCTACCATGTTATCTAAATCATTTATTTTTAATGAACCAATTAGTGTAAACATGCTCTGCACCACTAGTCATCAACTTGTAGACTCATTTACCTTCTTACTCAATGAACAGTTGGACAGACACATCTTGACAACAAATTAGAAGTACAGAATTATTTATAGCCTAGCAATATACATTTACACAATACCCTCAGGGAGCTTACGATCCATTAAGGGAGGCACACAAGATGGAAGCATAAACATCCGTGTTGTTGATAATATGTCGGGTACTTATATTCTATGAAGGAAAATAAACTGTGTATATGATGAAAGTTCTGGGTTGAATAAACAGCAATTTATGTATCAATGAATTTCTCCCATGCTTCTTCTCACCAGGCAAATTTGGAAGTATGAGCTCAGAGAAA
Organism: Urocitellus parryii; assembly: GCF_045843805.1. Lineage (NCBI taxonomy): Eukaryota > Metazoa > Chordata > Mammalia > Rodentia > Sciuridae > Urocitellus > Urocitellus parryii. The sequence goes on along the minus strand of NC_135537.1, from coordinate 173,733,730 downwards.
GTGGAAGATAATAACACATCAGGTTCTCCTAAGTGAGAAGCATGGATTTATCTAGAGAGGCCTCTCTGATAGAAGAGTCAAATTCAATCTGAAAGTGAAGGTACAGGTCTCTCTATAAGAATTGCATTCCAAAGAGAAGAAAAATACAAAGGCCCTGAGGTGGGATTTGCAAAGACAGTCCTGTATGCCTGGAATACAGTATGTAAAGAGAAGAACTAGAGAAAGGTTAAGAAGTTGGGAGATGCCCTGGAGGTTATTCTGAGGAACACGTGACTTTTATTCTCAGTGAGAGAGGAAATCATAATGCAGAAGAATCATCTAACCTAGCCTTTTATTAGGGCTCCATGACTGCTGATCAAAGAACTGACCTGAGCTGAAGCTAGATAGAGTTGTCTTGAATCTTTTTGAAAACACATTCCTGATGTCCTTCTTTTAAAACTGTGATAGATGTATTTATACCATCTATCAAAATACTACACAGTACCCTCTAAACGTATAGACTATTCATCAATTTAAAAATATAAAACTTGCAACATTCAAAAAATAATTCTGATGCCATCAGTGTCTACAAAAAGCTTTCAGTAAGATAGGAATAAGGATTCTAAAGAATGTGATAATGAAGGAAGTGGACAAGGGAGGCTGGCCATTTCCCTTATCTCCAATTTTCAGGTGAGAAGCAAAGCAGAGGGAAGTTGGTTGGAAAGTAAACTAATGCATTCATAAATATTTAGATAAATCCACCTTCATGGCAGGCAGGCAGTCTATTCTATACATCCCTTGAACTATAGGTACAGTATAGTCCTCCTTTGCATGCTGGCCTGCCCCATTGGGGAGTGTATGGGTAAAAAAAATTCCAAAATCTCTCCATTGAGTCTTTTGGCCTCTTTCAGAAGTAGGTTCTGGGTATGTGACAAAGAGCAAAGCCAAGGTTGACTCCCACAACCAGGGCTATTATAGAGAGCAGAGCACCAAGAATGTATTTTCTCCTGATAGAATAAATATTGGAGGACTCCCATCAAAGACTACCTAAAAGTCTGCCTAAAACTCTCACACACTATTTTCTTGAACTGCCTTCCAATCCTCTAGACCTAGAGGTTTGCACCGACTCCTGCCCCACACTGTCTATCCCACTCACCCAGCTGATGGGCCCTGCAAGAAGCATCAGCCAGTGAAAGGCTGAGGAGTTTGTTGGATGAGGGCGAAACCTTGCATCTGATAGCTTCCAATAACCAGAATGCGTTCTTAAAAGCAGCAATTGTCAAATTAAGCGGTGTTTGGTAGAAAAATCTTCCAGCTTTTTAAAAAATACGGACTCTCTTTTTCCAACTGTGAATCAAGACATGTATAAACAGGATGATGGATAATGGTTGCCAACTTGACTGGGTTAAGAGATATCCAGATAAAACATTGTTTCTGGCTGTTTGTGAGGTGTTTCCAGAAAAGATTAGCATTTGAATCAGTAGGCCAAGTAAAAAAAAAAAAAAAAGATTTGCCTTCTATCTATCTGGCACAGGGGCAAAGGCCTACACCCCCAGCTCCTCAGAAGCCGAGGCAGGAGGATCATCAGTTCAAAGCCAGCCTGGGAAAATGTATGATAAAAGGGTTGGGGATGTGACTCAGCGGTAACGCACTTGCCTAGCATGGTTGAGGCCCCGGGGTTCAATGCCCAATAGAGAAAAAAGAAAAACGTTGTCCTCAACAATATGGATGACTACCATGCAGTCTATTGAGAGCTCAAATAGATAAAAAAAATAAAAGCAGAGGGAAAGATAAGAAATGCCGTCTCTCTCCTCTTCAGCTGGGCCTCCACTTTTTCTTGCCCTCAGTCACCAGATCTTCATTCACTCGGGCCTAGAGATTCTGGGACTTACTTCCTTGGCCCCGCTCACTCTTGGCCTTTGACTTTGGATTAAAACTTACACTATTGGCTTCCTGGTTCTCAGGCTGAATCTCCCTGGCTCCTTTGCTTCAGATGGAATTACACCAGTGGCTTTCACAGGTTTTCAGCTTTCCGATGACTACCAAGACTCCATAATTGTGTGAATCAATTCCCATGATAAATCTCCCTCTGATATAGACACATATAGCCTATCAGTTCTGTTTTTCTGGAGAACCATGACTAATACAAGCAATAACAAGCACAAATTGCTTCACACTTTACCTCTGAGTAAACTTCTTTATGTAACAAAAGCCTGACTAACAGGATAGTTAAACAAATAATTCTTTTTCCCATAGGAAATATCTAAAATTCTTCTGACCCCAAAGAAAGAAATCTTAAATTGGATGTGATTTAAATAACAGATTTTATGAGATGAGTCATGTTTTTCTAGTGAGAAAAAGTAAACTTACCCATTACTACTTTGGTGCATCTTCTTTACAGGAAGGTGTTGCTTATTTTGTTTCCCCTGGTATCTTTCCATACAACGGCCAGCGCCATTTACAACGTCAAGAGCTGACTTTACTAATGCAAGTCACACTTAGTAGCATCACTTGTATGTACAATGTTTCTCATTTTCCCTAACTTATAGAAAATAAGGGGGGGATGCTGTTAGCCAGAAATTATAATCAAATTTCAGATGATTTTTTCTCTGTAAGAAGCAAATGTTAAAATTAAGGCAAAGAATATTCTGAAATCGGTTGGTGACATTACATGATGAGGGGATTGCAGCTTTGTATTGTCATATGCATAGATTCAGATTCATACTTTATTGCAGGAGTAGCTAGAGACAGACAGGCAGTACTTTAGTCCTCAGAAATAGTTTTTCTTCCATTACACTTGGCAATCTCATCCATTTTCTTTTTAGCAAATGCTGCTAAGTTGTCACAGTTAGCACTTGATCATGCCATTGATTCTAGAATCAAGGAATCCAAAATTTACTATAACATTCTCCTTCTTCAGCACCATTTCCTTAACATTTGTTACACCCAAAGGCACTGGATGGTGGTAGAGAAGTATCCATTCCTCACAAAGTCAGAAGAATCGTCCTTCCTGGCTAACTCCCTGTCCAGCTCTTTCATGGGATTGTTTCTTCAAGATGCATGAACTAACAACATACAGTCAAACCAACCTCAGCCCTGCCTTCCAGGAGCATCTATTCCATTTCTTTGTTCAACAAACACGAAGCACTTTTTGTATGCTAAGCAATTTCCTGAACCTTGAGGACGAGATGGTACACAAGACATAAATTTGCTACCCTTGCAGAATTGTTGGGAAGATGGAATACCCACAAGTAAAAATGAACAAATAATGTAATTCCAACTGGTGATGTGTGATATAACAAATGTAAAACAGGATCCTGAAACAGAAAAATCTTTGGCGAAAAAATGGTGAAATGTGAGTAAAATCTTCATTTTAGCTAATAGAATTCAGTTTGTGACCATTTTATGATGGTGATGCAGGAGGTTAGCATTAGGTGAAGTGGGATAAGAGGTTCAGGGGTGGGGGACCTTTTTGTATTATTTTTCCAACTTTTCTCCAAGTCTAAAACCAGTTCAAAATGGAAATGGGAAAAAAAATAAACAAACCAGAATAAGATAAGAAGAAAAAGGAGTAACCTGAAGGGGAAGTTTAAAGTAGGATGGCCAGAGACCACTCTATAGAGATCACACGTACATGGGCGTCTACACACAAAGATTGAGGAGGACAGAGTTCCAACGAGAAAGAAGAGCCTGAGCAATCACTGAGAGGTAAGAGTGAGCTTTGCAGATTGAAGAAAGAGAAGTAGGTCACTCTTGCAGGAGTCAAGGGAACAAGCAGGGAACTAGTCATAAACTGGGCAAATGATCCTTTCTGGCCAGCATACACTGAACCAAATAGGCTATTGGTGCTGAAAGCCACCAGAAGTTTTCAAGGAAGGGAATAACATAGCATGATTTAAATCAGATGGGGGTAGAATGGAGGGAAACTAGAGAAGAAACCAGGAAATTTGGTGGAGGGGTAATGCAAAATTCCACATGTTACTTGGAGAGAAGTTCCGACCAAGGGTTCTGGGGCGGACGGAGTGAATTCTCAGGGTCAGTGTTGACGGAAGAGGCTGCAGGACTTACTGAGTGTTCGGATGTTGGGTCTGAAGAATAGGGAGGAGATAAGTCTGACTGCCCTAGATATCTGGCTTGACCTCTACTGTGTGAAACCTGGCACATAGTGGGCACTTTCAAGTACAATCTAAAAGGTGTGTTTGCTTTATGTTCAATACTATAGAACACGGAAGAAGAGAGCACAACAGTACATTGGTTTGGCGATAAATATTGTGTTTCCTTTTCCATCCTATGATAATTACATAATCAAATTACATAGACTACAAACTCCCCTACATCATAAAACTTACACAGTTTACCAATCGGCTTTCCCAACAATCTGATTCTCACACCACCCCTACCATAAAGTGGGGCTTGACACTTCCTCATGTGCACTATAAAGAGTCCATTCCCACCAGACATCACAGGTAATACAGAGTGGAGTTACGATTTTAAAGAGAAAGTGGAGAAGAAAGTTCGTGTTATAAATTGCACCTCAGCAAAAGCCCTCTACTCTACTTCGTTGTGAAATAAGTGTTCCTTGCCAAGTCTTTTCTGCCCCATAACTGAATGTCTTTCTTCTCCCTTTTCTTTGTAAAATATTCTCTCTGCTCCACTTTGCCAAGAAATTTTACTCTATCTCTAGAAGTGCCCAGTCCACTCAGAGAAGAAAACACCCTTCATTAATCAGACCACCCTTCCTGGAGAAAATCAGGGTGGCCACAGGATTTCTGGAGCCTGCTTTTTGAGAGTCCCGCTCAGCCACAGCCGCTTATCAAAGTGTTCCTTTCTACTTCCTAGGACATTGTTCCTTAGGGGAATTCTAATAGACAGTTATTATTGTCACAATATGGTGCCCAAATAACTCTGCTGGACCATGAAGGAGGGTGGAATGTCCCAACTTTCTTAACCAAAGAGTCCAGGTTTATATACAGACATCAAAGGAATATTCACATTTTTTTTTGTTTTACTTTCCAACATAATTGTATGCTAGGAGAGATATTCTCTAATTGATCATCATTATATTCTACACTGCAGGTAGTCTGCGACATAGTCCATGTTCTTGTACAGGGGCTCTCAATGCATTTTTCGACTTGTATAAGATCAGAACTCATTAAGGAATGTTTTTTCTTTCTACAAGATCTCAGTGAAAGTGGCGACGGCATGGGCATATGTGGGCTACCTTGAGCCATAAGGGAGCTGAATTCTGGAGTGAAAAGCGCAAGACAAACTACATCTGCCACATGAAGAAAGCACCAACAGGACCACAAATAGCTCTCACCCTTCCCGTGAGTCAGACACCATGCTCCGAACTCCAAGTGTCTTCTCCAATCATCCCAACAACCCTAGGAGGCTGAGGCTCTCTATCCAAATGCTGTTATCATCCTTCAATTAGATGAGGAATGAGGGTTTTCCTGAGTGCCTGTGAAAGGGATAGGAAGTCAAGTCGGCAGGGAAGGATTTTAAAGAAAGAAACAAAAGACAAATATAAACACTGCCAGAAAACATTTAGGACTAATAAATGAAGTCAGCAAAGTATCAGGATATAAAATCAATACCTAGAAATCAAATGCATTTCTATACCTCAGTGATGAATTCACTGCAAGAGAAATTGGGAAAACTACCCTATTCACAATAGCCTCAAAAAAATAAATAAATAAAGTAAAATACTTGGGAATCAACCTAACAAAAGAAGTGAAAAAAAAACTTTTACAATGAAAACTACAGAACACTTAAGAAAGAAATTGAAGAAGACCTTAGAAAATGGAAAAACCTCCCATGCTCTTTGATAGGCAGAATTCATATTGTCAAAATGGCCATACTACCAAAAACATTATACAGATTTAATGCAATTCCCATTAAAATCCCAATGACTTTCTTCATAGAACTAGAAAAGGCAATCATGAAATTCATTTGGAAAGAAAAGTTACCCAGCATAGCCTGAGAAATACTTAGCAAGAAGAGTGAAGCAACAGGTGTCACAATACCGAAACAAACTATACTACAGAGCCATAGTAACAAAAACAGAAAGGAATTGGCACCAAAAAAGACACATAGACCAATGATACAGAAGAGATGACGCAGAGACAAATCTACATAAATACAGTTATCTCATACTAGACAAAGCCACCAAAAACATTCATTAGACAAAGGATAGCCTCTGCAAAAAAATGGTGCTGGGGAAAATGGAAATCCATAGGTAAAGCAAACTGAATTTAAACACCTATCTCTCACCCTGCACAAAACTCAACTCAAAGTGGACCAAAGACTTAGGTACTAGAACAGAGACCCTGCACCTAGTAGAAGGAAAAATAGGCTCAAGTCTTCACCATGTCAGCTTAGGACTTGACTTCCTTAACCAGAATCCTAAAGTGAAGAAAAATCAAGAATCATGTATAACTGATTAGAACTAATAAAAAAATCAAGAATAAATGGGATGGGCTCAAACTAAAAAGTTTCTTCTCAGCAAAGGAAACAATAATGTTAAGAAAGAACCTACAGAATTGGAGAAAATCTTTATCCCTTGCACCCAGACAGAGCATTAATCTCCCGGATACATAAAGAGCTCAAAAATCTTAACACCCAATAACCAAATCAATAAGTGGGCTAAGGAACTGAAAAGACACTTCACAGAAGAAGAAATATAATTGATCAAAAAATATATATAAAAAAAGTTCATCATCTCTAGCAATTAGAGAAATGCAAATCAAAACTACTCTAAGATTTCATCTTGCACCAGTCAGAATGGCAATCATCAAGAATACGAGCAATGATATATATATTGGTGAGGACATGGGGGAGAAGCCACACTCATACATTGCTGCTGGAACTGCAAATTGGTGTGACCACTCTGGAAAGCAGTATGGAGATTCCTCAGAAAACTTGAAATGGAACCACCATTTGACCCAGCTATCCCATTCCTCAGTTTATACCTAATGGACTTAAAATCAGCATACTACAGTGACACAGCCACATCAAGGTTTATAGCTGTTCAATTCACAGTAGCTAAACTATGGAGTCAACCTAGATGCACTTCAAAAGATGAATAGTTAAAGAAAATATGGTTTACATGCACAATGAAATCAGTTGTAAGGGGAATGAAATTATGGCATTTGCTGGTAAATGGATGGAGCTGGAGAATAACATGCTAAGTGAAATGAGCCAATCCCCAGAAACCCAAAGCCCAAATGTTTGCTCTAATATGTGGATGCTAATTCACAGTAGGGGGACAGCTAGGGAAGAACAGAAGTGCTTTGGATTAGGCAGAGAGGAGTGAAGGGAGGTGAGGTGATATGTGGGTAGGAAGAATAGTAGAATGAATAGGACATTAATACCCCATGTGTATATATGACTACCCAACCTGTGTGATCCTACACCATGTAAAACAAGAAGAATGAGAAATTATACTGCATTTATGCATGATGTATCAGACTGCATTCTTCTGTCATGCATAATTAATTAGAACAAAATGTAAAAAAAATACTTGCAGCCAAAAATAAATAACATTTAGAGTTGGGAGGCTCAATGTGTGGAATTCTACTAGAGCTAGAGATACTGAGGAAGAAGAGGTTCCTCATAATATTTCTGAATACTGTGTTGGGTTAGTAGCCACATGGGAGAATTGACAACAGAGACATCCTAGAGAAACCAGATGAAAAAAAATGGATCCTGATGACATCTTTTGAGCCTAAATTAAGTGATGTAATGAGGAGGTCTCAGCTCTGTACAAATAATCCCTTTTGGTTTAAACTCCCTGATATAGACTTTTCTATCACTTGTGAGGAAAAGAAACCAAGAGTTCAGGATTCCCAAGGTGGCCTCCTGAAAAGCCAGTTATCTCTGTAGTCACAGTGAGTACAGGTATGTCCTACAGTCACCTGTATTGGAATGAGGTCATTTGCAATCAATGACTCCAGGAACCTCAAAAAAGGGATGTCTTGGAAATGGAAAATCCTTGAAGGGCATTATAAAGCCATTAAAGACGAATTTTGCCTGACTCAAATGTTTCTGTGGAGCCAACTCTGTGTGATAATTTAATCCAAACTGTTGAGGGAAATCATTACTATAAAAAAATTCTTAATAGCAAATGGTGACTATGTGACATCATAAGATCTGGTCCTGTCTGTTTAATGGGCTCATGGCCCAAATGAATCAAATAATTGGAGCAAGTCCCTACATTCGCTGAAAAACCACTGAACTTGAAAAATTATACCTCCCAAGTACAGTATAACTGGATTTGCAAACATTTGAAACACCCTAGCATAAACAGTATTAATTGCTGACAGTGTCCATTCTAAATAAAGGCATTATTAAAGCATTAGAATCTCAGAAAAGTCAAAAGCATTTCATTATATTTGTGGTCTGAGGTAAGCGATTTGAAATAGCATCTTGGCAATGAAATAGAAAATCAGTAAAACACTGATCCCAAGAAGCACAGTGCTGTGACAAGACAGCATACGTGGAACAAGAAAAAGCTGGAACATAGGCTATAAAAGAAAAAGTGGCTCAACTTGAGGACATTTCCTGTTACAGATGTCGAAACAAAATTGCAGTGTGGTACATTGTCTCCAAAATGGCGGTCATGAATTCCTTCCCTTCCTCTACTTACATGCTGTACCACCTCAGGTCTGTTCCATCCATCTCCTTGCATCTGCTCAGGCCTCAGTGACTGGTTTTTTCCAGTAGAATAAGGTAGAAGTGACATTGCAGGATGTCTGAGAGTAGGTCATAAGAAGTCTTGCTGTTTCCACCAGGGCTGTCAGTCCTCTCTCCAGTGGAAGGATCTTTCTGGGGGAAGTGAGGCACCATTTAAATCTACCTACCAGACACTACCATGTTGTGAGAAAGCTCCAGCCAGCTGTGTAAAAGTCACACGGAGGAGACCAGGAGAGGGAAGGAGAAGGGAAGAAAAGGGAAGAAGAAGGAGAGAGGGAGAGAAGGAGAGAAGTGAAGGGGGAAGACCTGTCTGAGCAGCCCTACACATTCCATCCCAAGCTCCAGATAAAGAAGTCAGATGACATCTTGGACAATCAAGCCCAGAAGATATTCTATGGAGAACTAAGAAAGCAACCTACAGCCCATACCAAGGTCCCAGGCTAACCACCCCAGCAACCCTAGCCCTTACAGCCACCTACCTGAGTTCCCACTCATCATGGAGCAGAGATCAACAATCCTGCTGTGTCCTGAGACACAAAATGGTGAGCATGATACAGTGATGGATGTTTCATGCCACTAAGGCTTTCAGTGATTTGCTCTGCAGTATTAGAGAGCTAGAAAGAGCAACTGCAATCCAAAGTGTGTGTGTGTGTGTGTCTGTCTGTCTCTCTCTCTCTCTCTCTCTCTCTCTCTCTCTCTCTCATATATATATATATATATTGTCTGAAATGAGTGGTTTCAAAATGAATAGGGTATCAGCAACCCAAATCTGCAACAGAAAGTAGGATATCTATGTTTTGCAGACAAAGTGAAAACTGAAGAATCAGGCTTTTTCAATTGTCATATTGTGCAGAAGAGCACATAGTTTTATTTCCTAGAACATTTGAAGGGATAAACAAATAGAAGCAATACCTGTAAAGTCCATCTCTGAGACCCAGTCTGGAAATGTTGAAGATAATCAGAATCATGCGATCGGCAATTGATCATTTAAGGAACAAAAGCCTCTCACCATCTGTTTTAGTTAATTTGGTCAACTTCACACATCTGAGATGAAGCAGTTTTGCCAACACAGACTGTGTTTCTGATTTTCTAAACTTATACTACCTTTGACCTTTATGATTAAAATCTAATTAAAAATGTGGTTATTTTTAAAAGGTAGAGATGGTGTAATTGTCTCAACTATTGAAGTTATGACTAATGGCTAACCTTCTTAACTGGCTGATTCACTGCCATGCCTTTCATTTCAACCTTTTTCAAAGTCAAGTCCAAGAAATTCAGATTGCAAAACAAATTCTGCTGAAAAAAAAATGCAATTCACTTTCATTGCACGATCAAAACAATTTGAAAGATTTTTACAGATAACGCACGTCTAACCGACTAGAATTTTGAACTAACAATATTTGACTCAATTATTCAACATTTTAAGTTATATTAGTTATACAATAAATAGATTTTGGTGACTGCTATGTACCCATCCGAATTCTACATGTCATGAAGGAATATAAAAAATTATAAAGCATGACCCATAACTGCAATCCAGTTGGGTAAAATAAAACTGTTAATACCAATACACTGTCAACCTAAGAGAAATCTGCTTCTTTCCAGGAACAGAACTTATCCAAAGATGGAAGAACAAAGTCCTAAATGCAGATGGCAATCGTCAAATTCACTAAAGACCATAAGTATTTTTCCAGTCTTCCACCTGGATACTGGGTAAAACTTCCCTGCAAGGTGCAGAAGAATTCTTAGCATTTTTTAAATAAATACCTCTCTGCTGCTACCCTGAATCATAAAATCACCTGCATGAATAACAACCACCACAGATATTCCAACATTTCAGATTTCATGGTGAGACTTTAGATGTGGGGCTCCTGTTTGGACCCTCCATGTCCTCTGTCCATGGTCCTCAGTTTAAATTTCACATCTGCTCTGAAGAGTCAGCAAGCTCTCTTATCAGTCTTGGTTTCTATCTCCCCCAAGGGGGGATTCAATATTTCTTTGATGTATTTCCCAGGGAGTCTCCAAAGTTAATTATTTTATGCCACATAACTATATTAGAAGTGAGATCGATGCAAATGTGCCATGAAAATTTGGAAAAGCACTTCACAGCCACACTTACATAAAGCATTGGCAAATGCAGTTTTACTTACTGAAAATATGTGAAACATTTAAAAATGAATAAGCATATACGAAGTGTATTTGGCTTCAAAAAAGAATCAGGAAAGATTGTGTATTATTTCTTCAAATAATGTTTTCATTTTAAGTGTAAACGCTTTCAGGAAAAAAATTAAGTGGGGGTCAAAGTAAAACAGATAAATTAGTATTGCTTTGATGTCCTTTGAAATGCCATCTACTTTGTCTCCAATCCCTTTGCTCCGGAGATCTATGCACAGAAATCCAATGTAACAGTGTAATCCCCAGAACTGCCCAAACCACCCTGGACCCCTGACAACACCACACTTTCACACCACACACACACACACACACAAACACATACATGCTGAAATAATTCTTTTTCTTTTCAAATAACCAGAAAGATTCCTCTCTCCGGAGAAAGAAGATTGACAGGTTAAGAATGTCAAAAGTCTGTGCTGAATGTCTTTGTTATTTATTTTTTATGCAAGTACTTACAGAGTATGTCAGGATTAAATGTTCCAAAGTCAAGATCACCTCTCTCTATCCACAAAAAAAGGAAATGAGGACTTGAATCCTTTAACAGCATCTATAAACTTACAGAAAAGTTACTTGATGTTTTTCTCATTTTTCTGATCCCAAATTTTGCAATGTAGACTCTAGGTTTATGGAAGAAAGCTCATGTTTTGAAACTGTACCCCCACCTTACACATTTAGTCCCCTCATGCAGACACTGGGTGGAGTGAAAACATTTTATCTGAAGCACAGGATTTTAATTCTTTGACTTGATTCGAAATATATTTCCCTCTTGCTTTCCCCTTACTTCCCTTTCACCCTCTGGCTACATCAAAATATCAACAGTCCAATCTTTCTTTATTCTGGACAAGCACAGATCAAGTGTACCTATCCATCATCCCACACCTGCAAGTTTACCCGTCCTCTCTTCCCTCACCTGGGTAAAGAACCAAATTAAGGTTCATGAGCATCGTTGATCACTCTTTGTATGGCTCTCCTGTCTTGTGTACCTCAGACTAGCTATGCCATGATATCTGAGATGTTTTTCTTCTTCAAAGTTAAACTGGGTCTTTTAAAAGAAACTGATCTTTGTAGGAAAAAAAAAAATCAGCGGTCCCCAGAATGGGTAAACATTCCAGAGAGGTTCTTGTTTTTCCCCCAACAGGTCTGCCCATCCCTACAAACTGCATTCTTGTCAGCATAGTCCCAAAGTGAGTCACAACAACAAAGAAAACAGAGTTTCCCAACGTGACACGGGAAGAATTTTTTTATTTGAATTTGCATGTTGTTTGTATTTTTAAACAGGAAACTAGAAGAAAGGGGTTTCACTCTCACCGAGCATATCCAGTCATGAGTTCCTTTTAAGCCTTGCTTTTTGCCCAATTCCCCTTAGCGGTGAATATTTGGAATGGGGGGACTATGACTCAATTTCCCTTCCTTTCATCTCTTTCTGCTTTCATCCATCTTTTCCAACATGCCACGAGTGGCTTCTTTGCCAGTGTTAATTCCAGACTTCAGTTCTAACCACATCACTCCACCAATCCCTCCCCATCTTGGGAAGCCCAAGTTTCCATCTTGCCAAAGCTCTTCATAACCCTTCCTCATTCTCGGCTCACACCACCCTCTCTGGTACTTCCCTGCACGTTACTGCCTCAGCTAACCTCTCTGTGTGCCCCCCACCTCCCTCTCTCTCTTTCTGTGTGTCTCACTTAAAACAATATATATTTTTTTAAAAAGGGTCTCGTTGCTTTCTCCTTCGATATGTGCTCACCAGGTCTATAAATATAAATAACTATTCCACATTTCACCTAGAATCACTCTTAGAAGGATGCCTTTGCCCTCAATCACCATAGTTTGCACCCTATTCACTGTAACATTCTGCCATTTATATCTCGGCATCCTAAAAATCCTTGAATTAAAATAGGAGTCAGTCATGTTTGCCTTGTTTCTGCCAGCTTTATTAACAATCATGCTTCCTTGAGCCAAGGATAATGAGAGCTCTGATCCTTGTTTGGTCCTGCCCTGCTGCCAAGATGCATGATGAATGCATTTGACATATTATGGCAAGGCGTGGCTGTGATGTAGCCAGGAGAGAATGGGGTAAGCTGGTCAGACAGACGTGTGGGTGAAGGAGGGAATAGATGGTAGAAAGAGAGGCAGGGGAACAGCATGATGCCCAAATCCAAAATTCTCATCATTTCCAGTCTCGTTTCAGTCAAGTGATCCATATGAGAGTTGTGTGGTGAAACAGGAAGGTATATCCCAACATGTCGGGAATCCTGGTGAGTTATCAGGCCCTGAGCTCGGTTAGTGCAAGAGAGGAACTACAGCATTGAGTAGAATGGAGGAAAATCCAGGTCACTCCAAACAGAAAACTTGAGGAAGCCTCATAGGTCATGTTAGGGTGTGTGGGATTGGAACTGACATTTATTTAAATAGTTCTTGGACCAGTATTAGTCAGGGATATAGATGGAGACCGGCCCTAAGTCTCTCTCTCTTTTTTTTTTTTTTTCTTCTTGGAACTAAGAAACAGAGGGAAGAAAAGCGAGAGTAAAAGTAGTCAGTGGCTGTTCCAAATTCCTTCCACGATGGGAGGACTGTTTTTGCCCTCTGGAAGTAATTGTGATGAAGGTGTTGTATTCCTACACTTCCATTTCTCAAATCTGTAAAGTGGAGGCTACAGTGTTTGCCCTTTCACCAAGCTGGATCGTTTTGAAATTCAAATGCAACGGATGAGAAAGGCCACTGAAAGGCAGAAGATAAATTATTATTGTTGCTATTGTTTTCTCTATTTGGGATTGAAAGTTTCCATTAGTTCAGTCTACAAGTTAACATACCACCAAACATTATTGCATAAGACTTTAAAGGACAATCAATTTGACAGGGCTTATTTTTAAAGCTACTTTTGGAAGATTAGGCTAGCGTGCTTAAGACCTCTGTGATATTGTAGGAGAGGTACAGTTACCACAATAAAAACACTGGGTCCCATGTGCCAGACAATGTGCACATTTCTTTCAAATCCTCACAAAAGCCCTGGTCTGTAGTTATTTTAATATGTGGTTTTCAAGATCAAAAGGTCATTTTAATCATTACAGTCCATTTCATAGATAATGCTGTGCCCACTAACACAAGTCCTCTCAAAATTCCATTTTTTAATTTTTTATGGAAAACTTTTTTAAAAGAAATGCTTCACAGAAATGCAAAATGGAAAAATGGAACTGAACCTTCAGGAGGGATGATGGGATAGAGAGATCCCTACTTACCTGTCTTCCCCAGACCCTGCACCCCACTAACACTATATCCCCAGAACACCTCCATGGGTCCCTTGGAGCTCCCAATATAGAGTTTGGAAATACGTATTTCACTCTGCATTCTTTTCCATTTTCAATGTAATCTGTCCACCAAAGACTGAAATATAATTGCATTCCTTCTGAGTAGGAGGGTCACATGTTTTAAGGAGCTAAAGTGCTCTTTAGCTAGCACTGCAGCACTGGGTTAGAATAATCATGCTCCTTTCTATGTCGGCTTCAGTGGCACTCTCTGCAGGTCACGCAAGAAGATTTGCTGGGTACCTGTCATAGGCAAAGCACAGAATGAGGCTGATTATTGCTCTCGGGCATCTCCTATGAAATGAGTGAAAGAGGACAAAACCGATGTGTGGTATAGTTAAAAGAGCCGAGTCCAGTAATTCCAGCCCTGGTTGGCACTGACCGGCTGTCTATCTGTAGGAAAGTTACCACTATGCGGAGACCTAGTTTTCTCTTGTGAAATAAGGTTGTTGGACCACGTATTCTCCAAGGATTTTCCAACCTCCAGAGGCCCCTATGTCTCAGAAGAACCTCTCCAGCCTCACTTAACTATGCTCCTCAACCCAATCCTCTGTTCCAGCCACAGTGCACTCATGCCTACACTGGTTTTGTTCTTTCTTCTCCCTGATCTGTTATACGCATCCCTGCCTATTGTATGCTGAGAAAAACTTAATGAAGGTCTGAGTGAAAATGCTTCTCAGTTCCCATGATGTAAATATCACTGCTGTAGCCAACGTCCAGCCATCTGAGAGAGATCACTAACGGCAGAGTTCACATCATTAATAGTATTCACACCTCCTGTAAATGATAGGCATAAGTAACCTCAAGAGCATAGCTCATAGTAAACTGTAGCAAAATAATTAGAAAATAACAAGTTTTGAGTATTTTTTTTTACCTTTAACATCATCTATGGAACTGCATAAAATTTAACTTTTAATACTGACTGTGCTAATCAACTTTTCTATTATACCCGAGATGATCAGTCCAGTAATAGAAATGGCTTATTTTGGCTCATGGTTTCCAGGTTCTAGTCTATGATCTATACTTTTATACCTGTGGCTCCACATCATGGCAGGAGCTCATGGAGGAAAAAAATAATTCATTCATTCATGGCCTTTGAGGAAAAAAAAAAAAAAAAGAGAGAGAGAGAGAGAAGCAGAAAGAGACTGAGATCCCACTCTACCCTTTAAGGGAACCTTGCCAATGAGCTAAAGTTCTCCTCCTAGGCCCACCGCTGAGAGTGTCCACCACCTCCCATTAGCAAGCTGGGGAGCAAGACCTTAATCCATGGGTCTCCATGAGATATTCCAGACCCAAACCACTGCACTCACATATTCTCTCTCTCCTATATTCTCTTCTCTCCTCTACTCTCTTCTACCCCTTCCTTCCCTTCATTTTCCTTTGATTTGCTTCCTTCTGGGTTCTGTTCAGTGACCTATTCCAAGCCTTAACTCAAGTCCAGTGTTTCTATACAAAATGGTGATATAAAGTCAGGACTATTAAAAAAGTCACTCATCGTGGAAGGCAATTGGTTCATCAAGTTAGAGAAATGGGAGACCTGCAGCTCCATTCATGCGGTTTCAAAGTTCCATGATACTCTCTGATTTGACAGAATATAATTTGTGCCCCCAACTACCACTAGAAAAAACACTGGCCACACCTGTGCTGGCTCTATTCCATCAAAATAAAGACAAGACAACAAAGAAGGGGATTTGGGGGCCTTTCTGCATTCCTGACCATTTTCTAATGATTTATGCAGCTGCCTTCTGAATAGAACAAATGTATTTGAGAAAGTGAGCATTATGAATGAAAAGGGAACTAAAGAAACGTAGAGGTGGTGACAGACGCATTGTTTGTGACACCTTGCTCACATTTGCAATTTTATTTTTTGTTGTTGAACACAATTATGACACAAGTATACTTAAAAGTTAAATAAGTGTGCAACATGAAAAGCCACTTAGATGAAATTCAGGCTCATAAGAGGAAAGGAAATAGAAAGCATTCAAAATAACACTCTGACCTCTAATGAACATGTTTCAGAAAATACATACATACGTCTAGGAAGTAATGCCATTACCACACATTCAGTCATTCTACATAATTGAAACTGTTCAAGAAACTTCACTTGGAAAAAAATGCAACCGTTGGCCATATTTTCTTCTATTGTAATTCATATGGACAATACGGGGTGTCCAAAATTGCAGTACAGTTTGAACAACAGCAAATATCGTACAAAACTCCTCACAATCCTCATTTCCAAATATATATATATATATATCATAGTTCCGAATGAATGAGCAACCCTCACAACCAACTCTGACACTTTAAGATACACATTAAGATAAAGAACCATGGTTCCAAAAATAAATGATAATTATGTAATACTCTTTAAGAGGCTGCAAATAGTAACAGAGGCCCACAGGAAATGTACCCTGACTCTATTGATAAATATTCTTTACTTCACTAAAAGATTAAAACCTTTTTTCTTGGAACTTAGAATAAAGTAATGGTTATTTATTTCAATAAACTGCCTAAGGTTTCTGTGGATTTTGTCTGTTTTGAGTGACTTTCTGGTTGCAGTGCCCCGAGAGGAGGTGGCTGTGGAAAGTTCCCAGGGGTGGCACCTCCCAGGAGGGGAGGGAGGCAGATGGGGTGCTGCATGGACAGCCCGGGCTTTCTCCTCTTCTAAGTAAAATGAAACCTGACAAGAGGAAGGACTCTGACAAAAACATGATTTTAAGAAATTATATTTAGAATGTAAAATAGGACTCTCTGAAGAGATGGGAAAAGGCAAATCCATGGAAGACTTCATCAAGCCAGATTATTAGTGAGGCAGGTGTGTACCAGCAGCAGGGGGTTTGGGAATCCGTGGGGCTTGGATTCAGGGCACCAGCACCCTCAATTACTAATTGGATGACCTTGGGTAGTTGACTCACCTTTCCTGCCCTCAGCTCTCTCATCTCCCAAACAGGCATTTAATGTCACCTATATCACAAGACAACAATGAGAAATTGATGCACTCATAATTACAAGTTTCCTAGAAATTGAACCTGAACAGGACAAAAGGAGGTTGTATAACAATCTCCCACTTGCGCTTTTTGCAAAGTCCACGGGTATGATGCAGCCACCCTGGAATTAGATTGAAAAAAATATTTGAGCTAGATTGTATACAGTACTGTGTCATTCTGTAAAGAATGGGATAGTTGAAAGTGGTTAAAAGCAATAGTCTGGAACTAAAAATGGAAAGATTGGGCAAGATATTAAAAACAAACCAGCCACAGCAACCTCCCAAGTCGTAACAAGAATTGGGCAATAGGAGGGTGGCCTGAGTCACCATGAAGAAGAGGACTCGGAGATAGGTTAGCAAGTAGATGAAACCACTCTGGAATGACTACAGATGGAGACTGCTTGAGGTTGATGATATGAAATGGTTTTTCCAATCCCAATCCAGTTTATTTTTGTCTTCCTCATGAAATGTAAAATAATTCACATGACCATTTGATTGAGACCTTATGGGTACCATTTCTATTGTGCAAGACAGGAACATTTAGGCTAGGGAGCTTTTGCCAAATGGTAACAGAAGAGGGCCAATGGGAGCGAGAGCAGAGCAGAGGGTTGAGCAACAACTCAGTGAATCCGGGAGACGAGGCCACCGGTGTAGACGGTCCCAATCAAAATGTTTCATTGTCATCATCTGAGTCTCCTCTCATCTCTGTCATTCAGGGACTTAATGAAGGAGGAAGTAATAAAAATCCCAAAGACAGAACCTTTGATCAACATCTTCTGGGATTATCACCCTCCTGGGAGTATCTGTTCATGTCAGAACAAAACCCTGGGCAGCTCTCAGATGCCCCAAAGTCCTGTTTCTATAGCAGTTCCTGAAATCGACAGAGAACTGCAAAACATGTCTACATGGGGTTAGACATCAACTACCTGTACATCCTTCAGGATTACGACATGCTATCTGCAGTGATCTAGGTGAGATTTTTTTTTAATGTGTAGGGCTGGAGGGTTGTCTTAGTGGTAGGGTGCTTGCCTATCTTGTTCGAGTCCCTGGGTTCAACTCCTACCACCACCACCACAATAAGAAAATCTCTAAAAAGTCTAAAAATCAATGTAGACCCAGTATTAGACAATCTGCTCCTAATTTGATTTTGTCTAGAATGACTGTTAAGTGTTTTAGAAAATGATTGCCATTTCAATGCTGGCCGGCTCAGGCAGTTTAAGCCTCCAATGTATGGTAGAGAGTGAGAATCATTAAGAGTTATGACAAACCAGGCCATCCCATCCATTCCCAGGTACAGGCTGTACTCTTGTCGGGCAGCTTCATAATCTCATTTAAACATCTGTGTTTGTTTAATATTTGAGTGTGCTTGGATGTGCTTTTACAAATCGTTATCTATAAATCCCCATCCATTGGGTAGCCTGCACTTTTACAAAGGGATCCAAAGATCTAATGAAAAAAAACATTTTGATAACAATTCTCTGTTTATAGGGTACACCCCCTCACCCCCTCCAAAGAGTTCCAAGTACTTTTCATTAAAACATAACATCACGTCTGTAAGGCAGGTAGTTGGTTGGAATCAGTAGCCGAATGTTTTACAGATGAGCAGTTGAGCCTCAGGCCAGCTGAGAAAGTCCTTAGGGGACAGGACCCCAAACTGCCAGGCCAGCTAAGTTCACTTGCTCTCCACAGACTCATTTTCTGGTGCACAAGCCAAAGAAAATTTGAATTTAGATCAACTGCAGAGAAATGAGAACTCTAATGTTTTTCTATTAAGTTTCCTTCTCGTATGTTTTCAATGCTATTCTAATAACAGTATCATAGAGTACATTTTACTTCTCAAAAAGAGATATATGTCTTTATATGTGACTGAGAAATTAATCACAAAAATATGAGAATAACAAAAAAAATTCCCAAATTCACATTTTAAAGGAAAATAATTGTAAGATGCATTTTGCAGAGTGTATCTGATAATGTTCACAATAGTCTATAAATGTGTGTGTTAGGTATAAGGTGAAATAGCTTAAGATAAAGTAAAATAATACTTCTGTTTAACTCCCCCCCCAAAAAAAACCCATTTTGAATAACAAAATGAAAATTTCTAGAATAATTTACCAAGGAAGATTGTTCCTGACATTTGCAGGGCCTGGAGTAATAGAATATTAAAATAAAGCTTAATTTGTACTATCACCCAATTATGACATAAGACCTCCAAAATGACAAGATAAGAATTGTGTAACATTATGGTTGTCATAAGACTGAGAAGTGACCAAATATCTAGGAGGACTGAGTAGTGACTAAAGAATTAAATCATAAAATGCAATTTTATTCAAAGCATATGAACTTGAACATGCTTTAATTTAAAAATAGAAAATTAAATGTGAAATATAAAAATTATGTCCATAAAGTCATTTTTCATCTTATAATTCAAAATTATTTGTTAATTTTTTTAATTTTTAAAAACAAACTATAATTTCTATATTTGGGGTCTATTAATCAATATTTTAAAGAATTGCACATCATACAGGTTATATGCATATTTATAAATTTAAGGTAGTATTGATTTTTAATATTCTAAAATATTCCTTAGCTGATAAACCCTTCACTAATTTGTGGGTTCTTCCAGAACCACTCACAAACATATACACACAAACACACACACACACACACACACAGATAAAAATAAACAAGATAAAAACATAAGAAAGAAAATGAATGCTTGGCACTATTGGAATCACATTTTGTCATGCAAGAATCTATTGTAGTCATACTATATAATAATGTATGACACTATTTGACAAGTTCATTGATTTGTCTTTCTTCTAATTTAAGGCATTCCATGGTCTCAATCTTCCCTGCTGATAGTGTCCACCTCTAACATCAGCAAGGCTGGGGGTGTGATCCACAAATCTTCATTGCATTTGTACACGGTTGCTTTTGCTTTGAGAGCACATAGCAAGAAATACAAAAGCGCTTTTCTCTGGGGCTACAATTTTGGTTACAAAAATAGATGTCTATGGTCATTAGATACACCAAATGCTTAATCCCTAATGACAAGAAATACTGCTTATTGTTTAACAAATTGTGTGTGTGTGTGTGTGTGTGTGTGTGTGTATGAGAGAGAGAAAGAGAGAGAGAGAGAGAGAGAGAGAGAGAGAGAGATGCACAAGTCTCTAAAGTTCAGAATCTAGAAGAAATCTTTGCACAGGTGTGAGGGCAGTATTGGCTATAAGGTCTTCGAACCCTCCATAATTGCAAGAATCTTTTTGAGCCATAACTGACTCAACTGAGATTGTCCAAGGGAAAACAGAATGCCCACACATGAAGAAGTCATCTATTTTTGTACTTGTAACTGAATATGTGGACAAGGTATCTCTGACCTACCAACCAGATTGTAGTACTAAACCATTTTCACACAGTCCCGATAAGGATCTTCTTAAGTTTGGAAAAAGTGCAGGGTGAAGTGCTCTAGTTCAATAGTAGCAAAAGAGAATTTCTGTTTTACTTTAATTGGTAAAATGATAAACCAGGATAAAAGTATACACATCCAAATGCAAATCTCCCCAGGCCCCCCAAGCACCATGCAGATCAACAAGCAGAGCCAGTAGTGTGGATCACAGCCCATGCCTCTGGCACGACGATTACCAGGCACACATGATGCTGACCGACTCCAGTTTTCCTATAAGTTGGTAAAGATCTACTGAAATCAGCAGTGAGGGATCCCGAGCACGATGGAGCAGAGATCCAGGTGGAGACTGTGAGATCAAGAAGAACGTGCGATGGGATCCAAGTGGTGGGATCACACACAGACAGGAACCTGTCCTGAGTGAAGTAATACAGAGAACAGATCCGAGACCAGAGGAGTCGGACCTCGGGCGCTGGAGCTTGAAAATGTTTAGTGCCAGCGATGGCCCTGCTGAGAAGGCAGCACTTTTAAGGGAGAGGGAGGCACGTGAGTGGGAAAGGCTTGGTGTTTCCATCGGGAGACCAGAAGAAGGAAGGTGGTAGACAGTTTGGGTTCTGGTCTAATGAGAAGCATACAAATAGAACGACATGCTGTCTTGGTGGGATGGGTCACCAAGTGACTTTGAAGCAAATGTGTAAGAAGATATTCCAGGAAAATCAAGTGGACCCAAGTGTCCAGGGTTGCTACAGCGGGCTGTACCTACAGCAGACTCACTACCGTGGTGTTGAAGAGGAATCCTGCTTTATTTTCTCCTTTACCCACCATCTTTGGGGATTTTAGAAATTAAAAAGATGCTTCTGAACAGAGGAGTTGATATGAAGTTGAAGTATTCATGCAACAATTGCCGTCGCTTCCTATTAAAGGGACAACAGGAATAGGCGAACCTGATGTAGTCTAGGTTGGTTGGTTTGTCTGGTTTTTTGTTTGTTTGTTTGTTTGTTAAAAGAATGACACTGGGACACAGGATAAGTAACATCCCTAAGATGGTGGAGCAAATAATCTGACAGATTTTTAAATCAAATGGTCTGCTATCTTCTGAACCAAATCACCGTTATCTGTGATGATGACCTCAGTATTCCGCTGATAAAGAAAATAAAACACTTTAGACTGAAGTTCTTTCCCTCTTAGGAGAAAGAAATATGTTTCCAAATACTGCCAAATTGATGTTGACCCAAAATCAAAGAGAAGAAGAAAACCCAATGTACTTGGAGTATTTTGAAAAGATATTTCTACTAACTTCTACCCACCCTGCCACTTCCAAAAGCAAACCCATTTGAAACAAACAAAAAAAAATCATGAGAACAAAAAGCCCTGGCAGGTTATACAAATTGCTGCTGGATACATAGTGCCTAGAATTCTGTGTTCTTTTAACAGATGTTTGACCTCTAGAAGGTTCTGGTTTGCCAAATCTTGGACAGGGGCTCAGCTGTACGTACCTATCACCTTTGAGGCAGCCGTTAGATAAGCCTGGATCTTCTTGGTGGTTTCGTCACCTGCCATTACTCAGTCCTAAATGGAAATGGCATTCCATAGACTCAAGGAAGAGAAGGATGAGAAAGGTCTTCTTTTTGCCTTTTACTTGCACATTCACCAAGTCAAGAGTAAAAGAGCAAAAGTGTCCATCGGCAACCAGGATTCCCAGCCGATTCTCAAGACAAGTCATCAAGTTCATCAAGGGTCCAAATAAAGACAAGATAACCTATTGATCTCCTGTCATGTCCGAGACATGAGAAAATGACAATGATTAGTGGTAGGAATCAACTGCTACAGATTGAAAAAGGCAAGTTCTTAACTACATAAAGTTTGGAGACATTGCATAGATAGAAGGTGACATGTAAAAATCTCCTACCTCACTCAAGTCCTCTAACAAATGAAGAAACCATGAATGAGAAGATAATAGCAATAATGAGATGAATATCTAACGTGTGCTGATTAAATACTAGATATGAGATGTGATGAATTATTCTGGTGAGATAATTCTTCACATGAATAATTATCTTTACATTAATAATTCTTTACATTGAAGATAATTATCACTGTAATTATCTTCATAAATATTATAATATTATTTGCCAGTCTTATTGAGATCTTTGCAGAGAAACAAACAGGGAACCCCAAATCATCTCATCTGAGTTCCCATAGTATGAAATATGTGTAGTGACTATTGGGATGGAAATTTTTTGAAAAGATAAAACACACAGTTATATCTAGTCCTTGAGAACTTCAAGTCTGTTGAAGGAAAGGAAATTCATACAAATGCAAAATACTTAGGAACACAAATATTGCAAAAAACAAAATCTGAAGATTTATCATATACTCCATACATTAATGCTTGAGAAGAAATGGAATAAGAAAGCTAAAGTTCTATCATTGGATTTAAGGATCCTTCCAATATCCCAAGTTAAAGGATTTGACCACTTCGTTCCTCTACAAATTCTCTTCTATAAATTCTGTAACAACATGAATATGAATTTAACTACTATTTGGCTGGAGATCTCAATATCTGGCTTATTTTTGTCTGATCATTCCTTAAATATTGGTGTTCCTCAAGGTTACAATCATCTCTTCATTCTCAGTGCCGTCTCAGGGATAGCCTCTTTCAACCAACATCAACATTTACGATAGCAAATATACACCACTGTCCTAATTCTCTCATTCAAGCATTACCCCTGTATTTCTACCCACTGAATATCTACAACTGGGAATCCCAATATATCCAAGTTCAACTTGTCCAAGAAATAACGCATCATCATTTTTCCCAAACCCATCTTCCTATTTTAGGATCTTGGTTATTAGTTTTTTCTTCCATTCAGCCATATGAACCAAACTCTTGAGGATCACCTTAGATTTCGCCTTCCTCTTTGCCCACCCTCATAACCAACAGCTGATATTCTCTAAATACTTTTACTATAGTTGCCTTTCTCTCTGTAATCACTTTCAAAGCCTTAGTTCATGAATTCATTGTTTAGAGAAACCACAATAGCTTCTTAACCTACCTTCTCCATTCTCTTCCAAAATATTCCCTTTCATTTTCATTCTCACACATTTTTAGGAGTCATCTTTGTAAAATAAAAAATATGCAAGCTATCCCCGAGCTATCCCTACAGAGAATGTGTCAACAGTCCCCCTTCACATCCCAGATTAAAATTAAAACTCATAATAGCAGACAAGGCAATCTGTATCTTACCAATTCATCTCCTCCGTCAGACTCCCATCATGCCCCCCATGCATCTTACAAAACGACTTAGATTCCGCAAAACCATTCCATATCCTCAGTCTACAACACCTGTCTCCGATTCCTCCTCTTGCCCTGATCCATTCCTCTCATTTACTTGGCTAATGTTGAATTGATTTCCCAGTCACCTCAGTTGCCATTCTCCGGCAAGCTCTTTCTTACTATTCCTGGTTGAATTCGAAGTCCCTTTGTTTATGTAACGTTCATGTCTAACCATGAGGATTCACATGAACTAGAGCATCCATATGCAGGAGAATTTTCTGTGATGATGAAAATGTTCTCTATCTGCTGTTATCTAAAATAATAGCCACAGGTCATATGTGGTTGTTGAGCATTTGAAATGTGACTAATTCAACTGCATCAGAATTTTAATTTATTTAAATTTATTTACATTTGTTTAAATGTAAAAAAAAATTGTTAATTGTTAAAAAAAAAAAACTGACTTAGTGGTTGATTATGTTGTGCGTTGTCTGTATGCAGGCCCAATATACAGTCATAAAAGCCGAGCCCTCACATTCTCAGAGCAACATTTTCTTGTCACTTAGACATCTCTGATTTTGCAGAGGAGTAGATAAAAAAAAATCTTGATATCAGGAACATTTCACTTTGGGGGAGAATTTCCATCCACAAACGTCTGTTGTTCCCATCCCAACTGTAGCTTCTTCCTGAAAATATGCACTCTTGGCCAAGGCTATGTAGACTCATAGGACACTAGGTTTGGAAAAGACTTTAACATCTAGCCTCACATACTTATTTTACTGCCAAGGAGCTGTGTCTTGAATTCTTGTTCTCACGTCACTTTAGGGGGCTTTAAATCTTCTGAAATGCTGTGTGTGGAATTTGGGGAGTCTCACAAAAAGGCTACCAGGGGATCTGAAGTGCTGGACTAAATTGTACCTAGGCCAGGGTCATCCTTTCCTCGCTAAAGAGAGTAAACTATCCACAGGATCATATGCAAGTCACTGTCTTTGGGCTTCAGCTTTCTTATATAAGAAAATGAGAAGATAGAATCATATCACTTGGAAGTTGCTCCTGTCTCTAAGACAGCTCCAGTAATAATCAGGCTTCCTTTCCACCCACATCTTTTAATATATATTTTTTATTTATATACGACAACAGAACGCATTACAATTCGTTTTAAGGAACATTTTCTGTCTTACACAAAGTAAATCTCCTTCCCAGATGTGTTCTACATTGGAACAAACAGAAAATCTTAAATCAGGAATCTAAGACTCTTCTATCACTATGATAGTTGTTAGGTCTCTGGCTTCATTTGATCTGACCATAAAATTTGGATAATAATATTGTTATAGTAAACAAATGGCACATGGCACTTGATGTCAATGACATCTTGAGTACACCAGGAGGCACATAGTAAATACTCAAAAATATGGTGTAGTATTAGGCACTGTTCAGGGTTCCCCTTCCTCCTGCAAAAAGTCTATTTTTCTTTTGGAATATAGTCAATATCAAAGAAATCTCAGCTAACCAACTTTAGATCATCATGTTGTTGCCAATTTTGAGAAGTTCTACCTTTGTCTACTTCAAGGAGTAATAATGGTGACTTCTGACCGTTAATCACAGACCAACAGGTACATGCAGTTCAAGGCCAGCAGTGAGGAGCTTCCCTCCAGAATCACCCTGACCACCAGCCGGACACTTCCTTTGGAACAGCCCCACCCACAGGGACCTTAAATTCCATTCACACGCCTTCTAGCATCCATCATTCTCAGCACTCTGTGCCGTCCAAAACAACTTACAAATTGCCCTCCAAGGGGAAAAAAAAAAAAGGTCACTTAATAAAAGGAGAAACAGCTTGAGAATCGCTGCCTACCTTCTTCCAAGAAGATACGGGTCAACGCCTTGATTACTGTAAGCGAAAATTACAAGTCATGGGTAGCTTCAACACTTAATTCCTATTCTGGACCCGATTTAGTATGAGAGCTCTGGATCACATCAACAAAGCAGGAGACTAGGATGTCTGTCTCTTTCTAGACACTACCGTATGGCAGAAAGGGCGATAATGCCCAGAATGAGTCCAGGAAACTCCCACCTGACATTCCTAGGGAATCCCCCCACTGCCACTCTGACAAGGGTAAGAGAGACTGCTATTCCAATCCACAGTAGAGGCCTCACAAGTTTTTCAAATGATATGTGGTTCCTCAGAGAAGATCCCAATGAATAGAACGATGATGAGCCTTGCTGACCTGGCAGAGCAGTTAAGGGCCCCAAGGTCCACTAACTCCACCAAGAAAACAACAAAGCAGTCTTCTCGAGTGCACGACAACTGCAGCATTTAGGATAAGACAGAGCAGCTTCTGCACCCAGGACAGAACATGGAAACCTGGGCAGCATCCAGGTTGAAGAAGCTAACTAGACTTTACCCAGTGTCTGTGCAATGACTTCCCGTGTTGCTGCCTGCCTCTTGATGAAGATCTTCAGGAAGCCGTTTCATCCCTAGCCTTCCTGGCCAGGATGTTGGGTTCCAAATTGTCCCAGTTATAACTTGTACCTGCATTAACTGCATGTATGGCCCAAGTCCTGCTAGGAAACCTGATGGTCACCGATGGCTACCTTCCTAACCAGGCCTTTGTCAAAGTCCAACAGGCTCCACCATTCTGAAGTCTCAGTTCTTATCCTGGTACCACCACGCAACCACAAGACAAATGTTCAAAGCCCAGATTTCTTCTTCCATTGACTTCAGATAAAGCAAACTACATTAATCCGATCATATTCCAAACACCGGTTTTAATGCCTTAGGATACATTTAGCACTCTGGGAAATGAGAGACTCACAACAACATCAGGTCAAGCCAAGGAGGACCATCCCAAAGGATGGACTCCTGCCCGTTCATACTGCCAAAAGTATTAGTGCATAAAACCCTGATCCCTCACCCCCGTCTCCCAAGATGTCCATCTCAGTGCTGACCCTCAACACTTCTGGCTGAGATCTGATTGCCCTGGGCTTTCTGAGAACAGCAACCCCTCAAAAAGGAACAATTTGTCCAACAGTTCCGTGGCAGGCACTCTGGGAAATGCCTTTGGCAACTTTCTTAAACGGTTGAAAGATTTAGAGATCTTGCAACCCAACTGCTCTGTTCTGACTTTCGCACTTTCTCAGAACCCCCTCCACAGCATCCCACTCTCCTCTTTCCTTCCCCTGACACTTCACTAACACATGCTTTCCAAGGTCATGGACGACCTCATTCTACATAAATCTCCAGGCAATCTCTCTGTCCTCTGCCCTCCCTGAACCCTCCTTCTTAAAGGTCTCTCCTCTCCTTCCTTGCAATGGTGGGCTCTATTTTCTTCACTGGCCACCTTTCTGCCAGCTCTTTCCTCTGTCCCTTCACTTCTCCCTTCTCTCTGACACTTTTGTGACTATAGATGTCCCCCCAGGTTCAACTGTTTTCCCCTTTACATACACACCCTCAGCAATCACTTCTGCTGTGGGACCACACCGCACCACACAAAGCTCCCCAGAGCAACTTTGATTCTCAGCCATACACCATGCTGGGCACTGCCAGAGGCACCAATCTGATCTGTCCATGCTTACGCCAGGGAAAATCCTGACAAAGAAAAATGCCCCTTGTTTGGAGATCAGTGATCTTACCTTGAAAATGCTATCTCTTTGTACCCTGAAAACCAACATTCAACTTCAAAATAAAGTTCAGAGACTGCTTCCCTTGAAATCCACTTTCTGTCCTTTAACTCCTTCAAACTAAGCCTGATACTGACCTTGATTTATTTCCTGCAGAGCTCCTTCCAAATTGTTTCCCTCAGTCCCTTTGCATTTTGCATCTTGTGTTAAATTTGTCATCTCCTTGACTTGACCTGGCTCGTGCCCTCTTCCCACAGAGTTCCCTGTTTCTCTCCACATCATCCTCCAGGGGCATGCAAACACCTGCAACAATCTTTGTTCTTATCGAGCGGGGGAAGCTAGTCATCAGCTGAGTAATTGCACATTCACATAGAATGGCAGATTGTTGTCAAACTTACAGAAGATATTTACAGATACTGCATGAGGGCAATATGGTACTCTGGAAATTCTGGAAGGAGAGTAAGGCTCAACTGAGAATTGAAGCACAGGAAGCAGTTAACTACTGAGGGAGACCATTGGGAAGAGAACCCCAGGAAACAAGAATGGAATGTATAATGTCTCAGTGGCAAGATGAACGTGGTGCGCTCAGAGATTGGAGAAGAAACAGCATTACTGGTTAGCAAAGGACAAGGACTTGGTGCCTAAAAGACAGACCAGAGCCAGATCAAATAGGGCTTTAGTGGCCATGCCAAGATGTCGACCCGTATCCTAAATAAGAATATAATATTGAATTATTTCAAGCTGACAGGACCACAATTGTAGCAGGGAATATCAGAAGGAAGCAGCCCAGATAGGGAGTGGGGAAGAGGAACAGGGATGGACTCAGGAAAATCAATTAAAAGGCAGCAGATGCATGAGGCATAGTCACTGCTTTTGATGTGCTCAGAGTTTATTTGGGGTAAATTATTACCAATCAGTAGAATGAGACTTTGCACCTCTCCCTTCTCCTTGGAAAGAGCAAATGCTCTGCAGTAACAGGAATCAAGATCTCCAACTGGAGCTCTCTGTCTTCCTAGTTAATTTGTATCATCTCTATGGCAGAAAGAACTCCTTCCTTAACATCCATACCTAACATTGAAGCATAATTATGTAAGAATCATAAAAGAAAAGGCTCTATAAATATGTGATATTGTTGCTACTCCTGTTGACTTTTCAAATCCGAGTCTGCCCTAGAGAGAGAGTGAACGTTCATAGGGAAATGGTGTACAAAAGTGGGCTGAAAGCTATTCCCTGCATCCTCATAAAATTCAAAAGTAATGATAGCAATGGTCTCTGGAATGCCACACCTGAAACAGAAATTTGGGGGTGCAGCCAACCTTGGCTGAGAGGCAAAGTGCAGAGGGTGATACAGTCAGTTCATCCAAGGCCACAGAAGACCAGCTCCTGGCTGTTCCCAGCCTCATAATCGCATGTTGCCTCAGGCTCCAACAAACTTAGTACTGTCACAGGCAGCAAACAGCAAAGTCAGAAGGATTAAGTGACTGCTGCCTGCGTGTGTGTTGGCCCTATAGCAGAGTCGAGACATGCCAACTGGCACTTAGGCTGAAACTCCCTCCTTAAAGAGAAATGAGCTCTGCTACACAGACCAGAATTCCCTCCTCCTACTTTAACCCCTCCTAGAAAACCAACCTTGGCTTAGTAAACATGTATAGAAACAGAGCCCCCCCCCAACTCTCCTGCCCTCCCTAATATGCATCTGCAAATCCCTACTAGGCACAAATGCAAAACAGTTGCCAATCATCCTTTTGGGGATTTGCAGGGCAAACAGCCAATTGGCTGCCCGCAGGTTATTCACACTGCAATAGGAAACAAATTTCTTGCTGCAATTATCCTTAAATTTCTACTGTTTACCCCAGGAATAAACTAATTGCTGCTGTAAAACACCCTTTCCCACACTGTCCAGCACACATCTGTAAATTCCAAGAGGAATAGGGTGAGCCGGTTGCCAGTTGGCTTTGGGAGAGAAATGGCAGCTGGCCAACTGGAAGCCAGTTTATTATTCATGGTGGAACAGAACTTGAGGTTCTTTTTGCAAATACCCTTGCAAACTTCATTACTTACCTTGTAAGTACACAACTTGGATCTCCATTTGTAATAAGCCCATGTTTACTACTGGTGGTGGAGGATGAGGAAAGGAAAGACAAGGTTCACCCCTTGGATACCTGTCAACACCTATTAAATGCCAGGTAGTGTGCTTGGTGTCAACAATTGTCCACGGGAATTGTTTTACAATTAAAGGAATTCACAGAAGTAGGGCAAAGTACATTTTTTTTCCATCAACACCTATTATTTGACCTATAAGTGGACATCTAGTTCCAAATATTCTCTAGATTTCTCCTCCCTGTGCTTCCATTATCAAGATCGGTGGTCTTCTCATTCCTGGCCAAGATGTCATACCAGGTTCGCAGAGAGCACTTTGCAACGTAGCTCACCTTCATAATGTTTAGGATTTTGTACCTTTGAACAAACTCTTGTTTCTGCCTGGAGCATTTTGTCCTGTTGCTGAGATTGCACAAAGACAATAAATCTTTGAAGACATGACTCAAGTTGGAGGATGGGAGTAGTTGTTGGGAAAGGCACATGCCATCCTTAAAAACACAATAGGGAAACTCAGACTTACAGGCAAATGCCTAAAATGAGCCCAGACTTGCAAAGATGAGAACCAGGAAGCCCCTACAACTGGATACCTTTCAATGTGCCTCCCAATTTCATAGTCTATTTCTCATCCCCTGCTTCTCTCTGCCTCTTTTCTGATTCTTCTTTGGGATGACCAGCTTCCTCTGGGTTGATAGTGTCAACAAAAACGCTAGCCTCATGATTCTATCACCTTCAAGGCCCAGTGCTAACCATTAATGATAACCTTTTCTGTGTTGTTTTGTCAACTGCTTAAGGGAGAATTCACTGTATTCCTAGTCTGTAGTGGCTCTCCATTGGCTCTCCATTGGTCTGGTGCTAATCAGCTATGGTTGGGATACTGGTTTCCATGGTATTAAGCACATTAACTTGTCATTTCAGCATGACCATGGACAGGTTCATAGAGGAAAGTTTTGTGGGCAATACATAAAATAATCTGTGACGTAATTTATCACACTTGGGTTGTCACTGATGAATGAGTCTTTCTTCCCACCACCCACACTCCAGCCCATCATGCTAAGGATACTTGTTCAAGGATATATGTTAATCTTCCACTTGTTTGTCACCTGGAGAGTCCCTGGCAAACAAATGGACTCAATGATTGTTGAGTAAGTCCTTTTAAAAATACAATATAATTATAACATTCTTTCACTTAAATACTTCAGTGGCTTCCAATCATATCTAAAACAAGATCCAAATTTCTTTCCATGACACATAAAAGGCGATGCAGGATATAACCCCTTCCCCCCTTTTGCTTCTCCAAGTTTTTCACAAGAATTTATTTATTTATTCATTTATTTATTTATTTATTTATCTATCTATCTATCTATCTATCATGTTCTCTTTGTTTCTTTTTGGTACTGGAGAATGAACCCAGGGGTACATAACCACTGAGCCATATCCCCAGCCCTTTTAAATTTTTTTTTTTTTTTAATTTTGAGACAGGGTATCAGTAAGTTTCTTAGGAGCTTGCTAAATAGCTGAGGCTGGCCTTGAACTTGCAGTCCACCTGCCTCGGCTTTCAGAATCACTGGGATTACAGGTGTGAGCCACTGCACCCAGCTGGAGTCTCACCTCTTTTAAAGTGCTCCAGTCATGCAGGTTTTTTTTTTTTCTTTACTTCCTCTGGTACATCAAAATCTTTCCAGGGTCAACCCCTTGACAAATATTGCTCCTTCCGTCTGGAATGTGATCTCCTGATCTTCCTACAGCTGATTCACTCCAATTCTCTTTTCAGAGTGTGGCTTAAATTTTACATCATCAGAAAAAACCTTTTCCTGTCTTTCCCTCTTTCCAGCAACCTTCTCTATCATTGCACTGTGTTGGGTTCTTTCAAGGTGCTTATCTCATTTTGAATTGTTAGCTCACTGATTTACTGTCTTTATCTCTGCTTAGACTATACATACCACAAAGACAAGGCCATTTCTCTTTTCCTCTTTCACATACAAAGGGTCTAATACAGTGTCTGGCATTCAATAAATGTTGGTGGTGGATAAATGTATCAGATCTTGAGTGAAAGTCTGACTTGGTCACTGGCCATGATCTTGAGCAGCCTGCTCTCCTTTATAAGCTTCAGTTCCTCTTCTGCAAAATCAGGAGACTCCACAGCCGATGCAATGATCACTGTTCTTTACTTGAGAACTTCTTAAGGCTCCCTCTCTAAGAGTTTTCTCCTAACCGATCAACTCCATTCTGGATCACGGAATGCCTATATTGCGATATTACTAGTGGCTCTTGGAGAAAGAGAGAGAGAGTTCCTTCATAAAACAATAATTTGCTATTGTTTAAAGCACTCTCAATAGTAGATACTGTCTCACACAAAGGAGAAACTGAAGCTCAGAATCGGCAAAAGATCAGACTCACATCCTTATTTTATTCATGACCTGTATTGCCCCCCTTCCTTGGAGAACAGTGAGTTAAACTTCAAAATAACTCATTTGTCTACAGCTCCAAACTAAAGAGGAGACCCCTCCTGGGTCACATGACCCTGTTCTGCACCCCAACCTAGCCCTAAGACTCAGGTGGTTGAAAGCATTTCGCACCCTATTTAAAAAAACAGCCAAACCAACAGTTGAATAGCAACCCACAGCATGACTCGGATTAGCATAGAAAGCTGAACTCAACTCATAGAATTCCCTTTCTCAAGGATTTTAACTGAGAATACTGTATGGCTAAGGCAGATAAGCAGCAGAGCCAACGTGCTAGGCAGCAATATAACTCATCACAACACAGCAAAGCTGGAAGAAAGTATGAAGTACAATAACCCAAACAAGTAGGAAGTAGGAAAATCAGGTAAAAATTCAGGCAAATAATGCATTGGTTGATACCCCAAAGCAGAAGAAGTTAGAAGGAGCCTTGCAAAGAACCAGAGAAAATGCTGTGTGTCAGACTCCACATGGCCCTCTGGTTGTCTGGCTTCTGGATGGTTTTCCATTGCTGAATTTAATACATTATTGTATTTTAATAAACCGGTCTTTTCATAAGTAATCTGAGTAATTTTCTGATCCCTTCAACCTTGACAGCCAAGTTATTCTCACCCAGGAAAATCCACCTAGGAATGATTGTGATGTTTTTAGTTCCTCTTAACAAGTATTTAACTTCTAATTAAGCAAGCCCCCAGGATGATTAGGAGGAGGTAACGAGAAGGGTGGGGCGGATGCTAGGAAAAATTTGTGTCTCGTGACAATTTTTTATGCAGCCTGATTTTATGCTGGACAGAATAACTTTTGAGATGGCATGGCTATTGGAATGCATAATGTTGAGCATAGAGATCAAGGTCCCGTGCCTTCTGCAGACACTTGAATTCAGCAGCTTTCTGTTTGACCCAGTTTGCTTGTGCATGAGTGTGCACACTGGCTGGATGACTCGCCACCAAAACTCTAAACTATTGACAAGTAGGTCTATCAAATCTTACAAGTCTGCAGAGGAAATGAATAAACTAATCCAGAGAGGAGGGGAAAGATCGGTGTTGCAAGAGAACTTAATCCTGCACTTGGAAAAAAAAAAATTAAACCTGACTTTGATTAGCAGATTAAACCCTTAGAATCATTTACTCTGGTTTTTCTTTGTCAGATTTATGAAGTTCTCTCCTTTAAAAAAAATGTGTATATTGCTGAAAGATTGTAAAATTTAATAGCAAACAGGTTATGTGCTTAGGAATAGACTAAGCACAATTAGCGCTCACATTCCTCCCACTCCTATAAATAACTCAGTTTCCTTTCCATGTCTGCAAATTTCATTAGAGTGGTGGAAAAAAGAGGGGGGGGCAGGAGGAAAAAAGAAAAGCCTTCTGATTTTATTTCATTGCAAAGTTCAGATTCAATCACTCAATCAAGGTCTTTGTAAAGGCTAGGAAGGGGGACAGCAGTGAGAGGGGCAGCATTAAAATAACACTAGCCCTAAGGCATATGCCCCCAGCTTAGGGGGGAAAAAAAACACTTTTCTATGTATGGCTTTGGAATTCACCTGCTACTACACACACACACACACACACACACACACACACACACATGCTCAAGCACACTTGCACACACATGCACACACACACAGTCGCACACACGCACGAGCACACACATATCCGTCCTTCCAGGAAGCAACCCCCAACCTGTTTCACAGGCATTTCCAAGAGGAGCATCAGTCAACTCAGAACAAAGAATTTTTGCCCCTTTCAGAATCTTAATATATTTTGGAAAGGTCACCTGATTTAACAGCTATGGTTAATTTCATGTCTGTGAAAAGAATAAAGGTTCTAATTTGTTTATCAGAAGCTACAGGGAAGTGTCGGAGAAAGAAGGATATTAGTGAAATGCCAGAAGCGTGATTTGTCCCAGTCCCTGCAGTCTCTCGATCCCCCTTCCCCACTTCCTTCTAGGAAATTTCTAGACCTGAACATATTTGATAGACCTGGGTTTGTGTTCAGCTCTCAGAGGGGCCTGTTTAGGTAAAATGAGGAGGGGAACTGGTTCATTTGTCAGCACCTTGTGAAACAAGAAGCATTCTTTTATAATAGTATTTCAAAACCTTCTTAGATATGTTATTGGTCTGAAAAACAAAGAACCCGACTGAAAAATGGGCAAAAGACTAGACATTTCTCCAAATAAGATATGCAAATGAACAGTAAGGATACAAAAAGACGCTTGTCATCACTAATCTTAGTAAATGCAAAGGAAAACCACAATGAGATACCACCTCTTACTCCTTAGAGTGATTCAAAAGAAAGAAAGAAAATAGCAAATGTTGAGGTTAAAAGGAGACCCTTGAGCACTGTTGGTGGGAATGGTAAAATGGTGCACCTGTTGTAGAAAACTGTATGGAATTAAAACTGAAATTTTCCTATGATACATCAATTCAGAGTACATAGCCCCAAAAGACTCGAAAGCAGAATCTCAAAGAGATGCTCATACACCAATATTCATAATAGCTAAAAGGTGAAAGCAACCCCAAGTCTACATTAATAGATAAATGATAAAGAAAATGTGCCTGCAATGAAATAGCATTCAGACTTCAAAAAGAAAAATATTATGCTACATGCTGGGTTATGAATGAATGGAAGGTGAAATAAACCAGTCAAAATAGACAAACACAGTACGATCCCATTTATGTGAGGTGCCCAAAATGATCAATTCATAGAGACAAAAAGCAGAAAGTGATTTCCTAGAATAATGGAAAGGAGAGAATGGAAAATTACTGTTTAGTGAGTATAGAATTCCAGTTTTGCAAGATGGGAGAAAGGTTTGGAGATTGGCTGACAGCAATACCAGTGAATTTAATACGACTCCAATGTACATTCAAAAGTGACTAAGATGTAAATTTTATGTCGTGTCTATTTTACCATGATTTAAAATTTTCAAAAAAAAATGTTTCAAAGAGATTATTATCATAATGCTACTGGGAGGTTATATGACTCTGACCCTTCATGAGATATAGAAAAATAATTGTAGAAGTTTCTTCCTTCTCCTCCTCCTCTTCTTGCTCCTCCTCCCCCTGCAACTGCTTCCTCTCTCCCCTCTCCGGCGCCCACCCTGTCTAGTCTTAGATTTTTGTCTAGGTGGCAGACAGACTCTGAGATGGCCCCCAACACCAACCCTACCTTTTGGAATTCACGTAAGTGTGTAGGCATCTACCCTTGAGTGTGAGCAGGGGCAGCATCTTGCTCCTAGATTGCAGTCACTCCTGTGGGGCAACTCGATGTCACACTGTAGCTCCCGTCTTGCTGTCCCGCTATCTCCCTGGCTGGCTCTCACATGGCTCCATGGAGAGAGACTCACATGACAAGGCACTGAGGTTCATGCCGGTCAGTTGAGAGCGGACCTTTCCCAAACAAGTCTCCACATGAGACCTCAGGGCCAGCTGACACCTGTTACATGCTCTGTTCTCCTCTGTAAAACAGCTTTCTCTAACAGGATTTTAGTTTTTGTGTATTCAGATAATGTGACTTACCCCAGGCCCTGTGCCTCGTCCATGAACTCCAGCTCCAGTTTCTTCTCACAAGCAGCCCTACGGATGTCTGGGTCTCAGATCCTAGTACCTACGAGTACTCAGCTGGTCGGTGAGTGCTTCACTGTGGCAGAAGCCGGTGCCTGCTGCTAACAGATCTGCCTTCCTGCCACTCCTCAGGGCTGCAGCTGAAGGCAGATGGTTTTTCAAAGACACTGTGGCCAGAACTGGAGGGGAGTACATCGTCCCAGTCTTCTCTCTTTCCTCTTCTATTTGAAATGAAGTTGAAGGCATTTGCCAGTAAATGGCTGGAGTTGGAGAATCTCATGCTAAGCAAAATAAGCCAATCCCACAAAACCAAAGGCCAAATGTTTTCTCCAACATATGGATGCTAATTCACAATAAGGCAGGGGCACTAGGGAAGAATAGCGTTACCTTAGATTAGTAGAGGGAAGTGATGGGAGAGGAGCGGAGGGGATGTGGGGATAGGAAAGATAGTAGAATGAAACGGACATTATTATTGTATGTTTCTATGTGACTGCATGACCAGTATGGTCCTGCAACATGTACACTCAGAAAAAAATGAGATTATATTCCATCTATATATGATATATCAAAGTACATAAATGCATTCTCTTGTCAAGTATAATTAAAACAAATTTTAAAAATTTAAAAAATAAAATAAAACATTTGCAAAACAAAACAAAAAAAAAAAAGAGCAGAGTATTGTTCAGGTTGCCCCAGGACATCAGAATTCTTCTAACCTAATGGAAGAAACAGCATAAACAATGGTAATGTCCACATTATCTAACCTTTTCTACTAACTAAATAAAACTAAAACTATGCAAACAGCATACATATTAATCTCACAACTAAAAAGTTCAATGTTTATTTATATTTGCATACATAGTTTAGTGACTTTCACAGGTGCTTGAAATTAAGTTAGCATCCAAATTAAGTTTTCTATTTTTTAAATTACCAAATGATTAAATGGTTGTTTGTAACATTTTGCCAAGGCTTAATTTTCCTAACCATAAATAATAAAAAGAAACAAATCCAATATTCCCATATCACTAATTTTTATTTAACTGCCTAAAATGCTTTTTAAAAAATAAAATTATATTTATCAAGTAAAGAGGAGAAAGTCCTTTTTTTTTTTCCTCCAAAGACCTGTTTATTTTGCAATCAACAAAATATCAGGGCGACATTTTGCAAATGTAACCAATGGGGAGGCAGATTTGAAAATCTTGGGTCCTTTGGCTTGCCTAAATTAGCCTTAGAAGCTGCTGCTACAGCTGCATACATTAGCATATGGGTATGTTTTGCTTAAGTCAGGAGGTAGATTGTTAAATTCTTTGGTGCTTCCAAACACAGAGCAGACTTCTATCTCTTCTCCAAAAGGGTTGCATAATTAATGACATTCATATCGTCGAACCAAGTCTTTGCTCTTTTTGCTTGCAAAAGTCAAAGTTTATTTTTTTATTCTCCCTTTGAAGAAAGACACTTGTGATAGATGGTAGATGACAGTCCAGGAATTTGACCAAAATGACAGAACACGCCCTATAAGCAGCTGCGAGTTGGCTACAGTTCAGTCTTTTGTGCACATCTAGCGAATACAGCCAATGGAAAGAAATAGTCACGTTCGAGCGTGCCATTAATCCAAAGGGCATTTGCATTGGGTGTCACAGACACTGTGAAGACACAGACAGCGAGGTCACTCTGGCTTGCAGAAACAGCTAGACAGGTGGGACAACTTTGACAAGATTTTTAAGATTTCTCTGCAGATGTGCTATATCTAACTGCAGCATTTAGAAATCATGGTACCCCAAGGCAGGCAGGATACAGTGGGTTAGCATATGGGATGGGCATGCATGTGGGAGAAGATCCAGGTCTGAATCCATAGAAGGAGGCACACAGTAGTCTCACTGGTGTCCTCACTCCTCTGTTCCAGTGGCTTGGCTGGACTCACTGCCCTGGCTACCCAGCATCCTCCCTTGGTCTACATGTGGCTTCACAAGAGCAGTCACATATGGTGACTGCAAGGTTGGGATGACACACAGCTGTATTTTCTTTTCCTTTCTCACATGAGTAGTTGCTTACAGCTCTTAGAAGAGACAGAACCTCAAATTTAAGGTTGCCACCCATGATCTCATTATTGGTAATTAATATTTCATCATATAATACAGTGTTATAATACACGTATACTCATGACTTTGAACCTCTCATCAATATCCATCTGAATCCCAGGTTTTGCTATTGATTTTCTTGGTTTCTAAATAACTGATGCTACACACACACACACACACACACACACACACACACAGTGTTTTTAACCAATGGCTGTGTTTGAGAAAATATAAATTATCAACCAGATTGGTATCGTTTTGAATGTTTGTTTAAAAATGCAGGTTCCCTGGCCCCACCTCAGAGGAGTGCAATTTAGTCCATGTGCATCTGAAACTCAGAAATCTGTATTAATAAATATTCTCATGTAAGGCATTCAGCATTTGGAACCACTCCCAAGCCTTTGGATTATTACAGAAATAAAACATTCTTCCCTTTGAAGGTCTGCTTTGTGAAAGATCCCATTAATTGTCTTCTGATTCTCCCATGTCAGAGAAAGACAATCCATAGACCTCAACAACTGTTGACATCCATCCTTCCCCATTTTTGGATCCCTTTCACCTTCCATTCACTCTCCTCTCAGCTTTTTTGCTCCTCTCCTACTCCTTGTCTCTTTTCTTTTTTTTTTTTTTTAATTCCTAATATTTTCACCATGCTTCAGCCATGTGGGTCCATGTGGATTTTCCTGATACAGTTGCACAGTCATAGAGTCAGGTTCCCATCATAAGAGAATGCTTTCTCAGAGCACAGAGGTCTATGGTGCTGGGAAACCGCTGTGAGGCCCTGGGGAGGGCAGCCATCACTGCTGTCGCCTGTTCCAAGGTGTTACTTTCTTGGATGGTTTCAGCTAGAAGTCAGGAAGTTACTCAAACTGAAGACCCTTAGATTTCTGTTGCCAGTGTTCCCAGCAGAGTTTCCCCACAGCAAAGATGCCCAGGACAAGAATTCAATCTAAAAACATCAAAAGCAGCATCCCAGAGTAGATAATCACTGGGTGGCAGTCCAACATCTATTGGAGGTCTTGGAGGATTTGGTTAGAAAGGGAAGCTAGACCAACATCATCCTGGTAAACTGAGCCAACTATATTCAGCAGGATGGGAGGGAAGAAGGGAAGAATGTCCTTGCTGTGGGTCAGGTGGAACCAATAAGGGGGAATGTTCTTGCGCCCGATTTAAAATGCAGAAACTTAGGGCTGGGGTTGTGGCTCAGCTGTAGAGCGCTCACCTAGCCAGTTCGAGGCCCTGGGTTCGATCCTCGACACCACATAAAAATAAATAAATAAAATAAAGGTATTGTGCCCAACTACAACTAAAAAATATTTTTAAAAATGCAGTAACTGACCTTCCAAGAAACTAAGTACAATTCACGTAGGTTTACACCTTAACTAAATAAAGTTCACTGACTAAATTCAACGCTCCTTTTGCTTTTATAATATTGTTCTTTATATTTCTCAAAGATTCTGATTTTGTGATTACCATCAACTGTTAAAAGAGAGATGGAGGATTTGTCTTAGGCAAAACCACTCTTCTCTGAACTTTGGTTTCTTATCACCTTAGAAAATTATGGAGCTAGAAGGGATCTTAAAGGTCATTGAATTATTATCCTTCTGTTTCAGATGCAGAAATGCAGAAAGACAAAGTGCCTCGCCCAAAGTCACATGGTTCCTCATAGATCCAGGACTAGGACATAGCTTTTCTCCCAGGCGGGTCATCCCTGAAGTCTCTCTCTCTTTCCTACAGCACATCAGCAGGAAGTTGGTTTCTAAGTTCTTGGTGCAATGACACCTGGACAGCTGAAGGGTTCTTTGTGGCTAAGTGTTGAGAGCCACAGCCAAAGGGGCCCCAGCAAACTTCCAGCTGCCAGCAAACTTCCAGCTGCCGGCTGATGATTGGCTCACAGCGGCCCAGCAACATCTAGCTGATTGGCTCCTCTGTGGTGATGCTCATTGGGCTGTTTCCCTGCCCTTTCAGACCACGGAGCTGCTCATTGGGGGACTTCTTTGGCTCCGCCCACATGACCCAGCCAATCGGCCTCAAGAGCAGGAGGATTGTGGGAGGTGGAGAGGCTGGTGTTGGGGTGAGAGGCTTGTGGGAAGCCGGTGGTGGCATTTGGGCTCTGAGGGTTTTTTCCTGAGGAGCTGTTTTGTTTGGCGTGTGTGGTTCTAAAAATAAAGTTAGTTTCTTTTGACAAGTGGCTCCTGAATCGTGCCCAGCCAGACTGCGGCAGCTAAGCTTATGAGATACTAAAGTCTGTGGGACTTGGGCATAAACTTCTGCATGACAAGGAGAGCCTTAGCCTCTGACCTTTTGCCCTGCCTTTCTCCTTCCAACCTGCCCTACCTTGTAATGGGTTACTTGAAGCATGTGTTCCTTCATGATTGACACATGCCATGAAGACAGGAATCCTTCTGACCTTTCCAGAACCAATTTCCATTAACTGGGACAGTGTCAAGGACATGGGAAGTAGTTTACAAATATTCTCTGAATGAATGGGTATATGTTTGGCATAACATGATAAGACAATGCAGAGCAAAACTCATTCAACTGTCTGCTCGTGAGCAAAATCTCAAAATCCAAGACTTGATTTACCCAAATCAGGCCACATTCAATGAGTAGAACAGAGTACCACCACTGCTTACTAACCAGTGCCAGATGAGAGAGAACTTCATCTGGTTAAAAAAAAAAAAAAATTAATCAAGTCTGTCTGAAGTCAGGCATCAAGCAGTACCTAATAAATAAGTTAGAAGCAGAGGCTATTTCCAACATGCAGTCAAAACCAGCAAGTTGTTTATAGGAAAGAAAAAGGAATAGTACTTGTTTTCATGTTAGAAAAGATATCCATGGATTTCATACGATTACAGATTCATTATTTTTATTTTGTATTTCCAGTTTTCTAAAATAACCATTTATTACCTTAGATGGGGAAAAGTCTAAAATGTGTTAAGAAGGGAAAGAAGGACGAGAGATGGGAGACAGAGGAGGAGGAAACAGAGACAGGAAGGGAAAAGAGGTGGGGAAGGAGCGAAAGCAGAGGGTGGAAACCCACCTTATGGGATGAGGAAGGAGGATATTTCCCCCTGACTCTGGAACTTCGGATTGAAAATGGAGAAACGTCAAAATCAACCGGTTGTTTTGTCTCCATGACACTAAACACTACTGGTTTTACTTTCTCAAAGACTATCTTGAACTGATTATTTATTTTGGCACCGTGGAGACACACACCATGTGAAGAAGGCAAACACAGGAGAAGCGGAGAAGGCCTCGTCCAATATTGACTGAGGCGACCAAGACACGAAGCAGAGGGTGCACCCCCCTCTTGAGAAATTAGCACCTTTTAAAATTTCTCCAGAGAATCGGTAGGGTCCAGCCAATGGAAAATATCTGGGACTTAGGAATTTCAATCCCCAAGTTGTATTATCTGCTCTTTCAACCAATAAATCTGTGAACTAAAGCAGGTCATTTAAACACCCTTCCTCTCCTATAAAAATAGGGATAATAACTTCTGCCTTACTCATTCTCAGTACTGTTGTTAGGAAATTAACTTTAAATAAGTTGGTGAAAAGTGATCTTTTTTTTCCCCCGAACAGGTTCTCCTGGTGTTGCCCTGGCTGGCCTCAAGAGATCCTCCTGCCTCAGCCTACAGCTAGGACGACAAGCATGCAGTCTCATGCCCAGCTGAAGCTATATTTTTAATGCCTCTAATTATAATGCTCCTTCAACAGAACACAGCATGGTAAAATATGAAGACAGTATACCAAGAAGAAAAACCTGAGTTTTAATGGTACCACAGTTCAGTTAGTGTCAGAGCTTATACCACACCCAGGTTTCCTGACTTCTGAACTGGATTCTGACTTCACTGTGAAGATTCTGGGCCAGCAGCATGGGAATTCGAGTGTTAATTCCACATCAGATGAGCACCCTTGATACCACCAAATCCTCCCCATTACAGAGTTCACTTAAAAGCTGTACAGTTCCTACAAACAGGGTGACATCAATTGATTGTGTAAATGTGGTACAGCCATGTGCAAATCAATTGATATTTCAAAGTACTATTTTCTTTTCTTTCTTTTTTTTCATTTATTTCTTACATACAGGACAATAGTGGAGTGCATTACATTCATAATATACAGACAGAGATATGATAAATGGTGATATAAAGGTGTATTAAGAATTGTATGCAAAAAAAAATAAGAGAGCTCAAAGTGCTATTTAAATCTTCAGGCGATGATAATGCGAGAGCCTTTGTGCTTATGTTCTAGCATTTGTTAAGCAGAGAAATGGCAGCGGAGTTGGGTGCAGTGGCTTCACACTACGCCTCACACGTTAAAAGCAGGTCATGGCAGACAAATGAGAGAAAAGCCCTGAAGACTACAGATGATTGTCTCTGGAGCTCAGGCTTTGGGTTCACAGTTGTTTGTAATCCTTGCACACAGTATGTCTTCAAGGTAGTGGGTATTGAATTTTTTGAACACTTAATGACATTTTAAATATCTCAATAACGTAGAAGTTCAAGTAGTCTCCAGTACTGGTGAGGATTTTCAGAAAGGTCTCCTATCCGAGGACTGTTGTAACACATAGGCGGCACCTTAGTGAGAAACAAAGGGAAACGGGATTTCCCTGTGCACCTGACCTGACCGCACCTGGCCAGTCACAGAGCCCCAGGGGTGACCCCAGAGAGTACTTCCTGCCCTCATCTCAGGACAGTCTTCACAACTGTGTTTGTGCTTTCAGCTTCTCCATCAACCAACAGAAACTGATGCCCATGACTAACCACCCCTGCTTTCCACAGGATTCTGTAAAACGCTGATGGAGCAGGAAACAGCTATAAAAGTTCCCCTGAAATCCTCTAGGGATGTCCTGTAACATTTTCCATGGAAATGTCATAAAATATTCCATGCAATTAGCTTCACGTAAAGAAACATTTGTCAACTTGTTTTACCTTCTTAAAGGTGACTTTTTTTTTTTCCTCGACATACGTGTCATTTATAAAAGACTCTTGCTTTTTAACTAAATACACAGACATCATTACCACTGTGGGATTCTGACTGACAGAAAGCTAATAATGGCAAGATTAAATTCAACTAGAGCCAAAGCAAGATGCTATAAATGAGGAGCAGAGTTGGTGGAATATAGAAAGAGGGTAAAAATACTTTTTTTTAAAGAACCCTTTTTGGGAAAACCCGAGACTTACATTTTCATAGGTCCATTTTTTTTTTAATTTCAGAAAATATAAAGTTACCTAATATAGAAAGACTTTGTTCTCCATATAACCCCAGAGAATTCATATGAATTGAAATTAACTCCCAGGCTCCTAATCTGACACCCCGAAAATATGCTGCAAGCCAAACTAGATTTTCCAAGGCAGAGAGTAATGTTACCACGTAGTCACCGCACACTGGGGATGGAAAACAGGTGTATAAGTGAGCCTGGTGCTCAATTCCCAGGAGGCTTGTCCACCCCCTGCTCTAGACCTGGGCCCTCCAAACGTGGAATGCAGTGACTTTCCATGGGGACCTCAGGGATTTCATGGCAACTGTGCACAACAGGATCGTCACATGACATTTTCTCTCCTTGAAACCATGACTTCTATGTCCCTCTCCTTTTCTTCCAAAAGCCTCTTCCTATCTGCAGACCTCCGTAACCTTGTCCCTTTCTGCCCAACAGCAGTCTGAAGCCAACAAACCTCCCGTCTGGGTTCCCTGGGTTGTTTTATCTGTAATCCATGCTCACGTCCTTTCCTTTCTCAAAATTCTTTTTACTTTTCTTAGTAAGAAATAAAAGGGGATAAAATAACTGAAGAGACCCACGCAGCTTTGAAAGGCATGTTTTAAAGTTGAGAGAGGCAGAGCAGTGAGGGGCGAACAGGGGAGCTGGGTCAAGGAGGAATGGCCAAGGATGGAGTCCTGGACTGCACGTCAGTCGCCATTAACAGCAATGACTGTCGAGACGGATGCAGAAAAACTGAAAATACAGCATAACCCTGAACAGCAATTAGACATGCAGCAAAAAACTAGTGTGTGAAGCAAAAGCTGATTTGAAAATAGGACCCACTGGGAGTTTGCCATCGGAGGGAAGCAAAGGCGACATGGAAAAGTTCCGGAGAAGGGTAAAATTAATTAAGAGAATGAGACCAAAGGTCATGATGGGTCCATGAATTTTCCAAACAAATTTATGTGAATAGGGAGTTAATTGTACCCGTCACAGAAAGCCTGGAAGCCTAATGGTGTCACTCCTCTAGCTGTAGCCTTTAGGAGTCCTATTTAATGACAAGATCTAAATTAGGGATCGGCATTTTAAAAACAAACAAAAGAAATAGATACAAGGACTGAGAGAAGGCAGAGGACGAGCTAGACACCCAGACCTGTTCTCGGAGTGCCCAGGAACTCAAGATTGATCCAGAAGAAAACAGAAATCAAGCTTGATGGGACCACTGAGAAAAGTATTCCTTAATTAGCTAAATGAGGACTCGTGACATTGGCTAACAGAGCGCGACTGGCTGCATCCACTGAGACACACAGAGACTGGCATGTCCTGTGTGATGGCAGCAGAAGCCCAGGCAGCACCCCAAGGCAGGCCCTTCTCCTCGGGTGACTCACTTCACCTAACCACCAAGCTCGTGTGTCAGGCCAGAATAT
The DNA here is from genome assembly GCF_045843805.1 of Urocitellus parryii. Lineage (NCBI taxonomy): Eukaryota > Metazoa > Chordata > Mammalia > Rodentia > Sciuridae > Urocitellus > Urocitellus parryii. The sequence continues at coordinate 173,689,468 of NC_135537.1, read as the reverse complement.
CAATGTATTAATTTACATGGAAAAGGAGACAGCCTCAGACACGGAATGATTTACTGGGAATGGATAGCCCAAGCTCTCCTCCTTCAGAGCCCATCAGCTGAGTTAGCCAAAGAATATTCATTAGACTGACAGGCAAACATGGAATATGAACAAGGATGGCTATTAACTCGTGTCCTGAATGTTTCATGGAATCCATCTAAGAGAACATTACACACCCCATTTCGGGATGGCCTTTCTAGCGCCTCAGGAGTGTTTGAAGTTAATCTACAAGCTTCCTCCCCCAGGTAGCACTTGAAAGGACCCTGCTAATCTTTACCTCAGCAAATTTTGTTGGTGTTGTCTGCCCCTAGGGCTGGCAGGCGTGCTGCCCCTGCATTTCATTAGATTCGCAGTTCAGTTTTCCAAGCCACGGATTCTCCCCTTCCTTCCCCTTCCCTTTGACACATCTCTATTATGATCCATGCAATGCATGCTGGTTTAAACATTTAACTCCTAAAGATAAATCCCACCTCTTCACATACTTGGAGGGAAGAACGAATGGTGACATCACCAAAATCCCAAGTCCCAGAACAGAAGTGATGGGCTCTCCTTCCCATTAAAAATTTTAATGAGATTCTTTTTTTAAAAGGCCTATTATTGCACTTTCCCCATTTATATGTTCATATCAACAGGCCCTGAATCATTTTAGTCCTCCCAGGATGCTGGACACAGAAAGTACTTTTTATCAAGGTCATGAATGAATGCACTCTTACAAAGAAGCTTTATCTGTGGTTACATTCAATATTTGCAGAGGCAAAAAACGGTGAGCTTCTCTAGAGAAACCCTGGCGAGTGATAATCGAAAGTATCAAGGAAACAAATGAGAAAAGAAGATAAGTTGTGCAAACCCCATTTGTATTTTTTGAAAGGCAAAGTTAAAAGAGCAAGACAGATTTAAGGCAAACTCAGAATTATACAATGGAAAAATACCGCACAGAAGATTAAAGGCCTGCCTGCTAAATAGATAATGCCAAATTTGATGAGAAAATACATTACATTTCCTTTCCTTTGAAACCTTAGTTGATATTTTCCACTTTTACTGGAAAGAAATAGGCTCTAAGATGTCACTCAACACTTGGACAGAGGGGCCTCCTTCTCCAGACGCAAAAACAGGGAAGAAGCAGCGCCTGAATGCTTTTTCTATGAAGTGCAAGCCCCTGAGAAGTTCAAGATCTGCTCACGGGCTGAGAAAAATCTGCTCTGGGTCTTTTGCTGTTTGGCTCTGAACATTTTTTTTTCTATCTAAAGAAAACTGTTTAAAAAAAAAAAAAAAGCTGAAAGTGGGAGGGAGAGGTGGATAAGAACAGACTTTCCCCAAAACTTTGACCAAAGGGGCTTTGCTTCGCTATCATTGTACTCCAACTTCCTTACCTGTGCTTTAATTTATGGCCAGGAAACTGCTGTCCTTCCTCTCTCCCCAACCTACATATAGATTAGAAAACTTGTACACAAATTTAGCCAAACAGTGTCAGGAGTTCCAAGAGAACTTCTTACTCCTGTCCCCTTGACCACCTTGGGCCAGGGGAGGCATTGGCCCATCTCCTGCACATCTGCTCCAAGCTAGCTTAGGTTCTCCGCTCTTAACTTCTGTCCCTCTGAGAAGCGCCACCCAGATCTGTCTCGGACTATTTGTTCTGTGCTCCATGACCAGACTCAGGTTCCTGTGTCTGATTCCTGTGCCGTCCCTGCTCAAGAGGGCTCTGCCCTTGCCATCCTAAAATTTCTTAGATTTTTTAACAAGGGGCCTCATGTCCTTATTTTGCACCAGGCCCTGAACATTATAAGGAAGGTCCTGTCCATAACTGTTTTTCCACACCCGACAGCCAAAAGCACAACTGCATTCCTGACTTGACCCGACAAACCCCAGTCGGGTGGTGCAGAGCACACATCCTCAGCCGAGCAAGCACCTCAGTTAAGAAGCTGAGCCCCACCAGCTGCAGCCCCCGCCACGCACTTGTCACACTTGCTAAATATTCTAGAGCGTGTGTTCATTTGCTTGGTCAATGAGGGAAGCAAAATAAAGGGCTTTGGCCAACGTCACATGCTGACATCGAGGAGAACCAGAGACCGATGTGCATTAATTGAAAAGTCCTGTCCAGACCTTGGCCCTTGCTCCGACCAAGTTCAGGGCAAAACTCATGAATTCCAGGAATGCGCGGAAAGAGAACCAAAGAGCAAAATTGGATTTCTACCTAAGTTTGGAAATCAAAGGCTACTGAGCTAATGCTGTAGCTGAAATCCTTTATTGGAAATGGCAAGAAAGCCCAGTCAAACAACTCAAGCAAAAACATGTTTCATTCTGTTAGATAATCATTCCTTAACTTCATGTTGACAAGAACAAAGTGATCAGGAATTACAATATTATTTCTTGGCTCGGAGTAAAAAATGTCCACCTTATTTTTTCTGGGGAAAGGTTCATCACCCCTTCTGTTTTCTTTCCTAGTTCCCTATCTTATTCCCCCAGACACCCACTATTTGTTGGAGGAACTGAGGCAAGAGGAAGCCTTTCTCTGGTTTCTTTTGCTTGCTATGTCTATAAAATACATCAAACATAAAATGGAACCATCACATTGCTTGCTTGCAGAGAATACAAGGAAGCTATCTAGACTTTTATTGAAACAGGTGCCCATTTAAAGAATGCATGACAAACAGCCTCTGCCAAGCCATTATTCTCAGAATGAGACAATCACATCCACCAACCTCTTCACACACCTCCATCTCCAGCTTTGTGTGTAGACCTTGTGCTAAAATCCTCGCCCTACAATCAGGGAGTTTCAGATACCAACTAGATACCAGATTCTATGAAGTAATTATTGTTTTAATTGGACACAGAGGGGTGTTTGAGCACACACTTGATAATTAATTTTGGAAATGCATATGGGATTCACTGCACAATAATCCAATTAGGGAGGGACTGGATTCAGGGTGACAGACATAAAGGGGACTGTCTGTGCGTTAATAGACTTAGTGTTGGCTTCAGGACAGGTAACTGTAATTCACTCTCATCTCTTCTGTGCGTATGAAATTTTTTCTAATGACAACCTTTGAAAATGTGCTTTTATGTAGTATGTGTTGATTGTGTTCTGACACTACCATTTCTTCACTGTCTAATATTAGGCCAAACCTAATCCATTTGTACAGTCTTCATAATAATAACTATCTCTTGGAGTTGTGAAAAATGAATGACATGTTGTATGTAAAGGGACCAGCATACAGCAATGACTCAAAGAAGGAAAGGGACCGATTTCTTCTTTCATCCCGGGTCATCCTCCTCATAGACTCTGCTACAGGCTCTCAATGGAGTAGATTCCTTTCTTTTGTCTACATGTCAGCCAGCGTCTAGACAGAGTTCCAACTTCTGCTTACTTTATGAAATCAGATAAGGCTTCAAGAATTCAGCTTGCTGAGTGGAAAGCTAGAGCCTTCATCTCCTGTGTGACCTCTCTTCCAACTCCCACCCCTTTCAAAAGAACACAAATATACGTTTGGATTTTCCATAAACAAGGGCACGTGCCAAGCAGGTTTGTGCAGATTGCAGAAAAATGTTCTTTTGATTCAGATCCTGAAAACACATCACTGAATGTACTGAGAAACAGCATTAGCAAGGGCCCTCTTACCAAACCAGTTCCAAGCCGTGGCTGTCCAGGAAGAACTAACAAAGCAAGCAAAAAAGAAATCACTAAGAAATATTTCAATAGTGCTGGCCTTCTGAACATGTGTTAATGAATACATTTTTTTCCCACCAAACTTAGCATTGAAGTCCCCAGACAATAATGCTGTAAACAAAAGGGAGCAGCTCCCTCAGGGTATTTATGCAGTGGGCTGAATTTCCTTAACAGAGGTAAACTAGTGTAAATAAACACCAGTTATTCCAATAGAGTTGGTAGAGACTGTTATAAATGCAAGACTATCTAAATTTTAGTTATAGAGGCAAGGTATTTGCCAGTTTGGAGTGGGAGTATTATTTTTCCTATATCCAGCATCGTCTTTCCATGTGCTCATACTATGCTAGGTATCAAACGTGAAGACAAGGCACTTACCCTGACAACCAACATTTGCTGAGGGTTTACTGCATTCAAGCATTGTTTGAAGCCCTACATGCATCCATTTCCTTATAACAAATAGCAGTACGTACTTTTTCTTAGACAATGCTCTGATACTGGAGATGCCACAGTAAATAAAATGCACAGAAATCCCTACCTGTAAGCAGAGTGGCCTAAGGGTGGGGGGTGGGGTGAATTTAGCAATAAGGGTTTGATAACTACCTTGGTCCAGCTAAAAAGGTACATATAGATAAGGAAGAGCTACATGACATCTGGAAATTTTATCTTTTTTTTCCCTTTTGATTCTAAATTTTCACTCTAACACAGAATTGAATACAAATGTAATAGACTTATATAAAATAAGCCCAGTCTTTAAAGTCTTTTACTGATGACCCTATCATACTTTCTTGTGTAGATACAAGAAAAATAAGCATAGGAGTTAAGATAGAGGTTTGTTTTATTCACTGTATTCATAAGGCTCTAAGCCCAAACTATTCAATAGCCACTCACCTCCTGAGGCTATTTAAGTTTAAATTAACTAAAAGTAAACATCAAAAACTCTGTGACTATATCATATTATTTACAAGTGCTCCATAGCCATAAGTGGGGAGTAGGTGACGATTATAATTGCATAGATAGGTAGTATTGTTATCTACACAGAAATTGCTACTAAAACAATAAGTCCCTGCCTGCATGGAGCAGATGGTAGATCAAAATAATTGCATTTTAATCCTCAAAAGAACTCCAGAAGGGTAGGTACTTTATTCTTCCCTTTTATGGAGGAAGAAACTGAGGTACAGAAAGGGTAAGTCATCTCCTTAATATTCCAGCAGGTGCTACAACTAAACTTCATCTCTAAGCATTCTCTCTTCAGGTCATGCTGTCGTCTATTTCCCCCAGTAAACACATGACGTGTGCTCCTGTGAGACTCCTTGTCCCTGCATTACTGTTATCAATGCCTCCTCCAGTTCTATTACTACTCAAAGTGGACCCAATCAGGGTAAACCCAAAAAGCACTGAGATAGAAAACTGTGGCCACAGCTGCACCTGGATATATTGCTAGGTTGGTGACCTGGGAGAGATGTAGAAGGTGAGATTGGCCTATTCAAACCCACCCTGTCCTCTCCACTCATCTCCTCACCATGGGGGCCTGGTGTCCTTGTGTCCTTTTACTTTGCCTCTTAGCCATTACTGTCATTCAATCATAGGCCCGTAGAATTGGGAGGGATTTGAGATAATTTTAATCCCCTTTAACTTGAGAATAAGTCTGTGGTTGGCATCTCTTTTCCCAAATCTAAAATTAAATCTGTAAAAGCCACGTATCGCATTTCTAATTCTTTTCCTCCCTAACCTTTCTGCCACTTTAATCTCTGAGCCCCAAGTCAATAGCTCTGAGCCTAGTCATTTCAATCAAATTCCTCCCAGGTACAGGCTTTGCAATACCAAGAATGAAAGGGCAATTAACTTTGGTCAAATTAGGGTCATATGTAATTTCCTGAGAACCTCATAAACTTCATGTAATCCAAAATAAATTGGACATCTATCAAAGAGGCTCATATTCTAATTCTCCCGAGAGATCATTATAATCTGCCAGTTTGATTAATTCCCCAGAAATATAAAGCTCACGTTGATAAGCTGAGTCCTTGCCCTGCTGTGTAACGAAAAATCTGAGCCTGTTGGCAGCCTTTCAAGACACTTTTAGACTGCACTTGACCGTGGGAAATTCTTTTCACATCTTTATAGTCTTTTCCATTGACAGTAGGCTGAAGGAAGAGATTCTGGATCGTGTAGACACAGAATCTCTAATTTACCTTCCACCTCCATGAGATTGCAAACTCCAATCTGGTGAAAGAAAAAGAGTGTTGGTGTGAAGGTATGATTTTTCTCATATGCATTGTTAAAGTAGCAGAAAGTTACCCATACTGCAGGCAAAGAGTCTACATGCCAGTTGAATGTTTTGCTGTCAAAATGAACAATAAACACCGACTGGGAGCAGTAAAGATGTACATGAATGACACACTGCTCCCGTTGGGTGGTTGGATGCCCTGCATGATCTCCTTTCTCCTGACTCTTCAAGGTTGCCCAGAAACATAGGTATCTGTGTTGGCCAGTTTGAATATTTCACTACTGTTCTTCATTCAACTTTGGCCTTCCAAGTTAATAAGGACAAGAATTGAGCATACTCTAGGTCTTCATCAAATAGTCTCAACAAAAGCTATTTGTTCAAACAATTAGAAATGGTGCCACTGTTTTGAAATCTGTTACTTGATTGACAGAGCAAGGCTCTATGCTTTTTTTATTTATTTATTTTTCTTCAGCAATTGCACCAACCCCAGTATAATAGATTTATTCATCAAACTCTTTGAACCAAATATTGGAAAACTTGCAAGGAACATTTTGAGCATCAACTCCTTCTACTGAGACAGATCCTTAAAAGCAAAAGCAAAAACTGCTCTATTCCTTTGTCTTGCTTATTGTCAAATTATCTATTTATTTTCATCAAAGGCTATTAACATTCTTTTTAGTTTAAATACACAGACAGACCCTCTCAAAAAGTAGTGATGCTCATTTCCTCAATAATAGAGATGACATTTGCAAGTAGGCATTAGTCTTCCATGCTATATTTTAAAGGAATTATTATATCACTACCCATGATTTATTTTACTCCTAGGGGCCTCCCAAGCATGGTTAAGTTGAACTTGCCTGAGCCAACTTTTAAAAAGTCATAGCGCCCTTCTAGTATTTACTCAGGGACACTTTATCTATTCTTTTCCTGAAAAAAAAAAAAAAAAAAAAGAACACATTGCTTTCCTTTCATGCTTAATAGCCTCGCACAAATCACTAACCAGTGTTAAGGCCGACAAGCCCAGGAAGGACCTCCACTCAACAGCCAGGCTCAACAAAGGTGTGTGTGCCACAGCAAACAAAAGGCCCAGATTGAAAACATCTGTGCACTAATCTGGCCCCAGCCTGTTAATATTTTGAAATAAATCATTAAAACCACTGCAGGAGCTATAGGTACCAAGGAACTGTAGATGGGTACATGGTCACCCATGTGTGGTTTCATGTCCTAATTCCACTGAGAGTATCAATGATTCATCAGCATCCCTACATATCTGCAGTGTCACTAACATTTTAAGTTAAAACATTCTTTTTCAATGATGTGTAACAGGAAATGGAATGTCCTGATTAGTGGATGAAAGAGGAAGTGCCATCAAAGATTACTGGGTATTCATAGCCTATTTACAACAGACAGATTGCTGCTTTGGGTGGAATTGATGATATTTTCGGCAGGTCAACAGCCTGCTTTTGCTATTGGCTTTTCCTTTGATTCATCTCTCAACGGACTCAAGGATTTCTGAATTCCAGTGCAGGCAACACCAAACTCCCCAAATACCAAGGTTGGTAGCACCAAATAAATTAGTCAGCGACTCTCTATTGCTGCCACTTGAGCTCTGAGCAAAAGCTCAGAAGGTGAAAAAGGTTTGGATTCCTCAGTTCAGTTTGTTTCTTTGACCTATTTCTCAACAGAGGCAACAGGGGCACGGGGATTCCTTGTGAAATCCAGCCCACTGCAACGAGCACATTGGGCATCAGTGGCCCCAGGCACCAAAAGACAGTCGTATCTCCCCTCCAGAACGTGCATATGCATGTGTACACACACGTACACACACACACACACACACACAGTTATACCATGTGTTTCCAAACTCCTAAACATCCTTCTGATGCTGAACTGTAGCTGCCCTAAGTACCCACCCAAAGTCCTGCCTTCTCCTGGATTTTCCCTCTTATCCATGCCCCTCTCCTTCTTTTGGAGGGGAGTGTTGGAGCCTAAATCCTGGTAAAATGCCTCAGGCCAAGCAGTTGATACAGTATTTGTTGAATTAAGGATTAATAAGTGTTCTGATCCTTGCCATTTGTAAAGATAAAAGCAATTTAATGATCCAATTAAAGTGGTTCACAGTACAGTCTCAATGACTAATAGACTTAATCTTTTTAGGGGTAATTGAACTCGATGAAGGAGAAATAACTCCGTTCTCTGCTCCCTCTCCACCTTCCCTCACTCAAGACAGAGAGTCATTAGGTTGGTTCCTTTCTACGAGAGGCTGATGCCTTCCTCCTGCTACAGGGCAAATCAAGAACCCCTCTTCCTGACTGAATAATAAATAACCAGAGCAATTTCCCACCTCCTGTGTCACTAAGAATGCCATTGCCAGATTCAAGTCATTATGTTCCCATTCTCCAAGAGTAAGAAAAATCAAAACTAAGATAGAAGAATTAAAAAGTCCTGAAAATTTTTGTTACCTAAAATTATTGGGTCTCTTTCTCTCTCTCCCTTCCTCCCTCCCTCTCTTCTCTTCTCTTCTCTCTCCCCCCCCCCTTTCCTGGTACAAGGTAACCAGAAACCCAACACATCTTTTCACCACTATCCTAAGGTTCCATTTTATTTGAAGGCTGAAAACAAAACAAAACAAAATGCTATTTTAGTCAAGTCTTATTAAATGCAGTCAGTCTCTCCTATAAAAATTACAATAAAATTCAACATTCAAAGTGTAGCGATATGGCAAGTCATAAGGCCCTTGGGAGCTAGTATATAAAATTTCAGAGGGGGGGAGAAATTCAAGGTTTGACTTTCATTTTATCAAAAGCCAGAGTCAGGGCTTTCTCCTTGTGCAACTGTGTGACTCCATCCTGTATGACTTCACAAATGCTCAAACCTCAGTGTTCTGAAAATGATTTCAATATCATTCTTTTCCTGGGGAGTTTTGGTACTATCATTAAATCGAATGGCTTAATTGCAAGTGAAGAAACCCAGCCTGTTCTCTGAGTTATTTTCCATTCCTCCCTTAACACGGACATTTGGCTTTGACGTCACCAACAGTCCGTGAGAGTTAAGACAGGCTGTGGTCAAAAGAAACCACAACTAGCGGGAAATGCACCGATCCCGTTTCTTTTGCAGTTGTCATTCATCGGTGCTGTCATTCATCACACGTTCTTGTGCAAGTGGTAGTTTTTAGCCCTACTGTGTGTAGACAGAGGCTGATTGTGCTGCTATTCCTGGAAATCTGGTACAGGAAAGAAGTGTCACAGCTCCCCCTTGGAGTCGTGCATGATAAAACCTGTTCATCATGTTCAGCTGCCGCTCTGAGACAGGCTCCTTGAAGGAAAATCCATCTTCAAGTTCAGTGCTATTAAAGACGCTTTTGTAAGAATGACTCCATTAAATCATGCGTCCCTTTACACGCAAAGATTTTACCTTCTATAAATCATCCTCTGCAAATGGAAATTACAGTTCATCGGCTAATTAAAACATTCTTTATCGGAACTTAAGGAGAGAGAGAAAAATGGAGCATGTGAGAACTATTTCCTCATAGATTTATGGGAATATATTGTACACATGTGTGCAAGGGTGTGCTAAAAATTTTATCTTTATTATTTTGTCAGAAACCACAAAAAGAAGATGCAAAAAATCAACTTAGCTCATCCTCATCTTCCTATTCATACCACAAGTCATCAAGCCCTATGCTTTAGCATGTGTTTAGATATGTCTTACATTAAATACCAAAAAAGAATAAAAAATTATATCTGAGCATCAATGTGCCCACCACTCAGCCTAAGGAATAAAGTAACAGCAGTATAGTTGAAGCTCCAAAGAACCTCCTCCCAATTATATCTATTCTGTCTCCCTGAGAAGTTAATTACTATCCAGAATTTGGATTTTGTTACTCTAGAGAATTTCTTTGTGCTTTCACTACCCACATGACCCACAAGCAGGTCTCTAAACTACCTATAAGTAAGTGTCATGTGTTTACCATCATATGGCTTTTTACCATATATTTTCTCCTATACCTGCTGGGTTTTGGTGTTCTGTGCTGTTTTTGTGAGATTCATCATGGTATATTCTTACCTGGGATTGGGATAGTAGTGAAAGAAAAAGAAGTATGAATGATTTATTTGTTTTTCTTCTGCATCATCATTGCCAGAATTTTATTATGGCCTCTCTGTACTTTCGGCTTGGATTGTGACCTGTTTCCTCCTGGCACTCCTGCCCCTAGTCTTTTCCTACTCCAAAATACCTTTTGTTACACTGCCAGGCTTTCGCCTAAAGACACTACTTTTCAGACACTAAAATGTGCGAAACTCTTCAGTGAACCTCTGTTCTTTATTATCAGGTGCAAGTTCCCTTGCCTAACTTTCAAAAGGTCAAGGTCATGCCCATAACAGTCAGTCCACCATGGAAGTCACCTGCAGCTTCTGTGACTAGTTCTTGCTCACATCTGTGGTCTCCTTCCTCAAATGTCTGCAGCTCTTCCAGATTGAGGCTCTGGCTGCAGCTGCAAGCCCAGCATGCAGTGGGCAGACCAGGTGAAGTATTGTCCCAGGCAATCAGGAGAGACAAAAACTGGTGGATCAATATCCAGCTTTCTTGCCTACAGTGGAACCGTTAGCCTTATAGAGCACCTTTAGCAAGAGAGAGCCCTGCTTGTTCATAGCCATTATCCATTCTTTACCTAAACTTTTATTCTTCCCTTCCTGTGTCACCTCTCCATTCTCCATGCCTCCTGGGTTCACCTCCCTCAAAAGCTACTTGTACTTGAGTCCTCGACTCCAGGTCTGCTTGGATCGCTACCACAATTGGTCCCAAAGAGTGGCTCCCAGGCTGAGACTCTAGAATCGCATCACTTGCCTAGTCAGACGGCATGAGGATGCCGCTTGATGGTGGAGAGGGGAATAGTGATAACCCTGATGGCTGCAGCCTCGTGGTTGCTAAGATGCTCATCTATGGTGGACCAAGTCCAGGCAGAAGGGCTTATGCATTGGTGTAGCACTGGAAAGATATAACCCTGGCTTACACACTCACTCTGGCACTAAAAAGTAAAAGAAAAGAGAAATTGCAAAGACTGTAAAGATAGTAAAGCTCATTGTTTTTTGTTCAAAGTTCTAGAAGCCACATTAAAGAGAATTACAGTGGGGCATGGCTAGTGGTCAACTTAGGAGCCAAAAAGCCTACAGAAAGCTTCAGAAAAACATACAACCTGCAACTGGTAGGCAAATTATACCAAAAACCAGGCCCACACTTTGATCTTAAAAGTAGTGAAATTACAAAGGAGATTGAATTCACAGCCCCAAATGTCCCCTAGGTAAAACCCAAAGTCCCAAAACTGTAGCAGTAGAATGCAGAAATTTTGAATTTAGAGAGTCCTGTGAGCCCTCCAGGTGTTCAGAAGCAGCCCCTTACCCTAGCTAGTGAAGAACAGTGTGATATGGCTTGAAGAATATCCCCTAGGGAAGACGCCATACAAAATGCTATTTGGCCACCCAAGATTACCCCTCTGCTCTCTTTGTTGTTTGTAGATCAATTACTACAGTCAGTTCTCAGCACAGCCCAAGAGAGGGAGTACATCACTGCTATGGGAGGAAATGGATTATCATCACCAACATAGCTAGAAGATGTGCCTTCTCAGTATCTAGAATACAGGAGGTAATGCCTAGAAATTGCTATTGAGCATACGGGACTGGGCATGGAGAAGACACCGTACAAGACTGCAGAAGAGGTGGTTTCTTGGGAACTCTCAAATTGCTAAGACGTTAGCATCCTGGCAGACTCCTGCCATCTGTCCTCACACATTGCTGGGAGAGCCCCGTGAAGGGTAGAGAGGACGATGGCCTGCAATGAACTAGATGGAGATGACAGAACTGTCTTAGCAAAGTAATAAAGAGGTCAGAAGGCCCTGCCTTAGCATCAGCTTGAGGTGGACTTCCTGACTTGGGCACTATCCTTCAAAACATGATTTATACATTTATCAGAAGGCCTATTATATAATGTTATCACCCCCAGGAACTAGGAAACACAATCTGGGAACCAAAGCACTTGACCTTACTGAATTTGAACTTAGAAATTTACAAAATATTGATTTGCTCTAATATAAACACGTTAACATAAATAACATTAAAAATAACTCTGCACAAAAAAAAAGTGAAAAGAAGGGAACTGTTCTGTTTCATAAATCTCCTTTATGTCTGGTTTAAGGACATGCCGGGTCTCATACCTATTTGTGCATTGAATCTGTTGTGACACACTGTTTTGGTTGATGTGTATTTTCCCAGTGGAGCCTCACACAGACATATAGGTGGAAAGGGTTGGGATATTTTCATGTCTTTTTCACATCATTGTGGGAATTCATCTTCAACACTACATCCAAATTCTTCAACTGATGGTTAATTTAAATTTGTTGTGATAGCTAAAGCCATAGACAGGAACTTTTTGTTCCTGCTTTATTAAAATCCACTGGTCTACCTTGCACCACAAAAAGATCCTTTACTCCTGGTATATTCAAAAATTAATCACTAAGTTTTACGCATCTTCCAAATGTTAACATATTTTCATCATGCCACATCAGAAATAACCTCTATGTCATCAGCAAAGTCAGCAGGTATTTGGAAATTCTTTGTGGCACGTATTTGATTTCCAAAGTTTGATTTTCCTTGGAAGCTCAAGTTTGTATCACTGGGGGGCAAAAAAAAAAGAGCAAGCTGATGTTTTTGTTTTTGTTTTAATGTTAACAGGTTCACTTCCTTTGTTTTCAAAAAGAGTTCTGCCTAAATCCCAAGTGTAAATACTCATCCTTTGTCTATCAATTTTCCTTTTAAGTAAAAAGAGTATCCAATGAGGAAAAAAAGAAAAAAGCCAGATTGTTTTAGCCTGCAACTCAAACACCTGCATGAGGGCTGCTCCTCAAGAAGGTCCCTTGCTTTGGTCAGCAGCAGAGGGCTGGACACATGCTTTCTGTTAGAAAGATATGTTTTCTCGGCCTTGACGCACGCTAAGCCACTGCAGTTTCCCACCGCTGCAAGTGCGCCTTCAGTGCAAATGTCAACACAGTAAGCAAGACAAACAACACCTCAGTATTATCACAAACACAACTTTGACCTCACAAACTCCCTGAAAGGACCTTAGGGACCTCCAAGGGTTCACTGAGCATATTTTGAGAACTGTTATTCTATTAAAAGAAAATAAAAAACAAGAAGGAGAGAAGACTCCACGGCAGTAAATCTGTGGAGGAAAGATATGGGAGAAAGCTATGGTTGCTAAATACAGGACTGGGGCTGTGTTTGAGTCCAGCACTGTCCCCAGTTACTAACTCAATAACTTGACCTCTGTGCTCTCTGGTGGGGTCAGCCATACTTTTTTTTACCCACTTTAGACAGTATGGGGTTGGGGTCCAGGGACTCAACAGACAATAGACAACAGAGAGGTGCTGAATATAATTAAATCTTCTAAAATAGCCATCATTATGAGAAAGTTGAATCTAAAGTTATTTGAAAATAAGCTTTTTGGTAATCGTTAGATAAATACTGCAAAGGCTGGTTCTTCTGAGCACTTGAGCAAGGCTGGTGGGGTTGACCAAGAGGCTTAAACACAAGTCTGAACATGGAGAAGCAAAGAAATATTTTATTCTTCTCTATAAGTGTTTCTGGTATTGCTGCTTGTACAGGTTTCTTTTTTTATTAAAGTGATTCATTTCTAAAATCAGACATCAGAAACTAATATAAAGCCCTAAAATTAATTTCTCATATGATGGAATGGCTTTCATTTGACATTGTCTTACGTATGACTGAAGACACGTGTCATCCCTATGAAAACAGAGAAGATACTTCATTAAGTCCTTCTGATTCACCAGACGTGGATGCCTAGCTGAAGTATAATAGAGCCAAAGAATGACTAGTACTCCATCTCTTATTCAGTGTTTATTATACTGGACTTCAATAAATTTATTACTACCACATGTGCTGCCATTTTTCTTGCCTTTCTTCATTAAGGAAAAGAAGACAATGACTTGCAAGCCACTTTCTATGGTATTTATGTTTTTAAAGGTAACTATAATTTGGAGCCATGTGACGTGAATTATGGCAGAGATAATATATCAAATAAGAGTTGCTGTAAACAATCATATGTGTGTGTGTGTGTGTGTGTGCGTGTGTGTGTGCGCACGCGCGCGCTTGCTTCTTGATGCCCTTGTTATTTAGCTGTTGATAAAGTCCCTACTTGCAGAATCAACAACACACCCAAGATGTTGCTTTCTGGAAATTCTGTCAGTTGAGAAATTCAGAGAGGAAACTAAGAAGTAAATTTTCCATAGAAGACTTTTGGCCGATTAACTTAGAACACAACATGGACTCCATTACAAGTTCTATTTCTAGTCTCTGTTAAATAAGTCAAAATTATTCATTTAGAAATTTGCTTCTTGTGTTACTTTCTGAGCAAACTACGCTACAATCATTCATTTACATATTCATTAATCGTCACGTGTTTATACATATGTTAAGCATGAAATACGTTCTAGGTGCTCATTTTAAAAACAAGTTGCGTACCATTTTTACCCGTGAATAACACAAAAATCTAGGCAAGGAGATAAACTGCACAAAAATCACCACAATAAGTGGCTATAAATGTTAATAGCCATGTGAACAATGGAAGTTCATTTATCTTTAGGTTTAACTCTGCCTGGAGAGGTCTAAGAAGGTTTTGACACAAGAAGGCAGCTTCAAGTTCAATCTTGAAGAACTTGTAAGTTATTTCTCAGATCAACAAGATGAAGAAGGTGGCAGAATTAATTTTATGATGGAGTTCCAGGTTGGCCTGTGACCAGCCCACTTTCAACCAGTGAGACAGCAGCAGAGATCGGCCCTGGGACCTCTGCAAAAACGTGTCTCTCTTCTTAAGCCAACACAGGATGAGATGACCCCTTTCTGCCTCTGGCAGTGGTCACATCTGGAGGTGACACTTGGATCTGCTGCAGCCTTTCTCCAACCACAAGGAAAATGAGCTTTAGAAAGCAAACTTAACTGGTGGTGACAAGAATGGAAAGATGGAAAGACACTGGGTTCTAAAATTAGCCTTTCCTGTGGCAATAAACATCTCCAACGTGTTAGTGGCTTAAGGCAACACGTACTTAAGTCCTGCTGTCATCTGCTGAGGGCTGTGGGACTTCTGGCCTTCAGTCATCCCCAAGTATTTTCACATTCCAGACCCAGGCTGAGCAGCAGCCACTGTGGAGAACTGCTGTTCTACAAGGCAGCAGCAACCTGCCAGGGCAGCCCAAGCCAACCCACACCTTGTGCTTCTGCATGGGTGTGTCATGGCCACTCTCTTCCCGCCGTCTGGAGCATGTGTGGGGCCAAGCCCAAGGTCAGGAGGGTGGGGTGCGAGGAGCAGGTGGGTGAGGGGAATAGAACATACTCTTCTCATGGGGGGCAGGGAAAACCAGGCAAACAAGGGCAGGGATACTTAATCCTGTTACAGGGAAAGAATGAGTATTTGGGAACAAAACTATAGTCCATCAAAGTCCTTGGTGATATGGTTGACCACTAATAAAACACCCTCAGGCTTCTCTTTCTGGATTCCACCTCTATGTGATAATATTCTTCCTTATTGTATTATGCTGGATTTTCTAAACATGCTTTTTTGGAGAAAACATCCTAATCCTGCAGAGAAAACTCTAAATAATTTGCTCATAATCAGAAGTGGAGGAAGAAAACTGAATCCGTCTTTGGACCTGGTAGAAAACCTCCATCCCTCCAGGCATGAACCTTCCCCTCCTCCCACGCAGATGGACCTCTTCTCTCCAAATGGGATATGTGGGGAAAGTCTTCCTACAGTGCCAGGTTGGTTCTGAGACTAAAAATTTAAGGGCAAATACTGGCAGGAGTTTCTGGGGATGTGATGAACCTATGCATGACATTTTAATGTGTTTTGTTCCCATGCTGTTAAGTCCATGAATGCACACCAATGAATCTGAGAAGAAAAATAACTCCGACGGACAGTATTTGCTTGACTAGTTCAATCAGATATATTTTACAAAAAGAAAAAAATCAAATGTATCTGTTTGTGTCTTCCATTTGCTCGTTACTTCATTCCCATATGATCCAATCAGTATGGTTTGTCTGCCAGAACCCCACCAAAATAATATTACACGGGGCTGGGGATGTGGCTCAAGCGGTAGTGCGCTTGCCTGGCATGCAAGGGGCGCTGGGTTCGATCCTCAGCACCAAATAAAAATAAAGATGTTGTGTCCACCGAAAACTAAAAAAAAAAATATTGAAAAATTCTCTAAAAAAATAATATTACATATATTACATATAAATTACATATAAATATCACATTTATATATGCATATATCATATATGCATATACAATGTGTATAATATAGCTAATAAATTTAGTAAATATGTTTACTGATATATGTATCAGATATAGCATTTGCTCAAATTCAGAAGTGGAGTGCATCTGTCTGTCTGTATGTAAATGCATGTGAATGTATATACATGTACAGTTCACATAAAAGACAGCAGATTTTAGAGTCTATTTAGCTCATAAAATGCAACTCCATAATAGGAGGTTTGGGAAGAGAGATGGACCTAAGAGATGTACTTAAGCCGCTGCTATAACCTAGAATGACCTTCTAAGAACTTTTGCTGAACTTGGTGAAAGAACAAAATTAATGAAAGCATTCAAGCTGTACAAGAGGACAGGACAGAAGGAGGCACAACAATCATCTTTTGTTTGGTTTGATTTTATTATTTTTTTTTCTTTTCTTCTCTTTTTTTTTTAAAGAACACTGAAGCTATAACCGCAGAGGTGATTGGAGAATCACAGCCCTCCTGAAGTGATATCCAAACAGAAAATTTTCCAATACATATCCTAAAATCACAGAGCATGTAATTCCACATTTGCTCCAGGAAAGCAGCATCTCTGCTTAGGATATGGAAATTTGGAAGCTCATTGCTATAATCTGTGGTTACGATTTCAAGGTCCCCCAGCGGTGCCGGGAATCCAACCACAGGCTCCTAGTGCTAGGAGCCTTTATTGTAATCCAATAAAACCTTAACAACCAGTCTTCTCTTTTATGATAAATTAAGGGCCTCGTTTGCTTTGAAGCAGCCCCTCTGCCCTGGAGTTTACCTCGCTGTGGAAACAGTCCTAGAGAAACAGTGGATTCAGAGGGGGTGAAGACGGTGGGGGAAGAGGGCCCAGATTCCCCACCTTGGTTTCACGGATTCAGAAATTTCAAAACAAATAAAAAGTTCTCTTTCAAAAGAACTGATCCTTTAGGGTGATCCTCTACTGTGGGAATTTTCAACCACATTCTCCTCACCCTGACTTCTTTATCTTGCCCCGCAGTCACAGAATGTCACCATGAAATCACAAATGTGACACCTGACCAGGGCTGAAGCCGTGATACCGTTTACCCACTTTTAATTCTATTTTACTTTATTTTACATTTGCTAATTTGAAATTTTATTCAGAAGCTCCAATTCTGCCAGAATTGCCAGTATTTACTTTGCTGCTGTGTCATCTCTGTGAACTCATTTGTTACAGAATGGCCTCGGAATCCAAAACAAACTGAAAACTGGGGTCAGATTTATTTCCCAGCCTTAATTCCTTCCTCAGTTCCAAGGCATGGGGATATCAAACTACCCCAACACCTACATGTGTGTTCTAAAAGCATTTCAGAGGTCAGCCAGAAAGGTCCAGAATATTTAGATCCTAGACTAGAGAGACATTAAATTATAGTACATTGGAAATGAAATTTGCTTCTGAAATTTAGTTCGAGACCTGATTCAACTATAAGTAAGTAATTTTTCCCCCAAATTAGGCACAAAGCCTACACAGCCAAATTGGTATCTCTCGAATTCCAGAACTATCATGTTTAAAAAGTACAACATTTTCACATTATGAAGTTTTTTTACATTTACTAAATCAATTATGGAAACATTCTCTTCTATGTCTAGAACATTGGAATAAAGTATTAGAAGGATCACCATACCAGAATTCTAAGACCCCTGTTCTCCTTTCAGGCAGACAATTCACCAGCTCTGTGTCCTCAAAAAGTCATTCTGAGCATTTTAAAGGGAAGGATTTACTCTCCAGCTGATCTTTATAAACAAATTTCCTCTCCAAGTTATAGTCGATTACTGAAAAAAAGGAATCAATTTATACTAAAATTTGAATCTGAATTCTGTAAAAACATAATAAAGACACCAAGGAAGGAATTCACATACACTGGGTAATCCATAAAGGGGCCCATTCACATTCAGATGGCTCAGAGTTACTTGTAAGTAATGACAATGGATGACCATTAATGCTCACTCTTGTGTTCAAAAATGCTGGATACCTACATATGTATTAATTCTCATGTGGACTTATGCATTTCACTCTGTTTATATCCCTCATTTTATAGAAAGGATGCTGAAACTCAATGGGTTAAGTTCTTATCTGTTGTCATGGAACTAGAAAGTTGTGGTCAGTGAATGAATCCAGGAAGTTTAGCTTCCACGCTCCTATCCTTAGGTTTAACATTTCCAATAAATGAAGGGCAACTAACTTAGAGCAGTAAATATTTGGATATGAATCACATTCACGTACATTGCAGCAACACAGTTTATTCTAAATGTATACACTCGGATCCTAGTGTTTCTATACATTTATATTTAGAAGAGATGCTTGTGTTTACTCAGAAACAAGAGTGAATCTGTGGCTCTCCAAGGTTAGCCCAGAAAGCCCTCAATCCCTATCAAACATGTTTTTCTCAGTTATGTTATTGGTAGCCCTTTTATTTGTGTCAAAGTATTCATCACAAGATAAATCCTCTATAAAGCACACAGCTTTTGTGGAACAGTACAATAGATTCACAAACAAGGTCCACCCAATTAATTAGAATCCCTGCATCTACTTGCTTTGGTAGTCACATCTTGCCCTCACTCCGGGCTTAGCAATTCAGCTTCCTGAAGCCTTGAAATAATTGCAATGGCAAATAGGATACAAGGAGACTTGAAAAGTAATTGAGCATTGGGTCATGACATCCTACTGCCACTGGTTGATAAGAAACCATTGGCCAAGTCAACCCTCATACCCTAACTAAAATCAAACAACCAGATACTGATCCGAGACCTCCAGGAGTTTACTCCAACAGAGAAAACCCCCCATCCAACCTGGAGATTCTCAAGAAATGATAAATGTTTATCGCTTTTCACTACTACATTTGGAGTGGTTTATTACACAGCACAGTCTAACTGATACACTCTGCCAAGTCTTTAATAGACATCATCTCTCTTATCCTGAACAACAATCATTCAACATTAATATAAGGCGTTCATGCTACTTCCAGTGTAATAAGTAATTCAATTGCAGGCCATCTTAGAACTTAGTGTGACTCAGAGTATATGATACACAGCATTTAACCATGGCATTTGTCACTTATGAGCCACATTGAGATTATACTAGAAAAGGACCATGTTATACAATGGCAGTATGCCCCATTTGGATGTTCTTTAGAATGCCAAAATTCAATAATAAATCATACTTTGGACAATTTTCAAAAAGCCTAACTTCCAACAAACCTCATCCATGGTTGGTTTTTGGTCCCTGCTTGTGAATGATAACATCAAGGTAGGACATTTGCTGCACTTAGCACCCATGTAAATCCTAATTTATAAAAAGATTTTCTAAGAAATACCAAAGAATAGTTTGTAATAATAAATCTTATGGGGCCCAAATGTTCATCACAGACATTTATTGCCTCAATCAAAAATAAATCTAGAGTTAGAGATGTGGCTCAGTAGTAGAACACTCACCCAGCACATGCAAATCCCTGGGTTGGCTCCTCAGAATCACTAAATAAGTAAATAAATAAAGGAATTTCCCCCTATCCTTCAAACCTAGCTGTACTCTAAAAATAGACACCCATTCCCAGGGCATTCATTTAAATAATACTAAAGAAATTAAAATGGAAAACAAATAAAATGTAAACTACAAGCCAAAGGATATATAAAAAAGAAGTCAAAAGAACATGGAGCAAAGAGAGACAAAAAAGATATCCTGGCCAGTATGGAACTCAAAGTCCAGCTGCACCTTCCATGTTCAGATATCAGGAAAGGCCAGAGAGAACTTCAGCTCTTGGGAACTCAGCCTTGTTCCTGGGTTGGAACTTAATTTTTACATTGAAAAGCACAGAAACTCTTTCATGTATGCACAGCTTTCCATGTCCAGTTTAGTTTCAATGTTATGATTTTTTTTTGATCAGTGGTAGAAGGAGAAAGAAATGGATTCATTCAAGTCATAAAATTTGAGATAATGTAAAAATGTTTTGAAATTCGTGGTTTGAAAAAAATATATTGGTCGATGCTTTTTTTTCCTTCCCCTCATCCATACCCCCAACAATATCCCAAAGATAATAATGACATTGTCTATTCCAAGGGACGACTATTTGAACATAATTGACAATTTCAGCCAATAATTTCCTTCCTCCCTCCAAAGGAAACAGTGCATTTTGTAACTCCAGATGATCTCTCAGACAATTTAGCAGTCATATGATTTCTAAGTGAGTAGGAAATTGGCCATTATTAGTGCTTCTTTGGCAAATTGAAGGTGTTAATGTATTAAACAATATTTTCACTGTTAAGATGTATTCACAATGAATAGCTTTTCTTGCTCTCCCTGGGGTTCCAACTTAATGAGTAGTTGACACATCAAGGTCATTTACTTTAAATAAGAATTCCATTTGGAAATAATATGTGTTTTTCTTGGTTTTGTCAACCCATCAATCTTTGCTGAATGGAGACATCACACTTTGCAGTTTAATCTAGTTGCCATTACAATCCTCACTGTTCTACTCCAGACCCTTGACAAAATGACTGTTGATGTTCTTGGTACTGATCATGAATTGAGAGGTTGACAATGACACTCACATAACATGGCCCCTTCCACATTTGGTTCCCATCTGACCTTCTCTTTTAGGAGTGGAGCTTACTGGTGCCATAGATTTATGCCGTTTGAAAACTCAAACTGTTTCACAGAACTCATTTTGAAATTCACAGTCCTGTGGCCCTGTTCTAATCTCCTGTTAAGGAACGACTTTTTCCTCTCGTGGATGTTTCTTTTGGTATTGACGTCCCCAGATCTCAGTCACACACACTACCACTTCTTAATTTTTTTAACTATAGAGTGCAACCTATTGGCTTCCTGCTACAGAATCGAGGTCTCAACTCTTGGATCACCTAGACCACCACCACCACTCCACACACCCTCTGGCCCTCCCTGCCAGCTCCCAACCTGGCAATATCAAAATTTATTAAATTACTCAGTCATGATATTATTAGTACTATGCCACAAAGCAACTCTTAGCAAATACAAAAAAGTAGAGATACGACCATGCATTTTATCAGATCATAATGGAATGAAATTGGAAATCAACGACAAAATAAAAAAAATATAAATTTCTCCATCACCTGGAGACTAAACAATTTGCTACTGACTAATCACTGAGTTACAGAAGACACCAAGGAGGAGATTAAAAAATTCCTAGAGGTAAATTAGAATATACATACAACATATCAAAATCTCTGGGACACTATGAAAGCAGTACTAAGAATAAAATTCATGGAATGGAGTTCATTCCCTAAAAGAAGAAAAATAACAAATAAATGACCTCACACTACATCTGAAAGCCCTAGGAAAAAAAGAAGAACAAATCAGCAGCAAACACAGTAGAAGCCAAGAAATAATTAAAATTAGAGCTGAAATCAATGAAATCGAAACAAAAAGAAACAACTGAAAAAAATTGACAAAACAAAAGTTGGTTCTTTAAGAAAATAAATTGGCAGATCCTTAGGCACGCTAACGAAGAGAAGGAGAGAGAGAGAACTCAAATTCCCAACACATGTGATGAAAACGGTAAAATCTCAACAGACTCTACAGACATACAGAGGACAATTAGGAATTATTTTGAAATCTTATACTCCCAGTAAAATAGAAGACATTGAAGGCACCGACACATTTCTTAAGTCATAGGACTTGCCCAGATGAGTCAGGAAGATTTACACAATTTAAACAGACCAATATCAAGTGAGGAAACAGAAGACGCCATGGAAACTTACCAACCAGGAAAAGCCCAGGACCCGATGGATGCACAGCCCAGTTCTACAGAACAATTGGAGAGGAGGCAAAGTCTATTTGAGGGCTCAGGGTTTCAGAGGTCTTACTTCGTCCATAGAAGGCTGGCTTCATTCTTTAGGGCTCAAGGTGAGGCAGAACATCACTGCAGAAGAGTGTGACAGAGGGAAGTGGCTCACATGATGATCCAGAAGGGGAGAGCCAGCAGGGGCTGTGAGGGCTGGAGGGCACGCTCTCTCCTTACCAAATACCCCAAGCCATGCCCAATTCCCCACCTCCTCCAATCACATACCACCGGCTTTGAGTTAGCACTCAATTAATCCCATCGGGTGATTAATCCACTGATTGGGTTCAGGCTCTCACAACCCAATCATTTCTGCTCTGAAACCTCTTGCATTGTCTCACAGTGAGATTTAAGGGGCCACCTCACATCTAGACCATAGCATGTCTTTTATCCATCCAGTTTTATGCCCAAATATTTTATCAGCACTAATTCCTCCCTCCATTACAGGTGTTCTAGCATTTTCGGCATCCTAGAGACTGTCCGTGAAATCCTACCATCTCCAACGGCAATGGAGACCAGCTGCTGTCTGGACTCAGGGCTTTGTTCCCCACACCTGGATCTTCCTTTTGCCCCCTTCCTGGAGATTTCTTTCACTGCCCTTGTGTGGTGTGTTCTGTGACCTCTGTGTTGGCTTACTCCATTGATTTGCTGAAGCACACTCTTTAGTAGTTCCAGTGAATAAGGAGGAAGTAAATTGTAAATTCACATTTTTTTCATGGATTGACTAGTTACATAATTCTACGTGGAAAATCATTTTATCTGAGAAGCTTAAAGACAGCCCATTGTCTCCCAGCTTCTAGTGTACTTACGGGATCTCACAAGCATCTTCGCCTTTTCCCAAGCACTTAGACACACTGTCCCACCCTACATTAGAAATCTCTCTTCAGTTTCTTTCAGGCCGCCATCCCACAGCCATGCTATAGCTAAGATAATTGCCACCTCTTCTCTGTACTGCTGTGACTTACCTTCTCCAACAATTTTTTTTTTTCTGTCTAACCACAGATAAAATCATTCTTCTCCTCAACTTAAAACCCACGGGTGACCATTTATTGCTTCCTCCTGAGAAAGGCTGACAAGATCCTTCCACCAGTCCCAGTTAGCCTTTATATCACCTCCCATTCCCACCTCACCCTTCAATCATGGTGAGCAGCAGGCTGCCCACGAGGAACCATCCTATGGGCTCTCATGCTTTGGAATCTCTGCCTGGAACACCCATCTCTGTGCCTTCTCCATTGGAGGAGTCCTGCTGATCCCTGAAGTCAACAACAAATATAGAGACGAGATCGCAGAACCCCAGCTCTGACATCAACTGCCTGTGGGAGCTTGAGCAAGGCAGATAATCTCTCTGAACCCTTTTCTTCACATATAAAGTAACAAAAAGAATACCTCCTTCATCAGGATACTATGAGATTCAGTGAACAATGACTGTGAAGGGATCAGCATGTTGAGAGGCTCTTTATAAACCATGATGTCGATTTCATGTATTCACCATCACCTCTTGACAATAGAAAGTTAAATCTCCCTCACCGATTCCCACCGGTGATGACGCACTCTCTTATTACTACTGTTTTCCTTTTTCTGCTTCAAGTAGCACTCACACTGCCCTATCTTAAAAACAAACAAACAAGAGTTTTCACTTTCTCTCCGCTCCCTCTTTCTGCTGTTCTGTCCTCTTTCTTTCATTGCCAAACCTCTTTAATAAACTGATTGGCGTCACCATTTCCATGTCCCTCTTGCTATCCCTTATCCCACTCCAATCCACTCTACTTCAACAGGCTTCTGACACTGTTCTCTCCAACGTCATCAATTTCCTCTGTGCCACTGGTTTGGACCTATGTATATAGACAGGATATATAATGTAATATATAATAATAATACAATGCATATTATATAGAGAGATAATATGTAATGGATAGATATATAATATATATAATTATAGACATATATAAAATCCCCATCCCTTCCATGGGTTCCCATTACCAGGAGAAAAAATAATCTGGTCTCCCTAATATGGTTTATAAGCACTTTCAATAACACTGTTTTCTCACCTCCTACATCTTGCTATTCTAATTTTGCAACTACGCTTCTCCCAAGGGCAAAGAGGTCATATTTGCCCTGTCATCATTGTGTCCTTCAGTGCCTTACAGGCTCATGTGAGGTGTTAAGTGCACATTTTCAAAGAACAGAAGAATGTGGTGGTCAGACCATAAGCTCCTGGGCCAGAAGGCCAGAGCCCGAATCTCAATGGCTAACCATGAGACTTGAGTCCTGGTTTCCTTGTTTATAACATTAGGACATAGTATCTAAATTTTCAGATTGTCATGAGGATTATATGAGTTATTAATAGAAAACACTTGGGAAGATTCTGGAAAACAATAAGTATTTGCTATTATTGCTTATTGCATTGCTTCACCTTTGATATACCTATTTTATTCTAGACTTTGAGAACACTAACTTTATTCTGAAATACTAACAGCCCCAGTGGATAGTTTAATGAAGTATAATTAAGAAAAAAAAACTTTAAGTACAAGATTCCCTGAGTCTATGCATGGCATTGGAATTAGGCTCAGATGAAGGCAATTGTACAGGGAACCCGTCACAGCCAGGCCGCTCACTCAACTGTGATGAGCCAGCTCTGAAGGATCAATCTTTGCTCTTGGTGGAATACTGTTTGCAACAGCAACAAAACTAAAACATACCCTTTGTTATTTCTACAGCATTCTAAAAATTTTAATGTTTTTATCAGTGCGTTGTAGTTAAGCATAACATTGGAGTTCATTTTGACATAATCATGCGGGCATGCAATATTACTTGCTCCAACTCATTTCCCGGTATTTCCCCTTTTCCTTCCCTCCTCCCCTATTCCCCTTCCCCTACTATACCAGTCTTCCTTATATTTATTTTCAATATTTTTTAAATTAGTGTTTTATAGATATACATAGGGTGTGATCCACTGTAGTATATGTATATACATACATAGAATCCTTTGGTCAATTTCAGCCCACAGTTCCTCCCTTTTTCCATCCCCCTTCACTCCCCTGTTGTTCTTAATTTCCACTGTAGTTAATTGCCTTGTTGGTGATACAGAAAGAGTGGGAGCAGATTTCCTTTTGTAAAGCTGTACCTAGACACCCATTCCCTCTTGGTCCTAAAACCATGAAATGTGATTCAGACAGTAAGACGAAAGAAAATACAACCATTATGGTTTCAGAGTGGATCCGTCAAGCCACCCAATTATTAAGGTAACCGTGGATACAGAAAATATGATTACAAATGATCTATTAATAAACAGAAGCAATTATGCTACAAGTCACACCATATCTTTCCTATTGGCACACATCTTACATGAAACAAAATCTTTAACATTTTAAATTTGGCCATTAAAACTAGGGTTAAAACAAGTCTTTTTTAAAAAATCATGTTACTATAATTTATTCTAAATTAATTTATAAATTTACACAGCTCCAATAAAGAACAATATTATGGTTTTCTTTATAGCTAGATTTTATTAGTTGATTATTAAGATCATTTATAAAAATAGTAAACAACTCCATGGGGGAAAAAAAACTATGAGATAGAGAGGGTAGAGAGCCCTACCAATACTAAAATATATTATGAATACTCTAAAATTAAAACAGTGTAGTAGCAGAACATAAATTTTCATAGAGCAATAAACATAGTTGGAAGTCCAGAAATAGACCCAATTATAGGCACCGATTTAATATATAATAAAAGCAGCACATCATATCCTTGGGTTAACTAGATGGCCGTGTGAAAAAAAATAACTTGGGAAATTTTTCTTACATCACAATCCAGGGAAAATTCCAAATGGATAAGATCTCTAAATGTAAAAATTGAAAACTGCCACGTTAGAATTGAATTCTTTTACAACCTGAAGGCAATGGAAACTTTCTAGCTGTGACTCAAGTCTCAATACAAAATTAGATAGACTTGAAAATATAAAAACAGAAAGTCTGTATAGAAAAGACCACAGAAGTGTACTGAAGACAATTCACCAAGGAGGAAAGTATTTTCAATTTTTTTTATCATAAAGGTTCCCAGTCTCTCATACATGAAGAGTTTCTAAGCATAGTGAAGTATAACACTAGGGACTCATTAGAAAAATGGGTAGGCAAAGAAAAAATAAAGTTCACAAGAAGAGAAATGCAAATGGCTCTTGACCACCAAGAAAAATGCAAATCAAATGACATGGAGCGTTCTCTTTTCACCTATTTAATTGCCAAAAGCCAAGCAGTATAACTAGTCAATGAACAAATCATGAGCAAGTTAATGCTGCTGGTACGAATGGAAAATGGGGAAGAAATTGGCAACTTACAGCAAAATTACACGCATCTACCATTTTGCCTAACAACCTCACCCCTAGAAAGAGTGATTCACAAAGCCATACTTCAGCAATAGAAAATCATATATGCACCAAATTGTACGTGCAAGACTCTTTTTAGCAGCAAAATGTTGGAATCAATCCAGTTACCTACTATGAGTTCGGTGAATAATCGATAGCACATCCACATACTGGTGACTGCTGTTTTATAAAGGGGCATGGAATATCTCCATATATTACTAGGGCACAATTTTGAGGATTATGACATTAAATTTTTTTTAAAAGCAAGAAGAAGAAAAGCTGTTATGGTACACAACCACTCATCTCTACCTAGATTTATACCATAAGACACACAGATACCAGAATATATTAGACTCTCTGCTTGCTGCTTAAAATAATAAAATAACAAAAGCCTAATTTAAAAAATATATACATAAGACAAAGTAAAGGCATGGGATGGATGGACTAGGGAGAGAAGTTAGCTTTGATTTTGAATCTGCCTCATTCTGAATATTCACCTTTAGAACTTTGTAAATGTTGTATATAATTATAAAAACCTAGTTATTGTTAATGCAATGCCCCAGAGTGATAAAATAAAATAAAACCTATAGTCCTAAATATATAACTAGTTGGTAGTACAGTGGCCTGGGAACTAAGCAATGCATGTGACATGCAAGCAGGAAAATTGGCACAAAGGGAAATTCGAATACTGTACTGGCTGAAGTCAAGGACAACCATGGAGAAAATCGTATCTATATTCTTCTCTGTCATCACATGGAGTTCAATTTGTTCTGCTAGTTGCAGAGCCTTGTGAACACAATCAGGGGTGAAAAGACATGAGTTCTTATGTGATTCTCTGTCATTTCCAGTATTTTAGAGAACTGGATTCCTGAAGTAGGAGAAAGATGATAGAGATGTGCTGTCAAAGCAGGTGAAATAAAAAGCATTTGAATTTGAAAGCATCAATACAACTCATGGTTTTTAAGCTTTAAAAACATTTATTTATTTCCTAGTACTGTCCACTGAGCAGGCCATCCCAGTAGCAATGATGACCCCTACAGACTGGACTGTGGTGTCTGCATATTTTTTCCCCCTCAAAAGAATCAGAGCTTCTTGTAGAAATGACTGTTTATAGATATGAAATAGGAAATGCACAGGTGAGGCTGGACTCCTACCATACCAAAAGGACCCTACAAAAGAACAGTTGTCTTTAAAAAGGACCCAGGAGTCTATCTGAGTAATTTCTTCCTGCAGTTTATCCCACCTATGGGGATAGTATGCCCATCAATAAGAACAGTGGATTAAATATACTAAGGATGGGTGTGTCACAAATGCATTGAGTATGTTTGTGTGTCTAAACTATGAGTTCAGAATAACCCCCAAATACGTAGACACACTAATTGATCACAACTGGAGAAGGCTTACTTACTCATTGTTTTGAAAACTATTAAAATGTCAAGGAAAAAAGGCAAGAGTTTATCTTGATTTTCCTACACAAGCTGTATCACAGGGTAACAGATGAATTGCTAGAATTACCCTACAACAATTTTCAAACCTAATGGATGAATGTGTTGCAGCTGATAATAATAACAGCATTCAAAACACCACTCCCCTGGAAGAACAACTCAAACCACCCACAGGTCATCTTGCCACCACCAATTAATTGTCAGATTTACATGATCAAGCCTTACAGATGTAGCTCTCACTTTATAGAAAACTCAGAACATAAGGCCACATGGGGTAAAATCTGCAAAACCTAGGCTCTAGACAAACAGCTCAATTTATTTGGTAAGTAAATCGCAAGGAAAGAGAGAGGGGCAGTAAATACCTTTGGGAAAACTAACTTTGTGAACTCTATAAAGTAACAAAATAATTCTAGTAGCTAATTAACAATAACTAACTGAATGCTTCTGTAATAAGTGCTGTCAATTAAAACTCATTTGAGAGGCATATCAGCCAACTGTAAGTTATGCAAGTCATTTGGTTCCAATTCAAACAATTTATAAAATATTTAAAGTACAAGCACACATTTTTTAACTTTCATGAGACATTTGGAAAGCTAGACACTGACTAGATATTTGGCAGTACTAAGTAACTATTATGATTAATTTTAAGTGTGAGAATGATATTGTGGCTTTATTTTAGAGTCATCTTTGAGAGATGCATATAAAAATATTATAGACAAAATAATATGAGGTCTAAGATTTCTTTCAAAATAACATTGAGGAGGGAATCAGCAGATAGATGGATAAAACAAATTTGACCATGAATTAATTGCTGAAGCTAGGAAATGAGTTCTGAGCAATTCACTCTAGTAATCTGTCTCCTTTTGCACAGGTTTGGAATGTGCTGTTATTAAATTTTAGAGGAGGAAAAAGATAATGCAGTGAAAAGTATTTGACAGCACTTATTACAGAAGCATTCAGTTAGTTATTGTTAATTAGTTACTAGAACTATTTTGTTACTTTATAGAGTTCACAAAGTTAGTTTTCCCAAAGGCACTTATTTGTTTTTTAAGTAATATGTATATGTGCATATTATATATGTAATACATTCAGTAATACGTATGTGTGTGTGTGTGTTTTCAAATGGATCCACTGAAGCATCCTAAGGGTTTTACTTGTTTGCAGAACCAGGGATTGAATTCCAAGGGTGTTCTACCACTGAGCTACATCCCTTGGCCTTTTAATTTTTTTATCTGGAAACAGGGTCTCACCAGGTTGCAGGTAGGCTGGCCTTAATCTTGCGATCCTTTCGCCTAAAACAGTCTAGTTTTTAGAAACACCATAATGAAAAGCAATTCACCAATCTCAATATCTCTTTATAGCTAATTATCTCTGTTTTTAAAATCATAACAAGTAGACGTGCATCTGTTCATGGCCTCATTGAGTCACCACTTCCCTAGGTAGCCTTCATTTGTCTCAGTCCCCTTGAAAAGAAACACAGAGCCCTCAAGTCATTGCTGATTTAAAAGCCCTGTTTTCCCGTTTTCCTGAGTGATAATCCTTCCAAAGCCAGACACCCACTATCTTCCTGCAGTCTTCAGCCCCAACAGTATCAGAATAGAGAATCAAGTAACTGCTTCTTCTTGATTAAATGAACCTTGATTCACATTAAAAAAAAAAAAGTCTTACTTCAATTTACATTTTAAAGCTGTTAGGGTTTGTAGCAGAATAAATTGAAGCACTTCTTTTATTAAGAGATTTTGTGACCAGAAAAGGTCTATTTAGCCAGGCGCAGTGGTATATGCCTGTAACCCCCAACAGCTTGGGAGGATGAGGCAGGAGGATCACAAGTTCAAAGCCAACCTCAGCAATTTAGCAAGGCCCTAAGCAGCTTAGTGAGACCCTGTCTCAAAATTAATTGATGACCTCTGTTTTAATTAAAGGATGGACAAGGGACAAAAGAGAATAAAAATGCAGGAAAAAAATGATTATATTTACATGTTAGACTGGATCAATTCTATAAAGAGTGGGAGTTCTGGATCTATATTACCAAAATGGCCTTTAGAAAGTTACACCATTTACAAAGCCACAGACGTTTAGAGAAGTGCTCCCTTCATTAAATGGGTGCTTGATTTCAACAGCTAGCATGGTTGGGTATATTTCCACTCATTGTTGAGTATATTTCCATGTTTTTGTTTTCCACTTTAAAGGCTCAAAATGAATACCATCCTATCTTTTACTTACAAGTTTCTGATTGTTAGAGTGAACATTTTTTTCCCCCATAGGTTAATCGCAATTCTGCAATTGCAGAACATCTGCCTTCTTTACCTATATTTCCAATGAGCTTTCAATCTAATGCACAAGAACTCTTCCTGTTTGATGTTTAACCTTTAGCTGCAGATCAGAGGAAGCACAGCTAACAGGGGTGTCCTGGAAAGGAAGGCTTTAGCAGAGTGTCCTGGGAAGCTTGAAGTCTGCTCATGGGATACCGGTTCAGTGGGTCATTCCCTGGATGATGCTGGTACAGAAAGGCCATCTTTAAAGTTAAACTAAAATAATCCATGTACACATTTACTTCTTGGGCTCAGGTTCCTTTGGTTTTATGTATTAAGGAACTAGGTTTGTTCTTGTTTTTGTTTTACTGTTTGTTCATTCGCTCATTTGTTTTTTTCCTTTGGAAACAGAATTTATTTCAAAAAATTCCAAAGCAGTAGAATCAGCACCTTCTGACTGTGTCTTATCTCCCATTAACCATCAGTCTGGGCCAATACAGATGCCTTGGACAAGCTGAATGACTTACTCATCAGGATCACATTTTCCTGCTGCGACACTGATAAGACATCAGTACTGACATTTATCTGAACCTACTCAGACTACTGCCAGTACAATTTCCCCACAGTGAGCGCTTGAAGGCCACTTCACCACTCAAAGACAGTGAAATTGGTACCTGGTCACAGAAACACCTAGGCAGGAACTAAAGGAAAACCTATGACACCACCCCATCGCTGTCCAAGACTTGGCTCTGAATCACTCCAAACCTATAGCTTCTAATTTCAGAAGTCTTGGTTTCCTTTTCTGCCATAGGAGCAGGAGGCTTGAAAGGGATGTGGGGGTGGGGAGAGAAGGATGAGGAGGAGGAGAAAGGAGGGAAGGGGAGGGAGAGGGAGGGAAGGGGAGGGGGGAAGGGGAGGGGAGGGGGGAAGGGGGAGAAAAAGCAATAGAAGGAGAGAGAAAAAAATCTTTTTAACAATGCTCCAATGAAAATTGTGAATAAGGTTATGAAAACTTTTGTATTAAGTGAAGGAACTACCATGTGTCATCTTACTTCAGACTCCTAATCTTTGGGTTCTTTTAGCCAAATATTCAAATTCCATTTCAGAAGAGCAATCCCAAAACCCAAGATGTGTCATTTCATATGCACTTAAAATTAGTAGATAATAGAAAATGTGAATATAGACTCTTTTCTCATTAAATTCACGGAGCTTTTGTACTCCTTTTCATGGTACATAATTTGAATTAATAACTTCCATGGAAAAGCTCATGTCCTACTGAAATAAAAACTCACCTAACTTTCACTGCCAAGGGCATTAAGTCAAGCACTTACATTCTAGAGAAGAGAAATAAAACTTTAACAATACTCACCAGAAGGAACACAGTGGAAAATGAGCTTAAAAAAAAAAAAAAGCTAATCCTACCTACCCAGAAATAAGTGAGAAAACCTGGAGCTGGGTAGTAAGAATAATGACAAATCAAGGTCATGCCAAACTTATTATAGCGATTATTTCTAAGAGAATTCTCAAAATTCATTGATTGCATCAGAAGAGCAAGACTTTTTAGATGCTCTTCCTTCAGGATTGAAACCGGGTGACTGGGGGCCTCCAGACCCACACAGCCTTCTCTCCTATACCCACCCTCACCCCATACCTTGCATGGAGGAGGGCTTTTAGACTTCCAATCCAGCCAGGTTCCATGGAAGGAAGCCAGCATTGTTTTTCAGCCTCTCTGTTATTGAAAAAAAAGTGAGAAACTCCAAATTTCCATTCTCCTCTTGCTCCAGACCAAAGCCTGGCTTCCTTCTCTCTCCCAGAAAAAAATAAAATAAAATAAAATAAAATGCTTGGGTAGTTTGAGGGTGAAGATCTCCTGCATTAGGATCTCAACCACAGTTCTTAGGGTTAGCTCTCAAACATTCAGAGTGTTCCCAGGACAGCTGGTGGTGGCCTAACCCAATATTACTTTCTCAAACCACCTCTACAGGCAATGCTAATCCCCTGATGAGACTTCTATGAGCAGGGGCCACCTCCACAAGGGTTAGTTCCAAGCGCGGGGAAATTACATAATATTGCATTATCCTTTGAGGTGCATTTTCTGCAGCCATCTGTGGTATTTGCAGTACGGACCATTTTCACTCTTCCATGAGCTGTCATGCTTTCTTAAAGGAGCCCTCAACAGAGAGTTGAAACATAAAGTCCATCCTCCCACCTATTGGCATGTGCAGTCAAAGGACCAGCAGCATTGACACTACCCTGAGATGAATACAAATGCAGAATCTCATCACTGACTTCTTGTCTGCTAAATCAGAATCTGTGTTTTTCCAAGAACTCCAGATGATTCATATACACAGTAAAGGTCCAGAAGTACTGGTCAAGATGTCACAGCAAATGACTCTTTTTTTTTTCTTTTTTTGGTACTGGGAATTGAACTCGGGGGCACTTAACTACTGAGCCACATCCCCAGCCCTATTTTGTATTTTATTTAGAGAAGGGTCTCACTGAGTTGCTTAGCACCTCACTTTTGCTGAGGCTGGCTTTGAACTCACAATGCTCCTGCCTCAGCTTCTCCAGCTGCTGGGATTACAGGTGTGCGCCACTGAGAGCAAATGATTTTTATCTCTGTGTGTCCCAATCACTTATATAGGAAACTAAGGAGCCTTTCCTTTGTGGACTAGTCCTTCCTTACATCCATTAAATAGCAATACATATGACCTGCAGAGCTGACATCTAAGGGAAGCACCCCTGGAGGTTAATATGCCCTTTTCTGTCCATGGAAGCATGGTATTTGATGCCATCTGATTTAATTTGCAAATCAAGTCATATTTATGCAAATAATGCCAAGAAGCCCCTTGGTCTTCCCCATCAAAACCTACACTTCATGTCACACATAATTTCTGTCCAAATTTCATGAAACTGTCCATGATGACAGTTTCTTGAATCTGTTTCTCATGAAAAAAGAAAATCTGAACATGAGCTTTTATAATCTTAGTTATCTGTAACATTATAATCGTTCTTCAATAGGAGCCAGAAATCCTATGGCTCAGACTGCTACCTCACTCTCTCTCACTGGTATCGTCTGTGATAAGAAAGACCTGGCATAGAAATATCCCAACTTCATCTCACCAGGCATCTTTAGAGAAAAGTTCTGAAAAGCTGAATGTTTAATGAGCACCAAAGTGAAGGCTTCAGATTCATTAGGATGCAATTTGTTAACCAGTCCAGGTCTCTGGATCCCAGCCTGGGATCCTGAGGGAGTAGGTTGGTAGAGGTGGACAGGCTCTGCCTTGTAACTGACTTGCTCAGGTGCTAAATGAAAAGTTGCAAGAACACCCCTTGAGAGGCATTGCATGGGGACATTACCACATTGCAAATCTGGCCCCATCCTAGATCCTGGGACCAAAGCTGCTCCCCACCCATAGTTTACTGGATCATATTCCTCATGGTTAGAGTTCAGACCTTTACGGCCCAATTTAACACAAAATGTGTTCTTGCCTCAATGACGTGGTCGACTACTTCCCTGTAATTTTCCTATCAACAGCTGAACTCCCCACCAGCCCTAAAGTGAGGTTCCTGTCCTCAAAGCCCAAATTACCCCTGATAAGGTCATGGAAAAATTCTTCAGGGTCTACCTAATGCAGCTTTGGGGAAAGTATTTTGCTGTCTACCTGCTGCCTGCCATGGTGATCTTTGTCAATTGCTTTGGTCTTATCTTGGTTTAATGAAGTAATCCATGTTTACTTTTAGCCATGAAGGTTTTCTCCAGAAAAAAAAAATATTATACAAAACTTCAATAAAATACAAACCAAGCCAAGTCTGTAAGCAAGGTGGTGGGGGGAAGGGAAAACGAAGGCAGATCCCCACTAGAAATTCCTCCACCACACACACACACACACACACACACACACACACACACACATTATACCCTGAGGAAGTTCTGCAGAAACTCAGGGATGCACAGAACACCCCTGAAAGTCTCTTCCCATGAATTCAATTTGGGGGGCTGTAGCACTGTTGGACTGTTTTCCTAGGTTTCTGTTCCTGACTCAAGATCTACCTTCTATTTTTTTTTTTCCCCCTTGGGTACCAGGGATCGAACTCAGAGACACTCTACCACTGAGCCACATCCTCAGCCCTATTTTGTATTCTATTTAGAGTCAGGGTCTCACTGAGTTGTTGAGTGCCTTACTGTGGCTAAGGCTGGCTTTGAACTCTAGATTCTCCTGCCACAGCCTCCTGAGTCACTGGGATTACAGGCGTGCACCACTGTGCCTGGTGAAATCTACCTTTTAAACTACAAGACTGAATGTCTTCTTGAAAAAAAATTACACCTGTGTTCACATTTTCAGTTCTGAACCTTACTCTACAGACTTAGCTGAAATTGCTGCCCAGATATGTCCTAATCCGGTCCTTTCAATCACTTATCCAGCTTGGCTTGTTACACGTGGATGTAAATTCTCTGGAAAAAAAAAGTAAATTGACAAGTTTATTAGAGGAAGAGTTAAAATTTGTTATGTACAAATGAAATGCCTAGGTATTTAATGTTCAGTGCTAGTGTGTGACATATTGATTTTTGCATATGAACTTGGTATCCTGCAACCTTGCTAGACTCATTTGGAGATCTTTTTGGAGTTTCCTACATGGGCAATGAGGTCATTGGCAAATGTTAACAATTTGGTTTCTTCCCTTGTAATCTACATGTCCTTTATTTCTTTGGATTACATAACTGCACTGGCTAGGGCCTCCAGTCTGATGTGGATTAGAAATGGTGAGAAAAAAAAAGACACTCTTGCCCTGTTCCCGGTCTTAAAGGGAAAGCATTCTGCCTCTGACTGTTAAGACTGTGAGGCCTTCTCTTAGAGGCTCATGATCTTCTCTAAGGACATTCCATTCCATCCCTAGTCTGCATGAGAGATTTTATCATGAACAGACGTTGGACATTACCAAGAAGCTCACAACTTAGTGAATTTCATTGATGAATTTTGAATATCGAACCATCCTCACATATCTGGAATAATCCCTCCTAAATCATGATCTGTTTTCCTTTTTTTTTATATACTGCTAAATTCAATTTGTTAAACTTTTGTTGAGAACTTTTACATTTATGCTTATGAATGATATTGGTCTATAGTGTTCATTTTTTGAAATATCTATGCCTGGTTTTATTACTAAGATAATGTTGACCTCACAAAATGTGTTAACCAGTGTTTGTTATCCTCTATTTTCTGAAAGGGTTTGTGTCGAGTTGATGTTATTTGTTCCTTAAATCGTTGGTCAAATTTATGAATGAAGTCAGATGTTATCTTCAGGGAAAGATTTTGAATTACTAATTCAGTTGCTTTACTTGTTCTGAGCATGTTCATATTTTTTCTATTTCTTCCTGAGTCAGTAACAATTATTTGAGTTTTTCTAGTAATTTGTCTGTTTTCTCAAAGGTGTCAAGTTTTCTAGTTTGCCATGTATTAAGCTGTTCTGTGATCTAATTAAGATGACCTCTTTTCAGTCTGTAGATGGTGATTATATCACAATAATCAAGAATGCTCTTTCCCAAATAATGTGTTTTTTGCTTTTATTTGGGTGGAGAGTTGAATGAACATGATGTAAGATGATTGACAGTTGATCAGGAGCTACAGGGCCTTTCTGCTTTTCTGTCTGCATTTACTAGGAAAATACTATAATGTGTGTCTTTGTATTTAAGAAAGATGACTTACAGGCACCCTATAGTTGGAAACTGTTTCAATTTTAATTCAGCTTGACAATCTCTGCTAATTAATTTATTTAGATCATTTACATTTCATACAGTTATTGATATGGTTGAAGTTAGGCCTTTTATTATTTGTTTTCTCTTATCCCTGCTAATTTTTCCCTCTTTTTCTTTCCTGACTTTTAAATATTATTTTAATATATTCACATTTCATTTCAGTTTATCTAGTGTCTTTTTCTTTATATCTCTTTGTATGAGTTTGTGCAATGGTTTTCCTAAATATCAATATAAATGTATGAACATATACTCTATGTAACCCTTCATGGTCTAACTAGAGTTAGACATTTCATGTAAAATGTAGGTGCCTTTATCCTCCTCCTTTATGTTACTTTTGTCAAATGGAGGGTATCACATACACTGAAAAGTGTATCTGAAGATGTTTTTTTTTTTCAACAGCAATACCTCTCTAAAACAACTCAAGAGGAGAAAAATCCCGTCGATGTTTACCTAGATATTTCCTGCTTTCCCTCTTTTGTTCTTCATCGTTTATTGCCTCCCTTCATCCCAAAGAATTTTATTTAGCATTTATTTCAGAGCAGGTTTATTAAGTGATGTGTTTCCTTATTTGTTGCTCATTGGAGGTTTTCATTTTGCCCTTATATCTCAAGGAGGCACTGTAGTGAAAGTCCCCTCCAAACTCATGTTGATATGGAATCGCTATTCGTTACAAAGTGTCCAGGTGGAGTTTATAAGAGGTGATGACGTTAAGAGGCTCCACCCCTTGTGCCCTCTTATGGAGTGGGTCCTGATAGAAAGATGGAGTTCTGCTCCCATTCTCTGGTGCAGATGCCTCCTGGCCCTGTGATACTTCTGCCCTCTTGGGACGCAGCCCTGACCTTGGACTTCCCAGCCTCCAGAACTGTGAAAAATAAGTCTGTCTTGTCTTGACAACACTCCCCAGCCTGTGGTATTCTGCCATCACAGCAGAAAACACACCAAGACAGGCTGGTTTCCCTGGACAGAAGGTTTGGGCTTGTCTTCTTATTAGCACGTGAGCGCTGTACCCACTGTCTCGGGGATTTCTGTTCCTTCAGATCACGTTCTGTCATACACGTAACGTGGCATGCTTGCTGACTCCTTTCGAGATGTTTTCCTTGTCTTTGTTTCTCCGCATTTTTATTATGGTGTGTCTGGGCCTGGATGCCTTCGTGTTTATCCATTTGGGGTTTGCTGAACTCCTGTGAACTTTGGTCCTCCCCCACATTTGGAAAGTTCTGATCCACAATTACCTTACACACATTTTTCTCCTTCCACCTCTCTCCTATCATTCTGAAAATGTAATGATATATCAAAGCTTTGGATATTGTCTGAAGGTTCCAGAAGCTCTGTGTGTCTTCTTCCTAATTTGTTTTTTCTCCCCGTTCTCATGTTGAATAACTTTCATTAATCTAAATAAACTCATTCTTTTCATTCTCATATCCACTCTGGCATTGGGTCTCTCCAGTAGCTTTTTTAGACAAGATATTCTCTTTTATGACTACAAAGCTTGAGTTTGCTTTTTTTGTTATTTCTATTTCCTTTGTTATTTCTATTTCTTCTGGTTGCTCTGGCCTGAAAGACTGGGCTTCCTTTGAGTTTAGCTTCTGCACTGGCCCCGTCATGTTCCTCTGTGAACGAGGCCAGGGCAAGAAAGGGACAGAGAGAGAGAGAGAGAGAGAGAGAGAGAGAGAGAGAGAGAGAGAAGAAGAAGAAGAAGAAGAAGAAGAAGAAGAAGAAGAAGAAGAAGAAGAAGAAGAAGAAGAAGAGAGGAAAGGAGGAGGGGTGTGGGAGGAAGGGAAGAGAAGAGAAAGAAATGAAGGCAAAAGAAAGAAAGAAAGGAAGAAAGGAAAGAAAGAAGGGAGAGAGAAAGAGAAAAACAAAACAAAAAGAAAAAAGACAAGTAGGGAGGATGGGAGGAAGGAAAGCAAGAAGAAAAGAAGGACCCAAAGAAAATCAGTGGAGAAAATGCCCCCCGACACACACACCATTCAGACCACAGGGGCAGCGTTTCTCATGGGCTTGGGTTCCATGGGTGAGACGCCTATTGGAATTTTCACGTCCCAGGGCCACACTTGGCGTTTAGAATGCACGAGAGAAGAACGAAAGAATGAAACGATAAAAAACACACATTCCCTCCCAAGCCACTTCTCCCGTGTTTTGCTCCATTGCACAACCCCTTTAGCTTTGTTGTTTACTTTGAAGCATCATCTGATTTTCTTGTATTTTTCCAAATACTTTCAATTGTAATCTGTGGAGAAGATAGGCTGGCACTCTTTTGAGTACCAGAAGCCAGAAGAATCTACACATAAAACTTAACATTCAGGGTCAGCATGGAGCACAGGTAATTTTCTGCCTTAATTAACCTAATCCTGGAGCTTAGCTTTGATGCCCCTGAGCCACAATGTTATTGAAACCTTGAAATAGTATGGAGTTAAATAGAAGGTTAAGAAGACAATATAAGAACTTTAGATGATGTTTTCAGCATGATTTTAGAAATGATTAAATATCTTGAATATTTTTTAAAGTTTTGTGAGGAAAAAAAAAACCTTACCTAACTCAAGGCTATGCTTTGATTTCTTTATACTTTAATTTTCACAAGTTGTGTGTATTTTGTAGGAAATCAAATCCATCTGATCTACACTTCTCAACTTCTATCAACCAAATATTGTGTTTTAAGGACATTTGATATTTCAGACCTTCATAGTATTTTTTTTCCTTGTAAAAACAGGAAGTGGCCATTGCCAAAAGTAAATAAACTTACTTGAAAATCCTAAGAGGATATGTTGAGTTCAAACTTCAAACACCCACAGTTCATGGTGCAATCTAAATGTGGCAACACTTGTTTCTTTACTTTCCTCCATCCTAAAAATTACGGGGCCTGAGGTGTGTTTACAGAAATTAGGATTCATCAATCTTGAAAGTATTCATACATTTCATTTTCATAAAAGAATGTGTGTGTGTGTGTGTGTGTGTGTGTGTGTGTGTGTGTGTGTGGACATTAAGGAGAAAGCATAGGAAATTTTGTTACCTGTAAAAACTGAACAATTTTGGCAAAGTCTATAACATAATAATGGATTATAGCCAGGCATGGTGGCTCATGCCTGTAATCCCAGTGGCTTGGGAGGCTGAAACAGGAGGATCAAGAGTTCAAAGCCAGCCTTAGCAACAGTGAGGCCCTGAGCAACTCAGTGAGACCCTATCTCTAAATGAAAAAGAAAAAAGGCTGGGGATGTGGCTCAGTGGTTGAGTGTCCCCCAGTTCAATGTTTTATATATATATATATATATATATATATATATATATATATATATATATATATCCTATACACACACACACAAACACACACACACACACACACACACACACACATATATATATATATATAGGATTATACCCCAATATGTAAAATAAGTAGCCATGAGTCCAAACTGATACAAACACATCAATGAATGAATGAATGAATGAATGAACAGATATAAGGAGGAAAGACATTTTCTTCTCTCTATTTACAAGAATTTTGACAACAAGTGTGGTGTTTTTTTGTTTTTTTGGTTTTTTTTTCCCACACCAAGCAATTCTTCAGTCTCTGAGGATGCCATTTGGGTGTCCTTCAATTCAGTTCCATCTGGACACAACCTGGAGTTAACTTAGTCCCTGGGGTTAAGGACTCAGTCCTCTACGATGGCCTCTGACTTCAGACACCAACCACAAGTGGTGGGTCCCCTCATTACTCAAACCTCTGTCCAGCTGGACAACAAATAAGAAACAAGCATGACTCTTCCTCAGGCGGAGTCACCCTCCAGCACGGCTCACCAAGTTCAGAAAAGCCTCTTCCCTCCTGGATTTTCAGTTGACTGCAAAGAATAAAACTCAAGGAGGGAGACATGGAAGAGTGTGTGGAGGAAGGAGCATGGAGTAGCAGAGCCCTCTCAAACATACAGCTCTCCCAGCGCCTCTCGTGTCCACTGACTTGCGAGCTCCCTGAGTGACATCCTCTTAGGGTTTTACGGAGGATTTATTTTGCAGTCATGATCAATTAAATTATTGACCATTGGTGATCAACTCGGCCATCAGTCCTCTTCCTACCTTGAAGGTCACAGGATGGGGTTGAAAACTCCAAACCTCTCATTGCTTTGTTGTCTCCACAGGCAAACAATGTCCACCCTGTGGCTCCCCAGGAACCCCCAGCCATCAGTCATCTCCTTAGGACACAGAAGATACCTATCACTCATGAGTTTCCCAGGGTGTTAGGAGCTCTGGGCCAAAAATATGGGAATAAGATCAAGAAAACATTTCTAATTACAAATCACAACAAATAAATAAGTAGATAAGGTATTAGACAAATCTTCCATGCAGAAGAATTTCAAACACTTGATGAAGATATTCTCCCCCTGAAGGAGATAGTACCTAATTCCCTATTCCGTAAGTGTGAACTATGGATGTTGACTTTCTTGCTAAGAGCACAGGATGGTGACCAGGGGAAGAGCATAACATTATAGTTTAGGAGTCCGATAAACATCATCTCATCCAGGTAATCAAGGTGAGCTGCAGCAAGGATACATCAAGCTGATAGCATGTTCCCTCCATAGGATTTGGTGAGAACAGCCCAATACCTCTGTGGTCTTCCTCCCCCAGATCCTAGAACCTCTGGATAGCTATGAGAAAATCACTTTTAAAAAATACAGTACAGGAGGCATCCTACAATATGCCCAACCATAATTCCTCAAAACTTCTAAGGCTATCAAAAAACAAGAACAGTCTGAGAAATTGTCACAATCAAGAAGAACCTGAAGAGACATGACAACCACAGGTCATGTGGCATCCCAAGAAGGACGTTGGGTTAAAATGAGGGGAATCTGGATAAATGCTTCTGCTTTAGTTGCTAATCATACATCAATTTATCTGTTCATTGGTTATGGAAAATGTACATAAAGGTAAGGTGTTAATAATGAGCCAAAGTGGTGTGTGTGGTGTTTGGGAACACTTTATGCTGCCTCCAGAGTTTCTGCAAAATAAAAAGTTTACTAAAAGAAATCTAAGACCGAGCTCCTTTCTCCAACTGCACATTATCAATCCCAAGCAAGGAATGTGTCTACCCATTTTAAATTTGTGAAAAGTACATTGAAAACAACACTTCCAAAATGTCCTTTTTACTCACTCTCAAAAATGGCATATGGCAAGTTAATTTACCATAATAAAAGAGTATGTTTATTCTGTATTTCTTTCTACAAAAAAAAAAAAGGCAAACTTTCATGTTTTCTTTTTGGATAGAGTTTGTGTGACAGGGCAAAATCTGAACTTTCCCAACTTCACTCTCCTGATTGTGTTTTCAAAGTACTAAATTTTTGGAATAAATCATTAAAGGTATTCTTCTCATGAGGCAAAAAATATGAGGAGGGCAGTGGATGAAATGAAGTATTATTAAGAGTAAAGAAAAAAAGGAAGAATATAGCTTCCCAAATCCAGAGATATTACAGAGCTTTTTGAATCCTATAAATTACAGGAACCTAAACCTGTTTCTTTTCAACTTTCTAGAAAATAACCAGATATCAATCGGCGGGCAGAGTGGATACCTAGGACCACTGGACTCCAAACACTGGAGATCCCCATCTTGGCAGAGGCCAATGTCCAAATTGGCAGAAAAGCCACTGAGCTCTGCCACAAGCCCACACCAGGGTCAGCCCCTCACTATTCTGCACTGTGAAAGATGCCAGGAATTTCTTTCAGGAACCCCGATTGTGATTGAGATTCTAAGTCCCTGCTAAGCCAATGACTTAGAAAAGAGTCAAACTTAACTGAAATCTTATAAAGATAATACAATGTTTTCCTCTGAATTTGTAGAGTAAAATTTCATTTGTTTCAAGAACCAAGGATGGAAGGATCCCCTAAAGACCATCAGACCCTGAACTCCGAGTGGAAGAAGGAAAAGTTTCTCATTGATATTAGAAGAAAGACAAAGAATACTTGAAAGAAGTCATTAGAAGTGTTTTATAAAACAGAGCAACAGCTACTGAATAATGAATTGAATTATATGCCAGAAGTCTGCCAGCACTTGGGCATACATGATTTGTCATCTCACTGTGTAGAGGAATGATGAGCCCCATTCTGAGATGTAGGGAATGCATCTCCAAGAGGAAAGACAGTCTGCTCAAGATAACAGGAAGAAGTGCAGCCCACCCATAGCTGCAGATGTAGAGCTCACTCTAAACCTCTGCTTTCTTGCACATAGGCATCTCTGCTCTCTGCCCCTACCTGGGTCTGCCATGTCCCTAGAAGACCCTCTTTTCTTACAAGATTCACCACAGCAGGTGAGAGTATCTCTGCTGTTATAGGTTCTGCCTTTCTTGGATAAAGACACAATAGGCCCAAGGCCACTGCCTTTCCTGTTGGAATCCCATTCAATTCAGGGAATATTCAAACTGCCACATCAGATCCACTGCACACATCACCAAGGGTTCACTCCTGAGTGATGGCTGAGGTCCTCACGGTACTTTGCCATTCTGAAGCATCAGGGTATTACTCTATTTCTAGAGGAGAATAGAGGGATATGACTACAACAGCAGAGGACTGCTGGATTCAGAATGCTGCCAACCATGCCTCTTTCATGAGATGTAGAACACTGGCTTGGGCTACAGAACTCACCCAAACTGAGGGTAGATGTTTTCAGTCAAACCAAATAGCATGTAGAAACTTGCATGTATCATGGACTCTCCATCTATGCAGCCAGAGGAGGCACTGCCTGTCCAGGTGTATCCCCTGAACCAGCCTCCCAGAAAAGACACAAAAATACCGACACCTTCCTTCGGCGACATGCACATTCTGCCAGACACCACCTTCTAGATTTAGAAATGCTTTCATCTGTCTCACTTAAAATAACAGCAAACATTAAGATCTTAGAGACGGGGATCTTAGATAAGTGGCCTTAATACAGTCGCTGTAGCAGTTTAGTGAAAACGTTCTTTTTCTACTTCTTCCTGTGCATTTTTTTTCCCTTTGCCCTTGTCTGCCAAGAAAATTTACTACCTTTTTTTTTTTCATTAGTTTCCTTGTGTCAAGTGGAACTTTTACAACCAAATTTCACTGCTAAAGGCCCATATGTCTCTTCTTTCTTTTTGTTAAAAAAAAAAAAGAAAAGAAAAGAAAAAGAAAAAAAAATTTTAAGATACCACATAACAAAAATGTTTCTCTTATATTAATTTTGTTACTCAGGCAAAGTAAACCATCGCTCCTCAGTATGTCATATAAAAGCCAGAAGAGTAGTGACTCACTCTTGCAGGGATTTTATTCAAAACATTTGCTCTGTGGTCAGAGTAGATTAAAGACAGATCAGTTGCCCCAAGAGTAGTGCTGGGATAGTGGGTGAGAGATGTTGCCACTCGGTCGGGAAACCACACGTGGCGCGCAGGACTGTCACTTCCCTTGGACCCCCGTCTGCCCTCCTTCGAGACTGGTCCACCTGCGTTCACTAGACTCAGTCTGACCGATGGAGTCAATTTGAAACATTCTTGGAAAGATCTGATATTTCAATGTAGCGACCCCAGAAAAAGAGCTGGCTGGTGAAAGAAGATCTGAGTTTCCCTCCTCGACTCCTGGGACGCGGAGAAAGGGAAGGGAGAAGCTGGTGGGGAAGGGAAGGGAAAAGAAAAAAGAAAAATGAGAGAAAAGAAATAAAAGAAATAAACCAAAAGAGACGACTGTGAGAAGTTTCCATTGTTCTTTTTTTTTTTTTTTTTTTTTTTCTGAGCCAGAGACAGTCTGGAATTTTAAATGATTGCAAATTGAGCGACTCATGGGTAATCGATTTGGTCTCCACCAGTAGGGGTCAGAAACCCATGACATGTAAATAATATTTATACAGTTGAAACAAGGAACAGATGAAGTCTGTGGAAGAGAATGAATCTCTGCTTTTTTTTTATTTTTATAGAAAAGTACAAATTTCAACATTTGACACAAACACGGTGAGAAAATTGCACAGAGTAGAAGCTTATGTGTGGGAGAATATCCATATCTGTGAATGCTTCTGAGCCCATGCGATATCTATCTCACGTCCAGCAAATAAAAAAAAAACCTCATTAAAAATAACTAATTAATGGCCTTTGTGTCTTAGTGCATCCGTTACCAAACTAACCCTTGTGTTAGCCTTTTATTCCCTCCTTCTACTCTTCCTCCTTTTCCCTTGTTCTCTTCAAAAAAACTTGCAAAGCAAATCACTGGTTTCTTCACACTTCACATGACTTTTAACCTGAGAATGGAAATGGTCAATAATTTCATAGAATCTATGGATTGAGAGACATCCAAGGAACCATCCAGTGGATAGCCGGCCAGCACGAGAATCTGGTAAAAGATACAAGGACGTGTGTGTTTTCATGGATAAGGGACCCCCTTATTTTATGAGGAGTTTAGTCCCATTGTTCAGGCATCTATGTATTAAATACATATTTTAAGTTGCTCCATCGGTGAGGGTAACACGTTAATAAAGAGGAAAATGGTAAGATAGTGCCGAGTTCATTTGAAAGCATTGAACTACATGGTTAGGGTGGTTAGACACTGGCTGAAGATGAAGTGCTCAAGGGCAGCCTTGGGTACAAAGATGGCACTGGGGCTCAGGGACAATAGTGCCCAAGCAGAAGGAACAGGAGAGATGAAGGGCCTAAGGTGGGTGTCAGAATGGCCTAGTGAAATAAGGAAACAGTGACCAGAGGCGAGTGGGCTGGGGCAAGGATGGTGGAGATCAAGGTTGGAACGATGGGCCCGGGCTTTGTAGGCTGTGGTGTGAATTGTGGGCTCCGACCTCCGAACAATGGGATGCTATAAGGCAATTTTAAACAGCTGTGTATCAGACAAA
This sequence comes from Urocitellus parryii, assembly GCF_045843805.1. Classification (NCBI taxonomy): domain Eukaryota; kingdom Metazoa; phylum Chordata; class Mammalia; order Rodentia; family Sciuridae; genus Urocitellus; species Urocitellus parryii. The sequence continues at coordinate 173,644,722 of NC_135537.1, read as the reverse complement.
GATTTTGATAGTTTAGATTGAGATAAGTAGATGGATTGGCAGCATATATGGGGTAAGGGTTGACAACCCTGGCTATATTGAACGCGTGGCACGGGGTGAGGAGAGAAGAGGAAGAGACAGAATATCATACAACTCCAGGATTCTTGGTTTCAGCACCTGTGCAGTTGGTGGTACAATCCTCTGGTATGTGGAAAGCAGGAGATGATCAGGTTTGTAGACAAGGTAGATCACTCAAGATCTGCTGAGATCACATTTTGCTTGAGATGCATGCTGTCATGCACAGTATTAGCTAAATAAGTTCTGGGAAGAAAGCATATTTTTGAGACCTTTGCATTTTCTAAGAAAATTGAATTATTAAAAGGATAGTTCTAATACCAAATTGAAACGTTCTACCCTGTTACTAGTACCCATCAGTCCTTCTACCTTCAGGTAGGTTATGAGGGAGAAAATTTCTTGCATGAAAATCCTCAAAATATCAAAAGAATGAAAACTAATATTTATCACACAGTTGATATTAGATATTTCGTATTTGGTCTCTCATTGGAGCCTTTACGATGTTTAGGATGAGGGTATAAGTTAGTATCCCTCCCTTTAAAGAAAAGGGCACTGAAGTCCATGAATTGTCTTGCATTGTTCACAAAGCTACAGAGTGGAGGGACTGAGATTTAAGACCTATTAGATTCTGAAGCTTATGGTGGCGCTGTATCTTCCAGACCCCGGCAGATAAACACTATCACCCTCAAGTGTTTTGTATCTCAGGACATTTTACCATTCTGAAAACCCTCTACTGGCTTCCTACTTAAGCAATACCTCTCAAGTATTTTTTATTATTAATTTTTACTTGTTTAATTAGTATACATGCATGTAAACACTTTGATATATCATACATAGAAGGGACATAATTTCTCATTTTTCTGAGTGTACATGTTGCAGAATCACACTGGTCATGCAGTCACATATGTACATAAAGTAATAATGTCTGTTTCATTCTACTGTCTTTCCTATCCCTTCATCCCCTCCCCACCCCCTCCCTTCACTTCCCTCTACCTAATCTAAGGTAACGCTATTCTTCTCTAGTGCCCACCCCTTATTGTGAATTAGCATCCCCATATTAGAGAAAACACTTGACCTTTGTTTTTTGGGGATTGGCTTATTTTGCTCAGCATGATATTCTTTACCTCCATCCCTTTACTGGCAAATGCCGTATTTTTTCTCTTTTTTACAGCTGAGTAGTATTCTGTTGAGTATATATGCCACATTTTATTTATCCATTCATCTATTGAAGGACATCTAGGTTGGTTCTATAGTTTAGCTATTGTGAATTGAGCTGCTATAAACATTGATGTGGCTTACTACTGTAGTATGCTGATTTTAAATCCTTTGGGTGTAAACCAAGGAGTGGGATAGCTGGTCAAATGGTGGTTTCATTCCAAGTTTTCTGAGGAATCTCCATACTGCTTTCCATAGTGGTTGCACCAGCAATGTATGAGTGTACCTTTTCCCCCACATCGTTACCAACATTTATTGTTGCCTGTATTCTTAACAATTGCCATTCTGACAGGGAATGAAATATTTGCATAGTTTTGACTCTAATTGCTGGAGATGTCTGTTCAGTTCCTTGGCCCATTTATTGGTTGAGTTATTTGGGTTTTTTTGGTGTTAAGTTTTTTGAGTTCTTTAAATATCCTAGAGATTAAGTTTTGATCTTTCCAGTGAACACATATGATCTGACCAAGTAGTTCACCCATCCTCTGAAGAGATCCCCTCTTTAAATGAGGCTGGACATCACAAGACAGTTGCCACATCATACTGCTGGCTCATATAAAATTTGTGGTCCACTTCTGTCTAGCCAGGGCTCCCACATCCTATACGCGTGCTATAATTTTGGGGGCCTAAATTAAAAATGTTGAGATATTTGAAACCTGAGTCTTTTAACTAGCATATTAGTTTTTCCTTCTACTTTTATTACAGATGCAAATCTGATAAGGGGACCTTTTTTCTTTGTCCCATTCACTGATTGAAGTGACATTTGAATTATAGAATCAAAAACTTGAATGTAAGAAAAATGAAAGGTTTTTTTTTCTTACTGTGTTTCAAATATCACTCCACATTTCAGTTTTTCTCATCTTTGAGAAAGAAATCATAGTACCAAAGATCAAGTAACAAACTGCCTACAAACTTCTTAGCCATGGGGTAGTATTTATCTATCACTTGAAATTTTGGAAGAACATCTTGTTTTAAGATGCTGCTCTGACTTTCATATCAAACCACTCTCTGACCTAACCAAGGGATAATGAATGGAAAAGGACAAAGAAACTAAAGTCCATGTACCAATCTCAAGCTTCCCATAGAAAGAAAGAATAGATGACTTTGTTAGATAATTGAGAGTCACAGTTGCTGTTCAATTGCCCATTGCTAACCTGCTTCCCATCTGCCCCACCACACCCCAGGAGTTACCCTGGGAGACTACAGGAAGAAGATCCTGGGTAAGAACAGTAATGGCAGGAAAGCTATGAAATCCCTTCACTCTACCCAGTATGGTGCCATCTACTTATTCGCACATGGTCTGTGCTTCTGTCTTAGCTCAGAGTCCCCAGAAGTTCACCATGAGATAGAGATGTAAATGCAAGCTATTTGTTTGGGGGAAGATAGTAGGAAATACCAGGGACATGAAGGAATAAGCCAAGGAGGGTGTCATATGGTGCATTATTAAGTGAGTTACAACTAAGTGTCAATAGAGCATAAACCTGCAGGAACTCTGGAAGCCCGCATAGAACTCGTGCCTCAAAGTTATCCCACCCTCAGTTAATTAATTTTACACTTATACCCATGGGTCATTGGTTGAGAATTAATGGGGTAAAGAGTTAATTCCCAAACACTTGCAGAATGCCCTGTGTACCAGAGAGCTGTCAAACAGATGGAAGTCAACTACAATCAGCAGTGTGGTCAGGCCTGGGGAAATGCAGCTTGGGTGTCACAGAATATACTGCAGCCAGTGAAAGGTTATCCAGGACCCTAAGCTCTCCAATAATGAAGGTGATCAGACATACAGTGTGCTGGCAGGATACTTGGCTAATGAGGAGCAGTTAACACAAAAAAGGTGAACACTGGACAACTCGACAAGAACAATTTTTAATGGACAAAGAACTTAGACACTACACCATGAAGATATATAAATGGTGTTTTAGTCAGTTCTTTTGTTACTGTGCCCAAAAGACCTGAAAGGAACAATTTTAGGAGGAAAAGTCTATTTGGCACTCATGGTTTCAGAGGTCTCAGTCCACAGATGGCCTATGCCATTGCTCTAGACTCACAGTGAGGCTTTGAAAGAAAGGTGTGTGTTAAGGTCTGTAAACAAGTCTGGATGGCGCCTGGCAAAATGCCAGAGGGAGTGGTTTGTGAACTAACGCCAGTGAGCCATTAAGTGTGGAGATTCCTTATTGGTTGACTGCTGTATCTAGTTTATGTTAATTAGATAAGCTGTGTGAAATGTATAAATACCGCTCCTGTCCTACAATAAATGGCTTCCACTCCTGCTGTATCAATCTACACAAGTTGTTCGTCACCCCCTAGCTATTTTGCTGCAGCCGGACTGCGGCAGGTGTGGCCAAGGAAAACAATTCAAGATGTAGCACCAGAAACCAGAGAGAGCTCTGCTCACCAGGGACAAAATATAAACCCCAAAGGATTGCCTCTAGTGACCCCCTCCTCCAATTTCCCCCCACCTGCCTACAGTGACCACCCAGTTAATCCATTCAAGTGGATTACTGCACTGCTGAGGTTCAGGCTCTTACAACCCAATCATTTCACCTCTGAACTTTCTAGCTTTGCCTTGCACATGAGCTATTAGAGGACGCCTCACATCTAAACCCTAACAAATGACAACAAGTACATGAAAAGATACTGAGTCTTATTAGTCATTAGGAAATGCACAGCAAAACAACAGTAAGACTTCATTTCATGTCCACTAGGACGATTGCTAAGGAAAAAAATAGAACTGAAAATAACCAGTGTGTATGAAGATGTGGAGAAATGAGGACCCTTGCACATTGATTGTAGGACTATAAAAAGTAAAGCCACTATAAGGAAACAATTAGGAAATTCCTCAAAATTTTAAATATACAATAATATGATCCAACAGTTTCACTTCTCAGTATATAGTCAGGATATTAAAATTATTCATTCCTAGGTATATACTCAAAAGAATTAAAAGAAAGTATCTAATTGGCATAGCATTGTTCAGGGTGGCATTATTCACAATAAACATCTAATATTTTTTAAAAAAAATAAAATTGAAGAATAATTGTTAAAAAACAGAAAATTTGCAACCAACAAATGCAATGCATTGATTTAGAATCTGTGCCCTCCATCATAGACCATGCTCTCTGAACATTAGAAACTTTAATGAATAAAAGCTTGATTTTTTTTCAAGCAAAACCTTTCAAGTGTGTAAACATGTAAATTTTTACAAACCAGCAACTCCTGTCCCTACAGTCAGATTTCTCTTCCTTTCAGTTGTGAACCTGCCAATAATAAGACTATTTTCTTCGAAAGTTCTATTAACTATTACATCACTAGGTCCTTATTGGTCAAAACTAACATGGAATAAAAAGTCCAGGATATCTTTTGACCTTCATATTTTACCAAACTTTTTTTTAAATATGAATCTACGTCCAAAAATGTCATAAGCCAGTAATTTGCCAACTGTTCAACTTTCTATTTCATCTGCTCCCTCTCTCTTACGCCTTCACAAGATTGGTAAATCCATCTTGTCCATTTTTCCTTCACTGAACATGCTCTGCCTTGAGGATGAGGCTCTTTTGAAGAGTGTGCCAATGACAGATATCCCCTCGCTCTTCTGATCTGAGTCTTGGTGTCTCCTCCAGAGTGGCTTAGAAGGAAAAATACATCTGAGGGGGCAACCAGACCTGCCTTCAAATCCCAACTGCTCCATCTACACCACAAGATCCGGGACAAGAAACACGTTCTTTTGGAGCATCAATCACATCTTATGTAAAATGAACCCAATACAGCTTTTCATGGGACTCACGTGCAGAGGTAGAGTTTTAAAAAAGCATTGGTTCGGTGCATACCATACCATATTCAGTGTTCAGGAGATGGTATTTCCCCTGTCTTCCTTCCCATACCCCACATTACACATCTCCCTCTTCTTTAATAGCAATAGAATGTTTAGCTGAACACCCCTAATAGAGAATCTATGACTCTATGTACCTTCAGTTATGATCCTGTTACTGAAAAGATAAAGTCAAAGTATGTTCTAATAATAAGCACATTTTTCTAGAAGAGTAAGTTCTAAACATCTGCTTATGACACAATGACTACAGTTAATAATATGATATTGTTTGCTAAGAGAGAAGGTCTCACATTGTGTTCTGACCATAAAAAATAGAGGAGAGGTCCACAAGAAATCTTTGGGGAGTGTTGACTGTGTCTGTGGCTTTAATTGTGGTGATGGAATCATGGTGTCTGCACATGTTCAAGCTCATCAGATGGTACTCCATGAACATGGGTATCTCTTTGTATATCAACTATACCTCAAAAAAGTTTTAAATAAAAAAAGGATGTAAGAACTTCCCCTAAGAAATGGCTGATGTGAACCCCTTGCTATCTTCTTTTTTAATCTGCTACCTAGAACATAGACCCTGGCCTCCTACATCATGAAGACAAAGGCTGCAAATTAGAGACAGGATAGCAGAATCCTAGAAGGAGCCTATGTCTGAAAAGTCTATGGAGAAGAGCTACCACATCATTGCTAATTCATTCACCCTGGGCACCATTTGTAGGTGGAAAATAATCTCCTTTCTTGTTAAAGCCATGGTTTGGGGATTTTGTGTTTTTGTGGTTTTTTTTTTTTGTGTGTGTGTGTGTGTGTGTGATGCTGGGGAATTGAACCAAAGGCCTCAAGCTTGCTAGGCAATTGACCTAAGAGCAAGCTGTATCCCCAGGCAGCTACAAAATTTTGAATTACCTGGCACTTACAGAAAAATTTTACACATACTATGTACTAGAGTAGTCTATTTTTCATTACTATAACAAGATACCTGAGGCAAGCTAATAATGAGAAATGTTTTTTTAGCTCACATTTCTGGAGGCCTGAGTACTTTGATGAAGACCTCATGGCATCATAGTGGGAGCATGTATGGGAGAAAAAGAGCAAATCTTCAAACAGGAAGCCACAGAGGCTGGGGTGCCACAATCCCTTCCCTTCCCAATTGACCTTAGGACCTCTTGCTATGTCCTACCTTGTAAAGAGCTGACTTCCCAGCATTGCTCCACTGAGGACCAAGTTTCAATTCAAGAAACTTTGGGAGACACACTCAAGTCCTATCCAAACCCTAGCACTAACTAGCATACCTTCCTGGGAACTCTGTATCTTCCTCCTTTGGGTGATAGAAGAGTCCTCCACAGGGTTCTTTGACACCTCCCATGGCGAGAATCGTATAGGTATGCCAACTTGTGCCAATCTAGCATGATTCCATGGACATTAAATGACTGGTGACTTTTGTTTTGACAGATGTCATCCTCAAGGTGCATGCATCAGTATTTAATAAGGAGAAAGTGCCAGAATATTCAAACATAGCTGACACAGTTGGACACAGCACTAACTAGACAGAAACCCTATTTACAAGAAGAAAATGAAATATTGAGGGCTCCTCGGAAGCCAAAGAAAAGGTTTTTCTATGACCATATTTATTATAGCAATATAATATGCTGCTAAAATCAATTGCAAACAATATTTTTATAAGAAATCTGTGACACTAATTCCCATAAGCAATAAAAAATGGCAGAACAAAAATCTGCCTGGGGTTAAAGCTACCAGGCTCTGGGGTCAAAGAAGTCAGGCTCCCCTTCACATGCAATTCTGTGGCAGGTAAATTTAGGGAATTTTCTCCTTTGTGCTTCAAATTCTTCACCTGTCACGTGGGGTTCATAGTAATTACCAACAGGATTACTGTGATCTTGAAATGCAAAGATAATGTATCATGCTCAGTACCGTGTCTCTAGAAAGCACTAAAAACATGTTTGCTATCATTTTAAAATATTTTTTTCATAGGTAGTCTTAAATTAAATTCCATGGGCAAAAGTTTGAAGACCAACAGAATTTACCTGGTATCACAGTCTCTCTTTTCAAGATATTTATAAACTATAAAAAGTAAGGTGGTAAGTTCACAGGGTGTAAACCCAGCAGACACCATCTTTTTAACCCAAGTGATCAAGAAGCCAGAAGCAAGATACCAAAAGCAAGACAAGTCAACATCATGAGCCTCTTAATGAAATGCACTTTGAAGACAGTATCATTTCTGTGAGTTTTTTTTTTTTGCCAAAAATGAATAACTTTTACTCCAAACACAAGAGAACATCAGGCAAGCCCAAATGGAGGAAAATTCTACCAAATGACTGATCAGTACACTTCAAAACGTCAAAATCATGAAAGACAAGTGGAATAACAGAAATTGTTCTAAATTGGAGGAGAATAAAGAAAAATTACAACTAAATGCCACGTGAGATTCAGAATAAAATCCTGGAACAGAAAACAGAAAAAGTGGAAAAACTGGTAAAAACTGAAAATGCTCTATCTTGTAGCTCAAAGTTTTGCCCTGATGTTAATTTTCTGGCCTTAATCAATGAATTATAAATATTTAAGACGTTAACATTAGGTGAAATATATATATGGAAGTTCTGTATTATTGTTGAAACTTTTCTATAAAGCTAAAATGAGCTCCAGCGCTGGGGATATGGCTCAGTGGTAGAGCATTTGCCCAACGTGCATGAGGCCCTAGGTTCAATTCCCATCATGAAAAATCTAAAAACTAAAATTAATCCAAAATAGAAAGCTAAACATTGAGGAAACAAAACCTGAACAGGCAGCCTTAGAAAAAGATATTTCATTGACAACAAATACAGCAAAACTATATTTGAAAGCCAGTCTATATTGGGAAAATATCAGTTAGAGAAGCAAAATTTATTTTATCAAATGCTTTCATTCCTTAAAAGAGGAACTATGTAGAAAATGAAATAGAACCATAAGTGACAATTTGAGGATATTTTGAGTGGAAAAAACAACAACTTATGTATAAGATCATATGTACAAAATAGGGAAATATGTCTGCATTTTCTCTATTTATATGTAAATTGTCTGAAAGAATATCTAAGAAATACAATTTGTGATTAGTTCTTGGAGACAAAAATGGAAAGTTGAGAGATGAAAGGCAAAAGTGACTTTTCACCCTTCTACCAAATAAAATAATAATTATATTTATAAAAAGTGATTTTAAAAAACCTGGATCCTCTGGTCATCTCCATCATCAGCTACATCTTTGCTAAGTCATTTAACCTTCATCACGATCTCATAGTTTTCTTCCATAAAACAAAATTATTCATCTGTATCAGTGATGCCTTAATTGGAAATTCCTAGCATATCCTGCAAATACAGACTCCTGGGTTTCACCTCAAGTCCTGTTCAATTGAACTCCTCCAGCATGAGGCCCAGAAGGAAAAATCTGTAAAAGTTCCCCCAAGTCTTTTTGGTTGGATCTCTCTTACAAGCAGAAATTTTCTGGTTTCTTTGTGTTTTCCCAAAGCTTGGAATCCCCATGAAAGGAAGCTAGAGGTCCTCCATCTGGTGGGCATAGATAGGAAAACTGTGTGATTAAGAAGAGAGAAGGGAAATTCAACCAAACGGAGCCTATGGTCACTCTTAGGGCCATCAGACAGTCCCATGTGCGTGGACACAAGCGCTGCTCATCACAGAGCAAGACCGCAGAGTGGATGGCATCAAATGCTTTGAGAATGTTAGACCCCAGACCGACAGTCTCCCAGCCTTGGCCAAGCTGCCTGTGCCCCAACATGGCACAGAAACAATGAAGCACAAGCTCTGAAGAGAGCACAGAGACATGATAAAAGATATCTTGGAGGTAAATCAAAATAAAATATATTTTTTAAATTGCACCCTATTGAATATGTGCAGACCTTTTATTCTTCCCATTATTTCCTACAATGTCTAGTATTACAACTATTTACAGAGCCTTTACATTGTATAGGTACTATAAATAATATGGTGGTAACACATACAAGAAGAAGTACATAGACTGCATGCAAATACTCCACCACTTTATGTAAGGATGTTGAGCATCTGCAGATTTTGCTCTCTGTGGGGGTCCTGGAACTAATCCCCCAAGAACATCAAGGGATGACTGTGTACACACACACACACACACACACACACACGAAGGAGACATGCACATATCTTATGGCTCTGTTTCTCTGGAGAACCCGGACTAACACAAATTGCTTGAGGGTTAAGCAATACTGCAGCATTTAACAACATTCTCTTCCTTATCAAAGACAGCTGCCCTGGGCTAACTTCAACTCTCTCTGTCGAATGCTGCTCCCCTTGCCAATAGAGACTAGGCCCAGTCTTTGTAATTTTAAGCATTTGATTTCTGACCAATTGATGCTGGACACAGACAAGATTTCCAGAGCCTCTCCTTGGAGCTCCATGTTTCTAGACACTGAGTTTTCAAAGTAGAATATGGAAAGACTCCTCCCACAGCAAAGGTTTCTATGGTAAGGGTAAAAGTAGCAGAAATGGATCAACGTTTTCTGAACCCTGTCCATTTTTTTTATTTATTTATTCATTCATTCATTCATTCATTCATTCATTCATTTTTGACATATTTATCATTCTTTGTGTGCTCTGGGTGTTAGGAATTTCCTGAAACTTAAATAGTAAATTCTGTGGTGGGAGAGGGTGTTTCTCTTTCTTATATTAGCCTCGTGTATCAATTTTATTTTTGTGAACAGGCTCCTGTTCAACCAAATGACATGCAGTCAGTTAAATTCCTCAAGATTCTGTGAGGCTTACTCTTGGTTTTATTTTGAATTATCTGACTTCAAGTACCCATGACTAATGAAAAAGGAGGTTGTGTCGGTAAAAATCATATCTCAAGGAGGGTCTATCACATCACCGATTTGGGAATTTTGTTTTATCAGAGAGCCATCGACAGTCATGATCAGTTGACTGACATGTGGATGATAGATTGGAGGTTTTTTGGTCAATTCTTTTTCCTCTTTCTATTAAAATTTCATTCCATGTCCTTTCCACATGGCTTTTTATTTTTCACTAGCTTGCATGCCTGTACGTATTCCCCTACAGTAAAACCAGAATTTCAATTTCAATTGCTCAACTTATCTTGTATGCTTCTAGAAGAGACAAAAAGAACCACATATCCAAATTTTCAATTGCTAAACCCCAAATAGTTGAAATAAATGCTATGGTGTACAATCATAAAGAGTCCAAAAGTATAGGAGGTCATCTTAGGTTTTAGGTAGAGTATAGAAGGGTATTACTTTTCCCAATGGAAGAATATAATCAGCAATAGTAACAAATGATATGATCACTCATGGATAGCTAGAGATGAATAAAATAGACCAATTATATTTGAATAAAGAGGAACAGTAGAAAAAGATGAAAGAGAAGTAAAAGGCCATCATCAGCTACACCTTTGCCAAGTCATTTAACCTTCATCATGACCTCATAGTTTTCTTCCATAAAACAAAATTATTCATCTGTATCAGTGATGCTTTAGTTGGAAATTCCTAGCGTATTCCACAAACACAAAACCTGGACAGGTAGCCTTAGAAACAGATATTTCATTGATAACAAATACAAATAAAACTATAAAAGACCAAGAGTATAAAGTCCTATCACATGTCCAACTTAGGACCTTAAACTTTATTTTGTCGGGAAGAGATTGATATTGACTGGCATGTGTATGATAAACTGGAGTTTTGTTCTCAAGCCTTACTTCCTCTTTGTATGAAAATTTATGCTCATTTCCTTTTCCACATGATTTTGTAGTCATTCCCAGGAGAGAAGACAGCATATTCACCCCTGTCGTTGTTACTTTGGGTTGACCCTGTGGCTTGCCTTGACCAATGAAATGTGAACTCCATTAACATCAGCAGAGATGTCAATGTGCTCTCACAGATTGGTTTACTTGCATCTTGTTCTTTAGACATGAGAGAAACATAAACCAGGTAATGATTCATCAAAAAAAAAAATGCTACCTAGAGAAGACTGAATTCATGCTACCTGAATTCAGTACACCTGTGGAGTCAAGCATCGGCAATCTTAGCTGATTCCCACAAACCCACTACGGACCCACAGACCTCTGAGTGAGAAGCACATTTATGATTGTAAGCCAATGAAGTCGGGAGATGTTCATTACCCAGGATTGCTACAACCACAACTATCTAATAAAAGTGAAAAGAGGGACTTTGGAGAAGTCAGTCTACCAATAGATTCAATTGTTTGGAAATAAGAAGACAAGTTATTATAGAGAGCCTAGAGGTATTATTGATCTTCCAACACAACTTATATGTCATACTACATTCCAATTCCTTAAACCCATAATGCTTAGGATGTAGTTGTTCTATTTACCTGGATTCCAAAGCAAAGGGAAAGCCCCTATCCAATCCACACCATCCATATAATGTGAGCAAAAAAATGAATAAATAAAAATAACTTTTTGCTTTTTTAAGCCACTAAAATTTGGGGCTTGCTTGTTTCTTGAGCACATGTCAGACAAGCCTGACCGATACGGGCAGGGAGTTCCAGGATTCACTCCTCCGTTCTGCAATGCCACAGATCATTGAGCTTTCTTCCTTCTTTCCATTCTTTCTTCTGCAGACCATTGATATCTCTCCTTAATATTTCAAAGTGACTGTAGCAGATCCACACCAGGACCAGGTCACATGGCCATGTCCAGCATAAGAAAAGCTAGGAAAATGAGTCTTTTGCCATTTCATTGCGTGTCTTGGGAGACAGGCTCTGCCAGTCCTGAAGAAAACGGGAGGAACAGCTGTCCAGTAGGAGCCCACAGGTCCTCCGAAACCCTACCATTTACTGAACACTGACTGTCGGCCAGTTTCTTTTCTTAGCTTTGTACACATTATTGCCACCCATACTCCCGTTTTGCAGATGAGGAGCAGGGGCTCAGGGAAGCCGATTGAGGACAACACAGGAAAAGCAGAATGATCACCCAGAGCCCAGGGGGCAGGATGTGCCTTTGAACCTGGGCCTGGCAGCATCCACGCCCTCTTATCCCAGTGCCCTCCGTGTGGAGGTCTCTCTGTGTTCTCCAGTGCTTCAAGACAGCCGGGATTCGGCTGCAGGATTCCCTGTGCTACAAAAGAGGTGCACAACACAGACACAACAACAGAGTCTCTCCCTGGGGCTCTGAGATCGCCAGGAAAAGGCAGATGGTGATTTTTTTGAATGCCAAGGCCCCTTCCAGCGAGACCAGAGCCTGCTGTCCCATGACTTATCACACCAGGCGCTGTGCAGATTCCGTTGGGCTTCTGAGCCAGCGTGCCAAGTCTGTTTGCAATTTCGCAGCGCACGGCCCGCCTGTCACGGGCTCTCCATTCATCTTCACTCCCACTTCCCTGGACTTTTAAAGGCTTTGTCACCCTGAGAGCCAAGAGTCTGGGCCCCAGACTCTCCGAAGCTGGCAGCCCTCTTAGTTGCATTGTCCATGTCCCTGTGTCTCCTTCTGCTTTCTCCAAAGAAAGGACATCTTGGTAGGACTCGAAAAGCAGCAAGCTGAAAGCTCGCTGGGAGGTTGGGCAGTAAGTCCCCTGAGGATGCTCATCGGCACAGCATTATTTCCCCCTTAATCACCAGCCTCCTGGACGAGGAGTCGCTCGCGCTCTGGACAGCAGTCTGTCTTGATCTCGCTGGGAGAGGCCACAAAGCAGCTGTGGTAGAATCTCCTGCCACGACCGTGGCATTGCACCGTTTCTTCAGATGGCTCCTGGGTGGCCTCTCCTGCAGACCAGAGCCGTCCCTCCTCCCAGAAAGGCAGCTCAGCTTCCCAGCTGTGGTGTCTTGAAGAAGCAGAATGGATCCTCTTTGCTGTGGCATGGTCTGAGATGTTTCCACTAACTGGGAGAAAAGAGACAACCACTTTTCTGTTGTTGTTTTTTTCAGAGAATGCCCACAATATTATTATCAAGTCCATGAATGGTTCACTTACCACAGGCCTCCTTCTCTCTCTCTCCAAAAAAGGAATTTTTACCAGGGAGAACAGAGAGTTAGGATGGAAGGAAGCATCAAGGGCTTTAGGTCTGTGTGATTGTGTGATGGACAGAATTCTAGGACTGACCGTCCCTCTTTTTCTGATCCAATCCTTTGGTCCTTGAGTTTAGGTAGAACATGAGACATGGGAACACGATGGGAGGTTAGATAGCAAGAGGAACATCCTCTACTTAGAGCACTTTAAAAGCAGAGGGATTTCCCTTGTTGGTAGCCCAACAGAAGTCAGGGAGATTTGAAGCTTGTGGGGAATTCTGTGCAACCGGTCCTGCGGCCACTTTTAAATGGAGTCGGCTGAAGTGTTGTGAGAGGTCTGGGAGAAAGCCCATGACAGAGAGCTGCAGGAAGCCTCTAGAAACTGAACAGGGACCCCAACTGTCAGCCAGCAAGGAAATGGGGACCTCTGTACTAGAGCAGCAAGGAACCAGATTCTCTCAATGCTCTGAATGGATTCATCTTCCAAAACTGGGAGCCAAATAAATCCTTTTTCTTTATATGGTCATCATCTCAAGAATTTGTTATAGAGATGGGAAGCTGACTAATGCACCTACCAATTGCACCCTCCCATCTGTAACCAATAGAATTGAAAGAAACAAATTGCATGGGTTCTAGGTCATATCGGTGGCGTTCACACATCTCTGATTTCCGTTATGTGTAGTTGCTATGAAATAAATATTTGTGAACTAAGTGAATGAGGCAGTGCTCAGAAGCATAGGCTTTAGAGTCAGATTCCAACTGCAACGTCTACTACCTCCATGATCTTGAGAGAGTCATTTAAGCTGAGCCTTAACGGATCTTGCATTTGCAAAAAGGGGGCCAGAATGATGCTTGCCCCTTCTTCCCTGACCATCATCACCACATGGTAAGGCTGACCAGTGACTCCTCTTTGGAATCCTCCAGTGGTTTCCGTGACATGAGACTCTCCCCATTTCCTGCCTCCATCTCAAGCCCTTTCGTGTCAGCCTCTAACTGCCGATCTTCCCTCTCCATGTAGCCCTTAAAGTGTGGAGTTCTTCTGGGTTTGACTCAAATGCCTCATCTCATCTTCCTCTTTCCGTTTATGAAGTCACTGCATAAATTCCCATGGCTTCAAATGCCAGAGTATCAACCTTTCTCAGGACTATGTCTTCACATCAGTTGAGGGTCCCAAGTCCCAAACCCATGGATCTAGTTATTCAAAAGTTCCATGTGTGTCTCAACTGGTTTCTCAATTTTAAAAAATAAAAATAAAAAAGACTGTATTCAATTTGTGACCTTCCTTCCCCCCAAATTCCTCCTCCTTTGAGGTTTTCAGTCTCCATAAATGGCTCCACTGGGAACCTGGAGGTATCCCTGGAAACTTCCTCTACCTCCACCATTTGCCTTCAGTCCAACCCCAAGTCTTGGCAACTGTGGCCCTTAAAGATTCCCTCATCTACCATCTTCTCTCCCCCTCCACTGCTATTGTGCTCCTGGTCCACGTCATCATGGCTTGCTTAGACTATGGCAATAGCATCTAAACTATGTCCTGCCTTCACCCTGCATTTTATTTCTCTAATATCCACTCACCAATGTGATGCCAATGAAAGGAAAATCTAAACAGATTGCCACTCAAATTAATGTTTTGTAATCTTATGTCTTCCTTAAAACAAATTATTCATTCCAATTAATTGTGTTATTGGTCAAAGAGCAATGGTCAGTTGTCTTGTAATTTTAACATAAAAAATAAAACATTTGGAAGATCTGCACAGCCTCTGCTGCCTTCTCCCTTTATTTTTTTAATATTTATTTATTTATTTATTTATTTATTTATTTATTTATTTATTTTTGGTAACAGAGATTGAAACCAGGGGTGTTTAACCATTGAACCAAGTTGCCAAATTATCCCCAGCTCTTCCCCCCCCCCCAGACAGGGCAGGGACTCGCTAAGTTGCTGAGGCTAACTTTGAACTTGTGATCCTCCTGCCTCAACCTCTGAAGCCCTGGATATAGACATGTGCCACCACGGTCCGGTCTGTGCCTTCCTATTTGGACATGCCTACATAAATTTTGCTAAAGAAGTTGCTTGACGTTTCCACTTGGTGACCCTCTAATTCGGACCAGAGCTGACTCGATGGGAGAGACAGAAACAGAGACAGAGAAGCGCCTGCTGTTGTTGGAGTTCCCATGAGGTCCCTCGCACTCCCCACAGTTGGGTTTCACGAAGTTTCCTGGGTTCTTCCAATGAATTTCCTTTTGGCTGACAGGGTCGGTGGTCCTTCTTGCTACCAGATAATCCTGAAGAGAAATAAAGATTCGCCCCTTTGCCTTTCCATCTCTGACTCAGATCCAAATTTCATTGGCAGAGTCAGGGTATTTCAGAAGCACTGGCAGATTTCCATAGTAGGAGCCCCCCACTGGGTTTTCCACAGCAAGCCATCCCTTGCCCACAGAAACAGAAATGCCTTGGATGGATGGTGTGTTTTAACTTTTTATTTGAAAATAATTTCAAATTTACAAATAAATTGTGGGGACAAAAATAATGTGAAAATAGCCATAGGCCATTAACTCGGATTTACCTATCCGTAAAATTTCACCCCATTTTTTCTACTGTTAATAGTATTCACTGTATGTATCTAACTAACTAACTAGCTAGATCTAAATTATTTTTCTTGACTAATATGATGATCCATTAAGTATATCATGGCCTTTTACCTGTAAATACTTGAGTGTGTATTTCCTGAGAGTAGGAATATTCTTTCAAAGAATATTTGAATATCTGAATATTTGAACATCAACCATGAAAAATTTAATATCCATGAATATTTTTCTCTAAACTATGCTTCGTATTTCAGTTTTGTCAATTGATCCAATGGTGTCACATAAGTCCAGTCTAAGGCCAGGCGTTATATTTATTTGTCATGTTTCTTTGTCTTTTCATTTTTTTTTCATTGTTATTGACTGTTGGCACCATATTGTAGACTAGATCTCTTGAACTTATTCATTCTAACTGAAACTTTATGTCCTTTGACCAACATGTCCCAAATCCTCCTTCCTCCCCGGTTCTTGGTAGTAATTGCTTTACTCTCGTCCAAGAATTTGACTTTTTAGAAGTCACAGATAAGTGACATCATGTGGTATTTGTGTTTCTGTGCCTGTCTTCTCTTAACATAATATCCTCCAGGTCCATCCATGTTGACAAGCTTTCCTTCTTTTATAGAACTGAGTAGCATATATTACACACAATTTAACCGTGTATATACAACATGGATTTTCATCTACTCATCTACTGACTGACACTTAGGTTTGTCGTATATCTTGACAATTGTGGATAAATCTGCAATGAATACAGGATTACAGATGTCTCTTCAACATACTGATTTAATTTCCTTTAGACATATACCCAAAGCGAAATTGCTGGATCCTACGCTAGTTCTATCTTAATTATGTGAGGAACCTCCACATTTCTTTCCACAATGGCTAGACTAACTTACGTTCCCACCAAAAGAATGCAAGGGTCCCCTTTTCTCCATAACCACATCAACACTTTTATCTCTGGCTTCTTTGAATCTAAAATATTTGTACCATCTCTCTGTTTTTTATGACATTGATGCCTTGGAAAAAATATAGTCTCCCTTTAGTTTAATAGAAATCGCTCTTTGCTGTTTACCTGGTATTTCCTCCTGATTATACTGAAGTTACATATTCTTGGCTAGAACACCATGTATGTGATTTGGTCCACCTGAGACTACCACACCTGGAGGTACACAGTGTCCATCTGCCCCTCGAGGGTGATGGTAACTGGGATTCCCAGTCAAGGTGCAAATGATGTGTGATTTGATTCTCACTGCATAATAATTGTGTATTTGAATCTTTTTTCTATCAGATAAGGATGGGAAGACACCAAGCCCATATAAATATCCTGTTCCTTATTAAAATTTCTTCCAATATTTAGAATCCAATGATTACTGTTCTCTGATTTATTCTGTACGGTGAAGATTGCAAAATGGTAAGCTACAAACTCTGGCACTCCCCACAAACTTACCAATTAGCCCTCAGCATTGTATTATCAAGAGATCTCTCTTCCCATATATTTATTTTTATCTATCTATCTATTATTGTTTCCAGTGTTTTGTCAGTTATTATTGTCTTAGTTACTTTGATTCTCATATTGTCCTAGATTTGGCTACTAGTAGCCTCTTTAAGCTGGATTTTGAGTTCTTAGGGCAAGACTCAAAGTATATATTACTTTATGGCATAAGGTATTATAGGTTTGTCTCATACCCATCTTAGAATCAGCCATTTGTCTCTATTATGTTTTAAAATTAAAGTATTATACACTGGGTTTTCTTAAAATGGAGCACATTAATATCTGCCTCATCCTTTAACAAAATATTTTAGTAGTACATAAAGGCAAAACAAGGAAAGTTCAGTGGAAAATTCTTCTAGTGGCTCATTTCCCTTGAGTTCCTTGGACAGGGAGTCAGACTGCAATATGGGTTGAATTCTACTTATTGAAAATCAATGTATTATTATCCTAATCTTCTGAGAGTCAGTGTTTGGCAGATTTCCTCAAATTTTATTATGAGTTACAATGCTGGTGATCAACTAATCCAATAAATTGCTCACTTCTTCCAGTTCACTTAGACCAAATGTGATTGCTCTTTTAAAAAACGCAAGTTTGCTGGAATCCATTTCTTCATCTACAAGTATAATGATTTTGACTAATTTTACACAAAAATATTGCCATGTGTGGGCTCCATAAATCTGTCTTATTTTGTTACTTGCTACTCTCCCCAGCTGCTCTGAACTTAGCAGAAAATTACCAAATTAAAAAATAAGCTGTCATGTGCTGTAATTTCCTCTTTTAGGGGCATCTTTAATTTTTGTCATTATGTATCTTAAGCTTTAAAATATATGAAACACATCTGATCCTGTGCCTAGGAAATGATTATTTCCACTTTTTAAAAAAAGGATTGAGAATTCAGGGGGTGGAGTGTTAGAACTTGAATTTCACTGCGGTTTTATGTGACAAGTGTCATCATCTCATCTAATTACATTTGCTAGATTACTTATCTTTAGGGATAAAATGCTAATGAAAACTTGAAACGCTGAAACCATGAAGGATAGATTTTTTTTTTTTCTTCCTGGCCCATGTGTTCATGCTGAATGGAACTCTGCAGTCCTTTAACGGCAAGATTCGGTGGTTTTTGTATATTGGCAAAGCTGTGAAGTGATCACCCCTATTTAATTGTTCAGCATTTTCTTCACCTCAAAAGAAAAAAAAAAAAAAAAACCTCTGTAGACATTAACAGATATCCCTCTTCCCTAACTACACTCAGTTCCGCCCACCACTCATCTACTTCCCGTGAGGATTTGCATGTTCTGAACATTTTGTATAAAGAGTTAGACCCTCCGTGCTGGGTTTTGGTCTGGCTCCTCTTACTGAGCATGTTTTCAAAGTTTCTCCCCGTCGGAGTTTGTATCAGTGCTTCATTTCTTTTTATGGCCAAGTAATATTCCAAGGTCATATACAATGTAAACATTTTGTTTGATCATTTATCAGCTGATAGATGTTTGGGTTTTTTCCACATTTTTGGCTTTAATAATGCTGTTATGAATATTCTTATACAATGTGTTACATGGATATATGTTTTCAGTTCTCTTTGGTGTATACTCGAGAGTGGAACTAGTAGGCCCTAGGATAAATCTATGTTTAACTTTTGTACAAATTCCCAAACTGTTTGCCAAAACAGATATGTCATTTTGCATTCCCATCTAATAGGTATAAACATCCAATTTCTCCAACCATACACTTCATCCTCCTTTTCATTACAGTTGTCCTGGTAGTTATAAAATGGCAGTTGATCGTGGTGGTAGTGGTTTTCATCTTTCTGATGAATAATGACTTGAGGAGCTTTCTGTCTGTTGTTTGAGCATTTGCATATCTTCCTGAGACAAATGTCGTGGTTCAAATATTTTTTTTTGCCTGAATTTAAGTTGGGTTATTTGTCTTTTGATTGAGTTGCAAGAGTTCTTTCTATATTTTAGATATGATTTCATTGTCGATATGTGATTTACAAAGGTTTTCTCCCTGTCTGTGAGTTGTCTTTTCACTGGTAGTATATCCTTTGAAATACAAAAGTTTTCAATTTTGATGAATGGTTGCTTGTGCTTTTGGTGGCATGTCTAAGAAACCATGGCCTGATTCAATGTCGCCAAGACTTACACTTTCACTTTCTACTAATAGGTGAATAATTTTAAGTCTTCCATTTCAGGATAATTTTTGAGTATGGTCTTCGAGAGGGATCCACCTTTCTCCTCTTGCTGGTGGATAGCCATTGACTCAGAACCACTTATTAAGGAAACTCTTATTTTACCATTAAATTATCTTAGCACTGTAACTTCCTCCTGGTGCGATTCTATTGCTCTTTCTCACTTGCATATTTTAGTAAAGCCAGCCACTTTGTTGTGAACTACCCTATAGAGAGGCGAAGAGACAAGGAACAAAAGCCCTGAGTCTCGCAGCCTGCCAGGAACCAGATTCTGACAACAGCCTTGTGAGTAAACTTGGAAGCAGACCCTGCTCCAGTTAAGCCTGGAGATGACCACAACCCTGGCAAACACCTTGATTGCAGCCTTGTGAGAATCTCTGAGCTGGAGGACCCAGCTGCACCATTCCCAGAGTCCTCATCCACAGAGACAGCAAGAAAACATGTGTTCTTGTTTTAAGCCACTAAGTTTGGAGATGATTTATTATATAGCAATAGATAACCAATCCGTGCTGTAACTTGATTTTTCTATTGTTTTATATTCTGCACTAGAGTTCCTCAATAACTGCAAAGTAATGTCAAAAGAAAAAAAGTTTTTCTAAACTCTCGATTTTCAAACCCTTTCTTGCAGAGGGCTCTTTCCATTCTCTTATTCCTATTCAATTATTGGACAATTCCAGCCCTACCCCATGCTCCATAGTCTCCTTTCCACTGCATCATCTGGAAGTTCACTGTTACCACTAAATTGCACCTTCTTATTCACAAACTCCTTCAATTTCCTCGTGTTGACCAAAACCAGACTTTTCCCAAACCACATCAATGCCTTCTTTAGTAGAAGAAACTCCTGCTCCTATCCCCCACCCCAACCCAGCATCCTGCTCTGTGCATCCACCATTTAGTAGTGATGGGATCTTTGACCAGTAATTTAAGCCCTCAAAGCCTCAAGATCTTAATTTCTTAAATGGAAATAATACCTGCATCCTAAGATTGTTGGAAAATTGTGGAAATGTTACAGAGAGGAGGTTGACAGTGTTCCTCCCAAAATACTCTTTTTCCAGCCGGCTAACTAGGATTAATCTCAACCTAACCCAGCTAGGGACATGCTGGGCTTGAAAAGGGCAGGAAAGAAATCATCTACTGAAAGAACTCTCTCTCTCGCTAAGAGCAGAAGGAGTCAGGGGAATTCTCCTGGGATATGAATTTGAGGATGCTTCATCAAGGGTGCTGGAATAGAAGCCTGGATAAGCAAGATTCTTAACAGAATTTACCATTCTAGCCAGGAACTGAGGAGATGGGACAAATTTGTGACTGGTGTGGTGTTAGAGTCTGTAAACAAGTCAGGATGGCGCCTGGCATTTTGCCTGGGGGAGTGGTTTGTGAAGTAACGCCAGCAAGCCATTAAGTGTGGAGATTCCTTATTGGTTGACTGCTGTATCTATTTTATGTTAATTAAGATAAGCTGTGTGGAATGTATATATACCCCTCCTGTCTACAATAAACGGCGCCCACTCCTGCTGTATGGTTAGCTTTCAGCAATGTGGAAATGCCAGAGTTGCCATGGCAGGTGGTAGAAGAAGAAACAAAGAGGTTGAGAGATATAACCAGGCTGTGCTAGACAAATTATGTGAATCCAGGATATCCACCAGAGAAACACATTCCATGGAAAACCCAGAGAACACAGGCACCACTTGCTTAGGTCATCAGGAAGGCACTGGTGAGAGGGATGGACCACCATCACTGGGGCGTTTGGAGGTCAGGGATGAAGGTAACTGAGATGTCACAGGGCATGGTGTGGTAGCATCCATGAGCTGCTGAGGCTGTGTAGATGACTGTGTTAGCATACCCTAAAAGACAGAGTGTCTGGTCTGTAGTTGGGGAACAAGGCTTTCACGAATCTGAGGTCAACCTATCAACAAGAAACATAACGAGACAAATTCCATATGTCACCAAGTCTTCAGCAGACTTCACTCTGCTCCCGTCAATTAATTTTCAAGACACATTCCAGAGCCGTTAGGAGGTTCAGAAATGTTTGTAAAACAAAATTCTGGAACCACACGTAATGTTTTTAATTTCTCTTTAAATAGAAAATAACATATCTGGACATCCTTTGTGTGACTGGTACACTCTAATCAGCCTTTTCTTTGTTAGGAATTATGTGTTTCAGTAGCAAGCAAAAAAAAAAAATGAATCTTTGGCAATCACATATCATTTTCCACCGCCAGATGGTAATCAATGCATACAAATGTTTGGGCAGCGATGTGATGTGTCATCCTAATGGATGGGCTGGACATTTCACATCTCACAAAGAAGACGCCTACCTGCAATGCTCTCATCAGCAGGAGATGAGAAGCCGAGGTGACAGGCATATCCTCCCTTCCAGAGGCACCATGGCGTAGTGAGGAAGGAATGAGTTCTAGGGCCTCACAGTAGGAGAGTGCAGTGGCAGCCTGGCCGCTTGCTGCTCTCACCCAAGGCACATCTACTAACCTGTCTCACCTCGGTTTTTTACCTGTAATAAAAAATAAGCACAGGTTTATTATAAGCAGTATATGAGAGTACAAACTGATGCCCAATCAACAATCTGTCCCAGCTCCAGGGCTTTCTCCATGAGCTTCCTTCCTTACCCACCTCACTCCAGGCTCAGGAGGAATGGCCATGAGGAAACAGACCAGCACACACCCAAAGAAACAGAGCCCCATCTTCCAAAGTCACTTTGTCAGAAAAACCTGGAGGTGGGGAGAAACAGATCTCTCTTCCTAAAAGTTTTTTTGGTTTTTTTCCCCTTCAAAACTTCACAATACTATTTATTTTATTTTATGGTGCTGAGAGCACTTAACATGAGATCTACCCTCTCAACAGATTTTCAGGTTCATATTTCATTATTGTCCATAGTTACAATGTCGTACGGCAGCTCTCTAGGACTTAAATTGCATAACTGAACTTTCATACCCATTGACTGACAGCTGCCCGTTTCTTCCTCCCTCCAATGTCTGGCCCCCATAACTCTATGTTTTGCTGCATGATTTGGGGCAGGCAGAAGGAAGTCCTTAGAATCAACTATGAAATGCCTATATATTGTTATTGCTGAAGAACATTTCAGACCATTCAGAGGGCAGTTGATATGACTTGAACCCTGAATCACTAACTGTACTTGTCAATATCCAACCACCAGCATCTGGCTTGGCCTTCTTCCTCTTTCCAATCTGTGATTTTGCTTTCTTTCCATCTGTGCCACTTCCAAACTCACAGCAATAAGTAATGGAGAAAACAATCCAGTTGCAATAGCAGATCTCAGACTTGTTATCTGCATATCCATGTCAGGAGAGCCTCAGAAGCAAGTCAGAGAGTAGCTGAAGTGGAATCCCAAGCCCACGATTCTGTGTCCCTGCTTTTCACATGACAACAGAAAACTGTTGCAGAGACAGGAGAATATACCGCTTTGGGTGAGATATATTTTATCTTTGAAGAAGAAATATTTAAGAAATGATATCTACCAGTTTTATACAGGGAAATCATATATATATAAATCAGTGGCTCTCAACATAAATCCAAACCCTCCCCTACAACATTTGTCCATGTCTAGAGATCATTTTTTGTTGGGGGAGTATATTAATCACATGTTCATCATTGTGACCAAAATACCTGACATCTTAAAGGTGGAAAGATTTATTTTGGTTCAAAGTTTCAGAAGTTTCAGCTCATGGTTGGCCACCTCTATTACCATGGGCCTAAAATGAGCCAGAATATCATGGCTCAGCTCATGGCATTCAGGAATCAGAGCTGGGTGGAAAAGATACATTTCCCAAGGGCACACCCCAGTGAACTACTTCCTCCAACCATGTCTACCTGCCTGTAGTTTTCTCCATCTCCCAGTAGTCGATTCAGATAGTCATGAATTAATCCACTGATAAGATCAGAACCTCCATGAGCTGACCATTTCCCCAAAGCCCCAGCTCTGAAAGTCATTGCATTTGGGACCAGACCTGCAACACATGAGCCTTTGGGGGACTTCCCAGATTCAATGCACCACAGGGAGGAAGACGTTCTACTAGCAACTACTGGCCAAGGCCTGACATGTTAGTAAAGGTCCTACATCACATAGGGCAGCCTCTGCTTTTATTTCCACGTGGTTTGTTTCCAACAAAAAATTAAAAGTTGGTTACCAATATAGTGGTGTTGGGGAGTGTGGTCTTTGACAGGGACAAATGTCTTTCCTGCAAGGCTGAATTAGCTTGTGCTTGAGTGAATTTGTTCTTGGGAGAGTGGGTTGGTGTAAACAAGTCAGCTCCTTTGCCCCCTGTTCTCCTCCCTAGCTACCTCCTCAATGCTGTCACATAGGCTTCTGTCATATGATGCCATCTGTTGTGTTAGTGTGCAGCATGAGGCCCTCACCAGATGCAGACGTGGGGTCTTGATCTACCCAGCCTTCAGAGCCATGAGGCAAAATAAACTTTTTCCTTTGTAAATTACCTAGTGTCAGCTATTCTATTATAGCAACAGAAAATGAACTAACACAGCTCCTTACAACAAAGAATAATGTGTCCCAAATGTCAATAGTGCTGAGGTTGAGAAACCCATGTCACTTTATGATTTGCCTGTGAATGGAAGTAAGGAAAAGAGGGAACTGGTATAATATGGTGTCATCAAAGAATATTATAAGAAAAAGACAGCTGACATAGACATGAACTTTGTCATGGAACAAAACTCGTGACATCAGGATGGCAAGCTAAAAGTCTTTGAAACACAATAAGGGAGGCTACGTTGAAAACAGGTCACATAAACTAACCCAAAAGATGGCAGAACAGTGTCCTGAACTTGCCAATGTGCCACTGTGACTGTGACCTCATGGACACATGGACACCACTCTAGGAATACAGAAATGGGTTTATTTAATTCCTAACTTTTTTTTTTTTTTTGAGCATTGGCAGCAGATGAGTTCTATGGGCCAAATCCTGCCCATAGGGAAAAGGATGGGTGCTGCACATAATTATCTGAGAACAAAAATTGGCCCACGGTTTCTTGTGGCATTTGGCTAACTTAACTATAAGAAACACAAATAGATTCTGAGGCAGATGGCTGGTAGGCAAGTGCTGTAACATCTCCTTAGATGTGTGGTTATCTACTAATAATCATTAGGGAGCACGTACTAATATGTTGTTCTTTGCAACAACTGGGTGCATTCTCTGTCATTTTTTTAACCTGTTCTCTTCTCTGTGAGTTTATTGTACCCATTTCTATTTCAACAAGGCTGAAGCCTCTTCCTTTGACAGGAATTAAGTTGGAATTCTCAACTCCTTGCTTCTTTCATGAAGTTCTCCATCAGTTCATGCTACCAGGTTGCAACAAGAGTCTGTGAGTGCGTGTGTGGTTAGGAGGGGGAGAGGAAATGATGGGAGAGGGGTAACAGAGAAGGGTGCATCTTGGTAGGTAAAGAAATTCTTTCCAGCTTGCACCTTTGCTGGTGGGGAAGAGTGAAAAGAGAGTGACACAGAACAAGAGTAGAAATATTAACCTGGGCCAGCCCCAGCCACGACAAGGATTCTGGCAATTCAGAGATGAATGAAAGAAAAACTTGATTACCTGTCTGCCAGCCTGGAAGTCTGTTTCCATTTAGGAATTCATGATGATCAACATTTTATCAGCCCATATATCCCCCAGAACAATCAACAGTGTGCTCTGCGTTTTCTTGAGCAATAAATCCCTCGGGATTACAGATGTATGTACCCAGGCTCCATATCTTTCAGGACAGTTGGAAATATTAACCTGATGATTTTTTTTTCATTTTAATGCAGTTGTATTATTTTTGCCAAATGGAATCTATTAAACATGTATGTAAATACAATTTTAAATGTTGTATCCATAAGACACTCTCCATATAAGCTTTCACAAAGTAGAAAGTTTTGTGACCACGATAACCCAGCTTAAGTGTGGTCATCTTCTACTTACAGGATTCATATCTACTGTGCTGAAGCTGAGCATTATATTTAGACTGGAATGTCCTGTTGCAGACCTGGTCCCCGATGTCTCAATGTTCAGAGGTGGGGCTTTTGAGAAATGATCAGCCCCTGAGGCTCTGACCTCATCAGTAGATCCGTCCACTGAGGAATTCAAAGCTGCATTGGGTACTGGGTAGTGGTAGAAATTGAGCAGATGGAATCTAGTTTGTAGAAGGAGTAGATGCTTGGGGGTGTACCCTTGGTGACTACATCTTGTCGCTGGCCCTTCCCCCAACCCTGTCCTTCCTGGCTGCTCTGAGGTGAGCAGCTCTTCTCTGCCATCTGCCACACCCTCCCTGTCATGATGTCCTGCCTCACCTCAGGACTACAGCAGAGGAGCCAACTCACCAGGTGCTGAAACCTCTGAAACTGTAAGCCAAAATAAACCTTTCTTCCTTTAAATTATTTTTCTCAGGTGTTTGGTCACAGTGACAAAAAAATATAACACACCAAGTAGGTGACATTTGAGAAGATATGGCTAGAAATTCCCAAATGCCCTCCTTCCATGAAACCTGCCTGAGAGACACATCCCACGTTGTTCTCCCTGTGTTGCAGGATGTCTCAGGCTGGCTTGGCTTCCCTGCCTTCTCAGCTATAATTGTGGTGTTTCTACCAAAGCAGTTCTACTTCCTGACAGGCACGGCAGTTTATGAAAGCCAGGGCTATTGGGAAAATATTCCAGATGTACAGGTTCTGTGGTTGGTGGAAAATAGGCATTAATGGAAAAGGGACTGAGACCAAGATCTCTTCCGATGGCTATTTCAGAACTTCTGGTTTTCCTGTGGAATTCCAAGTCAGTGGTGATTACAAAACCAAAAAGACCAAGCAGAGTATTAGAAAAGCAAAGGACCAGGAGGAGTTCATTTAGAAAATAGATAAACTCAAAGGGTGCTTTATAGGTCTTCATTTTTAAGTCAGAAGGAAATGGGTGGCTTTGGACGGCCTGGGAGCAGTGCAGTGGTGTTTCTGTGTTTCTCTTTTGTTCCAAATCAGTTTCCCTGTGTCTATTACCAGGCCCTTTAGGAAGGTTTCACATCTGTGTCCTTGGGACACGGGGCATGTTCTGACATGTAGAGGGCTGATCTTGTGCAGGGCATGGCAGCCAGCGCCACCTAGCTTCCACAGTTCCTCAACGCCACAGTTTTCCAAGTCGTTAAATGAGGCCTCCCTCAGGGCTCCCTGGCAACCTTACAGATTTTGAGTGATGGAATTTGGGATGGGAGTTGGGATAGCCAAGTATCACCACACTACACCCCCAAATGACTGATGGCCTGTTGTCCTCTCAGCTGTGCCACTTGTTTGCAAAAGTTAAAGCCTGGATGCTGATTAGCTCACTCCCCAGCTGCTGACCACCATCAGTTATCATACATACCCCAAGCCACGCTGGGCGCGCCAGACGGCCTTGATCCGGCCCAGAGGTGAAGTTGACATTCCAGATGACCTTGGGCTCATTATAATTTCATTACAATGAAAAAGAGCACACACACCAGAGCCAGGATGGACCTGACCATGCCCAAATTAGGGAAGAAACAAGGGAGCACCCTGATCCCCAGGAAATCCCCTCCCCTTTCCATGTAAAGTTCTGATGATAGATAGCATGTGGGTACCGTGCCATTTACAAACACGTTTGTGTCGCTCTACCAATTCCAGCAGCAGTGATTCACCAGGAGCGATCTGATAGTTATATCATGGATTCTTGTATTCCCATCTTAATTGTTAATATGGATAACATTTAAGAGGGGCACAGTGGCACCCATAATCCCAGCATTCCGGGAGGCTGAGGCAGGAGGATAGGGAGTTCAAAGCCAGCCTCAGCAAAAGCAAGGTGCTAAGCAACTCAGTGAGACCCTGTCTCTAAATAAAATACCAAAAAAAAAAAAAAAAGAAAAAAAGGCTAGGGTTGTGGCTCAGTGGTGGAGTGCCCCTGAGTTCAACCCCACTCCCCAAAATGTGTAACACTCAAATCACACATCACACTTCACACACACACAATTACAGAAAGGCAAAAAAAAGGATTGAGATGATCTCAGGGGCTGAGCTGAGAGCAACAGCAGAGAGCAGAGAAAAGTACAAGGGTCAATGCAGGTGGTGGATAAGATTGCAGCCCAGGCACTTAAGTTCAGAGCAGGGAACTTACTCCAGACCTGGGTCCCAAGGAGGGCAGTTTCAGAGTATCAGTTTAAAGTCTCTGTCACCTTGAAACCTCAGCTTGTAGTAGACCGTGTGTCATCCACAGGGCAGGAGAAACAGGGCTGAGGGGAAGCCTGGGACAGAGAATCGGAGGTTCATCACTGTGGCAGTTTTCCTGGGCAAGGTTCCTGATGAGTGAGCAGGTGACGGGGTCAATATGCCACTGTGCCCAATCTTATGTTCTCAGGTGAGGGGATTGCTTCATTCAGTGGTCTGGTGTGTTTGATAAGCTCACAGGCCTGCTTTTCCTGATGTAGGTCTGTCCACCGGTGCATCCACGTACTTCTGATTTAACTCAATAAGTTCACGGTTGGTCATTTTTATCAGCACAATACGTCTTTTGTAGGTGTCTTATGGTTGTGCTAGGAAGATGGTGGTTGTTTTCTTGTACAAACAAGGTGTGGAGTCACTCTGCCTCAGCACCTGTACTCAACATGGAGTCCTTCCTGCCAATCTACTGCTTTAAAAGCTGCCGTCAGCCGGGGTTAGGCACAGCCTGAAAACTGCTGTCCTGTTTTCAGAAAGGCTTGGCCCTACTCTGAAAACTCTGCCTGTTCTCTCTCTGCGCATGCATGCCACACCCGCTGATAACGCAGCCCGGAGAATACAAACCCTGCTGCTGGGCAGAGGTGGCTGTAGAGTGAGGTCTCCTCTTCTATTCATAACCATTGAAAAAAGTCTCCTGCCTGTTTCTAGAACGGCATGGTTGTTTGCAAATGGTACCTAAAAAGAACCTGTAAATTTGTTTACACAGGCTGCTTTGAATAGTTGTCAGGGGCAAAGACATTCTCTAAGTCTGTGGAACTGTAGGAAGAACTGACACGGTTTCTCAATGCACTGCTTGCCTATCTTTTCTTCAGCAAATTCTTCATGTGCCATGCAGTTAGATAACATGTACAGAGACCAGACCTGGCTTCTGAATTCAGCTACTGTGTTCTGAATCAGGGAGAGTTTCTAAGACAATCCTGGCAAGACTCATTCTGGGCCTGCTTCCCCATAAAGAGCAGAGCATGTCACCCCAAAATATATGCCACTTTGTCCTAGGATTATTGGTCTAGGAAGTGAATTTTAAAAGCAGACACAGAACTATTTTCTGCCTTCCCCCATCTGCCCAAATGCAAAGCATAAATTCCCCATTATGAAGGTATCTCTCTCTCTCTCTCTCTCTCTCTCTCTCTCTCTCTCTCTCTCTCTCTCTCTCTCACACACACACACACACACACACACACACACACACACACGGGGAACAGAATAGCCCTTACCATCAGAAATGAAGACAGTATCCAGGTAAGTCTAAACCATGGATCCCCCTGATCCATGGTTTTGCTTTATGTGGTTTGAGTTACCCGAAGTCAACCATGGCAGAAAAATGTAATGTAGATAATTCCAGAAATAAACAATTAGTACATTTTAACTGTGTGCTTTTCCGAGTGGCATAATAAGATCCCATGACAGTTCCGCTCTGTCCAGGCTGAGATGTGAATCATCCTTGTCCAACAAGACCACCCTGAACACACACATCTGCCCATTAAGCACTTAGTAAATATCTCAGTTATCAGATCAACTGTCACAGTACTGCAATTCTCATATTCAAGTAGCCTTTATTTTACTTAAGAATGGCCCCAAAGTGCAAGAGGAGAAATGTGGCAAGTTTATTACAGTATATTTTTATAATTTCTCTACTTTTTAGCTGTTGCTGTTAATCTCTTACTATACCTAACTTAAAAATCAAACTTAATCATAGGCATATATGTATTTAAAAAGTGATAGTATATACACTGTTCAGTACTGTTCGTGGTTTCAGGCATTCACTGGGGGATTGGAATGTATCCCCATGGATAAAAGAGGGTTATGTTTAAACCCTTATTTACCACTAGTTTTCCACATATATTTACCTTCCCACAATTTAGCCTCCCTAGAAGTCCAAACTCTTTCCTTTACCTAGTCACTTTCTTATGCCACCACCCCCCACATACACAATTTATATCCCTTTGTTAAAATGATATATAAACCCTCAAATCTAATCACTTCTTTGGGTTTTTCACCTATTTATGGTAAAACTCCTGTGCATGTAAAAATACTAACATCAGATAAAACTTGTGTGATTTTTCTTCTGTTAATCTGTCTTTTTTTCAGTTTAGTTCACAGGTCCAGCTGCAGAATGTGAGAGGATCCACTTGGATCCAGTGAACAACTTTAATTCTAACCTTGAAAAAAGATTAGAATGTCAAGGAGAAATGCCAAGAGGCAATTTCCCGTAATCTCAGGATACACTTAATCTTTCGGATATCAACTTGAATGCGGGTTATGATTTTCACCTTCTTAAAAAGATGCAATGATCTCCTCCAAAACATCAGTCTTCCATCTTTATTGTAGATGGTATTACCTTGTGAGAAACGGAGGGACACTGGATCATGGGTCGGGTTTATCCTTCATTGTTGGGAACATAATTGGATATAATCTAAAGTCAGTGGGCATTTGGAATACATGAATAAAAACATCGCCAAGAAATACACAGGATAAGAAGATAGCCTACTTAGACTTTCTGAAAGATATTTCTTTGTGTTTTGTTTTGGAAGTCAGGACAATGGGGCACACCTCATTTTACTGAGATTCACAGATGCTGTGTTTATATGAACTGAATATTTGTGACAACCCTACCTAACCTTGTCTCACGTGGATCTATTGACATGATTTTCCAACACCATGTGCTCACTTCATGTCTTTGTGTCACATTTTGTAACGCTGGCTGTATTTCAAACTTTTTGTTATGGGATGTGCATGTTTGTTCTGGTGATCTGTGGTGAGGGAGCGTTGGTGTTGCTGTCGTGATTGTTCTAGGGCACCGCCGACAGCACTCACATAAGGCAGCAAACTTAATTGATGAATGTGTGTGTTCTGACTGCTTCACCAGTCGGCTGTTCCTGCACCTCCCTCTTTCTCCTCAGGCTTTCCTATTCCTGGAACATAACAACATTGAAACTAGGCCCCCTAGTAACCCTACAATGGCCTCTAAGTGTTAAAATACAAAAGAAGGAGCCATACATTGCTCACTTATATCCAAAGCTGGCAATAATCAAGCTTGGTAAGAAAGACATGTTAAAAGGCAAGGCAAGCTGAAATCCAGGCCTCTTGCACCAAATAGCCAAGATGCCAATTCAAAGTAAAAGGAAATTAAAAGTGCTTCTCCAGTGGACACACAAATAACAAGACAGCAAAACAGCCTTACTTCTCACATGCAGAAAGTTCTCCTGGTCTGCCTAGGCAATCGAACCCCCCACAGCACTCCTTTAAAGCACAGACCTCCAGAACAAGGCTCCAACTCCCTTCAATCAATTCTGTGAAGAATGAGAGAGCTGAGGGAGCTGCGGAAGGAAAGTTTGAAGCTTGCAGGGTTTGCCTCAGGAGGTTTAAGGAGAGAAGCCGACTCCACAACATAGTAGTGCAAGGTGAGGCGGCAGGTTCAGATGGAGAAGCTGCCGGAAGTCAATGCCCAGTTTCAAAGTGTCAAAGGACAGGTTGACTCTTGCTAGGGATAATGCAGTTGGTGACTTTAAATTTAACTTAGTGCTCATTCACCATCCCAAAGTCCTAGAGCCCTTAGGAATTATATTGAACCATATACATATATGTGTATTTATATTTTCCTGGGTTTAATCCCAGGTGTGTGTGTGTGTGTGTGTGTGTGTGTGTGTGTGTGTGTGTGAGTATTTGGGATGAAACCCAGAAGTGCTTTATCACTGAGTGTCTATGCTTTATAAATAGAACAAAAAAAAATTCTGGATATCAGCACATCTATTTACAACTTGTTTTACTGAATATTTTTAAAATGTTTTATGCTGTTATTAGTGCATGATCATCACACCTAGTATTGGGGTTCATTTTGACACAATCATACATGCATGGAATATATCTGCTCCACTTCAGTCCCTAGAACTTCCCCTTTCCTCCCCTCCTCCCTCCCCATTTTCCTTCCTCGACTCTAATGGTCTTCCTTCTATTTATTTGTAGTTTTCTAGTTGGTGCTTTCTAGATATACATAAAGGAAAATTTCACTGTGTGAGATTCATATGCGTATACAGGATGGTTTGATCAATTTCTTCCCACGGTTTCCTCCTCCTTCCCTCTGCTCCCCCTCCTCTGCTCCACTGATCTCCCTTCTAATTTCATGAGGTGCCCCCCTCTTGTTTTTCCTTATTTTGTTCTAGTTTCCACATAGAAGAGTAAACATTTCACTCTTGACTTTCCGAGTCTGACTTATTTTATGTAGCATGGTGCTCTCCAGTTCCATCCGTTTACCAGAAAATAGAATAGTTTCCTTCTTCTTCACAACTGAGTAAAACTCCATCGTGTATCTAGGCCACATTTCCTTTATCCACTCACCTTCATTGGGAACTGGGGTAGTTCTATAATTTGGCATATTGTGAACTGCGTCATTATGAACATTGGTTTACTGAATATTTTAAGCACACCATTGAGGCGTACATCACAGAAGAAAAAAAATGATTCCTTTCAACACGTTACTATTCATTGACAGTGCACTTGGTCCCCAAGGGTTCTGATGAAGATGTGCCATGAGAGGAGGACCACGTTCATGCCTGATAACATGCATGCTGCAGCCTGTGAATCAAGAAGTCATTTCAACTCCCAAGCCATTATTTTAAAAATCCATTTCATAAGAGGATAGCTGCCATAGACAATGATTCCTCTGATGGATCTGGTCAAAGTAAACTGAAAGCCTTCTAGAAAGATTCACCACTCTAGATCACATGAAGAGAGTCTGTGATGCATGGAAAGAGAATCAGAATCTCAACATAAACTGAAGTTTGGAAGAAGTTGATCCCAGCCCTCCTGGATGACTTTGAGAAACTCAAGACTCCAATAGAGGAAATCATGCAAATGTGGTAGAAATACCAAGAGAACTTGAATTAGAAGTGGAGCCTGAACCTGAAAAGGTGCGGAGTCGCCACAGTCTCATGATAAACTTTTAATGGATGAGGAGTTCCTTCTGATGAGTGAGAAAAGGCAACGGTACCTGAGGCGGAAACATCTCCTCCTGGTGAAGACGCTGTAAACATTCCTGGAATGACAAGTACACAGAATGTTAGTAAAATTGGCTGATGAGGCCAATTAGCCAAGACTCAAATTCAAAGTAAATTCAACTTTGAAAGAAGTTCTACCATGGCATGGTGCAGAGAGACTTTTTGTGAAACAAGCAATCGATGTGGCAACCTTCACTGTAGTCTTATTTTAAGAAACTGTCACAGCATACCAACCTTCAGCAACCCCAATCAGTCAGCAGCCATCAACATCAAATCGAGTTTCTCCACCAGCAGAAGGATTAAAACTCATGGAAGTCTCAAATCATGTTAGCATTTTTTAGCAATAAAGGTTTTTTTAAAAAATTAAAGCATATACTTTTATTTTTTTAGACATAATGCTATTGCACACTTAACAGAGTATGGTATAGTGTAAACATAACTTTTATATGTACTGGGAAACCAAAAATATGTGTGTGATTCCCTTTAATGCTGTATACATTTTACTGCAGAGGTCTGGATCTAAACCCACAAGGCTGGGTGATTACCCACCATTAGTTCTATGAGGGAATTTTCCAGATGAAGATGATAAGGATAATAATGATCTAGAAACAGAAGCTGTTTCATATTCACAGGGAAAAGCATTAAACTCTCAACGGAATAGAATCCCTACTGTCTCTTGTAGACTTAAAAATTTTAAACACAATACCTAAAACCACTACAGTTTCCTTTGATAGCAATTGGAAAAAGAAAGAGCCCTATAAACCTGAAATCTCGCTCCCTTCTGATGAAAAAGCAGGTTAAACCTGTCCATTACACATTACCTTGATAGCTCAAATTCTGCCATCCTCTATACAGAATGAGTCCACCCTCTCCCAGTAATGGTTGATAAAGAATAAAAATATAAGTTAAAAACAAGGGACAACCAGGGTCTGGAAACAATCTCAAGTTCCCAAACAGTCATTCCTCACTGAAAAAAGAAACAAAAATAAAAGTTCAACTTAAAGCCCACGAAATTTCTATTCACATTTCTTTGAACTGACTTTGGGGTCTTTGGAATTCACAAATAATCCACACACGGACTTCAGATGCCACTGTGCTTTCTGACTTTCCCCAAGGTAGCCACAAGAGCAACGGCAATGGGTCCCCACCAACAGTTCCTGACGGTAAAATGTAGTGGGAGATATCTACTTGTAATAATGCAGACCGCATTCTAACTGCCACTTAATGCGGCCGTACTTTATTTCCTAAGATTTCAATTTAGCACAGCTAATCACAGGGGCGCTTATGCCCTGACTATAGACCTGTTAAGTTCTGCCTGAAAAATTTACAAAGGTGCCACTTGAGAAGGAAATCCAACCAAAGTCACAGTGGGAATTAAACACTCCAAGGTATTAAACATCTGCAAATTTTTAAATGTGACACAATAAGCATTTATTTCTTTAAAAAATCTATTCTTCAGTATACACCATTAGCAAAGGGAAGCTTTGGTTGACTCTCCATGGACAGTGACATCTGACAAAAACCATTTGTCTACCCATAGCCTGTGCAGGTGACCGTATCTGGGGAAAGGGTCTGCAACTAAAGATGTAATGAAGAACCTCGAGATGACATCCGTCTGGAGGAACAAGGTTCAAACTTCAGTGACCACATCCTCGTGAAAAGAAGCAGAAACACGGACACAGAGAACGAGGCCACGTGAGGACAGAGGCGGAGGTGGAAGTCTTGCAGCCTCAGGCCAATGAACACCTGGACCACCAGAAGCTAGGAGAGGCGGTGAAGAACTCCCGGGTGTCTTTAGAGGAAGCACAGCCCTGCCAACAGATGTCTGCCCTCCAGAATCAGGAGAGAGTCAATTCCTTGTTTGAATCCAATACATTCAAACATCACGATGAAAGAATTAATGAAGGGGAATGAATGTTTTAAGAACAAATCCTTCTCCTCGGATCTGTACAAGAAGACCTTCTCATCTACCCTTCGGACCCACCAGCAAGTGTGCACATTTGAGAGTGAAAAAATTGAGACGTGTACGAATCAAGGAAACCACAGAGAAAACTGTTTGCTCCCTGTTCCCTAACATATCTTATTCTGTAATCCTTCCTTGACTTTGCAAATTCGGGATGCTTTTTCCCACCTAAGAAACGCTTTTTAAAAATCTTTAAGCCAGGTTCAGTGTGCACGACCGTAATCCCAAAGACTTGGGAGCCAGAAGCAGGAAGATCACAAGTTGAAGGCCAGCCTCAGCAACTTAGCAAGGCCCTGTCTCAAAATAAAAAATTAAAAAGGGGACCTGGGGATGTGGCTCAGTGATTAAGCACCCCTGGTTCAATCCCTAGTACCCTCCCCCCAAAAGAAAGATCTATAAAATGGAGATCAGATGTCACCTTTTCCTTTAAAGTATCTTCTGCATGCACGCACACACACACACACTCACACACACACACACACACAGGGTTATTCACTCTTTTTTCCAGCCTCTACAGCATTTTTTGCCTACTCCTATTACAACACACATTACAATGCCTGTGGTTTGGGGTTTATAGAGCTGCCTCCCCGACGAGGTGGTGAGGTTTTTAAATACAGCAACTTGATCTTTCTTTCCCGACCTCTCCATATATGGTCTCCAGTCACTCAGAGGTCTAGCCTGGACTGCCGTCTAGAACAGTGACCGGCTTCCAAGTTCCAGGATGTAGAAGCTTCCAGTTCTCCTAAGGCCAAGACTCCAAACTCCCAGAAAGTCATTCCTGTTTTGTTCCAACAGTCACGGCACGTTGTAAGGCTGTCTCTGACTTCAAGAGTGAGCAGAGTGTTCACCTCTCGATGTCAGGAACCACAGTTATGCAGGGGAATGGGAGGGATTGCTAAGGGTCGTTTTTGGAGACTAATGTACCCCACCTGGTTCAAGCCCTAAGCTTCATCTCTTACTAAAACCCGAGCCACAGACCCTTCCCCTCCATACCAACATGCTCTTCTGTAAAACTAAGATTAACACTCTTAACTTGATAGGACTGGTCAAAAGAGGAAAAGAAGGTAATGCAATTTATTTGGTGTGGCGTTTTTGTTTACAGTATCCTTCTAACAAACGACAACTTTTTTTGTTTTTTTTTTTCTCAAAAAGGAAGATGCATTTAAAAAAAACAGTGAGCTGTAGGTAGCTGAAAGGAGCAAAGGGTGAGGGGGGCTTCCTGGGGAAAAGAGGAAGGCAAAAGGGCAATAAAAATGATCTTTATTAATGTCAATTAATCTTGCTAAAGGCTAATCTTTTTGCTATCAGGCAATTGTAGATGAAATAACCAAATCTATGGGGTGGGGGAAAGCATTCAGAGTGTTCAGCAGCTAAGAGTACTTATGTCTAGGGAAACTCACAGCTGTTTCAGGGTATTATACTGTAGTTTTGCAGGATTTATTTTAAAACTTATGCTTTTTAAAATAGTTATTGTCTCTACTAAAACAATATGTATTCATAGAAGATATTTTAGGTGGTATAGGAGAGTACTAGGAAGAAAATGGTGATCACTCACAATGCTTTCACAAAAGGTAACTACTATAAATATCTGATTATATCCTCTCACCACTATTTTGTTGTCAAAATGCACACACAGGGCTGGCTTTGCGAGTGTACAACCTGTGCCGTCATAGCCCCCCCCCCCGCCCTCCCCCGACCCCCCACCTACGCCCCACCCCCACCCCACCCGGCTCAGAAAGACCTATTGTTGGTTTAACCATTTCTGGTAACCATCTTAAAATTAATAACTTTTGTGTTGGGGTTCTGAATATTTATTTTGCACAGAACACTGCAATTATATAGCTGGTCCTGGATGTGCATGTGTATGTTTGTATTTCTGTGACCACGTACAAAAACAGATGTGGCTATATATGTGTGCGTGCCTCAACCCTTCAAGCACATTTAGAATGTCCTTGCTTATCAGGATTTAATGTAAAATATTATTATAAGTATTTCCCCATGCTATTAAACATACTTTATAAACATTATTTTAATGGCTACATGATATTTATCCACAGATATCTCATGTTTCTAGTAATATTCTCTTATTAAACTTTCAATCTATTTACATATTTACTTATATAAACTATTTTTCAGCACATATCTTTGTGCATTTTTTATTTATCTGTAAGGAGCTACTCTGGAAATGGAATTACCGAACCAAAGTATATGAATATTTCAAGTTAATTGTCCTTAGTAAAATTCTTCAGATTTCTGGCCAAAAGGATAGTCAACAAGAATGCCTTAGGTATGTTTTATAAGAGAGACCACTGGACAAAGAGAATTCATCCATAGAGGCAAGATGCATGTATTAGTTAGAGTTCTCTAGAAAAACAGAACTAACAGGAGATATATGATGTATTAGATTGG
The DNA here is from genome assembly GCF_045843805.1 of Urocitellus parryii. NCBI lineage: Eukaryota > Metazoa > Chordata > Mammalia > Rodentia > Sciuridae > Urocitellus > Urocitellus parryii. The sequence goes on along the minus strand of NC_135537.1, from coordinate 173,607,772 downwards.
CTCACAGGGTCGGAAGCTAGTTAGTCCTGCAATGGATCTCTGCAGACTATAAGCTGAAAGAACAGTCCAAGAAACTGGAGCTTCAGAAGAAGGATCAATAATGCATCCCAGTCTGTGATTGAAGGCCTGGGAAGTCCCTGGAGGATCACTGGTCAGAATCTGCTTTGGGAGAGTGAAGGAGCTGGACTCCAACGTCCTCGTGCAATCACACCAGCAGCTGAAGTACCTGCTGGAGAAGAATGGAACTTGCCTGTGTGTTGGTTCAGAGGACACTCACTGAGGAGCTGACATTTGACTAAACACCTGAAGAAAGTGAAGGAGACATCTCTCCACACATTTGGAGGCAGAATATTCCAGGTAGATAAAATAGCAAAAGCAATGGACCTGTCAAATAGGTAGTTGACTATAGTCAAGTCAAAATGAATCTGCAGAAGTTGGATTGGGAGGATATGCCCTACCATAATTGTATAAATTCATATTCCAAGAAAAATTAGGGGTTAGGGAGATGGAGGAAGATGGAGAAAATAAATATTATAAATAAGATTAAAGACAGGAGGATTCTTGCACAGACTAACAGTAAAGTGTAGTAACAACTCACCCCTGTCACATGAGGCCAACAACGGTAGTGACAAGCCGAGCAAAGGCACCCAGGTTATGGGTGAAAGAAATGAATGAAGAAATGAAATGTGGAATCTAAGCTAGGTAGAAGGGGTAATAGAGACCAGAGAGAGCTTGAGAGAGAGACACTTCAGACCTTTAAAGGACCAGAGGTCACGGTAAGTCCAAAGAGCAGGTATTCTAGGAACTCCTTCTGCAGGAGAAGAAACCCTGGGCTTCTGAAGAGGAGTGGCCTGAGCTGACTACATGGTCAGAACCTGTTCTACAGGTAGAACACTGAATGCAGACTAGAGGAGGTCCCTGTGATGAAGAGGTTATCCAGCCTAATGACCAGGGCAATGCACTGGTGAGCCACAGTACCAACATTAAAAGTGGCTAGTACAATAGCAGGTGTACTCCAAGTACTTACACTGCTCAGAGTCTATGTATCATCTCAACAACTGCTAGGTACCTTTGTGATTGCTATTATTTTAGATCACCGTGGTATTCTTAATAGCTAAAAGAAATATTAAAATTATATAGAGAAGAGAATGTCTTAGAAAGCCACTAAATATTATCTCGCAAAAGTGGTACCATCAGAGTGCTGTCTCCCAAGCTGGCTTACACTTAACTCTGTGGTGTCTGAAAAAAATAGAGGACAGGAGGACAGATACACTACTAATTAAATGTTATTCCTCTTGTTGATTTATATGCACGTGTTTCTCTACCTTTATCTATCTGTTGTGAGTGTAATTTAACAGAAAATTTCAGAAAGGAAGGAAGTAAAAATAAATTTTCCATGCTAATCTGGAAGATGAACAAGATGAAGAAGGTAAAGATAAAGGATTTCCTAGTCAAACAGTTGGTCAACAGCCCATAGACATGCATTATATACATGCACTGAGAAATCTAGACAGCTAACATTAAATTAAAAGGGATTAGCATTCAAACCATTTCCATTTTATTCCATGCAAAGCAATCTAGTCTTATAAGTTTAAAAAGACAAGCTAGAAGATCTTTAATCAGGGTACTTTCCTCTAATATATAGCATAACACCATTGGAGACACGTTTGACCACATACCTCAAATTTTCTTAAATGTTTACGCTTTTAATAGGAATTGAAAACTTCCGTTTCTCTGCCTAGATGAAACTTTTTCTACCATTTGGAAGTATTTGGAAATGAAAAACATAAATAGCAGACAAACTGCGTTTGGTCATCAGTGTTGCTTGCTCTTTGGGGAATCACTGTTTTCCACCACCTGACCCTAGAGGAGGCAGGAAAGTTGAACCAACATACGTGAGATGCCTTCTCCAACTCCATCTCACAAGGTTGTTCAACATGAACTGAAGGAAGAGCATTTGGTGGTTGGTGGGGAACAGGGCAGAGGTGGGGTGCAGGGGGAGACTTCCAACTTAGAAGGCAGTTCAGGCCCAGGGATAGCCCTACACGAGGATTTGGTGTGAGTCAACACAAGGAAGCGGGGAGGCTGGTGTGATTCAGTTGCTAACTCTGCACTTGGGAAACCATGCGTTCTTGTGAGTAATCCCTGCCCAAGATAATGAAAGTACAAAAATATGTTTGCACAATAGTCATTGAAGCTGAGTGTTTTTCATGGTGTTTGCTAGTCTACTGGCTAAACAGGAAGTTTTTTGCAGGATGCTCTAATATCCTCTGTTCACAGTAACAACTTTAGCACTTTGCTTTCCTCTTCTCCCACGAGACACTTAATGTTTCCGCCCTAGATCCTGGATACGGTCGCAGATTTCCTGCAGGCAGCTAAGTTTCCTTAACACTTTAAGGATCGGTTCTATTCCACGAAAGAGTCACAAGGAACCACACATAGGCGGACCAGTTCACTGATGATATGCCTGGAGGAAGATCAGAGCTGATGAGTTCATGAAACCGCGAATCATGACCAGCAAGCAGTCTATATCAATCTCCAAAAAATGGTACTTAATGTAGTTTCTGGTCCTAGAGAGAAGGATAAATGATTCACTTGGGTTGATTATGAAAGGAAGCTCTTCCTCCAGGCCTTCTCTTGGCACCTGGAGATCATTACGAGGGCTAAATATTTTTGTTATCTAAAGATGATGGAAACAAATTAAGCCAATGAGAAGAGGTGAGATTGTATTAACATCCAGTGTGATTATATTGACAGCTGCCAACCTTCTTCTGAACCAATCTCCTATTCACCTGGTCATATTTGATTTTAAGTTCTATCCTTCTGATGCAGTATGGCATGGTGATTAACAGCATGGACTTAGAGTAAGGGGACCCAAGTTTCAATTCCAGCACTTTTATCTGTATAACACTGAGGAAATCTGTCCATTTTTTAAGTGTCTCTTTTTCTTCACCTTTAAAATAGAAATAATAATTGCATGTTATTGAATCATATTTTTTTAAAAAAAATGTTTTTGTACAATAAACCCTACATAAGTTCTTTTTATAAGGCTTAATGAGTTAATACCTAAGTTCCTGGCATACTGATAATGCCTGTTGATTTAATCAAATAAATAATTTGTATTATTATCATGTTTTATCATTTTTCTTTCAGTCTATAATTATTGAATATTTATGATCTATACATCTCTTGATAACACTCTAGAAAGTAAGATCCTAGCCAGGAATGCACTAGGATCCCAGAGACTCAGGAGGCTGAGGGAGGAGAATCTCAAGTTCAAAACCAGCCTCAGCCACTTAGTGAGACCCTTAGCCATTGTCTCAAAATAAAATATAAAAAGAGCTGGGGATTTGGCTCAGTGGTTAAGTGCCCCTTGGTTCAATCCCTGTTATTGAAAAAAAAAAAGAAAGTAAGATCCCAGAAGACAGGGTCTTTTATGTTTTTTTCACTACTGCATTCATTCCTAGAATAATGCATGATCCATAGTTTGACTCAACAAATATTTGCTATATGAAGGAATAAATTGATAACATAAAGATAATGATAGCAAGACAGAGTTGACCACCAGGATGAAAATCCTGGGGATTTTTTGTGTTTTGTTTATTTGTTTGTTTTTTAGTGAATGACCCATGTGATGAAATCATAGTTTTTCAGATGAGCCCAGGTGGGCAGGTGGATTTTCAAGATGGCGGGATAGATCTGTTTCTGAAAACCTTGATCTCTGAAGATTTCATGTCTCTCCAGAATGTCAGTCACCCTCCAGCTAATGAAGCCCCTGAAGCTGTAAGAAGGGCTCTGTTTGAATAACTCCAACCAGCATAGATGCCACTTCTTTGGTTCCTAAAAACTCCTAACAGTGATGCCTATGCCGATGCAAACACATGCATTTGACTTTGTCATTTGTCTTCTCAACTTGTCTTCTGCCTGGTTTCTTTCTTTTCCAATAATCCAAGAAGAGGACAGAGACATTCTGAAGCAAAGATGTTGTTTTTTCTTCATCATTTACAGCACAAAAGGTCTTAGACCTGACCATTAAGCAACTTAGTAGCACTCACTGAATGTCAACAGAAATAGAAGGAAAAGACTTCGGGCATGAAATTGCATTGGTATTTTGAATCTGCATTGGCATTGATAATTTTAATAAACAAAATTAACATGCAGATCATGACTTTTCATTTACTAACTACAGGGTCTTTAAGGAAGAACATGGATATAACACCGTGTCTATTAGAAGTCAGGATGGCACAGACAGCTGAGCATACAGGAGACCAGTGAGCTTGCTTGGAGACACACCACCTGATTCTAGTCCTGGGTCCATTACAAACTAGCTGTGAGACACTGGAAGGACTGCCTCACCTAAGTTTCCCAGTGAATCAGGTGAGATAAGACACATGAAGCCCCTTGCACAATGCCAGGAATGGTAAACACAATAAATGTCATCTTTGACTGATGATATGATATTTCATAAAGATAACATCTATTTGGGAAGAAACAAGTTCGGAAGGACAAGATCATCAAAACTCTTTCTTCTTTTTTGCTTTGTTCCCATTGACATCATTTCCCTTAAAATTGTGCCAGTGCTGAGGTATCTAGAGTCTTACTGAGCTGAAAGCAAGTTGAATGTTTCACATAGGGCATGGCTGTTCATGCTTAAAAATAAAAGAGCAGCAACAATAACAACAACAACAACAAAAAAAACTTTTTGATGATATCCACCGGAAATCTTGAGACTTTGCTTCATGTCTTGACCATCTTCCTGCTTCAATAAAGATTCTCATGAGACTCTTGGGAGAATAGAGTCAAACAAACCTGGGAGTAAGCTGAGCACTGACTTGTGTGGGGAGGATGTTGTTTATATTTTAGATCCTGTTTTCATCCTGGTTGAAGTGCTGCTGGTACCAGGTGCTTCTCCTCCCCTCTGTTATCGGCTCCTCCTCAGGGTTCAGCCTGCTGGAAGCAGCTTCCTGTAGCCTCTGTGAGAAACTGGATGCTAAAGAATAGAAGGGAGCCTGTCAAAGGTTATCTTCCACTTGGGTTGCAGTTTCCACCCATGACAAGGTTGAGCGTGGTCTGGTAAGACCATTATGTGATGTGCCACGGGCCACCTAAGAGGAACAGTGTTCTTGCTGATAGAGAGTCCAGAAGGTGTGGGGGAGATGGCAGGAAGTAGGCATGGGAGACACTAAGAGAATTCCCACACTCAGATGCCGCAGACCCTGATAAAGTACCATACGTAACCCTCCTGGGAAAAGCAAGAGTCTGTGACATGTCACACGGTGGATCCTACAGTGCTTAGTGCTGATGGCCATGGTGCTCCAAGAACAACCTGGATTTAGCTCTCCACAGTGAATAAACTTTTGGAATCCTATTTCCAAGGGAAAATGTCACTACCTCCTCAGATCATTGATCACCTTCCAATAAGACTCAAGATGGCAATTCACTAGCTAATCAGAAAGCAAGGACCCTGAGTTGCACCAAAACCTCCTGACCCAGGACCACAGGCCTTAGAATTGAGAGAAAAATCCACCTCTGCCCCATTCTACCTCCATGCTGGGGAGATTGGCAGGTGGGCAGAGAGAGGCTCACCACGGTACAGAAACCAACAACACAGCACGGAAGAGATGCTGGAGCCCAGACAGACATCTCCATGCCTGCCGACAAAAGAAGCAGCACACCTCCGTAGAGCTCTTACTTAAGGAAGTGAGTTACTACAGGGGTATCCTCTGAGTTATCAGTTATTGACGGTAAAGCGAAGTCTTGACTTAGGACTGGGGAAAATATCACCCGTTGCACTTCCTCTGAGCCAGGCTCAGCTATTTCCTCTCCACAACTCATGATTTCCTTCCAGGCATAAATGGTCTCCAGCAATGGCCCTCTGATTCCCAGACAGGATCATACCACCCCGACCCGTTCACTGATTTCAAGGGCAAATCACAAATGGCAACCCTTCTGGAAAAAAAAAACAAAACAAAACATGAGTAGTCATTTTCCCCTTGCAGGGGGAAAACAGGGCAGAAAGAGGACTAAATGAAGGGATACCGTTTCTTAGAATCATTATTGTGATCCGTTTATATAGATTTCAGAAAGCACAGGTTTGGGAAATATGTAGAACTGCTTCTACTTGGAATCAGTTTTTTTTGATTCCTGTACAAACCTTTCCTGAGCCCCTAAAAATGATCACTTCCCAGTACGTAAATAAAACCAAGAAGTTTCTAGACCACAGGGAATTTGGAATTTTTCCTGCTGAACAAGAATGAGACTATGCCTAGGAAAAGCCATATTTCCACAGAGAGATTTTATAGTCTCCAAAGTAAGTGAGAAAAAAATTAATTAATTTTTTGTAAAAAGAAAGAAAGAAAGAAAGAAAAACAAGTAAGCTTCACTACTCTTAAAATATTCATCAAAAAAGAAAATGATCCTGGTTTCTCATCACACTGGCTTTAATATTTGAAGATTACCTGAAACTCTGGTCAAAAATATATCAAACACAAGATTCTAACACTTTACATTTACCAATTTATGCCTTTGAGTTAGGACTTGCCTGCAGAAAAATATTGAGTATTAACATTTTCAGGCACAGAGATGTTAAGAATATAGTGCCTGTCCCCCAGTATTTCGAGTTGCTTCCTAATGAATTATTGCTAAAAGGAAAAAAAAATGTCCTGGAATATTTTAGGTATCAAAATTAACAATGGTAGTAACAGATTATAAACCACAGGAAAAGCTTTAAAATCCATGAAATGGAATAAAAAAGGAAGAGAGAGAGAGAGGGAGAGAAAGTATGTAAAGTTCTTCTTAACAAAACAAGAAGAAAGTTTGTTCTTCTAGCTTGTTCTTCTTAAAAATAAAAGAGGAATAAAGGAATTTTAAAATTCTCTTTTAGCAACCATCATAGTGATAATTGTTATAGAGGCAACTTATCCATGAATGCTAAAACTACCACGTGAAAGTTTAACAACAAAGATATTTAGATAGATTCAAAATATTTTCCCATAAGATACTTATTAAGTGCTGCTGGGCTGGGTGGTGCACTCCTATAATCCCAGCTGCTTAGGAGGCTGAGGCAGGAAGATCATAAGTTCAAAGCCAGCCTCAGCAAAAGTGAGGCACCAAGCAACTCAGTGAGACCCTATCTCTAAATAAAATACCAAATAGGGCTAGGGATGTGGCTCAGTGGTCGAGTGCTTCTAAGTTCAATCCCCAATACAAAAACAAAACCAAAAAAAAAAAAAAAAAACATACGTATTAAGTACAAAAAGTAATTTTAAGTGGAGAAAATCAAGCAAGTATCACCTTAACCAAAGAGATCAAAAAGAACATCACCATTAATAAATGAGCATTGTGTGGCTCTTTCTAGATATGACACAGCGTCATATCTAGGGTATTCCTGCCAAAAACTTAACAAATCTAATCATGAGGAAAGTCCAAACAAACTGAACTGTGATCTATAAAATAAATGAGCTACATGTAACAAAAAATGTCAAGGTCATGAGAAATAAAGATTGAATGAACTATTTTATAGTGAAGGAGAATAAAGAGATATAAAAAATTGAATATAATTGGGATCCTAGATTGGATACCAAACTAGAATTTTGTTGTTGTTTGCTTTGAAATAAAAGACATTATAGAGAAATGATGAATTTGACAAGATCTATCCATCAGATCAGGGATCACAGCATTTTCTGTAGAAAATCAATAGTAAATGTTTTAAGTTCTTCAAGGCCACATGGTCTCTATTACAGTTATTCAATTCTGCCACTGTGGGGAGAAGCAGCAATAGGCATTCCATATACAAATGAGCAGGGCTGTGTTCCAATAAAACTTTATTTACAAACATAGGTGCTGAGCTACATTGGCCAACTGCAAGATGACAGGAGAGCCTTAGAATAATGCTGACTTTCTAATTTGTCAATCATACTGTGGTTATATAAGAGAATCCTTGTTTTTAAGAAATTTTATGTACAGAAGACATCATGTGTGCAACTTACTCCGGAAGAGTTCAGAGAAAGACAGGACAAATGATAAATAAATGTCGTAAAATTTCACTAGGGGAACCTAGTGGAGAGTATATAGAAATTCTGTGTACCAGTCCACAAATAGTCTGAAGTAATTTTTTAAATGATTAAAAAGGAAAAGAAAACATCATGAGAGAGAGTGACTTCTTGGGGTAGAACCCACCAACAGCATGGGAATGAATCATGGAACTTATGGAAGGAGTGACATCCAGGACAGGCAGGTTTAAGAAGAAGTTGAGAAAATAAATTAGGGGGGAAGCTCACTTAGAATAACACCAAGCAGGGAGGACACTTGAGAAGCCGGAGTCTGACAGCATCAAGACACAAATGTACCAGGTGGGAGATACCAGGGGTGAAATTTCCCCTTCCATTGCCTTTCAAGACCAACCTGCACTCATCTGATTTCCACTTTCTTAGAGGCCTCAGTGTTTTGTCTGTTTTGTTACTGAGAATTGAACCCAGGAGCACTTAAACACTGAGCCATATCCCCATTCGTTTTTTAGTATTTTATTTAGAGGTAGTGTCTCGCTCAGTTGCTTAGGGCCTTGCTAAATTGCTGAAGTGGGCTTTGAACTTGTGATCCTCCTGCCTCAGCCTCCTGAGCCATTGGGATTACAGGTGTGTGCCACTTTTGCTCAGTTACGTCAGGATTTTAAATGATGCTCCCCAGCACAATTTCTGTAAACCTTCCACGTACCATGCACTGTGTTCGAAAAGCATAACTCTGAAGGGAAATTATTTCTGCATTTTTCTCCTTCTTGGCTCTCATATTGAAGCCAGAATTAGACAGTCATATAAATAGGTAAATCAAGTCAGATCGGATCAAGGAGGCCAAATTGAGTGAGTCTGGGAAGTTGGAGAGGGACTGAAATGCCTTCAGAGTCTTCCCTCCACCCTTATCAAGATAACCTGCCCCTGCTCCAACCTGTTTCTAGGGTAACTGTCCCAGGGATTATCCCTCTCTACAGGGAGTTGTTAATTATGCCCCCTTCCTGCCCAGATCACTCCACCTTGTCCCTCCAACTCATCTGCTGTTCACCTTTTGGCTATCCCACGGAGCATCTCCTGGGCCTGGTCACAATGCAGGAAGGAGAGAGATAAGGGGAAGAGAGCAGGAGAACAAAGGGAGCCTAAGACATATAAAAAAGACGCCTCACTTCTTAGGACACCAGGATAACCAGCTATGGCCCCCCTCTCCCTCCTGGGAGAAGTCTATGTTACCTCTTTTAAAATAAACCCTGCTTCTCCAATGTTATACTTCAGCACGTGAGGGAGCAGAACTCTTCACCGGTAACCAGCGGTATCAACATCCCTGGGGTTGTCTGGGCATTTCAAAACCCACAGGAATACTTTACATTGTACAAAGAACCACTGGCCATGGCAACCAAAGATTTTTTCCAGATATATGAATAAATCACGTGGATGAGAATGATGAGATTGTGGAAATAAAAACTCTTTACATATGGGTTGGTTTCCAAGGTTATGCTTGGAACCATAATCAAAATGTGGGTGAGCATTCTGATATTTTTTTTAATAAATTAGATGTGTAATAGGTTAACCTGGACTTTTGTAAGGTAACAAGGGAAACCCCCAAACTGGGCGAGTGAGCATGGAAAAGGTTAACTTCTTGTTGATTCCAATTTTCAACCCCTCATCTCCCAGGGCTTCTGCAGCACAGGAGGAGAGATCTCAAAAGTCACGAAAAGTCATTTCTGACCAGGCGTGAAAGTGTCCGCACCTCATTTGACGGAACTGGTCAACAGATCCAACCAAAGGCAAGGAATCAGCCTTGGGAATCAGAAGCAAGGATAAGTGGCTATTTTTGTAAGCACTGACTACCTCAGCCACCAAATCTCTTCTGCCTTTTTTGTAAAGACCCCATGGGTTAGTGAGCTTCTCATCACTGTTACAAAATACCAGAGAAAAGCCACTTAAAAGAGAAAAATTTTATTTGGGCTCAGTTTCAGAGATTTCAGTGCATGGATAGCCCTTTGCTTCTGGGCTTGTGGTGAGGCAGAGCAGCATATGGAGGAAGAATGTGTTAAAGCAAAGCTGCTCACATGAAGCAGAAAAGGGCTGGGCAGGAGACAAACAAAGACCCGGAGGGCATGTCCCTAACAACTTTCAACCAGGTCCCACCTGGGTAGTTGCCATCATCTATGGATCAGCTCTGAATCCATCAATGGATTAATCCACTGAGGAGGTCAGAGCCCTCATCATCCAACCACTTCCCCAAAGCCCCACCTCGGAACATTGCTGCCTTGGGGACCAAACCTTCAATGCCTGAGCCTTTGGGGATCATTACAGATCCAAACCATAACACCCTGCAACCGTCTATCAAGATTGCTCCTAAATAGAGAGTAGAATTAGATACCCACCCAGGCCAGGGTATTCACTTGCCTGTTCTACACCCAAGACAAACATTATAAATGTCCCAACGTGTTTTGGTCTTAAATCTCCAGCCCTAGATAACATTCATGGAAAGTTTTCTTTGCAACAGAGAGGACTGCAAGAATTGATTTTGCTGTTCTTGGTGAAGTCAGGTGGTGGAAGGAGAATGTGTGGGCAGGGCGGGAGTGACTTTTTATTTCTATTGTCACCGGGTTTGGAAAACTACTCAGCAACAAGTAAACAGAATACCACTGTCACCATAATAATACTTTAAGAGAAAAACATCTCAGAGAGAAAGAAGCTAGATTTCTGACATTCCAAGGTGTGAAAGGAAGCAATGTGACGTCTGAGAGCCGGAAATAAACAGTTTCTTGGCCCACGCCATTGATACATGCCGAGGTCACTTCGAAAGCTGGAAAATAAACAAAGTTAAAATTCTGTTTTACATGATATCCTGCGTCTGAGAGCTGCAAACAATCATATTATGACCAGAGACATTTTTTTTTCTCCCTCTTGCTAAAGTCCTCAATAATACCATGTTATGCTGAGACAATCCTAAATGGCATATGAAGCAAAGGAAGAAAAATAGTTTTTGCCTTGAAAGTCGATTGTTCCCAGGGCGTATCATGCACAGCCCTAGGGAGATGGTGATTTCATCGGGTTAAACATTTATAAATTCAAGTCAGCTTGCGTTATGACTCAAAGAGTGCAGGGAAGGCTTCTCTACGTCCGCAGAACATGGTCTCTGAAACACCACTGGGAGACACCCCCTTGTTGAGTCTCACCTCCTTAGGTAAGTAATCTCTCCCTCCATCTCTCTCTCATGGTCCCATGCATACACAGACCGGAATGGTATCCTGTGTCACTGTGAGTGATTAATTGGAATATGTTTTTAATATAGACTTCATGTTGCAAGTGGGAAAGATTGTCGTAGAAATAAACCAGAGAGAGACTAGAAACAGCCGAAGACACCATAGCAAGCTTATTGCTACCGCTGGGCCTTTGCACTATTTCCTCTGCTTAAAAAAAAAAAAAAAAAAAACTCACCCCCAGTCTGCCTGTGCTTCATCCTTGCCATCCTCACCTCTACAGAGAGGCCTGCCCTGACCACCTGACCAACTTGTGGACAATGGTCCTGGCCACCTTCCTTAACACAACACAATCTCTTACTTCTTCCCATTTTTTAAAAATTCATGTTCTTATCATTATCTAAAATAATCTTATTTGTCTCCGCATTTTTCTGTTTGCAATCTATATCCCCCTGGTAACTATAGGATAAATTGGTTCTGAGTACGCAAGGAACTTGTCTGCTCCATATTAATCCTCAGCACACAGAACCAGGTGTAAAACTTAACAGGTACTCAATAAATATGTGTTGGATGAGTCAATCAACCAGTTATTCTAGGCCTCCCAATATTCTATGATTATTATGTTATCTGACTGTTATTTTATTAATAATTAATATGTAGTTTGTTGTTATTATTGTTGCTCTGACCTTTTAAAACCACACCATCCTATCCCTGGATTACTTTTTTTTTTTATTTTTTAGCTACTTGAGGCAGAACTCTGGGGTGCTCTATCACTAAGCTATACTCCCAGTTCCTTATCTATTTTATTTTGAGACAGGGTCTTCCTAAGTTGCACAGGCTGATCTTGGACTTGTGATCCTCCCACCTCAGCCCCTGCAAGTAGCTGAGATGACAGGTGTATGCCAGTGTACCTGGCATCTGGATTACCTTTAATGATGAATGCTGAATTTATCCCTAATCCCACCAAAGTCATGGTTTCAGTGCGGTCTGAAATTCAAATTCCATTATGTGAGGATTAAGAGACGGATTATTAAAGAAACAAGAAACAAGACTTATCTTACAGAGCTCAATATAAATACACGAGCTTGTCTCATTATGGCCATAAAGAAGAGAACCCTAAAAGAGACAGTGCCGACACACCTAAACGACTTAGAAATGAGTCCATAATGATTTCTGCATTTTCAGGCTGAAGGAAGCACGTAGATGTCAGGTGTTCTGGTGTGCAGAGCAGAAGTGAGCTCCTGTCTCTTGGGTTACCTTGTCAACTGGCTTTATTCCCTCTGTCGCTTTGTGCCCGCAGACATAAGTGAGGACAGCTTCAAAACGTACAGTTGGCAGAAAAAACAAGCTTCCCTGGAAGTTCACTCTCTTTGTAAAGAGATGAAAGTTACAACTTCATTATTTATTGGAGAGAATGAAAACCTGAAGAAGGCTGTGTAAGCCCCTGGGTGGTCCACAGTTTCACATTTCATCCCGTCTGCACACAAGCTTTGGGCATTCTAATGAATCATGGCTGATGTGGGAGAGAGTTGTTTGGTTTTTTTGTTTGTTTGTGTTTTAACTAATGTCTGAGCCTAGTTTTCATCAACATAAAGGTAAGCCTAGAAGTGGTAAAGTGATAGAAAATTCTCAAAGTGTTTGTCTCCTGTAAGTTCCAATGTAACTCCTCATCTGTGAATCTCCTTAGCATCTCAGCTTCCTCTTTTCTGTTTGGCCTGAAACCTACATGTGAGCAGGTGCCTTTAATCTTTTCAGTTTTTAACTTTTGAAGATTCACTTTGTCATTACTAAAATTATTCTTCCAGAAATGTATAATTTGATGAAGATGCAAGAATTGAAATGGCTACTTTGTTTTAAAAAATATTAATGTTAATAGACTAAAACAGAGAACCGATGGGTAGTGTCTGGGTGCCCATCCGACATCCTGAAAATCACCTGTCTGGAAGCAAGACAGCCACAGAACTATCATTTTCTTGTTTAGAGGATTTAAATCAATTTGGTGTTGACCTCACCTTGAATATGAGAGGAGAGAGGTAACTGACACCCTACTCCCACCCTCCTTCTCCTTCTCAACAAGCCGGGTGGTGAGCCCTCCACCCTCAGCCCTATCACCTTCCTGAACACCACTGTGAAGTAGGTGTCACTGTCAGACCCAGTTACCTGTGCAAGTGATCTCACCTCTGGGAGTCTCTGCCAGCATGAGACAGAAGGGAGGATTAATTTGTCCCATGAGCCCCAAACCCTGTCCAGAACAAGCCTCATACCCAACAACAGGAACAGCGTCTAGTGGGAAACACAAAAAGCAGAAATCACTATGGAAAAGACTGATAGACATGGCTATTTAAAGCCCACCCCCCAAAATTTATATATATATATATATATATATATATATATATATATATATATATATATATACATACATATCAACACAAAGCATGATGAGATTTAAAGTCATCCTTCTTCAGGTTTTCGTTTTTATATAACACAGGGAGGAGATACATACATTAAGAGAAAACAAATTAATATTCAATGGGAAAAGACTATTATAAACCAATTAATAAAAGATAACAACTTTACTGGAAAAAAATGAGAAAGATGAAATATAAGCAATTCATTAAAGATAGATATAAGTAGTTGAAAAATATATACAAAAATATTCAAGTTATCTGATAACAAAGATGATGATCAGAGCCACACGGATTAAGAAAAAAGATGAGTAAAACCCTCTGTTGGGGAGTGTTTGAGAAAGTGGAAATTTTCCATGCTTGTGTAGAAATTGTAAATTTGCACAGTCTTTCTGAACAGATGGGTGGCTATCATTAATATTAATGTGTTATATACTTGACAATTGCTAAAGAAATAGTTCTCACAACAAAAATTGTAAACATGCAAGGTGATGGATACTTTAGCTTGATCTAACCATTTCACGCTGTATACATATATCATGGTATACAATATAAGCATAGGCAAGTTTTACTTGTCAACTGTATCTCAATAAAATATTTTAAACGTGTATGTCTTGAGTCAGTAACCTGATATTTAGAATTTAAGCTGAAGGATAATGATAGAAAAAGTCACCAAGATAACATAAAAATTAATGATAGTACCATTGATTTTTAATTTTTTAAAAGTTCATCCACAGGCAATGGGTTGAACTATAATGACACAAAAATGGGTTCCTTTATTGAGAAGGATGCTAGGTACACGTGTGTTTTTCACTTTCTTCATTCTTTCTCTCTTATTAGAATTATGTATGTGCACATTTCAGAGTCAGAAAAAATAAACTAACATTTTTTTTTTCCATTTTCTAAACATTCTCCCATATTGTGTTCCCACAGGTCTTAGGTCCAATGAAGTATATATTTCACGTATTTATATTTCAAGTATAACATTTCACATTAAAAGCAATTATTTCTCACTGTGCCTATGAATTTCTTTAAATTATTTAAAAAAAATAAAATAAAATAAAAGGAGCCAGGCATGCAGGAACTCTAATCCCAGGAACTTGGGAGGCTGAGGCAGAAGGATCACGAGTTCAAAGCCAGCCTCAGCAACTTAGTGAGTCCCTACCAACTTAATGAGATCCTTTCTTAAAACAAAATATAAAAGGGGGGCTGAGGATGTGACTCAATGGTTGAGCACCACTGGGTTTAATCCTTGGTATCAAATAATAATAATAATAATAAGTAAATAAGTAAGTAAATAAGACAAGATATCCAGATGTTTGAGTTGAACAATCAGATCAAAAAGAAGACATTTCTATAAAATTTTATTCCCCTGGATCATTTTCCAGATCCTTCCAGAGGCCTGGGCGGTGCACCACTCTGCTGAGAGTGCACATGAGGGAGCTTCACTACCCAGCTCCTGGGTGTCCAGGGCTTGGTGGGCTGACACTGCCCGCTGTCCCCTGGCCCCCGCCTTTGGCGTGAGCAGGAAGGAAAAGGCGGACAACTTTCTCGTCTTTATGGAAGGCACACTTTATTTCCAGCTCTCGGGTCAAGGGGTGGCGGAAAGAAAACAAAACCACCAAGAGATAAAGACTAAAAATAATGTCCCCACGTGGTGAATCAACCCAGTTGGGGACCCTAAAGACAGCAACAGGCCAAGGACGTGCGTAGGGCTAAATGTGCGTCATCCTGAACAGGTGGCCGTGACCAGGATCAAAACGCCTGGACTGGAGAGGAAGGAGCCCTGAAAACAGGTGTGCTGGGGGGAAGGCGTGGGGAGGGGAGAGGAAAGAGCCATTGAAACAACCCTGGGCTGGGAGCCGAGCCGCTTTCCCAGCAGGTCGCTCGGAAGGAGCTAAATTTGATTTGGGGTTTCGTGGTTTGGGTGATGCACTTTTGAGTTTAAAATAGAAATAGATGTGTTTATGCGGTTGAGCTTGCTTTCTCTATGAATTGTCACCTTAGAAGAAACACATCTATGATTCACAGAGATTTCCTATTTTATAGGAAGCCGTGGGAAAACGGGTCTAAAAATCTCCCTGACGGTGTCCGCTCTGGACTTTGATGATGACTGTAACCATGATGATGACCTGTTTTATTTACCCAGCACTGAAGTTGTGTTGTTAGCAATAGTCAGATTTGGACTTAACAACCATCCTAGGTGACAGATAAGGTGGCTATCATTAATGACATTTTTCAAGTTAGGAAACCGAGGCCAGGTAAGTTAAAGGATTGTATTTGCCCTCATAGATTTGATAGCAAGTTGGCCAACGGAGCAACACTCCTTCACTAGGCTTTCCCACCTGTCTGCTCCATATCTTCCCCTGGACATCTCGTTGGTACTAGACACCTTTCCTACGTGCACAAAATGAGATGGCTCAGCTTTCTTTATCCTCCTCCTTCCTTTCTTCTCTATGGTAATGGCATCCCCATTTCCCCAGGATCCCCGGTTCAGATGACATCCAGCTCCTCCACCCGCTTTTCTACGTTCAGTCAACCCACTTGCTACAACCACCTAAGTGATTCTCATATTTGTCTTCTTTCATAGTCTAAGACTGTTTTTCCTTTCATCTTGACAAATAGTTTCTTCCCTCTGCTCACAGCCTCCAGGTCTATGCCAGCTCCAAATGATCTCATGCACCATTTCAGACACTCTTCCCTGAACTGTAACCTAATTATAACCTTAACCTGCACAATAGCTTTTGCTTGCCATACAATAAAATCTAAACTCACTGGAAATGACATGTGAGACCACCCATGGTCTCCAGATGTGTACATACAAAGATCCCAAAATTAATACTGAAAGATGATTTTCCCATGAAATGTCCTTATACCTTCATATTTGTCTGCACAGATTCCTACATCTCCTTTCCTTGTCTACAGAAACATTCAAGACCAGTTCAGATATCCTTTACTTGATGAAGGATCCCAATTCTTTGGGCCATTAGCCATCTCATTTTCCCCCCACTTCCTCACCATGTACACACACTGGTCTTGGCACCTCCTGAGTCGTTCTTGAAATTTGGCCGTTTATTAACATTGTTTTGTGTGTTTTCCTAACAGATTTCAAGCTCCTTCAGAGGAATCTTATCCTGTTCAACTTCATATCCTGAAGAGTACCTAACACAATCCTATTCTAAGAGAAGATGCCTAATAAATATCTGTTGTAATCAATTAAAAGGATTAACTGAAGCTTGTAGCCTAAGTCCCAAGTTGTTACATCATGCAATGATAATCCCTGGACACAAGAATAATGGTGAAAACAATTGCTATCATTTACTAAGCATCTATTATATGCCAAGGATATGGCATACATTTTCCAGTTTGCAACAATCCTATAGGATTTATTTGCCGCATTCACATTTTACATTTGAGGAAACTGATGCTTAATAACTTTCAAAGCTGCACAGATGGGAAACAAAAGAGACAGAATCAGGACTTTCTTGTTCCAGAATATGATTCTAACTACCAGGCATTAACCATGATGGACAACACAGATATGTTTTCATGGTGTTAGTCAGCTTCCCATTACTGTAACAAATACCTGAGATTGTCAAGTTATAAAGAGAAAATGTTCACCTGGGTTCATGGTTTCAGAACTTTCAGTCTCTGATCAGGCAGGCCCATTTCTTTAGGTCTTTCATGGGGGTGTTGGTTGGTAGTGATGGGGAGCGTGTGGCAGAGTACAACTTCTTATCTCCTGTTAGGAAGAAAAATAGAGTGAGGGGGAGATCAGGGTCCCGCTATCACTTCAAGGGCACCCCCAATAACCTCAAGATGTCCCAACGGGTCCCAGCTCTTAAAGGTTCGAACACCGTGCCATAGGTCTTAATGCATGGGATTTGGGGAGATGTTCAAGATCCAAACTATAACACAGAGTTACTCTGAATAATGCCTCCAGTTTTCCTGAAGAGATCGTTATTTTTAACCAAGGTGTGTACATCTTCTTGCACAACCTCCCCCTTGAGAACATCAGAGCAGGTGGTATAAACCATAGCTTGGCACCAGGCTGTGACCTGAAAGGAGGACAGAATCCCAGACACAGAATGGGAATCAGGATCACCAAAGTGAGACCAAGACAGGAGCAGATCCAGGGGACAGGACTCGAATCCAGGAGACAGGGAGCTGGGAACTGCCCTTGGAACAGACAGGAGAACTTGGAGGGACAGGCCAGACGTCCACTTAGGAAGAAAACAAAAAAAAAACAGTTGACTTGCAAGGGGTCCAGGACACAGGAAGAGGATTGGGCAAGAAGTCAAGTTCAAGCCACTGCAAGGCCAGAGCTCCAGATATGCTGGGATTTCTGGGAAGGCAGGACACAGTCATGAATATTATCTGACTTGGGACTTTTAGGTAGAAATAAATGGAAAGTCTGACTGAGAGGGGAGCATGGGAGGATGGGGTCCTTTGGAAACTTCTGATAATGTGTTTTTATATCCCCAGAAGGACATGGCACCAAGTGCACAGTAAAGTGGCCATAAGCTGGTTGGTTACCTGACAGGTGGAGGTTGGTTTATCTTCCTCTTGTGAACAAAAAGTCAGTCATATCAAGTCACAGGGCCCGTACTCAAGCTAGCTCAGCAAATCAAAAGGCTCCTTCAAAGGACAGTTCCTTCTCATGGTGCAGAGTTGAGCCCCCACAGGAGTGAGTGACTGGAAATGCCATACCTCTCCATTAGGGAATAATCCGAGAGTCCCTGCCCATCTCAGAGCCCCACGAGTATTCCCGAAGATGTGATCACTTCAAGCAGCATTCGGGAAGCTAGCAGGAAAACGGTCCAAACGAGACCCTTCCAGAAAGACTCCCTCCATCATACTTCCAAAACATAGCTTTCCCAGAAAAGAAAATGCACCACACATCATCACGAAATTTCCCACAAAAGTCCAAGTTATCTCTCTTACGAGTGTCAAAATTCAGAGCCAATCGCTCACTCCATCAGGACCCTTTCAGATGTCTGAAATTCCCAAATAAATTACAAACCAGGCAAACCAGATAAACTCTGCCCTCAGAGACCGCCGGAGAGAGGCCTTTATCTTCGCAGTTTTCCCCCTGCTCTTTGTTCTCAGATACCCCCAACTGAACCCGTGTCTTCTATTTCACATGGAATCAGTGACCCGTCAGGAGAGCAAAGCCAAGTTTTCATTGTTTGTGAAACACCTGATATTTACTTTATGATATAGAAGGCCTGAAACCTGACATGACATGACCCCTGCACAGGTCACTCTGTAACAATGCCACCACTAGAACTTTCCATTGGTCTTAGGTAGATTTTCCTTTTCTGCTAAAAAGGAATAAAAAGCAGAAACACAGAAACAAAATATATATATATATATATATATATATATATATATATATATATATTTTTTTTTTTTTTTTTTTTTTTACCTTAGATCATCTCATTCCTCTGCTTGTCATGGACAATGTGATCAAATCACTATATCCCTTAATAGGAATTGTGCTTTATAGAAACTTGGATTATATGCACATAAAATAGCACCAGCATCCAAGTCTCAGTCACAGAAGAAGAAGGTCACACCGTCACTGAAAGTAGAATTCAGTACCAACCCTTAGGCTACAAAGAAGGTGTTATAAGCTTTGCCATCATCTAAAGTCACAATGCTCGCTTTGCACACTAGTTTCTATGAATCTACTGAATGCTGAGAAGTAATAAAAGTACATGTATAAGAGAAGAATCTCACTAAAGTCTAAAACATACGTGAAAATTTATTTGCCCCTCATCCTTGCAGAATGGAGAGGAAAAACAGAAGTGTTAATATAACCTAAGTGTCCTGTGGAATGAATACAAGTGTCCCCTGGTTGGCTACAAACATCCTTTAATATAAAGGAGCCGTTTGCCTCTCAGGCTGTGTGAGGAACAACACGAGTCTCTTGCATTTACTTATGCAAATGGTGGTCTCAAAAAATACGTGTTTGGTGGTCCTAACTCTTAGAATATCATTTCTCCTTGTTCTGTCTCAGCAAAAAATAGTTGACAACCTCTGAAACCTGGAACATTTTTTTTCTTAGAGGGAGCATCAGAAACAAACACAAATATCCATTGATAGGAAAATGAACATGTATGTAGAATAGATCCACAGTATGGAATAGAACGCAGCAGTTTAAAATAGAAGATGGTTCTATATATGCTGATATAGAAAGCGCCTCAAGAGGTACTTGTCATCCTACAGACAAGTTGTCGTTCATGTGGTCAATGTGGTACATTTTATAGAAAGTCCAAATCCTAGAACACCAACCACCTAGAATGAGAAACTGTTCAATGAGTTCGGGGACCGTGTGTAGCCATCAGTGAGGGCTGTGAAATTATTTGTGAGGTTTTATGATGGCACATACTGATGTATTTCTTGTACAAAAGCCCTCGGCTCCTCTCAGCTCTCTACCTTCCCTCAGACAAAAGTCTCTGGGGAATCACAGTCACTGTGTTTGGTCACAGGTGGTCACAGCTAGGCAGCCTCTCAAGATGGACAGCCCATCAGGCACTGTCAATGGGCCATGCGGCTGGTATGGAACATATGATATGCGTCTGTCTTGGGAGATTTCTCCTAGCAGATAGCTCTGGCTTTTAAAATGCTACTCTTAACCTTAGAACCAAATGGCTCTTGATGATCTCTTTTTAACCCACTGCCCCCCAACTTTGACAGAATCAGTCCAGAGAGACTGTCACACATTCTACTATGGCGGTGCTCCCACACATTCTGGACCCTTCTGCTCCCTAAAGTTCTCTCTGTTTATCTTCGGCTCTGGCATTATCTTTCAGGGAATTAAATATTTCGGTAGATTTCCAAAGCACTTAAGAAAACACCGCAGCTTACAAAGTAGAATTAAAAACAAATGCATCAGCAAATACCTACCTCTTTCAAGTCCCTCTAGTTTACTAGGGCTTCCCCACAGTGGAATGACAATACCAATAATTCATAACAATTCCCCCCGTAAACGAATCATGCCAATCACACCCATAAAACGTCGTGAGTCTAGAACTGCTGCGATAACAATACCGTGGTGGCAAAATTAATGATCTCCTGCAAATTCATCCAAAAACACCCCACAGTGCTTTGTGGCATTTAGATACCAAGAAGCTTTTGCCCTCTGCATGAGCAATTTATCGGCTGCTCCCAGAAAGCCTAACTGGCTGGGATAGGAAGTGTGTGCTTGAAACTGGAAAATTACAAATATGTGAACCAGCTCTTGAAATTCCCCTTTGCACTGGATTGCAGCCAGTATCCATGTCTTACACTTCCAGCCGTGCATGAAAGATGTTTGGGGATTTTTCTCATCCGAGACCCAAAGGACCTTTTCATGTTGACTTGCAGGGGACAGGCACAGAGAGAAAGCGTATCTTGTCACACATCGGACTTTTATGTCTTTTAGATCTATTAAAATGTGTCATAGGAGCTAAGCCCATCTTTTATTTTATTGCATTCCATTAAGCAATAGGATAAAAAATTTGAGCCCCTCTTTAAAAAAAAATTAAGGATTTAAATTGTAAAACTAAAACAGAAGGAGTCTTCCAAAAGCCTAAAATGGATCATTATTCAAAAACAGGTAAATGCACGAAGTACCACCCAATCTGACCACCCACTACGCATGATCCCACCCACCATGCATGATTTTATCAATATAAAAATCCTTTGTCAACTCTAAGGAGCTCTGAGAATGTAAGATATTATTTGCAAGGTTCTTATGACAGGTCTAACAAGGACTTTGACCTAAGCACATTCTGTAGTGCTCAGTGCAGTGTTGGCTGGGTCTCATGATTTTTTTTTAATTATTACTCATTTCTATTACTATGAATAATTAGTGTAACAGCTGCTCATGAGCCAACGCTGATCTTTGATATGGTTTACCAGGAAGAACTTCCAAGTACTCAGCCTCTTTCCTCTCCCCTCCCCTGTACACTGGAGAGACATGGATGACTAATGTAGACTGTGTGTGCGGTGCGCTATGTGTGTGCCAACCAGCATGTGCACACATTAAGGAACTCACATCACAACAATGGTAAGAAGCAGCAAAACTGAGTGTCGGCATGAACTTCCAATCAGGATATCCCACCTGGAAGCAAGCCAGCTTCCGCCCCTTTGAATAAAGCAAGAAAGACGTGACCTTTCTTGTAAGTGAATGAACAATGCTACGGGCAGGGCCACTGTGCAGGCCTCTGCCTTGAATGTGACTCGAAGTCATTTGGTAACAAGTGAATTCCTGAAAAAGACCTTGGTTCAGCGATAAATCCTGGATATTCAGAACAGCAGAATCAACTGCCCAGTCTTTCTTCTCTAGAAAACCCATCTTTTGATATTTTCTTTAGCCTCAATGATTATACTCAAGAACAGTGAGGAGCCAGGCAGTCTCCCACACTGCTGATGAGGGAAACAGGTGGGTGAGACCTTTTGGTATCTTGGTGTTATTTTAATAAGAGATGTTTCCAAAATGTTCTTAACCTGTAACATAGAAATATCCTACTTCTAGGAATTTTATCCTAAGTAAGCATTTGAAATGTCCCCCCAAAAATTAATTACCAGAACAATTTTTATAAAACAATTCATAGAAAGAAAAAAGTATTGTGAGACACCTTGCACACCCGATGGTGATAGCCAGTGCACGCCTACAGTCATAGTTATTATAACAAGAGTTTTTTGGTCAGCTTTGTGTCACTGTGACAAGAACAACTGAGAAGGAGGACAGGTTTTATTTGGGGCACCAAGGTTCAGAGATCTCAGTTCACAGATGGCTGACTGCATGGCTCTGGGCCTGAGGTCAAGCAGCACATCATGGGGGAAGGGCCCAGCACAGGAAAGCTGCTCAGTTCATGGCAAGATTGGAAAGCACAGAGGGGTCAGGGGAGGGGCCCCAGAGAAGATGCACTCTTCCAGGGCATGCCCTCAGTGACCCCCTCCTCCAGCTTCACCACCTTTGCCTACAGTTTCCACCCAGTCATAACTAGGATGACCAATTAGATGACACCTTTCACAATCCAATCACTCTACCTCCAAATACCCCTGCATTAGCCACGGGCTTGGGGGGACACCTTATATCCACACCATAACAATGAGTGCCCCTATTAAGAGGAACAAAAGACAAAGTGTTTGCGTCTTTGCAAATTTATATTTGTGTGCATCGGACTTGTGTAGGAGAGAAGACAGACACAGACACATACACACACATTGAAAGCCTTTACCCAAAAACTTTAGCAACAGTTTCTGAAAGGTAGGACTGTAGGTGAGTTTCATTTCTTCCACTTACTTATCTCCATTTACTACATGAAAGTCTTCTATTTTAAATATTTTTTAAAAAATTACATTAAAAGTCTGCAACGCAGAGAGAGGGAGAGGCTGCTTGTTGATTTCATCTGATTGGGTTCTTGTCATTTGGGGCGATTTTTCTTTGTTTCTTGCTATTTTTTGTTTGTTTGTTTGTTGTTTTCTAGGTCAGACTAACATGTTTATATGAGTAGGCCAAAGGACTTTCTCCCAAGTAGATTTCCAGATTATCCTGTTTTGCATTTCTTTCCTGATGACCCGATTTAGTAGTACTCCCCTGCACCGGGAGAGGAAAACAACCTGAGGATGGAGAGTCAAAATAGGATGGAGAGGTCTCAGCCGGAAGGACTGAGGCTGACCAGCGGACATCTGTGAGTGTAACTGAGGGTCCAGAATGACTGGCAGCTACCACATGTCCCTCAGTTTCCACGACGGTGCTTCATCGTGACATTCCTTAGGTATGTCCTTACTTAGCCACTCCCTTGAGGGCACGGGGTGGTTCAGAAACAAACACACACACACACACACACACACACACACACACACTTCAGTCAGCTCATCGCTTTCCAAACAAGCACAGCACAGCAGCTGACAATGAGCAGACATCTCCAGTCACCCTCACCCCGTGCTACTGCTGAGGAAGACGGGTTGTTCTTAGAACATCGGTGCTCACCCAGACGGAGCTATTCCAACCTGCCTACCCCTTTTGCATCATTTTTTCCCTTTTAGGTCATTTCCAAAAAAAGGAAGATTAAAATATATGTTTTAAATCACCTGTGGCAGTGTCTTAAATTATGTCATTTTTTTTTAGAGAGAGTGAGAGAGGAGAGAGAGAGAGAGAGAGAGAGAGAGAGAGAGAGAATTTTTAATATTTATTTTTTAGTTCTCGGCGGACACAACATCTTTGTTGGTATGTGGTGCTGAGGATCGAACCCGGGCTGCACGCATGCCAGGCGAGCACACTACCACTTGAGCCACATCCCCAGCCCATGTCATTTCTTAAAGAAGAAGGAGGAGGAGGAGGAAGAGAGGGTAGAAGAAGAAAGATAGGAAAGGGGGAAATAAGAAAATAGAGGGAAGAGAAGAAGAAGAAAGGGGAGGGGAAAAGAACATCAGTGATTCTCTTGCTTGTTTGGGGTTGTTGTTGTTGTTGTTGTTGTTGTTTTGGTTTGGTTTGTTGTGTTTGTCTATCAATTTTTCCTACTGAAGATCCCCCTGTGGAGACCACTTGGTACAAGGCATGCTACCATGCAATTCTGCAGCTTGGGGGGAAAGCTGTATAGACACTGATTAAGTAAATAAATGTTGCCTTTCTGGGTTATTCTTTTATCAGAAACACGTTCCCAGGTTGAAGCCTGACCTAAGAATCTCCTCTATAAAAATTTAGCAAGCCTATCCTTGTATTTTTAAAACTAAATGCACAAGACAGAAACCTCTAGATGAAGCATAATTCATGCATTTTCCCATATCTGATTATCCCATGCATATATTTCGTAGAATTCTTTCCCATCTGCTCAGATAACCACATGTCATGAGAATCAACCAACCATGTAACAATCGCTCATAGTAGTCGGATTCACAGGTTGATGATACCCTAAGCAACACCAGAGAGCTTTCTCTGGAGCACATAGACAGTACTCTTCAGAGTATATACTTGGTTCTGGAAGAAGCTGAAGGATGGAGGGAAAACTTGAGGCAACCTCAAGACTCTCAACCCAGCCCCAGAGCCCCCTTACCCCTTGTTCTGACAGGGCTGCTAGACCCCAGTGGAGAGACCAGGCGCTGGAAGACCACCCTCAGTAGAACAAATACAGTCCCCTCGGAATTCTCCCCAAACCACAGCAATTCAATGTCAAATGAAAAGCAAGTTAATTTCTGTTCAGGATATAAATGAATACCACTTTCAAATAGGAGTCACCAGATAATTAAGATATGTTAAGGACATTCACCGTTTAGCTCCAACCTTTTAAAATTGATGTCATGGTGGCCAAGTGCCATCTGGCCACTTTCAGCAACAGAATACTGACCAGGAAGGATCTTGATCAGACCCCGGTTTGCCTTTGGGATGCTCACAATATCCCATGAATTCGTGAGGATCAGAGGACAGCTATTTTTTTTCCCTTATTGGGGAGCACGCCAGAGTTTCTGTCAAATAATTCATAAAAATAAATAGGAGCTAAAGGAAAAGGCGTGTGTAGTTTCCCTAACATTAATCTAGAGGAATAAGAGTGTATCTAAGGTTAGTGGCCTTTTCCTTTGAAGTTTTGGGCTTCTTTCCTAGGTGAGAAACTGCTGGTCTAAAATGACTCAGAATTGGGGATCATCAGTTTGCTTTCACTAAAGAGGTACGGGTTGGGTTGGGTTTGCTGATTGGCATGTTTGTATTTTTAGTTTAATTTAGTAAGTAGACTCAGTGGGCTTCTTCAGTGCACCTGGTGAGAAGCCGGCTTCCATCTTTCTGTAAATAAAAATGGAAAAGGTGGTCTACATGATATTGAGGGAGACCAGGTGGAGCAAAGTCTGCATTTCCTGAATATTTCTTTAAAAGACGGACAGATCTCAGGAACATTGTGTTCCAGGTGGCATGTATCTCTTCCCTGTAAATGAGCCAACTGTTCTCAACAGCCTCTTGCTCCTGTAGACCAGGGTGGCACTAGGTGACGAGGACATGCACGAACAGAGGTCATCGTGAGTTTAAAGTATGCTGTCCTGGACTGATGGCCCCGTCACGGCTAGTCTGGGCTTGAGACCTTTGGGTAACAGCTGCTCTCTCCAGGACTGCAAGAAGCTGCTCCCACCATCCCCCACAGGCTGCATTGGTCTGATTGGTTCATGTTATCTTCACTGTAAGAACACTTTACCCTATTGTCATTTGCCCCTGGAATTGCCTTCTGCCCTGTGCTGACCTTGTCAAATCACTAAGCCATTTTTAAGATCTGTCAGGCTTCAGGTGGCTCGGGTGACTTTAGGAGTTACCAAAAGCTGGGCGGGAGGGAGATGACGGTCTTCTACTTACCTAAGGGTGGTTGGAAGCACATGGGCTTGCAGGCAGAAAGTCATGGGTTCAAATCCCAGCTCTTTTGTTTCAATTTGTATTAGTCAGATGATCAGCCTTTCTGAATTTCAACTTTCTAATTTATAAAAGTGGAGGGGAAAAAAAAAACTCTCTCACACACTAGATGTGAGAATTAAACAAAATAGCATATGATCATTTGCTTACCAAGAAATAATTACTCAGCACCACCACATGCCACTCATCTTTTGTAATAATTTTATAACTGCTTAGTTAACTGGATTCTTTCCATATGGCAGGCACCAAGATAAATGTTATTTAACTTCATATTTAACACAACCTACTCCATTATCCCCATCTTACAACTGAAGAAACTAAGACACCCAGAGGTTAAGAAATCTGCCCACGGTTGAATAAGAAAGCCTCAACAATAAAACCCAGGTTTGACCAGTAACCTGGACTCTTACATTTTTATAAGGCTTCCTGGTGAAAAGAGCCTGGTAACTATGATTCATAAGTAAATCGTGTTTCCTCTGCAAGAGGGTCTGTTTCCTACTTTGAAATGTTAAAGCTCATGGACATTTACCCTATTGTTATTTGCCCCTGCAATATAGGAAAATCTTAATAGTAAAAGGAGGAAGAAGAATTTACAATTTGCTCCACTGGAAAGTATAATGAGCAACTGTGAGGTTTCAGCTCTCCCGGGTGTCAAATACCAGTTGCCCTTCCATCATCATCGTCATTATTGTTGTTGTTGTTGTTTTGAACCCAGGGGCACTTAACCACTGAGCCACATCCCCAACCCTCTTTTCATTTTTTCATTTTGAGACAGGTTCTTGCTACATTCCTTAGGGCCTCGCTAAGATGCTGAGGCTAACTTTGAACTTGAGACCCTCCTGCCTCAGCCCCCAGAGTCACTGGGGTTACAGGTGAGCTCCACCAGTTACCCTTCTTAAGAAGGACTTAGAAAGCTGCTGTCTCATATATTCAGTTATCACAGGAAGTGGAGTTTCCCCCACCCCCAGCCCCACCCAGACTCGCTGTATCTGTGCTAGAGATGCCAGCCTTTGAGGATGGCTCAAATCCCAGCTACTCCGGTGGTTCTTGGATTTACCTCCATCACACAGTGGGAAGCCAGACTGCAGAACACTCTCCCTTGAAGGATCAAGGGAATCCGGTGTGTTCTGCTGCCCTCTTGTGGTCACTTTAAATTCTTTTCCTAAAAGTGAAGCATGAAATTTTGCTGTAGTCCTCAACTCAGGGGGCTAGGTTTGCATTCTCTGTACTATTTACATCAAGGCAAAACATGAATAAACACTAGCACACTAACTTTTAATTGATCTCTGAGTGATACAATGATGTGTGAATTCTCAAGTGCATTAGAAAATGTCTTTTGATGGAAACTTGGATGACCCAAAGACAATTCTTTTCTCCAAAGCTTAGTGTGGAGCTTGATCATGCATCAACACAAAGGGAAGCTTATATGGAAAGGAGTGGGAGAGAATTGCAAGTTTTCTATTGTTATCCACTTTTTATGAAGATGATAAAATAAGTTAATATTTTAAATTGAAAGAAAAGAGAGAGGAAGCATATGGGAGAAGTCAGGAATCATACTGAAAGATTTATTCCTCAGAGCTGGAGAAATACTCAAGATCGAGACCACAGCTGAGACTGAAGGAGAAAGGAAGAATGGAATAAAATAGTCATAAAACCATACTACATAGTGAGCTGATCAAAATATGCCTAGAAATTTTAAGCAAGTTAGTCACTGGGTAGCTTTTAAAAAAGTTAGTTAAACTTTACCAACCTCCTCTTTCCAACCTATGTGCTTATTCATATCCACATCATCCTCAAGTTGTACTCTTAACATTAATACGAATTGTTTTCTAGAAATACAAAACATAATAAAAACAAATATTTTATGGACAGTTGTGTACTATGAAATAGTAAAAAAATATTTGAAAATTATCTTTTACTCTTTGGTTGGTCTCTCTGTTGTCAAAACTTACTCTTCTCTACCAGCACTTAGTTTGTAAACTCTTTTAGTTGGGGAATAAATTGCCTTTGGTATAGCAAAACTATTATAAGCAATATTTATTAAGGTATAGTATGTCTATATATTAATATGTCAATTACATAATTGTTATAGTCTATATTAATTATGTTAATATATTTCATTATAATGTATAGTATAATACCATACCAATTATTATACAATGTATAAAGTAGATATGAGGCATGCATACCCATATGTATACACATAGTGTATACTATATGATGTTTGTATACTATATATTAAGGTATAATATAAACTTTTATTGGGTACATTTAGCATATAGAGAGTGCATAAGGAGACCTTGTTTCGCTTTGTGGAAAAGTTAGCATGAAGTTTGGTGTTGATGAGTTTATTTAGTCATCTGGTTACTTACTTACCTGAATAGCAGACAGAGAATGTCACTAAAATTTATAATACTAATAAAAATAGTGTTTCTTTTGATAAGAGTAGAGAAGTCGATTTTGGACTTTTTATATTGGTTTCAAGTTTTCACTGCTCTGAATCCCCCTGGGGAAATGCACATACATTCAAACCACACCAATTGCATTTCACTTTACAAGGCCAGAGCCTCTTTGAAGCCATCCATGTGTACCAAGACAGCCACAGTCACCCTGTTCTGAATGCTTTCCCTGCTGTCCACTCAGCAGGCACCAGGTCCCTGGCACTGCTGCAAGGGGCTCACACAGGTCCACCTGGGCCAAGGATGAGAGTGGATCTCAGTGACTGTCACACCATGGGGCGGTGTATCAAGCTGAGTACCTGCAGTGTGGTTCTTTGGACCGTGTGTTTGAACTTGGCTCAGCACTGTTTGGTGTGCACAGTCTTTCGTCCTGATCCGTGTGCCCAGGAAATGACTTCATGCAGCTGCTACGATGGAGATCTTGTTGCAAACAATTCTGCTCCTGCAAGGAGGCCAGTTCACTGTTTAAGAAGAATGCCCCACACTCAGTAAATGGTTGAAGTCAGGATATCTTCCCAAAGAAAACTTTACAATTTAAAATAGATGCAGCTCTTTCATAAAAAAAAAAATGTATCTAAACAGTTATTCCATCTCCTATGGGTTTGGTCATTTCTTCCCTCAAAAGACATTAAGTATTTGGGGAAAAAAGAAAAAGAAGGCTGCTGAATTGACCGAATGGTTGGTCAATTTTTCTTGTTTTCCCCAAATAATTATCTTATGGAGTAACTGCCTAAACCGCCCAGACGTCACAGCATAAAATATCATTTCCCCTTTGAATCTTTGCTAACATCCAAAGGGTAATGCAGAGATCCACTGTGTTTTCTCCTGCAAGGAAAATGTAAATTCATGTTATGGGCCCATGTGTATTCTACATCTTAAAATATTTCCATCTGCCTCCAAAGTTTCCATAAGCGAATGCCCCAGAGTCTTTTCTGGATTAATAAGAGGATAAATGGAGAGTTTCAATGGAGCTGTTCCAACCAAATCTTCTCACCTCCCCCTGCCTGCCACCCCACACACACCTAGTAAATGTTAGATATCACTTGGCTCTGAACGAGCTTTCTCTACACATGTGAAAGACATTAACATTACATTTTCCATAACTTACTCTGACCACAAGAGACATTTGTTAACTAAGTGCCAGACTATCTCAGACACAGAAGCTATTCTCCGGGGTTCACCAGGGCAGGGTTGTGTACTTGGAAGTCTGAGCCCCACCTCCAGCCCCAAATCTTCCCATCTGATTCTTAAAACTGCTGCCATTTCATAAAAATCCCTATAATAGTTTAAAGGCGTGAAAAGGATACAGTGGTCTCAAATTATCTGCAGGGAAACCCCATTGGATGTCTGAAATCACAGATACTAACACACCCTATACATACTATATTTCCTGTGCATACATACCTCTGATAAAGTTTAATTTATAAATTAGATATAGTAAGAGATTAACAATTAATAGTTATCACTTATTCATAATAAAATAGAACAATTTAATAATAAATGAAATAAAATTATGTAAATGCAATCTCTCTCGCTCTGTAAAGAGGGACTGTACTCACTCTGTTTCTTGAGATACCTCTTACAATGAGATGAAGTGAAGTGAATGATGGAATCATTCATTGCGATAGCTATACTTCAGGACACTACATAAAAGTTAATTCAACACCAGTCCTGAGATCCCCTACAGTGGATCTGATAATCCAGACAGCTATCAAATGACCAAGGGAGGGTAGTACATACAACAAGGGTACACTGGGCAAAAATAGGGTTCGTGTCTCCAGTGAGACAGAGCAAGATGGCATGAGATTTTACCACACCAGTCAGAACAGTATACCATTAAAACTTATGCAGTGTTTATTTCTAGAATTTTTTACTTCGTATTTTCAGATTACAGTTGACCATGGATATCTAACTCGACCCATGGAAATTGAAGACACAGATCAAGGGGGACAATGTGTTTTCTCAGTCATGAGGCATGACTGCGTTTCTGAATGACAGTGGGTTTGTCTCTGACATGGTTCTTAGAGAATGAGTTCTTTTCCTTTTCTCTGTTAAATTTGAGGGCAAAAGCAGCTCCCAGGCTCTGTCTCCACTGGTATCAACAGCTGGGCCTATTTTTCACACTCACTCTAATGGCGGGAACAGAACTGCCTCCTATAACCCCAAGCTCCCAAGGATAAAGCCACCTTCAAGGGGGTGGCCCCATCTCAGACACCTCTTTAGAAGTTCCCGAAAGTGTCAAACACACCATCTGAGACTCCTTTGTGTTTGTTTGTTGTTTTTAGAAATCCATGATAGTAGAGTGTATTTGGACACACTTCATACATACATGGAGCACAACCCATCCCAATTAGGAACCCATTCTAATTAGGATTCCATTCTGTGGTGGAACCTGATGTGGAGTACATGTGGTCAGGCATTCAAATAGGAACATAGGAAAGTAATGTCCAATGCATTCTAGTTTCTTCCCTATTCCAATCCCCCTCCCTTCCCTTCATTCCCCTTTGTCTAATCCAATGAACTTCTGTTCTTCCCTCCCTAACTTCCCTTGTTGTGGGTTTGATATCAGAGAGAACATTCGGCCTTTGGTTTTTTGGGGACTGGTTTATATTATTTAGCATGATAGTCTCCAGTTGCATCCATTTACTGGCAAATGCCATGATTTCATTCTTCTTTTTGTCTGATATAATATTCCATTGTGCATAAGTACCACATTTTCTTTGTCCGTTCATCTGTTGAAGGGCATCTAGGCTGTTGCGTAGCTTGGCTATGGTGAACTGAATTGCTATAAACATGGACGTGGCTGCGTGAGACTCCTTCCTGAGCTTCTTGGCCCACACTTTGCCTGTCGTCAGAATGGGATCTCATTGCCCTCAGCTGGGAAACACAGATGTTTGCCATGGCCTCAAGACCAAGGTCATGGGCCCTGGCTCCTAGGCCCCGAATCTCTGATCTTTTCTCATTTGGATCCATCGGACCCCATCACCTTCAGGCTTAGTCCCAGCCTGCCCATCCTGAGAGCAGAAGGACAGCTTTGGCTGCTGCTGTCGCTCTGACCAACTCCTCTCCCCATGTGCTGTGCTGATCCTGCTCCCCAGACCTGGTGGTCTTGTCATTTTGTCTGTAGAGTTGCTGGTTGCCTGTCTCTGGCACTGGACTCCCCAGTCTCCTTCACTGGGGTCTTTGCAAGGGGTCAAGCCCACAGGGATACTTGCAGGTTACTCCGCTGCTGACTCTGCTCCTCCATCTGTCTCGGGTCGGCACACCCATGGAAGTTTCTGTGTACACTCCCGTTTCTTAGCTCGGATCAGCACCCAAGTCTCTATTCTGTCTTACCCCAGTCTAACACAACATCACCCCAAAGCCACCCATTGCTGAAGTCCTGGTCACCCACCCCTCCATGCCTGTCTGCCTACTCACCTGACCCTCCAAGTCCCGCTGCCCGCTTGGCATGGCCTCTGGAGTTTGCTGGCGAGGCTGATCCAGAACCATCTAGAGCTTGGTCCCAATGACTTGCTCTACCCTGGATCACCCAGGAGGAGGGCCCAGTGTCGGAGGGCCCAGCTCCCCAGATGGGTCCATTTAAAACACTGCTCTCCCTGGAGAAACTGAAAGACTAAACAATTATTCTCAGGGTCAAGAAAATTAGAGAATACTTTGTGGTTGTTTTAATGCAAATCTAAACAGTACAAGATAGAGGCCAGACACCCCAACCGCGCCCCCCCCCCCCCCCCCCGGCAACCCCCACAATGGAATCTCTGGGTCTTCCTTTCCTCCACTCTAGAAAGGGTGGCACCAACAGTGTGTGCCTTGTCGATATTTTGTGAGGATTAAGTGAAAGGAAGCTGACGTTATTAACATGATTGTCACTTCGGGCATCTCCTTATGAGGTTGAAATGGTGCTTTCTTACTGACATTTTTAATTTATCAAAATCACATAGAACTGCCACATGTTGAGAGCTGACCAAGGACAGTTGTTGCTCTGTGTGGCACCACGTGGACTGAAATGCACACACGTGGGAACTGCATCTCCCGTTTCCGATAACTAAGGTCACCACCCAAGTGAGGTCTGCCTGTATGCACCAGGCACAGTGCTAGCTTCTCTGCGTCATATCTTCATAATTCATGCTTCTCCCCACACACACAGTTCTGTGTTCTTTTTGAAGGAGAAAACTGAAACTTAGAATGTTTAAGAAATGGATCCTGGACCCCAAAAAGCAAGTAGAACAGAGATTCAAACCCAGGACTGGATGACATCACATCAACAGCTCCACTCTCCACTGACAAATGGGTGGAATGTCCTCTGAGAACAGAGTGCAAAAATAAAGTAAAAATGATTTCCAGAGTCTTAAATCCACATGGAATAATCTCTGAAGTATTTGATAAATTGCAAAAAAAAAAAAATTGCTTAAATTCTTTTTTTTTTTTTTTTTTTTTTTTGCGATGGGGTCTCATAGACCACCCAGGCTGACTCCTGACTGGGCTCAAGTGATCCCCTTACCCCAGCCTCCTCAGTAGCTGGAACTAAAGGGACACACCATCACACCCACCTGGCTTTTGTTGGTTGAGCATGGAAGAGTAGACATTTGACATTTATTTGTGTCTTCGTTATTTAAAGCATATTCTGACAGTCTATAGTATTTTTGTACCTGTGACCTGATCTCTGTAAAAAAAAAAAAAAAAACATATGAAGCCTGCCCTTTTCTTCTGATGTAACATATTTCAATCTTAGTGAATACCCTGAAAATATGTTCAACGTACGTGTTGAATTTGCTGTTTGAAAACACCCCGTCACCGTCCTCATCTCATAAAACAGGGTTTGCAGAAGTAACAACATTGGCTTTGGCACTGATGTGAGGAGGTGAACAAAGTTGCTAATCTACATACACCCTGAAAAAATGTGAGCGATTGTTCCTGACACTGAGATCTGGCTCAAATGTCTACTCTTCCACGTTCAACCAACAACAACCAGGAATGATTGTGATACCAATCTGTAGCTAGGTTCCACAGTGCCTCCGACTAGAAACGGCTTGGTTATCTTTTTATCTACGCTTTTGCTGAGTTATATTTTCTGAAAAGCCGTTTAAACCATCCAAAGACAATATTGATAATATTAATTCAAATATTATGCATATAATGACTATATAATTACTAATTAATAATAAGAAGAACTTACTTATTGAGTGATAATGTTGTGGCAGACACTAAACCGCTTAGGTTTATGGGCAGTATTTAATTATTAATTATTTAATTCACACAAGCATTCAGGTAGGTCTTATCATCTCCATTTTAAGGAAGAGAAAATCAAGGCATGTGTGCACAGGGAATCAAGGCATGTGTCCAAGATCACCCAGCTAGCAGGTGGTGGGACTGGCATTTGACAAGGCCTGCGTGGCCCTACATGAGAACCCCCTTCCTTGTTTCAGAATAAACACAAGCTCCATCCCTTGCTCAGCCACTTTCCCTCTTTCAAAATAATCCTCCGCCCACTCCATTACCACTACCAAGTCATATTTCAGCTCACATTATCCTGCGAAGGTATGTCATGCAGCCTGGATATTTTTGCACACAATTGTCAAAGACGCTAAAATAAAACACGCTGGCTCCTTCATTCTTGGCAAAGTACTTCCGTAAATGAAGAGAATTCATGTTCTTTGTTATTATTGATTAACAGGCATTGCTAGCCCCGTGTGTTGGTGCACGCCTGTCATCCCAGCGACCAGGGAGGCTGAGGCAGGAGGATCACACATTCAAGGTCAGTCTCAGCAATTTAGCAAGACCCTAAGCAACTTAGTGAGGCTCTGTCTCAAAATAAAAATTAAAAAGGGCTGGGGGTGTGGATATGTAGTTAAGCGCCCCTGAATTCAATCCAAAATAAAAGCAGACATTGCCACTTGCTCCAGGCTTGTGGCTGGAAACAGAGCTCATCATTTTCTTCATGAGCTGAAGTTTTTAGGGAAGCAGAGACCAGAGGCTCTGGCAAATTGGGATGTACATTTATCTCCCACAGTGACTCACTGAATTCCAGTGAGTAAGTCCCCAAAAGCCAATCAGCTCAAGGAGACGATGACCCACCCGGAGATGACTATCTGACGAGTGGGTTTAATTTAGCCACTTTATGGTGGAAGTTGTGAATTATTCAGAAGTTTTTCTAAAGCACACAATGTCACTGGCTTGACTATCCTAGCTGCCAAATTGGAGGAGCCAAAAGAAATGGTATGCTCCCGATAAACAGTTCTGCGGCTGTTGAAAAGGTCA
Organism: Urocitellus parryii; assembly: GCF_045843805.1. Classification (NCBI taxonomy): domain Eukaryota; kingdom Metazoa; phylum Chordata; class Mammalia; order Rodentia; family Sciuridae; genus Urocitellus; species Urocitellus parryii. Next base: position 173,573,050 of record NC_135537.1, on the reverse strand, counting down.
AGTGGTTTAGCAAGTTCTTGTTTAAGAGCAGCGCTTGGCCTCCCAGTCTTCAGGGTCACTGGCTCCTAGGAAAACCAACTGCTTAAGCTAAACCGACTGCTCTTAGGCAATTAGCATTAGGTTCTGAGTCAGCCTTGTCCTCCCTTAGAGGACAGAGAGATGCCACTTGCCAAGGAATTTTCTGATGGTCAATGCAAGGAAACCCAGGGACAAAATGGACCATGTTGACAATACCAGCAAGTCAGTGAGTATGGAAGAATGGAAGTAGCATTCTTGTAGGTCAGCATCTCCTATGAAACCTGCACGATCGCTTTGGGAATCCATAAAAATAATTTTATCTACAACTGGTACAAATGTGTTCAACAATACTGGTCATTTTCTTTTTCTTCCCCAAACTCCTCTTCAATAATTCTGCAATGAAATGGAGAGAGAGAGAGAGAGAGAGAGAGAGAGAGAGAGAGAGAGAGAAAGCAAACCAGGTTAAATTTAACCAGAGTGCTGGTACATTTAAACACACTTTAACACACATAGCTTTCTGTCTGGTAGAGATACTGTACTTTATACATTTTATGATCACTTCCAGAATTCTGTAACATGAGGGTAAATAGCAGGAGTATTACAGCATTTGAGCTCTCATAATTGAACCCTCACGACTGGATGAGACAGAGACCAGTATTTCTTACACTAATGGGAATATGAATCACTTCGGATGGCATTGAACTTCAGGTTCTTCTCTGCTTTGCTGACGAGCTCCTGATGATGGGAATAGGTGGCATTGATGAGCAAAGGCATAGAAGGCCAACTCCAGGATAGTGCAGAGTTCCCAGAGCTAGAAAAGCTACACCCATCTGCCGCAGTCTGGCTGGGCACAATTCAGGAGCCACTTGTCAAAAGAAACAAACTTTATTTTTAAAACTACAAACGCCAAACAAAACAGCTCCTCAGGAAAAACCCTCAGAGCCCAACTGCCACCACCGCCTTCCACAAGCCTCTCACCACACAAACCACTCCACCTCCCACAATCCTCCTGCTCTTGAGGCCGATTGGCTGGGTCATGTGGGCGGAGCCAAAGAAGTCCCCCAATGAGCAGTTCCGTAGTCTGAAGGGCAGGGAAACAGCCCAATGAACATCACTGCAGAGGAGCCAATCAGCTAGATGTTGCTGGGGCCACTGTGAGCCAATCATCAGCCGGCAGTCTGAAGGGCAGGGAAACAGCCCAATGAACATCACCGCAGAGGAGCCAATCAGCTAGATGTTGCTGGGGCCACTGTGAGCCAATCATCAGCCGGCAGCTGGAAGTTTGCTGGCAGCTGGAAGTTTGCTGGGGCCCCTTTGGCTGTGGCTCTCAACACCCATCTGAAAAGGGCTTCCAAGGCTGATCTTGTGAGGTCAATGACGATCAGCTTCGTTCATCTGGTTTCGTTGTGTTCTGCCTATAGCTCCACTGAGATACATGGTCTTACATGCACTTCAGACCAAGTGGAAAGTCCTGCCCATAATGGGTATCACATAATCACTGGCACCTATCTTTGTAATTGGAAAATTGTGATGGATGCCTGTTCCATGAATCTAATAATATTAAACAAGGGACGTTAACTTTTTTTTTTTTCAAGCTAACTTTTGCTTTTTAGAAGCAGATTCCATTTCTCTGTTCCTAGGCTCTATAATTTTTCTTAATAGCTTCTTCCTAATCATATCTTCCTCTGTGGATGTTCCTGAGAGACATTCCTTAAGCTCCATTTTACTCAGAGAATATTCTTCTAGGTCTACCATCAAAGTATGGGTAGACTCCGTTGCTGCCAATCCCTGCTTTGGGTTTCTTGCCAGACCAGCCATAGTTTAAGCTGGACCTGAGGGGCATAGGCACCTGCAGGGTGGGAGAGGTGAGCCTACGGAACAAGGAAGTAAAACCAGTGTTCATGTTGAGCAGGAGGTGAGGTCCTTCAGCTGTTCAAAACTCCTCTTAAACCATCAGTGTAGTGCATAAAGATGTGAGCATATGTATCAAAACAAAAGGAAATGATCGAAATTTCCAACAAGGAAACAGTGATAGATGATAATCGATCTATATTTAGATATAGGTATATACACCTATATCTGTCCATATCTATATATGTTAGAATCATATAACCATTGACAACACTATCCACATCTATTGACTTGATAAAGACCCTTGATATAACTTGGAACGCGTGCAAGTAGTAATAGTATAATTCCATTAAGCTTTTGTAAGTGTGTGTATGTATGTGTGTGTTTTCTAAGGGAAAAACGTATGGAACAATGTATTCTTTAAATGCAGGAACAATTAACTCAGAATTATGAATAATGTTTATTTTCCTACATGTATCCTCTGAGTTTTCTGAAAATATATTATTTTAAAATGACAAAACAACACTATTTCCATTTAAGGGGAAAACACCTACTCGGTAAGTATTTATGAACCATGACCATCTGGGGTGGTGGAAAGTACAGACAGGAGTTTAGTGAATCACTTGTGTCAATGTTTAATTCTCTCCTTTGTCATTTTAATGCCAACTACTGTTTGAGACTTTCAGGCAGAGATGGCTAACTTACCTCCAACAGGTTCACATTATCTTTATCTTGATCAAATTAACTTCCTTGAAATCGTGGATGATTACTCCATGGGAACTAATTTCATCATTAATTTTAGCACATTTCCCACAACCTTTTAATTATCAGTTTAGAAAAGAGGGGAAGAGATCAATTTTTAAAGTTTACCAGTACATTCCAACTGTACTGAACTAACAAAACATGGCAGCTAGTTTTCAAAGACGCCCCGCCCCCACTGTGAAGCACATGTTTCAGTACCAACCGTGGAAATTATGCTCCACAATTTACTCAAAGCTTCTGCCTGGGCTTCCTCAATGAAGAGACTTGTGAATGAAGAAGTCCTCCATGACTTACCCAAGCCACTATCCGACAGCAGCTACATGAGAGATGCCCCCCACGAGTGCCCAGCTATTCCCAGTGGACCCACAGAATTGTGAGAAATCATAACTATTGTGGGGTTTGCTGTTTCAATGGATAAATCCCCAAATGCTTTTGTTATTCAATCCAAATGGCCTTTCTGCAATTTTCCACTTAATCCAGTTTCCCTCAAAATCTTGAATGAGGACAGTTACTTTGGTGGGGCAAATTAGTTTCAGTCAACATGGCATCCAGCCTCTTTTCAAGGTACCTATGTCATTCATTGAAACATTCACATCATTGAAAACTTGGGACTCAATGGGTTAAGGCAGATACACATCGAATGGGTCTCGGCTTATCGAACAAATCAGAGAGCTCTGCAAACCCAAATACATTTACTTAAACTAACATTTTCTTTCCATCACTGAACATCTGGTTCAAGGCACTGCCTAATCCTATAAAGCAAACTTCCCTAACATAATACCTACAGATCCAGGAAGGACTTGCATGAGTAGCTGGCCTCACGGTTCAGTGTCAGGCACACACACAAGCCACAAGAGAACTGTCTGAATCTTTTCATTTAAGACATCTGGGCTCATCCTTGCCACAGGCCGGTTTGATTTTAATAATAAAATCTTCACCGGGCTCCCTCCTCACCTGGACTGTCTGTCTGTAAGCATGGAGAATCTGAGCACACCCCAGATGGAACGGTTTCCGAATGCGTCTTCATTGGGCTCCTCTAACCGTGTGGCTGTGTTTTGTTCTGCTCTCCGTTGGAAATGGGATGGTAGAGACAGGAGAAGAGCAGAGGAAGAATGAAGGAATAACCAGTCAGGCGCTTTCCCCCCGGAGGGCCTGATACACATAAGCATGGCATTCCCAGAAACCCAGGATTTCCACACACAATTCAAGGAACAGGCAGACTCGCTTTTCCAAATGTCTTTTATTCGTTGTACATTTTCTTATGAGATCAACACACCATTTCTTTCAGGGACACCTTGCTCCTGAAGGCTGATGGATGTTATCAGTCCCAGCTATGAAAGTTCACAGCCAACGCTTTGACAGAGTTGGTGGAGTGACTTTTTTTTTTTTGTCATTATCACTGTCATTGCTATCTTTAAACGGTGGCTTGAGTCAGTTCATAGATTGACACGACATTGAACACAACACACACGGTGTGAAGTTTGACATACACACGCACAAACATCTGGAGACCAGTTACAAGGTCGGCAGCTGGTCCTTCCTCCCCAGCAGCAGTCTGAAACTGAAGAATGTCCTGAGATCGGAAATCAAAGTGAAGGCTCCTCATCAACAGAGGAGTTCAAGTTTGACTTAGTCTCCCAATTTCATTTTCCTTTTTGGGGTGGTGAGAGGAAAGATGCAGGGGGGCGGGGGGGAGCCCTTAGGAACCACGTGACAAACCACTTGGTTTGGCATCTCGGTCATTTCCTTGGTCAAAAACACAGGTTCAAAGAAATATTTCAAAGTTCATCAGAAGCTTACTCTTCCTTTAATGGGTTCTTAGATGGAAAAGGAGATGGGAAAGATAAAATCATGCTTTTTTTTTACAATACCATGATAGGAAATTTCATCACAGAATGGCCTATATACTTGTAAGGCAAAAATTATAATTCCTCGATTATTGACTGTTAGATGTCAATCCAGGCTATTATGGATACCATCAGTACCATCTGCATGAAAAGACGATTTTTTTTTTTCTAAAGAATAGCAACCCAGGAAAGCAGCTGTTGCAAATGTTATAAACTAACAAGATTTCTTTAAAGCCACATTTTCCCACAATCCCGTCTGTTTCTGGGAACTCTTATTAATACATAAGCTACATCGACACCAATGTTGTGTCTACTCCAAGCCCTGTGCATGGGCTATCGCCTCGGTTTCAGGATTTTGAGACAGCATCCCCATCATGATAAGCCATAGTTCCAAAGTGAGGAAAATGCTCACAACCTAGATAACAGGAAAGTCAGGCTAACATGAGAATATCTGGGGCCCCCACAGTCAACAGGCAAAGCTCAAAAAAGCTCTACCGCCCTGTAAAACAGGTATGTTTTCAGTACAAAGCTGGGGCGTACGGAAGTTACCATCTGACATTCATCACTTCCCTTCCCCCACGCGATGATGGGAGGGTTCTCACCTGAGGGAGTCTGCCCCACCTGTTTCCATATAGGAAAACACAAAGTCCACACCCCCCAACCCCAGTTTCTTCTTCACTTCTGTAGCTCATAACCAAAAAAAAAAAAAAAAACGTTCCCAGAGCCAGAATTTAAATTGAACATTCACCTTAGAGGCATGGAAGCATTCCACCCACATGCTTCAGAGGTCCTCCCTGTAGAGAAGCTTCTAATGAATTCCATACTCTACAGCTCCGCCCACCTCATTCATAAAGAAAAGACACCTCGACCCACAGAGAAGAGATGATTCCAACGGGGGAAGCTCAGCAGCACGCTGCACAGGGCAGCAAAGATGGAGAGAGTCCAGGGACATCACTGTTCATTCTTCAACTTCAAACTCTCCAGAGACACTAAGATGAAGTGCTAAAGGTGTGAGTTACAAAGGACAGGAGTGCACAACTTCTCTGATCTGCTTTCAGAATCATTCAGGTAGCAAGAAGAGGTCGGGGGGCTCTTCACTAGCAGGTGGAATTACTTCCTTCTAGCATCAGACATGCTTGCACTGGCCCAACCAGCTTTCTTTACAATACACATGGCTTAAAAACAAAATTCAGGTGCAACATAGGAGAACGATGGATCATACATACAAATACAATTGTCTATGATAAAACCCACAGACTGTAAGAAAAGGTGTTGATCTTTCTTTTCTCGCAGAGACTAGATCAATAAACAGAAGCAGCATTTTCATCTAGAAAACGGAAGCACAGAGGAAGCTGGGAAGTCCACCTATTTTATTAAAATTCTTGTAAAGTTCAAATCCATAGAGAAGCTCTGTCTACCATCTATTTTCACAAAATATATATATAAAAAAAACTTTTCCTGTATTTAAATAAAGAATTCAAAACTACATCTCTAACACACCTCTGGTCAGCTTTAAAATGACCCAATTTGATGATTCTGCAGAGTAGGAAACACGTCCTTACTGTGTAAGTTCGTTAACGCAAAGAAAATATTTTTCCTCTAAAAATAATCTATTAAAATGACATTTCAATTCATATAGAAAAATCACTCCATTCAGAAAATAAATTTGAGACAAAGAAATAAATCAGAAACAGGGGTAATACAAGAGATAAATTGTCCAAATTTTCTCAATCAATCCTTCTCACATAGGTTGTACACAGAAAATTGCCCAGAATGCTTCAGATTGTTGCTTAAATACAACTTTATGATGTACCTATTGTTACAAAAATAGCTCTGTGAAACCCAAGCTGTGAAATTTCCTTTAGTGGCAAACATATTAGGGCCAGATTTTACCACCAACCTTTATGTGTATGTAGAAGGCACCTGAAGATGCAGTCGGTGTCTAAACATTCCCTTGTGCTCCCTTCCTGACACATACATGGCTGAAGTTTCCCATCTCTATTGGCCAAAGAGTTTCTGCAACCTTAACCACACACAGCACCTCTGTCATAGCAAGCAAGAGGTGCTCTGTTAGCTCCCATCTCAGGAGCCCAGGCTGTATCACAATTGACCCAAGCGCTTGAGTTTTCCCATGGGCCAATGCACACAAATTTTAACCCCTGACTCTGCAAACCTGGAAATTTAAAAATCATACTGTCCATCAAGAGTCCAGTCACACCACTCCCCATCAGTAGGAGAATAAATGAGGATCAGGGTGTTGTCAACTACTTTAGGAAAATAACCTATTTCAGGATCCCTATGGCTTGGTATTGATTTTGTGCATTTACCCTGAAATAATTTCTGTTTAAAAATTAAAATGAACGGTCCTCTCTTCTTGCTGCCATACCTCCCTAGCCCTGTCAGCATACTCAATAGAGAAAGAAAAAAAAGGGGGGGGTTGGAGGGAGGGGGTCTTGCAGACATGGTCAACTATAAGATTTTACAGGCTTGGGGATGTACAGGGTCCTCGAGTGATCATTTCCTTCCCAAGGCTTTAGTAATCATGGAGGCTTCCAGTTAAAGGGACCAATCCTGGTGGCCAAAAGCTCCAGTTGGAGGTTGATGAACACTCAGATGGGCCCAGCTGAACTTTACCATCACCTCTCCCCTAAAGGCTCCTCCAAGGGCACCACTGAACATGGCCTGAAACCATGGCCTTCAGAAGGACTGAACACAGGATAGGACAGACAAGGTGACATCAGAAGAGAACAAAATAAAACAACTGCTTCTCCCCAAGTTGCTGCTTCTGAAAATCCAAATCAGCCTTGAGTACTGGACTTGACAGTTACTCTCGTTCTCCTGGCAGACACCTGTAGTGTATTTCTAAGAACATTCCCAACGATCTGCCTTGTCGGGGGAAAAAGAAAGAAAGAAAGCATCCTCTTCTGAGAACCTTTCTTGGCATCCACCCTTCCTCAAAGATCAGTCATCTGAACTGAAGGTTATGGGCTCAGATTTTGTATTCACATTTCTCTACTCTGAAAGCAGCCAATGGGCGGGCCATATGCTCTTAAAGTACTTTCGACATCAGGCTTCTTGTCCTCAGCCACCGGATCATGCCTCTGTTGGCTTTGGGGATAGATGCCATTAGTGTAGAATGGCAAAATTTTAGAATCAACAACACTAGAGAAACAAACAAACACACAAACAAAATTCCTGACATTTCAATAAAGGTCACTCTTGGAATCTTTATATAGTTCAGTATTTTTTAAGAAAAAAATGTAATAATACAGGTTGACCTTCTTGATGAGTTTTTCCATAAGAGATGATGTCTACCATGTTGTAATACTGCAAGTAAATTCAAAGACACACCTGTCTGTCAGCTTGCTCTTCCAAGGGCTTCCTAATTGAACAGCACTGTTTGCATTAATCTTTTCTCCCAGCCACTAAACATGACTTCACATTCCTGTTCAGCCTGGAACTCTCAAGTCCAGTGACAATCACCTAAAACAGTGGTCTGATTTGCTTTGCTGAAATCTATTGGTGATTCCAATGAAAATGTTGGTAATGAGCAAGTGATGCTAATTATTCATTTCTGACCACAACAGACTATTACTTAAGAGAACAGGATGCCCAATCAGCTCCTCTGCTGAAAAGACCAAACAGAAGTTCTTATTCTAAAGACTCTGGTTTCAAATGAGAATTTTTTTTTTTTTTTTTTTTTTTTTTTTAGGATTTTACTAGTTCTCCTAGGTATTCTTTATGTTTTCAAAAACTGGGAACAATAGATTTCATTTAGACAGACAGGTGCACAACTGTTGGTTTTAATGATTGGTCTATGAAAATGACCAGATGAGTTCCTTTGCACAGAAATGTTAAGTCAGCCCAGGTCACCTATGACCCTCCCAGGTCGAAAGCCAAGGAAAGACCCTGAGAGAGGACAGAAGACGGCTGCTGGCCTGGCCTAAGCCACCCACACTGGGGATCACTGAGGAAGCCCTGTTTCCGACATCAAGACACAGGTAAGTACCTACCCTTGTCCTCACTTTCCCTGAATTCAATCTCCAACCATAAAAGCCTCGTTGCTGGAAAGAGACCCTGACCTCAGGAGCACTGAAGTGTAAAGTGGAGTGAACCCAGAGCATGTCGGAATAAACGGCCCACAGTGATAAAAACCTGTCCACATCTCAAATTCTAACTGTAAACTCCTCAAAACAAAGGGTGCAGGACCCAAGTTCAAATGACAAGATACTGAAAGTCCCAAGGAATTAGGCTGAATACTTTAAAACTCTATTAACATGTTTGTGTTACAAGGCGATACCGGGCTTCTTCAAAACAAAAATTCCTTGACCTTTCTTTATATTTCTGCTTAGACTAAAGTCCTTTTAACTTAAGAAAAAGAGGCTTTCAGAAGAATTGGGGGGCCAAGAGCTGAAAAGATGAACCCACACTAAAGTCTTGATTTCCAAGGATTCAATTGGAAAACCTGCCATGGTATAAGGACATTGGCAAAGCTGCGAATAGTGACTTCTAACCTCAGGAAAAGGACACCTCTTTTTTGTCGTCACCAGAAACAAGTCGTGAGTGGTGGATTTGGTGGCAATGAGCTTCCCCTGGGAGGATAATTTCCTTGAGGACTCTGGGATTCAGGTTGTGTTTCCTTGGGTGAAGAGAAATCCTTTTTCAAGGTAAATCACCTAGTCCAATGCCCTCTTAAGGAGTCTCCTAATGTTATTTATGTTCACCTGATGATGAAGAAGGAAAATAATAATAATAAAGAGATTAAAGCTTTAAGATGTGTTCTGTTTTGATCCAGGAGAAAGAAGAAACAAGAAAGCTCAGGTCAATGGCTGACACCATCTGCCAGCACTCTGTATAGCTCAGAGGATCCAAGACCTGAACGCTGAGACCCACTATCCAGCTGTTCTCGGCCTGTGGGGAACCAGAGCTGTCACCATGGGCTTTGGGGCCCAGAAGTTCAACCAGGGCTGAAAACCCAGCAAACATCACATCAGAAAGAAGTATTTTGAACAGGCCCTTGAAACAGAAATTTGCTGATGATTTAAAAAGAAGAGCACCCCCCCCCCCAGTCCATAGGGGATGGACTATACATGGGCTGGCTGGACAGGAGTCTCTCATCACACTGAGAACCTGCAGCTCTGAGGCCCCCTGATCATAAGTATTTTGACCCCAAAACAACCTTACAGATGAGGTGGATGAATTGAAAGATGTTAAGAACTATATCTGTCTCCTACTTCTGAGTGAAGTTCGGTCTACCACATTCCCAAATCCCACTACAGTTCAAAAATGATTAGGATTCATGATTCTTTTTGCATGTGATTTGTAGCACAGCGAAAGAAAATATGAAGAAGCTAAGAACCAAGGGTACAGTTAACACCTAAGAGAATGTGCCTTTCACATCCAAATTGAAGTCAGTTATGTTGTGATTGCATAGAAATGGAAAGTTTAAGCACTCAGGTTAACCTGTAGAAAACTGTTCCAATGGCTTCTAGAACAATTAATACTTGCATAAGGAAACTAACAGACAACTTTTATTCAGTCCCCGTCCTTTATGAATTAATTTTCCTATGTCCATCTTCCTAATCTGCCTTTGGCAACAGCTGAGCTAAATATTCACTAAGTAGAAAAATTCTATCTTGTGTAATCAATTAGAACTTTGTGTTTGATGGCCTAAGTCAGGTGTTGACAAACCATCATGGGTGGGCCAAATCTGGCCCATTGCTTGGTTCTATAAATAAAGTTTTATTGGAACATAGCCATGTTCATTTATGTATTGTTTCTGGACAATTTCACACTGTAGCAGCAGAGCCAAGTAGTTGCAACAAAGACCATATGAAATACAAAAATACATACTGTCTGGCCCTTCCCAGAAAGATTGGCAATCTGTTCTTAGATGTCACAGTCACATTATAAAGAACAAAGCTATTGATCCTATGGGAACTGTCCCCAACAAAGAAATGTTTGCAAAATTATGTGTTTCACGTATGATGTGCATTTTCCTAGGGAAAATGTCTTAGCTTTAAAAAAAATTCCCAAAGGAATCCAGAATACTTCAAGGAAAAACCAAAGAAAAATCAAAGAGGATCTTTAGCTGTCAGTACATTGAACAAGGCTGAAACACACACAGACCCCTAAGAAAGAGGAATGTGTAACTTCTAGAATAAAATATCTCTTTTTTTATCCATCAAGTTTGGTGGCTTTCTCTTCTGAGATTTTAATCAGGCATTTTTCCATCTAAATATGTAGGTTTTCTCTCAGGGGTCTAACTGAAAACTATACCTTCCATTTAAAAACAAATAAACATTCTAAGGTGACATTTACTTGAGTTCCTTTTTTAGTTGTTAATTAAAAAAAAAAAAAAGTAGAAGATTCCTTGAAGTCATCATAGGTTTTAAGAAGTCCAAATCCATGCACAAAGGTTTAACTCATTTTACTTGATCTGAATACCAGCTACAAAGCATTTTATGAATATAGGAATCTTACTTTTAGGCCAGAGGGAATTACATAGCAAAAGAACATTTGAGTGGGAAATTAGGAACTAGTTATTCATTGTATTTTCAGGCCAAAGATGCTTTGTGTTAGACACTTTGGAGAGAAACAGAAAACTTCCTCTAAGCAGAGATAATGAAGTCCCTTGCTCAACAAAGACAATTACAAAACTAATTAGTCCCTCTCTGATTAAATTCCAAACATTAAATCAACTTCATTTAGAAAATTCAGAGATCCTGTCTTGTACTAGCCTTCTCTCATGCTGGGGCTTATCAATATTGATTTTATTTTGTGGATTATGACATCTGACAATGCAGAACTGATGAATTATAGCCAAAAAAGGGGGGGCGGGCAAATCTCATTAAAAAGTTAATTAGCCAGAGACAGGCAAAAAAAATAATAATAATAATAACAAAACAAAGAGCAAAATAATATGGAGACCAGAGTGAACAAGAACTCGACTTTGAAGGTCACTAAGTGGAGACAGAGCAAACATCAGCAGAGCATAGATCTCTGGTCCCCAGACTGTTGACTGAGACACTGTGCAGCCCACTGCAAACAAGCTAAGATGTTGTATAAATTTTGAAGGAAGCAGAGCGACATCTGCAGGACACAGAGTAAATTACAACTGTTAAACTGTTGGAACATAATTACTTCCTACACTGAACTGTTAAGTATTTGGGGCAAGGACACCATTGAAAAAATTACTAAGTCGACTAATGGCGTCACAAACAGAAAGTCTGGGAGCCCCTGGAACATGTGAGCTTTTCTTTAGGCTTGGAGGACACACAAGAACTGAAATATACAACCAATTCTGAGCTGGACCCACATGTACTCATTTCCATTTCAGATGGCTTCACTGAGACAAAAGCTACTGGGTAACCAGTTGGTTCTGAGCTTCTCAGTGTAATCACATACAATCTTTAAAATAATGGATTATTCCTTCGGGTCAAGGCCTTCAATCATGGCTAATAGGTGGACACCATGTATAAAGTCAGTGACTGTCTTGATATTTTGTCAATATATACATCTATGTGAGTTTTTTCCTCCTCCATCAAAGTAGCCACTAAGGGGAGACCTAAACTTATTACAAAAGGTTGTTTTTGCTTAAAAACAGGTATAACTTTTGGGAAGGATGGGGCAAATTTTTCATTTGAAATTCTCTTCTAAGCCTATTAGACGATGGTGATGTTAAAAACTTCAGCTCTGAGAGCAGATTTAATTTCTAGAAATTGCCAAACACCACTTGGTGCTAAATCAGATAAACCAGGCAGGTGAGTCAAACTGGAGACAACCTAGTATTTTGGGGGGGGGGGGGAAAGCAGTAATTCTAAAGTAATGATAGGAGGAAATAAATTTTGGAAAGAGAATTACAAAAATATTTTAGTAAAAGTATTTATATAAATATATATATATATATATAGTCTCTCAAGGTAGCTTCTCTGAAGAGCAACACTCATTAATAGATACACACATATAGTAATTGTCTTAAAAATCATTCACATTAGGTTTTTGGCACATCTTTTAAATCAACAACACATGCAGAGAGAGGGATACAGACGGGTATGTTCACAAATACCAAGAAAATGCATACACAGGCAATTATATGATACCAAATCGAATACCTCTGTAAAAATGAGCATGACCCCTGGTGTAGAGCTATACTGATTCTGCAATGCATTGATAGATACATACAGGGCTGATAATGAGATGGCCTGCGGTGGCAGACAATTAAATAATCTGAGTCTCATTCCTGAATACAGATATCTTTTTCCTCTCTATATACATATCTGCTTGTATATACAAGAAACTCCTGACAGACACAGCTTGTGTATCTTGTTGTTGTTGTCGTTGTTTTAAGTTGGTTGTTAAGGATTTACACGTGGTTCTTGAAAAATAAAACCAGGCTTTAAAATTTAGACTCCTAGGGCTATCGAGACATCGTTCCTTAGTACATGAGATACCTAATCACCACCACGTAGAATACTGCTTTTCTGGGGAAAAGGTATTTCAATTTTCAAAGCAATATCCCAGGAACATGGCTTCCTGGTGGTGGCAAGGATATTCCAACGGGGGAGGACAGGAAAGAAACGGCAGCTTTTTTTTCCTCTTTATAATCGCTTGTTAATTCTCTGCAAACCTTAAAGAGAAGGTGGTTATCTCCCTAAAGAAGTCAGTTATCTCCCTAAAAGGTACTACTAGTCCAATGTTCCCAACCCTGCTGCACTTCAGAATCACACAAGGGCTTGAGAAACCTCCCAATTCCCAGGCCTCCACCATGGACCAATTAAATCTAGGTCTCTGGTGGCTGTGGGGCTTTAGCATTGACAGTATGCACAAGCTCCTCCAGAATTCCAAAGTGTACCAGGGTTGACCACCACAGACCAACTTCTCTATCAACTACGACTCTTTTGGCAGTTCTGGCCCTGGGCCCACAGATTAGAGAGACATACAAATGAGAAACATTTTTTTTGTGGTTGTTAAGAATGATTCAAAGGAGACAAACAGGCAGGCGTAACCTGACGCAGGCCAGGGAGATGATTTGCTTTCTACATTTTACCAAAAGCTAAAACAAAGCCAGGCGTGGTGGCATAATGCCTGTAATTCCAACAACCAGGGAGGCTGAGGCAGGAGGATTGCAAGATTGAGACCCGCCTCAGCAACTTAGCAAGACCCTGTCTTAAAAGAAAAAAGAAAAAGGAGTGGGGTTGTGTCTCTACAGTAAAATATCCCTGGGTTCAATCTACAATATTACCACCCATAAAAAAAAGAAGAAAAGAAAGAAAGCTATAATGGAGTGACCCTAGATGACTTTCCTAGTACTTTCTGTTTTCATAAAATGGGTAAATAGAGCAGGAATAAAGTTGCAATTTTTCTCTCAGTCTCAAAGAAGAGGAACTTCCAGCTTTATAGAAAGGTGGGTGGGAAACTGAATGGCTCTAATTACAAGGATAATGCACCTTTTCTGGCTAGGAAAAAAATTTTTAAAAAAATGAAGGCAGAGGTAGCTTTGAAGCAGATGAAGCCAATGTTGAATCAAACAGATATGTCTCAGAAGAGAATATGAGGAAGGAATGAAAGTGTCCTACTCACTCTGAGCAACTTCCATGAGCAAGAGGTCAAGAACAAGACGGAACAATACAAACAGATAATATACTATTGCACTTCAAAAATCTGAAATGGGAAGGAGGATTTGAAGGAGCAATCCTCTCCAGATCAGAGAACTTGAGACAAGGAAAGAAAGCATAGTTTCCTTCCTTCATTCCTTCCTTTCTTCTTCTTCTTCTTCTTCTTCTTCTTCTTCTTCTTCTATTTTTTAATCAACATCCTTTGTCTTTGTATTCTAAGAGTCATTTTATATAAACACAATGTCCAAAAGAATTGGTTCCTAGTTACTAGTGTAAGGTCTATATTTTCTCCATCAATCATTTCACTCCTTGGTCCTTGAGGAATCAAGAGCCCCATATCAGACATCTGTGGTGTCTTTAGCCATGGCAAAGAACTCTTTTTTTTTTTTTTTTTGCTAAGTCAACCTGCTTGGAATTCAGGGTGGAGCTTGCTAAATTGCCGGCTGCTTAGGAACAAGGTGTGGAAATGGAACAGTCTATTCCTAGGAACTGATTCAGCTTCCATTACCTGTTCATTGTATCATGGAACAACTGACGGCCTTTAATTCTCTACAACTGTAGCCCTTCCACTCATAATAAGGCTTCTTCATTGAACAGGAAAACAAACAAATGGAAAAAAGCAAATTGATTACAAAGATCATCCTTAGGGCATCTCCACGGCAAGAGGACCAGAAGCAGAAGAAGGCACCGCGATTCTCTCTGTGGTGTGCAATCTCTCCTCATGACCAACAAATGACCTTCCTACAGAATACAGATGTTCACAGAGGCCCCTTGGTGGAACTTGATTTACCAAGTGCGCACACACAAACACACACACATGCACACACACACACACACACAGATGGATAGACAGGTAGATATAAAATCACATCACAAATCACTTTCCACTGAATACTATACCACAAATGTCAAGAGAGCCAAACTTGTTTCTTCGAGCTGTGATAAAAGTGATTTTTTTATGTTTTACAAATTTGGAAAAAGAGCAGGAATAGGATACCTCAACACCTCACCTAAAACACATGGTCATCACCCAAGATGGAGTTGAAGTCTGGGAGAGAGGAAGAGACATTTCACAGGAAGAGCTCCTTTTTTTTTTTTTTTGAGATTTTTATAATATTCTTAAAGATGCATATTAAATAATTTCTTCTGGACCATAGACATGATCGAACTTAAAAAATAAAAGCCCTATAAATATTGCCAACCCAACCTTGTCTTCTTGTGTAAAGTGGGATCTTTCCAACCAAGCGCTTAAACATAAATATTAAAATAATAAATGGGACAAACTACAAATCTACTTACAGTTTCATCACTACTGTAGCACCTTTTTGCCAGGGCCAATGCATTCATTCCATAAAGAACAAGAGAAATCTGAGAAGCTTAAGGACTCATATGACACATCATTAAATATTTAATCACCTTTTTAAGTCCTAAGCCTTTATCATATTTCATCCATCTAGAGAGTTCATTCTATACTATAGATTCCAAGGCCCCCTTAGGAGGGGGAAAAAGAAGAGAAAAGAGAGAGAGAAAACCCTCAGAGAGGCAGGGCAAAATTATCTCAAAGATGACTTTCTCTTGGCGCTGTAGTGAACTTGCTTCATCCCATAAACCCACCAATCCACAGTAGGGTCAACCAATTTAAGTCCAATGCTCTCTAGTCTCCAAGAATCAATTTCACAAAAGATGCCACATCTGTTGCTTTGGATTCATGTAGGGTGAAAAATTGATGTTGCTGAGAAAGAAAAGAAAAAAAAGCATGGATTAATATTTGTCACTGATAATACATGAGATAAGCAAATGAACAAGTTTGTTTAATAAATGAGTTATGTATCCCTAACAGGGGGAAGGGAGATCCCTCCTACCCTTTCCAAAATAAGTACACATCGAGGGATGCAAATACCTTAAAGTTACCTTTACTTCCACTCCTCCCACTTTGATATCTCTAGGTTTCCACCACCAAGAATCTATTGCTTTCTTTTTTTAAAAAAAATATTAAATATGCTATACAAATCCCATCTATAGTCAAATACAAAGATTGGCAATGACCATCTATCTAACACTCTGACTTACAACTTGGTCCCCTAAAAAGTCATTTTAGACTGATAGAGCTATAAAATAATTGGAAACTCCATAGATTCAGGTATTTTCATGTCTCAGGAAATGGGTAGTAGAATTAAGACACCAACTCTGCTGATCCATGACTGTGCAAGGAAGCATCCCAGCCCTTGACTTTGGAGGGCTAATCAGGACGGACAAAGTCAAAGCCATTTTCTAAGCCATACCTACAGCCAAGAGTTAGACTTATGTCTCCTCTTGACCAAGAGTTGATCCATCTGGGAAATAAACTACCAACTACAGGTATGTGCCGAGTAAATTCAACTTGGAGATTAAAGATGGGAAAGGGAAGCATGGTCTGTCTGCATGCAGCTCAGACTAAGCAGACTGTAAAAAACAAAATGAAGTCTTGCACTTTGCTGCGGGAAAAGGTGAGGGACAGCAAGAGGCTGTCCTGAATTGTCAGGAACAATTCAGAACACCAACCCATTTTCTCCATGGCAGAACAACAATCCTCCTGAACTGGCTGGCTGTCTTGGGGGGACCGTCCACCTCATATTAGAGATACACTAGGACTCCTCGTAGAGACAGACCCAATCAAACCAACTCCAAGGGGGAATTCCCTCTGGTAGCCAGTGCCTCGTCCCCCACCACCACCCCCACATCCCCAACTGTCTGGTAGTAGTATTTGCCATGGCTGGTCAGGACTAAATGTGAGCACTGAGCATGCAGACATTTGGGTGACTCACTCTTTTTCCCTGACTTGGAGACTTCATTTACAGCCATCATGTTGCCGAGCTGTTGGCTTTCTAATTATAATTCTTTAAGCCTGACAGTAGAGGGCTGGATGAGTCAGCTCTGTGGGGAACTGAATGCCCACCCATGGGAGTTTAGGGAACAATGCAATGGGGAAGGAACAAAGAAAACGCAAAAAAAAAAAAAAAAAAAAAAAAAAAAAAAAAAAAAAAAAGCAGGTTGTCCTGCAAGGACTGTGACTCAGAAAATGGAAAGGAGGTTTCCTGCTTTAGCTGGAGAATACAGGCTGGATACGGGCTCTGAGCCTGACACCAGAATATTCAGTGAGAGTCCAGAGGCAAGGTTCTCATCCTGGCCTCCCTCAACGACCAAGCAGCAGTACCACTTTCCATTCCTAACCCATTTAACACGGCGCACTTACCAAGTGTCTTCACATCATGCTTTTTAGCTTTCCCACATTCTCTTAACATTTGGAGATGTTTAATGTACTTAAAAGCCTTTTTACTATCAAAACAGGACACACCAAACCTCAGATTGTCTTGGTGATCACTTCTAATGCCAGCCAGCCCGCCCCCCTCACCTCTGTCCTGCTGCTATTAGCTCAGTGGCTGTAGCCTGAATGTGTGAATGAATTAAAGAAGCCAGCCTACAGTCTTAAAAACAAATGTTCAGGCATGTTTCAGTTTATTCCCAGGCTTGGAAATGGGTGTGAGAGCCAGAGGTCAGCAAGGTCGTCCATGGACACACCATCAGGAGCAAAGGGGCAAGCTATATCTCCAATAGGTCTCCAGAGCCTAGGCACATCTCAGCTGTCGAGATGATGGTTTCTGGGACTGGGGTTGTGGCTCAGCTGTAGAGCTCATGCCTAGTACGTGTGAGGCACTGGGTTCAATCCTCAGCACCACATATAAATAAATAAAAATAAAAGTATTGTGTCCACCTACAACTAAAAAATTTTTTTTAAAAAAAATTACTATTAAAAAAAAAAAAGATGATGTTTTCTGTGGTCCAAGCATCCTTGTTTACTACTCTAGTACTTTTAAGATATTTGGAGAACATAATGACTCCACGGGACAATCACTTGAATGATCTGGTTACCATTGATGGTGGTTATCATCTAGGAGAGGTTAGGAAAGGGCAGCCCATGACCACCTCTAGCCCACTTCCTGTTTTTTAAATAAAGTTTTATTGGAGTACAACCACACACACCCCTCCCCCCCCATATATTGAATATGGCTGTTTTCAGGTTATAACAGCAGATTTCCAGAGTCATAATGGCAGCTGTAGCTCCCCCAGAGTCTAAAATACTATCTAGTTGGCTAATGCTGACACTTGAAGAACAATTCCTGTAGAGTCATGGCCCCCAGCTGAAGTTTGGGAGAACAAGCAGAGAAGATGATTTTAAAGCACAGATAGCCCTCAATGTGAGTCAGGGAGAAAGTCATTTGGGATTTCCATAAGTGGTCCATGTCTGGGTTAGGCCTTAATGACACTGTCCTTCATCTGGAAAAATGATTCCTTTCTCTCCCACCTCCTCACAAACTCCTAAAAATCTTAAACAATAGCCTCCCAGCACGGGTTTCCCCATACTGAAGTCAGGGAGTCTGGACTCAGATTTTCCATTTAAAAACCTCAATTCCACAGGAAAGCAGGCAATAGTTATGGTCTTAAGAGGCAAGTTCATTTCCAGGACCACAAAGACTAATGCCATAAGGAGAAAGGGGCGGGGGGAGCCCACATGATCTTACAGCATTGATATGTATGCCAAGACATACCACAGTGTTAGAATATACTGGAAAGGTAGAAGTCAACATTCCCTGCCAATGTACACTGAGCCTGACTTTTTTCTAATGTGTTCTAATGAACTTTCTTATAATAGGTTCTCTGGAAGAAAAAAAAAATGTCCTACATTTTAAAGAGAATTATATTGAAAGTTCTTCTTTTATCCGAAATTAGTTATAAAACAAGGAGGTTTTAAAATAGGATTACAGATTCCATAAGATCCTACAGGAATCGTTCTACATTTATTGAACTTTGTGTGAAATTAATTTTAAAAGGGCTTAGGTGTCACACTATCACAAAAGAGTAACCAGGACTGGAAAGGTCTCTGGCTGTTAGAAACATAGTCAGGGAGGAAATATTTAACCCAAGCATATAGAATGCTGTCTTCTCCTCTTCTCTTCTTCCTCAATTGCGGGTCTCAGTTAAGACAGCTATAGAGTGTCAAGCACAGGGCACTGTCCTTTAAAGGGGACCGTGGATGCCCAAGTTCATCCATTAGGAAAATGGTCCAGACTTAAACCAAAGCCTATCCACAAGAATTGAAAATCCACGTGGGTGGCCCTGTTGAGCCCACAGCCTCTCAACCAGAGTCCCGTAGCACCTTCTGACTTGACATTTCCAAGTCAGGAAATATCTCAGCCCCCTCACCACAACACTTGGTAAGAGATGCCAGGAATGTCCCCATTCTGTGATGTCCCTGGGCTGGCTTTGACAGGTGTGGGTGGGACAGGATGGGAGGAAGCATCCCATGCCTGCCACATCACCGTGCTCCGGTAAAAAGGGAAGTCAGCATGTGCTCTTCTCTTTATTGAAATTGCACGTGAACCTAACTCTTCCTTCCCCTGCTTCAGGTGAAGTCTAGGGAGGAGTTAACACCAATTCATACATAGTCTGAATTGTGTGATATTCCCTTCACCTAATGTGTTCCTCCCACATTCAAAAGACACTTAGAGCATTGCCAAGTTTAGGTCCTTGCCATCTGTACCAAAGACCCTCTGGTAATACCTAGAGTGGCAGCTACCACCAGGGAAGAGAAACAATTCTTGTGGGAGGCCATCCTCGCACGTGATTTGAGTTACCTCCCTGGCTGGGCGAGAGGCGCTTAGGCACAGCTGTGTCAGAGCTTTCCCCACCCTTCTCCAGGTCCGAGGGCTTGTCTGTGCAGAGGTGTGTCTGGCCACTGCCCCGAAGACCCTATCATCGCCCCTGGCCTTGGGAAGCTGCCCCCCTTAACCTTCATTGGATGGGATTTTCCCCGGAATTTTTTGTTCCCCCAAAGAAGTCCACTCCCTGGCTTGTTCTCTTTCTCTCACTAGCCTCTTCAGTAAACCTCAATACCACATGACGTGGCTGGAGGCTGGAGCTAGGAGGAGCCGTCCTAGAGCTGGTTTAAAGGTAATTAGAATCTTGTCTCTTTAATTCAAAACTCCTAGTGTTTTGCTCAGGGTTCCAACCTTCTTTCATGAAGCCAGCGCGGGTTGCAGGCTAGAAATTCTAAACAAGGCTGAGCTTTGAATTCCATCCCTCTTTTCACTATAGAGCAAATGACAAATTGTGAATGCCAGATTATAGAAACCAGTTCATAATACTGTCTCCTACTCCTTTTCACCAAAATGAAAAACAGGAGGAGGAAAAAAAAAAGTGATTCTTTCCTCTCCAGCCACCCACCCAAAAGAACTTCACCTAATAGATATATTATCAAAATTTGAGTAGGCACATAGCATCTCTTTCTCTCATTATTGAAATCTCTGAAGGCCATGCTTTCCTTCATTTTATATAGTACTTTGTGACCACGGGTAGGTTTTAAATTTGAAAATATAAATTTCATAGACACCCTTGGTTTATATCATTACAGGTTAATCAACTAGGGAAAAGGCTTTTATTATGTTTTTAAAGGACATAGGATGAATGAAAGGTTCTTCACTCTTTTTCTTGAGTTCCAATTCCTGTCATGAGTGTCCCTATGAATCAATCATCTCTCTTCCAATGTGGTTATCTAACCATAATTTAGGTTGCTGTAACTTTGGGCATATTTACAGGGCTGACACTCACCATAAGCTCTGGATACGTAGGCCGCTCTTTGGAATTCTTCTTCAAGCTTAAAGGGAAAAAAGAAATTAATTACATTAAAATATAGAAACTATTTATCACTGCACTAGGACTCTAGAAACAAACCAGCTTAAAAAATGTATTGAAACTATGAACCTCCTATGTTGATGGTTCTGTTACAAAGATAAATTGTGCTTTTAAATCACCCTTAATAAGACAAGTGTGTGTGTGTGTGTGTGTGTGTGTGTGTGTGTTTGTGTGTGTGTGTGTGTTTATTTTTTTGACACTTTACCAGTGACAATGAGACTAACCCTTCTGAGCTGCAGTCATTCTATTTCAAAATGAATAGCTATTTTCCTTCAAGGAAGCTTTTAATCCCACCTCCCCTGGCAAAGAATTCGGCAAGTGTTTCCTATGATGCATCTGTTATCCCCTCACAGTCTTCAATGAAACTTGGTTCTTGCAGCTTCCCGTTCCCTTGAGTTTATAATTTGCTTCAATATATTCCTAGCCAACCCTGCCTCAGAGAGAAGAAGTAAACCCATAAAGGCTCTAGGCTAAAACTACTTGCTTATGCATCTTAGCTGATAAAAAGGAAAACATACTCCGTGACTTAGCAATTCTTTTCAGAAATACTTCGTGGTCGTGCGCTACTGTGAATGCTGTGAAGTGCATTTTGATCTGTTGAGCTTTCAGAGACATCGAATAACCCTGGATACCAGAGGCCACAGTGATAAAATCACAGGATGAAGAGAATAACCCATCACTCCTATCTTCAACCCACCCCATCCTCTACCAACCCCTAGCCTTAAAATGGAAAGAAAAGAAAAAGGAAGAAGAGAAATGGCGTATTTGGAGCTGGAATTGCAGGTTACAGAATGGAGAGAATCATGATTTTGAAAACAATGTTTTGCAAGGCCACCTACACCCTCCTTCACCCCCTGGGCCACACAATCATACATGAATGGAAAGGAATTGTGCCTGGAGTGAAAGGAACAGAAATGTGACTGATCATAAGGATGCTAGGGTTTGCGCTAATGTGTCATCTTTGAGCCAATGAGACCTGGTGTGTGTGACATGGGCTCTGCTCTGATCCAGCCACACAAACTCATCCTAATGAAGTCATTGAGATGCTCTGAGAAACCGCAGGGTTTCAAAAAAAAATGAAATGAAAAAAGATAAAGGAGAGGGGGTGGGGTAGGGAAGCTTTTGAACCAAAGCAACTGAAAAGCAGCCTACCAGTTTATTCCAGGCAGTGCTGTGGGTAGAAGCCAGGGGACCTGAGACAGGGTACAGGTAGATGTGAGGAGAGAAGTTTCAATCTGGAACTGAGGGCAGACCTAGGACCTAGTGACCTCAGTGACCAGACAACCTATGAGAGAAAGTTTCATCTCAACTGAGGATAAAAACAAGAGTGCATTAGATAGAATTACCAATTGTCACAGTCGGACCGATAATGGGAATGTGTACCTGAGTGAAATGAATGAGCCTTGGAACTCCCATTGATGGCTTTGCCTGCATCTGCATCCTGAGAGTCAGTACTAATGGTTCCCAAAGGAAGGTGATTTTGCCCTCCAAAGGACATTTGGCAACATCTGGAGGCATTTTGGGTTGCACAGCTAGGTGCAGAGGGTCACTGGCATCTACTAGGTAAAGGCCAGGGATGTTGTTAAGCATGATATAATGCCCAGAGCAGTCCCCCACTACTGAATGTCTAAAATGTCACAGTATAGGTGAAACTGGATTTTAGGTCCTAGGGTATCTCCCTGGCTGCTACTGCTCATCTCCTCTTAGGTGAATTTACCCGGAAGGATCTTCTCCATCTGATTCATCTGTCACTCACTGCCACCTCCTGCCTTCTACCCTTCTCTACCTGCTACTCTCAGAAGCAAAAGTTTTCCTAAGTTCAAGAGCTAGTTTACCCAGAAAGAAACCCAGCAGAAGCAATGTGGTCCCAGGGTATTGCTCACTTGCATATAGACCCCAGTTAAAAATTTTTTTTTAAAAAAGTCTAATGTGTACAAGTCCTAAATTTCTAGCTGTTCATCAAAGCAAATAAAAACCCAGAAATTCTTCTCTATAGGCTGAACAATTTAACTTGCTAAATCGATAACAAGAAGCACACACAATATCAAACCCACATCCAGTATTCAAGGGGTTGATTCTGGAATCTCGCTGGAGACCCTAACTCTGCACTGAATCTGAGACACTGTCACTGAGCACCTCTGTCCACCTTTCCACGAGTGGTTTTCATGGTCAGGAACAGAACCAAGGGAATGACCAGCAAAGAGAAAGAGCCTGTGTCTCAAATGTCAAAACAAGGGCCTCTTTTATCAACTACAGATCTCCATGGGTCTGCTGATTTTTGGCCTCATATTTGGTAGATTATGAAATGACCCTTTCCTTCCCAACAGGTAAGAGGGATTGAAGGCTTCTCGTTTTTTAAGTAGAAGTGATTTTGATTCTAGATGTCTTATCTTCACTTTCAGAGCAGGTGAGGAAAATGTCCCCAGAAAAGTTTCTTCTTTGAAAATCTTCATTATTAAAAAAAAAAAAAAAGTAGCAAAAGACCCAAGTTGATCCATCATAAAGTGTTTAAGATTTCTGAAACCTCCGAGCCTGCTGGCCAATAGGTGACATTTTGGCTTATGGCCCTTGATTGCGAAGGTCAAAGTTCACCCCAAGCTCCACAACAGAGTACTCAAGGAAAACACTTACACAGCAGAGCAGTGCTGTTTACTGAATTCCTGTATCTGGTGCAACCCATTCTGAGTTTCTCCCCATCTTTTAAATCGAGAACACTTCAAAACATGCCCTAAGAATAGCCAAATGCCCAGGATAAGGTTAGGTAGGGGAAAAAAGCAAATTTTCCATGTTTAATAGGAAGTGCTTGAAATTCAGTATAAAATAACAACTGCAGAGTTCAAAGCTACACCAATTTCTTCTTGGATGAAAGTCAGACTTTTGAATTTTCAAGTGGCTTGTCATTTTCAAGCATACAATTAGCTAACTGCCCTAATTCCTCTTCCAAATGCCACAACACACGCTTCTGACCGTGGCTGACACTAAAAACCAGCTTCGTGCTGTCTTGAGAAATGCTAGCTTGAAGATTGTGCTGACCAGAGGATTTCTGCCTATTTGAATTCCCACCGATTGTTTCCAAGAAGGGCTATTTGGTGCATCCACAGAATAAAAACACACTGTGCCTCTCAAGCCATCCATTTGTCAAAAGCTAAATAAATATCTGCTGCCTCTTTCTGCTGTCCTTTCTGAACAAGTCGGAGACTATATTTGATTGTCTCTGTTTCGTACTAGTTACTCTGAGTTGGAAAGTGCTACAGTTGATTTTCAGAGACTTCCTTCTATGAACCTGTAGGAAGAGCTTGTGGTGGAAAGTAAAAACCTGCTGAGATGCCTTTTTTTTAAACTATATAAACTCATTTGTGAACCTTTCTGTGGATTGGACTGTAAAGCTTTTCTATTAGACTTTATTATGAATCCCCCAAACAAGGTCTATCTGGTCAGCACTGTCTACCTTAGAAACTTTTAAAATACTCTACAGTAAAACCAAGTGTGAGAAAAAGGATGGAAAGTCTCATTCAGTAGTCCAATTTCCAAATAAGTACAAAAAGGAAGGGTCTATAAGGAATCATTGCTTCTCTTCAAGTTCATAAGCAACGATGCCTTCACTTTCCTTTCGTTCTACAAGATGTTTCTCTGAAGTTATTGCAGTAGCATTATAGCACCTGGACCTCTGGGCTCCAGAGACACCTGTGGATGCCACTTCACCCCATGCACCATGATTAGCTGTTATCTGACAAGCATCATTCGGTACTGATGGGTGGAGGTCACAGGTTGGGGTCCCGGTCCAAGTTGAGTCCCTGGATGCCACACTGGGATGCCTTCAAATGCTTGGGTGAAATGCAAGCCACCAAAGGTCATCAATGCTCTGACAGATCCCTTAGGCTCTGAGAAACATGCCCTTTTTGTACCCTTATCCCAAATAAGGATGAAGAAATAAATACAGAGAGATATATTTATCTTGAAATTTGAGATTCAAAATGTTACTTCCCAAATCTGGAGTTCCCTTATCACTCACAGGACCAAAGCCTGATTATGTTGTAAAAGTATAATATGGCAGTCACTCAGAAAAAGGGTCATTAATAAAGATTACAACTTTATAAAGAGGAAAGTGGAAGATGAGGCAATAAAGGAAAAGGTGCTCGGGGGCTGTGTTCTGTATTTTACAGAACACCTGTAAAATATTCCTTTGTTTGATATTTAATTGCAAGTGACCCAATCTACGTTTTCTAAAAATGTCAGTTATAAATTCAGAGGGAAACAAAAAGCAATAGGTGTTCTTCAGAAACCTCTTTGTTCTTTCCAATCTGCTCCAGACCAACTTTAAAACTGTCAATAGCAAAACAGGTGCAATAGCGAGGCTGTTACTGAATGAGGCATGGACCCGGATGTTACTATACATAAAAAATAAAATTGCTTCCATAAATACCCAAGCCAGTGATAAGATCTAGGGGGGAAAATCCATGCAATTTTCAACTCAGAGGCCTTAAAAAGTTTGATGTACATCTTGAGGAGGTATCAAAGAAAATATCTTAATGCTTGAGGGCGGGCAAAAAAAAAATAATTATTGACAAATAGGAGAAGGTACACTCTCCTAAAGTCCAAGTGAGGATAAGTAAGCATGCTCCTAAAATTCATAATTAATGCTCCTCTGCTATTTTGCAATTCCCCGCATCAACAAATATGACCTATTATTTTACAAAATTAATATTCCAAAGTATCAGCTTCTCCCAGAGATATAGTACTGATGCTTTGAAAAATTAAAAAAAAAAAATCTGTCCTTTGATGACTATAAACTGAAGTGATTTGAATTTTGTTTCTATTATTATTACTACTTTAATAAGCCCCATAAGCAAGACAAGCTGACTTCCTGAATGTAAATGAAGTGACACAGCATTAACCAAAGTAAAATTTCCAGGTAAGTAGGAACTTGTCTACCACTCGAAACATTTGAATGAATAAACTATGGTAACTGGAACTAAAATTGAGAGGAAAAAGAGAAAGATAGAAAATAAAAATGACTGGATTAACAAGACATATTAAAAAAAAAGAGAGAAAGATAGGGAGATCTCAGATGGACAACATACGGGCATCGTAGCAGGAGCATAGACACAGTGCAGTCACTATAGAAAGAGCAACAGGACAGCATCAGGAGTTTCTGCATGTGTGTGCACACACTGACGTTAGAAAACATGCCACTCTCAATGTATTCATTTTTAAACACTGTAAGAAGCTTTAATGATCTCATTCTTATTTCTTTGGAGGATGTTTTAAGTTTGAGAAAAAAGTATTTTGATACAGAAAAATCAATTAATTGAATGATTTTTTTTAATAAACTACAGGCCGGCATGGTGGGGTGCAGTTCTAATCCAAGCAACTCAGGAAGCTAAGGCAGGAGGATCGCAGGTGCCAAGCCAGCCTCAGCAAAAATAAAAAATTAATTAAAAGGGTTGGAGTTGTAGTTCAGTGGTAGAGCACCCCTGGGTTCAATCCCCATCCCTGGGGAAAAAAAAATTACAGAGAGGTGTAATTCTGAACGAGAAGCAATTGATAGCAGGTCCATAAATCTTTCGTATAAACCCAGGATTCTCAGCAGGTATATTCGAAGTCCATTAGGATGACTTACGAACATTGAAAAGTACTGAAATCGGTCCTTCCCCAGACCAATTAAATTGGAATCTGTGATGGTGAGGCTTTGGGGACAGTGCTTTGAATGTTTGCTAGGGATGTATAAATGAGAAGCCAGAGTTGAGAACCACTGGACTGAATGGGTGATTCACAGTGGAAAACTCTCTTTCCCAAACTTTTCACACCAGCCTCATCCTTCTTACCAAAGTTTCCCAAAGTATCCAGAATCCTGGGCCAAGGGGGATGGGTGGGAGAAGAGGAACAGGAAGACAAGCTTGAAGAAAGTTCCCTAGATGAGAACCTTCCCCATCGCCACTCCTCCTAGGAACTACTGGGCTCAGTATTGAAGATGACTCACCCTTTTCCTATGTGACATTTAAACATTTGAGGATAAGGCAAAAAGAAAACAACAACAACAAAAAAATCAAGTTCTTTGAATCCAGAAGGCAAAATCATGACCCCCATTTCAACTGGCAGATATATCCAGCATGTTCACGCGAGGAAGGCAGACAGGGGACAGACCTCAAGAGCCCAGAGAATGTTTATTTTAGAGACACCCAACGTTGTCTCTTATCCAAGAGTTCCAGCCCCTCTCTGGCCATTCAGCCCAAATCAAAACCAAACCAAACCACCGTGGGCCAGCCTCATAAATCATTAGGGAAAACCCCCCGGGGTGAGAGTGGCCTGGGACCAGAAGAAGTCCAACAGGCCTTAGTTTCACAAGCGACAAGAGCCTTTCTCGTGTCATCGTGTTTCCCAATAAAAGCTGTATTCACAACGCTCCTTCCAAAGAGCAAGAAGGCCGAGGGATAATGCTGTGAGGAAGAGGTCGCTTCGACTTCCCTGTGCCCTTCGGAATCTACAGAGCTCCAGGCCCCTCCATGGCAGGGAGTGGTCAGAACCTGCTCCTCACCAGGAGGCACGGCTGCCACGGCCACCAGCTCTGACTCTCTCCTTCCTCCCAGTTCTCGGCCGCTTTCTCAGGATGCCCAGATAAACTAACTTGGTTCTGTTATGTGCTTGACCTTGGAAGTCCTCTGTGCAGGGGTCATTATCACGTGACCTTGGGCATTCTGGCTAGACCGCAGATAGGAATCACTGGATTGTCTGGAGAATACCATCCCCCTTCTTACTTTCCTTGATGGCACCGGCAATTTCCATGGAAAACTAAACTTGACCACCTTAATGTGGTTCTTTCCCTCTTTCTAAGACAACTTTCTTTGAATCCAGCTTTCTTTGGGTTCTATTCCCAGATCCCCCAACATCGTCTGCTGCGCCCTCCTGGGTGAGTACTTCTGCAGTGAGCAAGCATTCTGTAGAAGCCAAGATTCTGCACACTTCTAGGTAGCTCAGCAACACCCTTGAACCACCACTGTCTCTTCCAAGGAGATCTCTGCCTCTGTCCCCCATCCCTGGGCTCCCAGGAATTCTCACCACGTTTCTCTTTGTGCTCTGAACAACATCAAATTGCTCACAGCTTCCATAAGGGAGTTTCTTGCTTGTGGACATCGTGTGTGATATTCCTTCTCTTTAGAATCCCTTCCCTCCCCTACTCCGCCTTCTACTTGGAGAATACCTCCCAGGGGCTCAGTTCAGGATTCATCTCCTCCAGAAAACTCTGTCCTGATGCCTTCCCTCTGACTTCTCCGAATACCCTAAGCATCTCTCCACCCCTGGACCTGCCCTACTGTGATACTGCCCTACAACAGTTGACTCATGAGACTCCCCTACTTGACTTGGTGGAGCTCAGGGAGGGCCAGGATTGTGATGTTGGCATCTTATTCTCAAGCATGGAGGGCAGACTCCGTAGATGCTTCCAGAATGAATGTATGCAGAATGGACCAATCCCCGTGGAGGGAAGTCATGAGAACGCACCACCGTCCTCAGCCCTGGCAGCGGGGAGACGGGGCTGTCTTACCACTGTGAGGTAAAGTCAACAAACTGTGAGGAGAACTTGTCTGCGGGCAGCTGTGGCGACGGCTCCTCTACCACCTGTTTGAGCTGCTGAAATGGGGTCCCCCAGGAATCGTAGGGAAACCGGAGGATGGCCAGTTCAATCTGCAAGGGAGAGGAAGCCGTGTCAATAGAGATGCCTCCGGGAATCAGCCATGTTCCTCTCCAGGAGAGTGAGAGGGAAACACAAAGGTGAAGTTCATGTATAATTTGGGGATAAAAACAAATTAGTAAGCTGTTTTTTGGCAATCCCCTCCCACCACCATATTCCTAGAGCTAGAGGTTTTTAAATATTATCTGACTAGAGACAGTCACTGAAACCTACCTAAAACTGGTCCTTCAGCAAAACCCACTGGGCTACTTTATAACAATTATAAGCCACAATATTAAACTTTAGGACTGTTGTGGTTTAGATATGAGCTACCCCCTCAAAGGTCATGTGTTAGACAAGGCAAGAGCATTCAGAGGTGACAGGGTTAGATTATGAAAGTTGTGACCTAAGCAACGGATTCTTCCACTGACATGGATTCACTGGGTGGTAACTGTGGGCAGGTGCGGTGTAGCTGTAGGAGGTGGGTCACTGGGTTTATTCTTTGTCCCTGGCAAGCAGAGCTTTCTCTCTGCTGCCTGATTGCCATGTCCCGAGCTACCTTCCTCCTCCATACCCTGTCTCCATGATGTTCTGCCTCATATTTGGGCTCACAGGTATGGGACGGGCCTGTGGACTGAGATCTCTGCAACTGTGAGCCACAAATAATCTTTTCCTCCCGTAGGTTGTTGTTCTTGTCAGGTCTTTGGTCACAGCAACCAAAAAAGCTGACGAAAACAAGGATTTTCTAGAGCAGAACTGTAACTCTGCTGCCACCTGCAGGTCCCTTGGCAAAATGAGAGAAAAAAAAAAAAAGTAACCCAGGACCCAGTAAGTGATCTTTTTTTGGACTTGGGTAAAAGCCACTTTGCTGTTACAGGATCACATGGTTTCTGGGCAGGGACGTAAAATAACTTACAGGATTTAATCAGCTGCTGTGCCTGGAAAGGAGCCAGGACCACAGTGGATAATTCCAGGCCTCGGTGATAACACTGAAAATTTATGATCACCAGTTACTAATGTGACACTGATCACGTAACTGCAGGGCTGTGCCTGAGCACATTTTACTGTTTGTTAACATGTCTTTAGGACACACCTGACCTCAACAGCCAAGACTCCTACAGCCCGTGACCTGGGAAACAGCCCAAGCAGGGCCCACACACATCAGCACTCTGTGTATCCTAAGCATCTTGCTTTGACTAGAATCATTTGACTGAAGGTACCAGGACTCTAGTCAGGCCCTCTTGCTTTACAGATGAGGACAGAAAGACAGTTCATGGGACTACCAGTTACTCAAAGGCATACAACTAGGAAGAGGCAGAACAAAGAGAAAAATCATTTTGCCCAAACCCAGTTAAGTATTCCCAGTACACCAAACTGCAAATAATTGTCACTCGAAAACCACCTGCCACATCAGTCAAAAAAGGATGCTCAAGAACATCATGCAGGGCTTTTGCTTCTCAGTCCCAAAGCGCACCCCATTCCTGTGGCAGGCTCAGAACCTCCACAGCCCAGGACAATTGTCATACGCTACCATGGTGATGCCCAGACTCCAAATGTCAGACTTCACGCTGTATCCCTTCTGGTTGAGCTCTGGGTTTATTCTTTCAGGCTGCAAAGAAGACAGACAACTGAGAAACTGGAAAGACCTTGGAGACAACATTCACAGCTCAACTAAGACTCAGAGTAGGGATGGTCGAAGCTGCCAAGTGAGTTGCTTTAAGCTTTAACATGACTCCCAGGCCCCAAAGACTCGGTCACCACAGCGAATAGCCATGTCTCCGTGGTGGAGTTTCCCTTCTTCTGCTAGTCCTTTCTTTGAGACCGTCCTGGATCAAAGTACCTTCACAACAAATTTTAATTTTGCCTTAAGAAACGGGGCATGCATTATCAAGCTACTCTGCCCATCTAAAATTATCCTTGTTAAAAATGCCAACCGTCTAGAACCGATTAAAAAAGAATCCACAAGAGTCACTAGGCTGCGACTGTCCAGTGCTAGTAGACCCTGGCAACCTTTAGCTGAACACGGACAGGGAGCTTTTCAATTCCAAACACAATATCATAAATGGAGCCCCAATGTCTCTGCTAATGGCGATGAATCTTCAGAGCTGTGAGGTTCTCTCACGACTAACCCAGCTGTGTGGGCATCACTTAAGTTCTACTTACTAATCTGTCCTCAGCCAACAAGGAGACACTCACCTGCAACTCAGGGTAGGAAACCGTGCAGGCTGTGTGTATTCCTTACGTGTGTTTACCTGATTTTTAAAAGGAATATATATGCTACGGTCTGAATGTTTCTGTACCTGCCCCTGTAAAACCCACACATTGAAACCTAATCACCTGTGAGACACAAATAATTGGTGATGAGGTCTTCAGGGGGCAGACTCCATGAAAGGAGTTAGTACTCTTATTCAAAAAGCCCCGGAGAGATCCCTTACCCCTTCCACCAGGTGAGGACTCAGCCAGAAAGTGCCATTTATGAATCAGAAAAGCAAGCCCTCACCAGAGACCGCATCTGCCAGCACCCTGATTTTGGACTTAGTGCCCTAAACTCTGAGAACTTGTCTCTGATGTTATCAATATTATCTAGTTGGTGGCATTTTGCTATTGGAGCCCACAAGAACAAAGACATTCTATGAAGCAAGTGACTAAGGAGTTCCGAGAGGAAATATTTAAGAAAACAAAACGATGCAGACTACTTCTCGAGTCTCGGGCACATTTCAACCTACCCCTGCAGCCATCCATTTCCCACTCCCCCAGCCTGATTTTGCAGGCTGTTCAGTTCTCCGATGCCACCCCTGCCGCCAGACTTACGGCCATGTATGGCTTGCAACCGGCGTCAATTGTTTTAGCAACAGAGTCCACCAGGTAGCCGCTGATTCCGAAGTCACACATCTTCACTTGGCCCAGGGCATTAATCAGCACGTTAGAGGGCTTGACGTCTGAAAGCAAAGAGTAACCGGCACACCATCATTCCAGCCTGCTCGGAAGATCTTCGTCTCTGCCACCAGAGGGCCTGAGATCCCCGTTAGTCCTTCACCTTCCGTTGTTCCCTGAGTTGCCCAACTCAAAAACAAATGTCACCCCTGACTCACGGCTACATGCTGCTTGTGGCTTTCAACGTGATTCTTATTCTGCATGTTTTGTCTGTGTCCTGTAGGTTTGTAAAACCCCAGGTGGAGAGAACTGTTTTCCTCTATTTATTTATCATCTTCATTTCCAGTCACATTGGCAAACACTTTAAAAATTATTACTTTGTCTTCATTGTCTGATGTTCGGGGGGATAGTAGACAATAGGACAGACAGCAGAATACATCAGACACTAGAAAGGCAATATGTCAATCAATGGAAGGGTAACTGATGTGATACAGCAATCTGTATACGGGGTAAAAGGGGGAGTTCATAATCCACTTGAATCAAACCGTGTAATATGATGTATTAAGAACTATGTAATGTTATGAACGACCAATAAAAAAAAAAAAAGAAAGAAACAGAATTAAAAAAAAAAAAAAAAAATTATTACTGAGCCAGGCGCCGTGGCACACACCTCTCATCCCAGCAGCTCAGCAGCCTGAGGCTGGAGGATCACAAGTTCAAAGCCAGTCTCAGCAACAGGGAGGCACTAAGCAACTCAGTGAGACCCTATCTCTGAATAAAACACAAAAAAGGGCTGGGGATGGGGCTCAGTGGTTAAACACCCCTGGGTTCAATTTCCCAGGACAAAGAAAAGTAAAAATAAAAATAAAAAAAAAATAAACCCAGGCACATCAGAGCGCAGGGCAGGTCACAGAAGGGGCATTCCTAAACAGATTTAAATGGAACCCACCCACTCACATACCCCAGCAGATGAGCACTGCTGTCTCTGGGTAATGAAATTAGCAATTAGCTCCTTTTTCCCTTTGTGACATTGTTCACAGAGGACATAGAATAAGAAGGAAAAAAAGTCATTCAAAAAGCTCTAAAAATTATCCTATATCATTTTTTCTCTTAAACTGGCTGACAACACAAATTTCATTTTGTTATTTTTTTAAACCTTTCTATCCTCGAATAAGAATTAAATATCTCATAATTTGGAAGTAAGCTGTTAAAAATCAATTTCACATTCCTGAGAAATCCACATTGTTTTTCCTATCTATACTCCATCCCAATTTCTTCTTCTGGTCTTCCAACCTCCCATTTTTTTTTCAATTTTTAATACTACCAATTTAGTAATAATAATAGGCACATTGTCCTTTCCAGGCACATGGCTTAAGAATGATCCAAACCACAAAGCCCTATTCGCTATCAATACTTTCCATTAACTTTCTCAAAGACGTGACTTAGCTGACCTCTTCCAAGAAGTTTTTCCTCACCATGGACTCCCAGTAATAATCAATGACTCATTTTACACTCTGCAGATCTACTTCCATATTTGGTATTTTTCTATTTCTAAGACAATTTCCTTTTCCAAAACTCTTTTATTTGTGTATAGATATTCTAATTTCTTATTGATAATTTTGTGACAAAAAATATATTTTCAGAGATACGTTTCAGGGCATTGATTATAGTGTTGTCTTTAAATAATGCTTTCAATATGATTATAAGAGCTAAATGGATAGATGAATGGATGGATAAAGGTAAATGAGTGGATATATTGTGGGTGCATGAATGAATGAAGAGATAATAAGCCAAGAAAAAGGAAGAGAAGAATGGAGAAAAGAAAAACCAGATCATTTTCTCCTGCCTCCTGCAGACGGAAGGGGCTCAGATTTATTCCAGAGGTTTCCTCACTTCGATGTGCTCAAGAATCCCCTGGGGATCTTGTTGAAATGTAGAATGTCATTCATTTGTCCATTATGCTTTGGGAACAAGCTTCTGCATGATGGTGAGTACAAGATGAATTTTTATCATCTCTGAAATTCCCCACGATCCCTTAGCTTGGTAACAGGTATTTTATATTCAATTTAGTTGTAATATAAAGCCCAGGTCTTCTTATCCCCTCAACCAAGATTAAATATATATATATATATGTATATATACTGTTGTAGTTTGGACCTGAAGCGTCCCCTGAGTGATGAAGGCTATGTTCAGTTTGGCACTACTGTGAAGTGGTAGAAACTTTAAGAAATGGGGTCTCATGGGAAGTTTTAGGTCTTTGGGAGTGTGCTCTCAAAGGGGACATGAGACCTCGGTCTCTTCCTCCCTTTCATTCCCAGACACAGTGTGAATGGGCTTCCTCTGCCACACATTCTCACCATGATATGTGGCTGCACTATAAGCCAAAAAGTAATGGGGCCAATTGACCATGGACTAAACCCTCCAAAACTGTGCACTAAAATAAACCTTTCCTATCTATAAGTTGATTATGATCAGGTGTTTTGTTACAGTCACAAAAAAGCTAACTGTTATGCAATTCCCAAACAATTACCTGGCTCAATTCCACTGCCATCTTTACAGGGGAGGGGAAAGTGAAGAGGAAGACTGCAAGCCAAAGAAATGAACTTATTAAAAGGAATAGCTAAGGAAGCTGTGTGGATGCTTACCTCGATGAATGACAGAGAGTTTACTGTGTAAATGTTCTAAAGCTTTTACAATCTGTAAGAGAAACACAAAGTAGAACTATTGACCCCATCACTGGAAAGGAACTGAATTCAGGTTTATTATCCCTGCCTAAAGGTCACAGGGTAAGGTATCTTCCCAAATAGTGGTGGTTCTACCCAAGATGTGTAGGAACAGCAAGTTACACAAACTGGGCTCCACTCACCAGAGAGGGCTAACATTAGAGATGTCTCACTCATCTCTTTTTTCTGTTTGGCCTCAAGCATTTTCTTTTTTCTCTACCCTCATGAATCTCAGTAGCCATTAAGGTAACAAACAGTCTCTTCTATCTTTTTCTGCTGCTTCTTTTTATGAATATGAGTTTTAAGAAAACATTTAAAAATCTACAAATGAAAACTGAAAATAAAAAATAGATATCAGAATATAGAGCTGGGTGGAATGCAGTCATAACAGATGGCTGCCCTGATCAGAGTATTGAGTGTAGAATTTGCTAAACCAAATCAGTGGTAACATCTTGGACGCAGGGCTCAGGATGGAAAGCACTTAATTACCCACCCACCCATGGAGGCACGCATCCAGCAGACACGTGTGGGATGGTCATGATGGTAAAGGAACTGGTTCCTCATACAGGGGACCCAAAGACCCTTGAAGCCTAGACTTTGTATGTTCTCCTTGCAATAAGGTTCAGGATGTACTCACAGAAACCGCTATCTTGCCTAAGATGTCCTCTGGAATTGTTTGGCCTTTATCGATCACTTGTTTGTAGAACTTATCTAGCGACGTGTCCATGAGCTCCATGCAGATCCACACATCACCCTGGAGATCAGTCCATCCAGGGAAGGTCAAGGAGGGTGGAAAAGGGGGAGAGAAGAAATGGTCAACACCTTGTCCTGAAGAGGAAAAGGTACAGTTCCCCTTCAAGATCTCAAAGGGATTTGTAAATGAGCAAGATCAGCTCCAAAAAGCAACACAGGCAGCCTGGGCACGAGAGCCAGGGGAGAAAACGTAAGTCGTTATCTTTCTTGGACTTTGAATCCAAGGATCACCTACCTCCCGGAAGAGGGCTCCGTAAAAGGTGACGGTGAATGGACAGTCCACCGTCCTCATGGAAACGTCCAGGTCCATCAGTAGCCTTTTCTGCTCCTGGCTGTTTACCGTGGCCCGGATCCGCTAGATGGGAAGGCATGGAAAACTTAGGGTGACTTCTCTGAGCTGAGTCAGTCAGGCAGGCAGGGAGCTGAGGAGCCCATTCCTGAAATCAGCTGAAACCACTGCTAGCACATATCCACCCTGAGTGACCGGCCATTTATAATCCATAAGAAGTAAGGAAGAGGGCTGGGGCTGGGGCTCAAGCGGTAGCGCGCTCGCCTGGCATGCGTGCGGCCTGGGTTCGATCCTCAGTACCACATACCAACAAAGATGTTGTGTCCGCTGAGAACTAAAAAATAAATATTAAAATTCTCTCTCTCTCTCTCTCTCTCTCTCTCTTTAAAAAAAAAAAAGTAAGGAAGATTGTTCATCATTTGATTTCTTAAACAAAAGAGGCAAACTAACTGAATATTTCAGAGAATAGGAAGATGTTTAAAACTGTATTTCTAAGGTATAAAAGTAATCTGATTTACAGGACTATATCAGGTTAGTGTGAAGGTACTTTACTGCTTATG
This sequence comes from Urocitellus parryii, assembly GCF_045843805.1. Taxonomy (NCBI): domain Eukaryota; kingdom Metazoa; phylum Chordata; class Mammalia; order Rodentia; family Sciuridae; genus Urocitellus; species Urocitellus parryii. The sequence goes on along the minus strand of NC_135537.1, from coordinate 173,537,361 downwards.
TGTGATCCTCAGGGGTAAAAAGCCAAAAGCCCCTCTTTGGGAACATGAAGGAGTACAGTAGCTATAGTTAGCCCTCCATATCCCTGGGGGATTGGTTCCAGGACCAGCTGCCCTTGTATTACCAAGCCCGAGGAGGCCCAAGTCTCTAACATAAAACAATGTGGCATTTGTATATGATCTCTACATATCATCTCATACACCTTAAATCATTCCTAGATTGCCTTTAACATTTCATACAAAATAAATGTATGTAAACAATTGTTACATTGTATTGTTTAAGGAATAAGGATGAGGGAAAAGCCTGTACATCTTCAGTGCAATTTTTTTCAAATGTTTTTGATCCATAATTAATTGAATCCAGAGGTGTGGTACCCACACACAGGGAGAACCAACTGTATTTGGAATCAAGTGCAACTGTCAGAGAACTACAAGAAGAGGAGGAATCAAACAGAAACAGAGAAACCACTTAACCCAACCCGGTGCTTCTGAAAGAAGGCAAACCTGTCACACCCCCAAATATTGCCTTCCAGAAAGGTGACTGTGTCTTTAACTGACAGCAGAGTTACCGTAACACTAGGTCTTCATGAGGTGGCCTCCATTCTCTAACAGGAAAGAGCTCCATGTCTCTTGCCATTCCCGATAAGGGCCCGGTTACTAACTATGCAGAAAAGGCAACTCCTTAAGAAGGCCAGAATCTTTCCAGAAACCTCAACTGATCCAGATTGCAGTCCATAGCTCAACAGTGATGCAAATTTACTCTAGATGTATTTACCCTCCTTTTTTCAACAAACAGATGTTTTCTCTCTCAAATACAGTTTCTTGATGTTCAGGGACAATTCTTTAACTCAAAACAGTATAAAAGAGATTCATGCATCATAGCAACCAAGCGCATTGTGTAACTTGCTTTGGATGCTGACGGGAAAAACCAACAGAACAACAACAGCACTTCGAGATAATCAAAGAAATGTTAGTTCAGATCCAGTATCAGAAGAGGCTAAGAAAGCATTTGCTAATTCCTTTAAGTATGACAGGGACCTCATCATTGTGTAAAAAAAAAAAAAAAAAAAAAAATTAAAAATGGTGGTGGAGGGGCTTAGTTAAAAAATAAATTAAATGTCTATGCAACACATACCAAAGAAGCATTTTACACACATTTGGAGAAAAATACTATTTCCTGCAAAGAATCTTTTTTTTTTTTTTCACCCTATTGAAGACCATTTTGTTTCTATGAAAAGGGCTGGTTTACAGTGGAGACAAACAAACATACACACTGCAGACACAAAACATTCGGGGAACATCAACTCTACCTTCACCGCCATGATCTGCTCGCTGGGCACGTGCCGCATCTTCTCCACCACCCCGTACGCACCTCGCCCCAGTTCCACTATAGACTCCAGGTCATCAGCCTTCACCTCAAAGTTCTGCGAGAGAGAAAAATAGGAAGGTGACAAAGGAACTAGACACTGACCACGCTGTCCTCATTCATCTGGTTTTTCTCAGTGTTCAAGGGGTTATTGCCTGGCCGTAGTTTTTCTAGCAAGCCACAGAAAGCAAGAAGCCACCAAGAGCAACAGGAAAAGCTTAGGTCTCTATAGGAAGCCAAAGCCACCTGCTCATTACAGACAACACAGAGACCCAACTCCACCCAACTCAGTTTTCCAGTGGCTCTATGGAAGCTGTCTACACTGCAGCTCTTAAGCCACACCCCCTTAATTATCTTTATAACCTACTACTGGCTGATGGCAACCAGATCTATGCCATTTTGAGACTGACCCTCCCAAGAAAAACATCCAGTCTCTTCAAATACCCTCAACAAAAGTAAATGCTAATCCATAATGGGGGATGGGGCTTAGGATAAGTGGATTAACTCTGGATGGCCCAAAGGGGAGGGGGCATAGGGATAGAAAAGATGGTGGAATGAGATGGACATCATTACCCTAGGTACATGTATGATTGCATGAATGGTGTGACCCTACTTTGCATACAACCAGAGAAGTGAAAATTTATGCTCCATTTGTGTACAATGAACCAAAGAGCATTCTGCTGTCACGTACAACTGATTAGAACAAATAAATAAATTTTTTAAAATACCCTCATCAGTACCACAATAGCCTGATTGCAATTCACAATTCAAAATAGCAAAAGCAAAACAAGCCAATTCCCTTCGATGTCCAACTTTTTTTGATGCATCCATGACAGCATTCTATAAACAATAAATTTTTCATTGGTCATCCAGAAAGTATATACTTAAAATGATCAATGTGTTAGCTGACAGGCATGACTTTTCTCACCTGATTTCCAATAGAAATGCAAGCCTTAGAGTCTAAATCTCGAGGTGGCCTGAGAGAGATAAAGGGGAAAAGAAGATACATGAGATATTTAGTCAAAGACATTCTTTCCAAATTATATGCAACTGGAGAGTTTTTCCCTTTGGGAAGAAGGTAGAAGTTCACGAGTCAGGAAAAATAGCACGGGAGTGTGAATGTATGGGATTTAAAATAAAATACATTAGGGTTTAAATTACTTCATTTCTTTGAGCCTCTGTGTCTCCTTTCACATGGAGATATTACCGTGCCTACCTTGTGGAGTAGGACTGGGTATTACAGGGAATGGTCCAAGTCAAATGCTTAGCAGAATGCTTGGCGTACAGTAAATAGCCAATAAACAGAAGCCATATGTGTGCAGTTACACAGATAGAGTAGCTTCACACCTTTTATTTCATTCAAGGGCACCAACGTATCCAACATTTCACCATTTTTTTTTTCCCACAATGGTTGTACAAGAAGAAAGAACGTTTATTTCAGTCTGATTGAATCAAGGAACCTGCTCCCAATACCCAGGCCTCTTCTAATGAAAATGATTAATCCACCCAAGCCTCAGGCCTTAGGGTTCATCAAGTCTGCCAAAAGCATCAGGCTATGGGGCCAAGACTGACAGCTCAGATTGGATTAGTTGACACTGTGTTCTTTCTGTCCAGGGCTGGGTATATTAGTTAGCCTGGGGCATTAAGATTTTGTAGGCATAAACTGTGGGTGGATGTTCTCTGTCAATTATTCCATATTTTAATTTTCTGGGTAAAGAATCAAGCTTATTACAAAATTCTTTCCCTAGAAGACCAAAGGTATTCCAAAGGTCACCCAGTATTAGTGTTTTATATGAAAAACCAACTTTGGTTTATTATAATATTTATTTGTAATTCTATAGGTATAATCAGTTCACTGATTACTATTACAATCATTATTCATTTATGTAACTTGTTAAGTACTGACTTGACCCAGACACTGGGCTAAACCATTTGCATAAAATAGTTTCTCTTTTACAACTCTGACATTTTTATCTCTATTTCAATGCGAAGAAATGACATTGATATTGTGTACATGTACAGATCTGTAAAAACAAATCCCACCATTATGTACGAGTATAATGCACCAACTTAAAAAAAAAAAGACAAAGAAAAGAACTGGCATTGAAAGAGATTAATTTAAGGTCTTTCAAAGAGATAATGACATTAGAATTCAGAGCTGTTCCATGACTCCTCAACTACAGAAGTAAAGGATCCTCACTCACTAGCCGCAAATTATTTGCCTTAGTTTTACCCAGTCTGACGTGCACGTGATTGAGTATCCCAGATCCCTGAGTGATTCCACTTAGAAGTTGTACCATAACAATGAACAACTTGGAGCTACTTTCCACTGAGCAACTACAATGCAGCAGGCAATTGGCAAGACATTTAATATGGAGTATGACATCTAATCTTCATGACGACCACACCATTGTTTATTCTTATTTTTAAGAAAGGGAAATTAAAATTCAGTGCAGTTAGGTACCTTGCATAAGGTACTAACTAGTCAAGTTTAGATCTCAAATATAAACATAGGCATTCTGGCTGCAGAGCCTGAACACTTACCCAATGAAGCTAGCTGAACAATTCCAAACAAACACCTGACCCTTACACAGTTCTGTTGTTTTGCTTGTCAAATGAGGTGTTTTTTTTTTTTTAAATCCTGATCTTTTTGTGAGTGTTTAATAAAATAATACTGACTAGCATAGAATTGACTTAGGATTAGTTACTATCAATCAAGTGAACAAAGAGCTCAGAAACCTAAGTCAAAGACACATTGGCATTGGCAACTCAAAGAAAGAGCTCAAGCAGACAGACCATACACACTGGACTATAGAGAGTGGAGCTCTGTCCTAGGACAGGGAGACGGGGTATGAATGGTAAGTATCGCCAGGCCAACCTCAAGAAATTGCCAAGGAAAGTAACAAAATGCGGAAGCTACTTCTTTAGAAGCACAAATCTAAACCTCACTGCTAAATAAGAAGACTATAATTTAAATGGTGTAGTCCCCAATACTATAGTGATGCTCTGACCTCCAAGCAGAAAAGGGTATTCAAAATACATTCTACCAATTGAAAAAAAAAAATAGAGGCTACATTTATGCTTGCTTAGTTTCCTATTCATTTGCTTATGTCAAGGAAGGCTTTTGTGGGTGGAGCTGGGGTTATGGCTCAGAGGTAGAGCGCTCACCTCACATGTGGGAGGCCCTGGGTTTGATCCTCAGCACCCCATAAAAATAAATAAATAAAATAAAGATATTGTGTCCATCTGCAACTAAAAAAAATAAATATTAAAAAAGAAAGGCTTTCAAAAATTCATAAAACATACAAAATTAATATGCATTAGGAAAGGGCAAAGAATAAAAACTCAAAAGAGAAAGAAAGCGGACAATTGATGTAAGAAAATATGTTTTATATATATACATAGTGCTTTCTATATATTTTTCTATATATAGTTTTATACACACACAACACACACATATATATTATTTTGTTTTGTTTTGCAGTGTTGGGGATTGAACCCAGCGTTCTCACATGCTAGGCAAGATCTCTACTATGGAGCTGCATCCACAGCCTAATAAAAGAATATATATTAAAGAAAATATGGGAAATAAGAACAGAAAGTAATAAAATTGAAAACAGAAAAACAATAAAACAAAGCCAATTCTTCAAAAAAAAAAATCAACAAAATTGATAAACCTCAACCAAAATTGACAAAGACAAAAAAAAGACATAAATGACCAATATCAGGGGAAAAAATGGGATATCACATCAGATCCTGCTACCATTGACAGGACAATCAGAAAATACTACGACTTGCTCTCACAGATTTGACTGCTTAGAAGTAGACCAACTTCTCAAAAAACACATTCTACCAAAAGTCAGCCCTGATGAAACAGATAATCTGAATAGCCTTGTATCTATTAAAGAAATTGAGAAATTTAAAAGTTCCAGGAAAATATACAGGCAATCTGATTTCACTGGAGAATTTTAGCATTCAAAGATTTAACACCAGTTTTACCAAGGACCACTGAAAAATATAAGAGGGTATACTTTTCACCAATTCCACTTTATTTGGGCCTTACTATCTTATCAGAAAACAAGGCACAAAAGAAATAATAAATAAATCACCAGAGACCAACATGTCTCAAAATGCTGATGTTAAAATCCTCAATAAAATTTTAGCAAATCAAACCTAACAATATATAAAAATATAATATATGTGCCACCAATTAATCAATATAATCCCCATATCAATACGACAAAGAGGAAAAACCTTATGATCATATCAACTGATACAGGGAAAGTAGCCAACAAAATTCAACACCCATTTATAATAAAAATCCTCAGCATATTATGACTAGAAAGGACTTTTTCTACCTCATAAACAGCATCAAGAAGATCTATACAGTTAACACTGGACTTAAGCAGAAAAGACTAAATGTTTTTCCACAAGATGGGGAACAAAGGTTAGTTGTAGAGTCTTACCGATTGTACTTGACAGTACTAGACATCCTTGCCCCTTTGATAAGGCAAGAAAATAAAAGTTTTAAAAACTAGAGACTAGGAAGGGGGACATAAAACTCTGTTCACAGATGCCATGATTATCTACATAGAAAATCCTAGGGACAGGGCTGGAGTTGTGGCTCAGTGGTAGAGCACTTGCCTAGCGTGTGTGAGGCACTGGGTTTGATCCCTGGCCCCGCATAAAAATAAACAAATAAAGGTACTGTGTCCATCTACAACTAAAAAGAAATTTTTTTAAAAAAAAGAAAGAAAATCTTAGGGACCCACAAAAAACTTCTGCAACTAATACCTGAATAAAAGTAAAGTAAAGTCACAGGAAATAAGATCAACACAGAAGAATTAACTGCACTTCTATATGTTGACAATGAACGATAGAAACCAAAATTAAAAAAACTAAATGCCACTTACAATTGCTCCAAGGAAATCTACTTAGATAGAAATCTGAACAAGTCATAATGAAGAGGATCATCACAAAATTCTGATGAAAGAAACTGTTAAAAAACTAAATATTGAGAAAAATTAACCATGTTCATGGACTGGAAGGGTCAATGTAATAGACGTGTCATTTATCCCTAACTTGATCTCTAGGTTAAACTCAGTTCCTAATAAAATGTCAGCAAGTTCTTTTGTGGACAAAGACAAGTTTATTCTAAAAGTTACATGAAAAGGGAAAAGGCCTTTGAAGAGCCAACATAACTTTGAAAATCAGAACAAAGTGGCAAGCATCGCTTTTCCCAATATTAGGACTTAGTATATAGCTGCAATAATCAAGACAGTGTGACGCTGGCAGAAGAACAGACACATAAATCAATGGAACAGAACAGAGATCCAGAAATAGATCAAAGCAGGCATGCCTAATTGATATTAGACAAAGGAGCAAAAGCAACTCAACAGAGGAGGGATTTCCACTGAAACGAGTAGAAATCCATTGGCAAAAATATAAAGCTCAACCTAACCCTCGTAACTTTTACAAAAATGAACTGCAAATGGATCAGGGGCTTAAATGTAAAACTATAGAGTTTCTACACAAGAACAGAGAAAAATCTTCAGGACCTGGGACAAGGTAAAGGTTCTTAGGCTTGTTACCAAAAGCATGATTGGTAAAGAGGAATAACTTATAAACTGGATTTCATAGAAATTAAAACCTTTTTTGTATGACTGCACATATGGGGTGACGCGACATCGGGTACAACCAGAGAAATGAAAAGTTGTCCTCCATTTGTGTGCAATGAATCAAAATGCATTCTGCTGTCCTACATACCTAATTAGAATAAATAAATAAATAATTTTGTTCTTTGATCCTGCTAAAAGGATAAAAAGACAAATTACAAACGGGGAGAAAATATTTTCATATCACATACTTTAAAAAGTTCTCATGTCTAGAATATATAAGTAATTGCCAATAGTCAACAATAAAAAGCAATCTTATTAGTTAGTAGGCAAAAGATAGATGCCAGACATTTCACCAAAGAAAGTACGTGGATGGAAAATAAACACCTAAAGACATATTCTATATAACTAGCTACTAGAGAAATTCAAATTAAAACTACAATGTGGAGCTGGGGTTGTGACTCAGTGGTAGAGCACTTGCCTAGCACATGTGAGGCACTGGGTTCGATCCTCAGCACAACATAAAAATAAATAAAGTTAAAAACAAACTACAGTGACATATCACTACCCATCAGGAAAGCTGATATGAAAAACGGTGCTAATATCAAATTCTGCAGAGCAAGTGTATTATTCATACATTATCGTTGAAAACAATATGTTACAATCACTCTGGAAAATAGTTGGGCAAGTCTTTCAAAATGGAAAACGTCCTTACCATATAAACCAAAAGAGAAATGAAGATTTATTCTCATGTAAGGAGTTACACAGGAATGTCATGACTTTGTTCATAATAGTCAAAAACTGGAAGCGATCCATATTTCCTTCAAAGGCTGAAGGGTTAAATAAGCGGTGGTATAACTATGCCGTGGAACAGTTATTGATACACTACATGCAGCAACTTGAATCAATCTCAGGGAAATTAAGTTGAATGAAATAAAGTCTCTAGCCAGGTGCAATGAGCCACACCTGTAATCTCTGTGACTTGAGAGGCTGAGGCAGGAGGGTCACTAGTTGGAGGCCCACCTCAGCAACTTAGTGAGACCCTGTCCAAAATAAAATTAGAAGACTGAGAATGTACTTCAGTGGTAAAGTGCCCTGGGGAAGAGGTAAGCATGACTTTTAGTGGGTCACATGCAAGTCTTGTATTGTTCATACAGTTAAGCATCTTGATGATGATAGTGGTTACCTCCAGCAAAACTGACAAAGATAACAAGATCACAAAGCTACGCAAGTCAACTACATAGAAGTACGCGTGTATACACCCACACAAATAAGTGAGCACTTGTAAAGCCATTAGAACTGAATATATCTGTGGTTTGCACCAATATGGCTTCATCATACTGTAGTTGTGTAAAATGTTCACATGGGGCGATTTTGGTGCAGTCTAGGTCAAAGTTAAATGTGACTTCCGTATATATGCCTTTGCAACCTTCTGTTTATCTACACACAATTATTTTAAAATAAATATTTTTAAAGTATATCCCACCAAGTTCTTCCCACAGTGGCAAGATGGAACACATATTTGACTCCAAACTAGTCAGAGGGGAAAAAAATAGTAATTACACAATTTACAAGTCCTCAGGGGAGAGCCCAACTGCTCAGAGGAACCCCATTCCAAAAAAAAAAAAAATTCTAGACATCGTTATGGGGATAACTTCCTCCTACAGATCCTCACAAACCAACATCCTCACTCGAGCTTAACCCTTCAGGCTACCATAAAGGGTCCTGAAGAGTATAGCTCTTTATTTCACTCTGTCCATAGAGGTTCTTCAGTGACATTTTTCTGCATGTGGCTGCCTGACCTTGGCAGCCTGAGGGGACATGATCACATTGATGAGTGCATCCCAACACTAGGGGGCGCACTTTCCAATAGGATGGATCACAGCACAGGGCAAACCGTTCACAGAGGAGGCACTTTGAAGACCAGAGCAAAAGCGTTAAAACCTCAACATTCCTCCCGGATGCACTCTCTTTGTAGTTGCTCTGTCTCTCCAGTGGTTCTGGTATGATTTTTTTTTTTTTTTTGCCATGGAATTTCTATTCGTGACTTACAGATGTCATGGGGGTGGTTGTACTTCCAGAGGAGACATACCCTTCCCACCCCACAGTTAAGCATCTTGATGATGCTTAACACAGAGAGACAAAGAAAGAAGGCTCACAGAGAGGGCATCCTGCTCCACCAGGACTTGAGCTCACCTAGGGATTTGGGCCAAAGGCTTAGCTAATAAAGAAGTGTTCCTTTACCTCATTTTGCCTGCTGTTTACAAGGGACAGGATCTAGGTCTCAAGGATGTGGGTCCTCATCAAATACCACCTTTCCGCCTCAACCCGTGTTTTACAGCAGTGGCTCTCACAGGGATGTGTCTCTTCTTTCAGATCTACAGGGGGGAAGCAGGACAGTCCACATCCGGGGACCTCTCTGGGCTTCTGTAGGATCTCGGCTGACAAACGCCTGTGCCACACAATTCTGACTCTACCAATCATCTGAGGCACTGACTTCAAAGCTAACCATTGATTGTAGATGGAATGTGATGATTTCAGGTCTCAGAACAGCCAGGAAACGACTTCCCCCTGAATGGACTCCTCTTTCTAACACCTACATCCAAGGCCAAGGTCTGGCTCACGATCCCCAAAGTGAACCCATTGGGAGGCTAAGTCCCCATGCTTGAGTTAAGACAATAATTGTGCCAACTTACGTGGAACTGGTCTGAGGTTGTTCAAATGCTTCTTTTGGAATTTTAAGGCCAGGGTTTCTCTTCTTGCCTATTGGGAAAGATGTAAGGACAAAGTTAAAAATCTACATCGTAGCAAGAGAGCAGCCACAGAAACACACTGTCACCTCCCGATTCTGAGTATTGTTTCCTATCCAGGCAGTCTGTCACGCTCCAGCCACCGCAGCGTGTCCCAAATGCAAACTGGCTGCAGGAATGACGTTTTCACCAACAAGGAGAACATGTCAAGGTAAGAATGCCAACTCTGTGTTCCTAGGAAGATGTACCCTTTCTCCTTGCGGAGAATGGCATTCCAATCTTTTTTTTTTTTTTTCTTTTTTCACAGAATACTCAAGATGACATATGACGTTGGTTACAGGAGTATTTTTTTGGGGGGGGGTTGGGTTTTTTTTATTTTGTTTGTTGTGGTTTTTGCTTCTTTTTAATGTCAAATGTAGTCACTCTTATCTCAGTATCCTTCAGTTTTCTAAGTTGATCTGTGAACAATTGCTAGACTTAATGATGGGTGTAAAATAAAAACTCTTTTTTCTCTTTTGCCCTGTCCCATTCCATGGCTACCTGCCACAAGTTGGAAAACCTAAGAGAAGGTTTTTAAATCTTAAGCCTAGAATAATATTTATTTACATTTGCTTTGCTCCAAGAAGGATTAAGATAACAGATGGGTTCTTGCAAGGAGGATTTCATGTCTTTGGGGACCAGATAGGAACGGACTCTGATATTGTTCATCCCTGGGCTTTGAAACTGTAAAAGAGTTTGGCTCAAATACTTTTGTTGGTGAGGTAAAAAAGAACAAACCGAGAAGTGCTAGCCTAGGAAGCAGATCAAAGAGAACAGGCTTCTAAGGGCCTGGGATTTTCCTCAGCTCTGGAGAGCCTGTGCCTCTTGGTGCTTGGCAGGGAGAACCCAAGCAGAGCTGGGTCTTCAGAGCTCTGCTTCCTCTCTCACCTCTTCTCTGCATTGTCACTGAGCACCACAGAGCTGGCACAAGCCAGGGATAAAGTCCTGGGTAGATCCCGAAGTTGCAAAGAAACTTACGAAGTCAAATAAGGTAAACTCGTTGCAGGACAATGACATCAGAATACCTGAGTTGATTGACACTCCAATGGAGAGCACTCTTCACTATCCACAGTGACAGAAGCATAGAGACGGCCAGAGAGCGAGGGGTGTGGAGAACAAGGGCTTTCGAGTTTGAAAATCCCCAGCTTACATCTGGTTCTTCCATTTTTTTTTTTTTTTAACCAAAACCCCTCCAGAATCATTTTCAACTGACTCTCAATTTCCTCAATTGTAAAATAGGGAAGTGACATCAACACCCACATCCGTGGACTGTGAGAATCGAATCAGACAAAGCAGATGAAAAAACACGGAGATTCCATAAGTACCTGTTGATTACAGTCAGAGAAACAGCCGCATGGTCCCATTCTCTAAAAAGTCATTTAAGAAATTCATGAAAAAAACTGGTCATATTAACAGAACCCAACATAATGCATAAATGAGAGTTTTTTTTTTCTTTCTGTTCCTTCAAAATCCAATATCTAGATCGATTCTGCCATTTTATATAAAGCCAGGAAATCAGCACAGAGAAAACCTTTTAGGTACACAATTAGTAAAATACTTTTTTCTCAGTTCTCAACTCATTTCTCTCTAAGCATTTGATAAGATTCATAACTCACCATTCCTTCTCCTGCTCTTGGACTTCAGAAGGCTATTGGCATGTTTGACTTAATTAGTTGACACATTTCAATGTCAAGTGACAACACACAGAGTTTTACTATCTATCTGTGCTAGATTTGATTATGAGAACCCAAATAGCTACCTGGCCTAGTACCAACAAGTGTCATCCCTGGGCTTCAGTCACACAGACAGGGAAAGCTATTAAATGAGATGGTCCAGTGAGGACTGAATGATAGATTCAACTTGTTCAAAGAATACACACACATTCCAATGAAGGTGAAAGGTAATCCTGGTAATCCCAACAGATATAATCCTATAGTTCTCTCTTTCAAATATATATATAATATAATATATACAATGTATATATAATATATATAATGTATAATTTATACACACACACACACACACACGTATTTGTCTATGAAAAAGGTCTTCCATGGGTCATTTAAAGAAACCAAAAGCAGAAGTTACTCTGAAAGTCCTGTGTCCTCCTTGTCTTCATCTCAGTTCTTATAAAATTGATGTAGAGAGTCCCATTCATTAAGAAAAGCTCCTTTGAAAAGCCTTCCTAAGGAACCTAATTAATGGTTCATGTAGCCATTAATTAGGAGTGATTCCTAAAAGTATTTAATTATCATATCATAACTCATAAATTATCAAAACATCTATTTAAGGAAATAGAGAAGGAGAGAAGCCTCTGGGTACTAAAGAAATAAACGACCTAAACCACAATAAAGTCTTCCAACTGGGAAAGAAAAAAAAAAACAACTTGGTTCCCTCCCTTCACTTTCACCCCAGAACCTCCCAGGGCCACATTCACATCACTCTTCCCCTGAATTGGCCCCCTGGTGGGTGAAATTACCAGCTTCTGGTCTCCTGACTCAACCCCTGACGACAGATACATCTTAGATATTTACACAGACCTCAAGGTTTTCCTTAAATACAAATACTTCAAGACAGAGCAAGGCCTTGACAACAAGAAGTCAAAGACATTCCAGGAGACACCAAACCTAGTTGAGTCACACCATTAGAAAATTCACTGCCTTCACTCTGTAGATGGCCTCAAATGAAAATCACAGACACACACACACACACACACACACACACACACACACACACAGACACACACACATTCACTTACTTGCCCATCTCTGAAACCGTAAGCAGCCCTGAGGAGGTTTGCAAGGCTGCAAGGGAGGCCCGCAGAAGCAAACCCCACAGAATCCATGCTTCCTTTAGCTCCAAAGACCACACACTTCGGCCAGCCCCAGCCGGGAGGAACACAACCCAGCAGACTCCACCTCCTCCTTAAGTCTGGATCACAACAAACCTCCGAGAGCTCATTGTTCCCAGGAAACTGCAGCCTCGGGAAGGGAGAGAGGAAGTGGGTCCATTTGGACACCCAGGCGTGGCATTAATCATTAACCAGACTTGGGGACATAAATCTATAAAGTAATTACGGACAGTACAATGTTCTCCGGCCTTTCTATAAATGCCTCTTTCATTTCTTAAAAGAAAGAAACACAATAAGTGGTCAGTTTCCAGCTGTGTTTATTCCAGAGCAATCTGTTCCCGCTAGGAAGGCTGCCAACCCCTGACGCTAACACTGAACACTGTTAAAAAATATATTAATGGGAGGGAGCCGTACGAATAATGGAGCTAAGTGACCAACTGTATTGGCCAGTTTTCTCCCGTGGGAGACCCAAACCAAAACAAAAAAAAGTCAGAAAATAGGCTTTATATGATGTCAGAAGCTAGCAACCAGCCTTCTCAGAATGAGAGAGAGAGAGAGAGAGGATTCTGTGTATTTCTGCCCTCTTCTTGGTACAATCTGCAAAGAGGAAGCCTCGCCAACCTGATTGGGCACATGCCACACTTCATTACATCAGCCCGTGTCACACCCATGCCTATTTTCCCCGAAAATAGTACAGTCCGACGCACACGTATATTTGCAAAATTCATCTTCAACCAAAGCTGGGTCATGATAATCCTGGCTTGGAGCAAGATGGCACTTGGGGGAGGTGGTGAATCTTGCGTGTCGTTAGAACATCTTTACCACACCGCAGAAATGCTCACTAGCTTTGACCATATGGAAAATGATGGGGTACACAAGAGGTCTTGCCCAGCACCCACTCGGAGAGGGTGAGCACAAAGGGCCTCTCTGATGAGCCTCATTACATAAAGCAGAAGATTGAGCTCCAGTGCCAACCCAAACAGCACGAGAAGCCCACACGGTCAGCAGAAGGTGGCATCCTGAGGATATGCTGATGCCCAAACATTTGTCAGCCTGACGGAAGGTTGGAGAGCATGATTCTGAGGCTTTATGATTATTGACACAGCTCCACAAAAGGATCGCAGCACTTCCGGTGCCAAATTTATTTTAAAAATCTGTTTCCCAATATGAATGGGATTTCTAGCCAAGTCACTGGCAACCTGGAGGCCTTGGCTGCCCTCTCCTTACCACTTGCATCTGGGCTTCAGTTCCAAGTGTAGTTGGCAATAAAATTGGCAGAGAAGTGTCATTAGATGTTATTCGGTTGCAGCGATCCTATGCAAAGCGCTAATGGAGCAGGGCAGAGGGACAGAAGTTCAGAGAGAAAACAAGCCCTACAGCGGCCATTTGAAAGTGGACAGGGACTCTTCCCATCCCCCAAACCACCAGATCACATACACCCCTGGACTGAAGGAGTATCCCAAATGTCCTTGGAAGTGCTTGAAGTTTAGAGATGAAAAACTGAAAAGCTCATAGGAACACTTGGTTTCAAGGAGGCAGAATGAACGACCCCCATACTGTTTCCCTGGAGGGCTCTGCCCTTCTTGTCCATGAGAATACAGCCAGCCAAACTCAGCTCACTCATCATGTGGCCCCAAAAAACTTCCCAGGCCTTCCCCACTCTCTTTAAATTAGATCTCTGTGGCCATCTTCCATTTATTTTTCTCTTATTCTTTCTCATAATCTATAGTAATTTTATCTTTATTTTTGCATTTATTTATTATCTATATTCTTCACTAGAATATAAGCTCTAGAATATAAGAATATAACAATGATATTGCCCTGTTCCAGCAAATATCATAAATATCTGTTGACTGAATATTTGTTGCCCTTTTCTTGACTGTTTTGAACAACTGGATTAAGCCCATCAAAAAAAAAAAAGAAAGAAAGAAAGAATAAGAAAAAACTAATTGAAGTGGAAATAACACAAATGTAACCACAAATAAGACGACCCTTCAAATCCCAGCTATACCACCTATTAACAATGTGACCTTAAGGAACATTCTTCATGGTGAACTCCATTTCCACACCTATGCACTATAGATGATGCTATAGATGATGTACAATATCACTAGGCTACTAAAAGACTCAGTTGGCACAAAGTAGGTGAAGAACTCCAGCAGTACCTAGCATATAAGTGCTTAATAAATACTTTTTTTCCCCTTCCTTCCACATTTGTGTTTGTATGTTTAAAATATGAGCTCAGAAAAATGCTCCCTGTATGGGCCCCATCTTTCTTCAAATGCCCTATGTTGTTCAACTGTATTATTTATGCCAATTTTTTTAAAAAATTTTTCAAACATGTCATCAATCTTGAATCATACATTTGTTGTTACCACTAACTAGGGGAACAATTCCAGCTCTACAGACTCAGAACTTCTGGGAATAAGTCTCAGGATCCATATTTTTTTTTTTTGAAAGCTCTACACATGACTAAGAGTCCAACCAGGGTCCAACCAGGGTCTAGAGCATGTCCTGGTAAAATTTTTACTTTCCCACCATTTCTCACTTTCCAATGATAAGATCACTTTCCCCCAGGCCCCTGATACTTCCTCTACAACCAACCAATTCCTTCTGGCTAATAAGAATTAAATTTCAAATTCAGTTGCACTTGAACTATTTCTATCTTTGAGTTGAAACTGTCAATAATTTACCACAGTAGACTTTACTAGGGACAAAATTCATCAAGATGCAAATTCGGCTTTCAAAGAGTCAAGCGTATTTGAAAATCTAATTTTTCTAATCACAGTGCATATATGTGGTGGGTGAGAAAAGCACTGTGTCCTAAAAGCAGATGAGAGGAAATCAGACAAGGAAAAACAAAAAAACAAAATGATCTCACAGTGGATGTGGTGTTTCAGGTGGTCCTTTGAGAACTGGTAGGATTTCAGGGTTCATGAGAGCTTATTATTATTATATTATATATTATTATCATTATTATTATTATTATGTGTCTTCTTTGTGCAAATTTAAATGTTTCCAAAATCAAAAGCTCAAGAAATGGTTAGGAATTTGTCAATCAGGGCTCAGAAGGGCAACAGTGGGATTCCATGTAAAATGAAGATGCTCTACTGATACTGGTAAGGCATTGGGGTGTATTCAAAGAATTCTGAGCTGTCTACTTTGGACAAAGTAAATGGTGACAGAAGCCTGGACAGATAGGTTGAAGTCAGAGACTACAGCACTGTCACTAAGATGTTTCTAATTTCAGACTGAAGAGGGAAAACCATCCATGTTTTTCAGAAGAATGGCATGCCACAATGATGGTTCAGAAAAAAATGTTTGCACGAAGATTAGTTCATCTAATATCTGCAGATGTTCTGAGACAGTGGTCCATACACACATAAACCCACATACACACACGCATTGCTGTTTTCCGCCTCCAAGTCTTTGTTTATATTATCCCTGGAATGTCCTTATTACCTGTCTACTCTGATCAACTTCAACCCAGCTCAACCACGTTCTCTCCAGGAAGCCTTCCATGAAAGCCCTAGTCTAATAAATGTCCCTCCTCGATGCAGCCGCCGTGCTCCGGATGTTCTCTTTAATGTCTCTCTTCCTGCACTGACTAATTGAACCCATTCATTCATCCATCTCTTCCACTCAGAATGCATGTTCTTCAAAGCCAGAAGCACTGTCTGCCCATCTCACCCACATGCAGAGTAAGCACCCGCACCAAGAAATAAAAAGCAGAGACCACAGTGATCTGGCTAAAAAATAAGCCGCTTAACTTCTGCACAGGCAACATCTACAAGCTCTGGTAACTGACTGACCAGGAGGGACAGAGGGACAGAAGTGAAACAGTCATATAAAGTAGTAATGAGGAAGAACTAGCAGTAGAAATCGCCATGATCCTCATCTGGTTTTTCCACATTGAGATGAAATTCACTGAAGGAGGAAAGTCAGACCAACGGAGGTGGGCTGTGGAGACAGGATAGGTAACGACTGTGAGTAGAGATGCATTAAGTAGAAGATCCTGGAGGCTCACATGGCAGATTCCAAATAGGCCAATGAAGCTTTAAAAGCGAGATGAGGGGAAACGTATAGATCTGGGAGTGACAGAGAGTAGAGAGGGGAACTAGACAGGGAAGCAGAATGAAAGAAGAGAAGGCAGCCAGGGGAAGGACATTTGAAGAGCGAGGCATGAAGTGAAGGACACAAAGAATCGCTGGTCCTGTCAAAGGAGAATGAGCCAGCATGTGCACTCAGGGTTTTCCTGGAGCTTCCCAAGATTAAGGCTCTGTCTTCAGACCTGGTAGAGACGAAGTGTGTTTTGGGATGTTAGCAATTCTGTGCTGACTTTGAACTTTTGGAAGAACCTAAAGGAGAATCTCAGTCGATGCCTTCTAGTGGGGTCTAGACCCACTGGGCAGTGGCGCACGGGGAAGCCCCAGTCTGTCTACCCTCCTTCTTTGTTTCCACACTGCTCCATTCATGCGTCTTTACCAAAAGGAAATATGGACAGAAGGCAGTTAGAAACATCAGTTTAAAATGAAAAAAACTAGGAAACAAGTTGCAAACCCATTCAGGGAGGCAGTTGGTCTTTTCGAAATGCTCACCAAGTGCTGACGATGTTTAAAAGGAGCTCTCATATTTCAGACACAAATATGGAAATGTTTACACAGGAAATAATATGATTCTCGGATTGACTTCAGAATAATATGGAGGGCAGTAAGGAATGGAAAGGTGGAGATGGAGAGGAAATAAGATTAGTAGGACTTGAAACAAGATCAGTAATGAATGTGTGGTGGTTTACCATATTGCTTTTGAATATATTTGAAATTGGACAAAATATTAAGATTTAAAGTTGCCATAGAATCTCAGAAAATATTCGATTGTGAGAAAGATAAATTTATTTCTTGGAAGAAGCAGGTTTTTTTCCCCCCTCTGGTCCAAGACCACTTTTTGTGTGTATGCTAAGGGTTGGAACCCAGGGCGTCGTGCCTACAAGACAAGCAATCTACCACTAAGTCACTATCTCCAGCACCACAAAGACCACAATCTTAATAGCACTGTGATTACCCACCCCCCTTCTAAGCAAGGAAAACTACAGAAGAGTAACTTTTGATTCAGACAGAGATTACAATGAAATACAGGAAAATTCATCTATGAGCCTTCTTAGAGGCTACCTATGAGTACAGGCTCTATTCTGCCTCTTTCCCAGGTCATTAGATGTCCCGCAAAGCCCCATGTGTTGAAGGCTTTGTCCCCATCAGAAGGCCCCATTGGGAGGTGGTGAGAGCTTTAGGAGGCTGGACTTAGTGGAAGGAAGTAGGTCATTAGGGATGTGCCATTGATGGGTCTCTCTCTCTCTCTCTCTCTCTCTCTCTCTCTCTCTCTCTCTCTCTCTCTCTCTCTCTCCCCCCCCCCATCCCTCCTTTCTGGCCGCTGAGAGCTGAGCAGCACTTTTGCCATATACTTTCCACCGATGTTCTGCCTAGCCACAGTCCCAAAAGCAATGCAGCCAACTGAACATGGACCAAAACCTCTGGAATAATAAGCAAAATTCCATCTTGGCTCCTTGTAAGCTGCTTATTTTGTCACAGTGACAGAAGGCTGACTGGTACATAGCTCCAACTAAGTGATGAAGTACATCACTTTCCCAGATGTTGAATCATTTTACCTGTAAATTCTTTACCAAACATCTCTAAAGAAATTGACTACTGTATCATCATTATTATTATTACTATTATTATTGACAAGGTCATGCTATGTTGCCCAGGCTGCCCTTGAACTGGCGATCCTCCTGTCTCAGCCTCCCAACTAGCTCAATTACAGGTGTGCACCACCACACCTGGCTTAAGAGAGTGACATTTGAAGAACATAATGATAGCACCATTATCATGCCTAAACAAATAATTTCTTAAGTAGCTGCTGTGTTCACGATCTTAATCTCATTTTTTAAAAAAATTCTCAGATATTTTTTAATTACTGTGTGTTTGAATCAGGATCAAAATGAAGTTTGAGCCTTATAACTGGTTGGTAAATTTCTAAGTGCATTTTTAATCTATGTATTCTTCTTCCATTTCTCTTTGCTTCTCCCAAAACCCAAACTCATGCAATTGTTTTGCTGAAAAATTACAGGTCATCTGCTTTCCTGCCGGATTCTGCTGACCATTGCTTTTTCAATGCATATATTCCACCATTGGTTAGAACTTGATCCAATTCAAGGGTGATGTTTTCGTCTGGCAGGATGACTTCACAGGTGGTCTCATGTATTTAAAATGCATGCCAAATTGCCAAATTTTATGCAATGTAGCCAGCTATCTTAAACTCCTAATTTAAAAGGAAGAGATCAATAATCCCTTAGGAATACTTCCATAATTTAAAGAGGTTTTAATCGTCAATTTGATAGATCAACGGGGCCACCTTATTGTTTAATCACATTCTTTAAATATTTAATGAAGCCGCCTAGTTTTGTCTACTGACATCTGTGTTCCTCTTTCTGTGATCTACGTGCTCAGGTCATTTTTCCATTTTTATTTCAGGTTGCTGTTATTATTACTTGACTCGTAAGAGGGAACATTGTAGTCAGGATTGTAAAACACACACACATACATACACACACACACACACACACACACACTTAGGTTTTATTTTTACTTTTTTTCTTTTTGGTTCTTCGAAGGTTTAAATGTTTTCATTCTTTTGTGTCACCTGCACTTTGGGGAGGGCATGAACAGTCATCTCCCCCATCCAATGAGCTTCTGCCCCAGAACCACCTGTTAATCCTGTGAATCTGCACTGAAGCAAAGGAGGAGGAGTCACTGACCTGGCTCCAGGTTTTTCTAACTCAGTGCCAAAGGGGAGGAAAAATCATAAGGAAGAAAGGCAGCCCTGTCCCCAGGCCTGTGGCACGTTCTGGAATGCCTCCTGTTCCCTGCCAATAAGAAACAAGAGGGTAAAGAAGCCATCACCAAAGAAACATCCAAAAATATGGCAGCGTTCTTTGCCCTGTAACTGGAACTCCCCCACCTGGAAAAACTCAGTCTAATCCTGTGCCCCGTGGCTGTCTCTACAATAGCTGGTCACCTTTCTCCACAGAGAAGCTGGACAGTGTTGAGAGTCACGTTTTTCAGAGCACAGCCTGGCAAAAGACCATCATGTAGGCTTCGCCTTTTGTTCCACGGCATATTTTCCTGGCTTAGGGCAACTCTCACTGGAGACACGTTTAGTTAGAGGCTTATGATGGTCAATTAAAAAGCAAAAACTAAGAAATAGCTCCAAGGAAACCACAAAATTTAAATATGAGATTTTTCTGGAAAGAGAAAGCTAACAACTTATTTGCAAAGTAGCTGGGCTTACGCCAGGGTACTAATATTCCATACCATGTCAGACCCTCATGTAACTCTTGACGGGAAAGTTCCACAGGTCCTACAGAAAGACTGAAGCCTTCAGTGTCTACTCCTGAATAAACCAGCATCACTATAACTGACAAATATATTATCTCCAGGCAATGCCACCACTGGGGGTGTCAAAAGAAGTGGAGTTTTCTAGTGTTATATAATAAATCCAGAGTTGTTTCAAGCAATCACCTTGAAACATGGAGATTGGTTCATCTCCAAGACTGAGCACAAGAAAAAATATACATAAATTCCCAATTGCAGCACAACAATATTCTACCTACCTACATGATCTGTGAATAAAAAGTGTAGATTTATCTATGCTACCTAGTGCCTCTTGAAAACAAAAAACAAAACAAAAACAAATATTCCCATCTATTATAACTCTGCGTTAGAAATAGTGCACAATGTGTGTAGTTTCACATCTCTGCCCACATCTTCATATGTACTATTACCTGCACAATATTCCCAATTTTTTATGCTATTCAAAAATACTAACAGATAATGTATAATGATTCCTGGATATACTAACTTTATAAGATTTTCTATGTGTTGCTGACTTTTCTTGGAATTATTTCAAATGAATGTTACTAATGGAAACTCTCACAAGCCTTCATTATTGGGGAGCATGGGAACTAGGCATATGACCCAGTGGGGGAGCACTGGCCTAGCATGCATGAGACCCTGAGTTCAATCCCCAGCATCACAAAAAAAAAAAAAATTATTGAGGAGCAGAATAAAGGATGGAGTGAAGTACCCTTTCATGAATATATGGCCAGATGACTTAAAAGTCTCCAACAAAGATAAATAGTAAACTGAAAAACAATTCAACATGACCTTGTGAAAAAGAGAGGAAGCAGGTGAGAACTTGGGAAGTTATTTATTTAAACCTAATCCTAAAAGTGGGGATACCAATACTTGCCCTGGTGGGATTAAAGGAACCAAGTGATATTGCAGTAACACTCGATAAATCCCCGTTGGAAGTTACCAAATTAGGCATACTACTGTTTGGGTCAGGTACTTGTTTACTAACGAGTGGCTGCTCATGAGAAAAAAAAACAAATAGTCATCAGAATTGATTATTTATTATACATTAGATATGGTCTTCATCATTTCATGTGACTTATTTAATTCCATGAGAACAATATCTCTGGGATGTTACTTCCACTGTTTCAAGAACCTTGTCCAGATGCATAGAGCTCACACAGATATGAGCTGTCAGTTTCCCCATATAATACAATTGCACCTCGTCCTTCAACTGAAATCACTCTTCATCAGGAGTCTCTTTCCATGAGCTGGTGGAAGGATTATTGCTGAACTGAGTCAGGGCTATATATAAATCCTGGGATCCAGAGGAAAACGTTGGATTAGGTCCACTGTACACAAGCTTTCTACTCAGATGACCAGCCCTCTCCAGATAACACGTGCCCGTGATGAGGCTGTTTACCAGGAGCCGTGGGGACATGACCTGGTTCTAAAGAGGGGTTCTAGACTCAATCAAAAGGCTATAGCCTGCCATGACCTTTGCTCAAGATCATTTAACCTTTCTGGACTTTAATTCCCCTGTTGCTAAAATGGAAAACATTCAATCACCAGTCAATTTTGTCACGAACCAATGCTCTGGGGTTTGAGAGGAGCACTCGAGCTGCCAGTATGGATGAAATCATAAAGTGTTCTACTCTTGGAGAGCTCTGTCGTGAGCTTATAAACTAACACTCGTCCCTGAGGGGATTTTGATGAAATTGAAAAGCCCATTACCTACCTGACGTAAGTGACTGATTCCAGCAGCAAAAATTGAGCAACCTGAAAAGTTGTGACTGTGGTCCCTGTGAGCAGGATGCTGTGTCTTGGGGATGCTCATTTTGTGTGTGGTGCTATTGCCTTTCAATATCAAAGAAGACGGCCCTTTATCTGCTAATGGGCTCACAGATCCCCTTATCCTAAGGGTCATCTCACTGGGTGATTCTCCCTTCCTGTTAGAGGACTAGACTGAACTCTTAGGGTCACCAGGATTCTGAAATCTGGCTTTATGAAAGGAACCTTCACATCCATAATAAAAAGAATACACAAAACCAAATGATATCTGAAGGACTCTTTGGGGGTATTTTCTAGGTAGGAAAACATCCATCTCTTCATACCAAGAATAATATTTTTCACTCCAAGAAATTGCCCCATTCCCCAATGTCTAAAAAAAAAATTTTTTTTTAAATAAGCCAAGTAGCCAATAACACTCTCACGGCACACAGCCCTACATCCAGAATGGGTCTGCCCACGGTTGCTGGATTCCTAGCACAGTATCTGAGAAAACATTTCTCCTTCACATGCTCAGTGCTTCCAGGAGTGATGCATTCTAGGTTTACGTTCAGCACCAGGCTCTTAACTTGGAAACCTCAGCCTCTCCATCCACAGTTGACATAAATCAAAATAAGGAAATCCAGACTTTTCAAAAAAGTGAACCGTGAGAAAGAACAGGGCATAGGACATACAGAAATAAAGAATGATGGAAGGAAAGTTTTGAAGCTTGAGTTTTTTGTATACTTGTTACTACTTTATAAAAAATGATGGGAAATCTGAGTAATAGTCCAGCCAAGGAAAGAAGTCAGCGAGGCAGGGGGTCAAAAGCGGCCAGAAAGGTGCATAAAAATGATGGCGTAGTGTCCCAGTGGACACTGTGGGACCGGGAGAAGCACCATGGGACCGCTGAGAGGTAAAAAGGGCAAAAAGGGTGACAACCAAGAGAAAATCCCATGCGAAGGGAGGTGGAGAGAAGCACGGGGTATTGATGTATAACAGGGTGTTCTGCCAAGATTTCCCATGGGGTCCAAGAAAACACGGAGCCAAGAAACATGAGAAACAGCCAGAATAAGTCAGCAGAGGAGTTCCTGTCATTTCAAATGAATTTTTATCCAGTCCTTTTACAGTATACAAGCTTCTGAGGAAGTAGTCAATGTTATATGAAAAACAGAAGGGAATAGTCACACAGGCAAACCAGGCTGGGCAGGGCTGGGCAGGGCTGGGCAGTGGGCGTGGCCTGGAACTTCCTTATTTCTTCTAGGAGCTCCTTCATTCTAAAGCTGATCAGCAAAACACCTGGAAACAAGTGACTCGGGAAAGGCTCCCAGCTCAAGAACCATGCACACATCCCCGAGGTCACAGGTGAATGTGGGATGTACCTCACTCTTCCAGAAATTTTAGAAAGTTTGCTAAAGACTTTGAAGGCTTATCTGACAGTTGTAAACCCCAAGATCTAAAATAGGATCCATGACACTGTCTTTGCACGGCCAATTCTTATTAGGATAGCTTTACTGAAATGCAATTCATTTATTCACCTCTTTCACATACATCTTACCTATTTAAATTATATGATTCAATGATTTTAAAATATATGCAGTTACGCAACCATCAGAGTAAATTTTAGGACATTTTTCACCACCCAGGAAAGAGACACCATACCTATTAGCAGTCACTTCCCATCTCCCTCCAACTCCACCTCCCTCCAGCCCTAGATAACCTTTAGTCAACTTTCTGTCTCTCTAGATTTGTGTATTCTGAACCTTTCATACAACAGATCATGCATTTACAAAACGGGCTCCCGTCACTTAGCATAATGTTTTCAAGGTTCACTCTGTCACACCAGCACACGGTTGTTGATATGTGACATTTTATTTACCCTTTCATCAGTTGACGGATGTATGTATTGTTTCTACTCTTTGGCTAGCATGCCACACACCACTGTGTACACTCAGGTAAGTTTCTGCGTGGACATGTTTTCAACTCTCTTAGGTATCTATCTAAGAGTGAAGTTGCCATGTCCAATAGTAACTTATGTTTAACCATCCATAAAAGTGTCAAGCTGCCTTTGAAAGCAGCTGTACCATTTTTATACTCCCACCAGCAGTGCAGAGGGTTCCAATCTCTCTACTAAATTTAAAAAGTGAACGAGAACTGCCGTAAAAGCAAGAAAATAGTAGTAAATACAGAAACAATTTATAAAGAATGGGAAAGAAGTGGTACAGACTGGGATCAAAAGTCCTAACACAGCCAGAACCTGGGGTCTTTTTCTGAGTCTGATGCTAACTAGAAGCTTACAGACTTTAGTTTCTTACCTTTCTTGTGCTTAGTTTCTTTGCTTGAAAATCGAGGGATCCAACAGTTAATTTCACCATGTAGCTAATTCAAGTCAACATTTTCTGAGACCAGCCTTATACTCCTAAGCACTTCATGTGCATTTGGATTTTAAAAAACACCCTAAAAAATGAACTATTTCCTAAAAAGTTGAAAGTAGGATTTTACCATATGATCCAACAATTCCACCTCTGAGGATATATTCAAAACAATTGAAAACAGGAGGATATAAGTCAAATTGTTTCCCCACAAAATTCATATGTTGAAGTCCTTACCCTAGGTAGATCAGAATAGCACTTTATTTGTAGGTATGTCTTTAAAGAAGTAGTCAAGTTCAAATATGGTCATGGGGATGGGTCCTAATCCAATATGACTGGTGGCCTCATCAGAAGAGGAAAGTATGCCCTACATACTGAGAGAGACATGTGAAGACTCAGGAGAAGACAGTCATCTCCAAGCCAAGCACAGAGGGCTTATAAAAATTTAACCTTCACAACACCTTGATCTCAGAGCTCTATCCTGCAGAATTGTGAGAACATAAATTTCTGTCATTTGAGGCACACCTTGTACTGGACACTCTGTTATGATGGCCCTCACAAACTAACACACAGAGATATCTGTCCACGTGTGTTCACAACAGCATTATTTGCAATGGCCCAAAGGTAGGAGCAAATCAAGCAACTACCAATAGACCCATGGATAAACAAACCATTGTTTATACACTAGGTGGAAAATTATTCAGCCTTAAAAAGGAAGGAGATTGGGACACATGCTACAATGGGCACAGACCTTGGGGACAGTATGACAAATGAAACAAGCTCATCACAGAAAGAAAACCAGTGTCTGATTCCACTTAAACAAGGCACCTAGATGGGGCTGGGGATATAGCTCAGTTAGTAGCGTGCTTTCTTCACATGCATGAAGCCCTGGTTCAATCCCAACACCAAAAAATAAATAAAAGTAAAAAAAAAAAAAAAATCAAGGCACCTAGAGTAGTTACATTCATAGAGATAGAAAGTAGGATGGTATCTGCCCGTGCTGGTGGAGGGAGGAAAGAGCAATTGCTTAATGGGTACAGAATTTCAGTTTTATAAGATGTAAGGAGCCCTGGAGATGGGAGCCTAATAATGGAGATGTGCTTAGCAATGCCAAACTGTATTCCTAATAATGGTTAAGATGGTGAATTCTAGGTTATGTGTATTTTACTACACACACTAAATAAATAAATAATCAAATAAAAATGTTTAAGGGAAAAAAAATGAATTCTTATTTTCAGGATCAGAAACTATGGTTTAAAGGTTATCGATTTTTTTTTCTCCAAATTCTAATAGTCAGTAATCCCATCTAGGTTCAGAATCCAAAGTCCAAGCCAGAAGTACTACTTTTCTGAGCTAGCACTAAACTTTTCCATTTTAAATCAAGGAGAAACACTATTTTATATTCTCTTTCGCCTCTAACCTCTGAACTCGGGCTCTTTTCAGAGGATGTAGCTTTTCCAAGGAGCATTCTGTTTGTCCAGCTAGTCTGGAGGGCAAGCTTGTTTGGGAAGGTGACTGGAATACCTCCCACCCTCATCTCCCCTGCCAATCTATATTTCTGACTGGTACCATGGCCTTCCATTTCAGGATCAAAAAAAAAAAAATGGGAAGAATGAAATGGAATTTTTCCAAAATACCCAGCAGCACTAGTGAGAGATGCCAAGAGGGCTTCCTCTTTGTATGCCAAAGACGACATTCTCTGCAGTTAAACCACTTCTCCCCACCCCCTGCCCCCCAAGACGTGTCACTATCCAAAAGCTGTTGGACCAGAAGCTTTGCACTCCAAAAAGCTGAAACTGAGAACAGTCCCAGGGGGGTAAGTCTATGCACAGTCCTGTTCCCTGCGCCTGCCAAGTTGCAAACAGGTTAGGGCTGGTGGGGAGAACGGAATGTCCTGTGAAAAAGAGGAGGGACACAGAAGTAGCCACAAGCAGTACAGGCTGGGGCCTTGGTGTTTCACGTGCTGGGAATGAAAGTGAAACCACATGAAGGAGGTGAGAGGGTAGAGAGGCAAAACTCTAGGAAATGATGCTAAGTTCTCTGGAATGCTTAGTTCTCGAGAATATAAGCCACTGAATTGCTGAATGGTTAAAACAACATAATTGCTTTCTTAAATTTTATAAACATAAGGAAACATTCAACCTGGGTGTATCAGATTAATTTTCCAAATCCTTCTGTATTGCAGAAGTGTAATGAACCTGCTAACTGTGCAGCTGGAGAAATATTGGAGAAAGTCAAAGTACACGTCTTGGGCTTAGCTCCCCAAATATTCTCATAGTCAGTCAAAATCTTACCATGCATAAGGCTCCAAGAAATTGTTCAGATTCTCTGGTGCTACTGAAATGCTGTTATATTTAACACTGCCTGGAATCAGTAGGCCATTCACTAGGGCTAAGACATTTTTTGAATAAAATAAATAGCTATGGCTATTGTAGTAGCCTCTCTCACTGCAGAATGCATCCTGTTCCAGATATTCTGGCAGAGGCTGGAATCACTGGTCACACCACGCTTCTCTCTGAGTATTTACATGACCACATCATTTTTCAGTGAATTGAATAATTGTGTAAGTGCAGGCTGAAACACAGCTCGATCTGAAATAGGAAGACAAATGGTCGGGACACATACATTCAGCCTGGATCTAAGCTCAAGACTCATACAGAGTCTTTACCTTCAGTATTTAAGTGAACTAAGAAGCAAGACATTGACCCTTCCAGGCTGGCACTGGCACAAGGAGATCAAATGTCCTACCTGAGGGGCCACACAAGCTGACAGTGCCACCAAGAAAAGAAGTGGAAAGGATGGATTCGGTCATTCTGTTTCCCAAATATTTACTGTATTCCTACTCCATCAGACTATGTTCTGAGAATTTAAAAAGTGAATTACAGCTAGCCCCCTACCCCTGACCATGTCACCCGCCCCCAGTATGTCTCTTCTAGAATGATTAAGTTAAATCGTGACATTCCCAAAGACCACGGGGGCGGGGGGGGGGGGGAAATAGGGCAGTGGTAACTTCTAGGTGAGCTAAATGAGCTAATTGGACACTGACTGAATTCCTAGTTTTCAAAGAAGTTTGTCTGCACCACCTTCCAAAATGCCTTCCAGTTATGATTCAGATTGCTCAAATGCATTCAAGAGCCCATCCTGGTGGTATTAGCTACCACTTCCATCCCTGAGAAATAACTGAGAGCCAGTCAAATGCAAATCCTTTTTATTTTCCTGAACACATCTATAGCCAGGCTGTGCCTCCCACTTGCAATACTATTACCTGCTTCCTCTACCTACCCCCCCCACACACACACATTGTCCTCTTGCTACCAAAAGCTTGTCTTCCTGCATTTTCATCCTATGCCTTCTCCCTATGAACCTGCCCCCTCATGTCTCCTATCTCCTTCTCCTTCCCTCTGCCCGATACTTGAAAGCTATCTATTCATTTGCAGATTTGCATGGGAGGTAGTGGGGCGGGGGGATGCCACTAACATACCAGGTCTAAAGCAAGGATGTAACAGCTATCACCTCTCAATTGCACAAAGAGCTGTTATCTTCACTATGCAGCTGAGAAATTGAACTTTAGAACAGGCAGGTAAATATACCACAGTGTTACAACCAGATAAGAGTGGAGCCACGTGGGCCTGGTTCAAGGCCTGCATTTTCCTCACCAGACTACTCAGCCTGCAATGTGCACATGGGACATAATGTGTGTGACATTCCTCATTTCTCTCCACCCACCTTCCACTACAGTCCTCAGTGAAGTTTTCCAACCCAGCATAGGTTTTGATCAGCTTCCAAACAGACACAGATGTAGCCACATCTCCAGCTACACCAGGAATGAGATTTCTTCTGCCTCTGGATTCCTGCACCAAGAGTTCTCTGACACCTGTCAGAAGCCGCTGGGCCTGAGGGCATGCACAACTGTGGGAGCTAAAGCAGGTAGGGCCACCTGGGATCGGTGAACAGTAATGGGCAGGAGCTGAAGAATGACCAGGTTAGTCCCCTGGGCACAAAGCTCTGAGATACATTTCACGGGGCTCTTAGAAGATCTGATGGGGATAAATACTGATTGTCCCTAGCAGGGATCACCGTGCTGACATTTCCTTCTTCCCTGTTTCATCCCCTTTGTCCCTCCTACTTCTGGAGTTCACATCAACAAATAAGTCTCTTAGACATGAGTCTCTATTCCAAGCTCTATCTTCATAGTCTTCATAGGTAGCAGAAATGTGGTCCACAGCAGCAATCCAGACTGTGCTGCAATCTGCCCTGTCACTCATGCCATATGAATCAGCAGATCCAAAGGTGCTTGGTAGAAGCATGACTCACCTGTGGATGTCAGCCAGCTTCCTCTCCTGGGTCACCCAGTGCTGGCACAATCGACTGACAAGTAAAATGGCTGAGGGGGCAGGGAAAGAGACTGTGCCTGCGTCTAGCACCATGGGCTCCCTCTTACCTATAGCCTATTGCCATTGCCGAACATCCCACCAACCAACAGCAGAGAGAGATGCCAATCCTTACAGCACCTGCGTGGATTCAGCCAGGCCAGCCCCATGGTGGAAGGTTAATCACAACAGATCTCTTGCATCCTGGAATTGACATCCACTCCGAACATGATGTGCTTTCTCTGCATGTGATGGACATGAGAGTTCCTAATCCACCTCAGGGTACCCCACAGGACATTACTTCAGACCAAGGGGAACCAATTTATGTCAAAGGAGGGGCAATAATGACGATGACTAGGGAGTCCATTACAGCTATTCCTTGGCTTATGGTGGGGTTATGGAGGCATAACCCATCATGAGTTGCAAGTGCATTTAATACACCTAATCTACCAAACATTACAGCTTAGCAGCCCGGGAGGCTGTCAAGAATGAGTTGTTCACCCTCATAATTACATGGCTGACTGAGAGCTGCTGCCCACTGCTGCTGCCCAGCATCATGAGAGAGGATCACAGGGTGTATTGATGGCCTAGGAAAAGGCCAAAATTCAGAATGCAAAGCGCTATTTTTATATGAATACCCCCACTTTCGCACTCTCATAAAGACAAAAATAATCCTAAATCCAACCCTTGTCAGTTGGGGAGCATCTGTAGTTTGATCACCCGCCTTATCAATTAAAAGCAGCCAGCTTAACTGAAGAGTGCAGTAGATTAGTGAGGCCCCAGTGAGGGCTCTAGCTGAAGGACACAACTTGCCATTGCGGGGTCACCCCCGTCATGCCCCAGCCCTGGGATTTCTGCAAGGAGACCTGTTTCCTTTTAGAGAGGCACAGAGTCGAGATCTGCATTCCGAGTGTTCTCATTATTATGAGGGTGCTATTTCTTCCTGGACCTTTTGCTGGTCAGAGCTAGGCAACAGGTGAATGCATACACACAGAAACATACATACACGTTACACACAGGTTTATGAATACGTAGATGTCCATATCTGCACATAACATATAGACATCCATGTACATATTTTAGGAATCATGGATTCACACCAATATGCCAAATCCAATGAATACCCGAGGTGTATTCGTTCTTGGTGGTTTATTTTTGCCTTCTCTTATTTGCCCCATCCTATAATAATAATACTCCTGTAATCATCTACCAGAGTTTCGAGACAGCATTGCCCAGAGTGCTGTCTGCTTATCTTTATGAGGGCAATGAAACTCTGCTTCAATGCTCCCTAGGAAGATTATTCCCATTTTATTGGCCAGAATATAGCACCCACCCATGCCTGAACCAATCTCTGAAAGAAAGAACGTGGGTCCCCTAAGACTCATTAGACCAAGCATCCTCACTTGGGGCTGGGGTCAGGGCCTGAAGTCCACCCTCACATGGAAGTGGATGGGATATCTGAAGACAAGAGGGTCTCTATGAGGCAGAAGAGCCTGAGGAGCGTGGCCAGTGGGAAGGGCAGAACTACTGACCACATTGGCATAACAATCCACATAGTGCCCTAGGTAACATAAAACCCAAATAACCATAACAAAAATCATCATAAAATTACAAATAACATCGTCCTTCTGTGTGCCCACGTGACCATTGATACTCTGTCCTCATCATTTTCTTACTTTGTGACCCAAGAAAAGTTTAAAACCATTTTCATGTTACATCACATAGTCTTCAATTTATAGAGCACTAGAGGTTCCCAGGAATTTCAATCCTAATCCAGAAAATGCAAGTATTCTCCCAAACTCATTTATTCCTGGTCCTAGAGCAGGAATCAGAGGGCTGCGAGGCCTTTGTCGAAGTACAAATGTTTGTGTCCATTTCGGGCCTCCTTGTGCTTATTCCTAGAGACTGCCTTTTACAGGCTGGTGGAGCATTAAAAGGGCACAAATCCTTGATGAATTAGACATGCTGCCTTTTAAACTCTCATTCTTCTAAAGAAAAAGGGGATTGAGCAGGAATCCCTGAAGGAATAAAGGAAACAGAAGTGCAAACTGCCATAAAGAAGAAATAAATCTGTGGCTTAAAAGCCAAAGAGCAAATGTCAAGGCAGCTTGTCAATTTCAGTGTATTCTTGGGATTTCATCCCACTGGCCCTAAATGCAGTGTTCTTGGGCCCTGGACGTTTTACCACCATCTGGAACAGCTGTGGTAATAGAAAGAGATCAAGTTGTCCAAAGCTTTAATCCACACGGGCTCCTTCCACAGTTCTATTATCTATCTGAAAGGCTGAGCACAAAAGCATCCAATGCAGCCATTGTACAGGGTCCCCAGGGGGATGGGACCTTACAAAGCATGTGTCCCTGGGTGTGGCTCTTAAAGTTTTGCCAGGCAGACAACTGCTGTGCAGCGATGAAATCCCCAATCTATGAGACTTGACTTGGCCGTGTCAGTTAAAGGGTGGTCCTTTGAAATAATCATCCAAAATGGGACACATTAGAGAGTCAAAAAGGACACATTTGGAGCTGGGGATATATAGCTCAGTGGTAAAGCACTTGCCTAGCATGCAGGAGGCCTTAGGTTCTATCGTCAGCCCTGCAAAACAACAACAACAACAAAAGGTAAAATAAATTAAGACACTGTTAAGGATTAAATCAAGGTAAGAGCCATGAAGCAGGGCAGTCCCAGCCAGCCAGATGTACGGTACCCTACTCAGTCAGCACATACTTTATAATGCTACTTTCTGTTCTGGTCTCTTTCACTCATCCAGCACTTTGCATGTGCCCAGCATTGTGCTAAATATCATAGGGAGCACAAAAAACATAATTAAAAATAAAATAGCATACCACAACATAACACACCATCACATGTAGGCCCTTGGCCATAGGAACCCACCTCTCTTCACTGGAACAAGACTCTGGGCTGCCTTCAGCAATAGCCCATTTGGCTGGCCTTGAAATCAAAATTAACTTGTTTACACTCAGCTAAGGCATTAGGAGCATTTATTTGCATGCTTTGGTTTTTAAATCTTTGATTCAGAATATGTCCAAGTGACTCACTGATCTATTTTGGTCTTGGGAATTAAGCTGCATTCAGAAATTCTTCCTCCAATCACACAGACCAGGGTCGAGGGAGGTCCTCCTAAGAAACCACTGGAGCCTCTGTGAGAGGGAGGGGAATCAAGCAGACCCGATCAGGGGCATATGCCTGGAAAAACATCTTGAGCCTGATCACTTGTCAGTCATCTCCAAATCTTCTCCTGATCAAGATTCATTTATGTACATTAAATATCATTCCCTAGTCCTCTTGGCTAAAGAACATTTCGAATCTAGAACCCTTGATTTTTTAACACCCATCAACTGAAAGAGAAAAAAAGCTATTTTACTACCCATACTTAAAGAACCAAAAAAATCAGACCAGGCACGGTGGCACACGCCTGTAATCCCAGTGGCTCAGGAGGCTGAGTCAGGAGGATCATGAGTTCAAAATCAGCCTCAGCAACTGTGAGACACTAAGTAACTCAGTGAGACCCTGTCTCTTAAGTAAAATACAAAATGGGGCTGGTGTTGTGGCTCAGTGGTCGAGTGCCCCTGCGTTCAATCCCCAATATCACCCCCCAAAAAAAGAACCGAAAATTATGTTTGAAAACGAATATTACGGATTTCCTGAGTTCAAAAAGTAGAAAATATTTACGAAGATTTTTAGAAAATAGGAAAGATATAAGGGATAAAATCAAAATTACCCCAATTCGACCACCCAAGCAAAACTTTTGTTAATATTTTGGTGCATCATCAATGTTTATAGCAGCACAATTCACAATAGCCAAGTTAGGGAATCAGCCTGGATGGCCAATCAATAGATGAATGGACTAAGAAAATGTGGTATATATACACAATAGAGTTTTACTCAGCCATAAAGAAGAGTGAAATTATGGCATTTGCCAGTAAATGTATGGAAATGGAGAACATCATGCTAAGTGAAATAAGCCAGATTCAGAAAATCAAGGGTTGAATGTTTTCTTTAGCAGAAGCGAGAGAAAAATAAGGGAAAGGGGGATGGAGATTGGATATCACAACAATCGAGGGAAGATCGGTGGAGTAGAAGATCAAACAGGAAGGAGGAGGGACAGAAAAGGGGAGAAAATGGGGAACAAATGTAACAAAATCACATTATATGCATGTATAAATTTACCAAAGTGAATTCCACCTTTATGTGTAAAGTACCAATCAAAAATAAACAAACAAAAGAGCTAAAGTAAGATCAGAAGAGGAAGAAGGCTAGAGGCAGGATGAAGGGGAAGAAAAGATAAGGGCGGGGGAAATGGGGATTGAAATCAAATTCCTTATATGTATGATTTTGTCAAAATGAACCCAACTATTATGTATAACTATAAGGCTCCAATAAAAAAAAAAAAATTCTGGTGTGTTACCTTGTAGCCAATTTTGCACACAAAACTATAGCTATGTAGATTTATGTAGACTATTCTCCCCAAAATAAAAAAATAAAGTATATTCAATTTTTAATACTGCTTTTATTCCTTAGCATTTTATTATAAACATCTTCTGCAGGCATTAACCCTCTTTTTTTGTAAACATTTTGTTTCTGTTGCAAAATGTTTCAAAATACTGGTTACTGTAAAGTTATTTATTTACTTGTAATTGTTGAGTTGATCAGTTGCATGCATTAGTAGCATGTGTGAAATATATTTGGCCCTTTAAAAAGAATAAGTTGAAGGATGATAGGCTAAGTCACTCAACTTTACAGAACTTGAAGTGAGCCCATTTCAAAAAATCCAAGGCCAAGAACACAAGGCATGGAACCACCCCCATGACCCAGCTATACCACTCCTCCATATTTATCCTAAGGAATTGAAGTTCTCATGCTACAGGGATACTCGCTTACCCACTTTTATAGCAGCACATTCACCATAGCCAAACTGCAGAACCAGCATAGGTGCCCACCAATGCATGAACAGATAAAGAAAATATGGTGTATACACAATGGAGTTTTATTCAGCCATTAAAAAAAAAAAAAGAATAAAATTGTCACTTGCAGAAAAATGGATGGAACTTGAGAGCATTATGTTAAGTGAAATTAGAAATAAGTCAAACTCATAAAATTAAGGACCGTATGTTTTCTCTCATGTTTGGAAGCTACAGAGGAAAAGGGGGGAACATACTGAGGGGAAGAATCTCATGAAAATAGAAGGGAGACCAGCAGAACAGAGGAAAGGGACCAAGGGAGTGAGGAAGAGAGGGAAAGGGGAAATTCTGAGGAATGATATTGACCACACTATGTTGTTACAGCACGTGTATGTACCAGTGTGTAACAAAGAGTCCCACAATTACGTATGAACATAATGCTCCACTATAAAAATATGGGGGAAAAAAAAGAAAAACCTAAGTCCTCTGAAACAGATACAGAGACCAAAATCAGGGCTACATCAGGCTACATTTCTCTTAAGGCTAATCAGAGAACAGACAGACATCTCTCAAGGGGAAGACTTTCTTCAAAGTGCACTTCTGGAGAAACAGGCAATAACGATTTTTAAGTCCTACAGACTCACGGACCTACACATTCTACTGCTCTCTGCAGGCTTTGCTGTGTGCCAAACCCTGATGACACAAAATGACTAAGCCATCATCCATCCCCTGAAGGACTCTCTGTGATCTATGAGTCTGACTGATACAGAATCAACATTGACACTTGGAAGGCTTAAACCCACTGAGCCCGGGCAAAGGAAAGATCTAGCAAATCAATGAAGATTATGAAACAGTTCATGTCCACCAAACAGGTTTATTTTCCTCCTCGGCTATTTTGATATTGTTTGATCTATGTTCAATTTCCCTGCTATGATGCCCTTGTAGGCAGTGAACATTTCCTGAGCTCTTGCTAGGCACACGCACTGTGCTAGGCGAAAGAGCCACAGCTCTCAATGAACACACGATTTAGCAGATTACAGACACATGGCAAACAATTATACCAAAAAGCAAAAGAAATATAAACAGAGATCTCCAAGAACCCTTGCAACTGTTGTTTCAAGGTTGATTCCTAGAGAAGTGTTCATTCAGGAGGAGAGGTCGCAATGATAAAGGGTGAAAGGAAAGGGGAAAGTTCAAAGAAGCAAGATATTCCAGCACAGGGTACAAACATACACCAAGTCAAAAGCAGAGAAGTGAGGTATGTCCAGAGGCCCAAAGAGAATGTGTGAGATTGTAAAATCCCAGGCAGACAGGACCAGAAAATGCCAACAGAGGTGAGCAGGTAGAGCCACCATTGATTTTGGTGTGGTCACAGCTGTTTTATACGGTGCCCCTGCTTCTCACTTCACTGAATGAGAGGCATGAGATGGGACAATGCTCGTTGCCCATCTCAGATCACAGAACATCCATCTGCTGCTTCCCTTCTACACAAGGTGAGCATGTCCCTCATCCAGGGCCAGCCCTCCCCTGGGCTCCAGGGCCATCCACCCTTGGCCTAGGAAGGGTGCCAGTGCTTTGGCTACTTTATTCCAGTGCCTCATCCCCTCCCTGATGGATGAAGCTCCATCCTCCCTGGATGAAGGGTTCTGGTGCCTCACCATTCCCCCAGTATCATCATCATGCCCCTGTCACCCCATTTATTCTATCAGTCAACAATCGAGCTCTTGTATTTGCCATTTAAAAAAAAAAAAAAGAAAAGAAAAATGTTTCTGCTTTCTAACGTCCACTTTCGCGGCTCCGCCAATCATAATATGGATCTCTCTGCAAACACACTCTGATAATGCTCTGGTGAAGGCCACCAAACCCCTCTGGGGATATTTTTCTCACTTGACTCATCCTCTGTGGTAGGCAGAATAGTGCCCATCCCCTCCCAGAGATATCCCTGCCCTAACCTCCATGACCTGAGCATATGTCACCTTACATGGCACCTGGATCTTGGCAGATGTGATTAAGGTAAATGGTCTTGTGGTAGGAGATTTCCTGGTGGGCCTATTCAGATCACTGGGTCCTTAAAAGTGGAAGAAGGATGAAGCATTGGTCAGAAAGACGTCAAGTGAGAAGAACTTGACCTGGCCTTGCAGGCTTTGACGATGGAGGGAAGGGGGCAAAGGACAATGAGTTCAGGTGACTTCCAGAACCTGCCACCGTTCTCAACTGACGGCCAAGGAAATAGGGATCTCAATCCTACAAGGAAATGGGGACCATCCTCCCCTAGAACCTGCAAAAGGGAACACAACTCACCCAAAGCCTTGCTTTAGCGTAGGGAGACTTGTTTTGAGCTTCTGACCTACGTTAGTGTAAGATAATGAGCAGGTGTTGTTTTAACCCTTCTGGTGGTAGCAATTTGATATTGCAGCACAGCAAACTAAAACAACCTCTCTGAAGTTTTTGCCACATTCAGCCATTTTCTCCTTCTTAAAACAGTTCACTCTTCTGGCTTCCAGGACAACTCTTTCTCCTGGTTTTTCCTTAGCTTGCTGGCTGCTCCTTCTCCGTCTGCTATGCCCTTTTCCCTTACCCTTCACCACTAAGTATTGTGTTACACAGTCCTCCCTTTTTCTCCAAGATCATTTCACATTGCCATAGTTATTCATTCCAAATTCAGTGTTTGGGCTTCAGATTAATCTAGAACCTGTACCACTGCTCTGATCACAAAACTCCTATTTCAGCTTGAACAACTCCTAGGCAATTCCGTACATCCAAAACACAACTAATGGTTTCTTCAAATTAAAATCTTCATCTCAACAGATGATCCCCTCTGTCCACTTGCTCAAAATAACTGTCCTTAAACTTTTCTTTTCCTTTTATCGCCATATCTAATCCACTAGGAGATCCCAAGGAATTTATCTCAAAAATACATCCTCAACCTGCCCACTCTCCTGCACCCTCCTGCTGACACCTCGGTGCATATCGCCATCATCTCTTACCTGGCCTTCAGTTACATCCTCCTCCCTGATCTCCATACTTTTCTCTTTCACCCGCCTCTGACTATGCTCCATAAAGCAAGAGTCATAGTAAAAGTGAAAGGGCCAGAGCTCCTGCTGAATCTGGATCATTCTATAAGCTTGAGAGGAAGGATTCTGGAGAGTGGATCAAGATGGAGGACAAGGCTGGAGGCAGGAAAACCAGTTGAGAGATTATGGCAGAGCTCCAAACAAGAGAAGAAAGGGGCTTGGATTTGATCAGTAGCAAGAGAGAAGGGGAGAAGTGAATTCTACTGCAAAGGTCCCTCTGGGAAATTTTCAAGTATCAACTGAAAGAGAGAACACAGGAGAAGCAAATCTGGGAAGGTAGAAGGGACTTGGGTTGAAGCAGGGTAAAGTTGAGACACCATCAGGTAAGGAAATTCAGCCAAAGAAAAAAATTACTTATTCCATACTTGAGCTTCCACGAAAAGGGACACTGGGGGAGCCAAGACTTGGGAGCTGTCATTATTAAATAGAGATATATACACATTAATATTTTCATAGCAGAACACTTCTAGTATATTCTCCATGGCCTGGTCAAAAAGGCCAAGTGAGAATCCATTGTTCAAGAGTCATCTCAGCAGCACAGCCCTCCTCTGGAAGAGCCAATCAACGCCCAACGTAAAGAAGCTTGGCATTTCAGAGCTCCCTGCCACCCACTCTCCTCCCACTTCTCCTCTCCTGATTCTCTCAAACTTTCCTGGCTAACGATGGCCCCCTTACTAATAAACATCAGTCCACGAGCTCCACATGGCTGTGAGCCCTCAGAGCAGACCCATCAGATATCTTTCAGTATTAGATACAACACCAGCTCAGGATGACTCTCTGAGAGACATCAAAACACAGACTCTATTTCTTATCTCTTCCTATATACATTCAGCATATTTGGTAACCCTTCTTCACTTGACCTCATATTCTTTCCCCTATGAGAGACCCCTTTATGCCTGTCTGGCTTGCAGACTTTGGAGAAATAAATAGCTGAGCAATACTTCACTTGAAGTAAAGCACTCACCAGGATAGAATAGATCACCAGTGTATGAGTCATCACTGATTTTTATTGTAATCCCTGTAAATATTATGATGCACTTTTCTGCTTTGTTGGTATTATCCCGCCACAGAATCCGCGGCAGGATCCACCTTCACAAGCAGATGGTGTGTCAGAAGTTCACTTGTTAATCAGACCGAATATATTTTCAGAGATACACAATATTCCAGTAGCTTTCTCCACCAGCCCACCAAAAGGCCACTGAGTGGCTAACACAAATGAATCACAGATCTTCAAAACTGGGAACAGGACTTAAGTGAGTGGAAGTCATTTAACTGTTTAGAGATGGGGAAAGCAGAGGCTGGCCCAGGTCACGTAACTGGTCCTGTGGCTAATGCTTTTCGTTCATCCACCAAATGCAATGTGCTTCTTTGAGAAAACACCTAGGAGACTCAAGCTGGGAACGCTAAGATGCTCAGGATCTCCACTTCAGTTTTGACACTGGGTGCAAGCTCTTTCCCAGATTTAACCAGCAGAGGGGATGTGGTGCTAATGGCTTCAGAAAGGAATCAGCTGAGGAATCCAGGTGAGGGATGGGAAGGAGGAAGTAGACACTTTCTGGGAAAGCGAGGATCTAATTAAAGTAACAGGGCAGAACATCCTCTTACATTTTTATTTCTTTAGTCCACAAAATGCCTTCACATAAGGGAAGAGAAGCTCAAAGACAGTCTGCAAAAATTTAAAAAAAAAACAAAAAAAAAAAGAGTGGGGCAGGAAGAAAAGAGGCCTAAATATTTCTAAGAGGAGAAAAAGGCTACGAAGAATGAGGAACATAGAGCTGTCGCTAGAATAAGTACATGCTCTCTCCAGGCCCGCCTCTTGTCACCTCTACAATTAACAAAATCAGAAATGAGGAAGTATCAGGAGATGGACTTTCCTCTTTCAATCTGTTGCTAAGCGTGTTGCTTAACAAATGTTTGCTAAATGAATATGCATACATGTAGAATCTTAAAGCAAAAGGAAGGAATGCTTACCTGTGCTGAGGTTTAAAGGTCAAATTAAGTAGCTTTTGATGGGAAATGCAAGACGACAGGAAGAATTTAAACAAGGGAAGTGAGTGGGCAGGCTGAAACAAAGGTAGGAATGTCGTTTCATGGAAGACTGTGAGTGAGGTTAGCTCCACTAGGGTGCTAACAAGGACGGGAGAAATTTGACGTTGACAGAGCCCATTCCATCTCATCTGCAGGGCTGGCAACTTGGATCACTTCAGAGGGCTCCAGCCCTTGAAACAGCTGTCTATCATTCAGTCAAGTCATTCAATCAACAAATACTATCAATGAGCTGTTATGCATCATTATTATTATTGAGGTCTGTAAAAGCAAATAAAACATTTCCTCTCTTACATAATTATATAATCTATCAGAGAAGACGAAGACGTAAAAATCATAATAAGCAGTGATTGTTTATAATGAGAAAGCATGAAACATTATACATGCAATACCTCATTTAATCTTCATGAAAATCATGTAGTCAACTACTACTACTACATCTCCATTCTACAGGTGAGAAAATTGAGACTCAGAGAAATGAGACGTGAGAGGAAAGAGCTCATATGTCCCAGAATTTGGGAATGGAGCCCAAGGTATAACTTCAGAGTCCACATTCTTGACTATTAAGTAAGGTGGCACGCACTCTATCAGCAAAACAAGGAAAATTATCAGGGCAAAGTGGTACCAAGAACTCACGACAATTGTTCAATACTTAAATATTTATCAGTCAACAAACTGGTTTCATTAGACTGGTGAACCTTTACCATTCAAACCTACTCCCATCTACTTTCAAATGGAAATTCTAAATAGATTAATTGAAATATACCAGCATATATATTGTCTCAACCATGAAGCTCCTACCACTGGGCCTCATAGAACATGACTTGGAACTCAGCCCCCTTGGCTGCTGCCGTGGCAGTCAGCAGCAGCAACAGCCTCAAATATTTCTGCTCTCGCAACCTAAGAACTGAAGGAGCTGCCAGCCCTGATGGTACACATGGATGTACCAGCCAGTGGGGATCCTGGCACACTGTCCATCAAAGACAAGAAAAAATCGAGAAGCATCAGTACCAGTTCCTTTTTGCGTGCATCCCTGTGTAAAAAAAAAAAAAAAGAAAAGAAAGAAAAAGAAAAAGAAATCTGTTCATTGGATTTACATCTAACAGAGACCATGATAGAAACTGAAAGTGAAAAGCAGTCATCCATAAGACCTATCCTGGCTTCATTGAATGCAATCATTAAATAACGAAAGTTTGTTTTAAAATCATAATAATGATCTGGAGTAGATGCCAACTCAGATGTAATTCAGTACAGAGGAGTCTTCCAGGACCGTCCTGGGTAAATCAGGATGCACGGTCTTCTAATGACTGTCTATACTTGCTTGTCAACAGCCATAACAGGAAGCAGATGTCTTAAGAACCTGCCACAGGGCAGCTTCCAACATATGTGGAAGAGATCACCTCTGGCTTGAAGAATACAGAAAACTTTTCTTCACTGCTCGGCCTTTCATTGTAAGAGATTTGAAACACACAGAAGAGAGCAAGATGATGAGACCATATGTAGCCATGATTCCCATTAGCACAAGGATATGGAGGTAGGAAGGTCTTAAGGACCTGAGGAAAACCTAGTCGAGAGCCCAGAGCGTGTGAAGAAGGAGGAAAACGCAGAATAGGCTCAGAAAGGAGGCGGAGACTCAACATGCAGGGTAACATACACAGAGCAAAAAAT
The DNA here is from genome assembly GCF_045843805.1 of Urocitellus parryii. Taxonomy (NCBI): domain Eukaryota; kingdom Metazoa; phylum Chordata; class Mammalia; order Rodentia; family Sciuridae; genus Urocitellus; species Urocitellus parryii. Next base: position 173,497,124 of record NC_135537.1, on the reverse strand, counting down.
ATCCATGGCATCTGACATAGAGATGAAACTGGAGTTCAGAGTGGTTCAGAACTTCACCCAAGGTCTTCAAATGAAAATAGGGTAGAACTGGGACTTGAACCTGAAGTTCTGTTGATTACTGGTGTAGAATTCACTCTAAAAATCTTCAGGAAGACATAGACGGCTCGATACACATCCTGTAGCGTTCAGTAGTAGTACACTCTGTTCTCCTGTCGTTTTCTAAAGCAGCTGCACATGCTGGACCCACAGAAACTGGCCAATCATCTCTTCACTGCTGACAGGTACTGGCCACGTGAGCAGCTGACCAGAGTCCATTTTCTAGGCAGAGGAGAAGCTAGCTTGCTCCCTGCTAACTGGGCTGGAAATTCCTGTGTCCCCTCTTTCTAGGGTTCCTCTTGCTGCCTTCAAAGCAAAGCCTCCCAGGGAAGGATTCTGCAATGTGCTGGGGCCGTGGGATAAAGCAGGAGGGCCTGAGGCGAGAAACTCAGGGTTTGTGTGTTGCAATCCCAAACGTGCATAATTCATTCCAAATGTGAACCCCTCACTCCTTTCACCTTCTCTCCAAATTGCCTCCTTTCACACTGCTACACGTAAATTCTGACTCCGACTGACACGGCATTTTCTGTCCAAGAAAGCAACGCAGCTCTCAACCAGGAAAGGACAGTGCTGAGAAGTGGTCCGCAGATGCTTGCCTCTTTCTTTTTTCCTTGTGGGTTTTTTTTTTTTTTTCTTCTTCCTTTTGGATTGTGTGATTGACGATGGAAATGGAACCCTGCTGGCCGGGGCTCCTTCCTAACAACTGTCAGGCCGGTAAAGTGGGCCACTGGTAAAGTGGGCCACAGTTTTGCTCCTGCCAGAGTTAGATATAGGGTTCAGATGCCCCCCAGGGGACCAGGAGAGCCTTCAGGATGCTAAGTCACAGCTCTCTGGTGGGTGGGGGGGTCTTGGAGACAGCCCCAGAGGGCAGAGGAGCCCCCCAGCTTTCTGGGCAGGCTGCTTTCTCAAACCAGCTCTCCCCAGAACAAAACCACCCTGTCAGGCCCCATAAAGAGTCAGAAAAGCACGCCACCACACAAAACCAGGCTATTCATGGCTCCTGGGGCTGTCCCTCCGCAATCTCGGGCTCACTGACCCACAACTCCCACAAAGTCGGCTGTGAAAACTGGAAGGAAGAAGCATCTGGGGAGGAAGGGAAGGAGATGAAGACCAGGCCAAGCCCCCAGCCTCATTCCCTCCCGCTCCTCGGAGCCACGGGGCTGCTGGCTGTGTTGGTGGTGCCGTGAAGTGTTTCAGAAACCACGTCACATACACACAGGTGGGGAGCATCGGAAGTGCCTACCCCACAGAGGAAGAGATGAAGGACAACCACGAGGAGCTTTCTTCCAATCATTTCACGAGCTGTCACATCGAAAGGGGAATAGATTCACTCTGAGTTACTCCAGGAACCAAAGTAATAAGGAACACCAGTCACGCCACTGTAAAAGGGCCTTCTCACAAAGTGCTAGTCGGAAAGGGTCGTGGGTGTTTCAAATCTGCATCAAACAGATTTTCCTCCTACTTTTCTAAGTAGCTCTTCCTTTATTCCTTTGCATCAAAGCCTGGCCTGACCGCAGATTCTGTCCTCAGCACATTCTCTCCCTGAGCCTCTCACCTGTGGTGACCTAGTCTCAGTGTCCAGAGCACCAAGCGACTTCTCTATGCTGAACCCCGGGCTCTCAGGTCTGAGCTAAACGTTTGCCCTGGTTTGCTTACTGATCTCTCTCATCTTTCAGGATGGTACTGCTCTCGTTCTCTGTCCTCTTTGCTATCACAGAGACCGGGTCCTGCTGCCTCCACATCACCTTAGGCTCCTCCCTGTGCACCCACTTTCCCACCCTGCTCTCTCAATAGACCTTCAGTAATACCAGGTGACCTCACACCGCCCGGTCCTCCTCACACAGTTGCCTCTGTCCTCTAAAGCTGCACCGGAGATGTCTCAGTGCAGATCCACTTTCGTCCCTAAATTCTGTGCATTTCTTTTTCTATCTTCTTTTAATCTAAGTACTTCCCCTTCCTTAGATTTTAAAGATTTTAGCTTACAGGTTTTTTAAGAGAAAATCATGCCTTATTTAGCTCCTCTGAATATGGGGCATTCTATAAACTACGGGAAGACACGGATCAGAAACACCTACAGAATGTAAACCTTCACAGGACAAGTAGAGACACCCACTTACCTGAAGGGATTCGGTCATTAAAGGAACTTAGTAAACCCGGATTTGTAAAACACGTTCTTCAGTATAAAGACTTTCAAGGACTAACTACTTTTCTGCCCTGGGGATTGGCAAATGAAACCAGAGTAAAGTCCAACTTCTCCCTGGCTCCAAGGCAGACATCCATGTTCCACTCTGCACACCAGCAAAGGAGGTCAGAACCAAATACATGATTTTTTTTATATGGTTGCCAACCTTTAAGAGGTTTGCTTTAAACTGCTCCAAAAGGTCACTGGATTTAAAAATAAGGAAGTCCCTGGTGACCTATGCTAGAAAAGTTTTGGTGGTGAAGTGGGGAAAGAAGCCAGACTCCAGGCACCAAGAGAAGAGTGAGTACTGAGAAAACAGAAAATGGAGAGCAGCCACACACCATGAATTTGACCTGAGACGGGCACAAGCACAGAAATGGGAGTTAACCAGAAACAAACACAGAGGCAAACAAAAACCTCTTTTTCTTTTTTCCCAGAACTCAGAAACGCTGCACATTTGGGTAAAGGAGTATTTTGATAATGGGCAGGAGAATGACAGCCCTTTTAACAGTAACAAGGAAACTAGAGAAGGGGAGGGTACAGACGTGTAAGAGTTAGTATTGATTTTAAGGATGGACCTCCCCAGTCCAAAGTTATGGGGGGAATCAGAGACAGCACATGAGCTGGGATATGGTCCTTAAAACTCCAGGGTGATATGAACAAACACCTGGGGTGTTTGTTTAAAATGCAATGGTCTTCCACCGAGACTGATTCACTAGGTCTAGGCAGTTATTGTGAATGTACATTTTGAAGAGAAGAAGAGGAGGTGGGAAGAAATGAAAGAAGAAAGGGAGGGAAGGAAGGATGGATGGAAGGGGTGATTTGTTTAGGATCCCTGCATTCAAAGGTTGATTGTGATGTAGGATGCTACAGGATCATAATTTTGAGACCAAGCCTAAAACGGTGATTCTCTGGCTTTAAGGTACATAGAAATTTCCCCGGGATGTTGACAGGATACAGAATCCAAAGTAGCACATCTGGGATGGGATTGGAGATCCTGCTTTTCTAACAAGCGTCCTGATGCTGCCAGGCTGCTGGTCTACAGGTTAAGGGACCATACTTGAGTAGCAAAGCCCCAGTAAAGGATGTGCTCCAAAGAGAGGCAGCCCTATGAAAATCCCAAACTGGACTCCTTCATGCCTTGCAGCATGAAAAACACCTGCTGTGGGCAAAGCACTGGTAATTTCCAAATTAATATCACTCAGTATGGGGGAGGGGGTGAATATGTCAACAGGCATTGAAAAGACAGGGGAACACCACAACAGAGCTCAGAAAAGGGGCTCCTTCCTGAAACGTTTCTCATTGGCGCACAAAATTGAGAGGCACTAGCAGGAACCCACAACCTCATCCTGCAGGTTCCCAAGCTGCATCCTTCCAGAGAAGCAGCTCGCATCATGGAAAGGTGCTAAGGTCTCTCTGAGGTGAGAACTCTTCCTAAGGAAGCTCACAGGAAAGAGCACTAGGGATGGTCAGAAAGGATGATCCCACAATGTCCAAGTGTCAAAGGCAAAGGACGTGTTCTAAAAGGGAACAGTATGTGGGGGAACGTGGGCTGTGAGAGCTCCATATGGGTGGCCTGAAGCAGTAGGTCAGGCAGGGCTTCCGAGCTGGGAGGCTGGCTCTTATCTTGATGGCCAGAAGAAGCAGTGGGGCAGTTTACAGCAGAAGAGTGATGATCCTTAGCTGCAGTAGAGGATGGACTTGTAGACTGACCAGATCTATACACGTAAGGACAGGTCACGTAAGAGTACCCTTAAAGATGACCAGCAGTGAGCAGAACAAAGAGTGAAGGCCAGATGGGGGAGACATCTCAGGGTAAAAATAATAGGATTTAGTGGTAAGAAACCAATAGGAGAAATTCACCAAGATTCCTAGATGCTATTGAGACAACTATTCATCCAACCAAGCACATCCCTATATGACGGCAGCACGTCCCCCTCCACTTACTAGATGCACCTTATAGAAGTCATAGATGAGTAGTGCTGAGCTGGCCAGACTGTGAGTTTCAAAGACTGATTCCTACAATGGAGAAGCTAGCTTCAAGCCAATTTCTACAATCAATGATTCTCTGAAGTTCAGGCCATAGACTGTTGTGGCCATTACTTTTCCCCATTGCTTTCGGGCCGGTGGCAAGGCAGCACATCGTGGGAGGAGCACATGGCAGAAGGAGCTGCTCACCTAAGGGCGGCCAGGAAGCAGGAAATAGGAAGGGGGTTAACTCCCACCATCTCCTTCAAGGGCGTGACCCTAGTGACCTACGACTTCCCATGGGCCCCACATCTCAAAGGCTCGACCACCTTCTAATAGCACCATGATGAAGACCAAGTTTTTAACATGGAGCCTTTGGGAGACATACCAGATCCAAGCTATAGCAGTAAGCAACTCTCCAAGTAAAGCACTTGGATCACCAGTTGTCAACATTACTTGAAAAACTTTTGAGGAATGCTGATGTAACCACCCAAACCCACTGAATGAGAAACTGAGACTGGGCCAATAATCTCATTTCAACAAGTCCCTGAGGTGAGCCTAATGCAGGCTAAACAGTGAGAACCATGGTACTAAAGCACCATCTAATTGTCTATTCTTCTATTTACCATCATTGAGGGTCCATACTCAGTGAGGTCATGTTATCTTGTGTTAATATTCATATAAATGCAAATGATTTCTGTCTGGCAAAAATAACGTCTATGATTAAGAGTCTGACAGCTCTAAAAGATATTAACCAGTTTTGCATGTAAACTATCACTTGTATGCCAGTGTTCTTTTCAGGATCTACAAGTTCTCAATCTCTGAATTTCTCCCATAAGCCAGATTTGCTATTTTTGTGTGTCTGTGTGTGTGAGTGTGCATGTGTGTGTTTGTGTGTGTGTGTGTGTGTGTGTGTGTGTGTGTGTGTGTGTGTGTGCTGGAGATTGAACCCAGGGCCTCACATATGCTAGGCAAACACTCTACCACTAAGTTACACCATCAGTCCCAAGTTTGCTTCTTTCACTAATGAATTATATAAGTCTTTGCTGTATATGTTCATTATCTATTTGAATGAGTCACATTTTTAACTATTTGTGAATTATATGTTAACCATGGTGACTTGGATGATCAGTGTGAAATATTTTAGAACTTCACCCATATGCAAATCTTGAGGACAAATGTGAAACTATGAAAAATTGTTTTCAGAGATTCTACTTAAATCCTGAGAAAGTCTACTTAAAAATCACAAAATCTATTGGAGAATCAACTTACTACATGCACTTCTGAGAGTTCCATTTTTTACCTGTGTACGTTCCACACAGATTGGAAATAGGTCAGGGTCATATAAAGATGAAGAGTCAGATTAAGAATGAAGACCTTAGAGGTAATTAGTAAGAGAAAGGGGCAAAGTTTTCAGTCTCAGTACTATTGGCCTTGGGGCCTGATCATTCTCCATTGTCGGAGGCTGTTCTGGGTCTTGGAGAATGTTAGCAGCACCCCTGGCTTCCACCCACTAGATGCTGATAACAACTCCCATTTGTTATGACAATCTATAATGCCCTTAGACACTGCCTGATATGCTCTACGGGGCAATTTCACCCCAAGTTGATGCCCACCTGGTTAGAGGAATATTCAAAGGGCAAAAGATGGTTTTTAAATTATAACAATGTCTCATTGAATTTCCATATTTAATAAGTCATCTGATTCTGTTATCCTTTTCACTCCTATCATTTTCTTATTTATTCATCCTAATTTTAGACATAACTGTTAAGAGTCTAAAATTTTATAAGAAACCGAAAAGATATCGGAAAGAGAAGAATGTGATCCAAAAATATCTCTAAAAAGAAAAGAAAAAAAAAACAAGAATGGGATAAACAAGAATTTGAGACAAGATAGAAAATAAAGAACTAGAAACTACCAGTGTTAAAATGCTACAGCATCACTGATTCATTGTGGAAGAATATTAATAAAGCAGCGGGATTATGGAAGGGAATAGTACTGCTTGCCCAATATCCTATGTGTGTTCCCATATTTCCTAGTCCTCCTTCTAGTTGACCCATGTGCTCAGTTCTGGCCACTGAAGAGCAGAAGTGAAACATGTCACTCGAGGCTGAGGCAGCAAGAACCTCAAGAGTTCAAGGAAAGAGTCTCTCTCTTTCCTCTGTCATTGGTGAACTGAGGAACATGGAGGTGGAGTCTCCATTAGGCTGGATCCCTGAGTCACAGGGTGGAGCAGGAATCCCTGCTGATTGAGGTGAGATGGGTACCACCAACAAGAAATGACTTTTTTTTTTTTTGTCATCAGTTACTGAGATTCTGGGGTTACTTTTTACCTACTGACAATACTATACTCATTCGAATAAAACTAATACCCAAATTTCCTATCCTAAATTTCTTCATCAAATTACCCCACTACCAAAGGACCTTAAACTTTTGTATGAATGGACCAGATATGGGATTAAAAGGCCAAATTTGTCACAAGGAAGGAAAAACCGAACTGACTGAAAATCACAAAACAATGCTTTATTACCGTCTAATGACAAATCCATACATACATATGAAAGGGGTTTAGATGGCAGACTACCCCAGGAGTGATACAGGAATACTAACAAGAGCAGGACAACAAGAATAATAAAAGTAGCTACTAGTTATTGAGGGTCTATGGTGTATTCAGACCTTTATTTAGTTACCTCATTTAACAACTATCACAACAATTTTACAGATCAGATACTGAGGTAGACACTGCTGGACGCCCACAGTTTTGTTCACAAAGTGGGTGGCAGTCTCAGAAGATGAAATGTGATTAATTAGTTTATGCCGGGGTCATGGCCACACACAACACCCCTTGAGCTAATAATGGTTTTTCTATTTTTATAGGATTAAGAGGAAAAAAATAAAAGATGACTATGCCATGGAGACCCTTAAATGGCTCAAGAAGCCTACATCATTCACAGTCTTGATCTTTACAGGAAAAGCTCAGCAAACTCCTAGGAGCATCATAGTGACCTCGCTACCAAGGTAGGTTTGCAATTGACAACTTCCACCTCCACGTCTGAAGTCTGCTGGGAGTTCCTGAAAGATTTTCCTTTCTGATGAAAATAACCATAATGAGACTCAGAGGAGAAAGACCCTCTTCTCTTCCCACCTTTGGATGCTGTCAAGGGATGTCAAGACAGTCAGAACTACAGTAGCTCTTCTGTGTCCAGAAAGGAAATGTAAAGGGGATCAGGAATCACAAGGACACCATCCAAAGCCAGGGCAGGCTGCACTACTGAATTAACCAGCCCTGGCATGGTGCGTCTCCAGGTCTTGTGTCAGACATCCAGTTACTACAGTAGAAAGAATCCTACCCATTTCCAGCATTCCTCACTAAAAAAAAAAGCAGCTCTTCTATCTCAACAACTATATAATCGGACCCAAGAAAGAGCAGTGGACATTAGAGATGACTTGCTCCCGGCTGGTAAACACTTTGGAACCTTGTCCTCTTCCCTCCCCCACCACCAGAAAAATCATGACTAACCCTTGCTTAAGAATGAAAGCTCTAGGTCTTTGAAACAGGACTTGTTAAACACTTGAGCAATTCCGTGCCATAAGGTTAGAACCTTCCAGAAGTTAAATGGAAGGAGTGATGTTTGTGAGCAAAAGGGTTACGGGGATCCCTTTAAAAAGTTCCTACTCACAAAACCTTATGATAGTCCTAGGTATATTTTTAAATTAATTTTAAACAAAAGTCATCTTCAGCTTGGTCCCGTTGGGATCTCTGCACCCGTGACCATGTCAGGAGGCTCTCCCCCTCTGGACAGGGAACATCTGTCCTGCTCCTGTAACCTTCTGGTAAGGTAGGCTTCTGTGGGTAATGACTTAATCACCGGAACCTGGAAGGCTTCGTCAGCAAAGGCTGTCACACTGATGGAGAAAGCACTTCTGGCTAGATATACAGAGCTCAGCCAAGTCACAGTCGCTTTCTTGTATTCTTTTTATTGCCTCTACCAAACCACAACAAAGGGTTTTCAGCTGTGTCTCTAAGAAATAAGTGTGTCTGAATACAGCCCTTAAAATTGGAAGAATTATATTTTCATGTCTAGAACCTGAGGGCCATCAACGGTGAGGTAAAGGTCCCTCTATTTCAGCATCTAAAGCAACCATTGAAGACCTCTTTTACTTCTTCTTGAAATCCCAGGAAGTGATTCTCCACCTCACCTGCGTGTGGGAATCCCTCTGGGACTTTTAAAATATGATGATGCCTGGGCCTGTCTCTGGAGCTCCACTCAATTGTGGCACATGTGGTCTGGGCAGGGCAAGGCCTAAAAGTTCCCCAGGTGATTCTAATATATAATCAAGACTGAGAACTGACCCAAGGTAAATGGTAAACAGAAGAAAATGGAACTAAGAGCCTATACCCAAGAGAAAAATAACTAAATTGCATTTACAAAGGACTAAGAGAGGGGACAAGCAAAGGTCCCTCCCACTCCTTAACACTTCAAAAAATAATATACCATTAATGATCATCAATCAATAAGCAATTCAGATTAATTTTGTGCATATATGCATACCTATACAAGCCTTTCAAATTATTTAAAGAAAAGAAAGGTGGCCAGGAGAAAGAGACCAAAATAAAGAAAACGAATGTGTTTTCCTCACTTGATCATAAATCTGACAGTTGAACCTCCATCTCCATATCTGCATCTTCCTTAAAAAGCACAAGAAATCAGTTTTGTAAGTGTACTCTCCTCTCTAGACTTCAGTCCAAGAGTCAGCCAAAGGCCAAAAGCAGATCACCACCTCTTTTAGTAAATAAAGCTAAATTAGTAAAGAAAGCTAAAGCAGAATTGCAACAGAGGTCACCAACACCTAAGATATTTACTTTAACACCATGTTCCCAAGCCACGGCTCCAGACCTATAATACAGTTCCTACTCCAGGAATTTCTACATTTTTCCCTTATTCTCCTCCCACCAGTGGCCATTCCAGAAATCTGCACCCCTGCTGCTGTCAAACCCTTCTGCTCAGATTTGCCTGTCCCAGCCAAGGCAATCACAGTCTCTCTAGGAGTCACTTCCCCAGAATACTGCCTGGAGATAGGGACATCTCGGTGCACCTGGCTGAGCCTGTCACTCTGCACAATAACCAGCTTTCAGCCAAGGAAGGGGAAGACACCCAAGTTCCTACTGATCATGCCAATATTAAGAAACAAACTTGATTTATATTTTATATCATGCTTCTCCACGACCTATATTCTAACCTCCCTAAGCAGCTTTAGATATTGCCTCATTAAATTGTTCATCATTTGATTTTCTCTGCTAAAACCTAAACAATGCTTTTCATTTTTTTTTTCCTTCTGGTGCTGAGGATTGAATCATCTAGGGCCTTGTTCATGCTAAGCATGTGCTCCACCACTGAAATACACCCCCAGCACCAACAATGCCTTCTAAACGTATCCCAGTAGTTCTATTTCTTTGCAAAACTTTTACTGCTGCAGCAAAAAAAAAAAAAAAAAAAAAAAAAAAAAAAAAAAAAACAGAGGTTATTCTCATAGAATCATCCGTACTATTTGCTTGTTTTTCCCTACTTCCATCTCTGTGTTTTTAAGTAGAAATGAAAGTCCACTTTAATGTTTTCAGACATTGCCAAATATACCCTGGAGCAAGCCCCCATCTTTAGTTAAGAACCACTGCACTAGGAAACTAGATCAGACATAGACTCTGCCTCCTCTCACGTTGCCCCACGCTGCCCTCCACATCCCACTGCTGCTACTTTACTGACTTTACTCATCTTTACCAGGGATCGTTATAATAGACTCCCAACCTACCTTCCTGCTTTCCACCTCCCTCAGGTTCATACATCCTCCAAATTGCAACCTGAGTGCAGTGGAAGCTGGGATACACCATTCAGGGTCACCTTCAACCAGAGCACTCTCCTTACTGAGGTTTCTCAATGAGCCACCCTCAGCAGAAGAGAGCCATGACAGCATGGTTCTCTGCCCCTGCCCAGGACAGCCTGTGTAGCTGCATGGGAGTCCTGATGGGCCATTTTCAGCTCTAAAGCTTTCCATGGGACCAAGTGAAACTTTGTGACATCTACTTCGCTTTTTCTTTTCTTTGTATGATTTTTTTAATGTTTTATTCTAATTTGTTATACAGAATGCATTACAATTCATATTATACATATAGAGCACAATTTTTCATATATCTGGTTGTATACAAAGTATATTCACATCATTACTTAGGGTAATGATGTCCATCTCATTCCACCATCTTTTTTACCCCCATGCCCCCTTCCTTCCCCTCCCTCCACTTTGCCCTATCTCGAGTTCACCTAATCTTCCTATGCTCCCCCTCCCAACCCCACTATGAATCACCCTCCTTATATCAAAGAGAATATTTGGCATTTGGTTTTTGGGGATTGGCTAACTTCACTTTGCATTATATTCTCCACCATTTACCTGCAAATGCCATGATTTTATTCTCTTTTATTGCTGAGTAATATTCCCTTGTGTATATATACCACATATTCTTTATCCATTCATCTACCAAAGGGCAACTAGGTTAGTTCCACAGTTTAGCTATTATGAATTGTGCTGCAATAAACACTGATATGGCTGGGTCCCTGTAGTATGCTGTTTTTAAGTACTTTGGGTATAGACTGAGGAGTAGGATAGCTGGGTCAAATGGTGGTTCCATTCCCAGTTTTCCAAGGAATCTCCATACTGCTTTCCAGATTGGCCTCACCATTTTGCAGTTCCACCAGCAACGTATGAGTGTACCTTTTTCCCCATATCCTCGGCAACACTTATTGTTGTTTGTCTTCATAATAGCTGCCATTCTGACCGGGGTGAGATGAAATCTTAGAGTAGTTTTGATTTGCATTTCTCTAATTGCTAGAGATGTTGAACATTTTTTCATATATTTGTTGATTGATTGTATATCCTCTTCTGAGAAGTGTCTGTTCAGTTCCTTGACCCATTTATTATTGGGTTATTTGGGGGTTTTTGGTGTTTAGCTTTTTTTTTTTTTTTTGAGAGAGAGAATTTTTTAATTTTTATTTTTCAGTTTTCGGCAGACACAACATCTTTGTTTGTATGTGGTGCTGAGGATTGAACCCAGGCCACACGCATGCCAGGCGAGCGTGCTACCGCTTGAGCCACATCCCCAGCCCCTGGTGTTTAGCTTTTTGAATTCTTTATATACCCTGGAACAAGACAGGGATGCCCTCTTTCACCACTTCTATTTAACATAGTTCTTGAAACACTGGCCAGAGCAATTAGACAAAAAAAATTAGGAAAAGAAGAAATCACATTAGCATTATTTGCCAACAATATGATTCTATACCTAGAAGACCCAAAAAAATTCCACCAGAAAACTTCTAGAACTAGTAAATGAATTCATCAAAATATCAGGATATAAAATCCACATCCATAAATCAAAGTCATTTCTGTATGTCAGTGACAAATACTCTAAAAAGGAAATGAGGGAAACTACCCTGTTTACAATAGCCTCAAAAAAATAAAATAAAATACTTGGGAATCAACCTAACAAAAGAGGTGAAAGACCTCTACAATGAAAACTTCAGAATGCTAAAAAAAGAAATTAAAGAAGACCTTAGAAGATGGAAAGACCTCCCTTATTCTTGGATAGGCAGAATTAATATTGTCAAAATGACCATACTACCAAAAGCATTATACAGATTTAATGCAATTCCAATCAAAATCCTAGTGATATTTCTCATAGAAATAAAAAAAAAAGCAGTCATGAAATTCATCTGGAAAAATAAGAGACCCAGAATAGGTAAAGCAATCCTTAGCAAGAAGAATGAAGCAAATGGCATCACTATACCCAAACAACTTAAACTATACTACAGAGCAACAATAACAAAAACAGCATGGATTTGGCACCAAAATAGATGGGTATACCAATGGTACACAATAGAAAACACAGAGACTAACCCACATAATTACAGTTATCTTATATTAGACAAAGGTGCCAAAAAACATACATTGGAGAAAAGATAGACTCTTCAAAAAATGGTGCTGGGAACACTGGAAATCCATATGCAACAAAATGAAATTAAACCCCTATCTCTCACCAGGCACAAAACTCAATTCAAATGGATCAAGGACCTAGGAATTAAACCAGAGATTCTGCATCTAATAGAAGAAAAAGTAGGCCCTAATCTCCATCATGTCAGACAGGCCCCAACTTCCTTGATAAGACTCCTATAGCGCAAGAATTAAAATCAAGAATTAATAAATGGGATGGATTCAATCTAAAAAGCTTCTTCTTGGCAAAAGAAACAATCAGTGAGGTGAATAGAGAGCCTGCAGCTTGGGAGCACTGTTTTACCACGTGCACATCAGATAGAGCACTAATCTCTAGAGTATATAAAGAACTCAAAAAGCTAGACACCTGTTTCTTTGTTCAACTCCTCCTTCCACCTGCGCCAGCTTCCTTAGCAAGAGGGGTGTGGCTGGAGGAAGTAAGCCACTGGGGTCTGTCTTTGGAGATTACATATCTGATCCCTGGCTTCTCTCTCTTTCCCTTTCCCCCTCCCCCCTCCCCCCTCCCCCCTCTCCCCCCTCCCCCCTCATCCCCCCCACCCCCTGACTCCTGGCTGCCCTGAGCAACTTTCCTCCACCTGCCTTTCTGCCCTGATGTTCTGCTGCCTCATCTCAGGCCTACAGCAATGGAATCAGCCAAAACCATGAGCCCCCAAATAAACCTTTTCTTCTCTAACTCCCGTAAGGTCCGGACACAGTGACAAAAAGTTGACTAACCCAGTCACACAGGTAGTAAGTGGAAGGGCAGGGATTTGAACCCAAGTAGCCCAACTCCAAATCTATGCTCTTAATAATACTAGCAGGAAGAGAAAAATGGGCTTCTTTATAATCTTTCCCCAATATCATCCAAGGGTTAGTGATGTCCCTGCCAAAGTGTGCAACCCGGAAGGTGCTGATCTTTGCCCTTGAACTTGGCACACCACACATGGCTGATGATCCAGGACAGCTCTGCCTAGCAAGCCCTACCATGCCTCCTAACACCTCCATGGTTAAGGGAGCCTTTCTTTTTAGCAACTGAAGCAAGACATGAACCCCAAGGACAGAAGAAATAAGAGTCAAAGGAGGAAAGGAAGGCATCTCCCTTCCCAGGGACCCCCAAGCAGTGCTGCAAAGAGCCAGGAGGCACTAAATCCCCAAAGGGACATCCAGGCCTGCAAATCATCGGTATGCAGACCAGAAGGAAGATTACCTGGGAATGGCGACAGAAGTGAACCTCAGGCATCAGGAGTGAAGATGTGGCTGAGAAAAATAGTAGAAGAAAACTACAACAGAGAACGAAAACAGCCGTGGCCAGGGGCAGCTGCCATCCAGAGTGGAACCAGGGCGGGAACTGGCAGACACTCCAGCCGCAGGGAGCGGGCAAGGCAGCCTTGGGGAGATCATGACCCCCCAACCACAGTCTGGGAACAGAAAGGCCCACACCTTAGCAGCCTCTAACGGGCTCTCTATACACTGCAGACCAGCAAAATGATCGAATTTCCTAAATAAAAAGTTGGACGGCACTCACATAACAAGAAAAAGAAAAGTGCCTTTTAGAAAGCGCCCCATGGGGCGGGGGGAACATGGTTAAATCAGGTCTCAGTGCTTACAGAGCTAAACCTGAGTTTTTAAAAAATCGTATGATGATATTTCCCTGCAGAGCTAGATAATGGAGTCATTGCTTGGTTTACTGGTGGGCAACAAGTCCTGGGGACATCAATTAGAAACAGCAAGACAAATTAGAGATATGCTGTGACGATATTTAGGTGAATATTGTCCCCTTCACCCCTACCCCTAGAGTCACTTGGTCCTCTTTCTGCTTAGATCCAGATGCAGCCTTTCAATTTCAGGTTGAAATGACCCCATCTGCCAAGTGACCTCAGCAGAGTGGCAGTTCTGAATTTCCCTGGACTAGTTTGCTCTTCAGCAAGTCGCCCTGGCCTGGGTTCCCCGCTAGGGCTGTGTCTCTCTGCTTGCTCCTGATTGATCTTACTCTTCCATTATTAGCAGCCTCCCCTCTGGTCCACTAATGCTCACCTCCTGCCTGCCTCTCACGGCCCCAAATGAAATGACTACTCTAACATTCATCTTTTCTTCATCTCTTCCTGCTTCCAACACCTACCACCCCTTGTCTAAATGGCCTTCCATGCCTATCATCAAATTCCAGTCCCCAGACCTAGCTTTACCTGTGACCCCTCAGTCTACAGGAAACACAGAAGACAATAAAATATGAAATCATATAAATCAGCCCCAACCTCACACCTGCTTCAAGTATCAAGTGAATGATGACTTCACAGAATTACATAATTCAATATCTCAAAAAAAAAAATCCCTGTTAAGTCTAGCAGTTGTGTTTTTAAGCACCCGTTCCCCGATACATCCAAAACACGGCCATTGCAAAGGATGAAGTAGGTGCTCATCTGTGCACTGGTGTCTGTGGGGAATGCTCAGATGATGCTGATGGAGAGGCAGAGGTAGGGAGGCAGAGTGTCCCTGGAGTGTTGCTGATCTAAGCTTGCACCTCTACTCTGCTATTCACTAGCTCCATGACCTCAAAGAAAATTTCTTGGCTTCTCTGAGCTTTGGTTTCCTCACCTGTAAAACGGAGAATACAAGTCCATAATAGGTGAGTAGGGAAGGAGTGACCAGCTAACAAACATGAGGGGCCTGGCACACGGTGGTGGAGAAACTGAGGTACAGAAAGTGACTTAGCTTGGCCAATCCTGCCACTACTGGATAGCCCATGTAACAGGAGTCTCAACCCAGCACTTAGTTTAGGCTTCCTGTGCGTCACTCAGAAAACTTGATGACTACCGTAAATCCAACCTGTCTCTTTCCTCTGTGTTCTTCTGCCCTGGGAGAACACTAGAGTCTGCCACTTAACAGCAAATTGTCAATTATTGACGTGATTGTATAAACTTGATATTCTTAGGCAAAGTAATAGATCCCACCCCAGCTTCTGTTAATCGCCAGAAAGGACTAAAGCTAATCTAACACTAAAAGAGCCAGCAGCTGCTAAGACAACATGCTGCATACCCAAAATACCTTTGTTGCAGGGCAAAAAATAAACGTTTTTTTTCCCCTTGCCTACACTCTTAACTCCTTAGGTGTGTACCTATATGATTTGTTATGTGATAGGATAGCCATATTTTAATGATTCGAAATAAATTTGAACTTAGCCCAAGAACTGATGCATCTGGAACCGAAGTTGAAGGTATAAGTACCTCAAATAAAAAGGGAAAAATTCACAAAAGCTTACTTTTTTAAACCAGAGCATAGAAATGCACATCCCGCATCCGAGGAACCATCCATGAGAAGTAAAATCAATGGTTATGTCCCTATCAACCCAATCATTATGTATAAAACTTGGGGTTCTTTTAATACCCCTTATGGTGCAGGCTTCAAACCCAATTCATTTATATATAACACAAAGAAAGGGGAATTCTTGTGAGGAAATACTCACAGAACAGTGAGAAAAATATCAAAAGAGAAATGGAAAAACTGGGTCCCAGCCTTGGGTTTACCACCTGGTAGTGATATAACTACATCTAAACATGCAATAGTTTCCCCATCTGCAAAACAAGAAAAGGCACTTGGTTCTAGTTCATCCAAGGTTTATTATGAGCCAAACAAAAATTACCTTTATCTATGATTTCTGAACATCGTCCACAAATCAAGGCAAGGCCATCCACATTTAAAATCTCACTTTTATTTGGTGAACCAGAATTAGCTCACTGACAGACCTAGCAAAGGCTGAGCCAGCCCTTTTGCTTTTGAGGTCAGTAAGTAATCTAAGACTCAAGAGTTTTCTCCCTGCTGCTTAACTTCCCTGAGTCGAGTTTCCTTCCTCTATCTCAGAGAGTTGGTAAAAGCTTTTTCCTGTTGCAAATGCACTGTGGGTTTCCCATTAGACTCCAGTGAAAGAACGTTGGTGGCATGTATGCAATAGACAGCTTGAGACTGCAGTGGACATTAGACATGCATCTGACATCTTAGTCCCCTTCTGTGTTTGGAGAATTGAGCCTGTCACTCATTACAGAATCTTAGGTACTGGATACTCACTTTACCAGCATCCTTTGCAGCCCGAGTATGGGCCCAGAGTAACCAGTACAAAGATAGAATCTGTACCTGATGGGTGTGAACAGGGAGAAACAGTACAGGATCCATTTCAGCACCTGACAACGATGGTGGCATCTCCATCCAGTTTGGAGGATATATTAACAGCAATTCTGATGATGGCCACAAGCCATGTCCAGTAGTAGTGGTGCAGGCTGACAGATGTACCCATGGGGGCAGCAGAGGCATCTGCACCAGACCCTTCTTTGGTATACTTTGGGGTTTGGTTCCAGCTCCATCTCTGTCTGGTTCTCTGGCCCTCTGGAATAAGCTACTCTAAATTCTTTCAATGGATTCTTTTCTTGCCCAAATTAGAAAGAACTGATTTCTGCAGCTTTTGACAAAGAATTTTCATTGACTCAGAAGTCATCCTCAAGACCAAGAAGTCAACCAGGACTAACAAAGCTCCTCTCCAGAAACCTCTAAATGAAGTACTGCAAAACTTCAGGGACCCTGTTCAACCTTTCCATTCACAATCCATTCCACAGGGCAAACCACAGGATAGAGGAGGGGAAAATATCCTTGAAAGTCACCAAATTGTAGTCCAGAGATACAGAAAAGCAAACCTAGAACATTAGCTCATCTGCAAGTAGTTTAAGACCAGCTCGATTCAGAACATTTTTGTAGAAGTAGAATAGGATATTAGAAGAAGTGTATAAAGTTTTTTACATTAAAAAAAAATGAGCTTTGGTGATACCTTGCATCACCCCTTCTGTTCCAGTGTCCTAAGGATGGCACTCTCTGGACACACCCACTGGTACTGAGAAACTTATATACCCTACAGGACATGTCCACGCCTCCTTTGCTTTCTCCAGATCCTCCTCTCTAACTAGAATGTGCTCCTCTTGCTGATGCATTCAGGTCCTTCAAAGACCAGTTCAAATGTTACTTCTCTGTGAAGTTTGCTTAACCTCCCTCCTGGACTCTCCATTCACCACCTACTTGTGCTCTGTGTCACTGTATCTCTACTTCGGTCATTATGCCTCCCTTGGTTTTGAGAGTGTCAGTCACCATTCCTCTTTGGGGACATGTGAGACTACAACTATATCTTTGGAGTCTCAGTGAAGAGGAGAAAGTGGAACTAAAAAGCAGTCAAAGAAGCAATGGTTGACATTTTCTGAGATTTGAGGAAAAAGATTTCACACACACACACACACACACACACACACAGATACACACATACACCTATGGATTCATACCATTACAATCTTCTAGGGAAACCCAAACAGGATAAATCCAAAGAAATTCACACCCAAACACATGATAATAAAATTTTTAGAAAACTACAGGTGGAAAAATAGCCAGAAAAAAAAAAAAAGTAGCCAGAAAGAAATAATGCATCATTTATAGGAGAAAACAAGTTGAATGGCAACAGATTTCTGAACAGAAACAATGGAGGCTAGAAGGAAGTGGCACATTTTTTCAAATCCTATAAGAAAACTGTCAGTGGGAAATTCTATATCCAAGGAAACTAAGCAAAGAAGAAATCCAGACCTTCTCAAATGAAGAGAAACTATGACAAAGAATGGCTGAAGAAGTTCTCTAAATTGAAAGGAAATGATAAAGGAATAAAATATCAAGAGAACCATAAGAGCAGTGTCAGTAATGTGGAGAAGGTAGGGAAAAGATTGTGAGATGTAGAAGAGAATGAGTGGTGTTGAAAAGGAGGCAGCCACAGGGGACCAGGCATAGTCCAGGAGTGCTGGGTTTCTGTTCATGACTAAATAGTGACCAGGGAGTCACTCCAGTTGAACTGGGCTGACTGGGCTGCACAAAATAACCACACAAGAGACACAAATACCTTTTTCTTTGGGGTCGATGTGACAGCTCCTCTGACCTTAAGGGTCCACAGAAAGAGAGAGAGCGAGAGCAAGCGCTGGCCCCTTTTATTGAGGAGAAGCTATTCAAATGAGGCAAGGGGTCAGGTTTCAGGGGGCTAAGTCTATCTTCATGATGTCCACTGTCAGCAGGTTGACTGACACCTGGGTAGGACACACCCAAGGGCACAGTAAGAGAAGGGGACACACACAAGGCACTTCCATGGAACATTCTATCCTAAACAGGGCAAGGGGTTATATTACAAAGGAACAGGTGAGCAGAGCTTCACCCATGGGGCTGTAGCAAGACACACCCATGCACGAGACACCGACCCCTGCACCCAAGAAGGGTGAGGAAAGCTCTGCCACATTTCTGTGACTGAGCGCCTCAGCAGCCAGCCGGGGAGTGTGACTCAGTCACGTGCAAGGTTGGTCTCTCACACAGGAGAGAATCCTACAGGTTGGGAACCTGGATAGTATAGACATACGGACCAAGAAGTACAAAAGGTTCAGATCTCACGAAAGGTTCAGATCTCTGTTTAACCCCTTCCTAACTCGCTTGCCTCTGAGTAATTTCAAATACTTTCTAAAGCTTCTAAGTTTTTAAATGGTAATAAAAATAGGTACCTCATAAAGTTCTCGTAAGATCCCAATCAGACAATACTCACACAATACTGAGCGTAGTGTCTGGTGTGTAAATACAAGGTTGAAAGAAATGCTACTCTTATTTTTGGTAGCTAAAGTCAATATTCTAGCCAGAGAGAAGCCAGCACAAGGAAATGTTGTTTTCAGGATGTTTTAATACAAAAAGAAAAGACCATTAGAAAAAGTGGGAGGAAAATAGGGAATGTAGCTCAGTGGTAGAGCACTTGCCTAGCATGCTCAAGGCCTTGGGTTTGATTCCCCAGCACTACAAGAAAAGAAGAGAGAAGAGAAAAAGGAAGGGAGGGAGAGACGGAGGGAGGAAGGGAAAAAGGGAAAAAGTGAAGGGATATATATTCAGAGGAACAGGGTAAGCCATGGTGTAGGAACAGAGTGCAACAATATCCTCAGACAGGACATGCAATCTACACAGGATCAGAAAGACTTGGATTCCAACACTGGAAGCACAACATACTAACATATGTACCATGGAGAAGCAATTTAACCTCCTCAAGCTTCAATTCTCTCAGAAATGGAAATAATAATCCTGACCTTACATTTATCATCTCTAGCCATTTTTACAACCCCGATGAGAGCTTAAGATCACAGACATCTAATAAATGGCAACACTGTTATTATTCAAAATAGATGAATCAATGAAGGGATAGATATAGAGAGGTGAGATTTCAGGACATGGACTTATGACTGGGGTTGGAATTGGGATGTCTATTTTAGCTAGACGTTTTAGCAAAGAGGAAAATCCAATTATTGTGAGTGAGGAAAGACCAAAGAACTAGAGACCTCCCAGGAAAACAGAAGAGCTAAGCAATTTTCTCTGCAATTCTCAAAACATCAAAGTTGAAAGAGACCCGAGGACTGACTGGTCTCTTTCCCTGCATTCGTTTTATGGATGGCAAAAGGTTATCTATAAAGGGGCAGAGAGTGAATCTGGGGCTCTGTGGACCGTAGAGTTTCTGTCCCAATAACTCAGCTTCACCATTGCAGTACAAATGCGAGATAACGTGACAAATGAGTGTTCCAATAAAACTCTGTAGACATTCAAACATAGACATAATTGCACATGTCATGAAATATTCTTCTTTTGATCTTGTTAAGTATTCTAAAACGTATCAACTATTTTAGCTCTCAAGTTGTACAGAAACTTGCAGGCAGCCATCGTTTGCCAATGCTTTCCATAGAGTGATGATAAGCTCAGGCCACAGGCAAGAGTTTGAGTCTTTTCCTCATGATTTACTAGAAGTGAAACCTCAAATAGTGTACTTAGTCCCCCACACCTCCTATTTACAGACTTCTCCACAGTGAAATATGGACAGCATTACATATTTTCCATATAATTTTGTGAGACTCCAATGCGAAAATGTGTGTAAGTGAGTTTAGCAGAGGGCCTGATACAAAGCCAAACCCCAAGTAACCAGAACAACAAACAGAAGCATTGGACCAAGAGAAGTCCGGCCACACAGCAAGAGAGTGCCTACAGCAGGATCAGGACCTACGTGCCTGTCTATTCAATTTGTTCTCTTTGCAGTCCCACAGCTATTGATGGACTGAGCTTCCCAAGAAGCCAGCCCTTCCTGAATATGTAGCTCAACAGCCCCCAGAAAACCTCCCACCCCTTGGAGACTGAGGCAGGAGAATCGTGAGTTCAAAGCCAGCCTCAGCAAATTAGTGAGGCCCTAAGCAACTCAGGGAGACTGTCTAAATAAAGTAGAAAAAAAAGGGCTGGGGACTTGGCTCAGTATTTAAGTGCTCCTGGATTTAATCCTTGGTACCAAAAAAAAAAAAAAAAAAAACCCAAAAAAGCCTTCATTCATTCAGTCACTTTTATATGAAGCTATACAGAACACTTACTGTAGAATCACTATCATTTAAAAATAATTATAGCACGTCTTCATTAAGTCTCACTTTCACCAGCCTGATCATTAGCATATCCAAAAGGGAGAAAAAGGAGCAAAAGTCTTTTGGATCAAGAGAATCAAAGGGCTGAGCTCTTGAAGGGGAGGGGTTAGAAGCTTCAGAAAAAAAGGATGGAATTCAGATGAGATCTGTTAATTTGCAAACTTGTTATCGTTCCAAAGCTAAATCTCTACAGAGGACTGAGAAGACTGACAGCTGTTCACTTCTTTTAAAGTGTTGTTTACGGTCTAACAATCTAACGCTGCTGGCAACATATCTATTTTTTGTTTCTTCTAAATCAATTCCAAATGATTGAAACATATTTGAGATTATTAATGTTTTTAACTTTTAGGAACATCAGATCTGAACCAGTTCTCAAAGCCGATGCCGCC
This sequence comes from Urocitellus parryii, assembly GCF_045843805.1. Classification (NCBI taxonomy): domain Eukaryota; kingdom Metazoa; phylum Chordata; class Mammalia; order Rodentia; family Sciuridae; genus Urocitellus; species Urocitellus parryii. The sequence goes on along the minus strand of NC_135537.1, from coordinate 173,475,966 downwards.
CTTTTCTTCAAAGACACACAACCTTTCTTGATCCAATCAAAGGCCATTCTTCTACTATCTCCATGGCTTATCTTTTATTCTCAGCAGAGTGAGATGGATAAATGCACTTTGGAAAACACACATGAGAGTCAGTTATACATAAATTCAGGTTACGAGCAGAGAATGGTTGAAGAATGTGTGCGGTTCCTTCCAAACTTCTGCCAACAACAACAACAACAACAAAAGGAGATGATTCCTTGGCACCTGGAGTGGAAGGAAGGTGAAATGTTTGACAGAGTTCACCCACTAGCATTCAGCCATCTTAATTTTACACTTCTGTCTTTGCACTAAAGCTCTATATTCTCCGTATGTCTTAGCCTCCCTGTGTCTTCTAATAAGATTCTACCGTTCTTTAGAACAACAGAATTAAGCAACCATCCCATCACAGAAAATTTGAAAACCCAGGCCCAGTGAGGTCAGTTGTGTCCATGAGATCACAGATCTAGTTAAAAAATACAGATAACTAGTTAATTTGTTTTTCTCTGGTATGTTGCTAAGTTTGTTGCTAAGAATGCCACAAGGCTATGGATACAGATTTTTTGGAAATTTCAAGTTGAAAAAAAAAAAAAAGACAAAAATAACATTTGCTGCACATGAAATCTGGAAGAGACCACCTTAAGTTTGATTTTTCCCTTCATCAGTTACCCTCCTGCACTTTTATAAGCCTGTCTGGAACACTCCTTCTTGGAGCACTCTCCTCTTTCTGAGTGTGAGACTTGACTTTCCAACATCCAAGAAGTCTCCAGCTCTAGAATGCAGGGGCCGAGTCTCTGTGCTGTAAAACCTGCAGAATGGCAGGCACTCAGATGTGGTGGCATTAACGTGACCTCATAGAGGAGGCAGACAGGGAGAGCCAGCAAGCTCCCCAGTCCTTGGCAGGCAGGAATGTCAAGTTTGTTCACTTCAAAACAAAAGGCAGGGTGGGGGACATGCCCGTAGAAATGAAAACCATATAATCAGACTTCAAGGCATGCCCTGTTCAATAGGGGGAAATGCAAGGTAGTAAAACACCAACACAACGTCATTGGAGCTGAGTCACCGAGTGGCAAAGAAAAACTACGTTCAGTACTAATCAAGCCATGCAAACTCTCTTCTCCACAGAGGCTACTATCTTTTTTTTTTGTTGTTTTCCTGATAAAGTTAGCCTAGACTTGCCAAAGGAAAGCTCTTCAAAGCCAATTTGGCTCTTGATTCCATACCGAGCTCAGAATATTAACAAAAACCTGTTGCTAAGGGACAGAGATGCATAGTTGGGTCTAAAATATAAAATTATGCTAATCTAGCTGCTAGAAGAAACCCTCTCCCAGGAGCGCTTCCCAGGGTGTTGGAGTCCAGCAGTGAATGCCTCCTCTGTTGCAAGGCCCTTCTTGGCCCCACTGTTCCTCCTCCCTCATCTCTCACTGTTCTCTGCCCCAGGACCCCTGCATTCCAACCACCCTGAACTTTAGGATTTCCTGGACTTTCTTGCCATTTCCCACACCAAAGCTGGGTCTCCCATTAGAAGACGAGCTTCCCGAAAATAGGAATCATCTCTGCACCCTCCTCAGTGCCTAGCAGTGAACGAACGACACAGAGAAGCAAAGAATAAATGTCCAGAGAGTGAGTAAATGGGTGACTGGTGGCATGCACAACTGAACAGAGCCATTCAGTCGTGCAAGGACCGAGTGAATAAACCAAGGTCCCGATTCTTACTATGCCCAGGGCTCTTTCTCTCTCTCCTGGTTTTTATCTTTAAGCCTCAAGGGTTGCCTTCTGTCTTTGTAGAAGGAATGTAAGCGCTCCCCAGAGCCTCAAAGGCTAACTTAGCATCAGAATGTGCCTGAGATACTAAAAGCAGCTCAGGTGTGAGTTTCAGGAGATCTGTCCTCCATGCCTGACATTTCTAATAATTTAATTTCTCTTGGTCATATTTGTTTCATCTATAAAATGAGGGGTTGACCTAGAAGGCATCTGAGGTCCCTGCTAGATGCAACAGTCCATGATTCCAAAGTCTTGTCTTTGCATTTGTCTGCAATCCAGTGCCCAGACCATTTGCACCACATTACTCGAGCACCTGTCACATCATTGGACAATCCTGCCTTTGTCGTTTAGCCATTAGAAAGAGAGTGTATGTTTCCTGTGTTGTTCTCCAAGGGGCACTGCCTTCGTTTATTCATCAAATGGTCGTATCGCTCTTTCTACGGCTCCAGTGGTCTTTTAATAAAGGCATCCAGCAACAGAAAAAAATGACAGTGTATATGATCTCAGCAGACCCACTCACAGACAACATGAGCAAATCCAAGAAGATGCAAGAACCAAATTCTTTATTATTAATCCATGCAACTTTATAAAGAGTTTTATAGAAAAAAAATGATGGAAAACACCACAGGTCACAATACTGCCAGAGCTTCTTTTCAGCATATAACCAGCCATATTTATTGCTTTTGTTTTTTCATGCCTTTCCTTCCAGTCTGCTTATCATGTCAATCACGTGTTTGTCCCGCCTATGCCTAGATGACAGCACCTCAAGGTGGACCTAGTCCACATGAAAATTCATGAGCATAGATTCAGGCAATGCAGAAGCCACTCATCACCAGGTTTTTCTTTTTCTTTTTTTAAGATAAGGAATTTGATATCAGACTAAAGACCGTATATAGCTGCAGGGCTCACGCTCTTTCAACCCAGGTGCATACTGATGAGTCAGCCTAGTCCAAAGAGGAAGGCAGAGGGCAAAGAAACCCTCAGAGAAAAGCAGAATGAGGGACTCTGCCAGAGGAGAGCAAGAAGGAGGGAGGGAGTCAGAGAATATGTCATTCAGAAACCACCAGAGTCATCTGCACCTCTTGCAAATGGATTCAATGAAATTTTCTCTTTTACTTGAGATAAAACAAAATACACACAAACACATCTGCAATCATACACCAGGTACACTGTAGCCATTCCTCCTGAGTCGGAAGCATCTTTCCACAACACAACTGTCTTCTCTCTTCATAACTGACTGTATCAGGCAGTTATCCAATAACCTAAGCTATTTCTTCACGATTATACAGTAAGGGTGCTTCTATTTTTCACTATTTTAACAAAGTAGTGAACTTTGGCTGGGGGTGTAGCTCAGTGATAGAGCACTTGCCTAAGCATGCACAAAGCTCTGGGTTCCATCTCTAGTACCACACACAAATTTTATATATATATATATATATATATATATATATATATATATATATATTTATCAAAAAGCCTTGCACATAGTAGGCACACAGTGATGACTATTATAGGGCAGATTCCCATAAATAGTAACACTGAATCAAAGAGTAGGAGCCAGACATGATATGGCACTCCTGTAATTCCAGCCACTGGGGAGGCTTAGGCAGGAGGACCACAAGTTTAAAGCCAGCCTCAGCAACTTATCAAAGCCCTAAGCAACCTAGTGAGACCCTGTCTCAAGGGGCTGGGGATATGGCTCAGTGGTTGAGTACCTCTGAGTTGAATACCTGGTACCAAAATTTAAAAAAAAAAAAAAAAAAGAGTGGGAAACTTGGCAGGTCCCAACTCTCTCTCCATCCCCCAATACATTTTTTAGAACAGAATTTTCAGAACAGAGCCCTTCCTCTGGCATTTTCATTTCTCCTCCCCAGCTGTGCGTTAGGTAGCTAGGCCCCAGAGCTGCTGCTTCTTGTTGGATTGTGTCCACCTGCTCACCTGCGAGAGTCAACTGGGAGCTGGATTCTCCGACAGCCCAGGGGCCTGACAGCCCAGCCGATTCTCCATTTGCTGACTTCCTCTGCCCGTGGGTCCCATTCAGCAGAAGTACTCAGTGTGGAGGGTACGCCTGGGCTCGTTTGGGACAGACTAGTTTCTGTTGGTCTTTTTCTGCGTGTCCTTCTACACCCTACCTCCCCAGGCTCCCGACAAGAGCCAGATGAACAGTCTGCTTCTGAAGAGGAAAGAAGCAGGTGAGGTGGACACTCGTTTCTTACAGGCAGGGTTAGTCAGTGTGTAATAAAAACTCCTATGACTGTCTGGATTCTGCAGTCTGGATTCTGGGGCCCTTTCGCTCAGTCCCTGCTTTCCAATTGATCTCTGTTTATTCTTTCTTTCTCTCCCTTCCACATTGACTCGCCTCATTCTTGACTTTCTGCCTATCTTCTGCTACCCACCTGTTCTTTGGGGATTTGGATCACCTGTCCAAGACCATCCCCACCCCCACCCCCACCCCCCCCAGCTCTGAGGGATGCCTGGGCCTTGGCCTCCACCTTCCTGTGACTTTCTCTGGATTGCCCATCTGGCCCCACACTTGAAGCCTGCCGCCATCAACCCCCTGGCAGGACAATCTGACAGATGATGGACATCTGTTCTGAACTGGCAAAGTTCCTTCCCCCTGGCTTTATCCCTAGTCTGACTTTATTCCTACTCTGACAACAGGCCTAACAATTTCTTTCCTCATTGTCCCCTCCTACTGAAGCAGCTCCTGGTATTTTTATACTCAATTTTGTGCTAGACGTTCCCAGATCACATTAAGAAAATAAAGCTACCTATTAACTCAAATAAGTACACACACCATTAACAAAAGACGTTTTGTTAATAATCAGGGAATGGAGATAGAACTCAGTGGTAGAGTACTTGTCTAGCACATGCAAGGCTCTGGGTTTCATCCGCAGCACCAGAAAACAAAAACAACAATAATAGTAATAATCAATATTGCAAGAGCTTGGCATCTCTTGGGTTGTAGGCTTTTGTAAAGATGTACAGGCTTTTTTTTTTTTTTAAATCTTTTCTCTCTTTGGAGCTGGGGATCTAACCCAGGGTTCCACACATGCAAGGCAAGCAGTTTTGCCCTGAACTACATCCCAGCCCCTTACAGACCTTTTCTAAAAATAAGTTTGCTTCACTACAGATCCTTGGTTCTTACTGCCACTGCCTCTTGAGCTTTGCTCCATGAGGACTAGGACTATCGTTATGATGGGAAGGAAGCCTCTTTCCCTAACCACCAAGCCCTGTCCCTTTCCCTGTCAAAGTCGCTTGTGAAAACCACTGAGACCGATATGTAAGTCTCATTACCACTAAGTATCAATTAATTTGGGGGAATCCTTGCAGCTATAGCATATTTATGTGTGTGTATGTGTGTGTGTGTGTGTGTGTGTGTGTGTGTGTGTTTCTAATTTAGCACACCCAACTTAAAAGCAACCAATCTACCATTAATGATAGAAAACCAGAAGAAAGAGTGGGTACTCTCTGGGGGCCAGAGCAAGTCTCCTTTCCCTTCCTCATTCTCCTGAGAACCATATTTCAAGTTCTATTATGCCAAATCCATGTCTTCCCTCTACTGCCAGGCTTCCTGATTTCTTCCCACGTCCTCAGGAACCTCACCCTCCTGGGTATCTTGGCTCTCTCTTGTACTAGATCTCACCTGCACATCACACAGAGGAGCATTAGTCTGCTGACATCTTTGTTTTCCAAGTTATGGGCTGAACTATGTCCCCAGCCAAAATAATATGTTGAAGTCCCAACCACCAGCACCTCAGAATGTGACCTAACTTGAAAACAGGGTGGTTGCTTATGGACTTAATTAAGATGATGTCATATTGGAGTAGGGTGGGCCCCTGCTCCACTCTGACTGGCTTCCTTATAAAAAGGGAAAATTTGGATACAGACAGGGTGAAGGCCCTATGAACATGAAGGCAAAGGTCTGGGTGATGAGGCTAAGAGGGAGGGAAGGAGGAAATGCCAAAGAGTACCAGCAAGCCACAGCAAGCTGGGGAAGAGGCAAGGAACAGATTCTCCTTCCCAGCCCTCAGAAGGGGCCAACCCCATTTCCAGCTTGACCTCGGACTTCTAACCCCCAGAACATCAGATAATCCATTTCTGCTATTTAAGCCGCCCAACTAGAAGTATGCTGTTACAGCAGCAAAGCAAACAAATACATCCCACTAGACTATGAGCTTCTTGAGGGCAAAAATAGAATCCTACTCGTCTCTGTATTCACCCAGCACTGGGGCCTATTTAGGAACGAATGACATCTGCCTTTCCCCCTTCCTGCCCTATAAAAACAGAAGCTCATTCGGGAACAAAATCCCAAGTGCAGACTCAGCAATTCACTGGAATGAGATGCTATGGCTGGCAGGTCCTGTCTACCTGGCTGGTCACACGTCCTCTCCGCCTGCACAGCAAGGTGAGGCAAGAGCAGTCCTGTGACTCACAGGATTCTCAGTCCTCCTGCCCCTCATCCTCTGTTCTAGCTCTGATTGAACGAGGTCACTGAGGAGAAAGAAGATGACTACGTACAGGTTCATGGTGAAATACCCACTGAGAGGAGGGGAAGAGGGGCTACGTGCTGAGGAGCAACACTGGCCAAATGACATCGTTCTCTGGTGTCCACATACACATAAGCAACAACAAATCCCACCATTATGTACAACTATGATGCGCCAAAAAAAAAAAAAAAATGTAAGAAGTTTCAAAAAAATGCTCCAATGTGTCCCAGAGTTATACATTTTGAAACCAAGATAACAAAAGAAAAAGTTAATTAACGCTATCAATTCCATTAAATAGGACTGATCTTTTAAATAGTACTCTTTTCTGAAATTAAAAATATTATGTATTTTATATATATATATATATATATATATATATGAACCCCCTTGCCAGTATCCAGTTCCATCCTTGAGGAAGTAAGTTTGGTAAAGCCAAGAACCTTCTAGAGCCACTCTTGAGGTGAGTCAAGTGAGAATTCAGATATACCTTGAAACACTTTTTCACCTCTTAAACTGATTTCAGATGATTCTAGAGAAGAAAAAAGTACTAAGAAATGGAAAAGACAAGTTGGAATGTTAGCAGGTTATTAAAAAATGAAAATTACAGCTGTGGCCATGCTCTGAAAAATATTCCCTGACCTAGCTAGACGCTGATTACGGAACCAACAGTTTGCTTATATAATTACCGTGTGTCTATAAACCTGGTTGATATGATATCCTTGTTTAACTATTAACCTCTAGATTTCCTGGAGTTTCCACAATCCAAAAAACACCTAAAAGTATGAGATATGATATATTCCACTCACCTATTGTGATCGTAAGCAACAACTACAGTGTTTACATTGGTAAGAAAAAAAAGTTGTAAGAAAAAAAAAGTTCTTAAAAAATACATCTTATTTTCCTGGGGAATTTTTCTTTTAATTCTTCAAAGGAACTGTTCACCTATATTAACATTCAATTGTTACCACTGGATGTTGGAAGGCAAGATTCCTTCCCAGACCTACTTGGATGTAAGACTCAAATTTCTCATCAGCTCTGAAACATATTGACAATTCCATGTCCATCATAAATACTTTTCTAAGCTCTTTCTCATGCATCAGGCTTCCCAGTTCGTGGTACCTTTTATAAGCCAATCTAGAATTCTACTTTGAACTCTATACATTTTTGTGCATTTCTTACCTCCAGCTAGCTGGTAATGTTCTTAAGGACCAGAGGGAAAAGAAGAGTGAAACAAATTTATGTTTATGGAGAGATTATTATGGCAAAGCACCTCAAACACAGATGTGCACTCAATAAATATTTGTTAAATAAATGAAAGCCAAGCACTGGCCAAAGCATATCACATACATGACCTTGTTTAATCTCGTAACAACTCAGTGAAGGAGTGTCTGTCTCTTCATTTAGAAGGTGAAGAAACTGGAGCTAGAGGTTAAATAGATTTTTCCAAGCTTCAGTGCTAACAAGCAAAAGAGCAGAGTTAAATGCATCTCTATTTCCACCTGGCACAATGTCTTAAAAATAACAATTGATCAAAAAATTATTTATTAAATGGATCTGAATAAACTATTATTCAAGTAGTTCCCTCTTTAGATGCATCCAGAATCTTTGGGATTCTTGGTTTTTTCAAATGAAGAAGAAGAAAGAGTACATAAAAAGAGATTACTTTGCAAGGTTTTCAAATATCATAGAAAGGCTATTTATGCATATTTACTGCAAAATAATTTCCATATTCTCTACCATTCTGTTCCCACTGGTTCTTCAGATTCTAGTCTGATTTTTATGTCTAACTCATCCCATCCAACAGACACTCCTTCACTGAGTTGTTACGAGATTAAACAAGGAGAAACAATAAAGGAAGAGAATAAGTAACTCTCAGTGTTCAGATCTTCTGATCCTATGGCTTGAACATGGGATCATGGAAGAAAACTGAAGTATATGTCTGTTTGGCTTTGGCTGGAGGAAAAGCCAAGAAAGAATTCATTGGTTTAAAAGAAAACTCATTCCCAAATCCTCCCACATTCCCTACCACAGAAAAGCAATTCAAGGTCCCTCTACACTGTCCAGTACAAGAGGAAAACAGTGGAGATTTAGGTTCATTGCTAATTCCGTGGGAACTGCACTTGTTTTACTTACATAGAAATAACAAAGAGAAAAAGGAATTAATTAAGCCAAAGGAGCTGCAGAATTCCTGCCCTTAGGTCTTCTCCCACATTGGCCATGTTCTTATTTCTGTTTAAAGAAGCCTAACTTGGACACATAAGGAAACACGTAAGGTTACAGTCTGCTTGGTGTCTCTGATACCGCCTAGAAGACAGCAAATGGAATCAATATTTGTTAGCCATGTTTTAACATAAGCTTGCTGTAGATACAATCAGTAGACCAATCGTAATCAGCCTCCTTCAACAAATAGGAAGTTTGTACTTGGAATTCAACTTTATGAGTCCGAATGAGTCAGACTCAGTATTCCATGATTAACAGATGCCTAATGGGATATGTCAAAAGGACTTATGAAAAGCCAGACCCAGGCCAGCCCCCCATTAATTACCTTACCTGGCCCTGGTATGCCCAAATCAGTCCAGATCCCTACGGAATCCATTCGTGTTTTCTATCCCCCAACCACGTCTTTGGTGCCACAGGTTTCACAGCTAGAGCAGTAGCTCCAGTGAAGTAGACAGGAGCTCAGGTTCGGGGCTCAGCAGACCTTGACAAAAGCCTCTTCTCTGCCACTATCAGCCTGACATCCAAGGCAAGATCTACACCTTTCTGGCCTCAGTTTGCTCATCTATGAAATGGAGCATCAAATCACTGAGCAATAGTGAGAATAAATGAGATGATTCACACCCATCACTCAGCACAGGGTCTGGAACATAGAAAAAAAAAAAATCCACAGCAGCGATACCATCTGGGATGGTAGGAATTAGCACTTCATTGCATGTGACTTAAATTAACCTCAGTCTGGATACGACAAACAAAGCTGGGCTCATCCTCATCCCCAAAGCTCACCTGTCTTCACGTGCCTTTAACACCCCTTCCCTTTCGGAATATTTTTACAACCTTCACTCCCCCAATACACACAATACCCACAACTCAAGTAACTCTGTAAGCAAAAGGATGACCACTCTCTCTCCCCCCAAAATTGCCCACCCCGGGTTAGGGGGTTAATGTAAGAAAACAGCTCTACTACCTCGAAGGGGACAAACAGAAGCCTCTCTGTGGAAGATGGAGTCTGTCCTGCTGTGGACAGAGAACCCATCTTCATATGCAGGAAATGGGGGAACCGCTGAGTTGGGTCACAAAGACAACCAACAAAGCCAGGCAAGGCTGGCAGCATGAGAGTCATTTTAGATTTTTTTTTTTTCCCTGAACAAAATGTGGGATCAAGAAGAGAAAGATGAAGAAGATGAAGAGAAAGAAGAAGAGCTAATGGGAGGATTAGCTTCTCAATGGGAGGAAAAGAAATAGAAAGCAAAGAGCAAGAGCCTGCAAAGGGGACCCCCAGATAGGCTAAAGGAGATGGGTGGCTTGGTTCAGCGGAAATGAGCAGTGACCTAAATTCTCATAACTAGAAGATGCACCATTCAGACATTTCCTGTGGGCTGAGCCCAAGAGGTCACTGGAGGGGTAGCAGGCCAGCAGTCATCCAGGTTAACAACTTCCAGTTAAAGCCAAAAAGGAAAGCAATCTGGGTGCCCCATCATCAGAAAGACCCCATTACTCAATTGAGTAAAGTCATAAAAGGCAGCATCAGCCAACTGTCTGAAAAGGACCAAACAGTAAATGTTTTGGCCTGGAGGGACATGCAGTCTCCGTTGTAGCTACTCAACTCTGCCATCGTGAGCAAAACACAGCCATGGAAGATGGGAAACACAAATAACCGACCATAGCTGTATTACAATAAAACTTTATTTGGGGACACTGAATTTGAATTTTATATAAGTTTCATGGGCGAGGAAATATCATTTTCAATTTTTTTTCCCAATCATTGAAAAACAGTAACAAGTATTGAACTACAGTTAGATAGGAGGAATTGATTCTAATGTCCTATAGCACAGTAGGGAAACTACAGTTTATTATCTGTCTAATAAATAGATAACAGTTTATCATCCACTTCAAAAGAAGAAAAGAGTTTGAAGGTCCTTGACATATAGAAATGAAAATATCTGAGGAGATGGACATGCTGATCATTACACGTTGTATATATGTATTGAATTGTCATACAGTACCCCATAAATCATTACAAATATTGCATGTCAATTATAAAATAAAAATTAGGGCTGGGATGAGCTCTGTGTTTAGCATGCATTAGGCCCTGGGTTCAATCCCTAACACAGCCAAAAAAAAAAAAAAGGAAGGAGGGGGGACAGCAGAGCCATTTTAGCTTTTGGACTGTATTTAACAACAGGTGCAGCTAGATTTGGCCCAGGGGCTACAGTGTGCTGACCGCTGGCTATGAGCACAAGAACTGTGGTCAGACAGGCCTGTCTGTGCCTCGTGCCTCTGTCACTCACTGACTCCCCAGCTGTGGGAAAGCTGTTAACACTTAATTTCTTCATGTATAAGTTAAAGAGAACAGTATCTGCCCATAGAGTTTGTGTGACCTTCAAAAACAGGATACATGAAAAGTGACTGGCAAATAGTGACAATAACGACAATGATGATGATGATGATGATGATGATGATTATAGTCTGGGGGAGGGGTAGTGATCAGCACCTAGATCCAGTGCTCATGGTCCATGTGAAGAAGGCTGATCTCAAGGATCTGACAGAAGGAGGGATTTACTGATGACAGACACCAGTATCTATTTAATACTTCAGCCTAGGGCCGAGTTGACTAAATTACAATGATCTGTGACGGACCTGGCTGTATGCAGATTATAATCTGAACAGCCTCCTCAATGCAGAAGGAAGGGGTTTATGAAATACATACCAAAATGCATGGCTCCGCTCAGCAAGGGAAGACCATCCAAGGAGACAGAATGGGAAACAAAACCCAGGGAGGAAGGAATTAGGCAGTGGTGGTGGTTGGTGGGCAAGGAGGGAGTGGTTGAATCATTGCATTGGGGAATTATCCTGGCAGATCTCTGTGTCTTGTCAGAGGGTAAAAAACTGTTAAAATGTATAATTTGCCTCTGATAACCCTTCAGAGGCTCCCCAGATTTACCAAGCAGTTCCTGAAACCAGCACAAGACAGACAACTTCATGTGAGTCTTATCAGAAAGGGTTCTTTAGACATCTCATCTTAGTTCTGCTTTTTTTTTTTCCTTGTGGTGCTGAAAATTGGACCCAAGGCCTCACACATGCTAGCCACCTGCTCCACTACTGAGCTACCTCTCGAGCCCTGCTCTACATATTTAAAAAATATATATAATGCTGTCAAAGTTACCAAAGGATTGTGCAACCCTCACATCTGTTTAGAGAACCTATGGAGGAGAAATGACACTTCTTTAGCCATTCTAAGTTGCTTTTTATGCCATTCTTGCAACTTCCAAATAATCAAGCTAAGACATCTGGAACTACTAATGCAAATGAGAAAACGTAGGAAGAAAACTGTATTATAATCTAATTATCCCAAACATTTTATAAAACTTAGGGGGGAAATAATTGCTATCCATGCTAATAAAAAATAATTTCATTGTCAAACATTTATTGAGCACCTAGTATTTATAGGCACAATGCTAAAAAAAGAACTGGAGATGCACCTGGGCATAGTGGTACCTACCTGTAATCCTAGTGACTTTGGAGAATGAGGCAAGAGGATCCCAAGTTCGAGACCAGCCTCAGCAACTTAGCAAGGCCCTAAGCAATTAGTAAGACCCTGTTTCAAATTTTAAAAATAAAATAAAAAGTGCTGGAAATATTGGCTCAGTGGTAAAGTACCCCTGGGTTCAATCCCCAGTACCAAAGAAAAGAGCTAGAGATACAAAGATACTTAGTAAGAAGAACTCTACCTACCCTGCAAAGGCTTTCAAGTGAGATAAATATATATTTTTTTTAGAGAGAGAGAGAATTTTAATATTTATTTTTTAGTTCTCGGCGGACACAACATCTTTGTTGGTATGTGGTGCTGAGGATCGAACCCGGGCCACACGCATGCCAGGCGAGCGCGCTACCGCTTGAGCCATATCCCCAGCCCCAAGAGATAAATATATTTTATGAGAAAAAAATTCAAACAAATGAAGATCATCAAAATTATAGTAGTTAAAACTCATAAGTGCATAGGCACTGAAATCAACTCGAGGACATTTGCAAAATAGCCTTTGGCAAAGAAATGGTTAAAAAAAAAAAAAAAAAAACTCTACCATGGGTCACCATTTGGTGGGGGTCAAAGAAAAACAATCTTTGCTGATAGTACCATCAACCCCTCCTTGCCAGCCTGCTCCCACAAAAACAAACAAAAAAAATGTGAGATATACTAAAGATTCTAAAGAGAAAAAAAAAATCATAAATGTGGATTACCAGTGTTGGTATGTGGTTTGGTGGAAAGAACTTTGGGCAAAGAATCAGGAGAGCTAAGTTTACCTGTGGCTGTAGAGTTTTCAAGCAAATCACTCACTCCAAGGTCTCAGTCTGCTCATTTGTAGAAAGAGGTGACTGGAATATAAAACCCCTTTCATAGCCTAAAATTCTATCACATAACATCAAGACACATAAATAGAAAGTTTACTAAGTCAATGTTAAGAACATGTCAAATCTGATTAATTTATATAACTTGTGAGATCATCAAACTTGATCCTAGTCTCAGTTCTTCCAACAACCTAGTAAGTTTAAGCCAATCGGCTTTGGGGCCTTATACATGAAGCTAAAATATTAAATTATTTTCAACAATGTACATAACATAATCAGGTGCTGTGTAAAAATTATTTACAAAACTAAAGAAAAACTATTTTCTCAGTAGAAATAAGTGAAAATGCAAAAATGTCCAGGAATAAGTTATTTCCCAGATGGAATTTAAATCAGATCATTACATTTTTCTTATTATTTTCATGTGGGTCTGGGTAGCTATAGATGATATAAACAAAAATGAATTCATAAAATATGTGATATTTACATAAGACATTCTGGTTAAAATTAAAATTAGAACTCATCAAGGAATTAAATTGTTTGGATGCATCGAACCCAAATTTCAACCCATGATTACTTAACTTCTACAATCTAGGAATTTTCTGGCTTCACTCTGAAAATAATTTGATCTCCCAACTAAAATTTTAAAGATATATTTTGTGAGAAAAAAATTCAAACAAATGAAGCACAAATGTCAAATAAGTGAAAAATTCAACTCACTACTGAAAAAATGCGAATAAGATTAGACCATAAATATCCTTTATCAAATTGGCAAAGAATTTTTTTTCCAGATTATTATGCTCAGGATGAAGAAAAGTATAACCTTTCCTGGAGAGGAATTTATTTGGCAATATTTACTATAATGCTTGAAAAGAGAGAATGGGCACTTCCAGTGGTTATTGGTAGGAATGAAAACTAGTGTTACCTCTCTGGAGAGCAATCTGGCAATATACCCATGTATAACCTTTGACGGAGGACTTCCACTTCTAAAACTAATCCTAGAGAACTAATTGGGCAAATATACAAGTTGACTAATTGGGCAAATATACAAGTTGCAGTATTATTTATAGCTGGAAAAAAAAGGAAACTATGTGACAGTCCAATGAGAGATTTAGTAAACAAGTAACTATGTTCTTACAAATTAAAACATGAAGTTGTGAAGAAGTATGTGTAGGTATACTGAGGCGCAAAGATATACAAGATACAAAGTAGTAGAAAAAAGGACAAGTTGGAAAATATCACATATGGTAAAATCACATGTATACATGTACAACTGCAAAAAAACAGTCATCAAAAAGTTAACAGCAATTAGCTCTAAGGGGTGTGACTTACAGTGAGTTTTCTATTCTTATCATGAATTTCTCTTTGGTTTGAATTTTTCCATGAGTATATACCATTTTTTATAGCAATCAAAAAGCTCTTTTCAAAAGGTAGAGAGAAAAATGGGAAATGGAAAAGAATTGGACATTCATAACCTGTAGTTTGCTTCCTGGAATTTATCCTAAGGTCACAATAACATGTGAACTGGAACGATCATTGTGGCAATATTCAGAATATTGAAAGTCAATAAACATTAAGATTCAATTTAAATAAATGCAATTTAATTGGGTAATATGAACATAGAAATACATTAACTTGGAAATATTTCACAATATATCAGTAAGTGAAATAAAAGATAACTAAATAGACCTTAGTTTTGCACACACTTTGTATCTTTCATATACAAATATATAAAGAAAAGTCCAAAAGGATATATGTCAAAATATATACAGCAGTAACTAGTAATTCTTATTTTCCTTTTCTACCAAATGTTTGTATAAGAAACAAGTACTATTTATATAATTTTTTGAAGTTTTAAAAACATTCCTTGTAGATTTTTCAGGTGTTAAAATACTGGGGAAATTGTTCAAATGATATTAATCTATGAAAAACAATAGGATAAAAATCTCAACCCTTTTATCCAGCATTCAACTCTGTCCCAAAAGACCCCATGAAGCCCTTTGCACGGCACATGCATCATACTATAAAGATCTGAAGGCAACAGAAGTACAAACGGCTCAGGAAACCCAAGGTACCTATTCTGATTTTGTGTCCTGAGATGTACGGAGTTATAAAACATACTGGCTCAGATTACAGGCTGAGTGTGACAAGTCCGTCTGGTACAACCTAACAAAGGAATTTACACAGAATGAGAAATTTACACATTTCATTTCCCAGAGTGGAATGAATTACAGAAGCAGAGAACTCAGTAGGGGTTAAGCTCTTTCCTGCCACTCTGCTATATGCTTCTGAATTGTGCATTATGGGCATGTCTTGCATGATTTGCTTATTACTATGTTACACTAAAATAAACTTCTTTTTTTTTTTTTTTTAAGGCAAATAGGAAGAGAAGTGAGAAAGAGTGTATTTTAACCGGATCAAACTTATATTTTTTCAGGTGAACTGGGAGATGCCAGACCACCCTCCCTGCCTATCTCTGCCCCCCACCCCTCCCCAGAACATTATGGCTGATAACAATAGTTTTCTCTCCCGGGTAGTGTAGATGACACATTTTTCCTGTAGCTTGTCTTCCTGTAATGTGCAGGAATTCCTGCACTTTCTGGGTGCCCTTCCTGTTAACTTACATTTCAGATTTCCTCAAAGGGCATACTAGTGCTTTAATATTTGAAAAATGTCAGTTCAACCCCAGACAGCTAATACAAACAAGCTGAGAAGTGTACCACCTAAAGTCACAACTGTGGAAAACAAAATTTCTTTTTAAGAAATTCTTTCTCGGAATCTCACTGTTGGTAAGGCTGCAAAGAAGTAACCCAGTCCTTCCAGCTCCCAGGCAGTCTATAATTCTTTGCCTCTGCTTTGCCTTAAATTAGAGGTCTGTAAAACCGAATTACAGTGATCTAGAAAGTTCGTAGAGGTCCCTGAATTGAACATGTTGTTAAATTCTTCAATACTATGAGACTGTATCCACCTTTCACTTTTCCTCCCATTTCATTTGGCTAGAGTATTAAAAAGAAGTTTGGAACTGCAAAAAAAAAAAAAAAAAAAAAAAAAAAAAAAGTTTTGGCCATTTGAGGATAGCATAGCTGAATTAGGCCAATTCACATTTAAAGTCCAGGCTAAAGCTCTTTTGCCATTTCTCTAAAAGGATCACCCACTTCTTTCTACCAATAATTTTCCTTTTGGACAGGAACCTTATGTTCATACCAGATGTGCTTTCCAAACAGGATCCAATTAAGAAGATTCAATGGGCAAATGAAAATTGATTTGAAGGACCTCTAGTAGCTGATTCCCCCACCATGTATAGATTACCTATAGATTATGTATCCAATATAGACACACCTACAATGGAAGAGAATCCCCTTAGCTTCCAAACTCAAAAACTTGCTCTTCTAAGAGGGAGCTCTACCTTAAATAAGCCCAAATATATGCACTCGCACGTGAAGACACACACACACATCCTAATTTAGCTTAAACCCTAAGGTCCAAAGATCACAGTACACACCACATTCCTCATGAAACTTCCAAACTAACCCCCCAGTGGAAGGGCCACTTTGTCTCTAAACTCCAATAATGCCATTTCTCTTCGATGCCGCCTACTACCTTGTGTTATAATGATTCCCTCACATACTTGCTCTCAGCAACCACATGGGAAGTTTCTTGAAGGAAAGAACTTCATTTTAAATATGCTTATGTGCCCCAAATCCTGTGCACACACAAGTGCATACAAATGTACATATGCATGTACATATATGCATGCACATAGATAGATAGATAGATAGATAAACATGTCTATCACAATATATATTTATACATATGCTAAACTAAACTGAATAAATAAGTGAATGTTCACCAAATACAAAGTAGCTAGATGCCACTTCATTCATACACCAAAGCATGAACTGCCTCTTCTTTTTTTCCACATTTCTTATTGGTGCATTATAATTGTATATATTGATGGGATTTGTTGTTACATATTTGAATATGCACACAATATAAGAATATAATTTGGCCAATATCACTTCCCAGCATATGAACTGCCCCTTATAAATTGATACTTCTCTGCTCATTAGGAGATGGGGGGATCCCTATTTAAGGCATACCTGCACCTTAAAATATCAATTCCTAATTTCTTCATCAACCTTAGCTTTCCATGTAGTCATTCTCCCCTAATACTCAAAGAAAAGCAGAGTCCTACTTTGAACTCTGGAGAATATTTTTCCTCTTTTGGGCTCAGATACATGACTTTCATCAGGTAGAATTAAAAAGTGGTAACACAACTCAAAAAAAAAAAAAAAAAAAAAAGCAAAAATCTTATCTAATACTTTAATTTCACTAGCTCTTACTCAAACAGTGCCCCAGGTAACCTAACTCAGAGGTCCCTGACTCACCTTTTCATTCCATACATTCTCCCATAGCATATGCTTTTCCTATTTAAAAAAGGAATTGTTCTGAAACAAGTGGCCCAGAATCCTACAGGTAACTGACAGCACCCCCCTCGGCTCTCTGGTGTTGTCAGGAATTGTTTTGAATTCCCTCCCCAGAATGATATTAAGCCTGCAAAATACAACAGTGGAAAAAATAAATTTAAAAGAAAACAACCATAGACCCTGAACTTCTGCCCTATTATAGCTGACTAAATATTTGCAATTACACACTTAAAATATTTCATTATGGTTGTCAATGAAACCATGCAGTTCCCTCATAAGTTGCTGTAATGGTTAAAAGTACAATTTGCCCCCCAATATCTCCCCTCAGGATGCAAAGCATCTCTCAAATGGACAAACATATCTCGGTCCTCACTGCAGCTTCTGAATACTGCGAGCCAATAAGCAATTGGTGTAAAGTGCAAAATCTCGGAAGACCGAGACTTCTTGTCTGCTTTTTTGTAATACGCTGTTATCTATAGTTCACCTTTACTTCCTTTAAAAATGAAAAGTTGCCTAATGTTCAAAGCGAAATCAATGGAAATTTAACTAAATTTTGGCACAGAGACGGTTCATTTCCAAAAGAATATAAGATTTCATTAATTTCCTAGTAGTTCAACTCAAGTTTTACCTTTCATCTTCACCTACAGACTTTTTAAAAAGTTTGTATTCCTGTTGCACACAAAATTACTTATAATATGTGTGCATAATAAAGAATTGTACAATTATATAAAGCATTGCACATTTAGACGCTACCAACCTGCTCTCTCTCTCCTGACTGTGCAAAAGGCAAAAAGAGCTCAGTAATCCTAGCAGAAGAATGCAAATAACGTCAATGCACAGCTGAACTGCAAGCCCTGCCTTACAGGAACTCTCTGTGTCTGCAAAAAAAAAAGACACATACTAAACAGGAAATGCAACTGAGCTGTGGAAAACCTCAAACTTAAAAATGCAATCGCCGGGCGAAAAATGCATCCATGCATTCATAAATGCATGCACAACCCTTTGCATTTTTGCAAGTAATGCAAATAGCCTCTTACCTTTCGACTGAGACATTTTCCCCTTTCCTTTGATGGGGGAGGGGAGCACAAAAGACTTTGCCTTGCTTCTCTTCTGTAGCTAGTTTTGCAACAAAGATGCAAGCTGCAGGCGTGCAATCTTCATGCAAGTGGAGTTTCTCTTGACCGATGCAGCAGATGGACTTTCAGAGAATCAAGGTGGAAATGCACACCTTGCAAAACAGACTGGAAAGTGATTTTTCCCCCAGTTGCAACGTTAGGGAAGGCTGTGCTGCAGCTACATGATGGGCCAGGGCTGGCAGCTAAAAGCTCCAAACTTGGAACTGAGTATCTTAGTGCGCAGACGTCCTTCCTGCGAAGGGCGCGGAGGCTGCTGGGTAATGTAGTTCCCGTGTGTAGTCCACGGGGCTCTGATTTAAGGAAACGTGGTCGTCCCGGTCGCTGAGTGAGACGTATGGGCGCGAGAAAGATTGCACTCAGACAAGTTA
This sequence comes from Urocitellus parryii, assembly GCF_045843805.1. NCBI lineage: Eukaryota > Metazoa > Chordata > Mammalia > Rodentia > Sciuridae > Urocitellus > Urocitellus parryii. Next base: position 173,457,205 of record NC_135537.1, on the reverse strand, counting down.
GACGCCCACTCAGTAGTAAGAAACGGCAAGGCCAACAAGAAAGGACATTTTTTTCCCCTGAAATAACAGCTAAAGTACATGCTAAAGAACCTGAGGATAGCTAAAGGGCTTTGGCTCCTTTAGGTCTGTTTGGGTGTTCAACGTATTAATTTTGTAACCCAGCACCTGTTGGACTGTTCCTGCCTGTACCCTCACACGTCCATTTTTAAAAACGTTTTTCTCGAATGGAGGATTTGTTGGTAGTTTGGCCCTGCAGAGTATGCTAAGTTTTATTTAATAAGAAACGATTCTGGTCAGTTCCTTTCAAAGAACCTGAAATTCAATACGGAGTAGGACTGGGGTGGGGAGATTGGGGAGTTCTCATTTCTTACAGGGTTACAAAGCAAATTCTGCTTGTTATATGTCAAAGCCAATTTTATCCAAGTCAAGATATTTGGATGCTTTTTCTCACCTGAGGGAAACTGGGATGAAGAGGAAAGTCCCTGGCCTGGATGAGAATACAGGTGGTAGTCTTAAGTGAACAAAGTCAAATATCTTGTATATAGTCAATAAAATCAAGAAGTATTTGTTGAGTATGGAGTATTTGCCAGGTTATCTTTCTAGGGCCTCGGGCTGTCCATTTGCCCTGTACTGCTCATAGCAGGAGGGTGGGCAGCAGCCCAGTGAACCAGAGTATCATTCTTGTCACCAGGAAGCCAGAGAGGCACAGAATTCCCTGCAAGAAATGGAGAGGAGGAGAGAGGTCTTAGTGGAAATGAGTTCAGACTTTCTGAGCATAGACCACACTCAGGAATGTTCTTTGAAGGCCAAGAGCAAAACAAATTGAGGGTTTCAGGCTGTTGAGGTGTAAGTAAAGCCCAGTGGTGGCAATGATTATCCCCATTCTATGGGCCAAGAGAATTGCCTTGCATGTAAGAACTGATGGGGTGGGCAGAATATTCTGGTGAGGACTCTACTGACCTTATAAGACTAGTGAGAGGATTGGACTTTATTCCTCAGGTATCTGAGGGGTGGGGACAAGGTTTTGAAAAGGGGTGTGACCTAATAAAAGCATTGTTTTAAAGAAAGTAAAACTGCCCTTAGGGATAAAGGTGGGTTGAAGTAGGAGAGGCTAGAGATAGGACAGGACAGGTCAGTCATGGAGGTCAAAAAAGCACTTTTTTTTTTTTCCTTGAAAGAAGATTCAGCTAGATTTGATGGTTGCTAATAAAAGCTGTTGGAATTTTAAGAATTCTGGGAAGCCAGGGCCATCAGAGTAAAGGATGAAGCAGAGAGGGCCACCATTTGTCAGGTGCAAATCAGCAAATCAACCCTTACGTATGCAATAGGTAGTGGGGACTGATATTAATGACTTCAGTTGATCCCCTTTACTGATGTTATAGAGAGTTAATCAAGGCAGGCTTATCCCTCAAAGAATGGCACAGGTCCCGTGAGCACTGGTGTGAACAAGCTCAGAGCCTCCTCACTTCACCAGGAGATACATGTGTTGAGATTCATTTCAACACATCCAGTTCACTTTCCAGTTATTGAGAGAGCACCTGCTTCATACCAGGCCCTGGGATAGCTACTGACCTATGTAGACTATAGGGCCTGAACTACCACCCCAAACTGCTTTCAATTTGCATTTTGTGTGGTCAACTGCATTGCTCTTAAATTACCCAGACTCCCTTCTTTATGAAAGGGTTCGAATCACAACGCTGGTGAATTTGGGGACTGGTGTTTGGGCTCCCACTTACTCTGCATAGGCATGTATAGTTCACATCTGGCAAATAGTTTGTGTTCAGAAAGTCAGTCTGCAGTTCCTTTTTCCATAGAAGCAACAGTATGCTCAGGAGTTAATCCACCCATACAGATACGCAAGCATACGCAAAGTACCTTCATTTCATAAATTAGCTGAATGAAGTTTTTTTTTTTAAAAGAGCATGATGAATTTTATTTTCTTTCTGGAAAAAAAAATATATGTGTCCTGGATTCTGAATAGGAAATGGGGATAAGAGGGATCTCAACCTCTCTGAGAAGTTTTAGCTTCTAGAAGAAAAAGTTCACCTTCCTGCCCCGGTGTGAAAAGGTTTCTACCTCCCACATTCCTGTGAGTGGAAAAGCCTGTGCCTCTGCTCAGCTCCCTGTTTTCCTGGTGGTAGCCACCCTAGGAGGAGAATCCCTCCCAAGGTAAAGCTAAGAAAGCAGAAGTGAATTCTGACAGGTCGGTTTTTTATATGCCCATGGAGTGTTTTATCTTGAAGTGACCTGTGTCTTTGTATGGTATCCCCGACCTTTGTGATTTGTCTGTACTTCCTTCTAAAAGGCAAATCTGATGTATTCTCCTCCCAGCTCCTAGTTATCTGCAGGATCAATTCCAAACTCCTTGGCCAGGTACAACAGGCTCCTTGCGAGACCTCATTCCTGTCTACTTTCCCGGTTCATTTCTTAACCTGTGTTGATCCTACAGCAGGAGAAGCAGGGTTTCTGGTTCTTGACTTCTAGACACACTGCTCCCGACTCTCAGTGTGAATTAGGTGCAGTCACTAATTCCATAACATCCTGTGCATTTCATCTCTCCTGAGACTCACTGGTCACAGGGCCAGTTGGAGTTCATGTTGTATTTGTCTCTGCAGGAGGCTGGACTGTTGGAGATCAGAGCTATTACCTATTATCTCGGCACTTCAGTGTTCAGCAAAGTATCCAGCATATCTTGTCCCCCAAAGCCTGTTGCAATAAGGAATGGAATAGATGGGGCAAGGACCAATACCTGTGGCTAACCTGGACTAACTGGATTCCAACAATGGAGTTAACACCTTAGGGGAGACTGGAGCACCTGGGGAAGGTCCTGTGCTGTCAGGTGAGAGGTGTGAGATTCCTGGAAGCAGGGCCTCAGGTTAGGTCCTGCTGCCTTCATAGAGCTATATCCTGGGTGGGGGAAGTGGTGACACAGGGGACCACATAGAATCCAAGGGTCAGGAACAGTACCTGCAACCTAAAATCTCAGTAGCAGTGGTTCTGTACTGGGGGCAGCTTTGCCTCCTGGCAACATGGGACAGCATCTGCAGCCATTCTGATAGCTAGTGGGTAGGGATCAGGAATGTAATAATCCTGCTAAAGTGCACAGGAAACCTCCCACAGCAGAGAACGATCTGGTCCAAATGTCATTTGTGTTGAGTTTGAGAAACTCTGTTGTATACCATGAAAAGTTACCGAACACTCTGATTTCAAATTAAAGATAATCATGTCTGATAAAAATGTAGTTAATTTGACATAATAAAACCCCTTGAATCTAGGATGTTTGGATTTTGGTCCTGCACACAGACGAAGTTAACAACTGTATCTGGGTCTCCTAAGGCAAATCATTTACGTTTTGTTGTTGTTGTTGTTTTGTTGGTTTTGTCTGTTTGTTCACTACTGGGGATTGAACCCATGGGTGCTTTACCACTGAGCAACATCCCAGTCCTATTTATTTATTTATTTATGTATTTTGATACAGGGTCTCGCTAAGTTGCTTAGGGTCTTCTAAATTGATGAGGCTGGTCTTGAACTTGCGATCCTCCTGCCTCAGCCTCTCAAATTGCCGGTTACAGATGTGCACCACCACACTCAGCACTTTACTTTCCTCTGCCTGAATCCCACTGGAAAATAAGGAAGGTCAGCCTGAGGCTCCTTGCAGTTCTACCATTCTATGGCTGTAAACCTACCTACCTCACATGTCCTATTAAAACCACTAATGATTTAAAAAGAAAGAACTAAAAAAAATATATATATATATATCAGCTAAACCTCTTTCTGTTCAGGAACTATAAGAGTCCCTCATCCTTTGCTTTGGCAAGACAACCAGTGACCATCATAATAACGTCAAGTAAGAGTCGAGACATGAAATGCTCATATTACTCTTTGCAATATTATCTTCCAGGTAGAAATACTAATCTGCATCTGACATTTATGAATGTTCCCCAACAGTGTCTTCTAGATGTCAGCAACAAGAAAGGGAAGGTGCTAAAGTTAAAGATCTAAGTTCAGGTGTGGAGTGTCTGCTTTTCTAGAATCTAGAACTATGACATATATACATATATATGTGTATATATACACACACAGTATATATATGGTGTATACATATGGTGCATATATATATATATATTTGTTATATACAATGAAGCATATTGGGGAGAAGGCATATGGAAGATTTATTTAGGGAATTAGATGCTGGGTTGAAGTTACACAATATCTTTATGTTCATTTTTTTGCTTTGGGTTTTTTTTTTTTTTTTACTTCAATTATCACACGATTATTAGGAGAAATTTTGAAAATTCCAACATACATCAAGTGTAGTTTACATGTCCTCCCCAGTATGGCGCAGCTCCACCTGTTTAGCATTCTCTCTCCCCTCGACTACTGTGGGTAACTTTAAGTTGTCTCATCAAAACAGGATTCTCATCTAGCTGAAAACGGGAACTTCATGTCACCACTTCTGTATGTTAACTCCCACTATTGTTCTCTAGCTTTGCTTTTTTCTGGCCTCCACTTCAGTCTCTCTCTCTCTCTCTCTCTCTCTCTCTTTTTTTTTTTCCTGGTATTGGTATTGGGGATTTAAACCAGGGGTGCTTTACCATACTGAGCTACATGTTTTTGCATTTTTTTGTTTGGAGACAGGATCTTGCTAAGTTGCTTACAGTCCCCCTAGGTTGCAATCCTCCTGCCTCAGCCTCCCCAGCCACTGGGATTATAGGAGAATGCCACTGCACCTGGTACCACTTTAGTCTTCATTTTTAAAATTCTATCATTCATTCAGAATCCGTAGTCATCTCTTTCATAAAGATGCCCTGATCACATCCCTCTATCCTGTAAAACAGAATCCTTCCCTCTTAATTAAATGACACTGTTAGATCCCATAAGCCAGACATCTAGGGATACCCCACACTAACATTATTTGAGTACGAATCTCACAGTTTCTGGAAAATGGTGTATTACCTGTACCTCTTATCAATTCCTTTGGGACGACTTCTTGCTTGTCCATTTTTAAGCCCTGACTGTAAGATTGGCCAGGGAGAGTTTCATTGTCATCGTATAACCCCAAGTCAAACACATACCATGCGCATAATATGTGCTCAGCCTATACTTGCTTATCTGATGCATGCATGGATTTATTAATTACTGAATGAATTCATCTAAAACAGGTGATTAGCGGTCTTTGATAAAAGTTAAAGAAATGCTAGTTTAGGGATATGCTAGGGAGAAGAATTTCCATTTTTTATTTTTACTTTAATTATGATACCTAATGTTTCTTCTAAGGAGCCATGTAGCGCTAAAATACTGTGGTATTTTAACCTTTTCCCAAAAACTATATTGGGTCTTGGACAGGCATGGTAACGAGCTGATTAATTAAAAAAAAAAAAATAGATGGCGTAAAGCTGTAGGTTCTAGGAAAATAAGAACAGAAATTATCCCAACCTACCATTAAATCCTAAAGGATTTCAAGGCATGACCAGTGTGGTGTGCAAGAGCCCTGGCAAGAGTAAACTACTCCAGTCATTAAATTAAGTAAAATGGGGCATAAAAAAGCTATTTCAAGTCCTGATCAGTCAGTCCAGAGTCAAGAGAGAAAAATTGGAATAGTGTCGAATCAAACATATAGCGTATACTTTTTCTCTTCTTTTCACCTGATCCCTAATCATCAATGTCTTTCTTCCTATATATGTGTGGATGTATGTACACATATACGGAAATATATACATATATTTTTCACATATTTATTTTTCTTACAATATTCATTCATTTTTTCTGCCAGGCTCTGGTCCTGCCCTGTCTGGCTTCAGAAAATCTCAAGAAACCAGAAGTCTATAGAAAGCCAAATAAATGGCTGTGAGGCTGAAGTAACATATAAACTTGGTACTCCCTTGTAACACACCTAAATGATTTCATTATTAATCAACAGGCTCATATGACACACAGCAATTGAAAACGAATTGCACATTGACACCCAGACCCTTAAGTATCTCACTCTTGGCTTCTTCCAGAGCAGATTCCTCTGGAACCTCCAACTTGTACTGGGTGATTCTTTTCCAACCGTAAAGAAATGCAGAGTGTCATTCTGCTGCCATTTCAGTTGTCAAAGGTAACATGCAGCAAAGGGGTTGGGGGCCATCCATGTGTGCCCTGATGACATGAGAGGTTTTTTATTGAACAGTCACTAAATTTTAGAAAAAGCTGGGAGAATTCCTTTGCAATATGGGTTGATCAAATTGCAGCCCATTCTTGAAATCCAGCCTGCTGGCTGTTACTGGAAATAAAGTTTTATTGGAACACAGCTATGCCCCTTCATTTATCTGCTATCTATTGTTGCTTTTATACTACAAAAGGAAGACAACCGAGTTAAATATTTGCAGCAGAGAGAATGTTTGGCGCCCCCAGCTATCAATTAACACGTTTCCAAAAGTGTTCATTTCTTTTGAAATGACACTGTACTTGAACTGCTTTTAATACTAAAGTCATTAACTCCACAATTAAACTGTAAAATCCCCGAGGATATGCTTATAGACCAAGGAGATCTCATAAAGCACAGCAGAGAGTGTATGCCAAGCCTGTCATAAAGATTTCTGAGCTGGATGATTAAATTAAATTCTTACTATATGGACATAAGAAAGAATTACCTCTCGATTTTCCTGGACTCCATCTTCCTTTCCACCTGTCTTCAGTTCCCTACATATTGTTCAGGTTGTTCAAGTCTGAGTGTGTTTGAATACTAAGTCTGTGTACTTAGGAAAAATCAAAATATCAAATACAGCTTGAGAACCATCAACTATAAAAGGCATGCCTCTTAAATCTGGTTTTTATCCCAGCAACTAAAAGAAGGGGGGAAAAATGAAGACTAATAAATTAAGGGAAACACCTCAATTTATTATATCCCATTTTTAAAAAAATATTTTTAGTTGTAGATTGACACAATACCTTTATTTTGTTTAGTTGTTTTGTTTTTGTTTTTGTTTTTTAATGTGGTGCTGGGGATCAAACTCAGTGTCTCATGAGTAGTAGGCAAGCTCTCTCCCACTGAGCCACAACCCCAACCCTATTATATTGCATTTTAAAAAGTGATAAGACTTTGATAAAGACATCATTGGTTGTGATGGGCATGGTGGGAGTTACAAAAATGAACAAAGCAAGATTCCTGTTATAAGAAGCTTAAAATCTTGGGGGTAGTGTTAATACTTCTGTAATATCTCACAGTTTACAGTCTCTTTCCAGATCACCACATCGTTGTGTCCTTATGGAGATGCTGGGAGATGGGTCCTTCCAACAACCCCGTTCATCAGCATCACGTCATGCTGTCGCTGTTCTTATACGAGATGGGAAAACGTGTTACTTTTAAAGCTCAACTGCAAGTGTAAATGTCTGGTCTTCTGATTCCTCATTCCCTTCTCTAAGCTCTCCAATCTAGTCTCAGGGTAAATGACTTTTAATAAGAGCCCCAGAACTGTGCCTTTTTTAGGCTAATGATAATCTGGTAGCATTTTGCTTCACGTGATCATATTAGTTATTTATGGGACAAACTCAATTCATGATAATAAAGTCTACAATATGTCTGCACCTCTCCTTTTTAGGTTGTACCTTGGCCAATACATGGTGACAATTCAACAAATGCTGTAGCCTTTGGGGATGAGTGAGAAACACTGATGTAGGACATGGTGTTGTGCCCTTCAAGCCTCCTTGATCTGTTTACATTGATATTAATAGATGGCTCTGGGCTTCATTCACAGACGTGGACAATTCAGGTCATACTGACCTGCTGCACTTTAAAAAAATATTAAATATTCTGATAAATTGTTTGGGTAGATATCATATGCAATTCATAGAAAATGTTTTAAAGTCCAGAGAAAGTCAAGATGTTGTCTTAAGTTACAGTTGTGCAGAAATAGTCAATATAACAAATTAGTTTGTTCTTAAATTATTTCATTTGGGATTAGTGTCCAAGAGAATGTTTTATTTATAAAGAACAGTGTACAGCTGATAAGTAGAAAAGAATACTGATTTTCCATTTTACTCATTTTTTGAGATTAGTGGATTTTATTTTTCAGACCAATGTAAAAGAATATGGGTTCTATATATTTTAATTATTGTATCAGATAATTGAGTGGCATTTTATAAGTGTTATATAATTGTATAGGATTAGAAAATAGCTATTTGAAAATATAATGAAGACCTGATGACATTTTACAGGTTAGACTTCCCACCATCCTTAAAGTTAGAGTTAATTCCTTTATGCTGGCATGAGCTATATATTCCATGCTTGTTCACGATTCTATGAAGCAGCAGAGGCATGAGATTGCACTCGACTGTCACTGGATCTCTTTGGAGCCCCATTCCAATAGCCTTACTGACATATAGATAAGAAATGAAGAGAATCTAGAAATGCTGCACATTTGCTAAGGACAACTGGAGATTTCCATTGTATCAGTCCTTATTTATCTTTTCATTTCTGTTTTTTTTTACCCAAACAAATATCAAAATGCATTTATTAAACATTTTGGGGGGCATGTTGCCAAATCGGATGCTACTGTATATAGAGAAACTGTGTGGAATATGGTAACACCATCTGGCACTGTGAATACATTTTGAAATGCCTGTGGAAGTTTCAAAGAAAAATCTAGGAAATTTTGTGCATAATTTCTTAAAACTTATTTCCATGAGATTCATGATTTGGGAAGCTCATTATACAAGTTTTCAATAAATATGTAGGTAATGTTTTTAATACCTAGATAATCCTTCATAAACAATGTAATGCCTGGTTTTATCTTATAATGTCAATTTTTTTGTATAGGAGCTTCTAATGGTAATTGTGTAAAATATGCTATGCAAAAAAACCTAAAGAAGATCTATGCACTTCATTTTATCGGTTTTTACTCCATCATAATGAGGTAGCAATCAAAGCACTTCACAGAGTGAAGCTAAGGAAACCAAAGTATGTCCAAGATATGTGTTTGATTCTCATAGAATGGAGAAAGGAAGCACAGTACTACAAGTCAGACCCTGATTTTATGTTTTGAAGATTTTGATAGAGATAGTCAAATAGATAGAGATCGTCAAATACCAGATACACATTGCTTATGACATCTACCTACCTGCTCAGTGATGATGAAAAGTTACTAGATATATGAGGGCAAAATGTCACCCCAAAAGTACATTACTGTATTTATTCCTATATTTATAGATCCCTATTGCTTTGTTCACCAACACTGGAGGAATTGAGTTGATTCAAATTTTGATTTGGTGGGCTGAAGGCACTGTTCTAGTTTACAGAGTGAGAACCCTCATGTCAGTTTTAAGTGACCAGAATGTATGTGTTGACCCAGGGATACTATCAAGATGAAACTCAAAATCATTCCCAACTATTCTGTTATATTTAAAATTAAGTATCTGAGAATTCAGGTTTTCTAAGTATGATTAAAACAAGCTTAAACTATGTGTGGGTTATACTTCCCAACCCTGTGTTCTGTAAGGATGTTTAGTTATTTTAGGTTCAAGTGCTTATAGAAGCTATAGCCATGGACAATTTTTGAAGGTCAATGATGACTCTAATATATGGAATTTGTTGATTGGTGATGCCATTCATGTGCCCTTCTACATAAGACATGGATGTTGCATTTTAAATTCATTTTTATATGGAAACAACAGATGTAACATGAAAAAATTATTCTGAGGATGCCTGCTAGTTTTTTTTTTCCATCAGCCATTCACTTTTAATTTGGGAAGGGAATTAAGTAAATGAAATCTGGAGGCCATGGCTCCTTTCGTGTGAATAAAGATACTGTATTTGCTATAGAAGATTGGGTGTAAGCACATGTGTCCAACGAAGTAGCAAGAAAAAACTCAGGCTGGAGCCATAGCTCTGTGAGAGAGCCCTTACGTAGCATGGGCAAGGCCCTGGATTCCTTCCCCAGCAACACACACACACACACACATACCCTCTTTTAAGGCTGAAGGTAAGAAAGTCAAAAAGTAGGCCACACGAGGGAATATGAATAGAAAGGCTTAATCTAATGGGAAGGGAAAGAAGAAGAAATGTGTTTTTATTGCAGCAAATCAAAACCCTGTTGGATGCTTGTTAAGAGGAAATGGAGGCCATCTGGAGAAAACAATTCCATTCCACACTGTGGAGTGAATTTAAAGAACAGCCCAGGAGCTAGGGCATGAATTACATAGGCCTCTGGCCATGTAATGTCGTAGATTAACAGTGTGAGCAGCAGGGGGCACAGTGCTGGTTAATGAGAGGAGGAAGGGGTGGACCCGTCCCCTTGGTAAAGAAGCATACTAATGACATTATTTTGTTTCTTTTCAGTCATCTGAATATATTTAGGACCTTAATATTCTAAATTATTCCATTGTACTTACTCTACGTATTTATTAGATCCGTAAACTTTGTGTTGGCCTTTTACTTGTAGCCATTACCAGAGCTTGCTGCCTTTTGCTAATTAACATGTTAATTAATTCACTGGTTCAGTTTTAAAGTTTATTTGAGGCATATTTTAAAAATTGCCAAAATAGATTTTCTCCAGTTTCCTAGTTACCTAATGGATAAACACTTGAGGGATATAAGCATGTATTGAGGGTATTCTATTTTTACTTAAAATGGATAAATTCTTATTAAGGATTTATTAACTGAGAAAGTTTTTTAAATTATTGTTTAATACCTATACAAAAGGATACACAAAATTATTGGGAATTAGACAGGGGTAAGAGGAAGGAACATGAAGAGAAAGAACCACGAGGAACATTTTTAATAACTGAAATATTCTACTTTCTATCACAATGAGTTTAAAAACATATGGAAAATAAATTTTCTTTGTTGATATATGTTAGAAGAGGTCCAAGTACACAAATCTTCCTGTGAAAGTCTGTAGGGTTTCAAAAGAATAATATTAAATTGAAGTTTTAATGTGCTCAAAAAAATTTTAAAGTTCAATCTATACGTAGCGTGTTCTATAGCTTTTTCCCCATAATATTATTACCAATTTTTCTAGTTATTATGGATTTTAATGCTAACTTTTTGGTTTGGCTAAAAACATATACATTTAACTTTTTAACTTTATACCCATTGAATTATTTTAGGAGCTTACAGTCGATACCAGTTTTCAGTAGGTAATATGTGAAAAAAATACAATACTTTAAAGATTTCATGTTCACAGTGACTAAGATTCCTTCAAAGACAATTTTCTGCAGCAAGAGCTGAGCAAATATCAGTGTGCCCCCCCCAAAAAAATTAATTGAGCCTTGTGTCTTAAAAAACAGTACTTTAAAAATAAGTCATATGGAAGATGAAGAGCTGAGCAGTAATGCTCCTCTGTGGTGGGTAATATTCCAGTTTTCTCTTCAATCAATTTTGTATAGTGCTTTGGAAGCAGAATAGCAAGTAATATGAAATCATTTCTCAAGATGCTGTATGTACACACTCTTACTTCTATTTCTGTATTCACTGGAACTGACAATTTATGGGACATACTTGTAATACTCCAAGAACAAAGACCAATTTCCCAGAAGGTTATGAGCACTCTTGATTTTAACAAATGCAAATGTGTGTGTGTAGGGTGGGGGTCACGTTTAGATAATGAAATGAACTAGATTTATGGAGTCTCCATGATGAGTCTCAGGAAGCATACCCACTGTCCAGATTAATTTTATTCGGAGATTCAGAAAGTGGATGTAGGCACTTAACATTGACAAGTAGTAATTACCATTGAGTATTGTGGAAGATGGAGGGCTAAAAGGATCTGGGCATCAGCTTCGGAACATGAGTATCTTTCATTCTTGGAAAAACAGGTATTCAATTGATCTGTCTGTGATCCTTAGTCTAGGTTTCAAGCACGGAACATGAATCCGTGTGAGACTGAAATGAACCACCTGTTTTCTTCAAATGGAATTGAGGGGAAGGTCACCTCAGGACAATCTATTAATCCTTTTGGCACGTCCCAGTCATTTTGCTTGTTTTGTTTTACATTAGGGAGATGCGTAGGACTGAACAGAGAAACACCTCACATTTAGACCCCTCGTGTGTGTGTGTGTGTGTGTGTGTGTGTGTGTGTGTGTGTGTGTGTGTGATTCCACCCTGGTCATAGCATGCCATTCAAGCATGCAGTTAGCAACACGGGGAGGTTCCAAAGTTCAAAGGTAGTTCGGGATCTTTGCTCCCTGTGTTCTGTCCCTTGAATGTTTACATGGTGTCATTTACTCTTTACGTGTGCCCCAGTGGTGTCCACGGGAGAACTAGTTCCCTCATACGCAGAAATTGTTCATGTTTAAAACGTTCAGAGCCATCTGACACATAATCAAATGTTGAGATCCACGTTTTGCCAGAAGTGCAGCTATTTTACAGCTTTCCTTCCTTTTCGTGAAATCTAACCGGAATGAACAGAACAGACATGGGTCGATGGCTCTGTTTCCATGAACTTCCCCTGAAATTCCCCCACCTTCGGGGTGGGTGGGGACACAGTCCTGCCTAAACTTGTTTCGATCACATTCCACACCCAGGGCAGAATTCTGCATGTGGAAACACCCTGCGCTTGCCCAGGACCATGTTATGTAACAGCCATAAATGCACTCGTGTTCCTGTGTGCATAACTGAGGAGAAAGGGGACAGCGCAACACTAAGACCTTATATAATCGCTACCAAAAAGAAAACCTCGTGGGTACCCGCTCTGTGTAAGCACAGACAAAGAGGCACTTCTGCACGTTCAACTGAAGCCTGTGAACACATTATAAAATTACAGAGGACAATGGGACAGGAAAGGGTTGGAGTTAATAAACCTTGCCTGTTAGCTGTGGGCGCAGAAAATGGAGGCTGCTTTTAAAGTTTTTAATAATTTCCTTCATTAGCTAATAGTTGGCATGCCACTTGGGGATTCGAGCTGCTAAGAGACCAACATGCTCATCAGATACAGCCAGCCGTTGGAATCGTCTCATTCAATGACTAAATTTGGTTGGAAGAAAGAAAGGAGAGGAGAACAAAAATGTAAGGACCTAAACCAGGATTGGAAGGTCAGCTAGCTAGTGCAAGGGTTCATTATAACCTCACAGATGATCAAACCGGTGATGAGGAAAAGGGTGGCTGCAGAGATCTGGCAATCAGCTTCTTGAGTTCTGCCATGAATTTTAAAGGGTGTTTTGATTTGTTTATTCATTCATTCACTCACTCATTTGTTCATTCTGTTTTGGAGGAAAGATACGGTGGGAGTAGGAATGAATTTGGAGATCTTATTTGATGAGCTCATTCTTTTTAAGAGGTTTATCCACCTGCCCTTTGGTAGGAAGAACCCTGACTGTAAAATAAATTCCAGCTAACTGTGTTTAAATAGATGGCAATCATTTTTCTTATAGTTGCATTCAGGAACTGGTAGTGTAGCACGGTGGTGGGGCACTTGCCTGGAATGCACAAAGGTTTGGGTTTGATCCCCAGTACTGAAAAACAAAAATACATTAAAGTTGCATTCTAACTTTCTTTTTAAATATACTTTAGGAATCCAAGAAGCTATTAGCACCAATGATTTAGTTAAACTGAGCCTCTGGTAAAAGAAGATATAGATGATATAAAACAAAACAAAACCACAGTGAGATAGAAACTCACACTCTTTAGGATGGTCACTATGAAAAAATAGAAAATAGCCTATGTTGACAAATACGTAGAGCAATTGAATTCTTTGTGTTCTGATGGTGGGCATGGAGTCATTATAAAAAATCAACTGAGTTTCCCCCAAAATTAAAAATATAATTACCATGTGATCCATCAATCCCACTTCTGGATATGTGTCTAAAAGAAATCAAAATAGGATCTTAAAGAAATATTTGCATATCCACATTTGTTACCAATTCATTCATGATAAACAAGAGGTGGAAGTCACATAAAGGTAACTTTGCTGATGAATAGATAAAGAAAACACGCCGTTTACATACAGAGAAATATTATTCAGTTTTTAAAAACAAGGAAATCCTGACATGTGGTGTAGCATGGACGAACCTTGAGAACATTGTGCTAAATGAAATATTCTAGTCATAAAAAGACTCGAATCTTGTGATTCCATTTTTATGAGGTACCTCAAGTAACCAAACTCATAAACACAGAAAGCAGAACGGTGGTTTCCATGAAGTAGGAATAGGAAAAAAAAAAGTGGGGGTGGATTTTTTCAATGAGTATGGAGTTTCAGTTTTGCAAAATGAAAAACTTCTAGAGACCTATTATACAATAATATGCATATTAGTAGTTAACACTATTGTACACTTAAAAATGGCTAAGATGGTAAATTTTACATTGTATGATTTTTACTATAGATAAAAAAATAAAGAAAAGATAACTGAGAAGTTAGGGAGGGAAACCCCAGTTGTAATCTTAAGTCTAATTAGCTCTATAGATTCTCTCAATTGTCCCTCAGTAATACTTTTCTATGTTTGAGTAGATGCCTTTTAGGTAAATGTTTAATATATATATATAAAATTGAAATTTTATAAGTATATGAAATAGTCTGAGTAGAAAAGATTAATAAGTGAAGAATAAACATCCTTGTAAAATTTATCTCATCAGGTATAGTGATCTTCGTCTCATTCATTTCAGCAAACCTGATCTTCTCATTCACTTTCTCAAGTCTAGGGCAGGGTTTCTCAACCTCAGCACTGTTGACATCCTGTACTAAGTAATCCTCTGTTTTAGGGTACTCTCCTTGGCATCCTGGACTTCTGGGCTTCTATTGACTAAAGGCCAGCAGCAGCCTTCCAGTTTATGGCAACCAAAAATGTCCTCAGATAATTGCCAAAGGTCCCCTTGGGTACAAAATCACCCCTGATAGAGAGAACAGTCACATCCCTAGAAAAAGAATTGTCTAAGACAGTTTTCGTTGATGCATGCCTCATAAGACTTCACTCACTCTCAACCGTGTCCTAGTTTGGACAATGAATTAAATGGTTATCCAAGATGTCTCAGGAAATAATATAATATATATACATAAATATATACATATAAATAAGTCATATATATTCAATATATATTTATATTTATTAATTCCTATTATCATGTTAAAGTCATGAGTTGAATTTGTCCATTCACATATTTTTAAAGGTAGGTACAACAATCAGGTAGACAAGAATAATGATTACAACCAACAGTCAAGTACTAGAGTAAAGACAGTTGAATCAGCGTTGTACTTTATAGACTAGAATCTCTATATGACTGTCTCTCTGAATATTTATTCAACAGTTGAGTAATTCAACATTCCAATGAATATCCAAATCGACATTTAATTCAATAATTCAATTGCATAATTCAGTAATAGAAGACCTAGCAGGCATGTGCTAATGTTCTAACCTCTTCTCAAGAAACCTATGAAACAAGTTTTGTTTTTTTTTGTTTGTGGTGCTGGGGATTTAATCAAGGGTCTTATGCATGTAAGGCAAGCACTCTACCAACTGAGCTATATCCCCAGCTCACAAGTTCTGTATTTATTATCAAAGCAAAACAAAGCTGATGCTTAGGGAGGATGAGACACTTTTACCCATTAGTATGTGGAGGACTCAAGATCTGAACCCAGTTCTTTCCAAAGTCAAACTCATGCATTTCTGCCTCTATGCTATTTATCTAGATGATTGATTTCCAATGTATCTGTATCTAGACTGAGAATAATCTTTTGTTCCAAACTTTGACATATTTTGATATTTCATATATATATATGTATATATATAAAATGTATATATGTATATATAATTATATATATATATATATATATATATATATATATATATATATATATATAAAAGAAATCATGGTTAGTCACAGAAATTTAGGCAATCTGTAATTGCTGCACTTGAAATATATTGAGAATAATGAACCAGCTGATGAGAACGCTCGAGTTCAACATGTTAGCTTGGGCAGGTGTACTGTTGCTTGGTATTTAATTATTTAATGTGACTTTATGAAGACAGAATAGTTGAAAGACCAACATCAGCAATTCCTGAAGGAAAGTTCCAAGAAACAGCTGACAAGACTTTGAAAATCCCCCCTGGGTATTACGTATTTCATTTTAAGGGAAAATGCAAAGCAATTAAATTTCTTGTAACTGAATTCCTTAATTATACACAATTTCTATTGCTTGTTTAATTTTTAAGTAAAAGTTAATCTTAGTTTCTTGCAACTATGCAAAATATTAGCAAAAATGGAAAAAGACTGAAAGATGATATGCAAAAGAAAATACTTTTGGTCTAAGGAAAATATTTTTGGTCTAGAGTTCATCTAAATAGGATGGGTTTTTCCATTTTAAAGAATTTCAGTATTGTTTTAGTGGCTTTCCATTTTTAAAAGAAACAAATATAAAAGTAAAAGTGTTCTTAAATAATTTGATATATTTAATATGCATATATATTTAGTGCATGAAAGAACATGATTTTGTTCTATCTTACTATTTATGTGACGTCATCCAAGTCATTTAATTCTCTCTAGAAACATGAAATATTCTTTCTATGTTCAGCATCTACTGCCCCATCCCTTGAGATCAACCCTGAACCAAGAGAGACTGCTCAGCAAGAAGGGGGTAAACAGGAAACCCCTAGTGGTCCCCAGTCACACCATAGACACCTGGAGCATCTGCTGCTGGAGAAGCCTGCAGTGTCACAGGCCCTTAGAGCAATTCAGGCAGCTGCTAAATGACAACTATGATGCATTTCCCTGGAGAAAGAGTCCAACCCACATTGTGCCCCACCTCCTGGCCCCTGCTGCACAAGGTCCCTGCTCCCTGTCGAGACCTCCTCCTACATAAGGTCCTGCAAACCAGCGGAGTGGCCCCTGCATATCCTCATGTCACCCCATGAAGCACCAGGGCAGCCCACCAAGAGCACCGCAGCCTGCAGAGGCTCAGTCAGGTGGCCCTGCTCACCCAGCCTGGGTCCTAAGAGCAGCCGGTCAATCATACCTGAGTGTCTTGGCCCAATTAAGTAAGGCCCCTAGAATCAATCAGTAGCCTCACCTACCCTCCCCAAATCCTTGGGAGGTAGCTGGGAGCCCATGATGAATAGTCCTGCCCCCAGAAGCCATGGGAAGCAGACAAGAACACCCACATGTCTGACCCCAAGCAGCCTTTCCACATCCTTTCTGTGGCTGAGTCAGCTGATGCCCTGGAAAGATGCCAGGTGGTCCTACCCATCTTGCATTGCCCTGAGAAGCAACAGAGCAGCCAGTTCTCAGAAACTAGGCCTGTTGAGGCCCTGGGTAGGCTTTCCTGAGCAGCTCCTGGAACCTGAGGCCTGCCATCTGAGCTCACGGGGCAACCCAGCCCCCATTTGCCCTGAACAGTGACAAGAATCCAATTTCCCTACCAGACATGATGCACCACATCTATGTGGGCCCACTGAGGCAGCCCCACCTGGATGACCTGCAGAAACAGACGGCACCCCACACCACGGCACCCCACACCCATGGGAGGCATGCCATGCCCAGAGCTGCCAGTGAATCTTTCCCGCATGAGAACACTGCCTGATAGGTGGTGGTGCAGTCCCACAATCCCGGCCACCTGGCTGCTGAGATGCCCACAGACATAGGTAGTTCTGAAGACCGCTGAAGAAGCTACAGGAACACCACCCTGAAGTGCCCACCTCGACCCCAAACCAGCACACCTTATCCAACTGACACACGGGCACATGGTGCCAAGAGAAAGTCTTACCGAGAAAGCCACCCAACAAAAGGCAAATGATCTGCCAGATGCAAAACTGTCCATGTAGAGACATGAGTCACAGCACATTCAAAAAATCTGAAGTCATAGACTGTACCTTTCCTGCCCACAATGGGATAAACCTAGACTCCAACGAACAGAAGAACTTGAGAAGGGGTACAAGCAATATGGAAATCAAACAGCACTCTCTTGAAAGACCAGTGGTTCAATAGAGGGGGGGGTGGGAAGGAAATTTAAATTGAAGAAAATAAAAACACAGTTTATCAGAATCTATGAGATATAGAAGGAGTAATAAGAGGGAAATATATGGCAATTAAGTATTTACATCCCAAAAGAAGAATATCTCAATAAACAACCTAATGATGTAGCTCAAGGAACTAGAGGGTTGAGAGTGCAATTCAGTGAGGCTCTGGGTCCAAGCCCCAGCTACGTGTCCCCTCAGCTCCCCCCACCAAAAAAAGTCAATAAAAGAACTAATAAAGCAAGGATAAACCAAACCCAAAATTAGCAGAAGAAAAGAACTAACAAAGATCAGAGCAGAAATAAACAAATTAGAGACTTATATAAGCAATACAAGAGATCAAAGAAAGAAAGATTTTTTTAAAGATAAACAAAATTGATAAATCTTTAGCCATACTCACCAAAAAACAAAAGAGAGAAGACCCAAATAAAATCAGAGATGAAAAAGGAGACATTAGATAGGATACAACAGAAATGCAGACACTGAATAGCGACTCTTATGAACAACTATAGGAAAAGTCCTTAAGAAATGGACATGTTTCTAGTCACAGGTAACCAACCCAAACTAAAGCAAGAGGACATAGGAAACCCAAACAGACCAATACTAAGTAGTGAGATCGAATCAATAATAAAGCTTCCCAACAAAGGAAAGCCCAGGACCTGATGGTCTCACTGATGAATTTTACCAAACCTTAAAGGATGAAATAGTGCTATTTCAGCATCACTAATTATCAAGGAGATGCAAATCAAAACCACAATGTCATATCATCTCGCTCCAGTTAGGATGACTATTATACTATCAAAAAGACAAAAAAAAATTAACAAATGCTGGTGAGGATGCAGATAAATGGAAACTTTCAAACACTGTTGGTGGGCATATAAACCAGTACAGTCATTAGGAAAAACAGTATGGAGATTCCACCAGATCACGCAGTAATTCACTGCTGGTTATATATCAAAAGGAATTGAAATCAGTATGTCAAAGGGAGATCAACACTTGTATATTTGTTGCAGTACTGTTCACAATAGCCAAGATATAGACTCAACCTAGGTGTCCATGGACAATGGATAAGGAAAATGTGGTACCGATGGAATGGTATTCAGCCATAAACATTACTGAAATTCCATCCTTTGAAGGAATATAGAACTTGAGGACACTATATTAGGTGAAATAAATCAGGTACAGAAAGACATATACTATATATTCTGACTTAAGTGGAAGCTAAAATCTTGATTTCAAAGATGTACGTAATAGGGGCTGGGGTCATAGCTCAGCGGTAGAGCTCTTGCTCAAACTCGTGAGGTACTGGGTTCGATCCTCAACACCACATAAAAAAATAAATAAAAATATTGTGTCCATCTTTTAAAAAAATCTTTTTTGAAAAAAGATGCAGATAATACTGGTTATCAGAGGCTGGGAATCCGGTAGAGGAGAGAAGAATGGAAGGGCACAGCTGGATAGGAGGAATAACCTCTAGAGTTCTAAATTACTATAGTATAACTATGATTGCCAACAGAGCTAACAATAATCAAATATTTTAACATAGATGGTAGAAAGGATTTTGAATGTAAGCAAATACAAGGAAAAAACTCTGAGGTGATAGGTATGTCAATTACCCTAATCACACAAACCAATATTGAACTGTCTTACTGTATCCCATAAATGTGCTCAATCACTATATGTCCTTTAAAAAAATATGTGAGGTGAACAGAGAGCCTAAATCCTGGGATCAAATCTTTACCCTTCACACATTAGATTCAGCACTAATCTCTAGGGTATATAAAGAACTCAAAAAGCCAAACACCCAAAAAACCAAATAACCCAATCAATAAATGGGCCAAGGACCTGAAGAGACACTTCTCAGAAGAGGATATACAATTAATCAACAAATTCATGAAAAAAATGTTCATCATCTGTAGCAATTAGAGAAACCAAAATCAAAACTACTCTAAGATTTTATCTCACTCCAGTCAGAATGGCAGCTATTATGCATACAAACAACAGTAAGTGTTGGCGAGGATGTGGGGGGAAAGGTACACACATACATTGCTGGAAGGACTGCAAATTAGTGCAGCCAATATGGAAAGCAGTACGGAGATTTCTTGGAAAATTGGGAATGGAACCACCATTTGACCCAGCTATCCCACTCCTCAGTCTATACCCAAAGGACTTAAAAACAGCATACTACAGGGACACAGCCACATCAATGTTTATAGCAGACAATTCACAATAGCTAAATTGTGGAACCAACTTAGATGCCCTTCAATAGGTGAATGGATAAAAAAATGTGGCATATATACACAATGGAATATTACTCAGCAATAAAAGAGAATATTTGCAGGTAAATGGACGGAGTTAGAGAAGATAATGCAAAGTGAAGTTAGCCGATCCCAAAAACCCAAGCCGAATGTTTTCTTTGATATAAGGAAGCTGATTCATAGTGGAATAGGGAGGAGGAGCATGGGAGGAATAGACAAACACTACATAGGGCGGAGGGATTAGAGGGGAAGGGAGGGGGCATGGGTTATTGATGACGGTGGAATGTGATGATCATTATTATCCAAAGTACATGTATAAAGACATGAACTGATGTGAATATAATATGTATACAACCAAAGATATGAAAAATTGTGCTCTATATGTGTAATAAGAATTGTAATGCATTCCACTGTCATATATAAATAAAAAATTAAAAAGACATAAAAATATACTTTAAAATTATAAAGTTGTTAAGAGAAAGAAATTTGAAGTCATATATATATATATATATATGATTTTTCCTCAAATCATTCTTTAATTTTGAAATAGGCATATTCTAGCCTGCTTTACGTAGAACTACAATTCAAATGTGTCTTGGGTGATTTTTATGTAAAAGGAAAAAAACCTGTTTTTGTTCCACTATCATAGTATTTTTCCCCCCTTGGCCCCTTGCAATATGTCTTCTCTCACTACAAACCCTGTTTAACCCACTCTCTTCCATGGACATCTGATACTCTCATCTTTTGGTATTCTCCCTATTGATAACCCCTCTCCCCCCAAAATAACCAGTCACAATAAAACAAAACATACCAAGTAGGAAAAGAAGACCAAAAAATTCACAATGACCTCTACAACAAAAGAAGATTACAGGTATTCCTCATCCTCCCTACCTACAATAAGATCCAATAAAGAAAATTGTATCCAATAAAGAAAATCACCTATTGTATATCAAATTACAACCCCAAAAAGATACATTCAAGGACTGGAGGTGACACTCAGTGATAATGTGTTTGCCTAGCATGTGTGAGGCCCTGGGCTTCAGCCTCAGCACCTCTCTCTCTCTCACACACACACACACACACACACACACACACACACAACACACTCAAGGCCTAACCTTTAAGCATGATCTTATTTGTACAGAGGGCATTTGCAAGGTAATCAAGTTAAGATGAGGTCTTGCTGGATGGGATGGGCCTTAATCCAATGACTAGCATGCTTTGAAGACAGGGAAATTTGAGAGTACAGAACACAGAGAGAGAGAACACCCTGTGACCACAGAGGCAGAAATTGAAGAGATGCATCTACAAGCCACGGAAAACCAAACATTGCCTGCAGCCACCAGAAGCCAGAAGAGAGGCTTGAAATAATCCTCCTGGAGAGCCTTCAGGGAGCATAACCCTGCTAGCACCTTGATTTCAGACTCACGGGCTTCAGAACTTTGAGACAGCAAATTTCTGTTATTTTGAGCCACACAGTTTGTAGAAATTTGCTAGAGGAACCCTAGAAAACGAATACAACCCCCCAAACCTTTGAGGTCTGTGTAGAATCACCACCATCATAGGATGAATTCAGGGAGGGAATATGGCATGTAAAAATCCAGGTGGGTTCCAGGAGGACCCCAAATCACAACAACTGCTCACTGAGAACATCAGCCCAGCCTGGGAGGGATTCAGCAACATATCTAATCCATGACTGTGTTCAGCAGGTCAGGAGGCCACCATGTGTATGGTCTGACGATGTGTCATTATAGTTGAGGAATCCAACCTACATAAGACTAGAATACAAAGATCCCTGACAGGAAGTTCTGCTTTGAACTCTTTCTGGTGAGAGCAACCAAAGACGATGCTCAAACCAATCAGGACTTCCAGAGAAATCAGAGCCTGGGAGAAGGGGGGTCCCACAATCTGCATAAAAACTGCCAAGTCTCTAGCTCACCCGGACACACGCATGCAGAGAACAAGGGGAAGACAGCTGGGGCGGAGATGTGAGGCGCTGTCCACACAGAGGTGACAGTCTGCAGTTTGAGTGGAACCAAGTCGACGGCTTAGCAAACACTGCAGGAAAAGAGCAAATCAAAACTCACAGTGGCCAGGATGCCATGCAAAATTACTTTGAATACAAAGAACCAGAAAATGTGATTCACTTTGGAGGGAAAAACAATGAACAGTTGCTATCCCCAAGATGAGTAAGATGTTGGGATGATCAGACCAAGACTTAAAAGCAGCTATTGTGATGTGACCAGAGGACACAAAAGAGGACATGCTCAAAGGGACTCTGTATATAGGAATTTTATAGATATCGAAAATACACAAAAAAATAAATGTTTAAAACAAAGCTACACTCAATTCACAATAGCTAAACTATGGAGCCAACCTAGATGCCCTTCAACAGATGAATGGATAAAGAAAATGTGATACATATACACAACGGAATATTACTCAGCCTTAAAGGAGAATAGAATTATGGCATTTGCCAATAAGTGGATGGAACTGGAGACTCTCCACTTATGCTAAGTGAAATAAGCCAGTCCCCCCAAAAATAAAGGCTGAATGTTCTCTCTGATATGTGGATGCTAACCCACAACAAGGGAGGGTAGGGAAGGCAAGAATAGACGTCATTGGATTAGACAAAGGAGAATGAAGAGGAAGGGAGTGGGGATGTGAATAGGAAAGACATTAGAATGAATTGCACATTATTACCTTATGTGCATATGTGATTATATGACATGTGTAACTCCACATCATGTACAACCAGAAGAATGAGAAGTTACACTCCATTTAGGATGATGTGTCAAAATGCATTCTCTTGTCATGTAAAACTAATAAGAACAAATTTTTAAAAAGAAATAAACTTAAATATAATATTTATCAGATTTGGCCTCAATAGCTAAATGGAGACCACAGAGGCAATAATCATTGAACGATAGAGGTAGAGTCTATGTTCAGATGTATTAGAGTGAACTCCACATGAGCAAAAAGATTAGAATCAAAAACAATTATGGGGAAATGTATTACACTGTCTGCAATACAATTGTGTAAATGGGGAAGAACTGAGTTTGAGACTTTATGTAAAAAGTAGAATAAGGGTGCTGATTTCTCAGTGGCCCTAACTGCAATAAAAAGGACTTAAAAACAGAAATTGGGCAACTAATGGAAAGAAAGAAAAGGCGGATGAAAAGATTATTAACTCGAATTTTCAACATCACATACAATGTAGGGGACCATTCGATAATTCAAAACAAATACATACAGTTTATTTCAGGAAAGCAAGGGCGGCTGAGTGGTAAGAAATCCCAACTTTAATTTGTCATATTTATAGGGATAAAAAGAAAATGAAATAATCATCTTTGCTGATATAAAAAAAGACATTTAACACCCATTTTTTCTAAAAATGTTTAAATATTAACTTATAGATATTTCCTTAATATAGTGTGCCTGTACACATACACACACACACACACACACACACACACACACACACTTATAAAATGTGGCTTATAAAATGCATTTGGAAGAAATCAAACAGGAAAGCAATGAGGGGCAATAGCATTGCTAGATATTGACATAGACTCTAAAGCAGGGATTCTCAGCTGGGAGCCTTTCTGTCCTCAGGAGGAGTTTTTGATTGTCCCAGTCAGGGACTGCGGGAGGGATAGATGTAGGGACTGCTGCTGAATCAGATCTCGCTAAACATCCTACACTGCACAGAACAATCTTCAACAACAAGGGATTACCTGATCCAAAATGTGAATAGTGCTGAGGCGGAGAAATCTGAGCTCTGAATCTTCTCTAATTCAAACATCTTGGCATTGGTGCTTGAGTAGATAGGCCAATGGAACAAGATAGAAAAAAAATCTAGACTTGGATCCAGTTGCATGTTAAATGTAATGTACAATAGAGGCAGGCACATTGCAAGCCTGTGGTGATAACTGGATAGCCATCTGAAAACCAGTTAAAAGTTGGTCTGCACTTTAGGATAAATTCTTTAGACCATACTTCAGGAAAATAGTCCCATTATTTAAATGCAAAAAAAGAAATTTAATATGCATACAGAAACTTTTGTTCAATGTGTATAAACAACTGCATAAATTCCCACGAATAATAACCACCATCCTCACCAGGAAATAGAACATTGCTCTCATTTCGATGTCTCTCCCGCAAGATATTCTGTTGTTTACAACTCTTTCTTCTCTCCGCAGGTTTTCATTATCCTGACTTTGTTACTTTTATGGGACTCACTTCTTTGGTTTTCTTTCTAATAGTCTAAACAGAACTGTTAAGTTTTATTTTTTATTGTATTTTATGTATATTCAATAACACTATGTCTCCTTTTATGTATCTTGCTTTTGTTAATATTTTGGCATGTCGGACAGTACTTCATTTTGATTGCTTTATAATATTCCTTTAATGGATCTAGTTTGGTTTTGTGTGTGTGTGTGTGCGCGCGCATGCACAATGGGGGTTAAACCCAGGGCCTTGTACATGCAAGGCAACTGAACTATATCCCAACTGAACCATATCCCCAGCCCTAGTGTGATTTATTTATTCATTCTATTATTAGTAATTGAATTATTTCCAGCTTTTGAATCTTAGGCTACTGTGAACATTCTTATGAATGTATATGGTGCATATGTCCACACATTGTTCTAGAGGATATAGGCACATCTTGGGTATATGGGTGTGCATGTTATATTCTTGAAAAGAACATGCATTCCATGGTTGTTGCAAGCTCTGGTCTTTTAACATTACTGAGTTTAAGATTTTTTAATCATGTTTTCTAATGTTCTGTATATCTGTCTTAACATTTCATTTTGTTTATTCCATAGGTTACTGAAAGTAGATTCCTTTTATTGTCATGGTATAATTTATGGACTTTTTCTTTCTATGGTTATTTATTTTTCTTTATATATTGTAGGAGGTATTATTTGTTGCATATAAAATATAAAATGGTCACCTTTTCTTTTAAATTAGAAAAAAGTAATCATTTAACACTTCATCCCTATGAAATGGCCCACTTTATCCCTAGAATAATAATGCTTTTTATCATCAAAATCTACCTGCTCTGATATCAATAAGACTGTGGTAGCTTCTTGTGGTTAACATACTCTGATGTGTGTTAATTGTATGTATCTTCTTATTTGCTTTCTTGGAATTTACTGAGCCACTTAAAAGAAAAGTAACCACTTTAGATTTCAAACCTGCAGGATTACTTTTCTAGTTTCTTGCTGCCTGCAAATATTTTCATGCTTTTGTTATTTATTCCTTATTCCACTGAGGATATTTGTTTCATAATCCATATCTGGTAATTTGTAGGAGCGGTTCTGCTATCTCTAGTTTCTGGTAGTTCTCATTCATTTTGACTTCTTAACTTGTGTCTTGGTTATCCTCGGTAGAATGCTGGTTATTGCCCTTGAAAAGGGGATTTCTTGGGGATTATCTAATGCCTGTGGTGATGATGGCCTCTTCCTGAGAGATTTGCCATTTGTGTCTGCCAGTCCTTGAGTAAATTAACAGATGTGAGCCACTTCAAACCAAGTTCAAGGTGTGGGATTCCTTGGCCTATCTTGGCAGGGCACACCCAGAATGCAGAACTGCTGAACTATGGCCTTATCTTGTCAAGAACAGTAGTTTTATCCCTCTTCCATTTACTTCTCTTGAAGGCCAAGGCAACCCTGACAGAGGGACCCTGGGGAAGTCCACAGTATTTTATCTTTAAACTGAAAGTGCATTCTTTGGAGAGTCTCAGGTACGATAGGGGAGGAAGGTTCTTTCTAAGTGTACTTTAGTCCTTGATTTCTGCCTATGCATGCCTCTACTTAAGCCATGAAACTGAACCCCAAATGTGAGGATTGAGCAAATATATTCTGGAGGTAAAAATAATGGCTTTGGCATTCTAACATAAAGCTTGATTAAGAAAAATTTTTCAAATAGAAAGTACATAAATTTCCAAAGCAAAAAATAACCAACTTTATTTCTGCCACCTACAGTTAACTACTATTTATGTCCTTTCATGTTTGTTTTGATATATATATATATATATATATATATATATATATATATATTTAAAATTATATGTGCTCTTTTGAAGTAATTTAAACAAGGAAGAAATATTAAAAATATGAACATTTCAATACTTGAGTTGTCAGCATTAAACACCACTTGAGACACCACTAATGAATATGCAACTTTGTTTGCATATGTACAGATAAAGAATTTGTGCTGGGTGGATAAAGAGAAAGATAAAATACTTCTGTAAAAAAAAAAAAAAACAGAAATACTATTGTCATTAAAAATGTTAAAATTTCTTTAATTCAGTGGAAGAAAAATAAAAGGAAGTGAAATTGAAGAAATTGTTGAACTTCACATGTCTTTGTACCACAGAAGAACTCATTTCCTAAAATATGTCTGTAAGGTTAGCTTTTTTAAAAAAGAAGTTACAGGTGTAAACAAAAGCATTAAGATACTTGAGTCATTCTGCTGTTATTATTTTGTTCATTTTTTTTATGGGGGGAGGTAGTGTTTTTTCATTCACAGTACTTGGGTTCAAGGTCTCACCTATGCTATGTAATTCTACTGTTTTAAAACATTATGTTTCAATTTTGGGCAGTATTCATGGACTGTCTTTTGTTAAAGATTGGAATATTCATCCTCCCACCGTCCCCATTATGAGTTACTCAGTTTTACATCATCCAGGGTTATTGAATTCACATTCATTTCTTTGACTCTATTTCTCATAACTGCTGTTCTATGTTCAGATGGATTCAGTTAAAACCATACTTTCACTTCTTGCTTTTTTGTTCCTGAATTCTTTTTCGTAACATCTGAATCTTATTGTCAATCATTCGGAAGAGGTCATAGGTCTAATTCCCTAAGTAATTTCATACTTGAGAAAAGACCTTATAAATAGAATCACATAGCAACTGCAAAATGCAATGCATTTCTAGTAATATCTTCTTTCCATAAGTGCCCTGTGTAGATACTCAAACTTGGGTGTGCATAGAAATGACCTAGACACATGTTAAAATGTGGTTGCTAGCTGGGCATGGTGGCACACACCTGTAGTTGCAGCTATTCTGGAAGCTGAGACAGGAGGATTGCTTGATCCCAGGAGTTTGAGACCAGCCTAGGCAACATGGCAAGACCCTGTCTCAAAACAAACAATAACAAAAGTAGATTCAGTAGGTCTGATGCTGGGCCTGAAAGTCTACATGTTTAGCAAGTTTCCTAGGCTACCTATCTGTGGATCCCACTTTAAACAGCCATGTGGGTCCACTTTGCTTCATTATCTCTGGACTCTTGAGATAACTGGTGGAAAGAAATCCATGGAACTAGGTGTTGTAATAGAGCTCAGTGGCAGAGCGCTACCTAGCATGCACAAGACCCTGAGTTTGAAGGGAGAAATAAAGTCTAACACCAGCTTTATTTCTCCTCTCTTGAAGGCAATTTGCTCTTTCTGCCTTGATGTTTAGAGAACTCCCCAATCATTGAGATTCAGTAATCAAGCTGGATTTGAGCGTTCTCTATCAAACTTTCGGGGGCGGGGGGAGGATGTTCTTTTAAATTAGACACAGGTTTTTTTCTTTGTTTATAGGATAGTCTCTTGAATTAGATTTTTAAATACTTATTCAGTATCATCTGATAGGTCTTGGTCTGTGTTCTGGAACTCATTATTGCTTTATTCCCTTTCTATTTTTTATGTGCATTCACTCTGATTACTTAGACTTTTCTCTATGTCAGTAAATCTTTTCTCTATGTCCATTGCTATTTCTATTTTTTTTTTTTTACAGGGATTGAACCCAGGAGTGCTTAACCACTGAGCCATATCTCTAGGCCATATTTGGTATTTTATTTAGAGACAGGGTCTTCTTAGGACCTTGCTAAGTTGCTGAGGCTGACTTTGAACTTGCGATCCTCCTGCCTCAGCCTCCTGAGCTGCAGGGATTACAGGCGTGCGCCACCATGCCTGACTAGTTCTAATTTTTTTTTTTAATTTGTATTATAAGTACTGACTTATTTAAGCAAATCTCAGCCCTTTTATTCTGTTGAGATGTGCTTTTGTATAAAGGGTCTCGTGGCCTCTTGCAGGTTTCCTTGCCTCTCACTCTCCCACCCTGTAGGATAGGTGCATAGCTATCAAGCTCCTGCTCAGATTTGAGTGGCTCTGTCTGGAACTTGGGTTTGCTTTGATACAGTTCCATCGATTTCTTCACTCTTCTTCCATAGGACACCAGGGGCTACATTTACCCTTTGTATCATTTCCCCCCACTGAGAGTGTGGCCCTGGAAGCTTTGTCATTTTTTTTTTTTTTCAGTATGGCTTTGGAGAGTCATAGGGTCAGGATTTACACTTCTGTCTCTCTCTCTACAAACTGCCATTACTTTCTTTATTGACCCTTTTACTGTTGAACTGCAGCTGTTGAGGCTTTTTGTTTGCCCCCCTGGTGAACCTTTTAAAAAAAATCAAATCAGAGGGTTTGGGGGATGTGGCCCAGTGGTAGAGCACTTGCCTAGCATGTGGGAGGCCATAAAATCATCATCATCATCATCATCATCATCAAATAAAAATTAAATCAGGTCATATCACTGCATTGTTTAAAATTCTCCAGGGGCTCCCCCCTTTTTTGAGTAAGAGTCAAGCACCTTATTGGGCTCACTGGGCCCATGTAGAGCTGCCTGCACCCTTACCCCATTACCTTCCTGACCTTGTTCACTCTCTTGACCTTGCACATGCTGCAGAGGCCACCTGGCCTCTTTGTTATCCCCCAAGCCTTGGTGTTTATCTGCCTCAGGGTCTTCTGCCTGGAACTCTCTCCTTTCCCCACCACCCCACCTCATGTCCCCGGGGCTTGTTTCTTCTTTTGCTGGAATATCTCCTCAGAGTGACCTCTGACCAAGCTACTTAAAACTGCAGACCTGGGCTTTTCCTGCTTATTGTTTTCATTTTTCCGCACAGCACCTGTCATTTTCTAACACATCGTATCATTTACTGCTTTATTGCATTTCCTCTCCGCCTCTCCTGCTTTGCTCCTCACTCCCTCCCAAGGTGAGCCTCATGAAAGCAGAGAATTTTCTGGCTAAAATAGTACTTGGTGCATGGTATTTAATAAATGTGCGTTGAATTTATTTGTTTGCTTGCTTTCTTCTTCATCATGGTACAGAGGAGAGAATTTCTGGGCAGACATTTCTATGGCCACCTTCGCCTTTCTCACTTAATCTTCTCAGCAACCTATTTCATGTATACTGACGGAGGCAATCTTGTCCCCAGGAGACCTGTGGCAGCGAGCAATGAGCTTGCAATCAGGAATATTTTTCTGTTTATCCAAACTGTGTGTCTAACCCGAGCCAGTTCGGATTACTTTACTCAATGGGGTGATGTAGAAAAGCATTCATAACTAAGATATCCTTCACTTCTCTGCATTGCAAGGTCTATCTATTGAGATGGCAGAACAGGATAGGTGGGCAAAAAATAAGGTGATTCTAAATTCATTCTGACTCCCTTATTTTTATCTTTACCTAATTTTTTTTTTTCAGTAAAAATGCTGAAGATTGGACACAGGACTCCATGTATTCTAAGCACATACTCCACCACTGAGAGGCACCCCCAGCCCCCAACTCCCTTATTTTGACTCTTTCACTTGCCCTTTCTTGTATCTCTCCCCACGGTGACAAAAGTCATATTATTAATGAATCTTCAGCAAGTGGGCGATCTCTGTAGGTGGCAGAAAGATGAGCAGCGAAGAGGTGGCTCCTTGAGCCTCTGAGTCCCTGGGCATTCCATGTGGCAACTACATCTCTGCTAGACTCCGCATGGATTTCAGAATAATTTGATGTGAAATCAAAGCATGTTTTTTAAGTTAGACATCAATATTTGCATATTTATACCACAATTATATGAATTATAATTATCATCTTTGTGTCTCAGGCACTATACCAAGTACTTAATATTCATCATCTTATTTCATCCTCAAAGTAAGCTAGTGATTTGGATAAATTAAAGGATTTTTTTTTTTTTTTTTTTTTTTAATGCAGTGCTGGAGATTGAACCCAGAGCACCTTCACACATTCTAGGCAAGTGCTCTACCAATAAGCTACACCCCAGCCCAAGGATTTTTTTTTTTTTTTTTAAATCAGGGATTGGACGCTTAACCCATATCCCCAGTCTTTTTTATTTTTATTTTGAGACATCATCTCCCTAAGTTGCTTAGGGCCTTGTGAAGTTGCTGAGGCTGACTTTGAACCCACAATCCTCCTGTCTTAGTCTCCTGAGTCCCAAACCTGGGATTATAGGTTTGGACCACCACCCCTGGTCCCAAAGATAATTTTTTAAAGGCCAAAATTATGACTCTAATACAAATATAAAATGAATACAGGGCTGGGGATGTGGCTCAAGCGGTAGCGAGCTCGCCTGGCATGCGTGCGGCCCAGGTTCGATCCTCAGCACCACATACCAACAAAGAAGTTATGTCCGCCGAGAACTAAGAAATAAATATTAAAAAAAATTATCTCTCTCTCTCTCTCCTCTCTCTCTCTTTAAAAAAAAATAAAATGAATACATATCCAAGATATTATTTAACTTCTTAGTTAATAAGGAAACCAAGAAGATTCTATATCTGATTCAAAGGAGAATTTAAAGAGCTATGTAAATAAGTAGTTGGGATTGCTGAGATGAATTACAAGTAGAGGTAAAGCAGGTTACTATCCAAAGGTAATGACAGATGGCAGCTCAGTAGGCACAATTTGCATTTCTATGGGTAAGAATAACAAGTATCACTGTCAGTGTTTTATCTTATGGATTTTTAAAATAGCTCAAAGATATTGTCAGGTGGATATAACCTGAAGGTTGTTCTAGACAGACACCAAGTACTCTCTGTTCATTTCAAAGTCTTGAATTTTTGGAAAACAAAGGATAATCTTCTTTTTCTCTCTGTCTTCTTTCTGTTAGTTCAGTGGATTGAATTTGGGGCCTCATGTGGGCTACTTAAACCCTCATGTGTCACTGAGTTACCCACCCAGCCCAAGGGATGGTCATTAAATAAAGCAAATGATCACAGAATATTAGAACTTTACCAGATCAAGCCTCACATTTTATAGATGAAATAATCCATGATTAAATATTTGCCCAAATCACAGAGCTGACTGGTAGCAGGGTCAAGAGAAGAACAGAGAATCTCAAATTTTCTCTGGAAGTCTTACTAAAATAAATAGAATCAAAAAATTTAAACCTGGGTGTGAAAATCACCTTTACAAATATTACCCTTAATGAATTACCCATCTAAGATCAAAATAAACTGAAGCAAACATCAGTTAGAAAAATTCCCTAAGGTCATAGAGCAGAATAAGACCAGAGACTATTTTAGTGTCAGCAAGCATAATTTTCTCTGAACAGGGCAAGTATCATGGACTGACATTGCTTAATTACATAATCATAGTCATTTTAAAATTATGAGTATGTTCTCCAACTGTGAAGTCTTACTAAGCTGATTATTTGACTCAGTACCTACACAAGGAGACATTTTTGAGACATTCTCATCAAGTGACATTTTCCTTTTAATTAAGTCAATGTATTCCCTTGCCTTAAAGAAACATTATTCAACAGATTACTCCAATTATGCACGTGAAAGCTGATTTAGCAAATTAAGGATGTGCCTGACATTTAATCAATTAAAAAATTAAGTCATATTCTGATGTGATGATTCAGATGTAACTCATTTTTATTAGATTGAAGTGATTTTTCTTAGCTAGTTAGGTTTGCTGAGACTCAAATGCAGGGACTTGGTACAGCTTTATTTGATATTTAAATGCTTAAATAAGTATAAAAGTCCTGGAGATGCACTGATCCGATATTCAGATTGGCATGACCAATAGAACCAGAAAGCATAACTTATTGTTGTGGAAAATTAGCAAAGTCTCCTTGGATACAGAGAGTCTTCGAGCTTGGTTCCTTGGTCTTATCTTGCCTACGTCCCTTGTTTTATTTGAGAACATTCACTCTGATTTTGTAAAACCATTTCTTCTTTTCTTTGTAATGCACTTTTCATATTTACTTTTTTATCCTTTCTTCTTTGATTAAAGTAAAAAACTGACCAGGCAACAGTAGTATTGGAGAGAGATCCTTTACTCCTTACATGACCTTCAGGCTGGCCCATACCTGGTGAATAAGGAAAACGAGTATTGCAACCTCAACCTCCCTTTGGAGCAGAGATCACTTGACCTTGTGCTAGTACATGCTTTGCTTGAGAAATCCTTTGTATTGGCAAGGGCATAGACTTTTTCAGTATAAGGAGAATTTTTTTTTTTTCTGGGTACATCTTGCATTTGGATAAAACAGAATCACAGGAGGGAATCTTCCCACTATCCTCGTTATTTTGATGGGTCTTCCCTCCAGGATGAAATTAAGTTTTAGATTCTATCATTTCAATCTTATATTGAAAACTTGAGGTCTGTAGGAAAGGAAAAACTCTTACTAAAATAGTTCTCAAATTGCTGATAGCAACCAAGGGGTCACTATCTGATTCCCAGAGAAGCCAAAACCATGACACCAGTTTTGGCAAAAAAGAGAGAACTTTATTGCAAGATGACTGGAAAGGGGGCCATGAGCTGGAGAACTGAGCTCAAATTTGCCTTCCAGTAGGTTGATAGCAGGGAAATTGACAGAAAAGGAGAGGACAGAAAGTGCTTACTGATTGAATGGTGGGCAGCGGGTGTTGAGATACGGTTTTCTTACCTGGGTGTAGACAGTTATTATACCTCTTTATAAAGTGCATGTTTCTTTTTTGACTGGGGGAGGTCTCACGTTCTTGTGAAGGGAATTTTGAGCACGTGGTGTCAAAAGGTCATTGACCAGAGGAACTGGCTTCTTCTGTGCATGTCCATTCTTGAGAAACCAGTTTCAAACTGTCCTCGAGTAGCTTCTGGAGGCTTTTCTTGAAAGACAACTCAAGCACTTTGTTACTTAAGGAATTTCTGTCTGGTTTTGTCCAGTCCCCAGCCTATTTCACTATCATTAAAATAATGCCCAATGAAAATAACGCAAAGTGTGCTGCTTTGAGAATATATTATAGAGTCTTAGTCCACGCAGGCTGCTACAACAAAATTCCACAGACTCAGTGGCTTAAACCATAGACATTTGTTTCCTCCAGATCTAGAGACTGCAAGTCCAAGATCAATGTACCTGCAGATTCAGTGTCTGGTGAGGACTCAGTTCCTGGCTCTCGATAGTCATTTTCTCATTGTATCCTCAGATGACAAGAGGAAAACTCTGGCCCCAGCTCCTCAAGGGCACTAATCCACTCATGAGGACTCCATTATCATAACATAATCACCTCCCAAAGACCCCACCTCCTCATACCAGGCCCACACTGAAATCAGGGTTTCAGCTTAGGAATTTTGAAGGTACACATTCACTCTATAGCACTAACCCATATCCTAGGCATGGACAATTCTACAGGCTTCACCTTTAACATTGACCCAGAATTGACACTTACTGCCACCTCCACAGCCGCCATCTTGGTCCAAGGCATCATCATCATCATCATCATCATCATAATCATCTCTCATTTGGATCATTGCAGTCGCTTCACTGGTCTTGCTGATTTTCCCTTTGGAAGGTGGTCTGTCTGTTTTCAAACCAGCAGCCCGGAATAGTCCTTTCCAAGTAGAAACCAATGAGCTCATGTCTCTGTGCAAAAGTTCTGCAAAGGCTTTCATCTAACTCTGAGTCAAAGCCAGAGTCCTCTCCCAAACCTTCAAGCTGTCTTAGCCCTAGTCACTTCCAAAGTAGAGCCTGGAATAAAAGCTGTGTGCAGATTTTGTTGTTGAAAATCATCCCCAAATCAGGATGGCTTGAAAAGTGAAACAAAGAGAGAGAGGAAAGGAAACCCAAGTGGGTATCATTGAACTGAGTGGCAAAATTGGAGCTGGATTCCTCTGAGGAAACTTGACAAGCTCTGTGTGTGCTATGATTTGGGGGTTGTTTGCCCCCCAAGGTTTCTGGTGTTGGTGGCTTGATCTTCAAGGTGGTAGTGGTACCTTAAGAGGCAGGGCCTAGTGGGTGGGAGGTGCATAAGTCATTGAGGATGCTGCATTCAGATGGGAATGCTGGTCTCTTGGATTGAGTTCTTGAGAGAGCAAATTATTACAAAAGCCTGAGCCTCACTTTGGAATCTCTCTCCACCTTCCTCTCTGGTGATCTCTTGCTCCTGCCCACACTCTTGCCATGGTGACATACACTATGAGGCCCTTCACCAGAGGACACATTAATGGGCCACCAAATCTTGGATTTTCAACTGCTAGAACTGTGAGCTAAATAAACCTCTTTTCTTTATAAAGTTAAGGCTAACTAACTGCCTCAAGCACTTAGTTATAATAACAGGATACTGTTATTATAGTATACTATAATAGTGCACTGTTTATCTCCACAGAATTGTCCTTCAAAGGACAGAAGGAAGTATTTAACCGGTGGTTCTCATCCCCCATAAAGACTTCTGGCATGCACAGGGCTGTGGGTTCATGCAGGTATTCCATGTGGTGGTGGTGGCAGGTGTTGAGAAGCCAGAGAGAGGTGCTATGGCATTGTACCTGTGTAGCTGTTGCCCAGGTAGTGGCTGGAGTAAAAGGATGGCCGATAGCATGTGAGGTGCAGCTTGAGAGGGGTCTGATACAAAGCCCTATCTTGCCCCCACCTCATTACCTGTCTGACCTCATTCTCATTCTTTCCATCACTCAATACTTCCCAGTCCCTCTTCTCTGCTTGCTGTTCCTGGAGCAAAACAGATGTGCACCTTTTGTAGCCTTCACAATGACTGTTCAGCCTGCTGGGAATGTCGTCCCCTGAAATCCACACAGCAGCAAGCTCCCTCACTCTCCAGGTCTGCACTCACTTTTAATTACACCTTCCTTAGCTATCCCATCCAAAATTTAGACTCCTGCTTCCCCAACATGCTATGTCCCTTGTCTTTGTCCCTTTGTTCTAAGAAAATTCCACAGACGGGTTAACTCGTATATAATAGAAATTTATCTCTCACTGTTCTGGAGGTTAGGATTTCAAGATCCAAATGCTGCTAAGGTTCCATGAGGCCCTGGTCCATCATCAGCCTCTTCTCATGGCAGAAGGGGGTAGGGACAAAGGGGAAGACTGTTGTTGTGTTCTCACCTGTGGAAGAGTGGGGAGCAAAAGGGCGTCAACTAGTTCTATCCAACAATTTTTCTTTTCTCTCCTTCTCCCCCCACCCGTGTGTGTGTGTGTGTGTGTGTGTGTGTGTGTGTGTATGTGTGTGTGTGTGTTTTGTTTTGTTCTGGGAATTGAACATTGAACCCAGGGCAGTTTGCATGCTAAGAAAGTGCTCTACTACTGGGCTACATACCCACAGCCCTGATCCACCACTTTTATAAGGTAGAACCCTTCAAGATGTAATCACTTCCCCAAAGGAGATACTTCTCAATACCACCACAGTGAAGATTAAGTTGTAACAACTTGAATTTGTGGGTACAGTGGCGCACACCTCTTATCCTAGCAACCTCAGGAGGCTGAAGCAGGAGGTACACAAATTTGAGGCCAGCCTGGGCAACTTAGTGGGACTGTCTCAAAAACTAAAAGGGCTGAGGATGCAACTCAGTGGTAGAGCGCCCCTGGGTTCAATCCCCAGTACTACAAGAAAACTTAAAAATTTAAAAAATTGGAAGGCAAGTATTCAGACTATAGCATTACCTTCTCGGGTGAATTTTTTTCCTCCTTCTAATAGGGTAAAAGCAAATTTTGTGTTTTGCTTTTTGTCTTGTTTATTTTTCTCTCTCCTTCACAGAGATTGTATTGTGTTTGTGTGTATGTGTGTCTGTCTGTGTGCTGAATCTTTAGCACCTACTACAGTGCTTGGCACATGTAAGTACTTAACCCATCAAGTTCCAAGTTTTCGATTCTGTGAATATTTCAATGAAATTGACACAGGTACATTAAAATAGATTAGAGGGGCTGGGGTTGTAACTCAGAGGTAGAGCACTCGCCTAGCACGTGTGAGGCCCTGGATTCGATCCTCAGCACCACATAAAAATAAATAAATAAAATAAAGGTATTGTGTCCAACTATAACTAAAAAAATAAAATATTAAAAAAATAGATTAAAAATCATAATCTACAGCTTATATATTATATAAATTAATATTATTACATTATCATATATATTATATACTATACATAGGTTGTATAGGCACTCCAAATTTAGGATGATGAGACAACATTTACTAAATGTTTGTTGAAAATATGAATGAATCAAATTGAATTGAATCAAGATACTTCTGGCAAACAATATTTCTTGTTCTTACTTGTGAACAGAAGGGAAGTACAGAGGAAATGGTGTAGCCCAATTTGAAACTGTGATCCTCTACAGGGATGGGATGTAAGGGACTCAGAAATAGAGTAGTCACATTTATCAGGTCCTAGACTTAACAACTATGAAACTTGGAATGTGGGTTGGCTCAGCCTACTCTGAGAACCATTGTGAAGGCAAATCCTTTGTAGACCTAGGCATAGGTAGGATGGTCTACCTGGTCATCTATGATACCTGCAAGCAATGTGGTTGGTAGTTTTATGTGGCTTAGATGCTCAAAATCATTTTGTGATTATGAATTTCTCAAGTCAGGGGCCATTAGTATATCTCCCAGGTAGCACTGTGATGGTTCACCCAGAAATTTGCAATCGCAGCCATGGACTAAACATAGACCTTAGAGGAACTCATTTATTTTACTACAGATGCTAATGTGGCCAGGCAACTCCTCCCTCCAACCAAATACATCAGACAATCAATACAGCTGGGCTGTCTCAGCTGCAGGAATTCATGGTCTCTAGCTCCACAAATCCTGACAAGCCCTCTTATAACCACCCATAGGGGGCAGTGCTGCTCTAGGCTGTGACCAAGTATGGAGCTAGTATGGCTTCTGATTCTTCCTTCATGACTGAACCATGGAGTCTGTTGGTGCTCTCTGCCCTGGACACGCTCTTCTACATTCAGCACAGGTGTTCCAGGAAACTAGTCTGGTTTCCACTAATCTCAGCCCTTTAGATTTCACAGCACACTTAACCTCCTTCCCCTAGCAGAGGATGGCATGACCAAGTACAAATGGAATTTCCATGCAAAGTGTTAAAATCAATTTCAGACTTTATTTGTAAACTGTTTTCTTGTGTTTGTGTCAATATGATGTGAAATTATAATCTACCACATCCAAAACTATAGGAAAGAGTCAGTAGGGAAATTTATGTATTTTTAATGGAAGTGTGGGTATGTGTTTATATATAAACAAGTGTTTTTTTTACAAACAACTATTTATATAGCAGTCTTGTTATTTATGGAACTCAGATAAAAGCCAGATGATGGATTTCTACAAAGGTTTTACACTTGTTATATGAAACTGATTTATACCAGGGTAAGCTAGTATGCATCTAATGGCAATTAATATATATTTTATTCAATATACATTTTACATATGTAATATAGGAAACTAGTGTAGATCTAATGCATTATCATCTACATTGTGGGTAATTTTTTAAAAATGGTTTGGCTAGCCCTTCTACCATGGTTTTGAATTCTGGTGACTTGGCCAGGGGTGGTAGTGATGGAGTAATGCTGTAAAGAGAGAGAGAGAGAAATCACTAGTGGTAAAGAATGACCAGGAAGGTGGTGATTTCTGTTTGAAATATCAAACAATCATGGGGAGCAGGGGGTGTAACTCAGTGGTGGAGCACTTGATTGGCATGTGCACAGTCCTGGGTTAGATCCCCAGCACTGCAAAACAAACAGGGAGAAAAGTGTGTGTGTGGGGGGGGGACTGGTTAATGATGCGGCATTAGTATTTCGAAGACATGTCCAGGCATTTATTTAGGCTGGGTCTTAAAGATTACAGATGTTTGATTGTCTTTTTCCCCAGCATGGTAGTGGGGACCAAACCCAGGGCCTCATACATCCTAGGCAAGTAGACTACTGCTGAGCTCCATCCCCGACCCTTTCTATTGTTTTAATTGAATACTGTATTCATTTTTCTTTTATTATGCATTATAGTTATTCATAATAGTTGGTTTCATTTTGACAATCGTACATGCATGGAGTTTGATGTACTCCATTTCAGTCTTCGGTGCCCTGGCCTTTCCCGCCTCTCCTGTTCCCTATGGTCCTTCATCTACTCTACTCATCTTCCTCTCACACGTTTATGTATCTAGTTTTGACTGGTGCTTTCTAGATGTACCTAAAGGTAGAATTCACTATGGTATATTTATGCGTGCATGTAGCATGATTTTGTTAAATTCATTCTGCATTTCCTCCCTTTTCCCATCTTTCCTCCCTCCCTCTTGATCTCCTTCTATTCTACTGATCTTCCTTTATCTTTATGATATTTTACCCTCCACATTCCTTTTGTCCCCTCATTTTGTTCTAGCTTCCACATATGAGAGGAAAGACTTTCTGGATCTGGCTAACTTAACTCCAGTTTAATCCATTTACTGGCAAATACCATAGTTACATTCTTCTTTAAAGCCAAGTAAAACTCCATTGTGTATCTATATCACATTTTCTTAGTCCATTCATTTATTGACAGGCATCAACTAGCTCTTTCTATTTTTTGAGGCAGGATCCCACATTGGCCTTGAGCTTACAATCTTCCTGACTCAGCCTTTTGAGTTATTGGTATTACTGACTGTGATTTGTTTTGATTGAGGTAATAGTTGAGACCATGCAAATAGATCATAGCCAAAGAAAACATAAAGAGAAATATACATGCTTTAGAACTTAATTCCTTAATACCTAACTGCACTAGGTATTACTTAATTTGTTCCTGAAATAGCATTGCTTATAACTGTTTTCAAGATGCAAAAACCAAAAGAGGTTATCACTTCATAATACTCACGCTAAAGTCCACTGACACAGCATAGAGATGTTTTGGTGGACACTGAAATCCAAACTTGGAGAATTATGCCAATTTCAACTTTCTTTTTTCTTTCTTTTTTTTTTTTTTAGTAATTTAAATGTTTATTTATTTATTTATTTATTTGTTATTAGTTGTTCAAAACATTACAAAGCTCTTGACATATCATATTTCATACATTTGATTTAAGTGGATTATAAACTCCCATTTTTACCCCGTATACAGATTGCAGAATCCAATTTTAACTTTCTTCTCTGGATCTCAAACTTCCTTATGCATTGGTTTCACCTTAAGTTTATGACTGGCTTGATTTTTTGTTTGTTTTTTTTCTTTTTGTGTGTGTGTGTGTGATTTTAGCTCATTAATCTCTGGCTTTGCCTGAGTTGGATTTGTCACACTAATTTACTTGATGTTGATATAGAAATTGAATGGGATTCTGCCTTTGTACCTAGTTCATGATTTGATTCTAGAGGTGAAACATCCATAATCCTTGCCTACCTCCACCTGAGAACATTTTACCAGTTGTCACCCACTGATGAATTAATCTAGTACAACATATATCTAGGTCACCACTGATTAAAAATGTTTCAGGAAATTTATAAATACAGTGTTAAGCTGCATTTCTCTCCTTTGAAGTATGTGTTTCAGTGTTTAGAACAGCGCCTGGCACCTACCAGGTGCTCAATAAATAAAGGTTGAACAAATGAATTGGGGTCTTGGGTCCAGAGATAAAAGTTTACTTATTGAGTTTGTTTCCCTCCCCTGTCAGTTACAGTATGAAACTAAATGTACTGAGTATAGAGATGGAAAAGTCCAGTTCATGGCATTTGGTCTCTAAAATAAGCTCTTGAAATAGACAAATAAGATGTTCTGGGCTGGGGCAATGGCTCAGTGGTAGAGTGCTTGCCTTGCACAGATGAGGCCCTGGGTTTGATCCTCAACACCACATAAAAATAAATAAATAAAATAAAGGTATTGTGTCCATCTACAGCTAAGTGCTAGGCAAGTGTTCTACCACCAAGTTGCATTGCCACCTCCTAAGAAAATATTTTTGAAAAACCTAGAAATTTAGTTTTCAGACCTCATTTTTCCAAAACCTAATAGCATCTGGAATTCCAAATGCCTCTGAATTTAAAAATGGAATAAATAATTAATAGGAAATAGAGAATAGAGTTCAACTTGATTGCTTCCCGCTCCAAACGGAGGGAGAAGGTGTGTCTAGACTTGAGGGAGCCCTGGAAGGGTGTTTTCTCCTGTCTTCCCCATAACTTGCTTCTGGGTGGATTATGAACGATAATGTTCTGGGCTTGGGAATCCTGAGAGTAGAAAGGACTCACATCCATTACAGGGGAAGTTCAAGGATGTGGCAAGTTGATTACAGAAGATTTCCCACCCAGCAAAATGCGAGTGTCAAAGAATACTGCCGTTATGGAATCTGAGCAGAGAGGGTCCAAGGTCACTGCCTGTGTCTTCCTTGACTCCAACATGGCACCAGGGCACACCCTATTGTCAGGGAAAGGCATCAAATTGGTGCAAGGAAGAAGGTCCACCAACCTGTATGGAATGAAAAGAGCACAGGTTGAGCTTCATGAACTGGCAGTTTGTAAATGACAGACCAGATGATGGATGAGTAAGTCTCAGCACATGACAGCAGGGGCACAGGGCAGAATCATGACACCAAGTGACATGGATGATACTCCCTTAATGTCTCAATGGATGACAGCTGACACCTGAGGTTGTAAACAGACCGGAACCTTCCCACAGCTGTGTACTCTATGATTTCCCCTAACCTCTGCAACACTATACCCTGAACCATAAAAGTGAGAGAAATGAGAAAATGGAAAAGTTAGAGAAAATGAGATGGAAAAATCCTTTATGAACTATGTCAACCTGGATCCAATGATAAACTACTAAAGTCACTGACGTTTTTGGCACTGACTTCGTTAAATATTCAACAACAGGGAAAAAAAAATGCTAGCTGACTATATAGAGATATGGAAAGGTAAATTACAATTACAAACTCTTGAGTTTAAGGCCCTCTCATAATAGGTCTCTGTTATATGTCTGTTTAGGAACAAGTCAACATACATAATTCATCACTAGAATATTCATAACTAAATAATAAAGTAGAAAAACTGCTTATTAAATCTTACAAAGTTGCAGCTTAAAATGAGATACTTGTAAGTATCTCTTGCACCTGCAAATACTGATAACTTGTTTTCTAAATATGTTCATACAGAAGGACTAGAGGAGATGAGAAGGA
Organism: Urocitellus parryii; assembly: GCF_045843805.1. Taxonomy (NCBI): domain Eukaryota; kingdom Metazoa; phylum Chordata; class Mammalia; order Rodentia; family Sciuridae; genus Urocitellus; species Urocitellus parryii. The sequence goes on along the minus strand of NC_135537.1, from coordinate 173,415,858 downwards.
AGGGTGTAATCTGAAAGAGAAACCAGTTCACAATAACATAAGTTGTATTTAAGTATCAGGCAGAATTTTTTTACAACAAGAGTGGATTTATTTTCATGGAAATTAAAGGTAGAGAATAGGAAGGAGCTTTCTTTAGTCACATAAGATCCATTCATTGTTATTTTCACTGATGTCTGAAATTGAACTGGGTTATCTAGAACACTTGAGAATCCCTCTGTTGGAAATAAGGCAAATCATAATAAAATGATGGATTCGAAATAAAAAGTGGCTGTTTGTGTGCTCCATCTGAAAGAACCCATGCTAGGTTAGATTTACATATTATCATTCAACTAATCCACTATGAGGAAACAGAAACATTCCTCCTTAATTTTCTAACTCTAACATTTTATCTCTGGGCATATTAAAGAAGGAAGGCCCTTTGTGGCTTATAGGAAAAGACAGTTTAAAAGTACAAGGAAACCCAAATTTATTTACCTGACATGTTATGATAAAATTCTTTATTTCGTCTTACCCTTATAATACCCAGTAGGTTTCCTAGATAATAAGCATTTCTCCCTCTTGTATTGGCTGTACCCCCACATTTACTTTACTTTAAAAGATATTTTTGTATTCTTAACATACTATATTCCTTTTATAGAAATTTGAAAAAAAATATATAATCTTGATACCCAGACATAATCAACATTAATATTTTATTACATATTCCTTAAAGCTTTTCTCTAGGTATCTATACATTTGTTTTACATAGCTGATATCACTGTACATAAATCAGTTTATTTGTGTTTAAAAATATACTATATGGGGGCTGGGGATGTGGCTCAAGCAGTAGCGTGCTTGCCTGGCATGTGTGCGGCCCGGGTTCGATCCTCAGCACCACATACCAACAAAGATGTTGTGTCCGCCGAGAACTAAGAAAAATAAATATTAAAAGATTCTCTCTCTCTCTCTCTCTCTCTCTCTTAAAAAAATATACTATATGCATTTTCCCCTGGTAAAAGAAAAACTAAAAAGGAACAGTTTTATTGGTTATCTAATTTTCTGTCTCTTTTGTATCATGACGCACTCAATCATGAGTATTTTTTGAACATTGTGTTTGTTTCTCTACTTTGAATTATAGATACAAAATATGGCTGGGGACAGTGACACACATGTAGTCCCAGCTACTTGGAAGGCTGAGGCAGGAGGATCAATTAAGCTCAGGCATTGGAGAGCAGCCTGGGCAACATAGCAAGGCTCCAGCTCTCAAAGTCATAACAACAACATGATCATAATGATGAATATACCTGAGCTACCATTTGGAGCCACACTCCAGTTACCTTCCTTCACTCCCACCTGCACCTCATGCCGCACATGTGGGATAAATTGCTAGAAGTTGAATGATGGGTCAAAGGCTCTGAACGTTGCCATGGAGTGAATTGTGTTGCCTTCCCCAACCAAAATCATGTATTGGAGATTTAACCCTCAATGTAACTTGTATCTGGAGATGGGATCATTAGGCGATTAAGTTAAAAGGGTGGGGCCTGAATCTAATGAAACTGTAGACTTACCAAATGAAAAATAACATTTCTCCCTCTCCTCCCCAGCAATGCCCAGTGAAGATACAGCAAGAAGGCACCCACCTACAAGACAGGAAGAAATCCCTCATCGGGAATCAAATCAGCTGGCATCAGATCTTGGGCTTCCAGCCTCCAGAACTGCAAGAAATAAGTTTCTGTTTAAGCCCCACCCCCCATCCAGTTTATGATATTTTGTTATGAAAGCCTAAGCAGGCTCATATAAACATTTCAAAAGTTTGACACCTATTGACATATCACTTTCAAGAAAGTTTTTAAGAAAGGTGTTTTCAATATAAACCACTCCAACGATACATAAGGAGCCCTCCGGCTTTGGACCCTCACCAAATTTCTCTCTCTCTCTCTCTCTCTCTCTCTCTCTCTCTCTCTCTATATATATATATATATATATATATATATATACACACACACACACACGTGCACACACACACTCAAACATATATTCTTTCTGTGGTACTAGGGATTGAACCCAGGAGCACTCTACCACTGAGTTATATCCCCAGTCCTTTCTATTCTTTTGTTTTGTGATGGAATCTCCTTAAGTTGTGGAGACTGGGCTGGAAAGGGGGATCCTCCTACCTCAACCTCCCAAGTAACTGGGCTTACAGGTGTGCACCACTGCTAAAATTTGTTTCATCAAAATATTCAGCTTTTGTAGCATCACTCCCTGAATATACCACTGTATCTTGATGCTCCCAGTCAGGATTCCCAAAGCAAAACAAATAAAAAGCAAACCCATACAGGTTTAAAAAAAACACTTTCAAACATTTTATCATCTTTATTTTCACATTTATGAAAATGAAAATGTTAGAATTAAAAACTTGAGATAGTCCCAAACCTTCACATAGTCCTGTAAAAACAGAATCAATAATCAAATGACAATAATCAATTGACATGGGCTCGCTCCAATTATTTTAAGGTGCTGGATACTGGACCCAGAGCCCTGGTATGCTGAGCAGCTGCCCTACCACTGAGGTGTATCCCCAGTTCATATTTCCCTCCAATTTAAAGCACTTGCTTATTTTGGTCAGAATGATGTTCATTAGAAAAAAGTAATCTAGAAAAATTGCCACAGAAACAGAAAATACACTCTCCCCTAGTAACTTCATTGTGATTTTTAATAAGACTCTTGCTAACAAACACTATTTTTCTTATAAGCACCCTAAATTGATGTTTCATGCACAATTGTTTGTTTTCCTTTAGTTTGCAATAGAAATATGTGGCTGTTAAGATAGATTGGAGTTAAGAACTGGATTCCACTTCCCCACCGAGTTTTGTACCAAGTACTAAGAGCGCAGCACAATTACTGTACTCTCCACAAAATGCAGATGTTTATAGTATCAATTCTTTTACTGTGAGATAGAAATAGAGATTTGCCAATCAATGCCATTGACAATTATCGTGAGGACAAATTCACAATGGAGTGACTTTGGATCTGACTCACTTTTCCATTCTTACTTCATTCTGGACTCACCTGTTGTTCCATTCAGTATTACTTTACAGCACATCACGCACTGTTTTGCTAACTTTGCCCTGAGTTGGCACCCAGTGTGCGGAGATGAAAATATCTTTCACGTCAGTCTGTCTTGCCTCATAACATTCTCAAGCTGTTTTCCCCATTTTGGCATTTCAAAGGCCATTCTCTCTTACTGGGTCCTCTGAAAGCTGATTGACTTTCTGTAGAAGAGGGGCCTGCAGAGTTGATAACAGAACAAAGAAAGGAGGAAATTAAATTCACCTGTACTGACCAAATGGCAAAAGAGGGCAATCCAATGTCAAACAAAAGACATTTCAAAAGTCGGTCTTAACAGACTTTTGTTTTATGGAAAATCCAGGCAGAAATGTCCTCAGACCACAATGTTTTTCTTATGGGCTTTGAGTTTGCATCTTAATGTTATTTTTATGGCCTCTATGCTGGTTTTCATCTACCATAAATAGAAAGAAAGAAAAAAAAAACAACAAACCACTGAGTTGAGGAATTGGAATGATAATTTAGGCAGTGATGAGCGGGTAGGGTATGGAATAAAAATGCCAGTTCTTCATATGGAAAAATGTTATATTTCAGAAAAAAATACCTCTATGGCTCTAAAAAAATTCTTGACTTTTTTTTTTTTTTGCTCAGTTTAGAAGTGCAGGTATACAATTCTAATTTCTTTAATATCTCAGTTTATACCTAACAAGAGAAGGTGTGATCAAATGTGCATACTTTATTTACAATGAAATTAGTTTCAAATTGAATTCTTCCTTGGTGTCCAATGTAGTCTGAAACATGCCAAGTCTTATAGGAAATGATATTTCCTTATATTAGTATTTAATAAAGCTGAATGCACACTGGGAAATAAAGTTTGCATACTTTCGATGGATAATTTTAGAAAAGGCTTGTGTACAATTCAAAGAACATGTTGATTCCTTCAGAAGTTCAGGTAGATGGTGTTCTTCCTCTTTCGGTTGACCAAAATGTATCCCCTCTGATTGATAGCAACAGAGGATACCCTAGGCAAACTATGCCAATTCCATATCACTACACATTACCCAGGACACAGAGAACTGAATATACTGGTATCTCCCTGTCAAGAGAGCAGAGGTTGTCTCCAAATAAGGGTCCAAGGAGTTCCCAGAGAGAAGGGAGAATTTGATTCAGGATCAGTGGGGTTCTTGGCATATGTGACAGAAAAGAATTTCAGCACTTGCCAGTCAGGCATAGACAGAGGTTTATTTAGGAAAATAAATACAAAGTCAAGGAAGAATGGGGACAATCTCAGGAGAGGGTCTGCTTTGGAGGTAGCAAGGAGTACTCATTCGAGGGAGAATGCAGGTTACTTCAAGACCAAGAGACGTGGATTTGGGATTCTCAGTTCTTCCTTTAAAGGAAACTTGGTGAGGGGTGATTATGGAAAGATAGGTAGGAATGATATCAGCGCAGCGATCTCAAGACTGTTTCTGGTGTTCTGGTCAGTCTCTGACTCCTGACTGGTCTTCATTATCCGATCAATAGATAGTGCTGGAAGTTTCCCTGAATTATAGGTTCCTCCAGATATCATATCTCTCTATGTTTAATCTATTTATTTGGGGGTTAATTATCAGTGCACAGGTAGATTTGCAGATTTCCCAGGAATTCAGTTATAGGGCTGGAAGAGAGGCTGACTTGGGGAGTGACAGGCTTGGAAAAGTATGCGGAACTTCTGAATCAAATATTTTCCCCCTAGTTCTTCCTTTGTGTCTCCTTCTTAACTATTTTTTTTACTCCTTTGGTCCTACCTTATCCCCCACCCCCAAGAGGGAACTTTCTCTAATAATATACAACTGTGATATTAAAACAGTAAACTCAGCTTTATCAAGACTGTCCAGAAGAATATGTATGTTGACAAGCCTTTGACAAATTAAAGGTTAGTAGGCCCTGATCGAAAGGACAAATAATAATAATATTGGGTGATTAGTTTGTGCTAGGCTCTATACTAAGCCTGTCACTTGAATTACCTCATTTAATTCTTATAAGAGTCCTATAAGATAGTTACTATTATCATCATCATTTTACAGATAAAGAAACTGAGAGAGAGAGAGAGAGAGAGAGAGAGAGAGAGAGAGAGAGAGAGAGATATGTAGTCCTCAGGATTACATCACAGTATATGGTGGGACTGTTAATTAAATCTGTATCTTGAAAGACATTTTATTATTTCTGACCCTGCATAAAGTTTGCTGGGCTCACACAGGAAGTGCATTACAGCATCATATTTTTATATAATAGCTCGATTCATTTTGACAAAATCATACATGCATGGAATCTGACCCTCTTCATTTTAGTCCCCATTCCCTTCCCTTCTACTCTAATGATCCTCCCCTTGCTCATCCATTTACCCATCCTTGGTTGATGCTTTCCACACACACATGAAGGTGAAATTCTGTGTGCTGTATTATTTATGCACCTAACGCATGTCAAATTCATTCTCCATTTCTTCCCCTTTTCAATCCCTTCTTCCTCCCTCTGGATCGTCTTCTACTCCTCTGATAGTCCCTGTATCTTTATGATATCCAATCTGCCCTCCTCATCCACCTTCTTTCCCTTGTTTCTCTCTAGCTTCTGTATTTGAGAGAAACATTTGACCCTTGCTTTTTTTAAGTCTGGCTTATTTCACTTAGCCTGATGTTCTTCATTTACACCTATTTACTGGCAGATGCCATAATTTCATTCTTCTTTGTGGTGAGTAAAATTCCATTGTGTGTGTGTGTGTGTGTGTGTGTGTGTGTGTGTGCATGTGTGTATGTGTGTGTGTATCACATTTTCTTAATTCATCTGGTCATGGACATCCAGGCTGATTGCATAACTTGGCTCTTGTGAATTGTACTGCCATACACAGTGAAGTGGGTGTATCATTATAGTATGCTGATTTTAGTTCTTTAAGGTAAATATCAAGGAGTACAAAATCCAGGTCATATGAAGGTTCCATTCCTAGTTTTTTTTTTTTTTTTTTTTTTTTTTGAGGAATCTCCATTCTGCTTTCCAGAATGGTTGTACTAATTTGCAGTTCCATCAACAATGTATGAGTTTACCGTTTTCCCCACATACTTGCCAGCATTTATTATTGTTTGTGTTCTTGATAATTGCCATTCTGGTTAGAGTGAGATGAAATCTTAGTAGAGTTTTGATTTACATTTCCCTGATTGCCAGAGATGTTGAATGTTTTTCATATATTTGTTGGCCACTGTATTTCTTCTTTTGAGAGATTTCTCTTTAGTTCTTTTGTCCATTTATGGATTAGGTTATTTGTTTGGGGGATGTTAAGTTTTGTTGAGTTCTTTATATATTTTGGGTATTAATCTCCCTGTCAGAGGAGCAGCTGGCAAAGAATTTCTTCCATCCTATTGATTCTCCATGAACTCCTCCATAACAATCATGATTTTTAATTATCTCCTTTCCTATGCAGAAGCTTTTAAGTTTGATGGCCATCTCACTTATTGATTCTTGGCTTTATTTCTTGAGCTTTAGGGGTCTTGTTAAGGAAGCTGATCCTATACCAAAATGATGGAGTATTGACCCTATGTTTTCTTTTTACAATTGCAAAGTTTTTGTTCTAATTCTTCAGTCTTCGATCCATTTTTATTTGATGTTTGTGCAAGGCAAGAGATAGGGAACTGGTTTCATTCATCTACTAATAGACATCCAGTTTTCCCAGCATATTTGTTTAAAAGGCTATCTTTTCTCCAATATGTATTTTTGGAACCTTTGTCAAGTATCACATGACTGTAAGTATGTGGATTTGTCTCTGGGTCTTCTATTCTATTCCACTGGTCTTTGTACCTGTTTGGGGTGTCAATGTCATGCTGTTTTTGTTACTATAGCTCTGCAGTATAATTTGAGATTAGGTATTGTGATGCCTCCAGCTTCACTCTTCTTGCTCGGGATTACTTTGGCTACTCTGAGTCTTTTATTTTTCCCAAAATGAGTTTTAGAATTTTTTTTTTGTTGTTGTTGTTGTTTTTTTTTTAGTCCTATAAAGAATATCATGGTTTTGGATGTGAATCTTTATGTTGCTTTTGGTAGTGTGGCCATTTAGATAATGTTAATTCTGCTTATCCAAAAACATGGGAGGTCTTTTCATCTTCTAAGGACTATACAAGAGGTATTCTTGTGGTACAGGTGCTGGGATGTTTCTATGGTCATCATATTATTGAGATGTCATGACATTTTATAAACTAACTGGATGCAAATCATTTTTAGCATTCCCTGTAAAGCAGCAATAAGGTATCAGTTTGATATTCTGCAACCAGCACATGCTTATGATTTCACCAAGCTTGATTTTATAATTGAGAAGCTTGGTGAGTGGTCCCAGTTTTCCTAATGTTGCTGTTAATGGAGGGTCCTGAGCCTCTCCATGACTTTGAAAGGTTTTACAACTTTGCAAGTTGTAAAAAAGTTGGGGTAAGGCAGGTGAGTCTTGTCTCTAGAATACAACTGATCTTTACCCTGTGAACATTGGCCAATTTTGCATTTATTAGTAAATTTACATCAGCATGCCTGGTGTGTGTGTGTGTGTGTGTGTGTGTGTGTGTGTGTGTATGTGTGTGTGTTATTTAAAGTTTTTTTTAAAAAGTATTTGTAAAATTGTTATTGTTGGGGTCCAGGTCCTTGGTGTTCCCAACAAAGAATTGAGCAAGGCACATAGAAGTCCAGGCAAAGCACATATTTATCAAAGGTGAAGGTGAAAGTAGAACTTTGTAAGGTAGAGCGGAGTGGTGGAAAAAGCGGGCTTAAGGCCATGATGTTTAAGAATTCTTATCTTATATGCTGAGCTGTGAAGCAGTCTCTTCCCTATGTGGACCTGATTGAAGACCTTACCCCATTTGCTCCCAGTGGTTACCTTATGATACCTGAATAGGGCACTATCCAGTTGTCCCCACTGGTTACTTTAGAATCCCTAATTAGAACACTGTCCACTTTACCCCCCCCCCCCCCACCTTGGTTATTTTAGAATACTGAACCCGTGGGGGGAGTTGTCATGGATGATAAGTCCTCAGTGGTGGGAGTTGTCATGGTAACAGGACTTACTGTAAACAGGGACGTGATACACCTCCCTGTCTTGTCCTTCCTGCACCATTTTTCATGCACTCTGCCTCAGCCATCTTGGTATCCCTGAACTCCTCCCTAACAATATCCTAATGATTCCCCCACTACTCAAAGACGTAACAAAAATTTTCACATACTAAATTTCTATTTGTATATAACTCACAATTTCACAAGTTTAGAAAAAAATTTTCCTCTAGCACTTCCTGGATTCCTTCCTTCCATTGGAACATCTATTATGTGGATTGACAAACTGCCGTCCAAGGGTTGGATCCAGCCCAGAATCTTTTGTAAAACCCACCAACTAAAATTGGTGTTTGCATTTTTCGTGGTGAAGGAAAAAAATGTTGTTTTGTGGCACATGAAAACTATACAAAATTCAGATTTCAGTGTCCAGGAATAAGATTTGATTGGAATGCAGCGTGTACTATCTGTGCCTGAATTCGATAGTAGAGTTGAGTGGTTGCTCTAGCAGTCAGGTCTAATCTTCACACCTTTTGCCTTTTCTCTTTAATTTACACATTTTAATTCTTTCCTAAATCCCCCATCCCAGACTTCCACTGACTCAAAGCATTCTGAAGTCAGCTTGGTCCCAGGAGAACCCTTCAGTACCTGCTTAGATCTGGAGGTACTGGTGGGGCTGCTATCAACAGCTTCTCTCTGGTATTCCTCCTGCTTGTCTTTTCCCTGAAGAATGACTTTTTGGGCTATTTTCTGCTTCCAAACCCTTGTTGTCTACCCTTCTTAGCTTCCCTCTAATCTAGCTCAGCAGAATTGCCAAGAAAAAAAAAAAAAGAAGTATTCAAGTGTCATTATATATTGAATTCCAACAATCTTAAAAATGTGGAAACTTGTTTTCTCTCTTGTTATATAAGTTTCTTGATTTTTTCTTTTTGGCCTGCAAAGCCTTAAATACAGTATCACTAACCTTTTACAGAAAAGGTTTTTCTATCTCCATTCTGTAAATGAAAGTAATATTCTGCATTCTGGGCAAAATAGCAATTATCAAGAAAGAAGTAGCTCCTGCCATTATGGAACTATATTCTCATAGAAGAGATTGAAAATAAGCAAGTTAATAATTATATGTGTTGGAGACTGTCAGGAAAGGATATCAAATGGGGTAGCATTGGCTCCGGGCACTTTAAACAGAGTCAGGAGGCCAAATTTTTTGGATCAGGTTCTACACACATTGTCACATCGGCAGCCCGGTTGTGCCAGGCCAGTGGGCTAGGTTGCAGAGAGACCAAAGAAAATACCTGGAGATAACATATGAGGCATAAGGCTTTATTAAGAAATGCTTGTGAGGAAGGTCCAGTAGTAACAGGCTGAGAGAGAGAAGTGCCTCCATCCCTCACTGTGCTTTGCCAAGTAGTGCCTCTTCTCCCTCCTGGTATTTTGTCCAGTGGTGACTAGCTGGACAAGTAAGTGATACATGTCCTTTCCACAGAGCCTCAGTTCCACTCCTGTCACCACTGAGAGAGGAATTTTACATATTAGGCTGCAGAAGCAGTGACATCATCATTAGCTTGCTTAATTTGCTTGTCTGACCAGCACTCCAAGGAGCAACTGTCCTAGCACAAAGCAACTTTCCAAAGATAACATTAGTTTGCCATAGTTCCCCTTGTGCAGGAAGAAAAGTCAGTGTCCTTCAAGATAATATGTATCTGAACATCCTGGCCTAGGCTTGCTCTCGGTGTTCCCTTAACTTGGCTAGGTTTCTGGAAAGGGAAAGGGGGCATTCCAGGACATGGTATGTTACAGTCCCTCTTTTCTTTACCCACGTCTACCTGTAAGCTGAACTTTTAAACAGGGCTACAGACATGTCCACTGCAAGCTGACTTTCTTCTAAAACATTGTTGGCTAGCCTGTGCTGATCTACTATACAATGGGCCCCTTCCACTAAACTACCCAGAGACTGAGACTGCACCCCATTCTTTGTTATAGGACTGTTTAACTTCTCCTTGACAAATAGAGGATTTAACTACCAACTCTCTTGTGCTTTTATTTTTGAATAGAATCACCATTTTCTCTGAGCCTTGGAGCACAATTCAAGGTACTTACATCAGTCTCCCAGGTTGCAATCCGAACTGTTCCCAAATAAATGATTTTCTTTCTTCTCTCGACCAGGCTGATTTTATTCTTGGTTGACAAGACTACTATTGTCCTTAGAAAATAACCACAGTATTTAGGGGGCAAAAGAGTATGATATATGCAACTTACTCCCAAATGGCTCAGAAAATAAAAACTCTGTGTGAGTGAGTGTGTGTGGGTGTGGGTATGTATCTACAAAGTTGTCAGGGTAAGAGATGTTACCCGTGAATTCTGTTCTAAGCTAAAGTATGAATCATACGTGAAGGCAAAGAAACGAATTTTAAATAATGAGTGCTTAGAAAGCACATCACTTTTCTACTATTGTTAAAGAGTTCTATTTGACTACAAAGGCAAAACTCAATACTCCAAATATCTATGCAGAAAAATTTATAAATAAATCCAATTATTTTTCATTGATAACATTAACAGATAAGATAAACAACTAGTTAGCTGAACTATAATTCAAGAAATAAATGGATGTAGCTAGAAATCTACTGAAATTTAAAATAATTATCTGACAATATATTGTACAAGTCTATGGTAGTGCATTAGTTAATTTAGATAAAATGGACAATTGGTGGGGAATATAAATATCCAGAATTTTTAAGACAAATAGCAATAGAGTTAAAAAAAATAATTTTTTTTCAATTACAAATCCCTGAGTGGTAAAGTAACTCAGTGTCAGATTACTTGCCCAGCATGTGTGAGGGCCTGGGTTCAGTACCCAGTACCTGCCGACCCCCCACACTCCGCAATTTTTTAAATAAAAAATAAATTACAATTCTATCAAGTGCCAGGTTTAGATACCTTGAAAGGTAGATTTCTCCTAAATATTAAATAAAAAGAACATGACCACTGTTATTAAAGATCTGAGTTCTCTCTTCTCTCTGGAGATATTGCTGGGAAGAGCTACACAGCTAAGACCAATATATCCTTGAGGTCTAGGAACAGCCACATAGCTACTGCTTACAAAAAGCCTGTAAGCTAGTAGTTAAAAAGAATCCTCTCCTTGTCTTTGCGCTTTTTTAACATCTGTCTCCCAATTAGGCAACAAACACTCAGGACATTCCTCTGAACTGTCTGAGTAAGAAATAAATATTAGTTGTGTTTGAATTGTTGCCTATTTTGGGGTCAATACATCTACTTGTATTTAATACATCTATTAGTTTTTCCTAAATAACATGCTACATCACATGTATCAGAACATAGAGAATTAAAATTTCTTTATATTTTCCCCCCTCTCAGTTTGTTTTCTTTTTCTTTCTCTTTTTTAATATTTATTTTTTAGTTGCAGTTGGACACAATACCTTTATTTATTTATTTTATGTGGTGCTGAGGATCCAACCCAGGGCGCGCACGTGCTAGGCGAGTCTCTACCGCTGAGCCACAACCCCAGCCCAGCCACAACCCCAGCCCTCAGTTTGTAAAATAATAACGAAGTTATTTTAATAACAATATCAAACAACAATAAAAATAAATTTGGAAAAATAAAAATTCTTTGAAGAAAATAAAAATCTACACACCAAAAAATAGATAAAACGGGTAGTCCCATTTAGAACACTAACCATCTGACTAGTAGACTGTCAGATAGAAAATGTCATATAAATATGGCAAAAAAATACTGCAGTGACTTCAAAGTGTTCAGCCATCTAGGACACAAATGTGCACAGATATGATTTTCTTTCCTTTTTTAAAATTAAAATTTCAAATTTAACAGCAGCCCTTGGGCATCAGCCCTCAGACTGTACTGGGAATGGAGAGAAAGTAAAAGGATTAGGCATGGTCTCATGGCCCAATTATAAAGGCTACTATCCTGTATTCACTAGTCCTCCCCTCCACACACACACAAAACATCTTGGATGTTGAGTAACACGATTTTCTCTTTGCATCAAATGCATTCAATAGTCCTCTGTGATGGCAGGGCTCTTCTTATATTAATATCCTAATTTGCCAGTTTGTCCTCATTAGGTTTATTCTCCAAGAAAATGTGCTCATGTCATACCCCTTTCCTTCAAAATTAGGGTCATGAAAAATACTGCTATAAAGTAACCCATGACCCTTTCTACTAAGGACTAATAATATAATATTTATCATAGTGGTTCTCAAATCTGGCCAAAATCAGAAATCATGTGGAAGCCCTTTAAAATCTGTAGATTTCCAGATTCTATAACCTAGAGATTCTTTTTTAGTCTTCTCAGATAGGTTCTGACAGTCACTAGCAATATATATACAAATGAGAGCTGCTTGCACAATCCTGATGTCTAGCCAGATGTAGGATCTGCTGATGCCACACTGTTTTATAGTTGGCTACACACACACACACACACACACACACACACACACACACACACATATCTCCCTATCATTTGAGTTTCTTGAGGGCAGGGATACTGTTTCAATTTTCAAACCTCTAGTAAATTGCCCTGTACATATCACAATAGAAGCTGAATGACCATTTGTGGAGTTCAATTAAAATTTCTTTTTCTGAAATTTCTTGCTTGTTATATATCATTAAAACTTTTTTTTTTCTATTTAAGTAACAAAAATATTACCTTGTGATTTTGGCATAGTTATGAATATTATAAATATTCATATTTGAATTGGTGGCATATAAAGTAACTTTTCCCCAGATATATATAAAATTATTAAAATTAGGTAAAAAGGCACCAACTTGAAATGCACATATATAAAAGAAAGCATAGCTGACTTTTGAAAGCTCTGAGAATTGGTGGTAATTTTTTAAGCTTTGAAAATTTGGATCAAGAAAGAAATGATCTCCACATCATGTGTAATCACAAGAATGGGAAGTTATACTCCATGTATGTATAATATGTCAAAATACATTCTACTGTCATGTGTAACTAAAAAAAGGACAAACAAAAAATTAAAAAGAAAAAGACAAATACATGCTTCTAATATTTCTCCTCATTTCCAGTGACTTTGGCAGACATTACTGGTAGGTGAAATACTGTTGTTTTAATAAAGTTGGGTGTGACTTTAGAAACCTTTCTAATCCGGTATTGCATACAGGAAATAACAAACTTATGTGAGGAAGCAATTAAAGAATAATCAGTTGTACAACCCTGAAATAAAGGAAAAGGTATTCTTCAAGTCTGACTTATTTTTAAAATATTACTTCTTAAAATTTTTAGTCCTTTCTTGTCCTTTGGTCCTTTCTTCCCTTCTTCTTTTACACATTTACAAGTCTTATATCTCTACCTTTTTTGTGGTATGTTAGCAAGAAATTACCTTGATGCAATGGTAGCCTTCAAATCTACTTCAGCGGGGTAGCCTAGACAAGTTCATAGTCCAAAGTAAGATGCTGAAATCACATTGTTTATTTAAAATATTTGACATACACAGCAAGAAGCCAGGGGAAAGAAACAGAATATTAATAATATACCTAGGAAGGCTACAATGGGTATCGAAGAATCAAATTACTGGATATATGAAATCACCAAATTTTCTTTTATCTTCTTTCCTATTTTCTGTATCATTTTTCCTGCTAATATTGTGGTTATGATGACGAGAGTTGAAAGTGAGCTAAGAAGGCTCAGCACACAGAAGGTGCCTGTTTGTATTTTCTCTCCCAGAAAAGTTCAGAGACTGGAAATCTTGCCTATGGATGTAAATCAACACTGATCCTTTGCTGAGCATTCATGAATATCAATCCAACTGTCTCGAGGGCACACAGGACTAGAGTGAGTCCTCATGAATATCTGGTGCCCCTCTGTCTCAGAGTATTTAGTGCTTACAAGGTTCTTCATCCTGCCTCTCTGTGCATTCCATTACCCATGTGATCTGCCTAGTTGTATTTAAGTCTGTCTGTCTGTCTATCTTTCTCTCTCTCTCTCTCTTCCTCTTGCTTCTTGCTCTCTCTCTCTCTCTCTCTCCATGTGTTATTGGGGATTGAACCCAGGAGTGATCTACCACTGAACTACAGCTCCAGTCCCTTTTATTTTTTGAGACAGGGTCTCACTAAGTTGCCCAGGGTGACCTCAGGCTTGCCATTCTCCTGTCTCAGCCTCCCAAGTAGCTGGGGATCAGAGGCCTGCACCAACATGCCTAGGCTATGTATCTCTTAACCATCTCTCTTTCATTTCTACTTCAGAATCAAATATTTTTCAATGATTCAGGAACCCATATGCAAATCATTACTCTTAAAATTTTTTAACATGCATACTTGATTTTACAATATATCTAAAATTAATAACTATAGTTTTTCTTAAAAAATAGATTTAGAAACAGTATGTTTGAACTCTGACTTCTTTCATGTTTCAGTATTTTAACTTTCTTGGTTATAATGTATTATTTATATTTCAATATTTACTTGGTTTCTCCAACATTTTAATCAGTTTCTTCATTTCTCCTTATACCTTGTTTCTTTCCCCCTGTTACCCAATACCCCTGCTTTTTATTTTTTGTTACCAGGGAATGAACGGAGTTTTACAACTGAGTTACATCTCCAGTCTTTTTTTTATTCCTTTTTTTGAGACAAGGTCTTCCAAAGTTGTCCAAGCTGACCTTGAACCTAGGATCCTCCTTCCTTAGAATTCCTAGTAGCTGGAATTACTGGCATTGACATCACACCCAGCTCAATTCCTCTCTTTCTCTAAAGTATATCTGTCTGTAGTTCTATCAGCCTAAATCTGTGAATAGTTAACTCTATTGGTTTTTGTCTGAAAATGTCTTTTATTCATTCTCACTTTGAATGATGATTTAGCTGAGAATAGAATTTTCAGAGATCCTTTAAAATTTTATTTCAATCTTTATTTTTCCTGGCAAGATTTCTCTTGTCAGTCTTACTTTTGTTTTCTCGTGGGTATTCCTTATTTTTCAGCTGTAGCATTTTCCTTGTTTTTGGTGCTTTTTAGTTTTAATTACAAGTATCTAGATATTGACCTCTTTATTAAAAAGTTTATCCTGTTAGGGATATATTGTATTTTTCCATTGGTCATGTCTTTATTTTGGAGGAATTCTCTGTCATTTTCTCTTTGAAGAGTGCCTGCCCTCCATTATTTATTCTGTTTCAGTGGGATTGTCTATTAGATATGTGTTGGATCTTCTTATTAAATCCTTAAGGAAATAAGATGACTTCACTTTTCTACTCTCTATTTTTAAATCATCTTTGCTAAACTATGGGTGATTTCCTCAGATATGTTTTCCAGTTTGGCAATTATCTCTTCCGTGGTATCTATTCCATCTGTCTAAATCATCTGTTGAGTTTTTATTTTATTTTCTATTGAAAATCATTTTATTTTCATATTATTATTATTTTATTTATAAATAAAATTCTAGAAAATAAAATTATAATATGAAAATAAAATGATAGTAGGAAATTTTTGTGCCTTACTCATCCTTTTATCTCTAGTGCCTAGAACAGTTTTAGAACTTTGTAGATGTTTAATAAATATTTGTGAAGACTACTGATGAATCAACACTCTTTTTTGAAATGTTTCTATATTATTTCACCTTATCTTGTCCTTTAATTGTTATTCCTTTTTTTTTTGCTTTTAATCATTTTATGAATTTTTCTTTGGTAGTCATTTTCAGATTGTTTTATTAACTCAAGTTATTAAAAGATTTGGGGAGCACAGATTTTTCTTTTTTATTTATTTTTTTTTGTGTGTGTGTCTGCTTACTCTGCCTTATGATGAATTATTATATGGTCTGCAAATTTTATTTCTTTAATGAAAGTGATTTACTTTGTGGCATTCATTTGTGTCCTGAGTTGTACAAATATTCTCATGGAGGATTTTTTATACTGCTTCTGCAGGGGCCTGGCAGTTTCTCTGTTTTTAATCTTGGGATTCCATTATTGAATGATAGTATAAAATTGGACTTCTACAGGTTGAAGCTTTCAATTTTCATGCAACCATCACTCCATCTCCACTTGACCTAGACTATTGGGTTAGAAGATCAGCTTCTCAGTAATTTCCTGAGGCTTCAAAAAGTTAAGGCTCTGTAGGGTCCTACTTCATGCAGGAATGTTAGTGACAGCTCCTCAGAAGTGGCTTTAGGATCACATCTTTTGCTCCTAAGTGGGGATAAAATCTCAGCTTCTGTCCCCTACTAGTGTGACTTCGAATTTGTTTCTTCTTCATTTGTGATATCTGAAGTCTTTGCTTTCTCTATTTCAAGCTCAGCTTTGTATTTTAAAATACTTGTACTATGTCCACTATAGATACATACTAGAAGAAGCAGGAGTTGCAAGCCATGATTGACATTTCTGCAGAAAGATAATTTGGTTTCACATGTGTAGCTAATTGAATTTCATCCAAATTATACAAGAGAATATCACTAAGAATCATCATCTCATTTTTTGCTTCTTAAGAGTTTGGGGCAGTAGCCTTATGGGTATTACAATTAAAATCAGTTCAATAAATATTACTGTGTTAAATATTTCAGGATATATGGGTGACTAAAATAGTCTCTGCCCACAAGAGGCAAACATTACATAGTACAAATATTGAACAAGGTTCATAAATAATAAGGTAGAAAATCTTTAAGTGCTATAGTGATGTGTATATATATATATATATATATATATATATATATCTTTTGAGAATAATGCATGTTACATTTATTATTTAACAAATTATTAAGGTTATTAAAAGAATGAAAGACTTTTCTAGTGGTTATAAAGTCAGTGAAAACTTGGGGGTAGAATTGCTGGCTGAAATGTGCCTTGAGGAATGATTGAATAGAAGCAGGAGGATCCCAGGTTCAAAGCCAGCCTCGGCAGTTTAGTGAGGCCCTAAGCAACTTAGTGAGACCCTGTATAAAAATAAAAAATATAAAGGGGCTGATGATGTGGCTCAGTGGTTAAGTGCCCCTAGGTTCAATCCCCAGTTTAAAAAAAAGAAAAGAAAGATTGGCATTTCTGAAGTAACAAGAGAGGGGATGGTGCTGGAGGGGAAGGAGTAAAGGGGCATCATGCTTAGATAAGGAGCTGGGAAGGCAGAAGTCCTCCAAGAAGGAACCAGCAGTTCCATTCCCATTTTTCTAGGTTAGGATTTTAGAAAGATGGTGATATTGAAAATTAAAATAAATAAAAAATTAAGCATGGGTGGGCGCAGGGTGGTACAAGTGGGCAGGAATATAAAGGTAATTTGATTTTAAAGTTCTTGCTGTCATATTTATCAAATTAGAAAGAATGGTGTTAATTTTTAAGGTAAACTTGAGAACTAGGATCACTTACAAGTTGAGATTGGGCAGTTTTTTTTCATAATCTCCTGATCTTCTGATTGTCAAGTGAGTTTCCAGAAAGGTAAACCTAATCAGCATTTGTGTCTCCCAGGTATACAAGTACCATCTAGTGGCAAAAGAAGGTAACCACAGGAATGAAGTCTACAGAAAACATTTGTGTATTTATTTTTCACTTCTTATTTATATTATGGTTAACTAATAACGGAGGTCTATGTTCTAACTGGAAAGGAATTAAAGTGGTCTAAAGCAACAATATTGACTGATTAGTGTATTAATAAAACATGAGATCTGATAATAAATGGGGTATGGATAAGGGGCTTATTAATTGCAAAGTATTTGAGAGTTTCAAATCAGGAACTAACATCAAATTATATTTCAGTAATGAATCTTGAAGCAGGATCTACTTGAGGTTAAGAGACAGAGAACTGAAAAAAGGCAGTGTACATGAGGACAAGGCCGAAACACTGAAGTCATGAGTATTCTTCCAGAATGTTCTCCCCTCTTTTGCCTAACTCCTGCTTAGCCTTCAGATCTTATGAGTTCCTTTGCCTGACCCTCCCCTCTTAGAGTGGCATTAGATGAGCCACTCATGTCTTCCTACAAATCATATCCTGTGATGCTAGTAACCACATTTCATTGTCACTGCCTGTCTATCTTACAGCTCTCATGACAGTCTACACTGACTTAACAGCTGAGCTGGTGCCACGTTTGCGTCATCCACTATTCCATCTCAAATGCTTAGGATGGTATCTGACATATGATACGGACTTCACTGATATTTATAGAAAGAATGGACAGATTAATGAAGACAGTAACTATAAAGGAAATGTACAAGGTACAGATATTGAAAGTATCAGCAATGCATCAGTGGAAAAAAAAGATATTTCCAGGAGTTTATTGGTAGAAAAATGTTTTTCTTCATTGTATATTGACTTCCTGAATGATTGTTGCGATGGGCAAAATTTCGACATCTGCAGTCAAGGGGAGAGAGAGAAAGAATGTTCAGGCACTAATGCCCTTTTGAATGCTTTATTCACTCAAAATCACTCAATTCAATTTCACTCTATAGGTTTTTAATCAAGAGATGACAATCCTTAATGCTGGGCTCTGCAATAGACATAATCTTTTCAAAGCAAACAATTCTGAGTTAACTCTAAGCACTGCAAACATTCTTAATCATGACAGACTTAGTACAGACATTCCCTCTGCATGCTAAGCTTAAGTGGTAGATTTAAAGTCTTAAGTCTTAGGTCTTAAGTGCAGCAGATGCACACTCACTCAGACAGCAGCGACCAGCTCAGGAACTGATAGAGGCTTCAGATTCTGGTGGGGAGCTGATGACTGGCGGAGAAGACGGTTGTAAAGAGAAGTAACCGTTCTCAACAGGGTCAAGAGGCTGCTGTAGAGTTTGAGGGTGGTGAGGATGATACAGAGGATCAGGCAGATGATGAGAAGAGTAGGAATGTCAATCCAGGTCCTCATCAGGCATGTGTGCATCAGTATAGGCTGGCTGAATGTCTGTTCATTTGTTCCATCATTTATACTAAATTTTGGGGCTTCTGCTCACTTTTTTAGCCTCTATCAGCTGTTACCAGGTTTCTTAGTGGCATCTCACATCTTAGAGTCAGGGCCTGTTGTCTGGTGATTTCTGCCCTGGTATTACCCTTCTGACTCTTATTAGGGTTAAGGCAAATGATATTTTTATATCAAGTGACTTCACTCTGACTTTTATCAGTGTTGTAGAAAGTGACTTCTTTTATCAGGCTATGACTTATGACATATTGGTTGGCTCTGTGGACTTGTGCCTGAAGAGATCGCAGGTTTATTTTAAAATGGAGTTGCTTGGGGCTGGGATTGTGGCTCAGTGGTAGAGTGCTCGCCTAGCATGTGGAAGGCCCTGGGTTCGATGCTCAACACCACATAAAATAATAAAACACATAAAATAAAGTTTAATAAAAAAATAAAATGGATTACTTAGGCTAAGGCCATGCTTACAATGATGTCTATTGATTAGTGATCTCTAATGCTTTTTAATTAGTTTTTAGAGTATTAACTTGTCTCTACCTCAGGGGTGGAAAAATAAAAATAGTATATCACTGACATGTCATTAAAGAGATTAAATAAAGACTACAGATAAAACATACTGAGCAGTGTGTAGCGCATATTCTTTCCTGAATAACTGGATTTTATATTTCACACACGTCATCTCCTTACTTATTTGAAGCATCCCAGTCAGAGAGGGCAGATATTTTATAAGGCTGTTTTTACAAATTAGAAAACTAACAATTGATGAAACTGGAGAACACGTAAAATTGGAGACACATCAGTTACTAAGTTTCAAAACCCACAATATTTAAATAATAGTTCGTTGTTCTTTCTATGGTATTGTGTTGCTTACCTAGGGAAAGAGAAGAAAATAAATGATATTTGGATGGTAAAAAAAAAAAATCATAGTGCTACAATACAGAGAATGCAATTAAATAAACAAGTATATTCGTTTTCTATTGCTGCCCTGATGAATTTCCACAGTTTTAGTGATTTAAAACAGCACTACCTTACAGTTTTGAAAGTTAGAAGTCTAACACATGGGTCTCTCCAAGGGCACCAGCAGGCTCTGTTCTGTACTGGAGGCTATGGGAGAGGGGCTGCTTCTTTTCCAACTTCTAGAGGCCTCGGTGTTTCCTTCTCATCTTGATTACCAACAGTGGTGGGTTGAGCTCTTACTCTGAAACATTCTGGCCTCCTCTTCTTTGGGGATAACCTTAAAAAAACAGGATTACTTGAAGTTCAGGTTGTGCAGTTTCTTCTCAATGTCCTGATCTGCTGATTAAGGTTAGTTTGATTAGTTTCTAAGAAAGTGAGCTGAATTAGCATCTTTTCCACTTTCCTCTTCCACTTTTAGGGACTCTTATGTTTATATTGGGTCCACCAGGAAAGTTGTGGCTAATCTCCCTATTTTTTTTTAAACTTATCGATGGACCTTTATTGTATTTACATGCAGTGCTGAGGCTCAAACCCAGTGCCTCAAACATGCTAGGCAAGAACTCTACCACTGAACTACAGCCCTCGCCCCTCATCTCCCTGTTTTAAGGTCAGCCAATAGCCACCTTGATTCCTGCTCTAATGTTAATCCCATTTCCCACCCCCCCATAAGACAACATCTCATTTTTTTTAAAAAAGTAAGTGATTCTTGTCTTTTTCAGTTTTTACAGTTTCTCAGCAGTAGTTCTTAGGTTAACTGTAAACAACTGTGGGGTTCCTAAGAGTAGAATATGGACATTTTGGTCGATCATTTTTCTGCTTATTCTAGGGACATGTAAGCTTTAAGAGAATAGTGGTAAGGAATGAGAAGAAAGAGGCAAGGTGAGGATAGGATTTTCTAATGGAAGTCAGAGGTATAATTGCCTGCTGCCAGTGATGCATTATTAATTCCGTTCATCTTGGCAGAAACCAAAACGTTTCTGATATGGATAAACTAGAGTTTATCCTATTTTGGCATTTTTAGTTTGTCTGGTTCCTAGTGACCACCAGACTAATTATGTATGCTATGATTTTAATTTTCTGTTCTAAAGTTTTCAGTGTCTATATCTTAATCATTTTTTAAAAGCAAGTAATCCATGGTCTTTTTCAGTTTTTGCAGTTTCTCAGAACTTACCAGCAATGGTTCTTAGGTTACCTGTGGACAGCTGTGCGGTGTAATTTGTGCCTGGAAACAAGAACTTATTTGAAACAGATATGTGTTCTCTTACTACCTCCTTGTCTATCTCGAGTTTCAGTTCTCTTTCTGTGTTGTTTCACCTTTACTAATTTAAAGTCCATTTCCTTTTCCAGAGTAGGAAAGAAAACAGAAATTGACTCATGTCTTTCCTTATCCTTTAACTTATGCTCTCAGTTAACTGTTAACTTTGTGTTGATAAAAACCTATGCCAAAAAAAAAAAAAAACCCAACCCAATCAATACATGGGCTAAGGAACTGAATAGACACTGCACAGAAGAAGAAATACTATCGATTAACAAGTATATGAAAAAGTGTTCAACATCTCTAATATTTAGGGAAATGTAAATCAAAACTACACTAAGATTTCATCTCACTCTAGTCAGAATGACCATTATCAAAAATAAAAGCAACAATAAATGTTGGTGAGGGTGTGGGGAAAAGGCACACTCATACATTGCTGGTGGGACTGGAAATTGGTGCAACTATTATGGAAAGCAGTATGGAGATTCCTCAGAAAACTTGGAATGGAACTAACATTTGACCCAGCCATCCTACTCCTCAGTCCATACTCAAAGGACTTAAAATCATCATGCCTCAGTGACTGATACAGCCACATCAAAATTTTAGCAGCTCAACTCACAACAGCTAAATGATGGAACCAATGTAGGTGCCCTTCAACAGATGAATAGATAAAGAAAATGTGGTGTATATACACAGTGGAATATTACTCAGCCTGAAAGAAGAATGGAATTATGGCATTTTCAGGTAAGTGGATGGAACTGGAGAATATCATGCTAAGCTTAATAAGCCAGTCCCCCAAAACCAAAGGCTCTGATATGCAGATGCTAATTTACAATGCGGGGGAAGGAGTAGGGAAGAATAGAGATACTTTGGATTAGACAGAGGGGAGTGAAGGGAGGGGACAGAGTATGGAGCAGGAAAGATAGTAGAATGAATTGGACATTTTTACCCTATGTGCATATACAATTACACGACTGGTGTAGTTCTACATCATGTACAATAGAAGAATGAGAAGTAGGTATAATTTCAAAGAATTTCAAATTGGTACCTTGGTCTAGAAAGAGGCAGCATAAATAAAATATTTTATACTTTAAAAAAAATCATGCAAGCTTACTTCTCTCTGCCTTCTTATACAGTGTCACTCTAATTAAACCCATCTCCTCATCTTTTCCTCTTGAAGTTACTAGGTAAATTTTGCTTTCACTATTTCTCTATAGCATTTCACATTTGTACTATATAATTTAAGAGTCAAACAAATATAAATTTAATATTTAATATTTAAAACTCAACCACCCAGCTGGGTGTAGTGGTGCATACCTGTAATCCCAAGTGTCCCTAGGTTCAATCCTCAGTACCAAAAACAACAACAACAACAACAACAACAAAAATCCTCAGTATCAAAATCAACAACAAAAAACTTCCTTTGTTTGTTTTTGGGATGGAGTCTTACTTTGTTGTTCAGGTTTGTCTTAAACTCATGGGCTTAAGAAATCTTCCTGTCTCAGCCTCCTGGATGCTAGGACTACTGGTGTATGTTACCATGCTCTGCATGATGCTTTTAGGTACTATTATCAGGTATCTCAGAATAATCATTGATTTCTTTTCCTTTTTTTTTTTTTTTTTTGTTTACCTGTTGTTACTTAGCAAGAATCTTGTTGGGTGGTTGAGTTTTTTTTTTTTCTTTTTGGTACTGAGGATTGAACCTAGGGACACTTAATCACTGAACCACATCCTCAGCCCCTTTTTATATTTTATTGAGGCTGGGTTTGAACTTTTGATCTTCCTCAGCCCCTGGGATTACAGGTGTGTACCACTACACCCAGCTGGGTGGTTGAATTTTAAATATTAAATGTTAAATTTAGCTTTACATTCTTCAAATATCAGTCTCCTTGACTAATTTCTCTGTTTAGAGAAACACAGAGATAATATAGTTTAAATTCTTTTTGCTGCAAAATAAACAATGGTAATAATAATATTAGTAATAGCAATGACAATCAAACTAAAGTTACCATCAGAAGTTATTCCCTTCTCCACCCCCTCAACCCTTTACCCAACATTAAACATTCCCTAAGCTATTTAATTACAATTTCAGCCACATTTGCTTTTGTGGTAGTTTGGAATTCTAGTGTTAAAGGTGCTTGATTCCCTTTTACTTTCAGCCAAGTCTGTAGTTCTGTATTTATGCTGCCTCTTTCTAGACCAAGGTACCAATTTGAAATTATTTGAAATTATACCTACTTTAAGCCCTGAATTTAGAAACCACATGACTTTTCTTGGCACCTTTCTTTACATATAGAAATGGTAAGTGTTTAAAAACAAGTAATAATAGTGTTTAATCAGACCATATTTAAAAGTGGAGCATATAATTTTCAGTATATTTTAGTCATGGGAAATAATGTACTAAGAACATGAGAAAAAAGTTATTGTAATGATTTTAGCAATTTTGCTTTTAATTTTGGCAATAATGGCCTAGCAAATCCATTTGGTATTTAGCAAGGAAAAAAGAAAGTGAGACCTATTGTTTACCAGTGGGAGTTTGGGTTGCAGTTTTATGTTTTAGGTAACAATTTTTATTCTCTTTATCCACATTAAATACTGTCAAAATTCCATTTCACTATTAATTTTGTACCGTGAGGCAACTTGTTAAATCTCAAGCTATAACTCCTCTGATCTGTGTATCCCCGTGTGATTTATTTGTTTAAAACATCTACTAATGAGATGTGGGGATTTGGGTTGCCACCATGACAACCAAGCAGGATGGCATCTATTTCCTAGATACAGAAAACCAGAAAGAAACATCTTCTCTCCAGCTGCTTATTTAATACTAAAACTCGGTAGCTATGGAAATTTAGATTGAGATTATGTGGCTAACTTGTTTACAAAATATCAGTCATCTGACAGGTACCTTTTCAAAGAGACACTACAATATATCATCACTCATGCATTATTTGGTAGAATTTTTTAATTAAAAGGTCTTTAGTATTTTTTTAATTATTCTTACAACCTGATTACTGTCTTAATGTTGAAAATCATCCTATAACAAGAATTTAACATGTTCTCTATGACTAGGTAGATTTTTGTAGAGTGAGTAGTAAAATTTTGGGGGGTTGGATAATAGCAGTAATATTTGCATAATCTTTCTTGTACAGATTTTTTTCTCATTAGTAGTATCATCAGCATTTACTATATGTTATAATGCATAAGACCTGGAAATTAAATTTGCATATGGAAAAGTTCAGGCTATTTACAATTTAATTGAAGAGATGTAGCACATAAATAAAGTGATGTAAACAGGATGGTAGCATGTGAGCTGTTCAGAGGAGAGTGAGATCATTTGATCAGGGATGATCATTTTAGAAGAAGAATTGGGTTTTGTTCATTTCATCTTGAAGCAAGTTGAAGTGTAAGAAGACAGAATGAATGACAGAGAACTCCTAAGCTCAAGAAATAGTCCTGCCTCAGCCTCCTGAGTGTTGGGACTGGAGGTGTGTGCCACCATGCCCAGATTTATGCAGTTAGTGACTATCATTCGATCTCTCAGAATAATTATTGATTTACTTTTTTAAAAACTTTTTTTTTGTTCACCTGAAAAGTTGGAGTTATTATTAAAGAAGACTACCAGACACTTTCTAAACACTTGTTGGGTTGTTGAATTTTAAATATCAAATTTGGCTTTATATTCTTCAAATATCAGTCTCCTTGACTATTTTTTCTGTTTGGAGAAAACACAAAGGACCAAATACTTGAAATTCTTTTTGCTGCAACATAAGCAGTAGTAGCAATAATAATATTAGTAACAGCAATGAAAATCAGACTAAAGTTGTGATCACAAGTCATTCCTGAGTATCTGACAGAATAAGAAACTCAGGAAACACATGCCTGGAATAGTGGTAGAAATGATGGGTAGATTTCAGAATTCAGGCCAAGTTAAGCCTAGTAGTGAAAAGTACCATTGGAGAATTGGGAGAGTTCAGTAACATTTTTTCACTTCTTCTTTTTTTTTTTTTTTAATTTTGTTGTTGTTGTTGATGGATACAATACCTTTATTTTATTTTATTTTTATTTTTTATCCGATCCGAGAATCGAATCCAGTGCTCCACACATGCAAGGCAAGAACACTACCATTGAGCCACAATCCCAGCCCAATTTATTTTATCTTTGGCTTATATTTATTTACTTGCCCAAATATCTTACTCCATTGCCAATGCATTCTTTTGAATGTGTAACAAAAATGTCTTAGATGTTTAGCCGATCCCCACCCCATAAAATTGTGAATGCTATGATCTGTTCGTGTGGAAAAATTCAGGTTTTCTTAATGTACTTGTTAACCTGATAACTGCATTGAAAAAAAAAAAAAGTAGATAAAATGATCAGCATGCTTGAGCCACAAAAAATATCTTACTGACTACAAGAATACTTAAAGTGAGACTATCATATCATGCTTCTCTTTCTCAGAGATATAGCTGAACAGCATTTTGTTGGTGGGTGACACAAAGAATGGGGGCTATCTTTTATGCACAACTCATTGTTTTGAATACCGACTCTAAAAAAATAAAAAATTGCCATTTCACAATAAAAAAATGTCTTAGATGTTTCAGAGAGACAAAATAGATCACATTTTGACAAAGTATATCATCATGTGTCTTGTTGAGCCTCTCTGAATTTTCTTTTAGTACATATTGGGCAAGATAAATAAAATAATCTTGACTCCTCGATTTTTTTTTTTTCTTAAACTTAGAAAGCAGAATGAATGTTGAAGAGACACGGTTTAGACTTAAGAAGTAGAAAAAAACAAGATAACACGTACAATGTGTACATAGCATTTGAAGTCTTTAAAAATAATTACAAGGAATTATGGACAAGAAATGCTGGTGTTCTAAACTTTCCTTTCCCTCTGGAAAAAAACAAACAAACAAAAAAAACTTTTGACCACCATTTAGGCCACTTTAGGTAATGAAACTCCAATCACCAAACTGCATTTTTTTTTTTTTTAAGCAAAAATAAACGTGGTATGCAGTCTTCGACAGATGCCACATTCGGGCCCTTTGGGAAAACCAAAATCCGCAGCATTCCCAGACATAGATGAGGGCACTTCAGTACTAAAAGCAAGCTTAGTGTTTGGATGTGCTACGTAGCTCCTGGTGCGGAGGCAGGAATTATGGAAATGAGGACGTGGGCGGGAGGCAGTAGGGACTTCATAGGGACTCAAAAGCACAGTCCCGGGAGAAAAGGTCACAGATAAGAAAGGATCGCTAAACTAGAAGTGGCCAGGGAGGAGGATGTGAGGGCGGGGGTTCAAGGTTACCCGCTAGGAGGCCGCAGGGCTGCTACTCAAACCCCAGCCCGGACTGGGAGCGCGTAGTTTTCGCCAAGATCGGGCAGCTAGAGGTCCGCAAAGGCGCCGAGAGCCTGAGGGCTAATCAGGTGGCAGGGCTCGCGGGGATCCGGCACCTGCGGACAGGCGCGTGCACTGTCGGCGGCGGCGCGCCCCGCTTGTCCCGCCCCTCGGGGCTCCGCCCCCAGGTGCCCTGCGTGCGCCGGGAGCGCGCGCGTGGCCCCGCCTCGTCCTCTCCGAAGCCCGCCCTCAGGTGCGCTCTGCAGAAGGCGGGGCGTGGCTTGGACACCACTAGGGACCCACGCGGGCGCGCGGGACCGAGCGGCGGGGGCGCGCTCTCGCAGTCGCGACCGCGCCCTCACACACACATTTCCGAGCTCCGTCACTCGCTCGGTCTCCACAGACTGAGCGTGTCGGGGCCTGTCGGCTCTGCGGCTGCGGCTGCGGCCCTGAGGTGAGGAGCGGGCCGCGGGCCCCGGCGCGGTAGGCCTGTCAGTGAGAGAGGCCGGAGGTGGAGCGGGGGGCGCGGAGGCGGAGGGTCAGTGGCGTGAGGGCTGGACTCGGGGTCTGAGGAGTGGGTGCAGCGGCCCGGGGCGGGCAGCAGCGGTGAGCGAAGGGACGCCGCAGACCCCCTCACGTCCGAGCGAGCGCTGCTTGCCTGCGTAGTGGGTGCCGCGGAGCCCCCGGGATGGGGGCGTGTGGACTCCCGGGCACTCCCGGGGACACTGGGGACCGGGTCGGGTCCCGGGATCACCGCGACGCCGCAGTGGGCGGGTTATGGGCCATCTCCATCATCAGGTCCGTCTTTAGGGAGAAGGAAAAATGTAGAAGTCAGTGTCCCTCGCAGGAGCTGGATGGCCAGCACTCGCTTTCCCCGGGGGGCGGGAGTCAAGTGTGTTGAAGGGAATTGGGGTGAGAAAATGCTGAGTTCTCTCTCCTGCGTCGGGTGAGGTGGGCACCCTGACCCCCGAGACAGGAAGAGCAGCGCCTGGCGCAGACACGTCTCGGCGGCCGCAGAGCCCGGCGGGCTGCGGGCGTCGGGCTGGCGAGACGCTGGGCGGCGCGGGCACGGCTCCCCCCGGGCTCGAGGCTTGAACTCGCGTTTTGAAAAACCAGTCTGCAAAAATCAAACATATCTGCGTGAACTTGTAGTTGAGGAATTTCTAAGGGGAGAAGAGTATTTGTCGGACGCCAGCTCCCAGCCAGGCTCAGGTGCACCTCCTTGGGTCTTGTGTGAGGTTGGAGGTGTATAGACCCGATTTGCAGACTTGGGAGTTCCCAGCTAGTAAAAAAGGTAGAGCCTCAGTCAGCTCCGATCAGTTTAGGGATGTCTGACTCTTAATTCTGGTGCTTTATTTACTGTATTTTATGTCTGTCCAGAGATCGATATTATATATTGTTAGGGAAGATTCCATAGGAGAGAACATTATTAGTGCAGCTAGGACTTTGGGTGTATTTGCGTTAAAATCAGACTTAAAGAGACATTGATCCTTGAATGTTTGCTGTGTAGGTGCGTGTGCTGTTGAAGGAGTAAAACTTCAAAGGGGGTTTAATACAGGGAAATTTTGCATTCAAGATAAGACCAAACTTATTAATTAATAAGTTACAAACTTGTGAGTGTCGTTTATATTCCATGTACTATTCTTTGTGTCAAGAATACCAAGATAAATGCAATTTATAATCTCCATCCTTGAGTTTGAGAGAGTGATTATATAAGAGTTTCATAATATTCTACTAAATCATAATCATTATGAGTGGGTGAGTTAATTGGATTAAAAATAGTTTTAAGCACGAGCTTTTAGGAATTTATTATATATAAGAAAAGTTATGAGATGACTTGTCATATGAATGCTATTGAAAGATAATTCCTTCAACAAGGAACACTTATAAAATTCACGATAAATTTTATCAACAATTAGTTTTCGTTTTATTTTCACACTACCTTCATAAATTTTCAAACATTAGAGAAGAAAGCATTTATAATGTATCTCCTGTTAAGTTCAAGGACTTATTTTGTAAACTGAGAAGCCAGTAATGTAGCAGGCCTATTAAGTTAAAGGGCTTATTTTATAAATTGAGAAGCCAGTAATGCAACTGGGTAGGAATTTCTCCAAAGTCATGTGCCAGATAGCTTCTTAACCTCTCCTTCCAATAAATAAATCTTAATTCAAAAGTAGCTAATACCAGATTGCATTTAAGCTTTTGTGGTTCAGAGTTCTAATGAAAACAGTCTTCAATTTAGGCTGAGATGGCACATTGTTAAAATATACAATATTCCTTCAGGCACAGATGTAGGTTAAGTGGATAGAAAGAGTAGTGAGAGATTTGGGAAATTTCTTTTGATTGCTTCTGTTTTCTCAATGTAGTAGAAATCAAAGTTATAATCTGGGAATGATGCAACCAATAGAAGTTTAGGCGGTTTGAAGATTGGGCTTGTGAATGGATGAGTGAAATATGATTTCCAGGAAATTAAAACAATTACCCTTAAGTGTAAAAGTGCAACAAAGGAAATAGAGGGTGCTGGCTGTGGGTGCACAGAATAAGGGCGTCTCATTTTGCATACCCAATTACAATCCATTTCCAGTGTCTGTCTTCACAGTGTCATCAAGGGCGTATACCACTTCCATTTGCCCCATTTCATTTTGCCTTATGCCTCTGCCATATTGCAGGTATCTCTCTTCTTTACATAAGTCAATCCCTTTGGGAAATCTAGCTTTTCCACAGCTTTTTCTCTGCCTGGAAATTCTGCTTCAGTTTTTTTTTTTCTAAATATTATCTATCCTGCAAAGATAGAATAAAACTTTCTGAAAATCTATCAAGGATGCTAAGAAGGTGATTGACCACATCTCTTACCAGGATGAATCTGAACATCAGGATGACTCAGTTTCTTTATTTTATAGGTTGTAATCCTAATTCATTCCTCACAGTTTTTAAATTGGGTCTGTACATGTAAAAATGAATTAAAATTTAAAGGCTATCTTACCCGCTATGTAACAATGGGATTGTTTATTCTACAAATTTTTAGTGCCTTCTCAGTGCTGTGTTGTGATTTGTTTTATTAACTAGAAATATTTTACAGAGATATGGTAACATTAGACAAGTGACTGATTTTTTTTAAGAGGGAATATTTTTAAGAAAAAAACATTGCTTTGAATGGACCAGAACTAATGATGGGACTGTTTTATAGATTTTTAAAAATCAAGACTATGTATTTTGAACTTTCTTTTGTTATTTCATTTTCCATTCTTTAATTTTTCCTTAATTGCATTGCTCTTTTTTTTTCCATGAATATGATACTCTGTATTATTCCTTTGTAGATATTAGTTATTCTGTTTTTAGGTATAGTAGTGATCAATATGTATAATTACTTGCCATCTTCCAGGTACCATTTTGGGTTTTATATGTGTTAGTTCTTTTAGTCATTTTAACAACCCCGAGAAGTGGGCATTGTTATTACTCTATTTTACAGATGACAAAACTGAGGCACAAAAAAGTTAAATAACTTGTCCAGGGTCTCACAGCTAGAAGTGGCAAAGGCAGGATTCATATTTAGTCATTTTGGCTCTAGAAGTTATTCTCTTTTTCTTTTTCTTTTCTCTCTCTCTCTCTCTCTCTCTCTCTCTCTCTCTCTCTTTTCTTTCTTTTTCTTTTCAGTACTGGAATGGAATCCAGGGTGCTCTATCTCTCAGCTACACCCTCAGCCCATTTTTCAGATTTTCTCATTTTGAGAAAGGGTCTCACTAAATTGCTGAGGCTGGCCTCATATTTGCAATCTTCGTGCCTTAGCCTCCTGAATCACCACTTGGCCTGGCCAGAAGTCACATTCTTAACCTCTATACTGTACCACTTCAAACATTACCATTAGTTTCTGCGTTTATTGATTTTGGTGCCTTTTATATTGGTTAAAATGCTTTTGATTGCAAGAAGTATAATTTGATTGTAGAGGTTTAGTGAAAATGCAAATATACTGGGGAGAAAATGGGACATTTCATATATCTCAAGGAATAAAAATCAAGTTTTGAGCATAGTATTGCCCATCAGGAGAAAGTTTTAATGATGCAATGTATGTTTACCTCAGTGTTCTCTTTATTTTCCATACTGCTGGGGAAACTCTGACCATTGTAGATCAATAGTAGTGGTAGAAGTAGAGGAGGTAGTAGTGAGTGGGTCCGGTGTGTGGGGAGTCAAATTTAGTTCTGATTTAAAAGGCTCTTGTGAACCTACTTCAGATTCATGAGCTTCAGACAAGGCCATTGGCAACTCAACCTCAAGTCAGAGAACAGTTCTCAAGGAAGTAAAAATATTATGACTCCATCAGCTATTCTATGAGGGATCTATTACCTAAACATGAAAATTTAAGCATTTAGCATTCAATTTGAATTAATAATTCAGTAGTATCTACTAAATCAATATGTTTTGGCACTCAACTCTAGAATGTTCATGCTGCGTTGGTTAGTGTTTCTGTGTTTGTATTGTAGCAAATCATGTTTGTGGTTTTTCTTCCTTCTTTTCTTTCTCTCTTTTTTTTGGCCTAGAGATGGTTATCAGTCCACTCTTAACTGCCTTTGTTTTGTTGTTTTTAATTTCCTCATTTAGTATTTTATAATATGTTGAATTCCTTAATCACATTTTTATTACAAGGTACATATTGAAAAAAATAGAAAAACGCATAAATAAAGCAAAAGTTTTCTATAATTCCATTGTTAACGTAAAAATATCTTTCTAGTCTTCTGGGCATATAAATAAGCCAACTTTAATTGCATATATTTACTTTTTTAGAGAAGAAAAACTCGCTCTAAAAAGTTGCTTGCTTTTTTGTCTAGGTAGAGACAGCTAACAAGATTGGAACAGATTGTCCTTGTTTTGGAGAGGAATCATATCATCGGCATCCATTAGGTAGGTTAATATAAAACAAGGCAGTACTAATTGCTGTGGAAGAAGGTTTTACAGGACTTTTTTATATTTCCCCCAAGGTGCCCTTTCAACACCTCTTGGTATGTAGATGCTGGGTTACTAGAGTGGGCAAATTAGAATAGGGACCATGGAGATTGTAGTTAAGACTCTGGCCACTTCTCTTTTGAGTCAACCTATGATGAAACCACTTTGAAGAATTGAGATATCTCCAAAAGAGTTCCATGGGCAGAAAGAGTTCCAAAGGCCTTCAGACAGGGTAAACATACACTAGAAGAGGGATAGGACTTTGGATAGGATAGTGATTTAGATTATAAAGTTTTTTTAAAAAAAATATTTATTTTTTAGTTGTAGTTGGACACAATACCTTTATTTTATATATTTTTATGTGGTGCTGAGGATGAAACCCAGGGCCTTACACATACTAGATGAGCTCTCTACTGCTGAGCCACAACCCCAGCCCCTAAAGTTTTGTTTTTTAAAAATAATTTTTTGAGGTGAAATTTATTTATACCGCACCAAAGTAAAACCCCTCACCAATTAGGCAGTTTTTTCCCATTCTCTTCTTCGCTAGTTTCTGGCAACCACCATGGATTTTTCTATTCTATGGATTTTTCTATTCTAGAAATTTCACATAAATGGAAATTGTATAATATTTGATATTTTTGTCTGACCTTTTGACTTAACATAATATTTTGGAGGTTCATCTACATGATTGCATATATCAGTACTTCATTCCTTGGTGACTGAATAATATTTAATTATGTATATTTGTCACAAATTTTTAATTTTTGGTACTGGGTATTGAACCCAGGGGCTCTAACACTGAACCACATCCCTAGTCCTTTCTATTTTTCATTTTGAGGTAGGTCTCTCTAAGTTGCTTAAGGTCTTGCTAAGTTGCTGAGGTTAGCCTCCAAATTGTCATTCTCCTGCCTCAGCCTCCCAAGCTACTGTGATTATATACATGTGCTACCATGCCCAGCTTACATGTCACAATTTATCCATTTATCTGTTGATAGGTATTTGGACCATTTCTACCTTTTTGCTACTATGTGTGATGCTGCTATGAACATGTGTGAACATATACTCCTTTGAATTCCTATTTTGAGTTCTTTGGAATATATATCCCTAGGACTGAACTTGAGGCTCATACAACTTTTCAAGGAACTGCCAAGCTGTATGAGTATATGAGTATTTCAGTTTTCTGTAATTTCTTATAGGAAATCTACTCTCATTCAGATCATTATTCTCTTATAGGTTGGCTACATCATTCTCTGACTGCTCTCAAGAATTTTCATTGTCTTTAATTTTGAGCAGTTTGATTGTAATGTGTATATGCATGGATTTTCTTCAGTTGACCTTTTTGGGATTCACCAAGCACCTTGAAACCTGTAGTTTGATATCTCTTGCCAAATTTGGGACATTTTCAGATTAATTCTTTATTTCTGTTTTTAGCATTACCATTTTCTTCTCTTGTAACTATGCTTATATGAAATTTAGTAGTTCTTTATTCAAAGGACTATGTTAATTTTTTAAAAATCTTATTTTCTGGGGCTGGGGTTGTAGCTCAGTGGTAGAGTGCTTGTCTAGCATGCACAAGGCACTGGGTTTGATCCTCATCACCACATAAATGTAAAATAAAGATATTGTGTCCACCTAAAAGCTAAAAAATAAATATTAAAAAAAATCTTATTTTCTCTTTGATGTTCAGATTGGGTCTTCCCTTCTCTCAGACCCCTCCCCTCCTTTGCTTTTCCTGTCTCCCTATACCCTTCCTTCCTTCCTTCTCTCTCTCTGGAACTGGGAATTGAACTTGCTTGCTAGGTAAGTGGTATACCACTCTATATCTCCAGCTCTTCTTTTTATTTAATTTAATTTTATTTTGAGACAGGGTTACCCAGGCTGGCCTTCAGCTTGTCCTTCCTCACCCTCCTGGGTAGCTTCGATGTGTGTCATGGCATCCAACTTCAAAGTGGGAGTTTTTTATTGATCAGTTTTTAAGTTCACTAATTTTTTTAACCTCCATTCTGTTTTTGAACCCACTTCATGAGTATTATTTATTTTTTACTGTGTTTTTCTGTTCTAAAATTTCCATTTGGTTTTGCTTTTGGTTTGCTTCCATTTCTTTCTTGAGATTTTCTATTCAATTTTTTTCAAGAGTGTTTACCATTTCTTACCAAAGCACTTGTTAGTTACCTAAAGTTTTTACTAGATAATTTCCAAATCTGCATCATTTTGACATTGGCATCTGTTATTTTTCTTATAGTTGTTCTTATATACATACATCATTTGCCAAGAAATTTTGATTTGTTTGAACTGTGGGCTTTGTTTAATCCTGTTGCAGTTGGCAGGGTGTGTTCTTATGTTGTCCATCAGAAAAATCAGAAAAAGGCGCACTGGGACAGGAGCAAGGCTCTTTATTCATTTTTTTTCTGTTTTTATTAGTGTATTATAGTTTTATTAGTGAATTATACATAAAAGTGGGGTTCAATCTGAATTTATACTGTGCTCTATTTCAGTCTTGTACGTCCTCATTGCCTCCTCTTCTCCTTTCCCCTGGTCCGTTTCCTTTGCTCTATTGGTTGTCTGTTTATTCATTTTTTAAATTGGTGCATTTTAGTTATATATAAAATTCCCATACATTGTGATACATTTATATAATATAATTTGGTCAACATGATTCCCCATTTCTTCCCCTTTTCCTCCCTTCCTATCTTTCTACATCTTGACCTCCCTTCTAGTTTTGGGTCTCCCCCTCTTTTTCCTAACTTTCATATATGAGAGAAAACTTTGACCCTTGACTTTTTGATCCTGGCTTTCTTCAGTTCCATCTGTTTATAAGAAAATGACAATTTCATTCTTCTTTATGACTGAGTATAATTCACTGTGTGTGTATATATATGTGTGTGTGTGTGTGTGTGTGTGTGTGTGTGTGTGTGTGTGTGATAATTTCTTTATCCATTTGTCTAATGACAGTTACCTAGGCTGGTTCCATAACTTGGCTTTTGTGGATTGTACTGCTGGTTGGTATGCTGATTTTAGTTCTTTAGGATAAATACCAAGGAGTGGGCTAGCTGGGTCATATGGTAGTTCTATTTCTAGCCTTTTGAGGAATCTTTATACTGCTTTCCAAAGTGATTGTACCAATTTTTAGTCCAACCAACAATATATGACCCTTTTACCCACATTTTCACCTGTAATTACCATTATTTTTATTCTTGATGATTACCATTCTATGGTAAGATGAAATCTCAGTGTAGATTTGATTTGCATCTCCCTGATTGCTAGAGATGTTGAACATTTTTTCATGTATTTTTTGGCTATTTGTATTTCTTCTTTTGAGATTCTATTCTTATGCTCAGCACAAAGGAGATGACACGGGATAAATCCCAGGCTAATTTAGTGGACAAATGAATACAGCTTTTATGGCATCTATGTAGTAGACAGGGTCCTGGTCTCTGTGTCATCACATATAGAGGTGATTGCACTTGTGGTCTTCTTCATCATGCTTCCTCATGTGACACATATCTACCATCTTAAGTCTCTACCTTGGGTGTGATTTTTTTGTTTGTTTGTTTATTTATGTGATGCTGAGAATTGAACCCAGGTGCCTCACATGCACTAAGTAAGTGCTTACCACTGAGCCACAACCCCAGTCTGGGGTGTACTTTTTACTATGCTAATAAAGCAAAAGTAACTGGGGTTACTTTATTTTATGCTTGCATTTGCCCCTTACCACCTGGAGGTGCACCTGGGAAAGTCCCTAATATTATTTTCAGAACAGGGCAGACAGACCCATTGTCTTGTCCCAGTGCTTTTGATTTTAGTGACCTTGTCAGCTCTGGCTTCTTGGTATTTCTGCTGACCACATAGTCTCAGAAGACTGAGCTGACCTCCTGACTTCCCAACCCCAGACTCCCGGTTTTATTTTAATTCAATGGCCTTGAAGATGGCTTACATTTTTAATTCCTAGTTTTCTGTTAACCCTGTAAGACTGAGACTAGGTTGGCCCTGAGAGATTTGATTTCCTTAATTTTAAGGAGTCCCCCTTTTTTTTTCCTTCATCTCCCAAGGGGTGGAGATGCTTGACCATCTCACTGTGGGGAATGTTGATATTTTATTTTAGTAGCTGTCAACCCAGTTAGGATCAGGTAGTAAGTCTCCACTCATAGTCTTTGAACTGTGATGGTTATTTCAGTTTAGTTTATAAAATGTTTGCAGTGTGGTTTGGATCTGTCCTGTGTGTGCCTCCCAGTGACTGGTCTTTGTCAGTTCAGTTCCTCTAGTCTTTGTTAACGCACATAGGATGAGAACCATGTATGCCCAGCTTGGGAGTTAATGTAGGAGGTAAAAAACAACTTTTTTGGGTGCTTTCTTCAGCTTTTCTTTTATTTGACCTCTCTGCTACTGTTTTTCCCATAGCTTCTCTTTGCATTTTCCACACAGAAAGTCTCATTGTGCCATACACTTCTGCAACTATAATTACTACATCCAGGGCTTAGTGACAAAAGGTAGAGAAGAAAAGAATGGGAATTGCCCCAGCTCTCTAGGAGCCATAGCTGCACATGGAGATGAAGGTTCCACTGCCTCAGGGTTTTGGCTCATTAGCTTTCATTAGTGCATTCTGGCACTGCTACCATGGTATTACTTGGGATTGGGACATAGGCAAAGGCAGAAAAGAACAAAAAAAACCTTGGTATTTCTGCTTTTTCTTTTATCATTAAGACTAAATTTTCCCATTTCTCCTTCTGGAACTTGCTCTGTGGCATGGTGCTCACTTCAGTGTTCATTTTGGAGGATTACAAGGAGAAAAAGTGGTAAGCTCCCTGCTGGTTTGTTTGGTGGTATTTCAATTTCTGGTCATTCCCGGTGATACTTACTGTTTACTTTTGACCATCCTCAAATTGCTGCTTCATGTATTCTTTCCAGGTGGGAGGGACAGCTTAAAATATGCTTAACTTCATTTTACTTGGGACTGAAATCACCTGTTTTTGCCATTAAAAATGACTTGTGTGCTGAGGATACAGCTCAGTTGGTAGAGTGCTTGCCTTACATGCACAAGGCCCTGGGTTCAATCCCCAGCAATATAAAAATAAATAAATAAAAATAAAAAAAGACTTATGCTTTACTGTGTGGTTCCAAGATTTGCTTGCTTATTTGTTTTCTCTGTTAATAGGCTTGACCAGAAAACATGGCCACTGCAATTAGGGAGGTGGGAGTTTGGAGACAGACCAGAACACTTCTATTGAAGAATTATCTAATTAAATGCAGGACTAAAAAAAGTAGTGTTCAGGTAAGTTAAAATACTCTTTCTTATGCCTTGTTGTAGTTTATTTTGTTTTGATATTTGCCATTTTTAAGAGATAATTTTGCTGGATACATTTTTATTATAATTTCTTTTTGCTGTCTGCATTTGCTTGCAAAGTAAAAGCCATAAAAGAAAAACTGAATTACCTAGTGCTCCTAAATATGAAACATTATTATTAAATTTAATTTCTAACATCAGTTCTTAA
Organism: Urocitellus parryii; assembly: GCF_045843805.1. Taxonomy (NCBI): domain Eukaryota; kingdom Metazoa; phylum Chordata; class Mammalia; order Rodentia; family Sciuridae; genus Urocitellus; species Urocitellus parryii. The sequence continues at coordinate 173,378,924 of NC_135537.1, read as the reverse complement.
TTTTGAACTTAAGTGCATTTCTCAACATTCACAACCTACTTTTTCACAGATAACTTTGCAGAACATTATTCCACAACATTATTCTCCACACCCTTCCATTTTATACACTCTAGATTGAATTGCCCTAAAATACTAAAATTATGTCACAGCTTTGTACTGCAGCATGCATTACTTTTGCTAAAAGAAAGAAAGAACTCTAGCTAACCATTTAGTAATAATTTGAAAGGGTGGAAATGTCTTCTTCTGAAACTAGAAGAACAATTAAACAGAAAGGTGAAATAATAGTTCATGCCTGTTAAAGCTGACCATAAAATTTGAGTATAATTTTAGTAGTATAAATTTAGGCTTTATTAAAGTATGATTTATAATTCAGAATCAAAGACATTTTTGTGGTGATTCTTATAGGGATATTTGGTAAGTACTTAAAATTATGAGTAAATAATTTATTATATTTTATATCAGTGACCTAAGATAGTTAAATATTGCATTTATATCACTTTAATTTATTATGTGACTTGAATTTTAAAACGTTTCAGCAAAACTGAATGTAAAAGAAAAATCACCTACTATGTCTACTGGATTTGTTGAGATGCTCAATACAGTAATTCTTTTGGTGTAGAACTGCTTTTACTTTTTGTACAGAAGAAGGGATTACCAAATTCTTCATGTTTTTTCTTGTTTATATTATGTGCATACAAATCTTGAAGTTTTTTGCTGCCAGTGTTATATTTTATAATGCTTTGTTTCTTTTATTATAGGAAATACTTTTTCCATTATTTTTTTTATTTTGGTTAATATTAATAAGCATGATGCATCCAAATAAGAAATATGAAGAAGTGCCTGATATAGAACTTAATCCTATGGATAAATCTATCCTTTCTAATCTAATTCTTGGATATACTCCAGTGACTAATATTACAAGCAACATCATGCAGAGAGTGTCTACTGACCACCTTCCTGATGGTATTGTGATCTTATATATGTATTCTATGACATAAAGTGGATTCAATATTTATTGGCTTGCTTTACTAGCATTTTTTAAACTCTTAGAGATGTATTCTCCCAACAAGTATATTGTTACAAAAATAATTCTACTGCCTTATGTTTCTTGTGAAACATTATTGTTAATATGTATTTTATGTATTTTCATATTTTAAGTTGAATTCTTAGACATTTGTAAAATAATTTAAGAATATTTGTATAACAAAAAAGATTAGAAGTAATATTTTACTTTGATTCTGACTCATAATTGAGAAGCTAGAAATGCATAAAGCAGCAATATTTTCAGATTGCCATGCCTGTTTATGGAGGTATATAGTATAAACTGAATAAGCACTTCATTTTGAAAACTATGACTGTGGCTAAGTACTTAGATCTGTTTTATATCTCACAAAGAAGTGGACTAGGAAATAGTGTAAGCAATGACATTGTAGTGAGTTTTTTGTTGTTTTGTTTGGGGGTGTTTTTTTTTCTGGGATTGAAACCTGGGGCACTTAACACCAAGTCATATCCCCACCCTTTTTATTTTTTATTTTGAGACAGAGTCTCACTAAATTGCTTAGGGCATTGCCAAGTTGCTGAGGCTGGATTCTAAACATGAGATCCTCTTGCCTCAGGTTCCTAAGTCATTGTGATTAAAGGCATGGGCCACTGTGCTAGGTTCTAGTGAGTTTTTAAGTAGCTTTGAGGGAACCTAGAGCAAGAACTGGAGAAGGTGAGGGAAATGTTTATACTAAATATTTTACACTGTAATGATTAAACAATTAAATGCTGAACTATAGAAAATAACAGTCTAGCATTTTTTTAGTTTCATATAAGATAGTTGTAATCAACTATCTTATGTCTACTCAGTATGTCACTGAGTAGATGACATGAGTTAGTAAGGAGCTAAATAACTCCATTTTTTGCAGATTATTGCTATTGAATATTTTTATCAAACATATCTTGTTGGTATATTATGTATTCACTGGGATACCATTATTCACAAATATATGTATATATACACACACACGCACACACACACATACTTTTAAAGTTCTATCTTTTAATAATAGAACTATCTGAAAATGAGTTATATACACATATGTGGTAACACAACTCATAGGATGTTGAACTAACTTCCTCTTTATTCAAGTCAATTCTGGAGTTTCATATCTAGTTTACAAGTCTAGAAAATCATGTTAATTAACATTTAAGTAATACTTAATAATTTACACAGCACCTTCATGTTTGTTACTTCACTTGGTCTTCACAGCAACCCTGTGTGATTAACTGGGTGTGGTGGATGAGAACAGTAAAGTTTGGAGAGTTATTTAAACACTTTCATGTGTTCACACAGCTAATGAATGATGAATTTATGTACTGATTCTGTGTTCTTTCCATTTTACTACATATTTTGGAGCTTCTGAATTGAAGTCACTTGTAAACAAAACTGCAAGAAGATATTTAAAATTTATTTCTTCTAAGAAAGGAATAAGAAATATTGGGTTTAAGTGGCAATTTTTATTCAAAGAACAGTTGTATCATAGTTACTAAAATACATACGTAACTTCTGAGAAGGATTAGAGGACTGTCTTCATGAGAAGAATTATTTAAATTAAAAATATCCTTTCATTTATCAAGGAATTATGTGTTGGTTTTACTTTCAGGTAGATAAATGACCTGCATTTTTACAATTTTACTGCTTTTGGAAGTTTTAAATTTCAAAATCTGAGTAAGTCTCCTCCTGGTCAGTGGACTTTAAAAAGTGGAAATGACAACAAAACTCTTCAGTATTACAGTTTAGTACAATTCCTAGAGAAATAATCTCTTGATAAAATTTTGTACATATTGTTTTTTACTATGCTTTATTGTACTTATAACTTACACAGTATACTGATAGTTTATGTAATAATAGGACAACTTAATGCCAATAAAATTCAATTATTCTTTTACTCTTTGATATTATTAGTATTATCTTCATTTTCTAAGAGGTTAGAAAATAAAACAAATGTGCTTAAAATATTCCATTCATCAAATATAATTATAAAATTGATATACATAGTAAACCATTTTAATTCATGAATTAACTGTATTGTTAATATTTGTAGTCATAATTACAGAAGAATATGCAAACGAAAAAGAAATGCTAGCATCCAGTCTTTCTAAGCCCAGCAACTTTGTAGGTGTGGTTTTCAAAGACTTCATGTCCTATGAACTTCGCTTTTTTCCTGATGTGATTCCAGTATCTTCTATTTATATGGATTCAAGAGGTAAATAGCCCTAAATAATCATTGAAATACAAGAAATGTATGGCCTTGCTGCTTGCAGTATATATATGCACAATTTGATCGGCTCCAACATTGGTATTTTCAGCTGTGCTTATTTGTTCATATAGGAACACTCAAGTGTAGCATAAAGTGTGTGTGTGTGTGTGTGTGTGTGTGTGTACACACATATATATGTGTGTATATATATACATTTATCAATTATAGTATAAAACAAAATTATATCTTATAAGACTTTGTAAATCTGTATTTGTTTCCCTATGTCATTGTTTTTACTCATGTTATGGTACAAATCCTTAAGATTTCCCATTAATAAAGTCACTGTGCTAAGTACTGAATTTGTGATTTTATAGAAAATTCTTGTTTCTGTTGTCTGAATCTGGACTTCACTGTGTATCTGGAGGTGTGCTGAAACAAAGTCATTATGAATGACTATCTTAAAATAAAAAAGTTGACCTACTTTAACTATATTTACTTTTTTTATGTTTACATTTAATGTCTCTCCTTACATTTTTATTCACTTACCATTCAGTATCCTAACACATGTAACTGTTTTATTTCCACATTTCAAATAAACAGTCCTAGATTATTTGCTTTTGAAGGGCAGTAGTAGCATATTGTTTTTAGTTCTGTAGAGATTGATTATGTTTCTTTGTTAACTCTCCATATGTCACCTTTAGAAGAAAGCACTTACATATGTTGAACACAATATTATGTCTTATATTTTTCTCCTTATAGCTGGCTGTTCAAAATCGTGTGAGGCTGCTCAGTATTGGTCCTCTGGGTTCACTGTTTTACAGGCATCCATAGATGCCGCTATTATACAGGTGAATATGATAATAGCAGAAAACTAAATCATATTTTATTAATACCTTCATAAATCTTTACAATTGAATTTGGTCAGATTGCTGCCAATATATATAATATATAACTTGCAAATAACTTCTTTAAGAAAAAAGGTATAGTGGAAGTTATATTTTCTGATTTAATACTTTTTGAAGCTACTTTAATATGATATTTTTAAACAAAGGATTCAGCATACTATATATTCATGTTATATCATTATTAACCATAGATAATATTTATGAAATGCTTTTAGACTCTCGCTGGAATATAAATAACTTAGTTTAAAGAAAGTGACTATCTTTATTATTTTAGTCATAATTGCAGATTTTATTTTTTATTTAACAACATTTGTCATATTTAACACTACTTTTGAATTATGTTCTAATATTATCCCATTTAGCATTTAACAAATCTGTGAGATTGGTGCTATTATCTTGATTTTAATGTGAAACTGAAATATAGGGATATTAAGTAACTTGTCAAAACTCAGCAGCAAAATAGAAATTCAAATTATGGGATTATTTTTGGTAAAAGGTATTGATCCCAGGAACACTTGACCACTGAGTTGCATTCCCTAGACCTTTGTATTTTATTTTTTATTTTGTGACAGGGTCTTCCTAAGTTGCTAAGGGCCTAAGTTGATGAAACTGATTTTGAATATGCAATCCTTTTACCTTAGTCTCCCAAGTAGCTGAGATTGTAGGCATGTGCCACTGCATGGGGCCAAGCTATGGCTTTTTGACTCCTAAATATGAGCATTAATACTATATTTTGCTGCTGCTAGGATTGTGTATAAATGTTTGAATTATTCTAAAGACAGGCTTGGACCTGATTTAGCATTTTACATTTTAGCAGAAGAACTAGACATGAAATTTATTTTTAAAAAAATCTTTAAATTTTGTGTCTGTGTTAGATAGCAGTATGTTGCAATTCTTTTAGTTAGAAATCGAATTGTTAGGGCTGGGAATGTAACTCAGTGGTTGAGTATTTGCCTAGCCTGTCTAAAGCCCTAAGTTCAATGCCTAGCAGTTAAAACAAGCCCAACATAATTCATTGTTAGAATTAATCATATCTCTTTCCTCTATATTCATTATGGGTCTGTTTTGTTTTTCTATTTGCTTTTTCTAGTTGAAATCTATACTATAAAGTATTATGACTTCAAAAATGCGTGTCAGCAATCTTTACTACAGTGTCTGTTAAGAGTATGCATGAATAGTGATAGAATTGGAATCAAGAGTTACACAGTAATTCTGTTGTTAGACTGCTGTGTAGTAAAATGTTAACACAATACTTGACTGGGTTATAAGAACCAAATGAGATGATGTATGTAAAATTGCTTTATAAACTCTTGTAACATGGTATAAATGCATTAGGGAATATTATACCAATTCAATATAGATGTTTACAGTAAAGGTAGTGAACTATGGGGTATTTCACATTAATGGTGTTGTACCACTTACTTGTGTCCTGGCCAAAGACTTTAGCCATCTACAACCTAGACCACCTGAGATGAATTGGCAGGACAAATCTCAGTGTAGCATTTGCTTAAGTGTTAGAAGTATCATGTGTCATAAGTAGTTTTTATATCCCATCCATATGTACTTCATACATATAGTTTAAAGCAATGGAAAGGCATTCTGTGAAAAAGAACGCTTTTAAACATTAGTATGAAGAGTGATGGTACTAATACTTTTTCTCAAGATCCTCAGTTTTGAAGTTGTATATTTTTGTTAAGATGCATATGATTGCTTAAGATAATAATTGCATAATTTTATTTTATTTGACAAATTACTTAATTAAAATGTACCAATTTCAAACTTTAAAATTTATCATATACTTCCAGAATGAATTGAAAGTAGTATTCTACTTTGTATCTTGATATTGTGGTCAGTTGTTTTATTTCAAGTCTGTATAGCTTTTTGAGGATTTTATTTTTATGAGGTTATTGACTGAATTTGGACTTACAGTTGTTACATTTTATTATAAACAACTGTCAGAACTAAATTAATGCATTTACATTTTCTAATTGTAGTTGAAGACCAATGTTTCTCTTTGGAAGGAGCTGGAGTCAACTAAAGCTGTAATCATGGGAGAAACTGCTATTGTAGAAATAGTTACCTTTTCTCGAGGCATAATTTTAATATATCTAGTTATAGCATTTTCACCTTTTGGATACTTTTTGGCAATTCATATTGTAGCCGAAAAAGAAAAAAAGTTAAAGGAATTTTTAAAGATAATGGGACTTCATGACACTGCCTTTTGGTATGTTATTAAAAGTTTATTATTTAGTATACTTAACAGTTGTATTAAGTATTATACAGATCTTCAGAATTATTTTATTTACCCAACTTGATGAGATACTGATCCTGTTTTCTTAAAATGATTGCATTTGTCTTAGAATTTCAGAATAGTCAATAAACTTCAGCAACTAATTTGTTTATTTTCACATAGGGGAAGAGGAATTGTGGAAACCTTATGTTGACAACACATTTAAATTTTATTTTACATTTTGTTTTAGTTCATGAGGCATGTTCCATGTTTTTCACTCTGTATTTCATTGCACAGAAGATATGTGATCTTGGAAAGTTAGAAATTAATTGCCTGTCATGGGCCTCCCTTAGTATCATAAGATTTACATGTTTAAATGATTTAAAATTTAAATGATTAAAGGATTCATATGTAATAGATGGACTTTAATTCCCCTGGGAAAATTTTAGTTATTTGAGTGAATTAAGATGGGCAATATACATATAATTTATAAAGAAACAAATGAAAAAGAAGTTTATACAAATGTACTTTAATTTATCAGCATTTTTATGTAATGGTAGTTTTATAGACACATGCATATTTATAAATATATCTAGGTGTGTTTTCCTTACTCTTCCCACTTATGTAATAAAATTTGTTTTAAGCTCATTTAGGGGGAAAGTTAATACTGTGTAAGTTGCTATCATCTATTTTACAAAATTTTATTCCACGAGGCCTAATCTAAGAAATAATTATAACACTTTATATAATGGAATTATTGTGTATAACATTTTCTTTGCTATCTTGTTACTTTAGAAACAATTAATTTTTAAGATGTGTTGGGTTATTAAAGTATTTTGTGGGAAACAGTTGGATGAATTCAGGCAAATCAGTCTCAAGTACCTCAGTTTTGCCTCTGAAACAATGGATCCAGTTTTATTAATTTAACTGTCTTTTAACCATAATTCAATGATTTTTATATCCTCTGTTAAATCATAATCTGCTAACTGGGAAAAATAAAGATAAAATGAGCTCTGATTTAAAGAGAAATCTTGAGTAAAAATTGTGACTGGGTTGTTCTTGTTGATCATACATTTTATAAGTATAATAATTACATCATTGATTGGTAAGGAACTTTTATTATTTACAGTAACAAAATCCACTGGAGGTTTAATTATAGCACATTCCATAAAGATAATCATTATATAGACTTAGTAAACTTAAGAAAATCAGACAATGTGCCCTATTGAACTTTTGAGAGTATTAGATTTAAATGTGAATTGCTATTAATTTTCAAAGCTTTTAGGTTTTGTAAATGATACTCAGCATTTTACCTCTATATTAGAGTACATTTTTTACATCTAATTTAACTAATACAGTATTTTTAGTTATGAATTTTAATTTTCAGTATATGAACATACATGGAAATAAATTGACTTAAGAATAAAATGGCTAAATGTGAAGTTTTGTTTCAGATGATTGTTTTAAGCATTAAAGCCTCTGCATTTGCTATAAATGTATTTGTATTCTCATTTTAGGCTTTCCTGGGTTCTTCTGTATATGAGTTTGATTTTTCTTATGTCTCTTCTCATGGCGGTCATTGCAACAGCCTCTTCATTATTCCCTCAAAGTAGCAGCATTGTGATATTTCTCCTTTTTTTCCTGTATGGATTATCATCTGTAAGTGTTTTAACTTCAAATGAAAATAACTGTTCAAAATGTTTGGTAATATAGTAAAGGCTTTTCTTTGGTTAACTTATAGTCAATTTCTCATAGCAACATATGTTATCACTAAGTTACTGATAAATTACTTAATAATAAATTATGTAGCATTATTGTACTTCCATGTTTTTAGGAAAGATACAGAATTGTCTCAGGTTTAAATTTAACTTGTTTTTATATGTTACAGTTCACTTATAGTTCCTCTGATTTTATCTGTTCTAATCTTTATATAACCATGTGTGATCAAGATTGTCCAGTACTGTACTTTTTATTCCTTTGTCTTCATGAAACTGTGTTTCAAGGTAGTTTGTGCTGTGATTATTCAAGGATGTTTTTGTAGTTAGGTGTGGTAGTACACACCTGTAATCCCAGTGACTCGGGAGGGTGAGGCAGGAGGATTGTTAAATTTGAGGCCAGCCTCTGCAACTTAGTCTCTGTCTCAAATTAAAAAAGAAAAACAGTTGAGGATATAGCATAGTTGTAGAGTCTCTTTGGATTCATCTCTAGTACCAATAGAAGAAAACAAAAAAAGATGTTTTTATAAATATAGCTCGTTAGCAGTATTGATATTCATTTGGTATATAGGGTGAATGCTGGGTATAATGACAAGCTTTTGTTTTAAGTGGTTCCAGCTTCTACTTTGATCAGGTTATAAACTGATCTGTACCAGTTGTTAAGTATTTTGACTATCACCTCTACTTTTTAAAATGACAGGTTACAAATTCTCCTGTACTTTCATAAGTATGTCTCTAGTTTTATATCGACACATTGTTTAAAAAATGGGTCTTATATTTAGGAGCTTGTTGATTTATTGTTTACATATTTTACATGTTTCTTTGATTTCTATAGTGTAGATATGTTCACATTTGCCTATAATACAGATAATATACAGTCTTTAATATTTGTCAAGTTAAAAATTTAAAATATGTGTCACTGTATGAAAATTAAATATCATAGCTTTAATAAATTAGAATCATATTTTCCAATGATAGTGTGAATGCTCCTTTCATAAGCAAATTTAATTTTGTTTTCATATCAGTGTATATGAACAGTTTGCATTAACTAACCTTAATATTTATATTTTATAGATATTTTTTGCTTTGATGCTGACACCCCTTTTTAAAAAATCAAAACATGTGGGAATAGTTGAATTTTTTGTCACTGTGGCTTTCGGATTTATTGGCCTTTTGATAGTCCTCATGGAAAGTTTTCCAAAATCATTAGTGTGGCTTTTAAGTCCTTTCTGTCAGTGTACTTTTTTGATTGGTATTGCACAGGTAGGTAATAATCTTGCATTCACAAATACCTTCTTTTCTCTCCAGTTCCAACCAATGTTTTATACTACTATGAACATTACATTTGATTTGCAAAATAAAATTACTTTAAAATTTCAACATGAGAAATAATATTTGAATACTTGAGTACATTTTATATCTAGTTTTATGTATATTTTCTTCAGTTTTAAGTTTTCAATTAAATGTTCTGTAAGTTCTTTGCTTTTTGCTTTGTTTACATTCCAAGAATCTATTTCAGTATAATTACTCAGAATTCATTGGTTTAAGTTCCAAGTAATTTAGATTGCTCTATTGCTACTATATATAAATGGTAGAATGCTTAGCAGAAAATTGTGCATTAAGCAGAACAAATTTGACATGAATGTAGTAGTGAAATAAAAAGGCCTAATTGATTTTATTGGCCTAGGCTTCATGTAATTGTCATTCATTTAAATAATACCTAATTTATAAATTTGATTATTATTTATCCTTATAGGTGTAGTCAGATTCTAAGTGAAAAAAGTCTAAAAGAAATGGCTTTATATAATAGAAGATAAATTTGGTTATTGTACAAAAATATATAATTTTTTAATATAATGTATTACTCGTCTTGGGATAGAAAGTTCAGGTTTGTGAGACTAAGAAGAGAGCTATTGTTACACATTTTGAAAGTCCACTGAACTGAGTTCCCCCTTTCTTAGGAAGGTGGAATTGTAGATTTATGTTTTAGTTGTGGGTGGCAGCGCCCCTGCATAAATGCGACCTCATCCTCCATTGCATTTCTCTTTCTCCTCTGTCTCATATATCTGCTAGAATACTTTAATAATTGTATTGGTTAATCAAAATACCTTTTATCTTTTCAGTATTAGATTCCTTAATTTTATCTTCTGATGCTTAATTTATTTGACTTTTGGGGGAAATAACTCTTTTGTTTGCCCTGGTTACATCACCCTTCACTTTTCTTTCCTTTGGTAGTGATTACTTGAGAATTTGTTGTCTCAGGAGCTGATAGATCCAAGTTTACAAAGCACAGCATTTAAAACATAATTGATAGCATTGTTGTGTTGAATTTATATTTTGGTGAAATCTCATTTTCCTTATAAATTCTTATTACTAATTTAGTCTGTAAAAAGGCCGAGTTTGGTTATTGTTACTTTGGATATAATGAGTGGTGCTGAGTAGTGTTAGCTTTTACTTGTTTTTATCATGTTTTAATAATAAAGTTGGTATTTCTGTTTTTAGGTCATGCATTTAGAAGATTTTCATGAAGGTGCTTTATTTTCTAATTTGACTGAAGGCCCATATCCTCTAATTATTACTCTTATCATGCTAGCACTTAATAGTACATTCTATGTCCTTCTGGCTGTGTATCTTGATCAAGTCATTCCAGGTATGAGTTTATTATTGGATTTTACTTTCAAGATATTTAGTGGGTTTTTTTTTTCCTTTTTTGCTGACAGAGGGTCAACCAGTCTTATATGGTGACTGCTAGCCCCCTGTGGCTTTTAAAATTAAAATTAGATGAATTAATAATTCATTTCCTGTTTTTATAATTTTGAAATCTTTTCAGAAATAACATAATTTTTTAAAAATTTTTGTTTTTCAGGGGAATTTGGCTTACGGAGATCATCTTTGTATTTTCTAAAACCATCATATTGGTCAAAGAGCAAAAGAAATTATAAGGAGTTGTCAGAGGGCAACGTTAATGGGAATATTAGTTTTGGTGAAATTGTTGAGTCTGTTTCTTCAGAATTTATAGGCAAAGAAGCCATAAGGTATGATTCACTCTTTGGCAGTTTAGGTGTAAATTGCCGATGGAAGCTGCCAGACTGAAATCCTAAATATGTTTTTATATGTGGTATCTTGGATTTGGTAGACATTTCATGATTTTAAAGCATAGTGTTAATAAGAGCTGCTTTTCTTTTTAGTTTTTATTTGCTTTATAGCCATGTAGAATGAAGTTATTGCTAGATTTGGATTTTTATATTTCAGTGGAAAGGTTTATGTTACCAGGGATTGAACCCAGGGATGCTTAACCACTGAGCCACATCCCCAGCCATTTTTAATATTTTATTTAGAGTCAGGGTCTTGCTGAGTTGCTTAGGGCCTCACTAAGTTGCTGAGGTTGGCTTTGAACTTATGATCTTCTTACCTCAGCTTCCTTAGCTGCTGAGATTATTGGTGTTTACTATAGCACCCTGTTATTGGAAAGTTTTAAAAGCAATAAAACTCAGTGTTTAAAAACTTTTCCCATTATGTACTCTAAAACAGTAGAAATTCTATAATTTGATTTATGTTACATTGTCTAATGTAACATTAAATTGTTACCTATTTCATAGACCTTCAGTTTTCTATGACATGATCAAAGATAGGATATTATTTTTATTTAATAACCAAAGAAATTCATTATTGGACTTGTCATGTCGGTCAAATTTAATTTTTTTTTAAATAAGGAGAAAGAAAACAAGTTCAAATTGAAAAAAAATGAAGTAAAATATACTTCTTTAATTTTAAGAAACATGTATAAAAACAGTGTTAAAATACTTAAGATGGTGGGTCAGTGGTCAGCCTTCTCAAAGGTGAAATTTAAACTGATTTTAAAAACATTAATTCTTGAGGGGTGCCGGGGGCCAGCCCCGGCGGGGTCCAGGGAGTCCCGAAGGAGGAGTGGTGTCGGCGAAATGATGAGACAGGAGTCGTTCCCTTTGAGCAATCTTCAGAGAGAGAGCTAAAGCTGCTTTCTCTGGGTCCCCTTTTATTACAATTTTTCTCATCATTATAGATTCACAATATGTCATTGATTATATAACTTAAAACTTTGCCAAGACATGACATTTCCTTAACCATGATTGAGAGCACACCGATCTACATTCTTCCAGGATATGACCCCCAGCCATACAATCATCAAAGTACAGAATCATCAATAAAACATGTCACCAATTTACATCCTTCAGATTTTCCCAAGATTTACTATTTTTCCCAAGATATGTTATTTCCTTATTAACTAATGCCAAACTACGTAACCAGAGTCTAAGTTTCTTAATTAATCATTAACCTAAAGTACACCTGCACTTTATTTTTAATCTAAAATTCCCATCTAAAAAAGTCCCTTTAAATCTTATATTTAAAATGTCCTAAAGTTTATGAATCATCCTTAAAGCATATCAGAAACCTATATAACTAAAGACTTAATAATTTCTAAACTTAAGAATCTAAATAAAATAATATTTTTAACATTATTCTAAAACTGTGTCTTATAAAGCTATTTTAATTAATTCCTAAATTTATTCTCATAAAACTGGTTGAGCTGCTTTCTCAGAGAGTTTCTTTTGTTTCTCAGTCAAGGTACACTAGTTCTCAAAGAATTTGTTTCTCAGTCAAGGTACACTAGTTCTCAAAGAGTTTGTTTCTCAGTCAAGGTGCACTAGTTCTCATAGTTTTTTTTTCAGAGAATGATTGTTGTCTGTTATTAGGTTTGTCCACAATGTACTAAGATAGAAGAATAGCCTTTTATTTTGTCCTTGATATGCTGAGGGGTGGGTAGCAGAACAGCTTCCAAGGCATGAACTACCTGTTCTGTTCTAGCCATCTGAAATTTAATTTGTTTGGCATTTAACATACTCATGCCTCCTGTGAGAAACATAAGCATGAAAATGCAAAGTCCCAATTACATAAAAAAGGGTCTCATGGTTTCGGTTACCCACCAACCAGCGTGGCTTTGCCAGTATTCATCCTCACTGTGACCCTGTCAAGACAGTGGGAGAGCGGCTTTGCCAACACTTTTTCTCACTGTGACCCTGTCAAGACAGTGAGTGGGGGATCGCCTTCACCAGAGGGGCTGGGGTTGTGGCTCAATGCTAGAGCATTTGCCCAGCATGTGTGAGGCATTGGGTTCGATTCTCAGCGCCACATATCAATAAATAAAATAAAGATCCATTGACAACTAAAAAATATTTAAAAAACATTAATTCTTGAAACAATTATGTATGAATGTTTTGAATGGAGTAAGACAATCACATTTATAGACAGTTTGGTACGAGTGCTTGCATGAAATGGCATCTGGTTTATCCTACTTAATTAAAGTGACACATATTTAACCAGAGGTGAAAAGCAATGCATAAATTGCTTGAATCAGATGTTCCACTTAATTTTAGATGTTGACTTAGCATGAAAACTTAATAATTTTTAAAAATAGAGACAAGTGCTGTACTTTTGTAGCTTCTTTAAAATAATTTTATAGTTGCCAGCTTTTTTTGGCTCATTGTTTTAGTAGAAAGGTATGTTACTCTTATTCCTACTAAATATGACTGCCTTTGTATTTCCTTTTCAAATTTTGGCACAAAAATGCCAATTCTTCTTCTGGATACATGAACATAAAGTATTCCTGCAGGCCAAAAAGTATTGCAAAATTTAAATAATTATTATCTAAATATGGAGATATCTAAATACATTGTATTGCTAGAGATATATATCCAGTTTAATTTTCTTTTCTTTTTGGTACCTGGGATCCCTAACTACTGAGCCACATCCCCAGCACTTTTGTTTATTTATCTTTTTATTTTTAGACTGGGTGTCACTAAGTTGCTGATGCTGACCTCCAACTTCTAATCCTCCTGCCTCAGCCTCCCAATTCATTGGAATTATAGACATGCATCACTGTGTCCAGCCTAATTCACATTTCATAAAGTACATTTTAAAATAAGACAGCATTGATAGGAATATTATATATGTAAACACAGATACTTATAAATTTTTAAATATTTTTAATATAAAATATGTTTTTCAGAATAAGTGGTATTCAGAAGACATACAGAAAGAAAAGTGAAAATGTGGAGGCTCTGAGAAGTAAGTAGCTTTTCTAGTATTTGGTCAATGGAAATTAAAAATCTTTTCTTTGAAGATACTATTAAGGGAATGAATAAACAAACCATAGACCTGGAATAAATAATTTGTAAATCATGTTTCTGATAAAGAGGTTTTATCCAGATTTTCAAAGACTCAAGACTCAAGACTCAAAAAGAAGAAAGCAGGCAACCTAGTTAATAGATTGAGAGAATATTTGAACAGACTTTATGCCAGTGAAGAAAAAGAATAATAAATAAGCATATGGAAATGATGTCCAGTATCATTACTCTTTAGAACTATGCATATTAAATCACAATGAGATTATCACATAACTATTTTTTTAAAGAGAGAGAGAGAATTTTTTAATATTAATTTTTTAGTTTTCAGTGGATACAACATCTTTATTTTATTTTTATGTGGTGCTGAGGATCAAACCCAGCGCTCCGCGCATGCCAGGTGAGCACGCTACTGCTTGAGCCACATCCCCAGCCCCACATAACTATTAAAATGATTAAAGTTAAAAAGACTGATAATATCATGTATGGCTAAGGATATGGAAGAACTGAAACTCTCAAACACTGCTAGATGGAATATAAAGTTGTAAAACTAGTTTGAAAAATAGTTTGTCAGTTTGGTGAAAAGTTAAACATAGTCATTCCACTTCTAGATAGTTAGCCAAAAGAAATGAAAGCATATGTCCATAGAAATGCTTACACATGAATGTTCATTGCAAATTGATTTGTAATAACCAAAAATTAGGTATAACCCAAATGTTTGTCAGCAGATGACTGAATAAACCAAATGTAGTATATTCATATAATGAAGTACTATTAAGCAATAAAAAGGAATGGACTGTTAATACAGGCTACAACATTGATGAACCTCAAAATATGTACATTAAGTGAAAGAAGCCAGACATACAGAGCATATGCTGTATAATTCCACTTATACAAAGTTATAGAAAAACAATCTACAGTGAAAGAAAAGCAAATCAGTGGTTGCTGGAGATGAGTAGAAGTGGGTGGAAAGAGGCAGAGGAGAAGACGTGTTAAAGAAGGTCTCAGACTTTTGTGGGAGATTGATATATTCAATATCTTGGTAATGGTGATAGCTTGGCAAAATGCTATCAGTTATTGTACATATGCAGTTTATTGTATATCAATGATATCTTAATGTTGTTTTACAAAATTAAGTCAGATAATAACACATGTGTATTTTAGCTTCTGAACTCTATTTTCTTCCACTGACTTATATTTATCTATCCCTTTTTCCACATTGTTTTAACTGCTGTAGCCTTATGTTTAGTCTTGATAACTTTTAATATCATATCTTGCGTTCTTTACATTTCCATGTAAATTTTAAAAGCAGCTTATGAATTTCCACTACTGTGTCTGTTTTAATGAATTTGTTTTCAAGGAATTCCATGATTTTATTTAAATTGACAAAGTTGGTTGTTAGAGGTTGTTTTTAATAATCTTTAAAAAAACTTTCTAATTCCTGTGGAATCTGTAATCATAATCCCTTTTTCATTGTATATTTTGTCATTTTAAATTTTTTTTGCAGTGTGCTTATTAATTTTTTTGTCATTTTTAATTTTCTTGCAGTGTGCTTAATAATTTTATTAATCTTTTCTAGGAGTCAGTTTTTGGTTTTGTTGGTTTGCTGAATTATAATTTGCTTTTCATTTTATTGATTTATATTCTTGATTATTTTTTATTATGGCTTTCTTTATGTTTAATTTTTTCTCCTTTTTATTATTTGTTCTTTTAGGTACACATGACAGTAGAGTGTATTATGATATATTATATATATATGGAGTATAACTTATTCTGATTAGGATATCATTCTTATGATTGTACATGATGTGAAGTTCACTGGTGGTGTGTTCATGTATGCACATAGGAAAATTATATTAGATTCATTCCGTTGTCTTTCCTATTCCCATCCCCCCTTCCCTTCATTCCCCTTTGTCTAATCCACTGAACTTCTGTTCTTCCCCTCCTGCCCTTGTTGTGTGTTGGCATTGCATAACAAAGAGAACATTTGGCCTTCGGTGCCACACCAGTGGCCAATATAGCAGGCCAATATAGCAGGTTCCCATGAGGGTGAAGAGTGATAAGAAAAATAAAGACTACAGTCTCAGATTTTGAAGATAACAGGGGTCAGGTGGAGCTCTGCTCTCGGTTGGAGAAGCAGGTCTAAAGAATTATGCCAGCAGTCTTTATTTATATATGTCTCATTATCAGATTAAAGACTATGTAAGCATTTTTCTTTGTATTCAGGAAAGTTACAGTTAACAACATTATGCAGTTTATTCCACAGTTACATCCTACAGTTGTAATGAGCAATGTTAGGAGCTTTGTAGAGGTCTCAATGAAGTCCATTGTTTAGTGTTGCTCTTACGAGGGCAGGTTCAGGAGCAGCGGAGCTGGTGAAATATTGTGGTCCTCTAGCTAGAAAGTTTCTTTATTCCCAGGAGCTGTGTGCCTGAGATCAAGGTCGAGGCTTATAGGACTCTAGCACAGAGCCTCCTCATGGGGGCATTACCACAGCAGCTAGGCATCCTGCACCTTTGCACAGAAACTTTCCCAGACACCAGGCATGCCACAACCATGAAGTCATCAAAGACCCCAATGTCAGACACTGCTCTCCCATTCTCTATCACTGCTCTCCACATTTTGGTATTTTGGGAATTGGCTTATTAAGTGATTAGCATGATAGTTTCCAAATCTATCCATTTACCAGGAAATGTCATTAAGTCTGTCATATATGGAATACTACTAAGTATATATATATATATATATGCCATATATATAAGTACATAAGTATATATATATGTAAGTATATATATGTGCCATATATAAGTATATATAAGTATATATATATAAATAAGTATATATACATATATATTTATATATATAAGTATATACATACATATATATATATATATATGCCACATTTTTTTCATCCATTCATCTGTTGAAGGGCACCTATATTGGTTCCATAGCTTAGCTATTGTGAATTGAGCCACTATAAACATTAATGTGGCTATGTCACTGTAGTATGCTGATTTTAAGTCCTTTGGGTATAAATGTTCAAATGGTGGTTCCATTCCAAGTTTTCTGAGGAATCTCCATACTGCTTTCCAGAGTGGTTACACCAATTTGCAGTCCCACCAGCAATGTGTAAGTGTGCCTTTTCCTCCACATCCTCATCAACATTTGTTATTACTTGTATTCTTCTTAATTGCTATTCTGACTGGAGTGAGATGGAATCTCAGCGTAGTTTTAATAATTTGTTTTGCTACTTCTAGTTTCTTAACATGCAATCAGTTACCTATTTATGCATTTTAACTACCCCAAAGTTTAAAGATTTAGGCAGCCACTATTTTGCTATACTTTAAGGAGTCTCTGGTTTGGCTGACAAGTTCTTGGTGGCCCGGATAGTGGTTTCATATTAGCCTTAGTGGCTGTAGGTGGGTTTATATGCCTTTTTTTCCCATAATCTCTCATCCTTTAACAGGTTAGCTGCACCAGAAGCACTGGAAAAATTTTTATTATTTTACTTCTCACTGTCCCTGTTTGCTTCTTAGTTATACATCTTTTTTTTAAAATGATTATGTAACATGTTAGATATCTTTGACTTATAAATTAATGCTTTACTTTTCTCCAAATTAGGCCACAACTATATTTTTTCTTTGTTCCAACTTATTTAATATTGTTTTCATATATTTTTATACTTAAATATATTTAAAACAAAAACAATACTATTGTTTTACAAGACAATTCATTTAGATTTACTTACATTTACCATATCATTTGTCTTCATTATTTTTTGCAGCTGATCTTCTAATTTTTCTTCTCCATGAAGACATTTTTAATATTTCCTTTAATATGGATGTGCCAGTGATACAATGTCTAAATTTTTGTTTGAAATCATCTTCTATTCAGTTTTCAGTTTTAAAGGGTATATCTGTGGATATATAATTTTAAGCTTGACAGTTACTTTCATTCAGCATGTTTAATACAATTTGCTTACTCTTTTTCTTTGTGCTTTAGATATATTTTCTGATTTTTGTCATTCACTAAATTTTTTTTTAGTTGGGTCTACTCTCACGATAAATTGTCTTTCAAAAATTTTATGTTTTTTTTCAAAAATTTTCTGGTTCTTGTCTTTCTGTGTGTGTGTGTATGTGTGTGTGTGTGCATGAATGCACTGTAGTTTCTAGTCTTTTCTGACATTCTCTTGTAAACATGATAGTATAGTTATTTTAAAATCTTTGTAATATTACACCAATATCTGCACCTCCAGTAGGTCTATTTCTATTGCTTGCCTATTTTATTGGATTTTTGCCTTATCTTGAATTCTGGTTATTTTTGACTGAATGCTACACATGGCATTTGGATAATTGTAGGTACCCAGATAATTTAATATTTGTGTGATGTGATCCTCCTTTGGAGAGTGTTTATCTTTGCTTCTGGCCTGTAGCTCTGTAGATACCAGAAACCTCATTTCATCTTCTCCAGTCAGGGCTAAAATGACTTGAAGCCTGGTGTTTGTCTCTGTGATGACTGGAGTGCTCCTCATTTACCCTTTTTCCTAAGTTTAGTCCTTTGAGGTCCCAACCAGAAGCCTCAGAGGTTTTCTGAAGTCTCTCTCATGCTTGGCATTCCAGAGTTCCACTCTTTGTTGCCTCAGTTCTGTGTCTTCAAAACGCTGGTCAGCCTGTTACCTACTAGAATTGGCAGTTATTTTAGCCTTGCTCTTTCCTCATATCTTTACCCCTCAGTCTTTTATGCTCTAGCTCTCCAAGGCCTTCAAACAGATGTTTTTTTAATACTTTGGTCAGCTTTCCTTTTCTTAGAAAGATAATTGGTTTAAACTGTCAACTTTGCTATTCCTGGGAGTAATGATTCAGGTAGACAGCTTTATCCTTCAAGCAATTTGGATTAACAATATAAATTGTACTAATACGTGATACTGAATTTTCATTACTGAGTATAGGGGAGAATCCAAAGATGGGGACCTTTATTACATCTTTGTCTGGGAATAAGTAAAGGCTTTGCTCTGTAGTGGAGCCTGATTCCAGTCCTTCATATATAGTGAGACATGGCAGATGATTCCTAACTATTTTTCTCTGATCCTAGATTGAAGGGAATTGTAATGTAAGGGTCCGGCGAAACGTCGGAGTAAGAGACCACAAGAGACTGTCTTATGCAAAAGTAGAAGGGTGGGTTTATTTGGAGACCAGCATGCTGGGGCCCGAGCTCTCTATAGCAAAGAGAGATAGAGCCCTGAGAACAGCTTGAGCAGAGCTTATATACTTTCCCTAGAGAGTGCAGGGAGAGAAGTTACATTTTGTAGTTTGGAAGTTGGGGACAGCTCTTTCTGGGAACAAGATTAGCAGACAGTCCATAGTTGGGGACAGCACATTCTGGGAACAAGATTAGCAAACAGTTCTTAAGATTTCAACAGTGTTTTGTTAAGCATATAGAGAAATGGAGTGACAAGTACCTATTTTATTAACCTTTCAGTGTGATGTATCTACTCAAAAGTTTTTGTGCCAGTAGGTATGTGGCTCTAACTCCGGCCTTTTTGCCTAGGGATTGAGCCCTAATAATAGTACTTTAATACTCCATAGCATATAAATTGACATCTTAGTAAGTTTGTTAAAAATAAAACTATTATCTGTCCTAAAAAATGAATTTAATTCCTTATAATCAAAGTATTACAGTTTTATATGTATTAACTAAAGAGAAGATTATAGTGTTTGTCCTATAAACCATTTGGGCCTCACTGATCTCTCTCTCGTATCAGAACACCATGAAGGGAAGTGAGTTCCAAGTGTTAGTGTCTATTTTTGAAACCCAAGAATGTCTGGGGGAAACTCAACCATTGGCTGGGATGCGCACCATAATGTCTCTAAAGGGAACTCAGTATTCATTCTGAGTTACAAAGTTGGAGTTACTCAGGTAAAGGACATAGGAGCCTACTGTCTTCAGTATTCAGAGTGACAGATTCTAAACTAGTGTGTAGGTTATTGTGGTGCTGGAGGAATAACTGTTTAAAACACTCACTACCTAACTGAGGGAGAGAAGGGAATCTTCCAAAACAGAGGTACTGAACCCTGTAAACATAGTGGTTATGCCTCTATGCTCAGCTCATGTATAGTTTTCTTCCTTATTTAATATGCACTATGATTTCTGAGGATTTGTAACTGTATCACAATACCTCATTGACTTACTACTTTTTTTCTTTTTCTTACACAAGAAGATGGTCAGATAATGGACCTTGTATTTATCTGGATAATAGAACTCATCTAGGTTTATTTATATATAAACATAATATTAACCTGACTTTAATTTTCTATGAAGTAATTATAATACCTCAACAGGATATTTTATTAAGCTGTTTCAATTTGAGTTAATGTGTATACGCAACGTGTGTGTGTGTGTGTGTGTGTGTGTGTGTGTGTGTGTAGCTTATCAGTGTCTCTTTCTGCTCCGCTGAGGGAAATCATATTCATGATTCTTACCACATCCTCAGTTCCTACACTGTACTTTCAGATACAATGTATTTTGTCTGCTGTTTCCCTTCCTTTTTAAGTTGGGTTACTGATTTGGATATGAGCTCTTTTTCTCTTTGTTCTGTGTTTCAGCCTTATTCACTGACCAATGCATTTCTGCTTCATCGTTTTAGATCCCCATCCTTCTTTTCCTGCAGTCATCTATACCTCCTCACAGCGATACCTGTTCATTAAATTGAATCTTTTAAGTTTTAATTAGTCACTTCTGTACTTTTGGTTAATTTCTAGTATTTTTTTTTTTCTGCCAGTGTATTTAACATGTATATAAATACCTCTAGGGATAAATTTTTGTTTCATTCCCTTGGAAATTTTTAAAAGTCAGTATACAAAAAAACTCTCAATATTTGTGTTCACCCTAAGTATCACTGTATATAACAAAATAATGTTTGTTTTTATTTACTTACTGTTTATACCCTTGATTATAACAAAGAAGCAGTTTAACTTACTGTAAAATATGCTGGTAATTTTAAATATGTCTTTATTGCCTTATTATAAGATTGTTCAAGTATTATGAATTACCTTGTATAGTTGGACAGAAATAAAAATCACATTTGAGTCTTCTTTCTTCCTAACCTAGATTTGTCCTTTGACATCTATGAAGGTCAGATTACTGCACTTCTTGGCCACAGTGGAACAGGAAAGAGTACCTTGATGAATATTCTCTGTGGATTATGCCCCCCTTCTGATGGTGAGAGTTTTCTAATTTTAAAAAAGTTTCTTACTTCATTGAATTTAACCAAGATATCACAATATACTGTAATTATTTACCCTTTAAGTGATTTAGGACCCACTTTTATGTAGGTGTTTTCTCTTTTTCTTTATAACATACATTTGTTTTTCAATAGAAATTATAAATGAGTCCTTGTTTAATAAAGTCAAAAGGATCTAATTTTGTACCTATTTTTATCACATTTATATGGTATATACATGTATATTCTTTAAGGGAGGATAAATTCATAACTAACTGAAATTTAAGTCAGATCTTTAGACTGATTCAGGTTGAGAAAATAAACACAAATTTCTAAATATATAGTAACAGTTCATAAGGAAATAATGATAAATATCAATGTCATCTTCTAAAATAAAAAATTTAAGAGCAGTACTTCAAAGGTATAGTTTTGATCTGTGAATGTGAGATTGGCATGTAACAGTGGGAATTCAATATGGAAGCACCATGTTTCCACAGTAACCAGATAGCTTGGCAGTGAAATGCACATATTATTTTACAGAATGGCCAAAGTATGTTTACTCTATAAATCTTTTAAATGTAGTATAACTTTTAAAGTTAGTTTGGTTTTATTTTTATTCTTAATTGTACAACTTTTCAATGTTAGTCATAATATCTTACATTCATTTAAGGATACATGATTTTTGTTACAGTTCTCCATACATCACATTAATTTAGCAGTTCTTAAGTGGGATATGTTGGTATTCAGTTTATAGAGGGAAAAAAAACTGGGATTCAGAGACATTAAATAATTTGTTCAAGACCACACAGTAGTATAAAACTTTTAGTTCTTTGATCTTTTCACTATTGCATTATATCTGGAATACATAATATCTGAAAATGAAGGAAAATTATTACTGGAATATAACTAGAGCACCAGTACATATGTGTATTTTGTGTTCAGCTTATAGTTCCTTATACTTTCGACTATGTAATATGACCTGCAAGTGAAGGCAAATATAAGTGGAAGCATATTACAGTAATATGGAAATGTGGGTGTGGTGTATCTTGCAAATTTATATTCGTTCTTATCTATTGAGACCACATACCTAAGTTATTAGGATATATCAAAGCATATGCATTTTTAATACTTCTTTTTTTAAGATAAATTTCAATATATATTTTGCTTTTAGGGTTTGCATCTATATATGGACACAGAGTCTCAGAAATAGATGAAATGTTTGAAGCAAGAAAAATGATTGGCATTTGTCCACAGTTAGATATACACTTTGATGTTTTGACAGTTGAAGAAAATTTATCTATCTTGGCTTCAATCAAAGGAATACCAGCCAACAATATAATACAAGAAGTATGTTATATTATTCATGTATAAATATTCATTATGTTTTCTGTAAATTAATAACCTTTTATAATAACCGATACAATAAACTTATGTTTGCAAATCTAAATATAAAACCTGTTCTGAAAAAAAAATATTCTAAGCTAGTAGACAAAGTTATTAGAAAGAATTAGACATAATTTGGAGTAAATGTCTTAATACGTGTAAAATAGTCCTGTTTCATTTCGAGGACACTTGTTTCTCTTTTCCCCTCATCTCTGTGCCTCTCTTTCCTTTTCTTCTCCACATTCATATCTCCAACCCCCACATACCCAGCACCTTTGCACTGATCTCTTCTTTTTCCTTTCCCATTACCCAGGAATTCGCAAAAGTAAAACCAGATAATTTCTTCAAGAATCATCTTACTTGTTGTTTTCAAAATTGTAAACAAAATTCCACAAAAAAATATTTTAAATTTCGATGTTAGAATTATTTTAAAACATATTACTCAAATATTTAATAATTTAAAAAAATACTTCAAAACTTAAAATACAGACTAATGTTAATAATTATTTAAATGATGTGATTTAAAAAATAACATTATTTATACTGTATTTTCACAGGTGCAAAAGGTTTTACTAGATTTAGACATGCAGCCTATCAAAGATAACCAAGCTAAAAAACTAAGTGGTGGCCAAAAAAGAAAATTGTCTTTAGGAATTGCTGTTCTTGGGAATCCAAAGGTAAATAAATATTAGTTTCACAAATGAGATTGCTTTAAATTATGTTAGATAAAAAGCAGGTTGTGGAAAGATATATCTTGTGTAAAGTTTAAACACACCCAAAATACTGTGCATTGTCATGGGTTTATGAGAATGATATTAAGTATCATTATACTGGAGAGTAGAACAGACTCCATTAATGTCTGCAGTGTTTTATTTTTTAAAAAAAGAACTATCTGGGTATAGTGGCTCATGCCTTTGGTCCTAGTTACTTAAGAAACTAAGACAGGACAATCACTTCGCCCATAAGTTCACTAACCTCCGCAGTATAATGAGACTCAATATCTAAAAAAAAACCCAAAAAACTGAATATGGCCAAAATAGTATTTGTTAAACTTGAATTATAGCTATTAAAATTTTGTTGTGTTATTTATTATTGCTTTTATTATACATTTCTAAGTGTTCATAATAAAATAGGAAAAAATCAAGGGAGTAGGTTAGTTTGTCACTATACTGCTACTTTGATTTTGCATGTGTTTGTTTTGTGCTATTTTTTGTCATTCTTTTCTAAAAAGTAATTGTTATGTCTACAAATTTAATTATTAAGTATAATAGCAGTATAACTTAATTTTTGTTTGTTTGGTTTGCCTGATTGTTACAGTAATGTTTTAAACATTATAGACACTAGTCTTTTGTGTCAAGGAAAGTATTTATCATAATTTTTTGATTTCACAAACCCAAAGAGGAGTGAAAAACTAATCTATTTCTGATTGAAAACAACTTGAAAATGAGAACTGTTTCATTGTCTACATAAATTTTAAATATTTTAGTTTCTTGCTCTTCCGCATCTCTGTCATTTAGATACTATTGCTGGATGAACCAACAGCTGGAATGGACCCTTGTTCCCGTCATATTGTTTGGAATCTTTTAAAATACAGAAAAGCCAATCGGGTGATAGTGTTTAGTACTCACTTCATGGATGAAGCTGACATTCTTGCTGGTGAGTTTTTGCTTTGTTTTTAAAAGATAAGGTCATGGATCAAAAGAGAGATAGACATAAAACCCCTAAATCCTGAGGAATAAATAGAGAAGCTATAATGTGGTTGTGTACATTCTATTCAAAAAAGTTTTTAAAACTTTAAGAACTATATATTTCTGTGTTGAATGTTCCTCAGACCACTCAGTTCAGTGATTTTCTAGGATAACTCACAGGACTCAGCATATAGTTATATTCAGGGCTATAATTTATTATAGCAAAAAGATAAAAAGTGAAATCAGCAAAGAATAAATTACATGGGGCCAAGTCTGGAGGAAACCAGGCATAGTCCCTTCCCATGGAGTCACACAGTATGCATTGAGTGGTAGCCACTCATGTGAAAAATCGTCTTGAATTTTTGTTGTTGTTGTTGTTTGTTTGTTTTGGAGGGGTACTGGGAATTGAACCTAGGATTGTTTTATGAATGAGCCACATCCCCAGCCCCTTTTTTAATTTGAGATAGGATCTTGCCAAGTTGCTAAGGCTGGCCTTGAACTTGTGATCCTTCTGCCTCTCATGTGATTTATTATAGTAAACATACAGGCAAACATGCCTGACTTAGCATATCATTTTTAATATCTATGATAAGATTCAGGAGTTTGAAATTCTAAAGCAACCTCTTTCAGCTTGCATCATCAAATAAATTAGATGTCATTCATCTCTTCAACAGTATCTTTTTCTTTAAAATGTTTAACAAACTAATAGTTTGTTTTTGGTACTGCTGTTGCTTTTTTTGTGCATTTGGTTATAAAGGAAACCCATGAAAATTCCTATATTAGCAAGCCTTTGAGAAAGAGTCTGATCTATTTGGACTACTCTAAAGTGTACCCTGGAGTCTGACTGCTTGGGTGCAGCTACTGGCTTTGTTATGGAATAGTTATGTGAAATGTGTAAGCAATGTATTTTCTTACTGCCTCTATTTTCATCTGAAAAATAGGTGATAATAATCTAGTACCCTCTTCATAGGTGGTGGTTATGATTAATGAGGTCATACTTGGGTGTCTCTCATAATAATCTATAATATATAAATGCCAACTATTAATCCTGTTATTAACTTAATAATTGAAATATAAATCTCTATTTGCAGATAGAAAAGCTGTCATATCACAGGGAATGCTGAAATGTGTTGGTTCTTCAATTTTCCTTAAAAGTAAATGGGGGATTGGCTACCGCCTCAGGTACCATTCATTCTTTATTGACATTACTATTTATATTTGCTCTTCTTCTACTGTTATTATTTTTAGGGATTGCCATAGTATGCCTTAACCATCTTTTATAAGGCTAAATTTAAAGTCTTCAGATTTTATTTTTGGCTGTTTATTGAACAACCATAAAAACTGTGACTTTTGGTTTTCTAGCATGTACATAGACAGATATTGTGCCACGGAGTCTCTTACTTCATTGGTTAGACAGCATATCCCTGGGGCTACTTTACTACAACAGAATGACCAACAGCTTGTGTACAGCTTGCCTTTAAAAGACATGGACAAATTTTCAGGTATTTCTCTCAGTTTCTTGCTTGTTGAACAGAGATTTTGTATTAAGAATAGTTTTTTCCTGATTTCCTGTTTTTATTTAATTCTTTGTATAATGTTTCCATGTTCCCAGGTAGCCAAAGTTATATTGTTTTTGAAATCATGAAATACTACATGTTAATTTATGTGTGCTTGCTCATATGTATGTGTTTTACAAACTCTATGTGGGAAACCATAACTAATGTTCACTTAAAATACTTAATGTAAGAAAAATATAAAAATAATTATGTTTACTTTATTGTCAAGAAAAAAATGAATTGCTCAAAGTTTGCTTATTGGCTTCCTGGGTGGGAGTAAGGCATATGTGCATGTATGTGCATGGTGTGTATGTGGATTTCTTTGTATATGTTCTCAAATCATTTTCTAATTTCATAATGAATGATATGGTAATTATTTTAATGAAGTATTAACGTTATAATTATTTTAATTTAGACATTATTTTTCAACTTTATAATAAAGAACTTAAACTCAGTCTTCTTATTCTGTTTAAGAGACATGTTTATGGCCAAAAGTATCTTACTGATATAGGTATGTTATACAAAATTCCCATAGTATTCATTTCATAATTAGAAAAAACATTTTCTATAATAGTTTGATTTCTTTCAAATCAAACTATTATAGAAAATAATAAATCACTAATTAACTTTATTGATGAAAATGTGCCAGTTTAGTGTGTTTTGCATAACAACCTGTCCTTTTAAACCTATTTCCTATTCTTTAATAACATTTATATAGAGCTTGTCTGTGTCAGATGTCAATCTATGCCTTTTACAATCTGTTTAGTCATCCTGATATTTTAAAAAGTTCATGAGATTAATACTGCTGTTGCTTCCATTTCACAAACAAGGAAACTGAAGCACAGAGAGATTTATTGAACTTGCACAGAGTAACCCAGATGGAAAGTGGTGGAGCTTAATTTTAAACCCAAGGCTGACTGGTTCCAGGACTCATGTCTTTCACTTTGTTGCCTCTCGATTTTCTTTAATAAATTATCACACTATTTCAAAAGTCTCTTCTGGGAACTCCAAGGGGATGGACTAGAAGACCTCTTGAGGCACTTTATGCAGTCAACCCTTTTTTCTAATAATACTAAGGTGATATTTTCCTTTTTGACCCTCAGATTCTCCTGTATAGTGTTTTGCAGAGACATCATGACGTGTGCTATCATAGAAGATTGAATGTAAAAACATATAAGAACCCATCTGCTTCTGCTATGACATACATTTAAGGGAGAAGACAATGTCCTCTTTTCACTAATCTTTTTTCCTGAAAAAATAGTTTGTTTTTTTTTTAGAGAGAGAGAAGAGAGAGAAATTTTTAATATTTATTTTCAGTTTTTAGTGGACACAACATCTTTATTTTATTTTTATGTGGTGCTGAGGATTGAACCCAGTACCCCGCGCATGTCAGGCGATCATGTTACTTACCGCTTGAGCCACATCCCCAACCAAAAATAATTTTTAAAATAAAATTATATTAGCATATAATTTTTTCTTATTTTATTATAATGAATATTTAAATTATTTTTTATATATATATTGTTTCAATTTTAATATAGTTAACATTCTTAATTTTAAGTAGTATAAAATAATTCTTTGTTTAAACTTATGATATGTATCGAATGCCTGTAGCCCATAAACAAAATTTCTTTGAGGTCTTTAGCAATTTAATTGTCCTGACACCCAAAAGTTTGAGAACTGCTGTGGTAGCTGAGTAAACTTAGTCATGTTCTATGTTTAAATGATATTTTAGAATAACTCATGATAGCATACTTAAGTATATTCCATTATATCATTGGTTTTCTTTTAGGTTTGTTTTCTGCTCTCGACATTCATTCAAATTTGGGTGTTATTTCTTATGGTGTATCCATGACAACTTTGGAAGATGTATTCTTAAAGCTGGAAGTTGAAGCAGAAATTGACCAAGCAGGTAAAAGCAGAACTAAAAATCATTTCAGATAATGAGCCAGGTAGATTGTTAATAAAGCAAATAATTATATAAGCATGTGAAGTTTATACTATTTTAGGGAAGGAAGGACAGGAAAAAGGTAAGTAATTGAAGTATTTACTGGTGGTAATAGTAGTTATGAGGGAAGTAGTGAACTTAGATTGCATTAGGAAGACTTAGTTGAGAAGATATTTGAGTTGAAGCCTGGATATCATGACAAATCAGGTATGCAAGAATTTTTGGACCAAACTTTTCAGATAAAGAAAATTCCTACTGCAGAGATATTAACTGAGTAATGAGTTGAATGTCTTTGAGAGAAAAAAGAACCACCTTGGCTGGAGCCATGGAGGGTGACACACAGTGAAGTCACACTAATGCAGTTAATCAAATTATATTTTGCCTTTGAACATCTGGAAAAGAATATTGTTTTCTTAGTATAATGTGAAACTAGCAAGAGTATTTTTCTTTTTTTTTCTTTTTAGCTATACATGACTGTAGAGTGTATATTCTAATAAGACTTATTAGGATAAGTCTATTCTAATTAGGACCCCATTCTTGTGGTCGTGTGCAATGTGGCATTTTACTGGTGGTGTATTCATACACGAACATAGGAAAGTTATCTCAGATTCGTTCCATTGTCTTTCCTATTCCCATCCTTCTCCCTTTCCTTCATTCCCTTTTGTCTAGTGAACTTCTGTTCCCCACTGCCTTATTGTGTATTATCATTCTTATTTCAGAGAGAACATTCAGCCTTTGTTTTTTGGGGATTGGCTTATTTTAGTTAGCATTATAGTCTCCAGATGTATACATTTACCAGCAAAAGTCATAAAGTCATTCATTTTTATGGTGTAGTAATATTTCATCGTATAAATGTATCACATTTTCTTTATCCATTCCTCTGTTGAAGTGCACCTAGGTTGGTTCCATAGTTTAGTTAGTGTGAATTGAGCTTCTTTAAACATTGATGTGACTGTGTCACTGCAGTATGCCTTCATAAAAAGTCCTTTGGGTATATACTAAGGAATGGGATCACTGGGTCAAATGGTGGTTCCATTCCAAGGAATCTCTATCCTGTTTTCCAGAGTAATTGCACCAGCAATGTATAACTCAACCTTCCCCGCCCCCACATTCTCACCAACATTTGTTACTTGAATTCTTTTTTAATGAGCATTATGACTAGAGTGAGATGAAATCTCAGTGTAGTTTTAATTTGCAGTTCTCTAATTGCTAGGGTAGTTGAACATTTTTTCATATATTTGTTGATCATTAATATTTCTTCTTCTGTGAGGTGTCTGTTTAGTTCCTTTTCCCATTTATTGATTGGAATTTTTTTGGTGCTAAATTTTTTTTGAGTTCTTCATATGTACTGAAGATTAATCTTCTATCTGAGGTGCAGGTAGAAAAGATCTTCTTCCATTCTGTAGGTTCTCTGTTTATGTTCTTTCTTGATCATTTCCTTGCTGTGAAGAAGCTTCTTAGTTTGATGTCATCCCATTTATTGATTCTTGATTTTACTTTTTTGCACTTAGGAGTTTTGTGGAGGAAGTTGGTTCCTAAGCTGACATGATGGAGAGTTGGGCCTACATTTTCTTCTAGTAGGTGCCGGGTCTCTGGTCTAATGCTTAGGCCCTTGATCCATTTTAAATTGAGTTTTTTACAGGGTAAGAGATAGGATTCAATTTCATTCTGCTACATATGGATTTCCAATTTTCCCAGCACTATATGTTTAATAGGCTATCTTTCCTCCAATGTATGCTTATGTTGTATTTGTCCAGGATGAGATAACTAAATCTATGTGGGTTTGTCTCTGTGTCTTCTATTCTGTTTCATTGGTCTTCATGTCTGTTTTGATGTCAGTACGATGCTATTTATGTTCCTATAGCTCTCTAGTATAATTTAAGGTCTGGTGATGCCTCCTGCCTTGCTCTTCTCGCTAAGGATTGCTTTGGCTATTCTGGGCCTCTTATTTTTCGAAATTAATTTCAAGAATGCTTTTTCTATTTCTATGAAGAACATCATTGGAATTTTAATGGGAATTGCATTAATCTGTATAATGCTTTTGGTAGTATGGCCATTTGGACAATATTCATTCTACCTCTACAAGAACAAGTGAGAACTTTCCATCTACTAAGGTCTTCAATTTCTTTTTTTAGTATTCTGTAGTTTTCATTGTAGAGGTCTTTTACCTCTTTTGTTAGATTGATTCCCATGTATTTTATTTTATTTTATTTTATTTTGAGGCTATTGTGAGTGGGATAATTTTGTTAATTTGTCTTTCAGCTGATTCATCATTGGTATATAGGAATACTATTGATTTATAGGTGTTTATATTATATCTTGCTACTTTGCTGAATTTGTTTATGAATTCTAGAAGCTATCTAGTGCATTTTGTGGGGGGTCTTCAAAATATACAATCATGTTGTCAATAAATGGGGATAGTTTGAGTCCTTTTTTTCTTTTTCTTTTTTTTTTTTTCTGTTTGTGTCCCTCTAATTTTGCCTAATTTCTCTGACTAGAGTTTAAAGGACTGTTGAATAGAAGTGGTGAAAGAGGGCATCCCTGTTTTATTTCAATTTTAGAGGGAATGCTTTCAGGTTTTCTCCATTTAGAATGATCTTGGCCTTGGTTTAATGTATATAGCTTTTACAATGTTAAGGTATGTTTCTACTATCCCTAGTTTTTCTAGTGTTTTGAACATGAATGTATGCTATATTTTGTTAAATGCTTTCTCTGCATCTATTGAGATAATCATGTGATTCTTGTCTTTAAGTCTATTGATGTGGTGAATTACATTTATTGATTTCCATGTGTTGAACCAACCTTGCATCCCTGGAATGAACCCCACTTGATCATTGTGCACTGTATTTTTAATGTTTTTGTATATGATTTGCTAGTATTTTATTATGAATGTTTTTTATTTATTTTTTTTTAAATTTTTTTTATTGGTTGTTCAAAACATTACAAAGCTCTTGACATATCATATTTCATACATTAGATCCAAGTGGGTTATAAACTCCCATTTTACCCCAAATACAGATTGCAGAATCACATCGGTTACACATCCACATTTTAGTGACTGTTGTATTCTGCTACCTTTCCTATCGTCTACTATCTCCCTTCCCCTCCCCTCCCATCTTCTCTCTCTACCCCATCTAATGTAATTCATTTCTCTCCTTGTTTTTTTTCCCCCTTCCCCTCATAACCTCTTATGTGTAATTTTGTATAACAATGAGGGTCTCATTCCATTTCCATGCAATTTCCCTTTCTCTCCCTTTCCCTCCCACCTCATGTCTCTGTTTAATGTTAATCTTTTCCTCCTGCTCTTCCTCCCTGCTCTGTTCTTAGTTGCTCTCATTATATCAAAGAAGACATTTGGCATTTGTTTTTTAGGGATTGGCTAGCTTCACTTAGCATAATTTGCTCTAATACCATCCATTTCCCTGCAAATTCCATGATTTTGTCATTTTTTAGTGCTGCGTAATACTCCATTGTATGTAAATGCCACATTTTCTTAATCCATTCATCTATTGAAGGGCATCTGGGTTGGTTCCACAGTCTAGCTATTGTGAATTGTGCTGCTATGAACATCGATGTGGCAGTATCCCTGTAGTATGCTCTTTTAAGGTCTTCAGGGAATAGTCCAAGAAGGGCAATAGCTGGGTCAAATGGTGTTTCCATTCCCAGCTTTCCCAGGAATCTCCATACTGCTTTCCAAATTGGCCGCACCAGTTTGCAGTCCCACCAGCAATGTACAAGTGTACCCTTTTCCCCACATCCTCGCCAGCACTTGTTGTTGTTTGACTTCATAATGGCTGCCAATCTTACTGGAGTGAGATGGTATCTTAGGGTGGTTTTGATTTGCATTTCTCTGACTGCTAGAGATGGTGAGCATTTTTTCATGTACTTGTTGATTGATTGTATGTCCTCCTCTGAGAAGTGTCTGTTCAGGTCTTTGGCCCATTTGTTGATTGGGTTTTTTGTTTTCTTATTATTTAATTTTTTGAGTTCTTTGTATACTCTGGATATTAGGGCTCTATCTGAAGTGTGAGGAGTAAAAATTTGTTCCCAGGATGTAAGCTCCCTATTTACCTCTCTTATTGTTTTTCTTGCTGAGATAAAACTTTTTAGTTTGAGTAAGTCCCATTTGTTGATTCTAGTTATTAACTCTTGTGCTATGGGTGTCCTATTAAGGAATTTGGAGCCCAACCCAACAATATGTAGATCGGAGCCAACTTTTTCTTCTATCAGGCGCAGAGGCTCTGATTTAATATCAAGCTGTTTGATCCATTTTGAGTTAACTTTTGTGCATGGCAAGAGAAAGGGATTCAGTTTCATTTTGTTGCATATGGATTTCCAGTTTTCCCAGCACCATTTGTTGAAGATACTATCCTTCCTCCATTGCATGCTTTTAGCCCCTTTATCAAATATAAGAAAGTTGTAATTTTGTGGATTGATCTCTGTGTCCTCTATTCTGTACCATTGATCCACCCGCCTGTTTTGGTACCAGTACCATGCTGTTTTTGTTACTATTTCTCTGTAGCATAGTTCGAAATCTGGTATTGCTATACCGCCTGACTCACACTTCCTGCTTAGAATTGCTTTTGCTATTCTGGGTCTTTTGTTTTTCCATATGAATTTCATGATTGCTTTATCTATTTCTACAAGAAATGCCGTGGGGATTTTGATTGGCATTGCATTGAACCTATAGAGAACTTTTGGTAATATCGCCATTTTGATGATGCTAGTTCTGCCTATCCATGAACAGGGTATATTTTTCCATCTTCTAAGATCTTCTTCTATTTCTCTCTTTAGGGTTCTGTAGTTTTCATTGTATAAATCTTTCACCTCTTTTGTTAGGTTGATTCCCAAGTATTTTTTTTTTTTTGAGGATATTGTGAATGGGGTGTTTTTCCTCATTTCCATTTCAGAAGGAATGCCTTTGATTTATGCGTGTTGATTTTATATCCTGCCACTTTGCTGAATTCATTTATTAGTTCTAGTAGTTTCTTTGTAGACCCTTTTGGGTCTGTTAGAAATAGTATCATATCACTCGCAAATAGTGATAATTTAAGTTCTTCTTTTCCTATTTTTATGCCTTTAATTTCTTTTGTCTGTCTAATTGCTCTGGCTAGTATTTCAAGAACTAAATTGAGTAGAAGTGGTGAGAGAGGGCATCCCTGTCTTATTCCAGATTTTAGAGGGAATGCCTCCAATTTTTCTCCATTCAGAATGATGCTAGCCTGAGGCTTTTACGATGTTGAGGTAAGTTCCTGTTATCCCTAGTTTTTCTAGTGTTTTGAACATAATGGGATGTTGTACTTTGTCAAATGCTTTTTCTGCATCTATCGAGATGATCATGTGGTTCTTATTGTGAAGTCTATTGATGTGGTGAATAACATTTATTGATTTCCGTATAGTGAACCAGCCTTGCATCCTAGGGATGAATCCTACTTGATCATGGTGCACAATTTTTTTGATATGCTTTTGTATTCGATTCGCCAGGATTTTATTGAGGATTTTTGCATCTAAGTTCATTAGAGATATTGGTCTGTAGTTTTCTTTCTTTCAAGTGTCTTTGTCTGGTTTTGGGATCAGGGTGATGTTGGCCTCATAGGATGAATTTGGAAGATCTCCTTCTTTTTCTATTTATTGAAATAACTTGAAAAGTATTGGTATTAATTCTTCTTTGAAGGTTTTGTAAAACTCCACTGTATATTCATCCGGTCCAGGGCTTTTCTTGGTTGGTAGTCTTTTGATGGCTTCTTCTATTTCCTCCTTTGTTATTGGTCTGTTTAAATTGTGTGTATCTTCCTGACTCAATCTGGGCAAATAATATGACTTAAGAAATTTATCGATATCTTCACTATTTTCTGTTTTATTGGAATATGGCGTTTCAAGATAATTTCTAATTATCTTCTGTATTTCTGTAGTGTCTATTGTGATATTGCCTTTTTCATCCCGTATGTTAGTAATTTCAGTTCTCTCTCTTCTTCTCTTCCTTAGCATGGCTAAGGGTCTGTCGATCTTGTTTATTTTTTCGAAGAACCAAATTTTAGTTTTATCAATTTTTTCAGTGTTTTTTTTTTGTTTCAATTTCGTTGATTTCCACTCTGATTTTAATTATTTCTTGCCTTCTACTACATTTGCTGTTGTTTTGCTCTTCCTTTTCTAGGGTTTTGAGATGAAGTGTCAGTTCATTTATTTTTTGTTTTTTTCTTTATTGAGGAATGAACTCCAGGCAATGAATTTCCCTCTTAAAACTGCTTTCTTTGTGTCCCATAGATTCCGATATGTTGTGTCTGTATTTTCATTTATCTCTAAGAATTTTTTGATTTCCTCCTTTATGTCTTCTGTAACCCATTGATCATTCAGTAACATATTGTTCATTTTCCAGGTGATGCAGGATTTTTCCTTCCTTCTTTTATCATTAATTTCCAGTTTAATTCCATTATGATCAGATAAGATGCATAGTATTATCTCCACACCTTTATATTTACTAAGAGTTGCCCTATGGCATAATATATGGTCTATCTTTGAGAAGGATCCATGTGATGCTGAAAAGAACGTGTATCCACTAGATGATGGTTGATATATTCTATATATGTCCATAAAGTCTAGGTTATTGTTTGTGTTATTGAGTTCTGTAGTTTCCTTATTCAGCTTTTGTCTGGTGGATCTGTCCAATGGAGAGAGCGGTGTGTTGAAGTCACCCATAATTATTGTGTTGTGGTCTATTTGACTCTTGAACTTGAGGAGAGTTTGTTTTATGAACGTTGCAGCACCATTGTTTGGTGCATACGTATTGATAATTGTTATGTCTTGTTGTTGGATAGTTCCTTTTAACAGTATATAGTGTCCTTCTTTATCCCTTTTGATTAACTTAGGTTTGAAGTTGATTTTATTTGATATGAGTATGGCCACTCCTGCTTGCTTCTGAGGACCATGTGAGTGGTATGATTTTTCCCAACCTTTCACTTTCAACCTGTGTATGTCTTTTCCTATTATATGAGTCTCCTGAAGGTAGCATATTGTTGGATTTGTTTTTTTAATCCAGGTTACTAGCCTTTGTCTCTTAATTGGTGAATTTAAGCCATTAACGTTTAAGGTTACTATTGATATATTGTTTGTACTTCCAGTCATGCTTATTTATTTATTTATTTTAATATAGCTCCTTTTTCCTTTTTGGTTCTTTTTTTTCTTCCCTTTACTGAGTTACCTCCCACTGTTAGTTTTGTGTGCTGTTTTTCAATTCCTCTTCTTGTAGTGTTTTGCTCAAAATGCCTTGCAGTGCTGGTTTTCTGGCTGCGAATTCTTTTAACTTTTGTTTATCGTGAAATATTTTAATTTCATTGTCAAATCTGAAGCTTAATTTTGCTGGATACAGTATTCTTGGTTGGAATCCATTATTTTTCAGCGTTTGAAATACATTGTTCCAGGATCTTCTTGTTTTCAATGTCTGTGATGCAAAATCAGCCGTTAACCTGATTGATTTATCCCTGAATGTAATCTGCCTTCTTCTCTTGTAGCTTTTAATATTCTCTCCTTGTTCTGTATGTTGGATATCTTCATAATTATGTGTCTTGGAGTTGTTCTATTACGGTTTTGTATGTTTGGGGTCCTGTAGGCTTCCAGGATTTGGCAATCCATTCCATCTTTCATATCTGGGAATTTTTCTAGGATTATTTCATTCAATAGATTGTTCATTTCTTTGGTTTGAACCTCTATACCTTCTTCTATCCCGATGACTCTCAAGTTTGTTTTTTTATGACATCCCATATCTCTTGGATAGATTGCTGGTGATTTCTTAGCATCCTTTCTGTGTTGACTATATTCTTTTCAAGTTGATAAACTTTGTCTTCATTTTCTGATGTTCTGACTTCTATTTGATCTAGTCTATTTGTAATATTCTTGTTTGAGTTTTTAATTTGGTTTATGGTTTCCTGCATTTCTAGGATTACTCTTTGATTTTTTTTTTAAATCTCTATCTCCTGGTAGAGCTCATTCTTTGCCATTTGAATTTGCCTATGTAATTCGTTTTCAAAGTATACTTTCATTGTTTGGACTTGCTGTCTAATATCTTCTCTAAGATTCCTTTCCATCTGAGTTAGGTATGCCTTGAGTTCTTTCTCTGTCCATTTTTCTTATGCCTCTAGATTCTCCTGTGGATTTAAGTTGTCCTGCATTGTTTTTAATCCTTTTTTCCCTTGTATTTTCATGGTGCTTACATTACTTTCCAACTCTGTTTGACTGCTGTGTTTCTGTTTTTTTCTTTAAATTTGTTTTGTTTTTTTTGGGCTGGGGATGTGGCTCAAGCAGTAGTGCACTCGCCTAGCATGCGTGCAGCCCAGGTTCGATCCTCAGCACCACATATAAACAAAGATGTTGTGTCCGCCAGTAAATAAATAAATAAAAACATTTAAAAAAATTTGTTTTGGTTTTTATAGTTCCAATATCTCTCCTTTGTGTTGGGAGACAATGTTTAGAGATGTTGGATTTAATTGTGATTTATGGTAAATTCATTAGTTTCATTAAAGGCCTACAGAATTTGATGGCATATATAGAATTGAGGTTTGAATTTAGGATTTTAAGTTGAGGTCAGGCGATTTGATGGTATGGACATTAGTATATGTTAGCTTCTTTGGGGGGTTGCTCAAATATAGGCGGATATTAACAAGAGAATAGACAGGAGTACTTGGGGGTAGTTAAGGGCTTAGGCGGACTATGGACTGATTCCTAGTATTCATCTATTTGTATTTAGTAAGTTGTACGCAATCTGGGTGGTCATGCTTAAGAGGAAAGATGGGGAAAAGGTAAGGAAGCAAACCAAGAAAGAGAGAGAGAGAGAGGAAAGAAAGAGAAAAGAATAGAAAAGAAAAAGAAATTATAATTAAAAAAATAATAAAATGCAGTAAAAGAAAAAATACATTTAAAAAAACAATAATATAATTATAGAAAAGAAAAAAATTAAAATTAAAAAAAAAAGAAAAAGGGACACTGTTAGCCTTCTATTTTCTTTGCTTCCAGTAGGTGATGCTGTGCCTTCCGGGCCAAGATTTTGCCCTCCAGCTATAGGAAACAATCCGTGTGAGGCCGCCCCCCCCCCCCCAACACCTGTTAGCTTAGGTTTATTCCTGGTTTCTAGTCCCCTGGCTTCTCCTGTCAGCCAGGCCTTTCCCAGTGTGATACCTCTTAGCAGTTCAAGCTACACTCTGTGCCTGCAGTTTCCTGGATGTGGAGCGCAGCTTTTGGGAACCGGCACCTTATTGTTTTGATTCCCTCTGCTAGCCCCTCCTCCAAGAGCTGGCGGGATAGGTTTCGTTTTCGCCGCTGGTGGGAGGGGGGAGTTGGAGGTCAGGTGCCTTTACTTTTCCCCACGCCTCTATTCATGCTCACTCTATTAATCACGCCCCCAGAAAGCCGGGGAGAGATTTTATGTGATTTCCCTACTGTATGGGAGATGGTCTAAATGACACAGACCTGTTCTATCACTGAATGAGCTGCAATCTGTCGAAAACTGGTGATGGTGATGTCAGCTCTCCAAGATGGTGGCCGCTGGCTTCCTCGGTGGGCTGACCCCTGTGGAGGACAGAACTGGACAGCTTCCTTCTCCCGTCTCAAACCCAGAACTCAGCCCGAAGCATAGTGAGGGCACAGCCGGCAGGAGCCCACAGAATCTGCAGCACCGTTTCTCTGCGTTGCTAGCCGTTTCTAGGGATGCCGTTTCCCAGCGCGCCACAGTCTCTAGCAGCGGGGTGGGCCGCTGAATAAACAGCTTGAATCTCTGGTTGGACAGTTCACTCGCGGTTGGGCCCCAGTAACCGATCCTCGGGCGATGGAAATCCTTCCTCTAGGTTTCGGTGCACCCCAATTTTGATGGAAATTCCTAACAAGATAGCTTTTGGCGGTTCTAACTCGTCATTCACCCGTGCAATGACGCGGTACACTGGGGTGATGCACTCCATTCGCCGTCATCTTCCCGTCTCCCTATTACGAATGTTTTTATGTTCGAGTCCAAGAAGAGTGATCTGCAATGTTATTATGTGGATTTTGTAGTTTTTCCTTCTTTTGAACATTTGAAATTATAAAGTTGGCATTCTTTTTATTTATCTTCACAAATTGTAGAAGAGTTCAGATAAAACTTTTTTACTGAAAATCTGATGGCCTTAATGGAATGAAATAACTAAAAATGAAACAAATCCTCTGAAATTTTTTGATTAATATTATAAATGCTAGTATGCTGAACAACTATAAACAATTAGTATGATGTAATTTAATGTCATTTTTTGTATTATTGTTTAAATTTAAAAATGTATATATTTGCCCAAAGTAGTTTCTAACTTGTATACACTATTTAATATTTGCATTAGTTATCAGTGGCTTTCTACATTTGAACTCCTGAATGTGTTTTTGAATTTAAAATAAACAATCATCAGTTATGTGCCATTTTATTCTTGCCATTAAATTAGTAACCAATTATATTTAATTGGTAGGATTCCAACATAAAATACATAAAGAAATTTTTATTCCAAATATATTTAGAATGTTTAAATGTAATTGCAAGTAAATATTAAAAGTAAATCCAAATGGTATACTTCATTCACATTATTGAGTTTATTATGTCTGTTATATCAGATTATTATCAGCTGTAATTACACAGAGCTTCAGGAAATGATATTGAAGTACTGTATTTATAACTCTCCAAAGACTGAAAATGAATTTCAAGGGCAGATTTTGGCTACCAACTGTGTATGAAACTAAGCAAAGTAAAGCCAAGCCAGAAGAGGACTGTTAAAGAGGAAAGAGAGAAGTCAAGGGTTTGATGGGGGCTTGATGTTAAGTTGTAGTCAGGAAAGGAAAAGTTCACATAATAGTTCAAATATCTATGATCTTAAGTATGAGCATGCATACAGTCTAGTTTTGAACTATGGAAATCAGAGAAGTTCAAAAGTTGAAATCAACTCTGAACTGGTTCTTCTACTCAGTATTACTTCTGCAAGAGTCAGCCATGTCACATGGCTTACTGTTGTTTGCTTGCTTTTGTTGTTTTACATCATTTTGTGCTAGGCATGATTTACAACTGTTCCTTCACTTGTTGATAGACATTGGCTACTTTCTAGTTTTAGGATATTCTTGATAGGGCATTAGTAAAAATCTTCTGCATGTGTTTTGGTGACTCCTCTTCATATACCTCTGTTGAGTTTATACCTAAAGGAGTCTTCCTGGGTAATAAGATATTCACATCTGTTTAGCTTTAATAGATAAAGCTGAAATATAAGAGCATTCCATTTTACTGCCAGATGTGTGCTTCTTTAAATTGATATGCTTCAAAAGAGTTTACATCTTATTAAAGGAATATACCAAAATTTTCTTTTTGTTTGGCAAATAGATTATAGTGTTTTTACACAGCAACCACCAGAGGAAGAAATGGACTCAAAATCTTTTGATGAAATGGAACAAAGCTTGCTTATTCTTTCTGAAACCAAAGCTTCCCTACTGAGCACCATGAGCCTTTGGAAACAACAAGTGTCTACAATAGCAAAGTTTCATTTTCTTACCTTGAAGCGTGAGAGTAAATCACTGAGATCAGTGTAAGTATGATTACCATTCTTCTGCCTGAGAAGTTGTCCTTTTAAGGATACAAATTGGATTTACAATATTTTTATATGTTGACATTTGTAAGTAAGACATAGTTTTGAAAGATTAAAATAATTTTACAATTTCAGAGAAGAAAAATGTATTTTATAGTAATTTCTTGAAAAACACCTAGAGGTTTACTTTTTTTTTTTTTTAGCACTAACATTTATTGTCACCTCTATAAAATGAGGAACTAACAAGTAACCCTATGTAATTATATAATCTTTGAATTATTGTCATTGTATCTTCAGTTTTAGCTTACAAAAATGTTTTTCATTTTTGTTTCATCCATTAGTTAATTTTTATGCTTATTTTATAAATGGCAGGAAATGTTTTTTTGTGTGTAAGATGAATCTTAAATTCTTAGGCCCAAGTAATCCTCTTACATCTGCCTCATGAGTGCTGGGACTACAGGTGTACACCACTGAACCCATTAGGAGAAGTAAAAAGATTTATAGTTATATATCAGATAAAGAAACTGAAATGTAAAAAAGGCTATGTAACTGGTGGATCTGGGATCAAAATGAGATTTTCTCAGCTTAGTTTTAACCTCTCCCAGCGCCCTCTTTCAAGGGTACTAAAAATTGGCTTATTTGGAATAATATCAACTTTTTTCATACACTGTACTTCTATCATGTTAGATCCAAAATGGTAGTAGGAATAAAACTTAATCATCAAGAATAAGATTATTATGTGTTTGAAATATGCTGACCTTATTTGCCTTTTTGACTGAATTTATTCTATACTAAGCAAATGTCAATCAAGTA
Source organism: Urocitellus parryii (assembly GCF_045843805.1). NCBI lineage: Eukaryota > Metazoa > Chordata > Mammalia > Rodentia > Sciuridae > Urocitellus > Urocitellus parryii. The sequence continues at coordinate 173,338,491 of NC_135537.1, read as the reverse complement.
TCTTGATTTATTCCTGTTATTGTTACTGAAAGAAAATATTTATTTAAATCAGCACATTTCCATTTATAAAGTTGAACACCACTTTCATGAAATACCCCTGGGAAAACAATAAGAGTCTTAGCTCAGATTGTTATAATTAAAAAACATAGACTGGGTGGCTTAAAAAGCAGAAATTTATTTTTCCTCACAGTTCTAGAGGCTAGATGTCTGAGACCAGAGAGAGTGCCAGTGTGGTGAAGACTCTTCAAGGCCACCATTTCACTGTGTGCTCACATGACTTCTTTTTGTGGAGGGGTTGTGGGGAGAAAATAAGCAAGTGAGCACATTAGCATGAACTCTCTTATTTCAAACACATAATGATCTTATTCTTGCTGGGTTTTTTTTTTTCAATAAGACACTAATTCCATCATAAGGCACACACCCTCTCATGACTTCATCTAATCTGAATTACCTTCCAGAGTTCCTGTCTTCAGGGGCTAGAGCTTCAGCATATAAATTTGAGGGGGACACAAACATTCATTTCAAAACAGGGTTCTATGCTCAAGTACATTTAGGAAATATTGTACCTTGTATTTGCTCAATTAAGTTGTTCATCAGCGTATAAGAACATATGAGATGTTCTTTGGTTAAAAAAAAAGTTTTCTTTAATTTTGTTTAGTCTGGAGATTCTAAATAGTATTTGATCATGAATTTTTTTCTCATGAATTATTTTCTTATCTAAAATATCAATTAACTTCTTATAGGGCTGGACTTAAAAGCAGAATGCTTTGTGACAACTTAAGAATGATTTTTAAAAAACAATTATGAGGTATCTAAAAAATGTAAATTATAAATTTATTTAAGTGTGATGATCTAAGTTCTCCAGCCACTAATGACACTTAGCTAAGACAGAGATGCTTTGCAGAGAAGGCGCTATCTTCCAGGTAAGAGGGTGTTATAGTAGATTGTATCTTGCTTTGCCACCTGAGAGACACAATAGCAGTTAATGTGATTAAATTGTGATTAGAATGGAAATTAAAAAATATCAAAGTTTTATTGTACTTTTTTTCCTTGTACCTAAATATTTTTGCCAGTATATGAAAAGTAAATGGATAGGATAGAGAGAGGGCAGGAAGTAGTTCCTTCAGGAGTATAGAAACATAAATGTTTGTGGCAATGTCAGATTCTTTAACAATTAAAATTATAGGTTTAGGTCTTGGATTGTGGCTCAGAGGTAGAGTGCTTGCCTACTAGCATGCATGAGGCACTGGGTTCAACTCTCAGCACCACATAAAATATAAATAAATAAATAAAAACAGAAGATATTTGTGGGGAAAAAAACCTACAGGTTTACACACCCTATAATAATTTAAGGGTGACCCTGGTCCTCTCTTTGCTTCTACTTTTATAACTTGTAATTTTTTCATTCAATATTAGCTTTCTCTACAACATTATCATAAGGTAATTTTTGGTAGTAGAATTTTTTTAAAGATTTCTTTCTTTGTTCTTGTTTTCTTTTATTCATTTTTTTCAATGATTCATTTTTAACCATCTGGGGTTTAAATCAATACAAATGTTAAAGAAGTTTTTAATAGATTTACATATTAATATACCTTAAGCTGTTTTCTTTTTTTCCTCTTTCAGGTTACTTCTGCTTTTAATTTTTTTTGCAGTTCAGCTTTTTATGTTTTTTGTACATCACTCTTTCAAAAATGCTGTGGTTCCCATCAAACTTGTTCCAGACTTATATTTCCTAAAACCTGGAGACAAACCTCATAAATATAAAACAAGTCTGCTTCTTCAGAATTCCACTGGTGAGAGTGTGTGAAGGTCTGTGAATGTGTGTTGGCCAGGGAACGGGAATTGAGGGGTGAATTTTAGAAATATAATTAAGGTACAGGCATGATCTACACAGAATCCACAAGAAATAAAAGTGCTTTATAGATGCTGAGTGATGTACTACAATTATACTTAAAATGAAATTTTAAACTAAAAGTTTTAAAAATAGTCTATACCGCTTATGATCATTAAATTCCTTTGTTTTTGTTTTTTTGTTTTTAAGAGTAGCAACATTGTTCTCAGTATCATGTTTTACCTCAGAGTTCATGGTGAACTAAATAAAGGTGAGAAGTAGTGAAATTTTCTTTAGAAAGAGTTACAGTATTATGCTGTTTATGAATGTTAAGCAATCCTTTAAGGACTATTTGAAGAATTATTTAAAACTAAGACAAATAAACATAAATATAAGTATGTGTAGTTGAAAATATTAAAACTTGTAGTTGAGTTTTTTGAATTTGCTGTTGGTATTCTTTCATAATTGTTGAAAATGAAAAGTTTTTTAAAATTTTTAATTAGTTACACATGACAGTACAATGATCTTGACATATCATACATTTGAATCAGATGGGATATAATTTCTCATTTTTCTGAGTACACAGGTTGCAGAATCACATTGGTCATGCAGTCACATATATAAACACAGTAATAATAATGTCTATTTCATTCTACTATCCTTCCTATCTCCTCAACCCCTCCCCTCCCTTCCCTTCACTTCTCTCTACCTAATCTAGGGTAACACTATTCTTTTTTTTCCCCTCACATCTTCATACATGTATTTTGTATAACAATGAAGGTCTCCTTCCACCATCCATGCAATTCCCTTTCTCTCTCCCTTTCCTTCCCACCTCTCTTCCCTATGTAAAGGTAATCTTCTTCCCATGCTCTTCCTCTCTTCCCCATTTTGAGTCACCCCCCTTATATCAGTGAAGACATTTGGCATTTGGTTTTTTGGGATTGGCTAACTTCACTTAGCATAATCTGCTCTAATGCCATCCATTTCCCTGCAAATGCCATGATCTTATTATTTTTTAGTGCTGAGTAATATCCATTGTGTATATATGCCACATTTTTTTTATCCATTTATCCATTTAAGGGCATCTAGGTTGGCTCCATAGTCTAGCTATTGTGAATTGTGCTGCTATAACATTGATGTGGCTGTGCCCCTGTAGTATGCTGTTTTTAGGTCTTTTGGGTATAGTCCGAGAAGAGGAATAGCTCGTCAAATGGTGGTTCTGTTCCCAGCTTTCTAAGGAATCTCCTTACTGCTTTCCAAATTGGCTACACCAATTTGCAGTCCCACCAGCAGTGTATGAGTATACGTTTTTCCCCGCATCCTCGCCAGCACTTGTTGCTTAAATAAGAACAAAACTGATATAGGATTCTGATCTTCAAAATATGACAACCTAATACAAAATTTCATTCATGTATGATCAGTTGTTTCTACAACATCTCCTGTGTACATAGTCCTAAGAGTCTTCAAAAGACTATAAATTACTTTTTAAATCATGTACTAATAAAATCTGGTGCTAAGTATACTACATAAGTTTCATTCTTTCTTGGGAAGATGTATTTAGGATAGAGAGTTATTCTTAAATAGAAAATGTTATGTTTTGCAATTTTTTTCTTTCATTTAGAATTCTTGTTTTCAATTTTAGTATAAATTTTCTGTAGCTAAAATCTACTACTGCATGAAGCCCCATTATTATGATTTTTTTGAAGTTTGGGGAATTGTAAATTGCAGTTACTAGCTTTCTTTTTGAGTTCATTTTCACTGATGTTTAGAAATTCTAGTTTTTTCAAGGTTTGTTTCTTTCATTCTTCCATTATTATTATATCATCATCATCATTTAGTATTTTGAGAGTTTCTTGCCTATATATCCAGTATTTTCCTAGGTCCTATTGATGATCCAAAATAAAAACCTTTTTCCTTTAGGAATCACTGGGCATTGTCTGTGTCATTGGATGATTTCTTACCTCCTTGCAAAGCACAGGTGGAACTACTGAAGCTACTTCAGTTACAGCATAGCTCTCTTTGCAACACATGTAGTCCTGCTGACAACCTTTAGAGAAGAGTTGCATTAAGGCACTAGGTTAGGAGTAAAGGTAGTGTCACTTTATACCCCAAAACACCATTTAGTATGACTTTGTGGTTTGGTGCCAAATCTGATCCACCTTATTACACTATTCACTTAAAGATTGTATTTTGCTTTGAATGATATGAATTTCTCTTAAAGTCACATTTGTCCTTCCTTGGATCCTGTTTTTTGTGATGATAGAGCAGGTGCTATCTGTATTCATCAGACATGTCAACATAGATTTAAACCCTAAACAGGATTAAAATATTTCCCTTGGTTCCAGGCCATCTAGAGAATGTAGATAGAGAGCTGATTATGGATTTGAATATTTTGACATTGTTAAGTCAATTGGCATTTATAAAACTTGTCTGGATGCCCAGAACACACAAAATTTCCCAAGGGAACAATGCTACCATACCCTATCTTATACCTTTCTAACCTTAGCAGGTTATCTTGTTGCCTATAATTGCCAAATAGATTGTCATTTTTACTGTTTAACCATATTTCATATGAGCATTCCAGGTAGCTTTTCATTGTTATTTTTAATAATTGTAGCAGCAGCTGTAGGTTAAATTTGCAGTTACTAAGTGCCAGGTTCTGTTCTAAGCCCTATGCTTATTTTCAGTCCTTTAATTTCTATGACCACAGGATGTGAGGGTTTGATATGCTTTTTATCCTTACTTTACAAAAGAGGAAATTAAGGTCCAGAGCATTTGGTAAATTGTTTTAAGAATAGTGCAAGTGGTACAATTGGGGTTTGAATTCAAGTAACTGGCTCCAGAGTTACTGTTCTTAATCATGTCTTAGCTGATAAAGATAAAAAGTTCTCTAAAAAGACAGGGATGTTTCCAATGTTATTAAAAGTCAGTGGCTGTTTCTTCTTTAAACTGATTCCTTATTATTTGTTTTCTAATACCAGACTCAGATATCAGTGATCTTACTAACTTTTTTGCCTACCGGAACATAATGGTGACGATGTTTAATGACAGTGACTATGTTTCTGCTGCTCCTCATAGTGCAGCTTTAAATGTGGTGTATTCAGAAAAGGTAAGATTAATGCATGTGAACGTTACCCATTTAAAAGTTATAAAGGATTAAATTAGTCCTAAAATTAGTTATTTGTTAAATTGACTTCATTAGTTGGAAGTTAGAATGTACTTTTAGAAATAACTGGCTGTTTGTTTATGATATATTTTATGCTGTGATAACTGATCAACATGAAAAGGAATAAGGAATTTTATTTTTATTTAAAATATCAAAATATCTGCCCATTCCTAGCTGTATTCACAGCTCTATTATCTGTATCTATCATGGAGTATTATTTCTATGATTTATTGAAGCATCCATTCTATACAGTTAATTAGAATTAGGTTACTTGGTGAGAAAAGCTTGACACATAGCAATAATTTATGCACTTATATAAAGTATGCAATAACTTTTTGTTTAAATTATAGGACTATGTTTTTACAGCTGTTTTCAACAGTACTATGGTTTATTCTCTACCTGTATTGATGAATATCATTAGTAACTACTATCTTTATCATTTAAATGTGACTGAAACCATCCAGATCTGGAGTACCCCATTCTTTCAAGTAAGCAACCACATATATAGATAAAATTTCTTAAGTGTATTGTTTGTGTGTATAAAATATAAATTAAAACCCAAGCAATTATAGTAGACAAAAATTTGTAGAAATTTATCCTGTACTATCTCCTAGTTTTAAAACTCAAGTAAGGGATGGTTTAAACCTACTACCCAGTCTCTCATAGAGACTAAGCCTGGGATAGATATCCAAATGTGTTCCCTCAGAGGTTTTGATATTCTGTGATACTCTTTTAGAATGTACTAAGGTGGTATAAAGTGATACTGAGTTCCATTTCTTATTCTGTGGATGTCTTTCAGGAAATTACTGACATAGTTTTTAAAATTGAGCTGTATTTCCAAGCTGCTTTGCTTGGAATCATTGTTACTGCGATGCCACCTTATTTTGCCATGGAAAATTCAGAGAATCATAAGGTATGACTCAGTTTTTAAAAAATTACAGGTATGGTATTCCAATAAGAATTGTCCAAAACTAACCTATTTGTATGTTTGCAAATCTTATATAAAAATTATTTCAGAAGTAAAGAATAAATAAATTTATTATTATAATAATTGTGATAATATTTGTTACTTAAGTACTTGCTTTGTGCTTTCAAAATTGCATCCTCTAATCTTTATAATGTTTTGAGCTAAGTTTTATTTTTCTACTTTACAAATCGGTAAATCAAAGATGGGAGTGTTCATGTAAGTTGCTCAGGTTGACTCAGCTCATTTTACATTGTGAAAGTGAAAACTGACTGTGATCTTCATGATCCTAACTGGAACACCACCCTTCCTCTCTTTACCTTTAGTAGAGTGTGTTGAATACACAGGCATTTCATTCTTGTTAAATGAAAAAAAATGGTGAAATTGATTGTCATAACTGGGGCCCGGGAAAAACTGCTAAGTATACACAAGTTCTTTGGAATTCTTCACTTTCTTCTCCACCTTTTTCTTTTGTCCACCAGGCAACTACCTATCTTTTGTAGTTTTTTTGGCTGTTTGAATTTCTCAACTCCTCTGTGTTGAAATTGTATCTTAATTCTCTGATAAAAATTTTTATTCTCTCGATAGATGATCTTAATTTTGAAACAAGTTTATTAGTTTACAGACTATGATGACTAATGAGTTTAGACTCATCTTTAAAAATTTAATAAAAATATAGTCTAATAAATTTTAATAAAAATTTTATTGAAAGTAAATTTATTTAGTATAAATATAACATGATTCTTTAGGCAATTTAAAAAATAATATTCAAGTTTTTAAAAATATTTTTTAGTTGTAAATGGATCTTTGAATTAATTAGTTAATTAATATGCAGTGCTGAGGATCAAACCCAGGGCCTTACACATGCCAGGCAAGTACTCTACCACTGAGCCACAACCCCAGTCCCAATATTCAAGTTTTATATTATGATATGTATCTTTATTATTTTTTAAAAAATTTTTATTGATTTTTTAAAAATAAATGACAGCAGAATGCATTACAATTCTTATTACACATATACAATATAATTTTTCATATTTCTGGTTGTATATAAAGTATGTTGACATCAACTCGTGTCTTCATATACATACTTTGGGTAATGATGTGATAGATATCACATTCCACCATCCTTACTAATCCTTTGCCTCCTCCCTTTCCCTCCCACCCCTCTGCCCTATCTAGAATTCCTCTCTTCCTCCCATGCTCCCCCTCCCTAGAAAATATAGAAAAGTTAACAAAGATAAAATCTACAACCCTTCTAAAATTTACCAGAAAGTTGCATTTCTTAAAACATTTTATTTTTAGTGCATTGTAGTTATAATAACACCACTATTGTGTGGGGTTCATTTTGACATATTCTTAAATGCATATAACATAGTTTTCTCCATTTTAAACCCAGTACCATCTCTTTTTCCTTCCATCTTTTCTCCTTTTCTCTCTGTCTTTGATTTCCTTCCTCATCCCTATTGGTCTTCCATCTCTTATTTAGTTAATTGGTACATTTGGTTAGATATCAGATTGGAATGCATTGTAATATATTAATACATGCACATGGCATAATTTGGTCAGATTTATTCCCCAGTTCTTCCCTCTTGCCCCCCCACCCCCACCCTTGGTTCCCTACTTCTACTGTACTGTTCTTCCTTCTGTTTTATGAGATTCCCCTTTTATTATTTCTTTTTTCTTTCTAGTTTTCACTTATGAAAGAGAACATTTGACCTTTGACTTTGAGAGGTTTTTTTTGTTCTTAAATTTTGTTCTGGAGATTGAAGCTAGGACCTTGCACATGCTGGGCAAGTGCTCTACCACTGAACCATATCCCCATGCCTTTTTATTTTATTTTGAGACACAGTCTTACTAAATTGCCCAGGCTGGCCTGGAATTTAGGATCCTCCTGCCTCAGCCTCCTGAATAGCTGGAATTATAGGCATGAACCAATGTATCCAACTCAACTTAACATTAAACTTTTAATTTTTTAGTAATTATAGATTCATTTTCACTTGTAAGAAATGATACACTGAGATCCTGTATACTCTTTATTCATTTTATCTCAGTGGTAGCATCCTAAAAAAAACCATAGTAAAATTTTACAGGTATTGACATTGTTCAAGTCAAAATACAGAGATTACTTCTATTGCTCTTTTCTAGTCACATACCACTTCCCTGCATTCCCCCTGTGGCTTCTGTCAAATCTGTTCCCCATGTTTATAATTTTGATATTTCAAGAATGTATAAATGGAATCACGGTATGTTTTCTTTTTCAAATGGCTTATTTCACTCAGCATAACTCCCCATTGCTTTTTGAAGTTCACCAAATGTGTGTATATCAATAGTCAATGCCTTCATAATTGCTTAGTATTCCACATCTGAAATGATAACAGTTTTCACTCCTATCAATAAAGTTGCTGTGAACATTTACATGCAGGTTTTCCTATGAACATATTTTCATTTCTCTAGGATAAATGCCCAAAAGATTGTATTCTGATGTTTAATTTCACTAGAAATTACCAATTACTTTCAAAAGTGGATATACCTTTTTGTATTCCAACCAAAAATAATGAATAAAGTTAGAATCGTACAAAATGAATGTATTTGAATTTTATGTATTTATATTTTAATTTACTTCTATACTTTAATTTGCTTCTGATTTATTGAACATAGCATTTGTCCATTTTCCCCCTTTTCTTCTTCTTTGTTCTGAGGATTGAACCCATGGCATCAAAAATGCTAAGCAAGCACTCTACCACTGAGCTGTTATGTCCCCTTTTCCTCTTTAACTGATTTTTATATTTCTTGGATCCTTTGTCTTACTTGTTGGCCTGTTCATATAATATATTAATTATTAAGAATAGATATTTTTATAGATGATAGAAATGAATAAGATTATTAGGTATTTGAATTTGTAAAAAATCTAAAAAAATTTAAGTAATGAGAGCATGAGAGGAAAACTATTCTCATGCATGAAAATGCTATTTACATGTATTATAATAGCACCTTACAGTTATATACTACACCATCTTAATGTAAGAGTCTCAAATTTTCTGTGTACTTAGTTAAACATTTAATCTGAAGCTCTATTCAAATCCAGAGGGTATTTGGAAGTTTGTTAGTGTTTTTATTAAAGGTCAGTTTTAAAAAATGAGACTCCTTTTTCTGTTTACACAGATTTCCATTCATTTCCACAAATTTTCAGAAGTAAGTACTTTGGCTCTTCATTGTTTGCACAGCCATAACTCCCATGACATAACCTCTTTTGCTTTGTTTTATTCTGATTCTTAAAAATCTCATTGAAGTTATTACATTTCACAAATAGTGAGCCACATTAAGGGCTAAATGGACTCAGTATTTAATGTCAGGAGTACTTACCTGTAGGCCTGGAATATGGAGTTTTTCTCTTGATATAAATTTAGGAGTTCTATAATAATTTACTAGTTTTTGTTTGTAAAATGAAATTGCAATAAAACTTTCTTTTTTTCTCCTTTTTAGATCAAAGCTTATACTCAACTTAAGCTTTCAGGGCTTTTGCCATCTGCATATTGGATTGGACAAGCTATTGTTGATATTCCCTTATTTTTTGTTATTCTTTTTTTGATGCTAGGAAGTTTATTCACATTTCATTATGAATTATATTTTTATGCTGTAAAGTTCCTTGCTGTGGTAAGTTAACATCAGTTGTTCTCATGCTACCTATAGATAAAATGTTATTAAAAAAATTAATTATATACATGACCGCATTGAGTAATGTGGAAATTCGTTTGTTAAAAAAGAAAATGGAACCAGTGTTTAATTATTGTATATGATACATTTAATTAATTTAATTTGAATTACTAAAAGTGATTTTTAAAAACAATAACTTATCACCATTTTAAAATAATTTTTTAAGATCAAAGTGGCTTTTTACACAGACCACATACTTTGTGTAATCTGGAATATTTAAATGTATTCCATCTGTAAAGTGTGTTTCTTGTTTTTTCTTATGCCAGACCATAATTTCACAAGGAGAAAGCTCTTTTTTTCCATAATTTATAACATGGCTTAAAATACAAAGAAAAACTCTTAATTCCCATTCATGTTCACATGTAAATGACTTGATAAAAGACCTTTTCATTAAATGGTTTTTATTAGAAAAAAGGGGAAACACTGAGGTGAAAAGTAAAGATTTTTTTTTTTAACCAGAGACCATTGTGGCCTTATATATAAGTCTGCCAAATAAAATAATGCTTTTCTTAAAACATGTTAATTTCTTAAATGCAATATTAAATAGTAGCTAATAGTTGATTGAGTGAAATAAAGTTGTAAACAGCTATATTTACTCCCTCTAATAAAATAAGACAACGTTTTACTTGGTATAAAAAACTACACGTTGTGTTCTGTTTAAGTGATTGTTCAGGATAGTGTTAGCAATAAATTAAAAGCATGTTTTTATTGATTTAGTAGAAATTATGGATAATAACTCTTCATTTAAATCACACACTTTCAGTTTGGGAATGATTTGTTGAATAAAATTTAAAGAATAATTATTAATATTTTACTATGATTGTGGTGTTTTACATTGTATGTATTACTGGCTATTCGTAGTTTTACAGAAACATAAACATTTCTGATTTGCAGGTGTTTTGCCTCATTGGTTATGTTCCATCAGTTATTCTGTTTACCTATGTTGCTTCTTTCACTTATAAGAAAATTATAAATACCAAAGAATTTTGGTCATTTATCTATTCAGTGGTAAGTCACATTTTATATTTTTTGTAACAGCTTATTTAAAAGTCATAAATTCTTTCATGATTATACTAAAAAAAATCATGTCAGAATTTAGATAGAGAACTGGATGCATCTTTTTGCCTGTATATTTATCTTCCATATAATCCATTCCATGAAAGGATGATATTAAAAGCACTTAACAACTAGTATGGCAAACATACCAGCTGCAAACAACTGGTATCAGCATATTGATGCTTTCTGGCTAAGTGTCACCCGTGGCTCCATGATTTATTAGAGGTTTGAAAACATAGTTAATGTACTAAGGCACCCATCTATAAGTAAGTTATATGAAAGATTTAAATACCTTGTCACTTATTTTCTCATTTTTTTTTTCCTTCAGACAGCATTAGCTTGTATTGCAATCACTGAAATAACTTTCTTTATGGGATACACAGTTACAGCTATTTTTCATTATACCTTTTGCATAGCTGTTCCAATCTATCCGCTTCTAGGTTGCCTGATATCTTTCATAAAGGTAAGTAAGTCTGTTAGCTATTTTAATATTTTAGTTCTATAAATATATATTGCCTAATCTTTGGAATCTTAGCTTTTGTACTGAAAATAGCAGGATACATCAAATTAACTGCTACTATTTGATTAAGTTATTAATGCAGCAATTTGAAATGAAGTATGAAATCTTTAAGCATGTCTAAATATAAATTGTCAGAGGAGAAGGACTGTGCCCATTACATGTTCTTTGATGCTCAAAATAATGTACATAATTTGAAGTAAGATGTGGTTTCAATCAGTATTTGTTTTTAGGAGTTTTTCAAGGATTAAGTAGCATATTATACTAGAAAGGGATGAGAGAAAATAAAGTGTTAATTTCCAAAAGCACATTAGTTTTATTAAGTCTAAATAATTGAAAGAATTTTCCATTTATTAGAAAAAATATTATGAATTATTGATTTAGAATTGCTGTTAATTCTATACGCTACTACCCTTTTAAGTTTAATATGTTTAATTTATATCTACTCTCAGAAATATTTGGGGTCAAGGAAGAGTTTAAGTATAGAGCATAGACTATGATTATGAAAAGCTAACTTATTTGTAGAGAATAAAGATTTGGTGAACAAAATATGTTTTTTAATTTTAATTCAAATATTACATGTACAGAATATACATTTAAAAATTTTTTTGTCTTAGGTTTCTTGGAAGAATTTACAAAAAAATGAAAATACTGACAATCCATGGGACAGGCTTTTAGTGGCTGTTATAATGGTAAGAAATAACAAAAGTGTTTCTGTGTGTCAGCTTGTTGCCCTAACAATGGTGTGGTTGTCTGGTTTTAACTGTTTTTTTGTTTTGTTTTGTTTTTGTTGTGTACTGGAGATTTTAACCCAGGGGCACTTTACCACTGAGCTACATCCCCATCCCTTTTTGGTTTCTATTCTGATACAGGGTCTCACTAAGTTGCTAAGTTGCTGAGGCTGGCCCTAAACTTGGCGATCCTCCTGTCTTAACCTCCAGAGCTGCTGGTTTATGGGCATATTGGGTTATAGGCATATGCTACTGTGCCCAGCATAAAACCTGAATTTTAGAAATCCATTTTCTCAGTATTATGTAATTTCCATCTCTGTAAATTAACTATGTTTAGTTTTTATCCTGTTGCATAAAAAACAAGGTGTACAGGAAGTCAAATGAGGGGCGTTCTGGAGATAAAACTCAGGGGTACTCGACCACTGAGCCACATCCCCAGCCCTATTTTTATATTTAGAGACAGAGTCTCACTGAATTGCTTAGTACCTTGCGACCCTCCTGCCTGAGACACTCAAGCCACTGGGATTACAGGCATGTGTCACTGAGCCTGGCTTTTTTTTTTTTTTTTTTTTTTTTTTTTTGCTGGGGTTGGTTGTGTTAAGGAACCTGATGCATGTGGTCTTGGTTCTATTGGCAAAGGAAAAAAGAAAGAATGACTTCATCAGATTCAGTCCTGAGCTGTTCATGTTTTTCTTTTAGCCTTATCTGCAGTGTGTACTATGGATTTTCCTCTTACAGTACTATGAAAAAAAGCATGGAGGGAGATCAATAAGAAAGGATCCCTTTTTCAGGTCAGTTAATTTTTGTATTTAAGTTTTTAACATTTCTACTAAGTTTATGAAATTATGTAGCCATCACCATTTACATAATTTTGAAACAGTTCCAGTATTAGTACTCCCAAAACAATCTTTAGGCCCATTGAGGGATTAACAATTGCTTTCCTGTCCATCCTCTCATGGCTCTAGCCCTAGGTAATCACTAAGCTACTTTCTGTCTCTGTGAGGTGTGCCTGTTGCAAACTTTTTATATAACAGGAATTATATAATATTTAGTCTATTTTGGTCTGGCTTCTTTCACTCAGCATATTTTTCTTTTTTTTAAAAAAATTTTCTATACTTATTTGCAAAATTAACATTAATATATATAATTAGAATTGATGCATATGTCCTTCCCATTGTGCTTACTGCATGCCTAGTATTTTAAATATTTATATAGTACATTTTAAAACATTTTTAAGAAAAGAAATAATGAAATGAATTTTGAAAAACTTAAGCCAAAAAAGACCAATGATTCTCTTAAATACATTAAATGTATTAACTTTTATATTTATTTACTTTTCACCATAGTGGGCACTCTATTTTAATTTTGGAAAATTCTGACTTACCAGAAAGCACCTTTATTAAATTGTTAGGATTTAGATAATAAATTAGTATTGAGTATACAGTTTTACACTGAGCATAATGTTTGGAGGGTTACTTCTGAATTTTTTCTCTCATAGCCAGAAATCTTTCATCTTCAGGTATTGACATCCCATTCACTCCTTAACTTCCTACAATCTGATTTTCTCCCTTACCTCTCCATTGATATGTATATTTTTTAATTTCCAGTAAGGCAACTAATGGTTTTATCATTGTCTTGTCTGGTCAGCCCAACTTATTTGTCTGAAGGCTTTAACATTGTTGACTCCCCCTGCCTCATATTTTTCTGTTTTCCACGTTGGTATCATCTTTTTGCCTCTTCTCTTCCTGTTCAGAATTTCCTTTATAAGCACTTCATCTGTCTACCCACAAGAGTGATGTTTCTGTGGGTTCTGACTTCAGCCCTTATCTACTCTTTCTGGGCAATTTCACTTTATACCTAAGTTCTAAGTTCTTTGAGGGAATGGTTCATGTTTTTTATCTCCTTGTGGAGAATACCTGACAGATACTAGTTATAAATAATAATGTTGAAAAGATAAATGAATTGATGTAGATAATATTATTTAAATGCCAGCCATCGATGAAAAATATGCTTTTATTTTTTAAATTTATTTTTAAAAATATTTAATTTTTTTTTAAATATACTTGTAATTCCAGCTTTCAGAAATAATCTTAGATTTCATGTTAGTGTTCTTTAAAAATCTTTTCTCAATGTACTGCCAAAATTTCTTAGTATCTTAATTATTTGAAAATTTACTATATTTATTTTCTTAGGACCCTTTCAACAAAGTTCAAAACTAGGAAGTTTCCAGAACCACCAATTAATGAGGATGAAGATGAAGATGTCAAGGCTGAGAGACTAAAGGTCAAAGAGCTGATGAGTTGCCAGTGTTGTGAGGAGGTAATTTAGACTTTATGCCTAAGTCATATTAAATGTGAAATGTAAGTTACCAATGCATAAAATTTAATCTGAAAAATATTTTTCTTTGAATATGTATCAGTCTGAAAAAAGTTTTTCATGGAAAAAGTATTTTTGTCAACTAACTTTTGAATAAGCCATGATTTCAGTCATGAGTGGAAGTTTACTTGTGTACTACTCATAATGAATACTTATTAGCAATTTATTCTTATAGGCATAAGCGATAGTGCAGCCTGTCATGAAACGAAATGACACATATCTGTTTTATAACTCGCTTTTTGAATCCTGTTTTTGTTATTAGAAACCAGCCATTATGGTCAGCAATTTATATAAAGAATATGATGACAAGAAAGATTTTCTTCATTCAAGAAAAGTAAAGAAAGTGGCAGCTAAATACGTTTCTTTTTCTGTGAAAAAAGGTTGGTATTTAATTACTTTTTTATGAATATCTTTTCCAGAAGAGTAATTTCCATTTCATTTCATTTGAATATGATGAATATTTTTCTTTCAATTCCTATAGGAGAGATCTTGGGATTGTTGGGTCCAAATGGTGCAGGAAAAAGTACAATTATTAATATTCTGGTTGGTGATATTGAACCAACTTCAGGCCAGGTATGTATCAGTGATGTGGAATTTGTCAAGTAGGATTTTTATTTTTAATTAAGATAATTAATGACAAATTGGGATTTTGATGAAATTGGTGAACATTTTCATACATAGATGCAGACATGCATATATGGTATTTCTACTTTTGTGATTTTTACATGCATGAGTGATTTATCTACTTAATGGAAGATAGTTTTATTAATTTCAGGAGATAGGGAGCTAGTCTTGGCTCTGCCATTGATTAATCTTTGATTATTAGCAAGTTACTCACCACTTGGTAGAAACTTCACAATACTCTCCTGCTCCTATTTCCTGTATCTTCCCCACTTGCTGACTTCACACAAGCTCCAGTAAGTAATTCATTGCTTTCCTGGAAAAAACCAGGTACACTCTTTTAAAATATACCTTTATTTTATTTATTTTTATGTGATGCTGAGGATTGAATCCAATGCCTCATGAGTGCTAGGCAAGCATTTTACCACTGAGCCACAGCCCTAGCCCCCAGATATACTCTTTTCTTTGGGTTTTTACCGGAGCTGTTCCTGTGTTGGCTATGCCTTATCTCCCACAAATTCAAACAGCTAAATTCACTTTAGCTCAAATATTACCTTCTGATGCAGCCCCCTGGTTATCCTAGTTAAAATTGTGCCTTACTTTCCTACCTGGCTATTCACTGTAACACCTTTCTGTCCTCGCCACTAACCTTCATCTTGGTTAGGTATGTATGTCCTTCCATCATCAAAAAGCAATAAAATTGGGTTTGATCCTCAACACCACATAAAAATAAATAAACAAAATTAAGATTAAAAAGCAATAAAATTCTAACCTTATATTATTCTGGTCATAGGAAAGGATTTGAAATAATCAACTTACTTCCCTCACAATAGATACTGACCGAAAAATACTTCCTAATAATTGGTTTGTATTTCTGTAGGTATTTCTAGGAGATTATACTTCAGACACAACTGAAGATGATGACGCCATTAAGTATTTGGGTTACTGTCCTCAGATAAACCCACTGTGGCCAGATATTACATTACAAGAACATTTTGAAATTTATGGAGCTGTGAAAGGAATGAGTGCAAGTGACATGAAAGAAATAATAAATCGGTAAAATGTCCTTAGGTTTCTTTTGTTACATGGGGAGATTTATATTTTACATTTTAAAAATTCCTTAACAAGCATTTCTGTGGATCATTGTTTTCACAGAAAATGATAAATACTTGTTCATATTTTCTTTACAAAATTGTGTTAGCTATGAAAATAAAAGACTCTTTTCCTAATAGAATGAATGTACCTCTGAATGTCATGAAACATTTTAATTTAAAGTGAATCATTTTATCAAGACATTAATTTGTTTAAAATGATATAAATTGAAGATTTTTGTTCTTACATAATTATACTAACATCCAACTGAGTTAACTGTTTTAGAGAAAGCAATGTCTGATCACAGACAATTTACATTTATTTATTCATATCTTGGTACACTCATTTGATGTTGTTCACTTTTCAGAATAACAAATGCCCTTGATTTAAAAGAACATCTTCAAAAAACTATAAAGAAACTACCTGCGGGAATCAAGCGAAAGGTACTTTGATGAAACAATAGATATTCTATTGATAGTTTAATGCTCATGGCTGTCTTGATAAAATTCCTCACAGTAAAGCCTTAACAGTCTATCTCCTCTTTTTTTCCTTCCATCTAGTTATGTTTTGCTCTAAGTATGCTGGGGAATCCTCTCATTACTCTGCTAGATGAACCATCCACAGGTATGGATCCTAAAGCCAAACAGCATATGTGGTAAGTACGACTCAAACAACTCTTGAGACACACTGTACTGCCTGATGCTGGAAAAAAAAAAGCAGTTTATTTTACTGTAACTTTTAGTTATAATAGTAGTTATGTGTATATCTTGATTTAAAATCCTATGTAAATAATAAAATAGCTAAATATTTAGATTTCCAGAGATCACCTTATTCTTTTAAAATTTTATCTAATTTTTTTGTGAAGTATACTATATTATATATAAATACAGTATATATAGTATATATATTTTATATATGTTATATATGACATATGTACTATATATATATTCCAGAATGGAAATAAGCTTATGAGTAATTATTAAAATAAACTATTCTGCTATTTGAATAGTTTGTAGAAAGGTTTTTCCTAATCATGTAACCTTAAGTTATCACTCCCATAATCGATTGTCTTAAACTTATGTTGTAACTCTGCCTGGTAATTTAAAGTACTAATTATTTGAATACGTCTCTGAACCTTGATTTCCATATTGATAAAATATAAGTTGGATTTTATGGTTACTTTTCTTAAAACATGAAAAAGTATCGATCTTTTTTTTAAATTTTTAAAAAAAATTTATTTTATTTTTTAGTTGTAGATGGACACAATATCTTTATTTTATTTATTTATTTATTTATTTATTTATTTATTTATTTATTTTTAAAGAGAGAGAGAGGAGAGAGAGAGAGAGAGAGAGAGTTTTTTAATATTTATTTTTTTTTAGTTTTCGGCGGACACAACATCTTTGTTTGTATGTGGTGCTGAGGATCGAACCTGGGCCGCACGCTTGCCAGGCGAGCTCACTACCGCTTGAGCCACATCCCCAAAACTTTTATCCCACATGAACATTTGAAATCATGAAATTTCTCTTCATCTGATTAGCTTTCAAAATGAAGAGAAAATAAATTCAAATACATCATAGTTCGGCAGAAAATAATAGCGATAGCAATTGATATTCAATAAGTTTTAATTAACCAAAGTAACCAAATAGTTAAATTAAAATACCCATTATTTTCATTAAAAGATATTCCTCTTTGTATTTTATTTAACAGGCGAGCAATTCGAACTGCATTTAAAAACAAAAAGTGGGCTGCAATTCTGACCACTCATTACATGGAAGAGGCAGAAGCTGTCTGTGACCGAGTGGCTATTATGGTGTCTGGGCAGTTAAGGTACATGTTTACACAGTGGGCCTTTTGGGAAAGGAGAGTTGGGTGGTGGGTTTTGAAAGTCATTCTTTCAAAAACATATAGTCAGATACATTAGTTTAAATGTTAAAAAAAAATGTTTCTTTGTTTGAATTTTTGAATCAGTTTTCCATAGAATTAGTGGGAAATGTTATCTTCCTTCAGATATGACTAGCATTTGGAATTGGCTTAATTATTCAGTAGCTTCAAATGTTATTTTCAGGTTAGGGTATTTGTTATTTTAACAAATTGTTAGGCATTATATTGTATTATAACACAGTATAAAATAAATGAGTTAATGCATAAATAAATAATTAAATAAGTAACTGTGGGTAGAGAAGAAAATTTTACTTTTGGAATGATTCCAAATAATATATGTAGATATTAACCCCTTGCAAAAGGGGAGCTTAATATTCCCCTATCTCATACCCAAGTTTAGGCTGGATTTAGCTAGTCTAGAAGAGACTAAATAAAATAAAATGTAGAAAGGGAAAAATAGTAACTTTACAGTTGAGAAACCTGATATATACCTTAACTAAAGCAATATTGTGTAGATATCACATACCCCCTGATGTAATGTGATGTCATGTGAAGAGCACTTCAACAGTGTTGCTATTATGTCCCAAACCCCACATTCTAATCTAATCATGAGAAAATTATCAGGCAATTCAAACTGAAGGACATGCTAACAAAAAACATCTAACTAGTACTTGTCAGAACCATCCAAATCATGAAAAAGAAGGTAAGAATAAGAAATTGCCACTGACCATTGGATATTAAGGAGACATGACAGTTGAGTGCATTGTGGAACAGAATCCCATAAATAAAACAGACAGAAGTGGAAAACTGGTAAAATCCAAATGAAATCTGGAGTTTAGTTTTTATGCTAGTATAATAATATGATTTCTTGATTTTGACAAATGTACCATGGGAAATAACATGAAAATATCAGGGGAGCTGAAACCACATAAAGGATAAGGGGATGCTGTATTTATCATCTTTGCCATTTTCTTTTTTTTTAATTTTAATTAATTTATTTTTTTAAGCATCAGAAATTTATTGATGCTCAAAACATTACATTGATCTTGACACATCATATATCATACATTTGTTTCAAATGGGGTATGAATTCTTATTATTCCCCTGTGTACAGATTGCAGAATCACATTGATTATAAAGCCACGTTTATACATACTGCCAAACAAGTGTCTGTTGTATTCTGCTGCCCTTCCTATCCCCTTCCTATTCCCCCTCCCCTCCCCTCTTCTTCCCTCCCCTCCCCTCCCTCTACCCCAACTACCATAACTCATTTCTCTCACTCTCTCTTATTTTTATATTTATTTTTTTCCTCCCCTTTGCCTCACATCCTCTTATATGTATTTTTGTATAACAATTCGGGTGTCCTTCCCTTTTCCGTGTAATTCCCCCTCTCTCTCTCCCATTCCCTCCCACCTCTCGTCCCTGTTAGATGGTAACCTTCTTCTCATGCTCTTCCTCCCTGCTCTGTTTTGAGTCACCCCCCTTATATCAAAGAAGACATTCGGCATTTGTTTAGGGATTGGCTAACTTCACTTAGCATAATCTCTCTAATGCCATCCATTTCCCTGCAAATGCCATGATTTTGTTGTTTTTTATTGCTGAGTAATATTCCATTGTGTATATATGCCACTTTTTTAATCCATTCATCTGTTGAAGGGCATCTAGGTTGGTTCCACAATCTAGCTATTGTGAATTGTCCTGCTATGAACATTGATGACGCTGTATCCCTGTAGTATGCTCTTTTTAGGTCTTTTGGGAATAGTCCAAGAAGGGGAATAGCTGGGTCGAATGGTAGTTCCATTCCCAACTTTCCGAGGAATCTCCATACTGATTTCCAAATTGGTCGCACCAGTTTGCAGTCCCACCAGCAATGCACCAGTGTATCCTTTTCCCTACATCCTCACCAGCACTTGTTGTTTGACTTCATAATTGCTGCCTTTCTTAGAGGGGTGAGATGGTACCTTAGGGTGGTTTTAATTTGCATTTCTCTGATTGCTAGCGATAGTGAGCATTTTTTCATGTATTTGCTGATTGATTGTATATCCTCCTCTGAGAAGTGTCTGTTCAAATCCTTGGCCCATTTGTTGATTGGGTTATTTGTTTTCTTATTGTTCAATTTTTTGAGTTCTTTGTATACTCTGGAGATTAGGGCTCTATCTGAGGTGTGAGGGGTAAAAATTTGTTCCCAGGATGTAGGCTCCCTATTTACCTCTCTTATTTTCTCTTGCTGAGAAAAAACTCTTTAGTTTGAGTAAGTCTCATTTGTTGATTCTTGATTTTAACTCTGAGCTACAGGTGTCCTATTAAGGAATTTGAGGTCCGCCCCCATGAGGTGGAGATTAGAGCCAACTTTTTCTTCAATTAGACGCAGAGTTTCTTGTTTGATTCCTAGCTCCTTAATCCATTTTGAGTTAACTTATGTGCAGAGAAAGCATTCGACAAAGTACAGCATCCCTTTATGTTCAAAACACTAGAAAAATTAGGGATAACAGGAACTTATCTCAACATTGTAAAAGCTATCTATGCTAAGCCTCAGGCAAACATCATTCTAAACGGTGAAAAATTGAAGGCATTCCCTCTAAAATCTGGAACAAGACAGGGACGCTCTCTCTCACCACTTGTATTCAACATAGTTCTCGAAACACTGGCCGGAGCAATTAGACAGATGAAAGAAATTAAAGGCATAAAGATAGGAAAAGAGGAACTTAATTTAGCACTGTTTGCGTATGACATGATCCTATACCTAGCAGACCCAAAAGGTTCTACCCAGAAACTTTTAGAGCTAGTAAATGAATTCAGCAAAGTGGCAGGATATAAAATCAACATGCATAAATCAAAGGCATTCCTGTATATCAGTGACAAATCCACTGAAATGGAAATGAAGACAACCACCCTATTCACAATATCCTCAAAAAAAATGAAATACTTGGGAATCAACCTAACAAAAGAGGTGAAGGACCTATACAGTGAAAACTACAGAACCTAAAGAGAGAAATAGAAGAAGACCTTAGAAGATGGAAAGATATACCTTACCTTGTTCATGGATAGGCAGAACCAACATCATTAAAATGGTGATATTACCAAAAGTACTCTACAGGTTTAATGCAATGCCAATCAAAATCCCAATGGTATTTCTCCAAGAAATAGAAAAGGCAATCATGAAATTCATCTGGAAAAATAGGAGACCCAGAAGAGCAAAAGCAATCCTAAGCAGGAAGAGTGAATCAGGTGGTATAGCGATACCAGATTTTAAGCTATACTGCAGAGCAGTAGTAACAAAAACAGCATGGTACTGGTACCAAAATAGGCAGGTAGACCAATGGTACAGAATAGAGGACACAGAAACCAATCCACAAAATTACAACTACCTTATATTAGACAAAGGTGATAAAAGCATGCAATGGAGAAAGGATAGCATCTTCAACAAATGGTGCTGGGAGAACTGGAAAGCCATTTGCATCTTTGCCATTTTCATTTCCTGTAAATGTAAAAGTACTCCAGCGTAATTTTATTCAAAAAGAATTATAAAGATTTAAGTGAGCAATCATTCTTTGAAATTGTCAAGCCATTTTTTTCCCCTGTTCTTTCTTTTAAAAATTACTTTAGATGTATTGGAACAGTACAACATTTAAAGAGTAAATTTGGAAAAGGCTACTTTTTGGAAATTAAATTAAAGGACTGGATAGAAAATCTAGAAATAGACCGCCTTCACAGAGAAATTCAGTATATTTTTCCAAATGCAAGCCGCCAGGAAAGGTAAAATATTTTTAACTTAGTTATATTTCATTATAGTGCAATAATCATAAAAGGTTATATTAAGGATTAGCAAAAAAATCTTTAGTCATTGATTATATCTGTATTTCACATTAATACTTCTGTATTATCACCAATACTGGTCTAATAAAATCTGATGGAATTTTATGTCTGTTCAGTGTAATGTCTTTCAATATTTAATAGTACTTAAAATTTTTAAAGTTCTTACTTGGTAGTAATGATAATTATTTTACTATGGATGGAGTTCTTTTATCATTTCAAACAATTTTTATCCAAATAAATTTCAAATAAACTTATTAGAGTTTAATTCTGAATATAAAAAATGTTTAAACTTGAGCATTAGAGCACAGTTGTAGTAATTTTTAAATTTTTCTGCATTTTATCTTTGTTTTCAGTTTTTCTTCTATTCTGGCTTATAAAATTCCCAAGGAAGATGTTCAGTCTCTTTCACAATCTTTTTCTAAGCTGGAAGAAGGTAAATAGAATTCTAAAATTTTGTAAGGTAGTTCTCAAATTATGAAAGAATTTTATTTAAAAAGTTCAGAACTGGAGGCAACTTATTGTTGAAACTATGGCAAATAAGAACATAATCTTTTATTCATGTAATGTAAGATATAGATAAATATAAATGCTTTAGGGATTTTGTAGAACAACTATCACAATGTAAACCTTTTAGAATTGTCAGTGGACACCAAACAGCATAGTTTATTATATTACATCTGTATAAATGATCACCTAGCTTATCTCTCAGTGGTTTTGTCCAGCATCCAGCGGCATTGTATTTCTTGAATCCTTACTTCCTACTCTAGTGGTTGCAGCAAATGACAGGAGAATTCATGGTGCAAGAGGGTGGGCATTCTTCTAAGTTTTAAAGAAGGTTATTGAAAAAATCTGGATTCTTAGAAAACAAAACAAACAAAAAAAGTATATTTTTAAACTTTTTTTTTCCTTTGGAGGTACTTGGTATTGAATTTGTGCATTTAAAAAATAAGTGAAAGTACAAAAATATGTGCTGGTGGCAGTTAAGAGAGGTTAAATGCCCTGGATTGGGCAAATGTTAAGACACAGGTTAGTTTATAGCATTACCTATGAATAAGGGTTATTATTAATATCTTTCAATACAAATAATGGGATTTTTGTGGTTATTATTATGTGAATGCTGAATAAAAGGTTTTCTTATACCCTATATAACATCTATGGATTAATGTTTTTTAGCCTTAAGAGTATAAAGGTAAACTCTGTTTTTCTGATGATTTCTTTATAATAAAAAAAGTAACCTGAACTACTTAGGAAGAATTAAAGAATTCAGTATGATAGCAGACATGGCATTGGATTAGATTGCAAAAGCATCTGAAATAAATATAGAATATCTTCTGGAGCCAGGTGTGGTGGCACATGCCTGTAATCCCAACAGCTTGGGAGGCTGAGGCAGGAGGATTTCGAATTCAAAGACATGCTCAGCAACTTAGTGAGGCCCTAAACAACTCAGTGAGACCCTGTCTCAAAATAAAATATTTTTAAAAAGGACTGGGGACGTGGCTCAGTTTTTAAATGCTCCTGAGCTTAATCCTTGGTACAAAAAAAAAAAATTCTTAATATTCAGAATCTAGTCCCAGAAGCAAAGAACAGGTTACAGGGGAGTTGGGGAAAGGGACATAGCAGATATTACAAGAAAGGAATAAAGACGAAGGGGATACAGGAGGGAAGGAGGAGATTAGAAAAGGTGAAATAAGACAAGTAATAAACATTAAGTTCTTAAGGTTGTAGAGGAATTGGCATCTGAAGAGAAAAGAAGACTTGAAAGTAACAGATTTTGGCATCTTCAATTTTAAATGAGTTGTTTACATGATTTTTAAAAATAGATTGTTAACTATCTTACTAGTGATTGCCATTTTATCCTTTTAAAATACTGATAATTAAAATCCTATTTTTATATTTTAATAGCTAAACAGACTTTTGCCATTGAGGAATATAGCTTTTCTCAAGCAACATTGGAACAGGTACTTTAAAGTTAATTAAAAAAAATATTTTAAAGTACAAAGTATCTAATAGCAATTATTTAGGTTTAGATTGAAGAAAGAGATACTGTGATATTATAAAATCATTGTAGAATAATCTTAAACTTTGTATAGTTATAAGGAACTTTATAATTATTTGCTTATTGTTTTCAATTTTTTCAAAATTTTAATTTACAAATCATATTTGTATACCTTTATGGGGAACAGTGTGATATTTTGATACATGTATATAACATGGAATAGTTAAATCAAGCTAATTTCCATTTGCTTATTTTGAATAGCTCAATTTTTTCTGTTTGGTAAAGAAAAGTGTTTCATATTAAAATATCTTAAATTATTTAAATATTTATAATTATTTTTATGACAGCGCTACTTAATATATTAATCAACAGTTTATTAATCCTTTGAACAAGCATTCATCTTTGCTTGTAATTAATGGAGATAACTTATTTTGTTTAAATAGTATTAATATCAATAAGTCTCTTTCGATACTGGTTAATATAATTATATGTGGCCTTATCCCATTTCTCACTTTGTTAAAAGGTCTTGGAGCTGTGTGGTACTTCATTCATTTATTTCCTTTCATTCAGGTTTTTGTAGAACTCACCAAAGAACAAGAGGAAGAAGATAATAGCTGTGGAACTTTAAACAGCACACTTTGGTGGGAAAGAACACAGGAAGACAGAGTAGTATTTTAAATCTGTATTGCTCAGTCTGTTTGCTGAACTTATTTGTTCTTCACTTCATTTAACTCTGCCATTAAAACTTTATTATATGAATGGCAACTAGAGAAATGTGAAGGCATTGCGATTTCCTGCACTCCTTAATTGAAATGCTGTGGTTGTTGTTTTGCTTTACTTTAAATAAAATTAATATGTAATTAAGTCAACTTGCATGTTTGTATCTGAAGAATTTTGAACTGTAGTTTGTATGCTATATTTCTCACTTGCAAGAAGAGATTCTAAAGAAATAGTGATAGAATAACTATTTTGACTAGCTGTGTTTATTTTTAAAGGTCATACCATCTAATTACATAGCTATGTAATGTCCCATTCTAAATTAAAAAAATGAATATATAACTAATATATATATATATATATGGCAATGTGAAAGCTTCTTGCTTCTCCTTTTCAGTTTCTAAAAGAAGCTTTCAGTGGAGGTTGGTATCCATAGAAGCTTGGGTAAACCGTAGAAAGCCTCACTGTAGAAATGGAGGGAAGTGGTGTCTATCCACTAGGTGGCAGTCATCAATCATAAAAAAGGAAAGGAGACTTTATTTCAACTGGCAATTTTAGACACAGGTAATAGAAAAAAGTTGGTATTTAAATTATTATTATTATTATTATTATTATTATTTGCTCTTTCAAAGGTATTTTAGTTATAATTTAAGGATGACTATGGCTAGAGTCTAATTATAATAATCTGCTTTTTTTTTTTTTTTTAAACTCTGTGGCTAGAATGACAGACACCCCTAGAGGTGAAAGAATTAATCCATACCTTCTTCCCAACATCTAATGGAAGATATAATTTTTTATTGTCTTTCTTGCAAAAAGCACATTTGCTGTTATTTTGTGGTGCTAGGGATTGAACCTAGGGCCTCACATATACTAGGCAAATGCTATCATTGATACATCCCTCGTCCCTAATTTTATTCTTGGGTATTCTTATTTGTTGGATAACCATTTCTATTGGTAAACTATGTTTTGAACCTCTCTCTCTCTCTTCTTTACAGAGTTTTAAGTAGAACAATGTATAGATGTATGTAGTAACTCAAAATCAGTTTGAAACATGGTGGAATATAAATAAACTCCTTTAGGGGTTAAATTAAGGATTAGAAGTTGAGTGTACATAATTCTTTCAGTAAGAACCAGAAATTTACTCTATTACACAGTTGAAGTAAGGTATAGGTAATATGATCTTAGAAATACTTATATAACCCACATATGGACTATAGATATTATAGATATAAAATAGTTTAAATACTAATAGTTGGCATTAGATTCCAACTACATGTGTGAAAATATGAGCTTTGCAAAAACAAATATATTTGGAGTGTGATTAATGCATTACAGAGACTTAAAGAAAACAACAGAAAGATTTGGTACTGATTTACTTTAAATAGCCAAATCCTATAATGAAGTTATTATTAATTCTTTAATGTAGGTAAGAGTTGGTGAACTTCTAGCTCTTTTATGTAATAAGATGTCTGTAATTTTAGGCTCTAGCAACTGATTTAAAATAGTGTTCCTTTTTTAGTATAAGGTACATGATTGATACTTTCTTCTATTGCTTTGGCAGTTGCTGTACATAATCCTACAAATATATATTTGACCAGCTATCTCAGAGATCCTCTAACTAATCTAACTGAGCCATCTTACAAGCTTCTGCTTAGATTTTATAACCCACAGCTAAGTTGTTCTTTTAAGATTTAGTTGGTAGTAGGTTGCCTCCTGCTACCAAACTATAGTTTTGGATTATTTACCTGAGAATCTCACTTTTATATCTGGCTAATGACTACACAGTGCATACGATCAAGATACATTTGAAAGAAAATCTTTACATTTGTAGATAAAATAGCATGTTGCATTTTCTAAGCTAGTCATTGCTAAATGGTGCCATAAATTTAAAGAGAAACTTTCTATTATTTAATACTTATGTAAGTACCCAGAGGCCTTTCTTATGGGATGTGATTTTGTAACTATGTGTAGTGTTGAACTTTTACATTTAATATAAGAAACAAAATTATATATCATTTTCTGAGGCAGTCACTGGCATGACTAACAGAACATTAACTACTTTTTCACAGAGTTGGTCACTTTAACTTTATGCTTGTGACCGTGCGATTAATGCAAAGTAAAATTTTTTTACTTGGCAAATGAAAATTGATATTATGCTAACCATAGTCTTCTCTATTATGTTCATTTACTATTATGGTATATGAAAAACTTCTCCCGAGACATTAGAATTAATTTTATTACTATTATTATTTTTTTTAGTTTTTATGTAGTCAGAGGGAATATATATCTTGGTCAAAATTAAATTATTTGTAGCAATGTGTTTTTCCTTTGTTCATAGTAACAATCTCTGATGCAGTAGATATTTAACTAAGCTAATTATTTGGAAAGAAAGGATAAGTGAGCTGGGAAAAAAAGGAGAGTCAAGTAACAAGTGTACAAATCATAGTTTTGTCCATGTATGTATTTTTAAATGTCTTTAACTGATTTCAAAACTTTTTTGCATCAATACAAGTAAGTCAATAAATACATTTGTTAAGTAGAAGATGGAAAAAATAGTATAACCTGCCTATTTTCCATCCATGATCAGCTTCTAAAAGTGGAGGAAAGGCTGAGCTTTACAGAGTGGTCACTGAGAAGGCAGACCTCTGCCTGGAGCCCTAAGGAGCCCAGCACTTAGTAGCAAAGAGAAGCACTATGAATATAATTTGCCTTTCACTTTGCAGGCTTTTTATTTATTTCTTTACAGCTCATTTTTAGCAAAAGGCTGTAGGTTTTCTCAAATAGTTTTTGTTTCTTTTAAAATCAAGGAATATTATCTTAAGTTAATATTTTGGTTTTCATCATTAAACATTTTGAGAGTAATTTAGTTCAATGAACATTTTTAGCAGCTATGTTTCTAGCAATGGTTAGAGGGGTGACTATCAATTTTCACCCTGTGAGATCTTGTGGTAATCTAGTAGGAAGATAGATCCTTATATAACTAGCAGTGATATGCCAAATGCTTTGCTAATAGTACTAACAATGTTTTGTAGGAGCACAATTCTTACACTAAGGGTGCTTTTTGTTTTTATTCTTATTCTGTTGGTCACTCAACATTTTATTCTGATTGTGCTTCAGATTTGTTAAAATATCATCCTGTATTCTCATGTAACATATAAATAGGCATTAAGTTTTTGAAAACTAGAAATGCTTATTCTTAATATATTTTGAATATTGCTAACATGAACTTTTCATTTTCTGTTTTGAAGTAGCATCACATAAAATGAGAGTTTATCTCAGGTGAATTATTTTTATATCAGCTATTCTTATAAGGTAAAAGTTTACTTATTTTTTTATTTATTATATGTAATTATATGTAATTCTCAATGCTGTCCTTTAAGAAAAGTGAAATGCTTATATTATTAATAAGCTTTAAGAAGCTGAAAATATAAGTCACACTCTTCATTTTGTGTATTGAAATGAATTCTTTGTTATTCAGTATTGATAAGTGAATGAGAGGATCATATTAAAATTAAAGTAAAAACCTGGCACTTAAATTGTTAGTTATTTTTTAAGTATGAAGGGGAGTTTTCAAGTAGGAACATTGCGGTAATTATGTTTTTTTAAGTTGGAAATTTTTTATTAGTGCATTATATACTTATACAAAATACTGAGGTTTATTTTTACATGCATGGAATATAATTTACTCCACTTAAGTCCTAAGTACTTTTCTTTCCCTCCCTTCCTCTCATGTTCCCCTTTCTTTACTCTACTGGTCTTCTTTCTATATCTATGTGTATTTTTTAATTGGTGCTTAAAGATTTACATAAAGGTGAAATGCACTGTAGTATATTCATATATGTACATAGCATAATTTGGTCACTTAGCATGATGGTGTCCAGTTCCATCCATTTACCTGCAAATAATATAATTTCATTTTTCATTAATCTTGAGTAAAGCTATATTATGTAAATGTATACCACATTTTCTTTATCACTTTATTGGTTAATGGGCCCCTGGGCTGGTTTTAACTCACATTCAGACTTTAAACATAAATTAGGTTTATTTATTGATATTTTTATCTCAACTATTTTGTACAAATATAAAGGAATCATTCATTTACACTTTATAGCATTTAACATACTAAGTTATTCCCAATTATTTAACACTATGTACAAATTTATCTATTTTCTTAGAATTTTAAAAATAAATTTGATTGTTTTAAACATTTAGGCAATATTTTAAATTTAAAGAATAGATTTTCTTCCCAGGCACCTAAACAACTCCTGCAAATTAATAAACTGCTTTTTAAGATAAGCATATCAAGTTCTCAAATTGTAAGCATCTCAAAACTAGACAACATATATAGAACTATCTAATTGCAAGACTTTCTAGCACAGTTGCATAAAGGATTCTTGCATTAATAAAATATCAGTATAATATTTTCTTTCTTCATACCTACAATGTGCCTTTCTAGAGTACACATGCTAATAAAAAGTCTATGAGGTACCACAGTTTTCTCCTTTAATAACTGGAAACCAAAATATGGATGCTAATTAGGTAGCTTAAATAATGTGGCACTGATCAAGGCCTGTCTGTAAATTCAGTGCTCACACAGATGTAGAGCCTGGGTCCCTTTCCAGGACGAACCTGACAGCTGTTGAGGTAGTGCTGTTTTTAGGTTCAGACTTTGGTTTTTGAAATTGCAGTATATCTTAATTCAGTCTAGTTCAGGTTTTTGTAACCCAATATTTTACCTTAACACAGGGAATCACTTCATTCCATTGTTATATTTCCCAAAACTCAAGATAATAGGATTTTCTGACTTCTCTGTTCTGACCACAGCATTATCTTCTTAAATACTAGCTAAATGAATCCCTCACCTGGGTTGCAATTTTACTTCCCTTTCTATTTTATAATTCTTTCTTTGAAATTTACTTTTCACTAGCACATATAACATTTTTACCTGTTTATGTACAGTGTGACAATTGTTGTATAATTTATTCTTTCAGTGACTGAGATTCAAACTGGGGCCTTGCACATGCTAAGCATACACCCTACTGCTGAACTATATACTTGTAACAACTTTAACCACAATATTATGGTCATTTTACTGACAGAATGATACCATTATTGTTTTGGATGATCTTATCTAATTGTTATGTATTAATATATTTTTGTCATATAGTTGGAAGAAAAGTTATTGAGTACTACTTATCTTGCTTATATAATGATGAGTACTTTCTTTGGCCCAATTATATTACTCATATTTTTATGTAATTATTTTAAAAGTGATTTTTTTGTCATTTTCTGTTGACTACATTTAAAAACTCACATAAATATATGTATACTTAAGTTTATAATTGAACAAGATTAAAGTTATTCTTACTCAGGCTTTACAAATTGGTTGGAAACCCTAACTCTAGTGTTAGCACTGTTAATTTTTAAAGATATTATTTTTATGCTTTAATTTTTTAATAAGTAGGTAATACATGTGGCACAGTTGAAAATTTGAAAGTATTCAAGAATAAAAACTAAGTCATCCTGACCTGCTAGGGTAAGAATAAACTACCTGCAAAGCCCAAATGGAACTTCTGGTCTTTAAACATGAAAATGCAGGTTTTATTTAGCTGGTAAAAGAAATACAACCTAAAATGTGTGACTCTGGATACTGAATACACTAGCTTTAGAATTTATCTTCCCCAAATTAAGGCACTAGGTAGTCCTTGAAGGCCACACACAACAGCCTTTAATCATCAGAACCAAATTCTTTTCATTGTCATTCATGTGTTCTTAGATGTTATATTCTGTGCCTGATATACATCAAGCACTGTTCTAAGCACCAGGGACTGTACATTATTCAAAAATACTGTACAAAAAATTTTGCTCTGAGTTTTTATTATAGAAAAGTGAAACAAACTACCTACCTAGATAGAATATATGTTGTGTTACATCAAGACTCTTAGAGTCAGGTTGGGTGTTGCAGCTGAGAGCAACCCGGTCTCATGTGAGAGCACACAGGAAAACAGAATTATAGGCAGAGGGAACAACAGGTACAAAGGCCCTGAGGCAAAGCATGTGCATATCTGAGAACAAATGGGACTGGTGAGATGAGCCAACTCATGAAGGGGGAAGCTAATAGAAGAAGGGTCAGAGAGAGATGGCAGAGAGGGCCCTATGGACCTGTTATGAACTATGAGTGAGGTCAGAGGTCATTGGAGGACTCTGAATAAATGCGTGACGTCATTTGCCGTATCTGAACAGGAAAACTTTACTGCTGGGTTGAAAATAAACAAGATTTGAAGGGGCGGAAGAAGGGAGATCCATTGGGAGGCAACTGCATTTGATTTGGCAAGAGATGCTAAGTTGAGTCAGGGATGTGGTACAGAGTGGTTGGATTCTGGATGTTCTGAGGGCAGAGATTTTAGGGCAGTGGGGTGTGGGAGAAGGATCAAGGATTGCAAGGTTTTGGGGTTTTTTTGTTTTGTTTTTATCCCTTGAGCTACGAAAAAATAGAATTATCAGCAATTATTTTCTCAAGTAGATTATCAAGTAGATGAAGAAGACATTGACATGTAGTTTGAGGAAGTCGGGAAAGGATCAGGAATCCAGTTTGAGACTTATTAAATTTTATACATTCACCCAAGTGGTGATGTCTAGTGGGCAAAAGAAAGAAACCTCAGAAGCAATGGTACCTCTGAGTCCACTCAAAAGCTGAGAGTCAACAAGTATTAAGCAGTGGATTAAAATGCAAAAAGGTCCTGACAGCAAGACACAGCTAACACTAACTGACAGACACTGCCAAAAGATAGGGGTACTGAGCCCAAGTAAGGAAGTCTTGGGACCTAGTGGATCAAAACATTAGCTACTGAAGGACTGAACATAAGGAAGTTGTAAGGTGCACTGAGCTGGTTGATTTCCTTGAAAGTCCTGGTGAGGAATAGAAAGACAACTTTGAAGAGAGCCATCCCTGATGGGTTGGTAACATAAGAAAATAACACAGGCAACCAGAAGATCATAGTACCACAGAGTCAGAAAATGGATCATCAAGTTCTCCGACCTGTTTACTAAAGAATGTTTATTTCAGTGTACCATCAGAAGAGAGCTCTAGTTTGGAAACTGCATTAACTGCTTGAAACCCTCTGCTTCCTGTACCAGCTCCATAGAATGGCCTGTTTCTGGCTATAATGGATGCTGTAAAGAATCATCTATATTGTCTTCATGAATAAAGAGCATTTTTCTCCAGCTACAGAGGGTGCTATCAGAAAATAGTGTTGTGCTTTCAGTTCTCTAGGGCAGTCTTAGGTATCTCATGTAAGATCGACTCCAGAATCTGCTTCTATATCCCTTTCTGGCCATTAGGAATAATGTGCCACTCAGCAGCTACGGGACCTAGGCACATCTACCCAGGATAGCTTGGAGAATGTTCACAGGACTGGATTCTGAGGGTGTTTGATAAGGTGCTGCAGAACATAAAGTTGGACCAGTTTGTTGGGTAGCACTCATCTGGCATGCAGCATCTTTTAATACCCTGGCAAGAACCTCAGGAAATAGTGTGAACACACTACTACAAGCATGGAAAAAGCAATGTTCGTATATGATTCTACAGTACCACAAATAAATGTTGAAAAGCTGTGTTTTGTTAGGGAACAAAGGATGAAAAGACTTGGAAAACTTGGCATGCTTGAGTGGGTTGACTGTATGAGACTGGAAAACAAAGTAGATGACTAAATTCAAAGCAGTGAGGAGCAACTAGTCAGAGCACACCAGCATCACTCTAACCTAGTGGTGGCTGTCCTATGAGCTGATGGAAAGTAATGCTGTTATAGAACTATGCTCATGATGGCAATAGGGACAATAAAATCCAGAATAACAGCTTAGCTAGCAGTGATTAAGAATCAGAAACCATATGGACATAATTATTGTAGTGAACAAGGAGAAGTGCAGAACTTCTGGCATAAAACAGCTCTGTTGAAACACCTGCTCAGAGAAACTTGACCAAAGCAGTGTGGCTTCTAGCAGCATAAAGCTACTGTAGGGTGTAGAAAACCTCTCAGAAAGCTATTCCTGTCAGTAAAATATATCATGCAACTCTGAAGCTTCTCTGTCCATTCCCTTTAAACGTAACCATCAAAAGGTTATAAGGCCTCTATCTTCCAGGCTCTGAAGGATAGAAACCTAACTTCAACAACTGCCAGCCAACACACAACTGTCCTAATTACATATGCAATGTGATTTGGTAGTTTTTCACTCCTTTGACTGCTATGCCTCCATTTCCCCTTTTTTCCTTTTTTTTTTTCATTTAAAGCACCTAAATCAACCTCTACACAAATGAGAGGGAAATTTACCTTTTTCTCTCATGTCAGTAGTTACTAAATAAAGTCTGTTTTGACTGCTTTAATGTCAGGCCATGTTTTTCTTGGCAACTTGGTGGGAAGGGTGGAGATAGTAACCTGTAGAATTACCAGGACAGTTAATAAATAGAGTACTGCATCCTGGGGACCATACTATCAAATGTCTGTTATCAATAGAGTTGTAACTAGTTTTTGCATTTAGATCCATGAAGGAGGATCAGGAAGTTGAGGGCCTCAAAATTGTCTCAATAAAAGGTCATGAGCCCTTGTCCAGTTCCTGGATCTG
Organism: Urocitellus parryii; assembly: GCF_045843805.1. Taxonomy (NCBI): domain Eukaryota; kingdom Metazoa; phylum Chordata; class Mammalia; order Rodentia; family Sciuridae; genus Urocitellus; species Urocitellus parryii. The sequence continues at coordinate 173,305,388 of NC_135537.1, read as the reverse complement.
AGCCAATGTTTTGTGCCTACAACCCATTCAAAGAAAAAGAAGTTGGGTCCCTAAGAAGAGAGCCCTGCATTATCTTGGCAAGTACATAGCATTCCCTCAGACCTCCTTCAAAGGAATTGTGGCATTGACTCAGGTAACTATACAATGGAGAAGGCAGAATGCTTACACATTTTAGGTCTGTTGTACACAGTGTCAAAGACAACATAGACTCGGACTTAAAGCATCATCATTGCATCTCTGTCAGAGTGGAGACATTTGAGGACTAGGTAACTAAAAATCGTAGCATAGATTCAGAGTGAATGAATGCTAGTGGTCTCTGGACTCATCTTCACATCTCTATTCCCTGAATTTTTATTTGGGAGAGACACTTGGGGATTGGCATGGCCCCCACATTGTTTATTTGGCTTGTGGGGTAAGAATTGCCATGGTGCATGTATGTTATGGTTTAGATGTAAGATGTGCTGCAAAAGCTCCTGTTAATACAGGAATGTTCACAGGTGAAACGATTAGGAGAGCTGTAACCTAATCAGTCCATCCTAGTTTGAATTGACTCACAGGATGGTAACTCTTGAGCAAACACCATTCAACCCAGTACAGACAGGAAACTATTCTCTTCCCAGCAAAGAGTGGAAATGAAAACTTTCATTTTGGGAGAAGGAATAGGAAAAATGGGAAGAAATCAGTCCTGCCCTTAAAGACCTAATGACATTGGAGGTGGGGGTGTGTTCTTAATCATATTTCCATTTTAATATACTGATCTTGTCCTTGTAAAAATCACATTTTGGAGGATGATTATCTGTAAACTCAACTAGTAGCTCTAGTTGAGCACCTTATAGGTGCCTGTCTTTATCTTTGCAAGAGCTTCTGTCGCATGGAACACTGACTTAGAAATGATTTACTTTCTACTCCAAGCAGAAAGAGAATCAAACATTTTGCATTAAAGAAGACCTTAGAAGATGGAAATATCTACCTTGCTCATGGATAGGCAGAATTAATATTATCAAAATGACTATTCTACCAAAAGCACTATACAGATTTACTGCAAGTCCGATCAAAATCCCAATGCCTTTCCTCATTAGAAGTAGAAAAAGCAATCATGAAATTCATCTGGAAGTATAAGAGGCCCAGGATAGCTAAAGCAATTCTTAGCAGGAAGAGTGAAGCAGGTGGCATCACTATACTAGACCTTAAACTATATTACAGAGTAATAGTAACAAAAACAACACGATATTAGCACCAAAACAGACTGGTAGACCAATGGTACAGAATAGAGGACACAGAGACTAACCCACAAAACTACAATTATATTAGACAAAGATGCCAAAAACATGCATTGGAGAAAAGATAGCCTCTTCAACAAATAGTGCTAGGAAAACTGTAAATCTATATGCAACAAAATGAAATTAAACCCTATCTCTCACCAGGCACAAAACTCAAAGTGGATCAAGGACTTAGGAATTAAACCAGAGACTCTGCGTCGAATAGAAGAAAAAATAGGCCCTAATCTTCATCATGTGGGATTAGGCTCCATCTTCCTTAACAAGATTCCTATAGCACAAGAATTAAAACCAAGAATCAATAAGTGGGATGTCTAGCCAGCAACCCACGCTGGCTTCATGAAAGAAGGTTCGAATCATGAGCAAAACGCTACGAAGTTTTAAATTAAAGAGACAAGACTCTAATTACCTTTTAAACCAGCTCCAAGACAGCTTCTCCTAGCTCCAGCCTCCAGCTACCTAATGTGGTAGGGAGGTTTACTGAAGAGGCTAGCGAGAGAGAGAGAGAACACACCAGGGAGTGGACTTTTATTGGGGAACAAAAAATTCCGGGGAAAATCCCATCCCATGAAGATTAAGGGGGGCAGCATCCCAAGGTCAGGGGCAATGATTGGGTCTTCAGGGCAGTGGCCAGACACTCTTCTGCACGGACAAACCCTTGGACCTGGAGAAGGGTGGGGAAAGCTCTGACTGCTGTGTCTAAGTGCCTCTCACCCAGCCAGGGAGGTAACTCAAATCATGTGTGAGGATGGCCTCCCACAGGGATGGAATCAAACTAAAAAGTTTCTTCTCAGCAAAAGAAACAATCTGTGAGGTGAACAGAGAGCCTACATCTTGGGAGCAAATCTTTACCCCTCACACATCAGATAGAGCACTAATCTCTAGGATATGTAAAGAACTCAAAAAGCTAAGCATCAAAAAAAAAAAAAAAAACACCAAAAAAAAAAAAAAAAACAATCAACAAATGGGCCAAGGACCTGAACAGACACTTCCCTGAAGAAGATATACAGTCAATCAATCAAATGAAAAAGTGTTCATCTTCGCTAGCAATTAGAGAAATGCAGTTCAAAACTACTCTAAGATATCATCTCACTTTAGTCAGAATGGCAGCTATTATGAAGACAAACAATAAGTGTTGGCGAGGATGTGGTAGGACTGCAAATTGGTGCAGCCAATATGGAAACCAGTATGGAGGTTCCTGGGAATGGAACCACCATTTGACCCAGTTATCCCTCTCCTTGTTTTATACCCAAAAGACTTTAAAAACATCATACTATAGGGACACAGCCACATCAATGTTGATAGCAGCACAATTCACAACAGCTAAACTCTGGAGCCAACCTAGATGTCCTTCAGTGGATGAATGGATAAAAAAAAATGTGGCATATATACACAATGGAATTTTACTCAGAAATAAAAGATAATAAAACCATGGCATTTGCAGGTAAATGGATGGCATTGGAAAAGATAATGCTAAGTGACGTTAGCAAATCCCCAACAGATGCCAAATGTTTTCTCTGATATTAGGAGGCTGACTCATAGTGGGGTAGGAACGGGGAGCATCGGAGGAAATGATGACTTCTAGATAGGGCAGAGGGGTGGGAGAAAAAGGGAAGGGGGCAGGGGATTAGCAAGGATGGTGGAATGTGAAAGACATCATCATCCAAAGTACATGTATGGAAACACAAATTGGTGTCAACATACTTTATTTACAACCAGAGATGAAAAATGGTGCTGTATACATGTAATAAGAATTGTAATGCATTCCACTGTCATTTATTTTTTTAAAAAAATCAATAAAAAAAGAAAAAAATGTAACAAAAGTATACATTTACTTCTTGTCCTAAAGTTACATATTAAGGTTTTCTACCCTTGTCAATATATTCCAAAGAGACTTGAATCAACTGGATATTTCAGAACATGACCATCATCCACTCTGCTGAGGACATCATGGATTTCACGAGCAAGAAGTGGCTACTACATTGAAGGCTTTGGTAAGACATAGTGCTATAGAAGAGATATATCGAAATCTAACACAAATAATACTCTGCTTGAAAATAATATTTTCACATGTCACCTTTATAACGAATCCTGGATTTCTTCTTTGAAAATCTTATTTTCAGCAAAATTATTTATTTTGGCCTGGATACTGTATTGTGGCCTCTTGTTCATTGTAGAATATTTATTGCATCCCTGGTCTCTTCCCACTGGATGTCAGTAGCACCCTTCCCCAAATGACAACCAAAAGGTCTCTAAACTGTCAGATATCTTGTGTAGGCAATAGGGACAAAAATCACCCCCATTTGATGTGTGTGTGTGTGTGTGTGTGTGTGTGTGTGTGTGTGATATTGGAGATGAATTCCTGGGGTCTTGCACATGCTAGGCAAGTGCTCTACCACTGAGCTACATACCCAGCATCATTCCAATTTGATGTCACTGAGTTAATGCATATAGTTTTGTTGAAAATAGATTCATTAACCCAAAAGTGTCAGGGTAAATGTATCTTTAACACTCCCACACCCATGCACAAGTAATGTTTTATACTCTGTGCTCAAATGGAGGTGAGTTCTTGGTTTTGCTTCACTCATAGTAGCTTTTTATTGCATGATGAAAAACTGAGAAAAACTAGGGTAAAGGAGGAAAGGTTTCTTTTGGCTCACAGTTTCTAAGGTTTTCATGCATAGTTGTTTGGGCCCATCACTGTCAGGTTGCAATGAGGAAGAACATCATGGTGTAGAGTATATGGCAGAGCAGATTGCTCACCTCATGGCAGCTAGGAAGCAGAGAGTGAGAGAAAGGAGCCAGGGATAAAATATTGTCCTCAAAGGGATACCCCCAAGGACCCACTCCCTTCAACAGGCTGCCACCTCTTCCAGTTTCCATCACCTCCCAATGGGCCATTCAGCTGTGAATCTATGAGTGGATTAGTCCATTAATGTGGTCAGAGCCCTCATAATCCAAACATTTCCCAGAAGCCCTACATCTGAACATTCTTAAACTGAGCAACAAATTTTCAACAGATGAACCTTTAGGGACATTCCAGATCCAAACCATGACAGTTCGTATGAACTGATAAACATATTTCAATTCTAGTTTTTTTGGGGGGAGTGCTGAGTATTGAATCCAAGGGTGCTTAACCACTAAACTGCATCCCCATCCCTTTTTATTTTTTGAGATAGGGTCTCTCTAAGTTGCTAAGGCTGGCTTTGAACTCATGATCCTCCTGCCTGAGCCTCCCCAGCCACTGGAATTACAGGTGTGCTTCCATTCTGATTTTAAATAAATATATTCTATTAGAACTTGATAGACTATATCTACAAAGATTGGAGGTTTGTGTGTACATATGTGAATATTTTTAGTGGTGTTTTGAGTTAATCTGGGTTACTTTTGAATATTTTGTGATCTCTTTTTATGAGAAGTTATTACTTTCAAAATTCAATTTAGTTTTAGCTGATATATAAAAACAAAGATTATTAACAGGGTAGGGTACTCTGTGATATTTCAATAGATGGATATATTGTGTAATGTTTAAATCAAGTTAAGCATACCTATTTTCTCAAACATTTAGCATTTCTTTATGGTGAAGAGTTTTAAAAATCTTTTTTATCCTAAGGCACTAGACATGGGAAAAATCCTGTGTTTATGAATTGGGAGAACTGATATTGTTAAAATGGCCTTCTATCAAAAGTGATAAACAGTTTCAATTAAATCCCATAAAAATCCAATTTAATTCTTCACAGAATTAGAGGGAAAGAAAAAGCTCATGGATGCACCAAAGACCCTAAATAGCCAAAGCAATCCTGAGCACGAAGAACAACAATGCTGGAGGAATCACAATACCTGATTTCAAAACAAATAATACCCACTGTAACAAAAACAGTGTGGTATTGTCATAAAAAAATACATCGATAGAATGGAATAGAAGATCCAGGAATAACCTCACACATCTATAGTAGTCTGATTCTTGGCAAAGAAGCCAGAAACATGTTGGAGGAAAGACTACCTTTTTAGCAAATGGTACTGGGAGAACTGTATTTAGAACATTGAAACTGGATTGCTATCTGTTAACTGTGTGGAAAACTTCAAAAGGGACCAAGGACCTTAAAGTTAGACTTGAAACTCTGAATATACTAGATGAAAACATAGGGGAATCACTTCAAGATATTGGTATAAGCAGTGATTTCCTGAACAGGATTACAGAACTCAGGCAAGTATTGACAAATGGGATTACATCAAAGTAAAAAGCTTCTGCACAGCAAAGGAAACACTCAACAGAATAAAGAGAGAAACTACAGAATGGGAGAAATTTTTTGCTAGCTAGCTCTTCATGTATCAGAGGATTACTATCCAGGATATATAAAGAACTAAAAAAATTGAACACTAAAAGGAACTAATAATTCAATCCATGAATTAATTGGACATGATCTGAACAGATAATTCTGAAAAGGTAGTACAAATGGGCAATAATTATATAAAAAATGCATAATACCTGTAGTCATCAGGGAAATAACAAAACTGCATTGACAATTCATCTCACTTCAATCCAAATGGCTATTATCCAGAAATCAGACAAATAACAAATGCTAACAAGGATGCAGGGGAAAAGGAACCCTTATACATTGTTGGTGGGAATGTAAACTAGTACAGCCACTATGGAAAACAATGTCGAAGAAGTAGTTGGACATGGTGGCGCACACTGTTAATCCCAGCTGCTCAGGAGTTTGCAGCAGGACGATCACTAACTTCTAGACCAGCATCTATAATTTAGTGAGACCCTGTCTCAAAATACAAAGATCTGGGAAAGTAGGCAGTGGTAGAGAACCCCTGGGTTCAATCCCCAGTACTGCAAATACAACAACAACACCACAAAGGAAAAATGGAACTGTCGTATGGTCCAGCTATAACCTAAGGTAATCAAAATTAATACCCATGCTTATTGTAGCACTATTCATAGAAGCTAAGTTCAGCCTAAATGTCCATTAATAGTGGAATTAGTTCCTAAAGAAGAATGTCATTTGCAGGAAAGTGGATGGAACTGGAGATCAACATGTTATGGGAGATAAGTCATACTCAAATATCACATATTTCACTCAAATGGGGAATCTAGAAAATTTTATGAACAGCTTATGTTCATCTTGGGCACCTACTTCTAATATTCATAATGTAGATTTGTAAGTAGTGATTGCTCCCACCAAAACTGAATACTCCCAAATTGGGAACGTATTATGAAAAATAGAAGGAAGACTATTAGGGAAGGGGAAGGAAACCAAACAGAGGGGAAGGAGGGATAAAGGCAATAAGGAGGGTGAATACCATCGAAGTATGGTATAGGCATGTATAAAAATGCTGCAAAAGAAAGGTAATTTGTACAGTTACTTTGTGCTAATAAATATTATAAAAATCCCTTTCAAGCTTTTTAAAGTGTAAAATGCATTATTGTTATCTATAGTCACCCTAATATGCAATAGCACACCAGAACTTTTTGTTCCTATTTAACTGAACTTAGTTAGACCTCGTTGATCAACCCATCCCCACCTATCCCTTCCCTCTACTCTTCCCAGCCTGTGGTAAGCATCATTTCACTTTAGCATCTATGAGATCAATATATTTGGTGGTCAACAAATGAGTGGGAAAAGGTGATACTTGTCTTTCTGTGCCTGTCTTGTTTCTGCCTACTGTTTTAAAGTAGTTTCTTAATGAGGTTCCCAATTTGGGAGTATTTACTTTTGGTGGGAGCAATCACTATTTAAAAGTCTACATTCTGAATATTATAAGAAGGTGCCCAAGATGAACATGAGAGGTTCATAAAGACTGTGTGGCAGATCTATGTGTGTACAACTTCCTTACACTTTGAAGTTCAAATGAAGAAAATTTTAAGAATTCCACTTGTATTATTTATGTTACAGCCATTAAAATAATACATATTGTTAATGGAAGATGCAAACCAAGAATGTTAGCATTCACGGACATTCCCATGCAGCTGAGGATACAAAACTTCCTGGCAGATTACTGTGAGAAAAGTTGTGAACTGATTTGTGTAGAAAGCCACTGGAACTATTTTGGTCTTCTTGTCTAGTTATAAGTCAAAAGAATTTACAGTAAAGTTTACAATTTAAATTCAGAGCTCTGTGCAAGGTGAGAATGAATCCCATATTGGAAATGTGATAATGACAAAGTTATTTATTTGAAAATATTTTATTTCTCTCTTACACTTAAAGTCTACTCACGCCCACTCCTAATGTCTCAGTAGCCTGGAGACAGAGTTTCTAATCCTGTCAGGTGAAGCAGCTAAGCTGCAGGTGCCTTCTATGCCCTTGGAGAGATGGGGCAGACAAGGGAATGAAACTCTTTGACCACTAGATGACAGCAGAGGGCTGTGTCAAAAGGGCCCCTTCCTAGTCTTGACCCAGTAAGGGTAAAGGGTGGGTAAGGCTACCTGAGCAATGGCAGAGCCAGGGAGGTAGTCAGAGAAATTAGAGATTAAGCTCCCCTGAGCTAAAAGGTCACCCAAGTGCTAGTTTACTTGGGAAATAAGAAGTGACAGTTGAAAAACATTCTTAACATTTGAAGAACAAGAAATGTAGGGTGAGGCAGAAGACAGCCCCAGCTATTGTCAATGGACAACAGCTGAGGTGGGTTTCTATATCATCAGTCTTCTTTGGTAACTTTAAGGAGAAATGGAATCTGAAACTTCTCAGTGCTTTGAATGACAGGTAGTCATGGAATCCTGTTGTCTGTTATCAGATCTTCTCCCTAAAACAAATTTTATTGACAACTGAAATAACTGGGCAGGGATGGGCAAAGATGGTGAAAGGACCCTTTCACTCCAATCTGGCACCAAAAGGTGATGCTGGGTATCATCTTTATTAATTAAGGTATAGCCACATTCTCCAGCCTGATTTTTTCCTCACTTCTTTTGCTTCAAATAATAAAACTAGTGGAACTGACATACTTGAGATAATTCAGTTTTTTCTGCATAAATCATTAAGAATTTCATTGCTAATTCCCCCCAGGAGTGTCAAGGTGAATCAAAACAAGAGTGCCATTTGATTGGAATATTTAAAAACTAAAACAGCTCCTCCTACTGTTAGAAGAGAATCAGTGTGCAAGAACTAAGCTTAAGGAATAATCACTAACTTCATTCATTGAGAGTTACTCTGTGCAAGGCATTATTCCATTACTCCATGTACCTTTTGTACTCTTGCAGTTCACTAACCAAGAGCAACAAAACGAACTGAGCATTTGTCGACACTGCAGATTCTCAGCTCTCCCCAGATCTACCACATCAGAAACTCCAAGGATGTGGTTCAGCCCTCTGCATTTTAACAACTCCTCCTGGTGATTCTTGGGCATGCTCAAATTTGAGAACCACTGGTATTGAATATTGCATTTAATCTTTATAACCACCCTAAAAGTTAAGAATTTTTCTTTTTTCAGCCTTTTAATATATAGCTGGATAATCAGAGACCATTAAGGTTAAATGACTTACCTGGGAACACTGAGTTTCTGAGTGATAGAGCTAGGATATGAACTCAGGCAATATTATTTTATGTATTACACATCCTGTATTGTTGACCATTTCATCTCACAGAGAGTACCATTTAGTTTTTTATGGCATTTGAATTCTGTCCCTTGGTACATGTTAAATATTAAATACCCTCATTAAACACAACATGTATGATAGGTAGCTCTCTTGGATGCATGTGCCTCCATGTACATGTGACAGTGTATGTTGCCAAAAATGCTTAGAGGTGGTTATTTGTTATTTGTCTTGTCATGTGATCAGTTGGGAAGTGAATGGGAAAATGAGAATCAGAATTAGTGAGAGCAGTGATTTTTCAAATGTAAGCAGCCATCAGAATTGCCTAGCCTGGGAAGGCATTGCAGAGAAGGCCGAGCCCTCTGAATGGAAGCTGTGTGTGGCCTAAGGATTGGAAAGATTCTTCATGAACAGACTTTGGAAAACTTTTTAGAAGTCTTTTCCAGAAGGTCTTCTGAAAATGAACATTCAGTTTAGAAAAGACATTTGAGAAGAGCCCTTTATTAGAAGCTGTTAATTCTGAAATGGGATGTGAGGGAGTGCTGGGAAAGTGAGCCTACTGCAAACCAATCACCCCAAAACTTTTGCATCTTAAAATACAATAATCGTTTCCCAATTTCTGTGAATCAGGAATCTGAGCATAGCTTAGCTGTGTGCTTCTTAAAGTAATGACAAGCTGGATGTTGTAGCATGTGCCTGTAGTCCCAGCTTCTTGGGAGGCTGAGGCAGGAGAATTACTTGAGCCCAGGAGTTTGGGGCCAACATGGGCAACACAGGGAGACAATGTCTCTTAAAAAGAATAAGAAGGAAAGATAAACAAAAGCCAAAATAAAATGAAACAAACAAAAAACCATTTGGAGGAAAGGGGGACGATGTGAAAAAATACAAACTACAAAAGATAATATAGCACTATGAGAAGAACTGGATGCTGAATTAAAGAACAGTCCAAGGATCAGACTAAAACAAGTCAAGCTTGCACCAGGAATCCACTTTGGTAGAGTTTTAAAAATTGGAAACAGTAATCATAAAGCTATCATTATTTATATATGGATTTCTTGTTTAAAAAATTCAAATAAATTAGAATTAATGAGAGTTCAGTCAAATTCAAATTAACATAAAATTATATTTCTCCTAAATATAAGCAAGCATCCATTAGGAAATATGTTAAAAATAGATCCTACTGAGTTAGTAATAGAAACTCAAAGGTATCTAGAAATACCCTTGTAAAAGTTAAGGGTAAAATATAAACATTTTATTGAAGGATATAAAAGTGGCTCAAATAAATGAAGCATTTTCCTGTTAAGAAAGAGAAGATTCAATATATAAAATGTGAATTCTCCAATTATTAAATGCAAAATTCACATTTCGTATTACAATTTTTAAAGCTTTAATTCTTGTAAAGAAAAGTATTTGCAAAAACTTTTGGAAATGGGAACTCTGTTATGTTGTTTCTTAAAGCTAAATGAAAACATGTTTTGACAACAGATGGACAGTATTAACAAAACTAAAGAAGTACACATCTAAATCATTACATGTGTGTACCTTTTCTTGTACTAAATAGCTTTTCATTACAGGTACTATACATTAGTCCATCAGTGTCTTTGGTGAAAAAATAGATGTTCTAATATTTCCTTATGCACCTTAATTAACTCTCTAGGTGTCCTTTGGCCACCAACATAGAGGAATCCATACACACATGCATAAAGAAATGGGTCAGGATGGTGCAACAGCTTGGGTGTAAGAGTGAAAAACTCTTTGCAACCTCAATGACTCATAAAATGCCCTGTGATTACCACCCAGAAATAATAATTATGGAGCCAACCCAAGGGATGCCCAGGATTACCAGCAACCACCAGGAGACAGGAGAGAGAGAATGGCTCTATATGCAATTCAACTTTGGACTCATGGCCTCTGGAACTGGGAGAGAATAAATTTCTGTTGTTTCAAGGTGCTCAGTTTGTATCACTTTGTTATGTAGCCCTAGGAAACTAGTACAGTGGTGATTTGGGCAGTGAATGTGAAATGAGCTAGTTTCTAAGATAAGGTAGCTTAGGAAGGCAGTGACAAATACTTCCTCATAGGTAATTAGTAGGCATGTCTGAAAAAAGGCAGGAAGAGAGAAATGATTATATTAGAAGTTAAGAAAATTAAGTGGGATATCAGGGAGAGCCAGATTTTAGGTTAGGTGATGGGATCTGATTGAAGGGTTGAGCTATGGGGTTGAGTTTAGAAAACATTTTCTCTGGGAAATTAAGATGACATAGAGACATGTGGAAGAAAGCTCCCACCAAATGGTCTCAAGAGTTTTCATTAATTTAGTACTCTTATCTGCTGAAAGAAAATTGCAGAAGTCGGGTCAAGGACTCATGGAGAGTAGGAAGAGTTTGATAAAGGGCTGGGCTCACATAATCTGGCCTGGCTGTGTATGAATCCAAGTCTGAAGAATTTCAGCACTCTGATCCTATAACAGAACAGCACAATTATCAGTGTACAAAGGCTCAGAATTGGAAAGATCCACATTTTATTATCAAGGAGGCACAGAGACCTGGAGATTTTATGCAGCCTGGTTCTTGGGATAAAGCCAATGAATGATAGGTTTGCAATGTGGGTCTCAGACTTCTAAAAGTATCATATTAGAGACTGAAATCCTTAAAATTATGGAAATAGAAGATTATTCTTTAGTAACTATAAATAGTATATGTGATTTTAGTTGTTTTTTCCATCCATTAACACAAATGTTATTACTAATATCTGGAATTAAACTAGATTAAATCTTTGGTGTTTTTCAGTTCATGGATTTTGTTTTAGCATTGATTTTAGCAGAACAGACAACAAATGTCACTAACAACAAAGGAAAGAATAAAAGTCAAAGAAAATGTTCATTCCATATGCTTAATGCAAATGGTAATTATTTGAATAGTCTGAGTCCTTTACCCATTTTTTTTGTCCTCCACTTTTATGAATGGATATTAACTTCTGTATGTATCCCCAGAAATGTATTGATTTATAGTTAAAATAATGTAGTGAGTATTTTAGGATTGATAAAAAGTGGTTATTTACCATTCTGAGAACATCCAATGTAGCTACAGCTGAGAAAAGTAACACAATCAAATAAAGTTCTGCCCATCTAAACTATTAAACTATTAAAAATGGTCATTAGGTATTATTGTTTTGATAGGCATGATTTTCATAGTGGTAGGAATAAGGGGGATTGGATCTAGGTGGTTGTCTGAATTCACCTGTTGGCTCTGCCCTGCTAATGACTTTGCCTTTGAGTCTCATCTTTCAAATCTGTAAAATGGATGTAAATATAGTACCAATTACATAAGTTTACTCTGAGCACCAAATTGGAAAGTTTATTTTAAACCCTTTGGATACTTTTGTTAAATTTTTTTTCAATTATTTGTTCTAATCAGTTATACATGACAACAGACAGCGCTTCAATTATTGTACACAAATGGAGCACAATTTTTCACTTCTCTGGTTGTACACAAAGTACGGTCTCACCATTTGTGCAATCATCATGTATTTAGGGTAATAATGTTCATCTCATTCCACACAATCTTTCCTATTCCCATGCCCTCTCCTCTCCTCTCTCTCCTTTGGCCAATCCAAAGTTCCTCCACTCATCCCATTCCCTGTCACTTATTAGAGAAAACATTCAGTCTTTGGTTTTCTGGGATTGGCTTACTTCACTTAGCATGATATTCTCTAATTCCATCCATTTACCTGGAAATGCTATAATTTTATTTTATAATTTATTTTATTTTATAATTTTATAATTTATTGCTGAGTAATATTCCATTGTGTGTACATACCACAGTTTCTTTATTCATTCATTTATTGAAGGGCACCTAGGTTGGTTCCACAGTTTGGCTATTGTGAATTGTGCTGCTATAAACATTGATGTGGCTGCATCACTGTAGTATGCTATTTGTATGTCTTTTGGATATAGATAGAGGACTGGGATAGCTGTGTCAAATGGTAGTTCCATTCCAAGTTTTTAAAGGAATCACCATACTACTTTCCAGATTGGCTGCACCAATTTGCTGTCCCACCAACAATGTATGAGTGTGTCTTTTCCCCCACACTTTGGATACTTTGTGTGTGTGTGTGTGTGTGTGTGTGTGTGTGTGTGTGTATGTGTGTGTATACCCACATGGTACTGGGGATTGAACCCAGGGCCTTGTGTATGTGAGGCAAGCACTTCATGGATACTTTTTAATACATAGGAATCAATTAGTACAAGAAGCCATTTAACTGAAGAGCAAGTAGCTGAAACTTTCTCCTATGAATTATTCTGACCTCTGAGATGAATGAACCTCATTTTCTCCTCCCTCTGTTAATTCAAGTTTCTTTTTAATCTACTCTTTGTTTAGCTGGGCTTTCAAATTTTTGATTATTGAAAGCTGATGTGTAGCTATTCAGGACTGTGGGTTTTTCTTTTTAAATTTGATCATTTTGTTGCCTCTGTTGTTGTTGTTGTTGTTTATGTCAGAAAGAAAGAACAACAAAAAAAATACTGCACGACACGTTTAGCCAATCACCCATTCCACTCCCTGAAGAGTAATTGGACAAGAAGAAGGACATGGGAAAAACCCACACTGAACAATTATCAGGTGAAGAATGTGGAGGTAGACTTTCTACAGATTGACCATGACTTCTTCAGAACCAAACTGAGTAAAAACATATTTAAAGGAAGCAAATATTTCTAGAGGAACGCTTGGACACAAAGACCAGTGAATCAAAGATCCTTCTAAGCATTTTTTATTTTCTTGTGGTAAGTCAAAATTTGATTTTACCTTTCCTTTGTATTGATAACTAAGAAGTAAGATATATAGCCAGTGCTATATGCTTGATCAACCTTATTCAAATTATTATACTAATCCGATTTTCTAGATTATTCTGTGTTTTAAATTGTAGTTCTGATGAGTGATTTAAATTGTAAAACTCAGTTATGTAGTAATTTTTGTGTCAATTAGTTACTGTCATTTTTTTTTTTTATTTCTGTCTTACTTGATCTTTCAGTTAAATAACATAGGATTCTCTTGGTTTCCCTAAACTTTTCCAATCATTTCTTCTTAGTCTTGTTGCCAGCCTATCCAACTATACCTTCCCACTTCTTTTTATCTGTAGTTCTGCATGTTTCTATCCTGGCTGTCTCTTTCAATCTTATAACCTTCCCCAGACATTGTTATTCATTTTCATAATTTTAGTTATAATTTATATGCTAATAAAATAATAATAGTCAACCAGAAAATTTTTCCTGGAAAGGGCAAACAATGAATATTTTATGCTCAATCTTCACATCTAAACTATCATCCAGGCTCTTAACTGTAAGCTCAAATCTGTATACTTCTCTTTAGCTCTGCCACCAAAACGAACCCACACCATAATCATCTCTAGCCAGAACTATGGAAGGGGTTTAATTCTCCAGCCCCACCTGTGCTCTATTTATTAGCTTCTGTGCAAGGAGCTCTTTTCTCTAAAGTACTGCATTCCTTCTTTTCTTTCTATGTGCTGTTCCCTTTGCCCAGAATTTTCTTCCTCATCTTCAACTCTCCCCATGCAATTTTTAAATTAGGAAAAATCAGAGCCTTCAGTTCTCAGGATAGATGTTACTTTTTCACGGAACCCCTCCCCTGATTTTTCTCTGCTCTTACTTTAACTCAGTTGCTCAAAAATGATTAAATTATTGACTATGCAGTGAGTTGTTTAATGTCTCTCCTTCCTTGTCCTGCTAATCCACAAAGTGTAAAGGTCCATGAGATCGAGGAGTTTTTCAGGCTGGCTGACTGCTGTTTTGCCATCAGCTAACAGTGCATTCATTTCCTAAGATAGACATTCAATAGTTTCTCAGGTGACTCTTATAATTAATGTCAGTTAATCCCACAAGTCATCAAAATTGTTTTAATGATCTTAATAGTCCACCATATTTAAAAATAATGAAATATATAAATACTGAAATGAAAGGAAACTAAGAGTTTATGGTTCTCTATGCATTTTTCACTATAGTTAACATAATATATTTGTTAACATTCCAATTTAGTTTGCAAAAATTGTTCCATGGTGGTGAAACTGATATCACTTATTATAATAAATATGAGAATACCAGCATTTCATTTCTAAGGGAGGAATTTAAAAGAAATAATTTTTAAAATTTGTGTAGCTTATTTATCTTATTTTGTAAACTTTGTATCATTAAACTTTGTATCATGTTATAGGGAAAGAGAAAATTTTAAGAGACTGATGACAGTGATTGATAGTTGAAAGTCAGCATTCTGGTAAGTTAAGTTTCTAATACCACATCATACATTAATCAATAGAGAAACTCACTAAATCATAAAAGAAACTGGATGTATTCATGTGTTTTTCTTTCATGTATTCAAATTTCCTGTAATAGATTTTAAGATAATGTCAATAGAAAGAAGTAAAGATTGAGCTTATATTTCCCTGGTGGGAGGCAAAAAATAATGCTTATATTAGGGAGTTATTACCAGAAAAGTGCTGCATTAAAAAAAATCACTCCAAATCCCAGTTGTGTCAAACAATTATTGTTTATTCTAATTTGTCAGTGACATGGCCAGAGTTCAGCAGATCTGTTTTGGGCTTGGCTAGGCCTAGATTTGGAGGAAAAAAATATCTACTTAAATGGAACCAATGAAGGAAGAGAGAGGATAACTGATGTGCATCAGCCAGTAACATTGGCTCATTCATATCAGGTCAAAGAATAAACCAGAAGAGTAATACCCCTTCCCAAGGGGTGAGGCTAAAAAACAGGTATGACGATCCAAGTGTTATCCTTTTGGTACACTGATGACTGTGCATTCCCTCAGCCCCTGGTAATCTCTTTTTCCTATATTTTAACTGAGACTTTTTTTAGGGGGTGGGGTAACAGGAATTGAACTCAGGGGCACTCAACCACTGAGCCACAACCCTATCTCTATTTTGTATTTTATTCAGAAACAGGGTCTCACTGAGTTGCTTAGAGCCTCAAGAAATTGCTGAGGCTGGCTTTGAACTTGTAGTACTTCTGCCTCTGCCTCCAGAGCCACTGGGATTACAGGAGTTAACGGATACTTTTAGATCATATTTTCTGCTGCTTTATTTCTGCCTTCCTACTTCCACCCAAATTGTGTCTGCCTCCACACACACTCCTGACCTCTTCTACATTCATTTTCTCTATTCTTTTATGTTAGTAATAAAATATTCTGTCTGTAAAACAATTTAGATTTGTAGTAAGATCCCTTTATACCTTAATGAAATTTCTGTATAGCAAAGGAAACAATCAACAAAGCAGAGATAATCTGCATCTGCAGAATAGGAGAAAATATTTGTAAAATATTCATCTGACAAAGAGTTAATATCCAGAATATATAAGGAACTCAGAAAACTTAACAAAAGTGAAGCAACCCATTTAAAAATGATTACGTTTTCAGAATAGACATTTCTATAATGAAAAAATTAAAAAGTCCAATGAATATATAAAAAATTCTCACTATCATTAGACATCATGGAAATCTACATCAAAGCCGTGAAATATCATCTCACTCCAAGAAGAATGACTATTGTCTAAAAGACAAAAAAATAATGCTGACTCAGGATATGGAGAAAAGGCAACTTTATATACCATCTGTGGGGATATAAATAATATAGCCATTATGGAGAACAGTCTAGAGTTTTCTCAAAAAGGTACAAATAGTTTTACCGTTTAAATCACCTGTTTCACTTGTGGATAAATACCTAAAGGAAATGAAATCAGCATCCCAAAAGATACCTGCAATCCCAAATTTACTGCAGTGCTACTCTAAACAACAAAATGTGGGATAAGCCTAGGTGCTCTTCAACAGATAATGGATAAAGAAAATGTAGCATATATGCATGATTTTTATGATATTATTTAGCAATAATGAACTATTTATTAAAATAGAGTGTTATATAACCATAAAGAAGAAAGATCCAGTGGGGTGGTGCTTGCCTGTTATCTCAGCAGTTTGTGAGGCTGAAGCAGGAGGATCACAAGTTTAAAGCCAGCCTCAGCAACTTAGTGAGGTCCTAGCACCTTATCAAGACTCTGTTTCAAAATAAAAACAAATAAAGAAGCCCTGAAGATGTGGCTCAGTGGTTAAGTGTGCTTGGGTCAATAGTACTAAATTAAGAAAGAAAGAAAGAAGTTCTGTCATTTGCAGTAAAATGGATGGAATAGAAGGCCATAATGTTGAGTTAAATAAGCCAGACACAGTAAAATAAATACCACATGTTCCCTGTCATTTTTTTAGTGGAAGTTAAAACAAACAAACAAACAAAAAAGTTTATCTAATTGTTGAGTAGTGGTTACTAGAGACTGGGAAGGGTGAGAGTGAGGGGTGACAGAAGAAGGATGAATCATGAATGTCAAAACAGAAAGATAAGCTCTAGTGTTCAACAGCACAGTTTGAGACTACAGTTCACAATAATCTATTATATAGTTTATAAAGGACTAGAGGATTTCTCTTCCACTCAGTCTAATCTGTTGTAAAATCTGTCCATTGATTTTAATATTAACTATTATTACTCTTTTTCAATATTTATGTATTCTAGCCAGGCATGGGGGCGAAAGCCTATAATCCTATTAGCTTGGATGGCTGAGGTAGGAGGATCACAAGTTCAAAGCCAGCTTCAGCAACTCAGCAAGGTCCTGAGCAACTAAGCAAGACTGTCATATATGTATGTGTGTGTGTGTGTGTGTGTGTGTGTGTATTCATGTTCTAATAAGTGATTTTCCTATTAGTTTTACTTTTCATTGTCTCCTGTGTTAGCTAAATTTCATTTTTTAAATACTTGATATATATTTTATAGGCTTTCATAGTTTCTATTGTCTTTAGTTCTTTACTAATATTTGCATTTGTTTGGTCCACTGGTGTGTGTGTGTGTGTGTGTGTGTGTGTGAGAGAGAGAGAGAGACAGACAGACAGACAGACAGACAGACAGAGACAGAGAGAGAGATATTAGTGAATTAAGAGATTCACTTGTAGGAAGAATTCTTTATAAATTTTTGGTATCTTGTGCCCTGGATTTTTGACATTGTCCTATACAATTGTTTATCTTCCAGGTGGGGCTCTGGAATACTAGTAATGGTGTTAGTTTGTAGTAGTATGAGGAAAAATATCAAAAATTATAAATCACAGAGTGGCTTTGATTTGTGTTGCTCTAATTGCTAGCAATGATGAATATTTTTTTTGTTGATTTTGTATATCATCTTCTGAGAAGTGTCTATTCAGGTCCTTGACCCATTTATTGATTGGGTTATTTGTTTTTTTGTTGCTTAGATTTTTGAGTTCTTTATATACCTCTTTATATACCTATCTGATGTGTGAGGGTCAAGATTTGCTCCCAAGATGTAGGCTCTCTATTCACCTCAGTAAAATAAATACCAGATAAATACAGATTGTCCCTTTTGCCAAGAAGAAACTTTTTAGTTTGATTCCATTTATTTATTGATTCTTGATTTTAATTCTTGCACCAAAGGAGTCTCATTAAGGAAGTTGGGGCCTAATCCCACATGGTGGAGATTAGGGTCTACTTTTTCTTCTATTAGATGCAGGGTCTCTGGTTTTATTTCCAAGTCTTTCATCCATTTTGAGTTGGGTTTTGTGCCTGGTGAGAAATAGGGGTTTAGTTTCATTTTGTTGCATATGGATTTCCAGTTTTCCCAGCACCATTTGCTGAAGAGGCTATCTTTTCTCCAATGCATGTTTTTGGCCCCTTTGTCTAATATAAGATAATTGTAATTTTTTTCATCTCACTTCAGTCAGAATGGCAGCTATTATGAAGACAAACAACAATAAGTGTTGGTGAGGATGTGGGGAAAAAGGTACACTCATATCATACATTACTGGTGGGACTGCAAACTGGTGCAGCTAATATGGAAATCAGTATGGAGATTTCTTGGAAAATTGGGAATGGAACCACCATTCGACCCATCTATCCCTTTCCTCAGTCTATACATAAAGGACTTAAAAACAGCACACTACAGGGACACAACAATCAAATCAAAATCAATGTTTATAGCAGCACAATTCACAATAGATATACTTTGGAACCAACCTAGATGCTCTTCAATAGATGAATGGATTAAAAATGTGGCATATATGCACAATGAAATATTACTCAGCAATAAAAGAGAATGAAATCATGGCATTTTCAGGTAAATGGATGTAGTTAGAGAAGGTAATGCAAGGTGAAGTTAGCCAATCCCGAAAAACCAAATGCTGGATGTTTTCTTTGATTTAAAGAGGCTGATTCATAGTGGGATAGGGAGAGGGAGCATAGGAGGAATAGATGAACTCTAGATAGGGCAGAGGGGTTGGAG
This sequence comes from Urocitellus parryii, assembly GCF_045843805.1. Taxonomy (NCBI): domain Eukaryota; kingdom Metazoa; phylum Chordata; class Mammalia; order Rodentia; family Sciuridae; genus Urocitellus; species Urocitellus parryii. The sequence continues at coordinate 173,286,220 of NC_135537.1, read as the reverse complement.
GGGAAGGGAGGGGGCATGGGGTTAAAAATGATGTTGGAATGTATTGATCATTATTATCCAAAGTACATGTATGAAGATATGAATTGGTATGAATATACTTTGTATACAACCAGAAAAAAATACAAATCACATATTTTGAGCTTTTACAATTATCCATAAATAGTTCTGTACTGTACTTACATTAATGAATTTGATCCCCACAAAGGCCTTGTGTATATAAACACTATTTTCCAATTTTTATGGGTGAAAGAACTGAGGGAAAGAAACAGATTGCATACAGACATTCAGCAAGGGCATGGAGGAATCAGAATTAGGACCCCAGTTTGGCTTCAGCACATGCTAACTGCTGTGGTACCCTTCCTGTTACCAAGCAGATAGATCCTTCTCCTGCTTTCTTTACTTGGATGCATGCTCAGGGGTTTCGTATTCCATATACCACAGAGACTGGGCAACAAATACATCTTTACTTTCCCTGGGATAGTAGCTAAAGTTTTCTGGTATATTTTTAACACTGAACAGTCTTGCAAAGCTGCTGGATGCAAGCAGGGACATGGATTACAGCTTCCCAACCTGTCAAGCATCCACTCTAGGTCAGAGGGACATTAAGACACTGAGCCATGGGTCTTGGTCTAATATATTCTGGGCCTGCTCAAGTGTCCAAAAACTGCTCATGGTTAAAGGGAATTTTAATTTCCCTTTTCATTTTTAGCATCTGGGTATATGCCTTCTTCTCTTTCTTTCTTAATATTCATTACTTTCTTTTCTTCTTCCTTTTTTGAAGTTTGGCTATGTATCTGAACTTTTGTTTGGGGATTTATCCTAGTCATCATTTCACTATTTTCTGTCCTTCTAGTCAGAAGCTGGAGCTTCCTCATCGTAATAGGTCAACATTTGTGGGGCAAACTTCACATTTAAATGAAGACATTAATCTTCCCCATATGAAAATAAACCAGAATAAAAAGGTTAAGAAAGAGCATCTACAAAAACAGTAAGAAAATATATTTAATCAAAGAAATAATTGATATTGTAGATGTAATGATATTACCAATATGATTGTAAGGAAGGCAGAGTAAAAATGATTCCTAAATTAGAGTACAAAGTGTTTAGAATAACTCTAACAATAAAAAACTAGAAAACTGAACTGTGTTCCAATTGACTTAAACTAAATTATTGTTCTATTTTATTTAAAATTTTACATGTGTGACCTTCTTCACAACCCGGGAGACCTTTAACACACCTCTATCTCCTTTGTTTTTTTTTTTTTTGCCAGTTTTCAATGTAAAAAACATGTAATTTTTCACTGTTGACTATTTTTTAAATTAGAACTAATTTTTATTTTTTTTTATTGGTTGTTCTAAACATTACAAAACTCTTGACATATCATATTTCATACATTAGATTCAAGTTGGTTTTGAACTCCCAGTTTTACCCCAAATACAGATTGCAGAATCACATCAGTTACATATCCACATTTTTACATAATGCCCTATTAGTAACTGTTGTATTCTGCTACCTTTCCTATCCTCTACTATCCCCCCTCCCCTCCCCTCCCATCTTCTCTCTCTACCCCTTCTACTGTAATTCATTTCTCTCCTTGTTTATTTTCCCATTCCCTTCACAACCTCTTATATGTAATTTTGTATAACAATGAGGGTCTCCCTCCATTACCATGCAATTTCCCTTTTCTCTCCCTTTCCCTCCCACCTCATGTATCTGTTTAATGTTTATCTTTTCTTCCTGCTCTTCCTCCCTGCTCTGTTCTTAGTTGCTCTCATTATATCAAAGAATACATTTGGTATTTGTTTTTTAGGGATTGGCTAGCTTCACTAAGCATGATCTGCTCTAGTGCCATCCATTTCCCTGCAAATTCCATGAATTTTTAAGGAGAGGAATATATGCAGAATATTATGGTTTTAACTGTTGTAAATTTTTAAAAATTATCCCCCCTTTTTCCAGAACATCTCTCAGTTTTCTGATTATTAACATCTGTGGATTGGGAGCCATGTCAAATATTTGAGATTTCCCAATACATGAACTTTGGTTTCCTATTTTGCCATTTATTGTGACAGGTCAAGAAAAGTTTGCAATTCTTTTTGGAGAGATAGACTTTGAAATGAGAATTGAATACATTTTCGTTTTTTTCTAGTATTCATGCTCAGAAATGCTCCTGAATCTTATAATATTTTTAGTCCTTGGTAACACATTTACTATTAGTTTGTTCACACGTCTTACCATTCCTTCATTTACTGTTAAAAGAATGGAAAAAAAGAAATTTGTTCCTAATTCTTCATTTGTTCATCTTAGTTCCTCTAAGGGAGAAGTCATTTTTTTTTTGTATAGCTTTAGTAGAAAAATAAATAAAGGAAAGAAAAAAAATTAAAAAAAATTTCAGCTCCAGCATGTTTTGCCCACTTAGTCTGAATTGGTCAAGTTTATAATTGACATCAGTAATGGAGAAAAAAAAAAGAAAAGAAAGAAATATTTCTCATACAAGTATAACTTTGGTTAGTATATTTTTTTTACTCTTTTCTTACTCTTTCCTTCATCTTGGTCTCATGATGTCTGATGGACTAGTACAATTTTCCTTATTTACCATTTCTCCCCTATCCCTGGAGTTGAAAGACTAGATGAACAAACTAGATGAACAAACATATTTTATTCTCAACCAATCACCGAATAGTCATTTCCCTGCAGAATAATTGGTTTAGGGGTTAAAAGGAGAGAGAACAAAACAAGTTCATCATGTGCCGCTTGGCTTGACTACACCCCTCTGTAGAAGCCAATCTGAGTAAGAACTGCTAGGAGTAGCCACCTACTTAGGTAATAAATGTAGCAGCAACAATACATTTTAAAGTTTTCATTGTTACACTAGGTACAAGAGAACTGTGATTTGCCATTTCCAGAGGAGTTTTTTCTAATTTTCCTGACAGTAAGTAAAGCTTTTTTTTTTTTTCCTGTAGTATGCCAAATATGTGGGTGGACACTGTTAAAATCATAATTTTTAGATGTTTTCATGTTGAAGACTTAATGACTAAATTTTTTCTATTTTTTCCCAACTTTTATCCTGTATTATAACAGTAAAATATATGAAAATAGCAAAATTTACTTCTGTTTTCACCAACAGAGAATTGCATAAATATTTTGATATGCAAATCTGAAAGAATAATTAAATTTGGAGATTATAAAAAACTGAAAAACAAAAATGACTTATGTTTGTTTGAGAACACTCCGGTGAAATTAATTTCCCATATAATTCATTCTTTCCTTCTTCATCTTTTTAAAACTTGTTTCACAGTTTGTTTCCTGAATTATTCAGCAACTAACCTGAGAAATTTAAAGGAAATTGTTTTATTCTTCCTGTGTCTCAGAATCGAATTTTATGCACTTTGAGTCCTGATAGTGATCCCACAGCCTATTTTTTTTTTTGTTAAAAGTTGTCCACTGCAATCTGAAGGTAAATACTACAAGAAAATATTTCACTGGGGTCATAACTAATGAATGTTACTTATTATTCACATGAACTGAAGTAATCTGAATTTTGACATTAATTTGATTAGCTTTGAGATTTTCATTAAAGTGCAAGGAGCAAGAAATGACTATTAATAGGAAGAGATATAATTTAATTATTCACATTATTGAATTCTGCTATGAAAGGTCAAAAAAGTGAAGTTACAGGTTCTAAACTCAAATGATAGTTTTTCTAGAAAGTGTAGAATTCTGTTGCTGAAAAATGTGAAAACAAATCACTCTACCTCTACACCATCTCTCAATCCCCCAGATAAAGTGAATATATGTGAGGTGAATCTTTAGTCATGAATTATCGCAATACAATTTTAAATCCCTTTTTTTACAATTTTTAGAAGTAGTAAATATTTTACTCAAAAACATAATCATGATTTTTCTTAGTATGCTTATTTTTTCTGGTTTATTTCTCTTTGTTTATTTAATGAAGAGGCAAAATGAGAATAAGACAGATAAGTGTGTATCAGCAAACTCAAGCTCTTCTGTGTAAGAATTTTCTTAAGAAATGGAGGATGAAAAGAGAGAGTGCATTGGTATGTAAGACAGTTTGTCTCCTTCTCCAGTTTTATTTTGTTGCTTAATGATTTCAAATGTTACGCTTTAGATAACAGACCAGATATGTTGATTTTTGAGGTTGTCTCTAGTTGTATTTGTTTAATTGAGAAATGCATAATAGTCCTTGAAAAATAACCTAGATTTGTAAAGAGTAACAGTACTACTCATATTTTTAAAGAGAAATTCAGTGTACTTTTAATTAAATGGTAAATTATATGAACAGTTAAAGCTACTGTGTTATCCACTTAGAACCAAGAAATTGAAATAAAATTGGTCTAGCATAAATTGAGAAATGTTAATTTTATACTCTCATATTTAAGACTGTTAATTTTCTATCTAAAGATTATTTCTGAGAATTTTCAAGTCACACCACTGTGGGTTTACATCAGGCAGCAGGCTAACTGCAGGTAACTAGCTCAGATCTCAGTGGCTTAACAAAGAAAAGATTTGTTTCTCTCTTGTTGTAATCTGAAGGTTGTAATGGAGAAGTAGGTTGAGTAGATGGTACAATTTCTCTACACAGTCATTCAGAGACCCAGGCTTCTTCTACTAGAGACTGGTCATCTTGCTAGGGCTTATAGACCTTCATGGAATCCTCTGCATCCAGTCAGTAGATGAGAAAAAGGAAGACTTGATATAGAGTATGGAAGGTTGTGTGAGGGTTCCCAAGCCAGGCTTGGAAGTAGCATGTTATCACTTCTATCCACATCCTACTGGTCGGAACTCAAACATTTTGTCTCACTTAATTTTAGGAGGCAGGGAACCTAGTCTAGCATGATATTAAAGGACAAAGAGGTTTTTGACATTGTGGATTCACTAGAGAAACTTTAACACTCAGTTCCTTCTTATTTCCTTTAGTTTTTGATATAAGGATATCATAACTGAGAAAACATTGCTATTTGCCCCATGAACCCTCTCTGGAATACCCCATGGAATCTTGAATTGGCTGCCTAGGAGTTCAGAGATTAGCACTCAATTAGGTGTTCTGTTAGTTTCAAATGGCTTCTGAAGTAGTTCATGAATTAGTGCAAAAGTTTAGTTCTAGCATCTGAGAAGGATATATGTGGATATTAACTTAATATTTATCTTTTATTGGGTTTTCTTTGCTTTGAAGAGTGGAGAATGGAAAGAGGCCAGCTATATGGGAAAACTGAAATTTGTCATCAACAGTTCTTTGATATCGATTGACTTTAAAAAAATGATCTAAGCTCGTCTCTTTCCTCCTCCTCCTCCTCCTCCTTCTTTTTGTCAAATATTTTATAGGAATGGGGCCTCCCAATACTGCTAGGACTGTATGTGGGTCTGCTTTCAGGAGTCAGAGAAAATGCCCAGTTACCTGAGATACCTCCTCAAGATCTGGGAAGGATAGACAAATTTAATATCTCTTCTATAATAATTGTGTATATGCCAATCTCTAATATAACCCAGAAGATAATGAATACAACAGCATTTGCTCCCTTAATGAAAGGTAGGTGTACTAATGGCAAGAAAGCATTACTGATATTAGTACATAATTTTTGAAAAGATGTATACATGTTAATTTGAGGTGACAATGATATATTCTGCTAACAATTTCAGCATCAAGATAGCATCCAATTTTGTTAAGTTGTTTTTGGTGGGGGGGCAGTCAGAACAATTAGCTTTGATGAGAGTTATATTTAGGGAGGCCTACATTCCTACTGGAAAGTAATGAAACATCAGATTTATAATTTCATATTTGCAGAGTAATAAATGGGAGAAATATAACCATTGGTAAATATTTATGGTTTTAACATGGAAATACAATGATTAATATGTATTGCTCATAAACAAAAAACTCAGTAAAAGATTAGATATTAGTTATATAACAGTAATCTCATAACTATGAAAAGATAGATAATTTGAAGATTGCTTTTTTCTACACATAGTATAATCAAAAGGTTGTTCTTTTCTGAATATAGTTCAATTCATAAACATCTTTAGAGGTCTTTATTTTAAATTATGTCTTTTTATAACCAAGATGAACAAACTGTATATTTTATTTATGAGCAAACAGGTTTGAATCTATTTACTCTTTTTTAAAATTTTAAGATTTTTATTTTTATTTATATATGACAGCAGAATGCATTACAATCCTTATTATACATATAGAGCACAATTTTTCATATTTCTGGTTGTATACAAAGTACATTCACACCAATTCATGTACTTTGGATAATGATCATCACATTCCACCATCATTTCTAACTCCATGCCCCCTCCCTTCCCCTCCAACCCCTCTGCCCTATCTAGAGTTCATCTATTCCTCCTATGCTCCCTCTCCCTATACCACTATGAATCAGCCTCCTTATATCAAAGAAAACATCCAGCATTTGGTTTTTCAGGATTGGCTAACTTCACTTTGCATTATCTTCTCTAACTACATCCATTTACCTGCAAATGGATTTCATTCTCTTTTATTGCTGAGTAATATTCTATTTATAGAAATATATATATATATATATATATATATATATATATATATATATATAAAACTGGCTCCACAGTTTAGCTATTTTGAATTGTGCTGCTATAAACATTGATGTGGCTGTGTTCCTGTAGTATGCTGCTTTTAAGTCCTTTGGGTATAGACTGAGGAGAGGGATAGCTGGTTCAAATTGTGGTTCCTTGCTCAATTTTCCAAGAAATCTCCATATTGATTTCCATATTGGCTGCACCAATTTGCAGTCCCACTAGCAGTGTATGAGTGTACCTTTTTCCCCACATCCTCGCCAACACTTATTGTTGTTTGTCTTCATAATAGCTGCTATTCTGACTGGAGTGAGATGAAATCTTAGAATGGTTTTGATTTGCATTTCTCTAATTGCTAGTGATGATGAACATTTTTTTAACATATTTGTTGATTGATTGTATATCATATTCTGAGAAGTGTCTTTAATACTTATTTTCTAACAAGTGAAGCTTCTGGTTGTTATAAATAGAGTTGTTTGTTATCTTGGTTTCTGCATAGGACAAAGGTCGTACAATTTTTTTTCTTTAGTGAATCTGGAATCTGGAATACTCAGCTGTAGAGTGACTACAATTGCCTCTAAGTTTTCATAACTTCATTGTATAATGTTGACTAATCCCACCATAATGGTTTTTTTTTTTGTATACATAAAACTTTCCCTGATGCCTGTCATTTAAAAAAAGAAAACACTTCATTCTCATATATGTCTCCTGATTCTGGAATCTGAAGAATTAAAATAAAAATGTCCACTTGACTTTTATTTCAAGTTTGATTTAAATGGAAAATAATATTAGTGTTGAGACTAATAAAAATATGTGAAGACAGTTGAATATTTTGTGTTGAGGAAACTCAATTACAATTTTGTATGTCTATTTTTACCTTATAATTTGCAGGAACAAGAATCATTGGGGTACCAGATAAAAAAGACATGGATGAAGTACTTTTTGAGTATTTCCCGCATGCAATGGGAATCATCTTTAGTGACACTTTCTCTTACAAGTTAAAAGTTTCTCGAAGATATGATGTTCCATTTTTGAGAGATGATTTAACAGGTGACTTTTCATATAAAATTTAATTATGTCTGTCTTCATGTTTTCAACATAGGAACAGGTGGGGATGGGTAATATAGATTTTTTCAATGGCACAGGAGAAAATAGAATAACATTTATTGTTGAACTTATTCAAGATAAACTAGATAAACTAGCCTCTCACTAGAAGCTGATTCTTAAAAAAAAAACCCTGTAGAATAATTCAACATTTATCTATTGAGCATGCATGTATATGACTGGAAGGATGCAGGTGTGATCAAGACTGATAGGTCTGCTGATGGGTCCATGACAGGTGAAATTCCAATTTATCAGGAAAGTCAGATGTTGAAGAATTAAGGACAAGTACAAGGAAAGGTTCTTATGGGGACTTAGACTGGTATTCCTGGTGAACTGTGGAATTAGGGAAAGGATGTTTAAACCAAGACCAGAAGGCATTGCTTTCAGGGGGCAGAAAGAGGAAAAGCAAATGGGAAAACCTGAAGGGAGAAAGGGGATCTCTTATTAGATCTCGAAGATACTGAAGAGGAGTATGATGGGCAGAGGAAGCTGGAGCGAGTCAGGTTGGATCTTCTGGCATCTCATAGACCTCAAGCATTGGATAGCCCTTGAGGTACTTCAGTCGAGGCAAGGAAGGTTGTGATTAGGTTTCCAAGACTAAGACAGCATTCCTGATGCAGCCAGAGAATAGATTGTAAAGGACTCAGGGAGAATGTAATGAATCCTGCCAGTGAGCTGACAGGTGGCTGAGCTGATGCTGGAGGCAGCTGAAAGGGAGAGAGGGCAAAAAATTAGAAGACCCTCTAGGAAGCAGAAGCAATGGGACTAGTAGAATCAGTTCTTTCCTACTCATGCTAATTGGGACAGGGGATGGGAGAAAAATCATACCCACCACAAAGTATGACAAAGCCAGGTTATAAGATAAAGAACTCAAGAGCTATTTTATATATCTTATATATAGCTATCAGGAAAGACCTGTTTGATGAAGTTACTTGAGAGAGGAGATCAGGATGAAGAAGTGAGCCATACGTCCATCTAAAAGGAGAACATTTGAGTGCAAAGAAAGTTGTAGGGCTGGGGTGTTTTTAATATTTTGAGAAATAGCATGGAACACAGTGTTTCCTTTTATTTACTTTTTGTTTTCTAATATCTTCTATGAGTCTGTGGTCTTCATGAATAAAATTACCTTTTTTAAACTTTCATGTGCTTCTTTCTTCTGTGTAGTTAAATATTCTGACTGGCAAAGTCTCCCCTGTATTGTCTTCTCTTAGATTCTTGCTTCTTAGTGTCCAACAGTCTTTGTCCCATACTGATGGTTATTCTTTTATTTGTGCTTACAGATCCTTGTTGGGAAATATATGGTGAATATTCATGTGTATTGTCCAGATACTGGGATAGAGGATTTGTGACTTTGCAGACTATCATTAATGCTGCTATTATAGAAGTAAGTACCCACCTGAGAAGGTCTAATGTTCAATGTAAACTAATCCCAAGGGCATCATGATTGTTGTGAAAGTTGATGCTTTTAGTCCATTTATGCTGTGATTTATCAACTACCTGAGACTGGGTGATTTTAAAAGAACAGAAATTTGTTTTTCACAGTTCTGGAACCTGTAAAACGCTAGATTTAGGTGCTAGAAAACTGAGAGTTCATGTTCCTCACAGATGTCACCATCTAAGTGTTCTCACATGGTGAAAGAGCAGAAGGGCAGAAAGGGCCTTAGTTGGTTCCCCACAGCCTTTGAAAAGGCACTAATTCATCCATGAGGGTAGTACCACATTCATGAGGATAGTTATCTAATCACTTCCCCCAAAGGCCTACCCCTTATATCATCAGAGTGATGAAGTTGCAATGTGAATTTATAGAAAGGTCCCATTCAAACCAAAGCAGTGATGTATGCTCAGGTTTTCATATAATGAAGCAGATGTTCAGACAAAGAACCCTGCCTATTTTCCGACTTGTTTTTTGGTACTAGGGATTGAACCTAAGGGTGCTTAACCACTGAGCAACATCCCTAGACCTTTCCATTTTTTTTTTCTTTTGAGACAGTGTCTCCCTATGTTGCTGGCTTTAATTCAAGCTTCTCCTGTCTGAGCTTCCAGAGTATTTTCAATCTTTTAGTTTTTTAGTAGTTCTAAAATCACAGTAAACTGCAGGAATATACAGAGAGGTCCATTTTACTAGTCACTCATTTTCCCCTAATGTAAAATCTTATATAGTAACAGTAGAATATTGAAATTGTTATAAGTACAAACTGCAACACTGATGCTGATTTCACCAATTTTGTTCCTTAAATAATGATTCATATTTGTTTAAATCCTTCTTTAGGTCACAACAAATCACTCTGTTATAGATGAGTCGATGTCAGTCACTGCCATAAATATGAAGACATTACCCTTTATTTTTAAAGACATTTTTCAACGTGAAAAAATGTAAGGAATTGATGAAAATGATGGGTCTACATGATTCAGCTTTCTGGTGAGTGATAAATTCAAGTAGTTCCAGGTAATAAATGGAAACTCTGAAGCAAAAAAAAAAAATGTTATTGCTTCAAAATACCATTGTTTAATTTTGATACAGTAACTACATTATCTTTTGCTCTGACTTCTTGATTTAGTCTTTGTTAAATTTTGTCATGGAAAATAATGATTACAATTTGCTGAGCAATTTTTTCTATGCCATGAATATCTTAAGGTAACTCTGTGATAGAAGAACGCCCTTCCAGTTTGTAAACAAGGAGAGTTAAAATGAAAAAGTGTTGCCCAACTACAGGTATATATTGAGCGTGTGACTTTCCCAAAGTATCCTGAGGACACCTCTCCTAATTGATCTACCCACAACTATCAGCTGATTTCTCCCTGCTGCCTCATGTTGAAGACAAATGTGTGGTCCTATAAAGGCTAAATTATGTTCAGAGGCTGGGCCCCAAGCATATACTTTTTTGAGCAAGGAAATATCATATGTTGTTAAATGAAGTAGCATATGGAATGTGCCCAGGAAATACAACACCTACACTGACATGTAGGAGGGGCCTCATAAGAGCATTCGCTTCATATAGTAGTATTTATATCTTGCCCCATTCCACACATAATTTAAATTTTGAAATATATATGTTCGAATATAAACACATATATGCATATACATATCTGAATGTATACACTTATGTATTTATATCATAGTGAAACAAATAATTACATAGAAAAAAAGATAGGTAAAACATTAATAGAGGGGCTGGGGATGTGGCTCAAGCCGTGTCGCGCTCACCTGGCATGCGTGGGCCACTGGGTTCGATCCTCAGCACCACATAAAAATAAAATAAGGATGTTGTGTCCACTGAAAACTAAAAAAAAAAAAAAAAAATTAAAAAATTCTCTCTCTCTCTCTCTCTCTCTCAAAAAAATAAAAAAACATTAATAGAAGAGATTAGTAGATAGAAGTGAAAATCATGCAAGCTCTACACTTCCAAAAAGTCAAAACACAATTTTGCAAGACTTCAGTGACAAAATTCATACTGCCTAGAAAAAGGAGAAAAGGAAAAATAATGTATTAACTTTACCCCAAAGAAAATATAAACATATTTTTTGAATCTCTATATGGTCCTCATATCAAGGAAATATTCTTTATACATATGGAACTTCTTGGAATGGATAAAAATTATTATTTGAACAATCCTTTAAAGGCCATATATTCCCTGAAATTAAATGAAGGTGTAAGAGATTTTTATTATCTATAAAATATATTTACTAACAGTGATTTTTAATTCTAATATGAATGAATTGTGAAATAGAAAAAGAGGAAATCATGTCTTAAGATAGAGAAAATACTTTTTTTGTAGTGAAACATTTAGAAACAGAAATAGCCAATCACAAAATCTGTTAGGTGGAATAGAGAGGGAACTCATATAAAAGGGGTTAACACCTACTTTAAGTCCAGGGCATGTCTTATGGAACAGAATGACAGTAGTCACCTGAGATCAGGTAGGTGCCAGTCAATCCAATATTAAAGTCAGAAAAGTATTACACATGTAGGTGTGAATTCATTCTCAGGATGATTTCTTGGTATGCATCCACCTAAAATTTAGCAAAATAAATCTCTCTCTCTCTCTCTCTCTCTCTCTCTATATATATATATATATATATATATATATATATATATATCCTTAAAACAAAGAGAGTAAAAGATTCTGAAATGTTTCTACTAAGTTCCAAATATGTCTATTTGAAACAAATTGTATAACACTCTTTTACTCATGTCATAAATGTGAAAAGTAATCACTATTTATTCTTTAATATGATCCTAAATTGCTTTATTTTCAGCATGAGGGTTTTTGTAGTTTTATATCTCTCCCAAGATTCCTTTCTTCACTCCTGTAACTGGTTCTATTTTTAGGTAATATTATAATATCTTTCACTTGTAATTCTCCTACATTGTAGTTTTTCAAATCCTACTTAAAGTAGTTCCCTTCTGTACTCAGGAAGTGGATTCTGAAGAATATGTTATGCTTTTCAAAATTGCTGATGCTTCTCGCACAGGCTGAATCATTGTAATGATGTGAAATTTAAAAAGTCAAGTAAATCATAAATCTAGTATATGCATGTTCTACTGGGACATATTGAATCAAGGTCCTGGTTTTAATATATTTTTTTATATTCTTCAGTTGTTATATTCTTAATTATGCAGTTTTAAGTAGAGGGACAAACTCTGGAGAGAGAGAGTGCTACATATGCGCCTTGATACTGGTTTTACTTTGTGGCCCTGAATAAGGCCACTAACTAATAAAAGGATTGCAGCTTTATTATTTATAAAATAAGGCCCTTGGGTTAAGGCACACTGTAGTCTTTCTAGATCTAAAATCTGATACCGTGTCTAATATATACTCATAAAAATGGGAACACGGGCACACACAAAGCAGCATGCAAATGTAAAGGTATACCATAATTCATGTCAGTTGCAGTAAAGAAATCATGAGTATGAATAGGAAGAATACATGGGATTAGTGAAGTTATGGATTTCAACTATTAAAGAGAGTGAACGTGCTACCTGTGGAGACCCTTAATAATTATCATATATCCCTGATGTTAGACTTGAGTTATTTGACCAGCATCTGTTAAGTTTCCTTCCAATTCTACAATTAGGACAATTTGATAATATCTAATAAAGCTGAAGATACCAAATGCTTATCTTTTTTAATTCAACAACTTCATCTTAGAGATGTTCTTATGCATTTTCCCAGAAAAGACAAATTCTTAGCAATGTTGTTGTAGAAAACAAATGGAAGAAATCTAAATGTCCATGGGCAGGAGAAAACTAGGATATATTCAAGCTATAAACTATTCTATAGCAGTGTGTAATATTGTTAATGTCAAATGATGAAGGCAAGTCACAGAAGAATAAATACAGTACTACTTATATTACGTTCATATTATTTATACTGTGCATGCCTATAGAGCTGATGCCTAACTGGTAGGCATCAGCAAAGCCATGGTGCTCTATACATTCTTTTAATTGGTTGTGGTATCCTTTCCCATTGGTTGGGCCTGTGCCAGTATTCAATATCCATCATTTTTCTGTGATAAGGCAATCAAACTATGTGAGAATTATGAACAGTACACTTAGAAAACTGGTTATTTTCATGGGAGAATCATAATCAGGAAATGGATGTGCAGTGAGTTTCTGTCATATTGATATTATAGCTATTAACCTAGGTTACAGGTATAAGGGGAATCATTGTTATTCTTTAGATGACTTTAGATATCCAAAACATTTCTTAAGGAAGTTAAAATAATTTAAGTAACTTTTTGTCTTTGCTTAGGTTGTCCTGGGGTTTAATGTATACCACCTTCATCTTCATCATTTCCATATTCATTACAATTATCATAACATCCACCCAAGTTATACTCATGACTGGCTTTATGGTCATATTTACACTCTTATTCTTATATGGCTTGTCTTTAGTAAGTTCATATGTTTATTTACACTGTCTACACTTGAGTTCTTAGCTACAAATAGTGAATATTAGTGTCCCTGTAGGTTAGTACAGTCCCTTCTTTTATGTCCAGTGTGTGTGCCATTGTAGCCATTCCTAGTTATCACTCTCCTAAATTCATTCCATGCTACTCCCTCTTTCTTCTCTGAACAAGAGCCTATAATTCTTCTACCTGCCAGAATGATTTCTGCAGTAGGTGTGTAGATAGAAACCCTTCCTTAGAATATTAATTCATTTTAATTTTTCCTAGTTTATATTTGTACCATATCCTCAGATCTTTCAGCTTCCGCCCACTTCCTCAGCAACAAAAGTCCACTGAGTAAGGTCAATAAGGATCCCCTTAAAAAAAAAAAAAGAAGAAGAAGAACAACAACAACAACAACTGTGAGCAGAACAGAATCACTATGCCTTACTATGTTCATTCTCACTGTTAAATATTTTTCATGATATAGAGATCCTTATACCAGTGGTTCTCAGTGAACTAAATGTCTGCTGTAGCTAAATAAGTGTGTTCTCTCTTTCAGCTAGCTCTATCATTCCTGATGAGCGTGCTGTTACAGAAAGCTGTCCTCACAAATTTGTTTGTGTTTCTCCTCACCCTCTTTTGGGGGTTTATGGGATTCACTGCCTTCTATAAACAACTTCCTCCATCTGTACAGTGGATTTTGAGTATTTGTAGCCCTTTCGCCTTAAGAGCTGGAATGACTCAGGTAAAAGCATTGCTAATTAATTATTGAACTTTCAAAAGAACTTGATATTTCATGACTGATTATAATTAGCACTATCTTCAACCAAGAGCCTTTAAGTAGTTTTCTATTTTAAAAGTAACTTTGAAAAAGTTCTCTTATCGTTGTACTAATTAGGTGCTTCAGGAGTTTCTCACGTTCTTTTTAAGATCTGTTTCATTTGTTACATTGAAGACATTTTGCTAAACCATAGTGATTTTATAAAAACAAGCACAAGTCCTAATTTAAATTTTTATACTTAGAACATTGTCTTTTAGAAACCAGAGTTTCCTTATAATTTTCTTTTAGTCATTATAAAATGGATATTTTTTTTCGAATTGTTTTATTTGCTTATTTATATATTTGACTAATTAATAGTTATTTAAAAAGCTAGTTAGTAATGATAATTCTAGTTCTAATGATAATAATAATAGTAATTCTAATAATTCTGAAAATAATAGTTCTAACAATTCTTTATACAACTTATATATTTACTAACTTAAAGATATATTATGATTTTTGTTGAAATCTTAGATTCTTCATATGGATTATAACTTGAATGGAGTAGTTTTCCCTGACTCCTCAGGAGAATCATATACAATGCTAGCAACATTTTCTGTGTTGGCTTTTGATGGTCTTATCTACTTGATGCTGGCACTGTACTTTGACAAAATCTTACCCTGTAAGTAATGATGTTTTTTTCTCTGACATCTCCAGTTAATGATCACATCAAATAGTTTTTCTTAAAGTTATGCAAATCTATTTTTAGAAATGAAAAAAATTTCTCATCTCAGAGCTAATGTACTCTTTATTTTTACTTCAGAGTTTTAGTTATCCAAAGAAATTTTACATAAAAACAATTATTCTTCTGACTTCCATATAATGTTATAATTACATGATAATGCTAATTATATAACATTATAATTATGTAGTAATGAAATAATATTAGTTTTTCAAGTATCCTTGAAAAGTATTTTCAAAGAGTGATACTTAGGATTTGTGTCAGAACAAGCAGAAATTTCTTAAAAGTGATTTGGCTTTGGAAATGCTTATTAATAAATATTTGTTTAGCAATATTTTCAACATTATCATGTACTATTCAAATTTACAGAAATATTTACAGTCATATTGTCTTTATCTTGCAAACAACCAAAAAATTTCAGTAAGCCAAGAATACCTGCACACTCACTAGACTCAGAATGCTTTCCCAATACATAATCTTATTCTTGTATATTCTTTCTGCTTTGACTACAATTAATATTGTCTTGTATATTCTGTGTATTTACTAGTATGTATTTCTCTATTTTGGTTACTTCTGTTTTATACTGATGACCCTTAATAACAAATACTACTTCATTTTTTAATCTAGAAAAAAAATTGAAAACACGACCATATTTATCCTGAACTAATATGATTTCTTCATGTTTATTTCATTCATGTACCTATATGCAAATACTTGAATTTCAGTATTAGGTTCCACTATATTGCTATGGTCAAATTGTTGAAGTTCATAAAGGTGTTTCTAATTACTTTTATGTGCCATATTGAGATTTTATATTTTCCCAATATTTCATTTCATTCATTCTTCTAAATACTTTTAGGATCACATTTTATTTAAACCTTTGATCTATATTTTGTTAAAAGTTCCATTATATGTTTTAACTTTTGCAATGTTATTTCTTTTGAATTTTCATTGTTTACTTTATTAACAACTTTTCTTCTGAATAATAGCAAGTGGAAAGAAAAGAATTTTTCTACGATGTTTAAAAATTTATGATATTCTAGATTGTTCAGGGGAAACCTTGTATTCATATTAGTGATCTGATATTATATTGCCTATTGATTAATTAGATGGAAATGAGCACCGCTATTCTCCATTATTTTTCCTGAGTTCATCATCTTGTTTCCGACACCGAAGGACTGATAATATGGTCATTGAGAAAGACCTGGATCCCGAGCATCCCTCTGATGGTTATTTTGAACCCATAGCTTCTGAAATCCAAGGAAAAGAAGCCATCAGGTAACCATAATTCATGAGTACCGAGCTAAGGAATGGTTACCAATAGCAATGAGGTGAGCCTGGGGCCAAATATTGAAGGGAAAGGAACTGGTCAACATCACTTTGCACTAATCCAAGGCCAGCCACCACCAGTTTCTCCTAACTGCTACCTGAAAGGAGGATTTCCTTTGATCCTCTCCATACAATGTTACCAAGTCATGCTCCACCTTGTCTGCTTTTCTGCTTCTGTCTCTTGTGCGCTACCTCTTTTTATGCTATTTTCATTCTCTGAACCCTTCCTTTCATAGTTTTGTCTGACTTATAAGATGGAAGAAGTAAGAAATTTGGAATCAGAAATTCTTACAGCCTTGCATCACAATTGTTTCTTATTTGATGTGTAACCTTGGAAAAACAAGTAAGTTTCTCAAGTCTCAGTGTCTTCTGTGAAACAAGAGTAATATCCACTTCATAATATTGTTAAGAGAATTGGTAGGTACCTGGACCATATAAGGAGCACTTAAAATATCTGTGTTCTTGGACTTTCCTTCTTGAATTAGAATTACTTGAATTACAACCACTGAATCCAAGTATTTGTGGATTTTAAAAAGCCCTGTAGATTTTTTTTCCTACAAAGTTGCAAAGTCAAGGAATCAGAGCTTTAAATATCAACAATTCGTTTACTTTGCAGATATTTATATAGTACTTACTATCTACCAGACTTGTACTTAATTCTTACTAAGAATTAAACTTGTAAGGCAGGTACTTCTATTTTCTCTATTTTAAAATTAGAAAATTGAACTATTGAAAGGTTAAGTTTCTTGCCCAGTATTTTTTAATTGGATATATCATTTTCATTTAAAGCTTCCTTTGATTTCACTGTAACATTCTCTTCATACCTTTTTATAAGTGGCATTGATGATGAATTTGGTATTGTCAATCTGTTCCATAGTTATAGTGATAACTATAGTTAACATACTGATTTTAACTTTTGTGTAATATTTTAAGACATGAGTCTCTTGGCTTACTTCTCTCTCTTTAAAAGAAGGATACTTTGATTATTTTTGATTTTTGCTTTTATAAACAAGGCTTCCATGAACAACCTTTTAAGAATAAGCAAGGTAAAATGATGATTTTGTTCTAAGGTGATTTGTATATGTAAAGGTGTGTGTGTGTGTGTGTGTGTGTGTGTGTGTGTGTACACATGTGGGAGTTATACATGTGCACATCTAGCAGACAAAAACCATAGCTCTAAGGATGGTGCTGCATGTAACAGGTAGTATAGTGATTCTCACACATAAAACATGAGGCAAAGGATGCCAAAAGATGTCACAGGATAGACCATAAGAGGCATCTTTATGTCATATGGAAGAGTCTTGATATTCTCTCTGAGGCTCATGAGGAAATCCTGAGGAATGTTGAAGAATAATTAAGATGATTTTTAAAAACAACAACCTATTTTATCTTTAAAGCATGAATTCTAAGAGGGATAACTTAAGAAGAGGAGAAAAAATTAGAGGCAGTATACAATAGGAGAACTGATAAAGGACTAAACAAGATTGATTAGTAGGGATCTAGGGAGACCATCTCAACATGATAGCTATTTAAGAGTTAAATTTTACAAGAAATATAATTGGTTACATGGGTGATGGATGAGTCTGAGCAATAATTATGAAGAAAACAGCTGAATGTCCATACTGCTAAGTATGATCCAGAATGGTAGTGGAATGGGTTTAGGTGGGAAAGGAAATGAGATCTGTTCTGGATCTGCAAGTTTAGAGCAGTTTTTTCTCAAACATAGTTTCACATTAGAATCACTTGGGAGACTTTCATAGTATCCCAGTCCTCAATCTTCACCCCAAATCAATTAATATGGATCTAATGTGAATCTTTGAGTTAGTTCACAGGCATCAGTTGTCTTGGTATTACAATGTATTCAAGTTGAATAATTCTGATTTAGTTGTGTGTGTGTGTGTGTGTGTGTGTGAGAGAGAGAGAGAGAGAGAGAGAGAGAGAGAGAGAGAGAGAGAGGGAGAGAGAGAGAGAGAAAGAGAGAGAGAGAGAGAGAGAGAGAGAGAGAGAGAGAGAAAGAGATAGGCATCCAGAATCAGACAGACATAGAAGTGTGGGGGGGGAGAGGATAGAGTCAAGATTGGGCTAGTGTTGAAACCGTAAGAATGGATGAGATAACACACTCAGAGAGTATAGGTAAGATGATCCACAGTATACATGGAGGAACCTATGAAGCACAAGATAATGTTGGAATGTAGGCACAAAGAGTGAATGAACAAAGAGGAAGTCATTGATGGGGATTCATCATCCAGTGATCCAGGATGAGAAAACATTTATTGCATTTGGTAAATAGGTGGTTACTCATGATTTTATTAAAAAGAGGTCCCTGGAATGTGTGGTTGAGATCTAAGTGAAGAATAAAGAGAAGGAAATGAAGCAGAAATGGCAAGTTTACATTTTTATTTTGATAATAGTGTAAGATAATGGGAGGAGAGAAACTTCATCATATCTAAATCAGAGTTAGAGTTCAAAGCTATTAGAACACTCTAGAAGGTGTAAATGACAGAGGCTCTGACTATTGGATAAGAAAGGAAGGGATGGGAGACAAAGGATAAAACCAGAGGAAGAAATGATAATTACAGAGTTTCCTACTTTTCTAAACAAATTATTAGTTGTTTAATTTTGACTTTCTAGAAAGATTCTTTTATTTTCTGTGTCAGAGGAAATATTTCATTGCAAAGTCCTGTCTTTCTGACTAGCCTGGCATTGCCATCTTTTATTTCACACAAGTGGCCAGTGGCATCTAGCTCTACAGCAGGTTTATTCATGATCTATGCTATTTTTACTTCTGTCTTGGCTAAGTAAGCATCCCTTTTGTTATTTCAGGATTAGAAATGTTAAAAAGGAATATAAATCAAAGTCTGGAAAAGTGAAAGCTTTGAAAGGTAAAGAAAAACATTTCATTTTTTCCACTGTTATTACAAAAAATATGTAAAATTTAATGTGCAAGATTTAAAAATATCAACAAAAAAGAAAAAAGAAAAAAATATAAATAATCAAATTCAATTCTACCATTAAGACATTAATCATTACTAAAATAGTGCTATAAAACTCTAGATACTTCATGGGTCTATTAACTAACAAAAATATGGAATATAAAATGAAAACTGTCATTTTACTTTGTTCTTAGATTATTGTACTATAGATAATATTTTAAATTTGTATAACTTCTAGACTAAAATCTGATAAAATTTTTTCCTAGTCAGGGAATTTACATAGTTTTTACACTCTGGTGCAGTAATTAACTAAAATAGGATGGGTAAAAACATTGATAGTGAATTAAATTTGCAAGTCAATATGCTGAGACAAACATTGTTTATAACTTTGAACAAATATATTTTGATATTAGATATTCTTAAAAATATGGTTTGTGTAAGCATTAAATTTAGCAAGTATTTTTTCTAGAGAACAATTTTCTTTTATTAAAAATAATCCTTAAGTGGAATAGAAATTATATTTACAAAAGATAAAAAATAAGAATTCATAACCCACTTGAATCAAATGTATGAAATATGATATGTCAAGATCATTGTAATGTTTTGAGCAAACAATAAAAAAAAAGAAAAAAAATACGGGGGCCTGGGGATGTGGCTCAAGCAGTAACACACTCTCCTGGCATGCGAGGGGCACTGGGTTCGATCCTCAGCACCACATAAAAATAAAATAAAGATGTTGTGTCCACTGAAAACTGAAAAATAAATATTTTTAAAAAAACTTTTAAGGTAGAGAAGAACAATGAAGGACTATCTTCATTGTATTTACACTGTGTTTCTTCTCTAACAAATACAGTATCCTATAACTCAATCTTTATTCCTTTGACATTAGTTCTATACTTTGAGAAATTAATGTATTTTGTGAGCAAGTTTATTCTTCCCTCTAGGCCTGCTAGACTTTTCTCATCAAATACCATTTAGATCTGTGACTTGTTTAATTTTGGCTAACAGCATATTAGAGTAATTTATATGTATACTTTAAATTTCCGAACACATCACAACATATTTGTACTCATGAAATAACCATCACTTCGTATTATGTTTAAACATCTTCAACTTCCATAAGAATTTATTCCATTTTTAGCAGTACCTTAACAAATTGAAAACAAATGGAGATCAGACATGAAAATATATGTACAAATTGGAGCCATGTGGAGTTGTTCTTCCGGGAGTAGGTGGGAAGTTGCATTCTCTATGCTTTGTGCTCTGCATGAAAGAGTCCCTGTGGCAACTCTGGAGCACCTTTGAGAATACACTCTGAGTACTTTATCTACATCCTGTTTTTCAGTGACTAAATAACATTCTGTTTTATGGATACCATGATTAACTTAACACACCAGTGTATAAAATTCAGTTTCACTATCATAGAAAACACTAGTATGATTATCTTTGTTCAGGATTTATGAGGGTCATTAATTATAACCTGAAGATAAGTTTCTAGAGGCAGAACTATTCAAAGAAACGATATTTTCAAGATTCTTGACTCATATTTCAAATCATTTCCCTTTATGATTGGAGGAATTTATACTCTCACAGTCATACATAATTAATAATAACAAGAACCATAGGAAGAATAGAAAAAAACTCTTAAGGGTCTTTGAGAATTCAGTATGTATTGGGAATTATACTAAGTAATTTACATGGATGTTTTCCACTTAAATTATGAAAAGTATTTTGATGTTTCCCTCACTTTGCAGATGAGGAAACTGAGACTTGCATTTCATTTTTGCAGTGATGTGGGTCAGTTTCAGGAGAGCGTCAATGTTATTTTCTGCTTACTCTTGAAAACGCTGGGTACTTTTTATTTACAACACCATACATAAAATTTGTACAGTATTTGTGTAGTTGTCTCGATATTATTTATTAAATAATTCAACTTTCTGATAAATTTGAGAGATCACTTTATTAACCTTTATGCTTATAATGGTCCATTTTGGACACCGTTTTCATTAGCTGCTGTTATCCTAGTCATTGGTATACTGTACCAGTAGGATCATTTTAATCATGATATGTATTTCACTGTTGTTATTGTATCAAGTAACATATTATTTAAGTTAGCATAATTCTCCAGTGTAAATATTGAATTTTGTGTGCTTTAAGGTATTGGAATGCTTGAGTAATATACCATTAAACTTGATTGTCTTGTTCTATGTTTATGATCCACCCTGTCTAATACTCTCCTATTTGTAATGTTACTACCTTATGCTAAAACAGGCGTGCTCTTTGACATATATGAAGGTCAGATCACAGCAATTTTGGGTCACAGTGGAGCTGGCAAATCTTCACTCCTAAACATCCTTAATGGATTGTCTGTTCCAACAGAAGGTGAGCACAAAGATATCTCTCAAAACACCATGTCTGATAAGAGAACAAGGTCTTATGTTTGATTCTCTCATTTAAAATTTAAAAGCTTGAGAGCAATAATGTTAATCTAAAGTTGTTTCCCTACTAGGCATGGTGGCACACGCCTGTAATCCCAGTGACTCTAGAGGGTGAGGCAGGAGGATTCAAGTTCCAGGCCAGGCTGAGAAAATTAGTGATCCCCTAAGTCAAAAGAAAATTATAAAGGGCCAGGGATATAGCTCAGTGGTAGAACACCCTGGGTTTAATCCCCAGTACTGAAACAAATAAGCAAATAAACAAAAGTTGCTTCCCAAAACTATATGATTTTGAATATATTTCTTATTTCCCCAAATTTCATGAATATCTTTTCCATTTCATTGTGTGACATTTCATGGGAAATATGTACAACTATAAGCATATATTTATCTTATAAATGATTAGTAATTATTAATAAGTCATTATTTTAGATATTTGTGAATATAACAATATTTTCTTGAATAACATCTCTACAAATTAATAAAATATATTATCTTGCCAACATAAAATTATTTTTAACTTCTTTTCTTAGGATCAGTTACCATCTATAATAAAAACCTCTCTGAAATGCAAGACTTGGAGGAAATCAGAAAAATAACTGGTGTTTGTCCTCAAAATAATGTTCAAATCGACATGCTCACTGTGAAGGAAAACCTCAGCCTGTTTGCTAAGATAAAAGGGATTCGACCACAGGAAGTGGAACAAGAGGTAGACAGGCATGCTTGGATTAATTAAGCTGCTGATCATTGACCAAGTTAAATCATGACCACAGAATTCTTATCAGTAATTTCTCAGTCCTGTTGTGAATAAAATTTAGGCAAAGAGGTCTGCCGCAGTCTGGCTGGACACAATTCAGGAGCCACTTGTCAAAAGAAACGAACTTTATTTTTAGAACCACACAGGCCAAACAAAACAGCTTCTCAGGAAAAACCCTCAGAGCCCAACTGCCACCACCGGTTTCCCACAAGCCTCTCTCTAAACCACAAGCCTCTCCACCTCCCACAATCCTCCTGCTCTTGAGGCCGATTGGCTGGGTCACATGGGAGGAGCCAAAAAAGTCCCCCAATGAGCAGCTCCATGGTCTGAAAGGGCAGGGAAACAGCCCAATGAGCATCACCGCAGAGGAGCCAATCAGCTAGATGTTGCTGGGGCCCCTGTGAGCCAATCATCAGCTGGCAGTCTGAAAGTTTGCTGGGTCCCCTTTGGCTGTGGCTCTCAACCTCTCCCCTTCTCTGTTTAAACAACAAGCATGTGGCTTAGGGACCGTGCCTGCCTTAGGTTGTCCAATATTACATATGGTCCTTACCCATTATTGGATGAGCTGACCTCAAAGCGTCAGCCTCCTGTCTTAGGTTGGTACCATTGCAATTGGATCTTACCCGTCACTGACTACCGGTCCAGCATACAGCCACACCTGTGGAGAGGTCTTTGTACCAGAGGGGGGGTGAGGTTCTTTGCCTCACCTCTGTTGGCCCCCAAATTTTAGCTGAACGATAATGACAAGCAGAAGGGAGGAAGATACACCAAGCCAATTGACGGCTCCTTTTAGAAAATTGTACCACCGATGACATCATCAGCAAAAATACCCTAACACTACCACAAGTCGCTGCACCAACAGATAGTTCAGAATGCATACAGGTGAGTTCACACTGCATACAAGTGATACATAGTCCAGGCAAGTTCTGCAAGCAGTGGCTCACAGCGGCCCCAGCAACATCTAGCTGATAGGCTCCTCTGCGGTGATGCTCATTGGGCTGTTTCCCCACCCTTTCAGACTGCCAGCTGATGGAGGTCCTCTAAAAAATATCTACCACTTTGATGGGGAGATACTATTTCACAGTATGAATTATTTTATATTCTAAGTTTTATGTATTTTCTTGTATAGGTACAACAAATTTTATTGGAATTGGACATGCAAAATATTCAGGATAATCTTGCTATACATTTAAGTGACGGACAGAAAAGAATGCTGACCTTTGGGATTGCCATTTTAGGAGATCCTCAAGTGAGTAAGATTATGTACAGTGGAGAAAGCAGATAGAATGTCATAAAGAGTCAGCTTTTTTATCACTAAATGTGGTAGAGCGCTCCTTGTACTTTATCAAAAGAGAATCTGCTAAGTATAATGAATAAATACATTGGTGACAAATGATTGACTATTTTTTGGTATTTATAATTTTCCATGCTATCATGTGGAAATAGTTAATGTGGAATAGAGAGATGTTTTTGTATCTCTTTGTTCTGTGTAGGTTTTGCTTTTAGATGAACCAACTGTTGGATTAGATCCCTTTTCAAGGCACCAAGTGTGGACTTTCCTGAAGGAACGTAGAGCGAATCATGTGATCCTCTTCAGTACCCAGTCCATGGAGGAGGCTGACATTCTAGCTGGTAATTATTAGTTTTATTGCAGTATCACAATGAAAAGTTGGGGAAATTTAGGAGAAATGTTTGTTCTCAGGGTAAAAACCCTGTTCTCATTAGTGCCACGTGCCCACTTTCCAAAGTCTGAGGGTTTTAATTTTTTTTCAAATTTCCTAATAGTTCATTCAAACATCCAAATCTTCTTTCATATATATTTGGTTAAAAAATAGCCACTTGTCCTTTAGCATCCAGAGTTAAAGGATATACCCATGTAATTTGTGGCATTTTACCCTAGAAAATATTGGCAGGTGCTGAAATAGATTGATGTTAATGAGTTCAAATGCATTGTGTTTCAATAGTAAAATACTCAGTGCATACCTTTATTTTTATAATTATCCTCTTACTTTATTTTTTATTAAATTATTTATTTATTTTAATTTGTCATATGTGATGGTAGAATGCAATTTATTTCATATTACACATAGAGAGCACAATTTTTCAAGTACACAAAGTATTTTCACACCACTCCTGTCTTCATACATGTATTTATGGTAATGATGTCTAACTCATGTTTTTATTGGTTGTTCAAAACATTACAAAGCTCATGATATATCATCTTTCATACATTTGACTCAATTGGGTTATGAACTCCCATTTTTACCCCAAATACAAATTGCAGAATCACATCGGTTACACACTCACATTTTTACATAATGGCATATTAGTGACTGTTGTATTCTGCTACCTTTCCTATCCCCTACTATCCCCTCTCCCCTCCCCACCCATCATCCCTGTCTACCTCATCTGCTGTTGTTCAATTCTCTCCCTTGTTTCCCTCCCCTTTCCCCTCACATCCTCTTCTATGTAATTTTGTGTAACATTGAGGGTCTCCTTCCATTTCCATATGCTTTCCCTTCTCTCTCCCTTTCTCTCCCCCCACTCATCTTTGTTTAATGTTAATCTTTTCCTCATTCTCTTCCTCCCTGTTCTGTTCTTAGTTGCTCTCTTTATATCAAAGAAGACATTTGGCATTTGTTTTTTAAGGATTGGCTAGCTTCGCTTAGCATAATCTGCTCTAATGCCATCCATTTCCCTGCAAATTCTATGATTTTGTCATTTTTTATTGCTGCGTAATACTCCATTGTATATAGATGCCATGTTTTTTGTTTTTTTTTTTATCCATTCATCTATTGAAGGGCATCTAGGTTGGTTCCACAGTCTAGCTATTGTGAATTGTGCCGCTATGATCATTGATGTGGCAGTATCCTTATAGTACTCTCTTTTAAGATCCTCAGGGAATAGTCTGAGGAGGGCGATAGCTGGGTCAAATGGTGGGTCCATTCCCAGCTTTCCCAGGTATCTCCATACTGCTTTCCAAATAGGCCTTACCAATTTGCAGTCCCACCAGCAGTGTACAAGTGTACCCTTTTCCCCACATCCTCGCCAACACTTATTGTTGTTTGACTTCATAATGGCTGCCAATCTTACTGGAGTGAGATGATATCTTAGGGTGGTTTTGATTTGCATTTCTCTGACTGCTAGAGATGGTGAGCATTTTTTCATGTACTTGTTGATTGATTGTATGTCCTTCTCTGTGAAGTGTCTGTTCAGGTCCTTGGCCCATTTGTTGATTGGGTTATTTGTTATCTTATTGTTTATTTTTTTGAGTTCTTTGTATATTCTGGATATTAGGGCTCTATCTGAAGTGTGAGGGGTAAAAATTTGTTCCCAGAATATAGGCTCTCTATTCACCTCTCTTATTGTTTCTCTTGCTGAGAAAAAACTTTTTAGTTTAAGTAAGTCCAATTTATTTATTCTTGTTATTAACTCTTGGGCTATGGGTGTCCTATTAAGGAATTTGGAGCCCAACCCCACAGTATGTAGATCGTAGCCAACTTTTTCTTCTATCAGACTCAGTGTCTCTGATTTGATATCTAGCTCCTTGATTCATTTTGAGTTAACTTTTGTGCATGGCAAGATAAAGGGATTCAGTTTCATTTTGTTGCATATGGATTTCCAATTTTCCCAGCACCATTTGTTGAAGATGCTATCCTTCCTCCATTGCATGCTCTTAGCCCCTTTATCAAATATAAGAAAGTTGTAATTTTGTGGATTGGTTTCTGTGTCCTCCATTCTGTACCATTGGTCCACCTGCCTGTTTTGGTACCAGTACCACTCTGTTTTTGTTACTATTGCTTTGTAGTACAGTTTGAACTCTGGTATCGCTATACCTCCAGATTCACACTTCCTGCTTAGAATTGCTTTTGCTATTCTGGGTCTTTTGTTTTTCCATATGAATTTCATGATTGCTTTATCTATTTCTACAAGAAATGCCGTTGGGATTTTAATTGGTATCACATTAAACCTGTAGAGAGAACTTTGGGTAGTATCGCCATTTTAATGATGTTAGTTCTGCCTATCCATGAACAGGGTACATTTTTCCATCTTCTAAGATCTTCTTCTATCTCTCTCTTTATGGTTCTGTAGTTTTCATGTCTAACTCATTCTTTAAGTCCCATACAACACTTCTCCTTTGGAATTCTGAGCTAAATTTCTCATCTATATTTTCTAGAGAGTAAAGAAATGACTCCTAATATCCTTTCTTGCTTGCATTTTTTACTCAGATAGAAAAGTGATCATGTCCAATGGGGAACTGAAGTGTGCAGGATCTTCTGTCTTTTTAAAGAGAAAATGGGGTCTTGGATATCACTTAAGGTAAAGACTTTGGGAAAAGCCTGAATATGTATGTTTTCAGTACTGGTTTATAACAAAGTTGGACAGCCACAAGTGTGAACTGCTCTCATGCTTCATTACAGTTATACCTGATTGGTAAGTGTTTTCTAATGATGTTCCTATTTTTCGGCCTCCTTGTGTCTTTTCTAATATTAGTTCTGGGCACAATGTCAACATTAAAAGCCAAAGCTGCCTTGTCTCATCAGGACTGCTTCATGTACCATAGGTAGCTGTTCTGTGCAGCCTAAATCTCTACCTTCCTCCCACTCCCCATTTTTCTAAGCGGATTTATACATTCTGATCATACATTTTCACCCCTTCATAGGGCTCAATGGCAAATATTTTTGAAAGCCATTTTCAACAGGGAGTAAATATGGTGTGAAAGAGTGGTGAGACCAGTGTCTAACCAGTGTCTAACTTTTAACTGTATGTCTAGGTTAAAAGAATTGTAAAAGCCCAAATCTATGGCCAAACAAAACATAGATGTGGGCCAAGTTTCTCTATGAGCCAATAATTTCTTTTTTTAAATTGCATTTATTTTTTAAATACATGACAGTGGGATGCATTACAATTCTTATTACACATATAGAGCACAATTTTTCATATCTCTGGTTGTATACAAAGTACATTCACACCAATTCATGTCTTCATATATGTAATTTTGATAATGATGTTCATCACATTCCATCATCATTGCTAAACCCCTGTCCCCTCCTTTCCCCTCCCATCCCTCTGCCCTATCTAGAATTTTTCTATTCCTCCCATGTTCCCCTTCTCTACCTCACTATGAGTCAGTCACCTTATATCAGAGAAAACATTAGACATTTGTTTTTTGGGGATGGGCTAACTTCACTTAGCATTATCTTTTCTTACTCCATCCATTGACCTGCAAATGCCATGGTTTTATTCTCTTTTATTGCTGAGTAATATTCCATTGTGTTATATGCCACATTTTTTTTAATCCATCCATCTACTGAAGGGCATCTAGGTTGGTTCCACAATTTAGCTATTGTGAATTGTGTTGCTATAAACATTGATGTGGCTGTGTCCCTCTCGTTTGCTGTTTTTGTGTCCTTTGGATATAGGTGGAGGGTGGGATATCTGCATCACATGGTGGTTCCATTCTAAGTTTCTTAAGAAATCTTCATACTACTTTCCAGATAGGTTGTACCAATTTACAGTCCCACCAGCAATGTATGAGTTTGCTTTTTCCCCACATCCTCGTCAACACTTATTGTTGTTTGTCTTCATGAACTTCATAAAGTTCCCCAAAGGATACACTTCTGTCTAATGTTTTTATCTCCCTTTGTTTATCTTTATACTTGGTATATAGTTTTAATAACAATAAGTTATGTATGTGTTTGTTTGTAATTATTCTGAGGTTATATACCTTTTATATATAGAATATATGTTTTCAAACCGATGGATTATTGTTTTTTCCTCATTTTGTTTATTTCATAAAGCCAAGTAAAGTAGTGCTCTCAATATTGAATTTAAAAAACCTCATCTATGTTAAAAATATAGAAAATACTAATGCTTTTTCTTTTCTTTTGAATGCTAGTTTGTATAAGAATGAGATAAGTGATCCAGGACAAATCACATCTTTCATTAATCATCATATCCCTGATGCTAAATTAAAACTAGAAAATAAAGAAAAACTTGTATATACTTTGCCTTTGGAAAGCACAAGTAAATTTCCAGGTAACTTAAATATCATTACAATGGAATGAACTTGGGGATCAAATGTTTACATTATTATAACAATCTTCATTATTTATGCACTTGAATTTTGCTTGGGCTGGATTATTTGAGAATAATAATTTGAGATAAGAATTTGAGTTTAATAAATTTTTTGGTAGTCTTTCCCTGAAAGGACCAGCAAAAAGTGGAGACATGAGAGAGGGAAGGAAGGAAGCCAGGGAATTTTGCATTATCAAGCAATTTAGCCATTGTAGGCGATTCAAGTGCAATATCATAGAGGAAGGGGTAGGGAGAAAAGATTTAAGTCATGTCACCATAAAGGTAAGGAAGTTAGGGTAATTACGTACTGCTCTCTATCTATCATTGGTTAAGGGTTAAATCCAGGTACATTAACTGTCTGGTCCTCTGGCTTGCTTTGAACATGACCTTAACATAATTCTAAGGCTAGAAAAGAATCTCAAGACAGGTAAGTGTGTTTAATAAGCTGATTCACTGAGACTAGGAGAGTGCAGAACAGGTGAAGGTGAGGTATCAATGTCTCTGCTACAGGTTTCTTTTTGTGTTTTAATTTTAATAAGCTCCTTTGGAGCTTATTAAACATGTATTTATTTTGCAAGGAAATAAACATAGCTTATTTATTTTACAGAAGTGTTCAACAAGCCAGACATGGTGGCACATGCCTGTAATCCCAGGCAGAGACAGGAACCTGAGAAAGGAGGATGGCTAGTTCAAGGCCAGCCTATGACAATTTAGTGAGATCTTGTCTCAAAATAAAATTAGAAAGTCTGTAATGAGACTCAGTGGTAGAGTGCCCCTGGGTTCAATCCCCAGTAGCAAAGAGAAAAAAAGGAAATGTTCACCATGGGTTACCACCTGCTGGGTGGAAATACCAACCTAGGTTCTGACTGACAAATAATCCTAACTTCTTACAATGGGTACTATGTGTTAGGCACTGTCCTAACAAGTTCATATGTATCAACTCATTAAGTACTGACAGCGATTCTTGGAGGTGGGTGATATAATCTTCTCCATTTTATAAATGAAGGAATATATTTTAGTCTCTTGTGATTTAATAGGCATCTTCCTTTTGGTTTAAATATTTAATTTATCAAATATTTAACCATAGGTCTCATTTAAATAAGCCATTTTCAATGATTTAGTTCATTAGGCAAATGCTTAGGAATTCAGATTTTAGCTCCACTTCCAAATATGGCAGGTCTCTCTAACCTCGAAGTAGCATGGAAGATGGTATTCTAAACTATGTTGTAGTGTTCTTAGACTAAGCCCCCCTAAGATGTACCTGGCCTAACTTCATTTTGGGGCAGAGAAAAAGTATACGGAGGCATTTGCTGGTTCCGCTACTGGAATATGCCATGTAGCTAGAGTTTCTGTTTTTGATGTCCCAGCACACAGCAACCTTGTTATACACACGCCAGGCCTCTGGTACTCTAATGCCATACCTATGTCCATTAGAGGATATGTGACTCCAGGTCCCCTGAAAGCCACAGGTAGACCATAGGAAATCACAGTGCTTGGTAGAGCCTTGTCCATCTATTTCCTTTCAGTAAGGATGGTGGCCCATTACCCTCCCATTCAGAAGTTAGAATGAGGGAGCCTTCTCTATGAAATTCACAGTTTCATCCAAGTACCCCTAGGAAAGAGATACATAGTAAACAAATGCTTATTGTAAATTCATTATCTGAAAGAAACTACTTCAGGCACTAAAAATACAGATTACATGAATCCCTACCCTCATGGAGCTTACATTCAACTGGGGGGTGAATGTGGGAAAATAAATAGTATAATAGTTGTATGATAAAATAATAAAGCTACATGAGTTAGAGTGGTGGCTGTTGTATAATTGGAGTTTATGTAGAGTAGTCACAGAAAGGCCACAAGAAGGAAATGGTCAGTTGTTCTTCAAGTAAAGGGTAAGTGTATGTCTAGAGGGCAGTGATGAGGGAGGAAAGTGGTGAGTAGGGGTGGGTAAGGTGGTGAGGTTAGATGGACAGTGGCTCTCCATCTCCATGAGCCAGAGAGGCTTTTGTGTTGACGTTGATTGATTAATGAGGGGTTGATATGATATGACTTTTATTTTCATTCTCTGGATAAAGAAGATCTCTGGATGTAGAGGAACAAAGAGTATACACTAGAAAACTGGCCTCAGGGCCACTTCGGAGGTAGAAATAAAAGATGATATTGTATAGGCTAGAAGATAAGGATGGGAATGTCTTTGAAAGGTATTTGTTGGTAAAGCTGGAAAGCCTGACTGATGTGTCTTGCACACATGAATGTGAAGAAAAGTGTGAAAAACTAAGCGGGACTTCTAGAATTTTGGCTTGAATCACTGGGTAGAAAATGGTGGCATTTATTGAAAGTCATGGTTGGAACAGTTTGACCAAAGGGGCAGGGAAATCAATGTTCTGTTTTAGGAATGGTAACCCGCAGATATCTTTTGACTTCCCAGTGGTCAAGTATATAGTTGCCACAAGGACATTAGAAATAAAAGACAAAGTGAGACTTGAAAATTTGTGAGTCTTCAGCATATAATGAATTGGGGACCAGATATGCGTGTATATAAAGAAAAAGTGGTCTAGGACTGAAACCTTGGAAGAGAGCAGAGTTTGAGAAGCTAGGAGGGATGTCAATTGAGAGTTCTGAAAGAAGCTAAAGGAAAAATAGTATAATGTGTTCATAATCTAGAGGGAAAATGTTTCCAGATGTGGGACTGGTGAACTGTTTTGAATGCCACAGGGTTAAAGAAAAGGGAATGATTGAGTTAAAAGGAAACAAGAAAAATAGACTTGTTCACTAAGTTTGAAAATGCAAAGATTTTCGTGACCGGAAAAGAAGAAAATTTTCTGTAGAAGTATATGAATAGCATTGGGATTTGAGGGGGTTAAGTATAGCTAGGAGTGACAAATAAAGGCAGAGAAATCTGTGGAGGAAGTAATGTTGTTTTGTTGCTATTGTGTGTATTTGTTCAATGGATTCTATATAATTTTGGGTTGTTGTTTGGATGACCCAGAATATATTGAATAAATTAAGGATGGAGGAGAGAAAAAGAAAAGATCACTTTGGGAAGTCTTTGAAATGCTGAGACTGGAAGAAATTTGGGACTTAGGTGAAACAGTGATATCTTTCGAAGGAACAGCTGCAAGTCTTTCACTCATACAGAAGGAAGACCCAGGATTTAGAAGGAGGTATATGTGAATTTATAGTGTGAGGTGAGGAAATAATGGTCTTCCTAATTGCTCATATTGTTTTCAAGAAGTCTTCAGGATATTTGTAAACTATGGGTTGAAGATAGAGAGAGGCCGTTTGAAGAACAAGTCTTACAGACTCAGACATTACGAGCCTTTCAATGGAATTTTGCTTTTGATGATGAAATAACCTAAAGGCATACATTTTATGAACAGTATTAATCATATTTCAGATAAGAGGTAATTTACTAGGTTTAGCTACTGATGTTTTCAAGAATGTATATTTTCTTGTCTGTTGCTTTAGACCTTTTCAGTGATATTGATAAGTGTTCTGGCCAGGGTATGATGAGTTATGACATCTCCATGTCAACTCTGAATGAGGTCTTCATGAACCTGGAACGAAAACCAATGATGAGACAAGGTCAGATCATTTGCATATTTCACAGAAATCAATTTCCAAATGATCATGTGTCAATTTAATGTTTATACCATCTTTTGCATAATTCATACTAAGGAATAGGAGTTTATCCACATTTGGCTCTGCTGTTGAGATGGGATGCTTGTTAACCCACATCATCAGTAGGACTCAATACAGAGCCCTTCTTGGCTTTTACCAAATCCCTTTTAGAAACCACCAACTTCCTGTTTGGGTAGTTTTCCCCCTCCCTATGTGCTCACTACTGCTTCAATGCTTTGAGGTTGTGAAAGATCTTAATTAGAGGAGTGAGGTCAAAAAAGATATTTCTGATAAAAAATGTTCTCAGTTTGTTAATTCAAATTTAATCTCAGTAAATTCTTAATAGGAAGAATTCTCAGTTTCAACTCCTGAATATTTAATTGACAATAAGAGCTTTCATTCTGGGTGCTCCTCCTATGCCAGATAGCTCAATAAAAGTGTAAATATACATTCATATATACTTACAGTATTACTTCCCACCAAGTGTCATTGACACCATCTTACAGATGGGAAAATAGAACTAAGAACAGTTAAATGACCTTCTCCATTTCATGCCACTTGTAAATCATGGGTAAGGGGTTTATATAAAGGTTCGGTTGTTTCAGAGCTGATGCATTTCCCCCTGAAATCCTAGATTATTGATAATTTTCTAGTAAATATTGAGGCTTTAGTGATCGCTCTTACTATCAAAAAGCTTTTTTTTAAAGTTCTCAAATATTGTTACCTTTGGATTGAATTTTCAAAAAACTATACATAGCAAAATCACCCCTTTCCTGAATTCTTCTTTTCGTATGTAGTTACTATGTTTTCCTACTGAGGTTATAGAATTTGGATAATTATTGTATGTTTCTCATATTGTTTGCATTGTACCCACAAACTTTCCAAAATATTTTTATTTAAAAGTTTTAATATGCATGACCATTGGTAATTATACCTGCAGAAAGAAAATATTGAAGAGTGGGGATACATAAACTTAATATATAATAAGTTTATGTTTAAACTTGTATAAATATTGTATTGAATAATTCTTATGAATAAGGCTATAACAATAAAACCAAATGTAAAATAATATTAAAAATTTTTAAGAAGAAAATTACTATGATGCCCTAGGATGGCATTAATAATAATGATGATGATGATGATGTGTGTGTGTGTGTGTGTGTGTGCGTGCACGCACATGTGCCTATAGATTTTGAACGAACAGACAAGATAAGAGACTCAGAAAGCCCAAGTGAAATGGATCCAGCTTGCTTTTCTCTCCCTGAAATACACAAGACTGTGAGCGACATGGGCCTCTGGAGAATGCAAGTCTGTGCGATAGCACGGCTCCGTTTTTTAAAGCTGAAACGTGGAAGAAAAACACTTTTGACCCTGTGAGTATCAGAGTGTTGTGATTTTGTTAAACGAGGAGTTTCAAAAAAGGCTCAAACCAGAGGAGAATTTAAAACTAGAACACAATGCCCAGCATTTCTGCTGGAGAAAAGGTAAATGTCGAATTGGATTTTACTGACCGTGGGAATACCTGTAGATTAGCTCTTGATTAGGATCATACATACAAGTGCATTTAGTTTTCATAGTTGGATGACCTATGTTCATGTAGCATTTATTTTTTTAGTCCTGGGTATCATGATGAGACATAGCTCAGAATGTTTGTACCTGGAGGAATTGTCTTTGGAGATATGGCACACAACAAGTGGTTGTGGAATGTTTTACTGAGGAAATAAAATTACTGTATATTCATATGGTGATTTTCTTTATTGTTTAGGCTATTGGTTTTTGGAATTGCACTGTTTCCTTTGATTATGGAAAAGATAGCTTATTCTATGATAGATCAAAATGCAGACTGGGAGTTTAAAACGGAATTATATTTCCTCTCTTCTGGACAACTTCCTCAGGAACCTCGTACCAGCCTCTTGATCATCAATAACACAGGTGAACAAGAAAACAAAATTTACATCCAGAAAGAAGTTATTTCTGTTGTCAAATAACACATGTGTTAGAGGAAACAAATCCTAGGAGAAGAAATATGCATTTATAGGAAATAGTTTATGAAGAACAGTGCATATTTGCTCTGATTTTAGAGGTCACAGAATGATGGGGACAAGTGTGAATGCACCTGGGTCACTATTTAATCTGATAGAGTAACTTATTTACATGATAACCTGAAGCTATGAATTGGAGAGAAATAAACTTTTATCTTGGTGGAACCACTTCATTTTCAGACCTGTTACAGCACCTAACCTATACCATATGTATGATACATGCTGATTGACATGCAAATATGGCTGTCTTTACCCCACACTCTACTACTAATTTAAATAGGATTCAGGAAGACCACTTATTTTATAATGGCAAAGACTGGGTAATTGCTTATTTTCTGTTTAATTAACTTGAAGGGGAAGTTTATATGTTTCTACTTAAGATGTTAAAAATAAACACAGGTCAGAGTTCTCTCTTGATGAGTTCCTTGCCCAGTCCAGGGCTATAGATATTTCCTCTTTAAAAAAAACAAGGTTTTTTCAATCCTGTTTCTCATTCTTGTTTTCCACTTGGGTTTTGAAAAGTAAGTTTCCTTGTTGCCTTAGAATAGAATTTTTCTAATTGTACATTAATTTCTAAGATCTACAGTTTTTTTTTTCACCCATGAGCATAGTGTTGTCTCATGATGTTTTTCCTCTCCAGTCTTGCTAAAGATATTTATTTTTTTCTTATCTATACTCAGTTGTTAGGTATTTAGAGCCTTAAGTTTGGGACTTCTGTGCCATTGTGTTCCTCTTTCCTTAAAATCTGGTGATTATTGGTAGCATGTTCATGTTTTCCTGTGTTCCCCGTCCCCGTTTGGTTAGATCCTGCTGTGAAGATGGAGAGGCATGTGTGGCTGTCCCAGGATACAAGGAAAGCTTGTTTTCCATGGATATGTCCTTCCTATGTGGGGAATTTTGAATTTTCCTGAAGTTTGACCCTATTTGTCCATTCCCAGAGCCTCCTCCATGCATCCCAGTATGGACTCCGATTTCAAGCTAAAATATGGCAAACAAGCTTCTTTTCCTTTTTTTCCACTCCATCTTTCCCTGATTGTGGGTTGGAATTACTTCAAGTCTTGCCTGACTCTGTAAGAAATACTGTCTCTTAGAAGGTAAAAATAGCACTCTTCCCTGAGACAGATGCAATATTGCCTGCTCTGTGAGTCATGAGGAGGGGCCTGACTGGTCACCTTGCTCCAGGTGTGGCAAACTGGTTAAGGACCCTGACTGTGGCTTCCATGCCCACACTGTCCCCTTCTACTCATTTCCTCTGAGCTTTGATATCCTGGAAGCTGATTTTACCTTGGCAGCTATTGACTTCTTTGTGCTCCAGGCTG
This sequence comes from Urocitellus parryii, assembly GCF_045843805.1. Classification (NCBI taxonomy): domain Eukaryota; kingdom Metazoa; phylum Chordata; class Mammalia; order Rodentia; family Sciuridae; genus Urocitellus; species Urocitellus parryii. The sequence continues at coordinate 173,250,641 of NC_135537.1, read as the reverse complement.
TGCGTTTCCTCAGCTCTTTTTTTCTCTTTCAAAGAATACCATTTGCTGCATTCTTTAGGAGCACATTAAAATTTTTGGTCTAATAGTGGCCCTCTTCTTATTTTCCATTTAATTAGAAAAAAGTACATATCCATGCCATATACAGGAGTGCAATATATATGCAAATATATTAAATAAAATAAGAATATTTCTGTATTATACATGTACATTTATATGTTTACTTTCTATTACTTCAAAGAATACAGGTGAGAGGAGAGTATTATCATCAGGCTGGACAATCTAACGTACTCCTATAATAACTGTATCTCCACAAATCACCAGTTCAAATGTATTTTTTAAAACAAAAGTCATGAAATAGAACTACTTTATTTTAATGATCACACATCAATTTGCATTAAAGGGAATTAAAAAGCTAATTCATCATAGCATAATATTTGTTAAATAGAAGATGGTAGAGTGAATGATTTCTTTTTCATGGCACAGTATTATTGTGATATCTATAGAGACAGCGTGCTATAAAATATCAACTTTATGTATGGGGTTCACTAGGAAAACATTTGTAATCTATTTACTCACCTTTATATGGCCTTTTGTTATTGATTTCGTACTAGAATCAAATATTGAAGATTTTATACAGTCTTTAAAGCATCAAAATATACTTTTGGAAGTAGATGACTTTGAAAACAGAAATGGCACTGAAGGCCTCTCATACAATGGCGCTATCATAGTTTCTGGTAAACAAAAGGTACGTTTGTCTCTTGAGTTTTGCTTTTATGACTGCACACAAATGCACAGAAAGTGCTATATTTTAACTCTTAAAAACTGCAGAAAATCAACCCAGCTAGTATATAGTAGCTTGACTCAGAAAAACATTTTTAGTCCATATTGAATAAACTGTGATGTTTAAATGGGTGTTTTTGAAACATTTTTCTCCTCTTGAAGTAATTTTTACATTTGAAAGAAACTAAATTCGTCATATTATTCAAACTCAATGAAATATTACATCTTAAAATTATCTATAATTATGAATTTAGGGAATCCATTTAATAGCTAACTATCTGTATGATATGTTGGTAAAACATACTATACTAATAATATACTGTACTGTACTAAAAATATTATAATATCCACACAGATTCTTGGAGAGAAAAGTATTCCTCATATGCTATGTTAGTGTATTTCAATTTAGGTAAAAGTGAATGAGCCATAGAAATCAAGAAACCAGATGAAAATCCAACCTAATCATAAGTAAAACTTCTTAGTCTCACTTTACTAACAGTGCAGTTTTCTCTTTATTTATTGCCACAAGGTAAATAAAAAACAAAAACTTTTGAAACTGTATCATTGAACTCTAGACTCCCTAAGCTAAATTATGAATTATGAATTATGAAAAATATAGTCACTCTCTTCCAACTTTGGGAAACTGCTTTGGCCGCTCCTTTGTCCTAAATATTTACTACAGGAACTATTGTTAATGTTTAAACAACATTGAACCTCTTGATGAATGCATGAACATTTTCATCAACATGAAGTACATTAACCTAGTCTTAGAGAGGGTGGAAATGCTTTGCTGACAGTGTAAACATAAATAATTAATAAACTCCATTTTTATCACCTGCTATGATAAAATTCCTTTTCTTGCTCATAAACTGCCAGTGATTCCTTGTCCAGGCAACTTTTAAACTCCACTGAGATCTCCTCATCCAGACAATGGAGACAAAATCATAGCTATTTAGCAAAACCAATAAAAATTTGTATGAAGTGGATTCTCACTCTGCACTATCCACTGTGCTAGGGCCTTTTATATATAATCTCATTAAATCATGTAATGACCCATTTAGTATCCTCTCTCACAGATGAGGAAACTTATGCTCATGAAAGTTCGTTAACTTGAAGATGGACACATAGCTGGAATGTGACACTCCAGCTTCTTACATATAAAATCTGTGCCTTTGTTCTTCAAGGACTTAGAATTAACTTTATTGATGTTGTTTTTGTTTATTTTAAGGATTATAGATTTTCAGTTGTGTGTAATACCAAGAGGTTGCACTGCTTTCCTATCCTCATGAATATTATCAGCAATGGGCTACTTCAGATGTTTAATCATTCACAGCATATTCGGATTGAGAGAAGTCCATTTTCATGGGTAAATATTGAATTTAGTGATCCTGAAATTAAGAATTTGATAAGTAACCTATGTTTTTCTTCTTTAAGGTTTAAATATTTATATTTAATTATTCACCCTAAAAATTACTATTGTGTCCTAACATTTTAAACATGTTTTATCAAACAAAATATTTTTTATTGCTAAGTTATCATCAGAGAAATCATTGGTGAATACTTTTGTATATTTTTTCATATTCTCCTGGGGGATGCTGTGGAAGTTGTAGAGACATTCCAGGAAGTAAATTAAAGAGGAGACAGAGACAGAAAATACTGAATTAGAAATCAGGAGCTTTTGTCATGCTGCTTTCATTTTGTAAATTTAATATAATTCACTAATGGAAACTCCCTTGACTAAGTGAGTAGATTGACTAACATGAAGGAGAATTTGCCAGTCCTGGGATGTAATGTTTTCTGATGCTCCTTCATGTAACCATACTTCCTCCGTGTTGCAAAGATGTCTAATACCGATGAGTTGAGCTTCTGGGATTTTGGCTACAGCCTGTCTTCAGACAATAGAGAAAACAATGGTTGGAGATAGAAAAGCAGAGGGCCTTCCACATTGGGCTCCAGTAATATCACCTCCTTCCTTTTTCCCTGAAGCCCAGAAGTGACAGTGGCTTCCCATTTCATCATTCTTCTTGGATGATGATCCCCCATATAACCAATGCATGATTATTAGAAAATAATAAGTATTTAAGATCTTATAGTTTTCTGGTTGATACCAAAGGGATCTCTTGAAACTGTTTCCAAATGTTTCACACCAAAAGTTTGAAAGAAAAGTCAGCAGCATTAAAAATGGACCAGTTAAAAAGGAAATTCCACTTTATGACAAAGGTGTTGAGCTCCATTTTGGCTCCATTGCATGGTTGTTACACTCAAGTGCAGATTTTCTGTAGGTAATGGGGAGAATGAGAATGGAATAGACTTGAGAGGTGAGTGATGTATGTCTACATCCATGAGTTGAATGTGATCAGGGGGAATACCGGATGGTTTAGCACAGAAGTGTCTGAAGGGAACTCTTCTGAAAGTGGAACCAGTGGGTGGCAGAAAGGGACAGTTACCCTCTCTTGGTTATTCAGTTTTCTCATGTCTTTGCCTGTTTGCTCAGTATCAAAATGGACCTAAATTCCATGGCTACTCTCTTAATCACACCCCATCCCCCAGTTGCATACTCCTTCATTCCTATGATGACAGTAATGCATTTTCCTACCTGGAGAAAAATTGGAATTTATAGACACAGATTCCAAAATCTTAAAATTTAAGAATTGGAGAATTATTGTGAGACAGACTTGTATTGCTCCCCTCTAATTTTATCCATGAGATAGTCCTGTATGCTGCTTGGGCACAGGGCCCAGTCTCAGACAGACACTGATTAGGGGGTAGTGATTTAAATTTTATCTCTTCAAAGATGCATTCATTGGCACCAACTTTCCTTTTCAGCTCTGTGCTAGAGAATGTATCCTCCCTGTTGCTAAGGACTTCACATACCCATCTGTGGTTTGCTGAGAAAGACATGTTGCCTAGGCCTGAGTTTTCTGTTAATGAAGAGTCACAATTCACAAATTATTGTTTTTCATCATGGTAAAAACACATAATATAAAACTGACTATAATAATCATTTAAAGCATACAAATCACTAGCATTAAATACATTCACATTGTTGTGAAATAAAGTTCTAGAACTTTTATGTCTGGTGAAAGTAAAACTCTCTATCCATCAAACAGTTCCTATTCCTATCTCCTCTCCTGCTCCTGGGGAGGAACCATCACTCTACTTTCTATTTCTATGAATCTGACTACTTTAAATACCTTAATATTTGTCTCTTCTTGACTGATTTATTTCACTTAGCATAATGTCCTCCATGTTCATCCATGTTGCAGCATGTTACAGATATTCTTCCTTTTTAGAGCTGAATAATGTTTTACTGTATGTATATATACCATGTTTTATTTATCCATATATCCACTGGTAGACATTTGGGTTGGTTCCATCTCTTGACTATTGGAAGTAATGGTGCTATCAACGTACTGTGAATGTACCTTTTAAAAACCCTGCTTTGTGTTCTTTTGGATGTATACCCAAAAGTGAGACCTAAATCATTTCTGACTTGTGTTTTTCTTGGAGTTGAAGCCCCATGTCAAGTAACAAGAAATCACTTTCCCTTCTTGGATGACTGTTAACTAGAACTATATTTTGACTTCTCAATATTTCAAAAAGCATATTCTTTGATTATTAGTGTATGTTTCATGAAAAAATTTACTATTACGTTTTTGCTTCCAGAACCATCTGTACATCTGGACTGGGTTGCCGGAAAGTTCTCCATTCATGATTTTTGTTGTGTGCTGCCTTTCTCCTTACATTGCCATGAGCAGTGTGAGTGATCACAAAGTAAGAGAAAGCAGGGAAGTTCAGGGATTTAAGTAATTGTGTTTTAATATTGTGTGTTCAAAATGTTTTCCTGTGAGAAAAACACTTAACTCTACTTTGGGTAACATTGTTAATCATTATTTATAGCAAGTCAGAAAACTTACTTTTAAAAATGCAAAACACTTTTTACTTCAACTTTTTGGCATAAGTACAATGATTTTTTACACTTGATGTAAACCCTTAGAGGGCAATATTATAAAAAAATCTTTGGACTACATTATTTCCTAACTCAGGAGGAAATCATTGATGTTGAAATTGAAGACCATATTTAAGACTTGTGTTCCCTCTGCATTCTGTAAATGCAATTTTATATTGTATTTGTGTTTAATTATTCTCATTAACCAAACAAAACCTGAAAATAAGATTTAGATAAGTCTGCTTTCATCATCTTGAACCAGTAACTCTATGGAAATATATATATGCATATATATATATATATATATAAATTTTTTTTCAAATCACAAGACATGTCTTTGGAAGGAGCTTAATGCTTTGAGAAAATATCTGAATAACGAATAGAAAAGTGATGTTAATCAAGTCTACCTAATAAAACAAAGTACATTTTTTTAAAAAGTCGCCTTTATGTAACTGTAGACCTCAGTTTCCTGAACAATATGTAAACTATAAACACACAGTATGCAAACAGTAAACACACACACCCACATATGTACACATATATACAGTATGCAAACAGTAAACATACACATATTTATACATACATATAGTATAATAACTTTATATATATATATATTACATGTTATTTTTTAAATATTAGGTTAGATTATATATCTTAAAAATACTTTCAATATTTTTTTTTGTATTTGGATTTTATTTGAACCTATATATATCCTGTGTTCTCTCATCAGAAGAAAGCTAGTTCTCAGCTATGGATTTCAGGCCTCTACCCCTCTGCTTACTGGTGTGGGCAGGCAGTGGTGGATATTAACGTCTTCAATTTAATTCTCCTTTTAATGTATTTAATCATCTACATAACAAACATGATGGAAATTTATATTTCAAGTCAAGGTTTATTTGCTATGGTAAGTAGCATATTAAATAGATCAAATTTTATAAGGTAATTAATAATTTTTTTAAAAATTAATATTTTCTATAATAATGCTAATTCCATCTTTATTTTACCATAAACCAAACCAAAAAAAATGCTTGTAAAGTTTATGTTCAACAACATATTTTTAATATATTTGTAATGTGATTTTTTTCTTCAGATAATATTTCATTTTTGATTTTTATATTTTTTGTATTTCTTCAGGTTGTTGTATCACTTGGTTATTCAGCTTCTCTTATCTTCCTGACATATGTGATATCATTTATTTTTCGTAATAGTAGAAAAAATAGTAGCCTCTGGTGGTTTTGCTTCTATATTGTAAGTACACATACATTATTATACATACACACTAGAGACATAGTTATTTCTAAACTGTCGATGTAATGTCACACATAGTCACGTTTGTCTTAAGCAACTTGTCTTAACAATAGAAGTTAAAATTCAAAATCCAAAATGCTCCAAACCCAAACATTTCTGGTCCCAAGAATTTCAGATAAGGGGTACTTAAACCTGTACTTTAAAACTGCACCGTCGAAAGGAGGACAAAGGTAACTCGGTATCGAGTTAGGGATGTTCCTAAATAATTTAGTTACAACCCTATCAACAGAGTTCATAAAGAACTTCATAGAAAACCTGAAATATAAAGTATACTATTGAGTGTATAGATACTTTATGTTATGGAGCTTCCTGGCAGCACTAGAACAAAAACTCATCCTTGTCTCACCTGTTTCTAAATGAAAACTTAAACATAAGTCTAAGACATTAAAACTTACAAAATCTACACCTAGAGTTTTGAACTTCAATCTTGCATTTGCTGTGTGGTTTTAAACCCTAACATCTCTTAGTGTCTGACCATCTCTAACATCTCTGAACCCTAGATTTCTCATTTATAAATAGAAGAATAACAGTTAGTACATTATAGAGTAATTGTAAGGATTAAAGTAATTCAGGCTTTCTTCATTCCTGGCATTTATGTAATATTCAGTGAACCTAGAGATTAGAATTTTTATTCAAATAGTACATTACTAGATCTATCAGAGGTTTAATTTAATGCTTAATACATATTTGTTGGCTGATAAATTGACCCTCAAAACAGAAAAATAAAAAGTTATTTTTATCCTCTTCTCCCATTTACCAGTATTCTAAAAGAAAATGAGTCTATTGCTATGAAAATGCACAATCTCAGAAAAAGCACTTACTTGGAACTGAGGTGAAATGTATTAGGCAGGACAATGGCAAAGCTTTGTGACAGTTTGGTGAGAGGCAAAATAGTAAGATGGATTTTTAAAATAACTGCCCATGTAACTTTCAATTTATACAGGATTTACATATTACTATTGTTACCTTAGCTTTAAAAAGCTCATTCCTCTTTTTATCCTGTTATCTTGGGTTGAATTGAATACTGGGTCAGGAAGTCTATTTGGTCATTTTAAACATCCCCTTAATTTTTTTTTAAGAGAGAGAGAGAGAGAGAATTTTTTAATATTTATTTTTTAGTTTTTGGCGGACACAACATCTTTGTTTTTATGTGGTGCTGAGGATCGAACCCAGGCCGCACGCATGCCAGGAGAGCGCGCTACCGCTTGAGTCACATCCTCAGCCCTCCCCTTAATCTTCAATCTCTTCATCTATTAGAAATTTTCTTGTGAGACTATAGTTGGCAAATATTTTCCCCCACTCTATTTACATCTTCTTGCTTTGTTGATTGTTCCCTTTGTGGTGCAGAAGTTTCTTCATTTTTTTTAATGTTTTTAGGGTCATATAGAAAAGACACAGGATTAATATCCAGAATATATAAGGAACTCAAAAAATTTCACAACAAAATAACAAGTAATCAAATAAAAAAAATGGGCGAATGATATGAACATATACTTCTCAAAAGCATACAAATAGACAACAAATATGCAAGAAAGAAAGAAAGAAAGAAAGAAAGAAAGAAAGAAAGAAAGAAAGAAAGAAAGAAAGAGATTCATCATCCATCAGGGGAATGCTAGTCAAAACTATTTCATAGGTGGATGAGATGGTGTATGCCTATAATTCCAGCAGCTGGAGAGGTTCAGGCAGTAGGATATCAAGTTCAAAGCCAGCCTGAGCAATTTAGCAAGGCCCTAAGCAAACTGGTGAGACTTTGTCTCAAAATAAAAAAGGGATGAGGGAGGGTTCAGTTTTAAAATGCCCTGGGTTCAATATTTGATACCAAAAAATAAAAAGCAATGAAATCTTTTTATTTGCAGCAAAATGGATAAACCTTGAGGACAGTGTGTTGAATGAATAAGCCAGACACAGAAAAACAAATGGCATATGTTCTCTCTCATATGTAGAAGCTAAAAAAATAGTTGCTTTGAATGAAAGTTAGTGATTACTGAAGGTTGGGAAGGATGAGAAATGGAGGGAAAATAAAAGAAGTTTGGGTAACAGGGACCAAAACAGAATAACTTGTGGTATTCAACAGCTCAGTAGGTTGACTAAAGTTCTCAAAAATATTATGTATTTTATGAATATCTAGAAGAGAGGAGTTCAAAGGCTCCAAACATAAGGGATTATTCCCCTGATTAGGCAGTACGTGCCATATTCATGTGCTGAAGTACCACTGGGGCTGTGGCTCAGTTGTAGAGCACATGTTTAACATGAGTGAGACTCTGGGTCCTGGGTTCAATCCCAGGACCAAAAAAAAAAAAAAAGGCAGGCAAAGAAAAACAAAGTTTATACTGAACTTAATATGTGCAATTAATACATGTTAACAAAAATAAAATTAAAAAATTTTCTGTTGGGAAGCAAAATTCATGTATGTTCTCATTAACAAAAGCTCCTTTTCCCCTTCTCTCTCTGGAAGGAGGCATAGTGATAGCATGTAATTATGTTTGCATATGGAAAAATTATGACATATGTGATAAGAATATCTACATCTTAAATTATTTCTCAAGTGAATATGGGCGGAGTGTGTCTGATGTAATACCATTGGACTTCCCTTGTAGGTCTTGAACTTCATGCCTTACATCATTTTTATCAATGACTTCAAGCTAGCTATGATAATTGTCTGCATGGTGTTACTTCCATCATCGACCTTGGAAGTATTTATTTTCTTCCTGGAAAATGTAAGAAGTCTTACTATCTGTGCCCTTAATAATGAATATGTAGCCTTATGGAAGAGCTTCTTCAAGATCTACAAGGATAGAAAGTGAATTAGTTTGAATTGGAAGTGATAGCAAATGACCATGAGGTATTTCTTTGGGATGACTAATATGTTCTAAACTTGAAGTATGATTCTCCACAGCTTTGTAAACTTAAAAAACATCCTGGAGTTGTGCACTTAAAATGGGTAAATATTATGGCATGAAAATTGATCCTCATAAAGCTATTTAAAAAAGCCTTCTATGCACTTTGCAAAAATATATGCCCCATTAAATGCTATTGAAATCTAACATCAGATTTAAAAGAGCTCTCTGGGTCAATGGGTATTCATTATCCACTCTGAGGATAAATTCATGCATCCTACCATCTAGGTATTCAAAAACAGGTATCAAACACTATTCTGCTAAGCATTAGGACACCTGATGAATAAGATCCCATAGTCCTTCCTTTCACAGAGTTTAGAGGAGACAAAGATCAACTTCCAGAAAGTGAACACAACAAACCTAAAGGTTACAAAGGAGAAGGGCAGAGAGCCAGGGGAGAACATGCGAAGTTCAGCCAATGTGCTCTGGAAATTCAGAATTCTTCCGGAGACTTGATGTTCCCAAACATTCCTAAAGGATAATTAAGAGTTAATGTGTCAGGGAGTGAGGCAGGGAGTAAGCATGTTCCACAGAGGAAAGCAAAGGCATCAGAATAAAAATACTTCTCCATCAACTGAGGGATGTCTGGAGTTCTTGACTATATACTCAGCCCTTTGCTTAAAGCATTTTGCTTTTAAAATACAAGTAGAAACCAGCAATGGGAAATCCATGAATCTAGATCTATCACATATTAGGAGGAATGAGTTACTCTCTGAATGAATTGACTGATGAAGAAAGAATAACATGATAGTGCTATTTATTATGATGGGAAATGGTCACCATGTGGGGAGAAGTAACCCTGTGAACAGGCTTCCAAGGGACACTTACGACAGGTATCTCAACTCCCAGAAATTTTCACAATGCCTACACCTGTCTTTGCCTTGCTTTCAATGGGCTTTTGGCAAATGTTTTGGTTTTAAACCAAGAGATTTTTTTTTTAATTGGAAGAGTGGAGATTACCTGCTCATTGAGAAACAGCAAGACTTGAGTAGGAGATTCCCCTGTTTCTGTACAGGGAATTTATCACCAATGTACATAGAGGAATTGAGATAAATGAGAAGATAGTCAATCTGTGAAATTTCATATTATTTAAGTGAAAATTGTAAAGATGATGAAGTTTCATTTATCCCCCATCCCTTTTTTTGCCTTTTCAGAGAGCAGAGGAGTACTCTGAAGAATTTCAAGACTTCATATTTCACCTGAGTGCTGTTGATCTTCTAGTGTGCCTAATAGTAAGAGGACCTTATTACCTCACCACATATTCTTTTGAATGGCTGTCATTTACTATAACTATTTAATCTTGTCTGGGATATGCCAGATCTGAAAGTATTTTAAATATAGTCTTAGATAAATCAATTCCATTTGGATATGATCTTAAACCTTAGAATAACTTCTTATATGCATGACTAGAATGAATAAGACAAAAATTCAACATAAAATTAATTTTTGCTTCTACTGTTTACTGCCCCCATAAAATTTGAGAAAGATTGTAAAAAATACAGAAACAATATAAATTTAATCTTTTGAATTACAGATGAAAGGGGAAAAGTTGAATAGACTGAAGGGAAAAAATTATTACATTGGCAAATTTAGGTTGAGAAAAACTACTATCTTTAAATACTCTGTGTCAGTACTTTTCTAGGTGTAAACAAAAACATAGACATCCCTGTTCTCAGAGACCCTATATTTGGGTGAAGTAGATAGGTGGTAATCTAATTAAATTATACATACTGTGTTATATAGGTGGTAATCTAATTAAATTATACATACTGTGTTAGATAGGTGGCCAGGTGCCGAAGTCTGGCTGGGCACAATTCAGGAGCCACTTGTCAAAAGAAACTAACTTTATTTTTAGTACTACAAACGCCAAGCAAAACAGCTCCAAAGGAAAAAACCCTCAGAGCCCAACTGGCCAGGTGCCGAAGTCTGGCTGGGCACAATTCAGGAGCCACTTGTCAAAAGAAACTAACTTTATTTTTAGTACTACAAACGCCAAGCAAAACAGCTCCAAAGGAAAAAACCCTCAGAGCCCAACTGCCACCACCGGCTTCCACAAGCCTCTCACCCACACCAACCTCCACCTCCAACAATCCTCCTGCTCTTGAGGCCGATTGGCTAGGTCGCGTGGGCGGAGCCAAAGAAGTCCCCCAATGAGCAGTTCCATAGTCTGAAGGGCAGGGAAACAGCCCAATGAACATCACCGCAGAGGAGCCAATCAGCTAGATGTTGCTGGGGCCGCTGTGAGCCAATCATCAGCTGGCAGTCTGAAGGGCAGGGAAACAGCCCATTGAACATGACCGCAGAGGAGTCAATCAGCTAGATGTTGCTGGGGCCACTGTGAGCCAATCATCAGCTGGCAGTCTGAAGGGCAGGGAAACAGCCCAATGAACATGACCGCAGAGGAGCCAATCAGCTAGATGTTGCTGGGGCCACTGTGAGCCAATCATCAGCCGGCAGCTGGAAGTTTGCTGGCAGCTGGAAGTTTGTTGGGGCCCCTTTGGCTGTGGCTCTCAACATCTCCCCCTCTCTGTTTAAACAACAAGCATGTGGCTTAGGGACCGTGCCTGCCTTAGGTTGTCCAATACTACATATGGTCCTTACCCGTCTTCGGATGAGCTGACCTCAGGGCGTCAGCCTCCTGTCTTAGGTTGGTACCATTGTAATTGGATCTTACCCATCATTGACTACCGGTCCAGTATACAGCCACACCTGTGGAGAGGTACCAGCGGGGGGGGGGGGGTGAGGTTCTTTGCCTCACCTCTGTTGGCCCCCAAATTTTAGCTGAACAATCATGACAAGCAGAAGGGAGGAAGATATATCAAGCCAATTGACGGCTTCTTTTTGGAAAATTGTACCACTGATGACATCATCAGCAAAAATATCCCAACACTACCACAAGTCGATGCACCAACAGATAGTTAGTTCACAATGCATACAAGTGAGTTCACAATGCATACAAGTGACACATAGTTTAGGCAAGTTCTGTAAGCGGTTCAGTGATGGCTATTGCAGAAACTGTAGATTAGTTTTATCTTTGTCTTCACCGGCACAGGGATGAAGATAGGAATTCTGGCAATAATGGCTAAAGAAAAAATTGTGTAACATTCCAGAAGGTACTAAAAGAAAACAATTTTCTTAACAATTTACATTATCTTCACCGGCACTGGGATGAAGATAGGAATTCTGGCAATAATGGTTAATATTAATAATTGTGTAACATTCCAGAAGGCACTAAAAGAAAACAACAGCCAGGAAAGGCTTGGAGAAGAACATTCCAGGAGATGGCAGGAGTGACCTTTGTTTGTCCCAGGGTCATCTGGGAGACCAGTGTGGTTTAGGCAGAGCAAGCGAGGGGCAGAGTCATAGGAGAGATAGTCACAGAGGCAGTGGAGCAAGTGTAGAGTTGGGAGAAGGGGCCACACAGAGCAGTCTGGGCCACTCTAAGGACACCAACACTACTTTGAGTGATGGAGGAGTCTGAAGGGTCATAGGCAATGTGGTACAATCAGACTTACCTATTGAAGAATAGCTCTGGTGACTGGTGAGAAGGGATGTGTAGGTGAAGTGGAGCTGAGAGAGACCAGGTGGGAACATGTTGTAATTATCCAGATGACAAATAATAATGACCCAGGTAGGAATAACACAGTAGGGGTGAGAAGTAGTTGACTTATGAATAATTTTGAAGATGAAGCAGGCAGAGTTTACTGACAGACTGAATGTGGGTTGTGAGCAGAACAAAGGAGGCAGGTTCAGCTAAGACAGATTGTGACTGAATAACTAGGTTTGCCCAGTGACTTATAAGAATTCACAACAATGTTACCTGACAAACATCACCAATTTCACATGAATGTTTAAGTTACATTTCTGAACTGATGTTAAATAAAACTCTTTTCTTGTCTCTTAGCCTTATGTCCAGGCTTTGCTATTGGTGTTTATTCTAAGATGCATGGAACTAAAATGTGGACAGAAAGTAATACGAAAAGATCCTGTTTTCAGGTTGGGAAATTTTTAATTTCATATTTTATATCATACTTTAGTGTTCCTAGATGGTGGCTATACTATCATCTTGTGATTATGGATTTATGTGTACAATCTAAGCAGTGTGATGTTTGGCATTATGATCAATGGATTTCTGATTTACTGCCAGGAATTCAGAGTCCTGGGAGAACTTGGCCTCTAAGCTGTTGAGGGAAACTTTAGTTACTCAAAAATATGTTGAGCATCCAAACACACCATTAGCCCATCCAAGAATGTGCACCCTTGAACAGACTAGGTAGGATGAATTGATTTAGCAAAGTAGTTCATAGTATTTCACAAGTGGAGGGACTCTGGAAAGACTGAACAGTGAAAGATGTTGAGACAATGGGCCTGATGAAGATGGGCTCAGAGCAAGCAGAGACATGAGAATGAGTTGCATTGTCAAGAGGAAGGGGCAGTATTTGCTGATGAGTTTGAAAGGTCAAATCCACTTACTGGAAGAGAGGGATTCTGGCTAGTGGGACTGGAGTTCTCAGCAAAGCAGAAGAAACACTGGCAGTTATAATCACAACCAGTCTATTGAAAGAAAGGACACTTGGAAAATTACAGAGACACTGACTTTTTTTTCTTTTGGTACCAGGGATTCAATTCAGGGGTGCTTAACCACTGAGTCACATCTCCAGTCATTTTTATATTTTATTTAGAGACAGGGTCTTTCTGAGTTGCTTAAGTCCTTGTTGAGTTGCTGAGGTTGGCTTTGAATTCTCAATCCTCCTGCCTCAGCCTCCTGAACTGCTGGAATTACAGGCATGCACCACCACATCTGGCTGAAACACTGACTTTTGATATGTCTTTGACAAGTGGAAAACCACATGTAACATTTCAATTTTTCCCCAGAATCTCCCCACAAATTCGAAATGTTCGACCTAATACAGAAGTACCTCTAGATGAAGATGAAGATGTTCAAGCAGAAAGAATGAGAGCATCAAGTGCCCTGACCACTTCAAACTTAGATGAGGTAGTAAAGCAAGAAATAAAGCATATGTTACTGGAAATACCCAAAAGTATCCAACTTAGAGTTCCATATCTTGGTTTTCATTTTGGATGTTTGGAGTTTGGTGTGTTTTTAATCCTTAAATATGCAGACATTTCTTTGGAAGATAAAAGAACACAAAACATAATGATTTTATTCTTCTTTTGAGAAAATGAGTTTTGACAATTAGTGCTTGCATTTTAAAACTGAACTAATCTTCTTGAGTTGAATAATTAATATGAGATTTGTTATAAAATACTAAGTAGAGATTAAGATTTTAAGGGTTAGTCTTTCATTCTGTGAGTTGGAGGTCGTGATGTGTCCATGAGCTTGGCCACTCTGTTCTGGCAAGGTCATGAGCTGTGTTCCATGAAATTCATATTTTCTCAGTCTATTTAGAAATAGGACACTATTCATGCTAATGAATGCATATTACATTTGTAATAAACATTATGGATTACTCTTTCAAAATATGGTCTTGTCTATGACATAAGTCATGAAAGGTCCTAGCAGGGAGATCATAGAAACACACCATGCTGTTATCTTTTCTAGAATCCAGTCATAATTGCCAGCTGTCTACACAAAGAGTATGCAGGCCAGAGGAAAAGTTGCTTTTCAAAGAGGAAGAAGAAAATAGCAGCAAGAAATATCTCTTTCTGTGTGAAAAAAGGTTTGAAGTAACCACATTTTGAATTGACTGTTGTATTTGGAAATAGCCACTAAACATCTATTCTGTCAGCATTCTTTAATTTGCAAAGGCCTTCATTCACTCATTTATTGGACAGGCTCTTTAAGTGTACCAGGGGTCATTTTAGGTTCTGGAAATGGAATTATGAAGAATGTAGGCAAATTTTCTCCCCCGGCAAGTTTTACATCCTAGAAGAGGATTCATAAATAAATATAACTTACAAAGAAAAGTATCAGGTATCAAGTAAGTTAATGTGGAAAACTGAAATATTTGAAATGACTTGAATGATATGGAGCAGTGTTTGCATAGGGTCAGGGAAGACATTTTGGGGCAGGGACATTAAAGTCAGATCTGGTGATAAGAAGGTGTGAGCCATGCAAACATTAAGAGATAAGTGCACCCAGGTAGAGGAAACTGCAAGAGCAGGGACTCATCAACACAGGAGGAGAATTTGAGTCTCAGAGAGGCCAGTGGGTGCATCTGAGAATAGAAGAGATGAAATCAAACAATGGGTGGGGTGGGTGGGATAAACTTTTTAAAACAGTTAAAAATTCATATTTCATTCCAAGTTAGGGACTGTAATTGGAGGACTTTTAGCAGGCCCGTTTCATGGTTTAATTCATATTTTGAAAATACACATGCTGACTACTATTTGTTCCTGAATTTATATCAGCATGGAAGAAAGGACACAGTAGTTTAGACATGGGTGATTGGATTTGGGATGAAGTGTCCCTGACTTCCCAGATGCAGGAATCACTTATATCTGTACTACTATAGAAAACAATTTGGGTACATTATTAATGGAAATAGGAAGTCTCAGTGAATGAAGATAAATGTATTGACATCAACTTCATAAACTTTTTGCTAATATTTTATATAATCACAAGAATTAATGTTTTGGCAACATGGATTACATATATACATGGATTACAAATTATAAAATGATACTGTCAGCTGCACAGATGTGATTACATTGAAGAAACAGGTTTATGTAAACTGTGAATTCACTTCCATTATTAATAATCTGATTCTTTTTTGCAGGTGAAGTTTTGGGATTGCTAGGACCCAATGGTGCTGGTAAAAGTTCTTCTATTAGGATGATAGCTGGGATCACAAAGCCAACAGCAGGACAGGTACTGAGAAGCAAAGAAATGCCTTCCAATCCCAGCACAGAAATTTCATGATCAATATAGGTTATATCATTGTAAGTCTGTAGTTTCTTGTATTTTAGATATTTTTATTTTCTCTCTTTTATTACTTTTACCAGGCATTTAAAGGTTTATAAAAGAAGTTGGGATGTCCCCAGAAACCAAGTACCTTTTCTCAATATCTTGGAAACCACTGAAGCTTATTATGTCTCCCAGCCCCCTACATGTCAGAATGTAATTTTATATTAATAGAGTACATGCTTTCGTAATAAATATGAAGCAATTTCTAGGGTATTCCTTGGATGATCTGACAGTTTAGGCATTTTTTAGCTATGTGTTAGTTTTTTGATTACTTGTACCACTGGAGAAAAGGCTAGATGTTTTTAAAACTGTTTTACCTTTGTAGGTGGAACTGAGAGTTGGAGAATACAAGTCATTTCTGGGTCAGCAGGGAGATGGCATGGTCAAGTTCCTGGGGTACTGTCCTCAGGAGAATGTGCTGTGGCCCACCCTGACAATGAAGGAACACCTGGAGGTGTATGCCACCATGAAAGGGCTGCAGAAAGAGGACGCTGCCATTGTCGTTTCACGGTACAGAGAGGTCCTGCGATTCCTTTTTGCCAAGAGGCAGGGAAGCTGTATCATTGATGATGAACTCACTAATAAAGAGTGGAGAGTGGGAAGGCATTTAAACCTTTTCAGAGCATTGGTGATAGAACAGGGATGAAGGACAAATGTGGTTTCCTGCATCCCTGAAAGAGGGAATTTTAAAAAATGATTATATAAATTATTGCCAAGGAATAAGTTAATGAAATCATGAATAACCATTCATTTTAGTTTTTCTAATAAAAAACTGGAAACTGAATAAACATCCATTTTCAGTTTCTCATTCAGATTTCTAGAATTCTAGTTTTTCTTTAAAACTCTTTTTTTTTAGTTGAAAACTATTGTGTTCCAAAGTAAATAGTTTTTTTTTTCTTTACCATGACTTAAAGTGTTGGGCATGACTTAGCATTTTGAGAATAGTATGGCCATATGTTCCTTCAGTTCTGTTAGAATTGTAGACTTGCATTTTCCAGAAATTCCTGATTGTCCTTATATATTTATCCTGTTTTCTATCAGACTAGTGAATGCTTTCAACCTGTATGAGCAGCTAAATGTTCCAGTGCAGAAATTAGCATCAGGGACCACAAGAAAGGTACATGTGATATTTGATGTTCTTCTGAGGGCTTGCATGGCATGAAGCCAAACAGGGGTGTTTCTCTACATTGCAGCTATGTTTTGTGCTAAGCATCCTGGGAAATTCGCCTATCTTGCTTCTGCATGAACCCTCTACAGGCATAGATCCAACAGGGCAGCAACAGATTTGGTGAGCATTATCGTAGGCCTCAGAACCATAAGTATAAATGTTGTGTGAAGTAGTGCCTATAAACTGATCTTGGAAATCAATACTCAAATCTACTGGTGTCTGATTCAGTGGAGACTGTGTCTTAATCTGCTGCTATGGTTTGGATCTTGAATATCCCCCAAAGGGCCCTGAAGGCTTGGTCCCCAGCCTGTGATGCTATTGAGTGGTGTGACTTAGTGGAAGAAAGTTTGGTCATTAGGGGCATGCCCTTGGATGGGATACTGGGATGCTGGCCTCTCCTGTCTCTCTTCTTCCTTCCCGGCCACCATGAGGTTGTCATCTTTGCTCCATCTCATGCTCCCTGCCATGGTTCCCCACAGTGCCACAGGCTCCAAAGCAATAGAGCCAACTGAATATGGACTGAAACTTCTGAAACTGTGAGCCAAAATAAACTTTTCATCCTTTTAAAGTTATTCTCCTACCTATTTTATCACAAGAATGGAAAGATCATGTGTTAGTTATTCATCATCTGTCATTATAATAAATACCTGAGAGAATTAACTTATGAAGAGAAGAGATTTATTTAGCTCATCTCTTTGGAGGCTGAGTGCATGATCGTTTTGCCCCATTGCTTTGTGCCTGTGGCAAGGCAGCACGTCATGGTGGAAACGTATGACAGAGCAAAACTGCTCACCTCACAAGCCAGGGCAAAAAAAGCAAGAAAGCAAGAAGGGAGGTGAGGTTCCACAATCTCCTTAGGAAGACAAGCCCCAAAGGACACAAAGACTCCCACTAGGTGCCCCACCTCTTAAAGGTCCCACTTCCTCCCAATGGCACCACCCTAGGTTCAAGCCTAACCTATGGGCTTTTGGGGACATTCAAAATTCAAACCATAGCAAAGATAATTCATATTATTGAGCAAACATGTATTTTGCAAATCTGCATCATATTTTTCTAGTATTTAGGCTTAGAAAAGATCCTAAATATTTTGTTGGAGTCTTAGAGTTTGGGGCATTTTAATTTGGAATATATTAATTTTTGAGATGTTTACAATTATCTCCTTCTACTCTATTTTCCTAGAGACTGTTAATTTACTGACATCACTTCCTTTCTGTAGCCCCTTTTAAAGTACTTTTTAGTTGTTGAAGGACTTTTACTTACTTATTTATATGTGGGGCTGAGAATCAAACCTAGTGCCTCACACATGTGAGGCAAGCACTGTACAACTGAGCTGCAACTACAGCCCCTCATTTCTTCCCCTTTTAATTTATAAAATTGTTTATTCAACTTTTCAGTCTTTTCCTCTTACTTTATTTTCTATGAGTTACTCTTTGGATTAATAAAATCTCCAGTATAGTTTCATATTTATTACAATCCAATATTTTTCCAACTTTAAAAAACTCCTTTGTTATGGAAATTTTATGCAAATGTACAAAGAATAATTTACAAATCTGCTGTATCCATCACTGAGTTTCAATAGTTATCAATATCAGGCCAACTTTTCACATACACATTCATCTACTTCCTTTCCCTATCTTCCAGTTATTTTGAATGAAATATGAGGCAGCCTACCCTTTTATTTATAAATATTTCAGTTAGTATCTTCAAAAGATAAAGAGAATTTTTTAAAAAAACCTTTACAACAATAAGATAAGCATATCTAAAAATATTAAAAACTTTCCCTTAAGTTATCAAAACATATTATTCAGTTTTCCCTGGTATTTTTATTTTTTTTTGGTTATTCAAAACATTACAAAGATTGCAGAATCACATCGGTTACACATCCACATTTTTACATAATGCCATAATAGTAACTGTTGTATTCTGCTACCTTTTCTATCCTCTACTATCCCCCCTCCCCTCCCCTCCCATCTTCTCTCTCTACCCCATCTACTGTAATTCATTTCTCTCCTTATTTTTTCCCATTCCCCTCACAACCTCTTATATGTAATTTTGTATAACAATGAGGGTCTCCTTCCATTTCCATGCAATTTCCCTTTTCTCTCCCTTTCCCTCCCACCTCATGACTCTGTTTAATGTTAATCTTTTCCTCCTGCTCTTCCTCCCTGCTCTTAGTTGCTCTCATTATATCAAAGAAGACATTTGGCATTTGTTTTTTAGGGATTGGCTAGCTTCACTTAGCATAATCTGCTCTAATGCCATCCATTTCCTTGCAAATTCCATGATTTTGTCATTTCTTAGTGCTGCGTAGTACTCTGTTATGTATAAATGCCACATTTTTTTTATCCATTCATCTATTGAGGGGAATCGGGGTTGGTTCCATAGTCTAGCTATGTGAATTGTGCTGCTATGAACATTGATGTGGCAGTATCCCTGTAGTACGCTCTTTTAAGGTCTTCAGGGAATAGTCTGAGAAGGGCAATAGCTGGGTCAAATGGTGGTTCCATTCCCAACTTTCCCAGGAATCTCCATACTGCTTTCCATATTGGCCACACCAATTTGCAGTCCCATCAGCAATGTACAAGAATACCCTTTTCCCCACATCCTTGCCAGCACTTGTTGTTTGACTTCATAATGGCTGCCAATCTTACTGGAGTGAGATGGTATCTTAAGGTGGTTTTGATTTTCATTTCTCTGACTGCTAGAGATGGTGAGAATTTTTTCATGTACTTGTTGATTGATTGTATGTCCTCCTCTGAGAAGTGTCTGTTCAAGTCTTTGCCCCATTTGTTGATTGGGTTATTTGTTTTCTTATTGTTTAATTTTTTGAGTTCTTTGTATATTCTGGATATTAGGGCTCTATCTGAAGTGGGAGGCGTAAAAATTTGTTCCCATGATGTAGGCTCCCTGTTTACCTCTCTTATTGTTTCTCTTGCTGAGAAAAAACTTTTTAGTTTAAGTAAGTCCCATTTGTTGATTCTTGTTATTAACTCTTGTGCTTTGGGTGTCCTATTAAGGAATTTGGAGCCCGACCCCACAATATGTAGATCGGAGCCAACCTTTTCTTCTATCAGACGCATAGTCTCTGATTTGATATCAAGGTCCTTGATCCATTTTGAGTTGACTTTTGTGAATGGCGAGAGGAGGGGATTCAGTTTCATTTTGTTGCATATGGATTTCCAGTTTTCCCAGCACCATTTGTTGAAGATGCTATCCTTCCTCCATTGCATGCTTTTAGCCCCTTTATCGAATATAAGATAGTTGTAATTTTGTGGATTGGTTTCTGTGTCCTCTATTCTATACCATTGGTCCACCTGCCTGTTTTGGTACCAGTACCACTCTGTTTTTGTTACTATTGCTTTGTAGTATAGTTTGAAATCTGGTATCGCTACACCTCCTGATTCACACTTCCTGCTTAGAATTGCTTTTGCTATTCTGGGTCTTTTATTTTTCCATGTGAATTTCATGATTGCTTTATCTATTTCTACAAGAAATGCCGTTGGGATTTTGATTGGCATTGCATTGAACCTATAGAGAACTTTTGGTAATATCGCCATTCTGATGATGTTAGTTCTGCCTATCCATGAACAGGGTATATTTTTCCATCTTCTAAGATCTTCTTCTATTTCACTCTTTAGGGTTCTGTAGTTTTCATTGTATAAATCTTTCACCTCTTTTGTTAGGTTGATTCCCAAGTATTTTTTTTTTTTTTGAGGATATTGTGAATGGGGTGGTTTTCCTCATTTCCAGTTCAGAAGATTTGTCGCTGATATACAGGAATGCCTCAGATTTATGCGTGTTGATTTTATATCCTACCAGTTTGCTGAATTCATTTATTAGCTCTAGTAGTTTCTTTGTAGACCCTTTTGTGTCTTCTAGGTATAGGATCATATCATCTGCAAATAGTGATAATTTAAGTTCTTCTTTTCCTATCTTAATGCCTTTAATTTCTTTTGTCTGTCTAATTGCTCTGGCCAGTATTTCAAGAACTATATTGAATAGAAGCGGTGAGAGAGGGCATCCCTGTCTTGTTCCAGATTTTAGAGGGAATGCCTTCAGTATTTTTTCCATTTAGATTGATGCTAGTCTGAGGCTTTGCATATATAGCTTTTACAATTTTGAGGTAAGTTCCTGTTATCCCTAGTTTTTCTAACGTTTTGAACATAAAGGGATACTGTACTTTGTCAAATGCTTTTTCTGCATCTATCGAGATGATCATAAGGTTCTTATCTTTAAGTCTATTGATGTGGTGAATAACGTTTATTGATTTCCGTATATTGAACCAGCCTTGCATCCCAGGGATGAATCCTACTTGATCATGGTGCACGATCTTTTTGATATGTTTTTGTATACGATTTGCCAGAATTTTATTGAGGATTTTTGCATCTAAATTCATTAGGGATATTGGTCTGTAGTTTTCTTTCTTTGAGGTGTCCTTATCTGGTTTGGGAATCAGGGTGATATTGGCCTCATAGAATGAATTTGGAAGTTCTCCCTCTTTTTCTATCTCCTGAAATAGATTATGGAGTATTGGTATTAGTTCTTCTTTAAAGTTCTTGTAAAACTCTGCTGTATATCCATCTGGTCCTGGGCTTTTCTTGGTTGGTAGTCTTTTGATGGCTTCTTCTATTTCCTCACTTGATATTGGTCTGTTTAGGTTGTTTATATCTTCCGACTCAATCTGGGTAGTTCATATGTCTCAAGGAATTTATTGATGCCATCACTATCTTCTATTTTTTTAGGGTATAGGGTTTCAAAATAATTTCTAATTATCTTCTGTATTTCTGAATTGTCTATTGTGATGTTGCCTTTTTCATCCCGTAAGCTAGTAATTTGGGTTCTCTCTCTTCTTCTCTTTGTTAGCATGGCTAGTGGTCTATCAATCTTATTTATTTTTTCAAAGAACCAACTTTTAGTTTTGTCAATTTTTTCGATTGTTTCTTTTGTTTCGATTTCATTGATTTCAGCTCTAATTTTAATTATTACTTGCCTTCTACTGTATTTGCTGCTGATTTGTTCTTCTTTTTCTAAGGCTTTGAGGTGTAGTATGAGGTCATTTATTTGTTGGCTTTTCCTTCTTTTAAGGAATGAACTCCATGAAATGAATTTTCCTCTTAGTACTGCTTTCATAGTGTCCCAAAGATTTTGATATGTTGTGTCTGAGTTTTCGTTTACCTCTAAGAATTTTTAAATTTCCTCTTTGATGTCTTCTGTAACCCTTTGTTCATTCAGTAGCATATTGTTTAATCTCCATGTGATGTAGGATTTTTCCTTTCTCATTTTATTATTGATTTCCAATTTCATTCCATTATGATCATATAAAATGCATGGTAGTATCTCAACTCCTTTGTAATTGCTAAGATTTGCCCTGTGACATAATATATGGTCTATTTTTGAGAAGGATCCATGTGCTGCTGAGAAGAAAGTGTATCCGCTTGAATTTGGGTGGTATATTCTGTATATATCAATTAAGTCTAAATTATTAATTGTATTTTTGAGCTCTGTGGTTTCTTTATTCAACTTTTGTTTGGAAGATCTGTCCAGTGGAGAGAGAGGTGTGTTAAATTCTCCCATGATTATTGTGTTGTGGTCTATTAGACTCTTGAACTTGAGAAGAGTTTGTTTGATGAACGTACCTGCACCACTGTTTGGGGCATATATATTAATGATGATCAAGTCTTGTTGGTGTATGGTTCCCTTGAGCAGTACATAGTGTCCTTGTTTATTCTTTTTGATTAACTTTGGCTTGAAGTCTATTTTATTTGATACAAGTATGGACACCCCTGCTTGCTTCCGGGGTCCGTATGAGTGATATGATTTTTCCCAACCTTTCACCTTCAGTCTGTGTATGTCTTTTCCTATCAGATGAGTCTCCTGTAGGCAGCATATTGTTGGATTTTTTTAATCCATTCTACTCGCTTATGTGTTTTGATTGGTGCATTTAAGCCATTAACATTTAGGGTTACTATTGAGATATGGTTTGTATTTACAGCCATATTTGGTTATGTATGTTACTTAACATGATTTGGTTTTCCTCTATGCTTAGTTTTTCCTTTACTGTACTACCTCTCGCTGTTGGTTTTCATTGTTATTTTCCATTTCCACTTCCTGTAGTGTTTTGCCAAGGATGTTTTGAAGGGCTGGTTTTCTAGCTGCAAATTCTTTTAACTTTTGTTTATCATGGAAGATTTTTATTTCATCTTCAATCTTGAAGCTTAATTTCGCTGAATACATGATTCTTGGTTGAAACCCTTTTTCTTTAAGCGTTTGAAATATGTTGTTCCAGGATCTTCTAGCTTTTAGAGTCTGTGTTGAAAGATCAGCAGTTATCCTGATTGGTTTACCCCTAAATGTAATCTGCTTCCACTCTCTTGTGGCTTTTAAGATTCTCTCCTTATTCTGTACATTGGGCATCTTCATTATTATGTGTCTTGGTGTGGATCTCTTATGATTTTGTACATTCGGTGTCCTGTAAGCTTCTAGTATTTGGATTTCCTTTTCATTCTTTAAGTCTGGGAAGTTTTCTAGTATTATTTCATTGAATAGATTGCTCATTCCCTTAGTTTGGACCTCTGTACCCTCTTGTATCCCAATAACTCTTAGGTTTGGTTTCTTGATGTTATTCCATAATTCTTGGATGTTCTGCTCATGATTTCTTAATATTCTCGCTGAGCTGTCTGTTTTTTTCAAGTTGAAAAACTTTGTCTTTGTTGTCTGAAGTTCTATCTTCTAAGTGTTCTACTCTGCTGGTAATACTCTCATTTGAGTTTTTAATTTGGTTTATTGTTTCCTGCATTTCCAGGATTTCTGTTTGTTTGTTTTTTATATCCTCTATCTCCCTATAGAGTTGATCTTTTGCTTCTTGGATTTGTTTATGTAATTCATTGTCAAAGTGATTTTTCATTGTCTGAATTTGCTGTATAATGTCTTCCTTGAGACTCCAGATCATCTGAAGCATGTATATCCTGAACTCTTTGTCTGACATTCCATCAGCTGCAGATATTACCTCATCTAAAGTTGAATAGACCTGTATTGTTTGTGGTCCTTTCTTTCCTTGTCTTTTCATACTGCTCATGATTCTTTCTAGCTTTGTGAAACTGTTGTGCTAATGTTTTTCCCCTTATATATTTGTATTGTTCTTGTATAGCTCCAAAATCCCTCTTTTGCGGAGAAAGACAATGTTAACAGTTCCCAATATCAACAGTACATTATCTAAGCACAAGTTTTCATTATTAATACATTTATAGTTGGATTCTAAGACTATAGATATTGGTTTTAATTATTACTTAAGAATATATTCATTAGTTTCCTAAAAGGGGTACCATATCTGGTGGCATATAGAAAACTTAATTTCAGACAAAGGATGTTATATTTAGAGGGAAAGGAGTGAGAGTATGAGGTTAAACTAACTTAGCACCTTTGGAGAACTCTAACCACTAGACTGGTAATTTATGGAAGAATGTATAGACTCAACCTCCTATCTGTATTTAGATAGTTACCCTATGTATAAAGAGCAAAAGTTAGGAGATTGAAAGTGGGATTGAGAGAATACGAATGAAAAAAAGAAAAAAGAAAAAAAATAACAAGGAAGAAAAGAGAAATAAGAGAAGGAAAAGGAAAGTAAGATAGAAATCAAGAAAAAAAATGTGGGGAAGGTGGGGTATATGCAATTCCTCTATATTATATTACTTTGGTAATTCGGTTGTTCATGCACAGTTCTTGGTTTCACATACACTGAAGTTGTGGAAGAGAGAGAAGAAAAGAGAGAAAGAAAGAGAGGAAAGAAAAAAGTCTCTCAGAACACTGTTTTCCTTACTTCCAGTAGGTGGCGTTGCCTATTCCTAGCTTGAGCCTCTGTATTCAGGGTGGTGGGTATAGCCAGTGTGAAAGGAAATGAGCTTCCACCTGTATCTTCCCTACTGTAGTCTCTGAGGTAGAAACCAGGTGTCTGTACAGTTGTTGTTTTGCGTTGATAGCTACAATCCCCAAAAGCTTGTGGGAAATATTTTGAGTTATGGCAGCTAAGGGTGGGGGAGTTGGAAACCAGGTACCTGGATCAGCCGCAGAACCATGCTGGTAGCCACACCCCCTTTGATGGGTTTTAAGGGTTGATGGGCTTCCTCTGGACTAGCACTTGGGGCAGGGCCGGACTTCCTCCTCCCATCTGGCTGGGCGCCTGGCGTCTTCCTCCTCCTGTCTGGCTGGGCGCCTGGCGTCTTCCTCCTCCGGTCTGGCTGGGTGCCTCCCTGGTATTTTTTAAATTAGAATCTGCATAAGATTTAAAAATTATCTATAAAAATTCTCTGCCATTTTGTTCTCTGTCAGTCAGTGTTGTTTTGTATTTTTGTTTTAAATGCTGTTACTGTCTTGGCTCACTTCAGGCAGGCAATCCAGGCAGCTGTTAAGAGCACTGAGAAGAGTGTCCTCTTGACCACCCACTACCTGGCTGAGGCTGAGGCTCTGTGTGACCGTGTGGCCATCATGGTGTCCGGAAGGCTGAGGTGGGTGTCACTCCAGAGCCTGCACTTGACACCTAACACAGAATCCCTGTGGAAAGGGCAGAACTGCAATGAGCAGCTGGAGCCTTTCCTTTCCCTTTCCACTACCTTGGAAATTGAAGAATTGCATCCAAATGTTAGTGGTAGTGTTTTTTCCAACATGTTCTCCTTCTTACCCATAGATGCATTGGTTCCATCCAACACCTGAAAAGAAAATTTGGCAAAGATTACATTCTAGAACTCAAAGTGAAGGAGCCTTCTCAAGTA
This sequence comes from Urocitellus parryii, assembly GCF_045843805.1. Lineage (NCBI taxonomy): Eukaryota > Metazoa > Chordata > Mammalia > Rodentia > Sciuridae > Urocitellus > Urocitellus parryii. Next base: position 173,224,846 of record NC_135537.1, on the reverse strand, counting down.
CCTTTGGTCCACACCGAGATTCTGAATCTTTTCCCCCAGGCTGCACAGCAGGAAAGGTGAAAAGGGTTCTGACTTTGGAGAAAGGTGTGGGCTTTACCCTCAGGTTTCTTTTTTGCTCTGGGAGAACTTCATTGTGATTTCACTTCAAATCATAGTTAGGGACCTCAGGAAAGGATTTGTTGACTCTTCCTTATTAGAAAAGGCTTGGGAGTTGTCCTGTACCCCTTCACAATATAAAAGAAACTGCAATCAAGATAAAGAATCTCCCTTTGATGGAATTTTCATGCTTTCATATGAAGAAAAGTAAGGAGTGTGTGTGCGTGTGTGTGTGTGTGTGTGTGTGTGTGTGTGTGCGCGCGCGCGAATGAGATTGGGGGAGAACAAGAAGATTGAGTGGGAGCTGATTTTAAGACAAGTACATCAAAGATACAGGATATAAAAATTGCTATTTTTATTTTAGCAAAGTGGAAATGTAATTGACTATCTAAGGTATGGTATGCTTCAGGACATGTAACTCAGTCCTATTCTTAGAATTTTGGTGTCATAGATTAGATAAGAGGTTTTCATATACATAGGAAGACCATGGATGGTAAGATGGAAGGAGCAGGGACTGGTCTATAGGGAGCCTGTCCTGTGGCTGTGGTCAACCTTTGGACCATGTGGGAGCACCAACCTCTATTTGGGAAAGAGCTGAGAAGAGGGCATGAGATTGTGCAACCAGAAGTAGTACATGGAAACAGGATGTCCCAAATCAATTCTGACTGTTCCTTTGAGGCCAGTGAAGTCTTCAGGTCTTTTATGTCCCTTTCTCGCAGCTTCAATCTCTCTTTACAACTTAGCTTTCTGGTGACAAGCCTGAACTTTCATTTGAGATTGTTATCGATATAATTGAAACTCATCAAAGGGAAAAGTTTAGAATATTTCTTTGCAACGAGGTAACAGTTTGGGTAAACTCGGCATAATATGCAACTATGCCAGATCATTACTAGAAGAATCTACAAAAGCAAGGTACCAAAAATGGTTAAGTTTTTCCATTGATGAATGATAAATGATCATTTTATTTTAAAAAGAAAATTCTTGTTTTAAAAAAGGAAATTAGTGATAATAGCAGTATTTATTTTGATGCTTGTCTTTCCCCTCAATGGAGATTCTGAGCTGAAGATGACATTTTCCTGTTCCCAGGTTTTCTTCCTTGTTGACCTTTAAGCTGCCCATAGCAGATGTTTACCCTCTATCTCAGGCCTTTTACAAATTAGAAACAGGTAAGAATGACCATATTTAAACAAAAGTCTTGAAGGATCAATTCCTACTTGGATAGTAATTTAGTTGGAGATGATTGGTTGTATGATATATTTTTTAAACAGACCCAGCAGGGCATGATTTTTAAGAATGGTAATTGTAGATGATGATAGGTGTGTTAATCACTTTTCATAGCTGTGACCAAAATACCTGACAATAACAATTTAGTAGAAGAAATGTTCAATTCTGAGGTCACCGTTTCAGAGGTTCAGTTCATGATGGGCCAATTCCATTGCTCTGGGCCTACAGTGAGGCAGAACATCATGGTGGAAGGGCTTGATGGAGGAGGGCTGTCAGCTTGTGTCAGCCCAGAAGCAAATACAAAAAGCAAGGAGCCAGGGATAGATATAGTCTCCAATGGCACACCCCTAGTGACCTACTTCCTCTGGCCACACCCTACCTGACTACAATTACCACCCAGCAATCCATTAAAGTGAATAATCCATCAAATGAATTAATCCACTGATTAGTTTATATCTCTTATAATCATTTCATCTCTAAATACTTCTGCATTACCACATGAGTTTTTCAGGGGATCCCTCCCAATCAAATCATACCAATAATTAATCCAGCTGTCTGGAAGGAGGTTAATCTCCAGTGCAGGAAGGGAAACTGCGTGAAAACACACAGCCATGCTTGACCATTCTTACTGGGCCTCCACAACATTACCCTCATAAAGCCCTTTGGTGTGGCTTGCTTTTCCTACTTATACACAGTCCTTCACACCACCTGTCCTAATGAGTGCTTCACCCCTCTTCTCCTTCCATATCCACCTCCTTCTCACTTTCCTCCCTCAGTTGATGTCCTTGTTTTATATTTCACTAATAAAAGGAAAGCAATAGAGAAACCTTCCATTTGTCCATCAACCTCCTCATATCCGTGCTGGTGTTCTCAGCCTTCCTGTGGCTTTGAATGATAGCTCAGGCCATTCCCTGACTGAGCATAATTTCTCTTGCTACTTGCTATCATTTTTCTGCTTTCAAGTGGGTCATTCTCATCAGCAGACCAGTGTGGTGTAATTTCTCAGCACAGCATAGTGGTGAAGAGTTCAGAATCCAGAGCCAGTCTTATTGGTTCCCATGCCACTGCTGTTGCTTACTACCCAAGAGACATTAGGTTAAAATTTCTCTATAACTGCCTGTCTAGATGGCTCATCTCGACAATGAGGAATAATATCAGTGCCCTCTTTGTCAGGTTGTTCAGAGTATTCGAGAAGTTAATTTCAAGTACCTAGAACTGTGCCTGGTTCATTGTGCTTGAGATAATAAGTAATCTCTGCTGTACTCCTTTCACTCTAGACAATGGACTTCCTGGCTCTTCCTAAATACTGCCAGACATAGTGTTCCTGCCTCAGGTCTTAGTATTATGGAATTCTTACTAAATATCCAAGCTGCTTCTCCACTGTTTCTGGTTTCCGCTCAACGATCACCTTATTTCTGTGACCTTCCTGAACATCCTATTAAAAAAAGTGCCCAGCACACCCTATTTTATTTATCTGTTTTCTTTTTCTCTAGAGCCACTATAATAATTCACTGTTATATACTTAAGGGTTCATGGATTAATGCCCATATTATTCCCACTAATATGCAAATACAAGGCAGAGGGTTTTGCCTGTTTCTTTATTGTTCTGTTTCTGGCATCTGAGAGCGCCTTTCATGTAGGAGATTCTTAGGCTGTACTTGATAAACCATGAACATGTGAATATGAGAATCCAGTGACAAATGTCATTCAGAGTTTGTGGTGGAGAAGACTGGCAGAGACCTGGTGTGGCAGAACCTACTAAGAGGAGTAATTAGATGGGTGTGAAACAAGAACAAAATATTCCTCATGTAGTAAGGATATGTCAGTGATGTAGTTCCTAAAGGAACATGTGTAGTTCCCCAAACACATATGCTAATATCATAACACATATTATCAGACAATATATGAAAAAACCCTAATATCAAGGTGAATTTAGTATGCATTTATATTAACTCTTTATGATGTTTATTATTTCATCCTTCTGCAAAAAATATTTATATTAATAACTTGCAGATTTAGTTCATATGTCTTGGAAAAAATCCTGGTAATAAATTGAGCATCTATACCTAGTCCTTTTTTTCCCCCAGTGAAACATAACTTCAACCTGGAGGAATATAGCTTCTCTCAGTGCACACTGGAAAAGGTGAGTCTACCATTTGACTTTCTATCATCTCTGTAAATTTTACTTGCAAGCAACATGAATTTTTTTCTCTTTATTTGGAAGACAGCCTACAACCTGACTATTCCTTCTCCTTCTTTTCTTCTCTTAGGTATTCCTGGAATTTTTTAAGAAGCCAGAGCCTGAAAATGTTGATAAAGAAGTTGATACAACCATGAGATGGAAACTCCTTTCTTATTCAGATGAACCCTAAGTCCTCAAACCCAATGTGCTGATATGCTATTAACATTTATTTTATGTAATAATTAGCAGTGTGTATGATTTAAAAGATCATTTGATATCAGGATCAGGTATATGTTGTATGTGTAGTCAATAAATGAATAAATTTAAAAGTTATTCCTTTTAAAAGTAATAGAAAGACTGTTAAGGACTAAAAGGACTAAAAGACCCTTGAATTAAAAAATGAACAAACATGCACATTGGAAAAGAAGCTCTAGTATACCTTTTGAAAACAAGAGGAGTTATAATAATATTTGTTCAGAATTTTAAAATTTTGAATATAATCTTATGTTCTTAAGATTACCCTCACTTCCTCATCAATAGTTTTAAATGTATTTGCTATTCTTGTAAGGTCATTTCTCCCTTTTTTTTGCATATGTGCATATAGTATATCTATATACACACATCTTCTGTATGTCAGCTTCACATATTTTTATCCTTAAAGATAACTATATCCTTCTGTATATCACAAGAAAACTTTTTGAAATGTTGAAAAATTTTTTCTGCTTTATTTTTCTAGTGACATATCACATAATTTAATGATATGTTTATGCTCAATAAGGAAAATTTATATAATGGAAAATAATATAGAAATTAAATATAATTGAATAAAAAATTGCCACAATTTCTCCATACAAAAATCCAACTATTTCCTTCCTTCCTTAGTGCATTTTTACACAGTTTTAACCATATAGCATACATAATTTCCTAAAAAGTTATACACACTTACTTACATACCATTGCAATCATTTTAATTTACTTTCAAATTTATGGTAAGGTTGCAGGTTTTTATGTTTTCATTCAATTTTATGTTATTTGTATCCATTGTTCATTTATATTGATTATCCAATCTTTTCCATATCCATGTCATACGATTTTTATATAATTAAATATTTTACCTGTATATTTTATACATGTAGGGTTAAAACCACTAATTTGAAAACTTGAGACTCTACATGTTCCCAAATCCAAGACTTTTGAGCACCAATATGGTGATACTAGTGGGAAATTCCTACTGGCCTCAAATAACAGGTCATAGTCACAATTCTTAGGCATACTAAAAGTATTGTACAAAATTGCTTCCAGGATATGTGCATGAGATTTATATAAAACATAAGTGAATTTTGTGCTTAGACTTGAGTCTCATCTCCAATATACTTTATATATTTGCAAATATTTTTAAAATCTGACACAAAAAAACCCCTGAAATCTCAAACCCTCTGGTTCTCAGCATTTCTAATAAGGGATAATCAACCTGTACCATCATTATCTCTGAGGAGTTATATTTCCAAATCTATGATAAATGATGTATAGTTTGCTGTTTCTTCAGGAGCTGTTGGTACCTTATACATTCATATCAGTTGGGTTTAGCTGATCTAGGAAGAAGCCAAAAGAGATGGTAGTGTGGAAGAAGAGAAAGGTCTGAGTATTTCTTCCATTCTCTCCCAACTTTGGTGCTGATCTCTAGAACTAGAACCTTCTAGGCTTATAGCTTTATCTCTCCTCTGGTAACACCCTGACACTCTTGACATCCCATGACTTTTGACTTCAGGAATGTATGTGCACAGCCTCCAGCAGTTAATTAAATTCACCACTTAAACTGTCATCCCTAACAATTTATGATTCTAGTGGCTTCTGCTCAGGTAAGCTGATCTTGGGTGTGGTCCTTTGCATTCACTTGTCTACATGATTTCAGGGTTATTATTGGCTCTGAAGCTGTAGTCTCTTTAGGTCCAAGAAACATCAATTTCCTGTTTTCTTAGATTTTTCTTATAAGGAAAGAAATGATGACTTCCAAGCTGTTTATATATCAGAGCTAAAGAAACTGGATTTTAAATCTTACGGCTTTTTAATTAAATTTAAATTTAGATCACCACCTGGGGCTAGTGTCTACTATATTAAATTAGTTATTTGAAGTTAACTAGAATCTCTGTCCTCATTTTAAACTATGTTTTGTAGGGTACTCAGCTCAAATCATGCCTCTCCCTGCTGTAATTGTTTTGTTTTGTTTGGTACCAGGGATTGAACTCAGGGGCACTCAATCACTGAGCCACATCCCTGGCATTATTTTGTATTTTATTTAAAGTCTGAGTTCCTTAGCTCCTCTGTTACTGAGGCTAGCTTTAAACTTGTGATCCTCCTGTCTCAGCCTCCCAAGCTGCTGGGATTACAAGTGTGTGTCACTGTACCCGGCTGTAATTGCTTTTTTATATCATAGATCTTCACTATCTTCAACACCCACCCTGAGAAAAATTAGTCATTGTCATCATTATTTTACGCAGTAAGTATTTATTTAGTCTACAAATATATTGATTAGTCTCTAGCATTCAACTATTTCTTTCTGGGTTTCATTTCTTTTTTCTTGAAGGGTTTCTTATTAGTAGATCTTTCAGAGATATTCATTTAAAAAAGCTGTCTCATATTTTTTATGGAAAAATATGTATCTTTTATCCCTATATAATGAATGATGCCTAATTATTTATAATAATAAATATATTTAATATAATCTAGCTGGCATATTCATCAGCCTTTTCAATACCACTCCAAAACTTACTGGGCTTAAAATAGCAATCTTCTTTTAACTTTGTTTTCTTTCATTTTTCTTTCTTCTCTCTCTCTCTCTCTCTCTCTCTCTCTCTCTCTCTCTCTCTCTCTCTCTGTTTCTTTCTTTCTTTCTTTCTTTCTTTCTTTCTTTCTTTCTTTCTTTCTGTGGTACTAAGGATTGAACCCAGGGGTGCTTGTTCACTGAGCTACATCCTATCCCTTTCTATTTTTTATTTTTTTTGAGACAGGGTTTCCCTAAGTTTCCCAGGTTGGCCTTGAACTTGTGGTCCTCTTGCCTTAGCCACCTGAGTAGCTGGGAATACAGGTGTGGACCATCACACTCAGTTAACTTTGTTTTCTTGATTTGTTTCTGGCATCTGCACTATTTATTTTTTTATTTGAATTCAATGTTTATTTTTGTTATATCTTAACATTTTATTCATATCTTTATGAAGAAAGCATTCATATCAGCATAATCTGAGAATTCATAGAAATTATTCTAAAATCACACTATATATTATTTAGGTATAATAAATTTAAGGTAGCTGGCACTATATCTTCTTCAGTTGTAAATTTTACTCCAAGTATACTAGGAAACTTGCAAAAGGTACTCATCAAGTAGGTTCACAAGATTTATGATTTGTGTATTGTAAACAATCTTTTATTTTTATTTTTTAATGAAGTGAGGTGGTTTTTAAAAATTTGTTCTAATTATACATGACAGTGGAATGCATTTTGACACATCATATATAAATGGAGTGTAACTTCTCGTTCTTTTGGCTGTACATGATGTAGAGTTGCAAAGGTTATGTAATCATATATGCACATAGGGTAATAATGTCTGACTCATTCTGCTATCATTCCTACACCTAGGCCCCCTCCCCTTCCTTAACTCCCTTCTGTCTAGTTCAAAATACCTCTATTTTTCCCCACCACCTTATTGTGAATTAGCATCCTCACATCAAAGAAAATTCGACCTCTGGTTCTTTGGGATTGGCTTATTTTGCTTAGCATGATATTCTCCAATTCCATCTATTTACCAGCAAATGCCATAATTTCATTCTTCTTTATTGCTGAGTAATATTCCATTGTGTATATATTCCACAGTTTCTTTATCCATTTACCTGTTGAAGGTGCCAGCACCGAGGTTGGTTTCATGGTTTAGCAATATGGAATCTCTATACTGCTTTCCATAGTGGTTGCACCAATTTGGAGTCCCACCAGCAATGTATGAATGTACCTTTTTCCCCACATCCTCGTCAACATTTATTGTTGCTTGTATTCTTGATGATTGCCATTCTGACTGCAGTGAGATGGAATCTCAGTATAAATAATCTTTTTAGATGATTGAATACATTTTAGTTTGCAGTTCCCATTGAAAGTTTAAAAAATGACCGAGTGACTGAGCTTCTTATGTTAACAGTCAAAAAATGATTTGTATGAAGAAAAAGAAAAGTCACAAAATTTAACACACATTAATTCAATCAAACATCTGAAAGACAAATATGTGTTAGAAAGGATTAAAGGCCAAAACTATTGTGGATCGAGGCCTGGATTTCCTGGTCTAGTAGAGGGAAGGATCTGAGATTTCCCAGGGTTTCCATTTAGGCTTTCTGCTCAGGGAATGGAATCACTTTACACATGAACTCTAGCCAAAGAGGAGAAGAAATTCATTGGCAGCAAAATTGAGTAAGGCAAGAGTAAAAGATTATCATACATAGACCTAATGACCTTTGTAAAATCAAACTTTGCAGATATTAATAAAAATATTAAATCATATTTGTGCACTGAGCAAATTACCATTGGTAAAAATAATGAAATAAATAGCAAACCTATTATGAAATTTAACAATGGATGTGTCAGTTTAGCTGTTTTGCATTACCATTGGTGTTGATGTTGGTGAGTTGAATTTAAGTAACTCAGCTTGTTTGATAACTATGTTTTCTTTCCTTACTCATTTTAAGTATTTTTGATGAAGTTTTTATGTCTCATTATTTATCAGTTTCATATCCCTTAATAATTTATTGATCCAAGCTGGTTTCAAGTAATGACTGAAAATTTTTGAAATGTAGTTTTGAGCTATTAACTTAGGAAAAAATTTTACAAATATTCTTTTTTTTTTTTATTGGTCGTTCATAACATTACATAGTTCTTAATACATCATATTACACGGTTGATTCACGTGGATTATGAACTCCCGCTTTTACCCCGTATACAAATTGCTGTATCACATCAGTTTCCCTTCCATTGATTGACATATTGCCTTTCTAGTGTCTGATGTATTCTGCTGTCTGTCCTATTCTCTACTATCCCCCCTCCCCTCCCCTCCCCTCCCCTCCCCTTTTCTCTCTCTACCCCTTCTACTGTAAATCATTTCTTCCATTTGTATTATCTTGTCTTGCCCCTCCTTTCCTCTTATATGACATTTTGTATAACCCTGAGGATCGCCTTCCATTTCCATGCAATTTCCCTTCTCACTCCCTTTCCCTCCCACCTCTCATCAAGAGCTACAAATATTCTTAAATTTCAGTAGCACTACCTACACAGCAGGACTTTGAGCAGGACCCACAGTTCCTCACATGACTAAGGTAATCTTCCATTCTCGTTGATGCCTATTTCTAGAATCCTGAGGCTCTGCTCAAACTGCTCAGCACACCTGTTGGTCTGCCCTTAACATTTGCTCCCTTCTTCACAGAAAAATGTCTTGACTCTCAAGTTTGAGACTTTTGCTTTATATCATCGTATTTAAACATTCTCTGAGCTCTCACTGGCACTTCCTTTATTTCTTATGACTGAGAACAAAATAGCCTTCTCCTTTTCAATGTTGTGCTTTCATCTTGCTTCTGACCCACTCCCTTCTTATCCATGCCCCTTTGAAAAAAGAAGCTCTCCATCTGTAACTTGATTTCTCCTTTGTTTTCAGCATTTTCCCTTTCACTTCCCTTTCTAAATTTCATTTAAAAAGAAAAACAAAAAACCTTTCCTTGAACAAAGCAATTCATTTTGGCTATCATCCAAACTTTCTTTCTCTCATAATCAAGATTCTGGAGGGGGGCCAGGGTTGTGGCTCAGAGGTAGAGCGCATGCTTACCATGCGTGAGGCACCAGGTTTGATCCTCAGCACCATATAAAAATAAAGCTATTGTGTCTACCTATAACTAATAAATAAATAAATATTTAAAAAAAATTCTGGAGGAAAAAAATGATACTATTTTTTTGCTTCTTTATTTCATATCCAGTGTTGTAGCTCAGGACCTATGTTTTGAGCAACTTTCATGTCCCAGCTCTGGGAGGATTACAGCAGTGAGTATTCTTCATTATTCAGATGTCTGAGTGTGGAGTGGGAGAGGAAAAAATATCATTAGTTTAAAACAAAGTGAGGTGCATTCTGCAAAAGCACAGCCATGGAATGCTGGGAGCAGTATGTGATCCATGTGGAATGAGACAGGCAGGGAGATTTCAGAGCTAAAATTCAAAGGACATGTAGGAGCTAGGCAGAGGGATGTGTCACCAGGGAAAGGCCAGTGGAGGGTAGGGGTTGATTCTAGGAGAGCAAAGAGATGTAAGTAAGACCATGGTACATTCACTGAAAACAATCATGTTGGATCTGGAGAAGGGGACAGGGCCAGGAGGGTGGAGAGAGGAGCAAGGACCAGGGGATAAAAAGCTCTTTGTATTTTCAAGGTAAGCAAGGCACTGTCGAGGCAGCAATGAAAGTAATTTAATAAAAATTTTATGTCAGGGTGACTCTATGTGGTATGAGAAAGTATTGCTTTTACATTTAATTTTTTTATTTATACTTTTTAAAATTGATTTTATTTTTTAAATACATGAGAGTGGGATGCATTACAATTCTTATTACACATATAGAGCACAATTTTTCATGTCTCTGTTTGTATATAAAGTATGTTTACAACAATTCATGTCTTTATACATGTATTTTGAATAATGATGTCCATCATATCCCACCATCACTAAAAATGGAGATTTGGCATATTTCAAATATCCAGTAAACTTCCAAGAACAACAGAAAGTAGGAGGGAGTGATATTTGACAAAAGTATTAACTGAAAATTTCCTTTAAAAGATTCAAGTTCTTTGATTGCAAGTAACCACAATGTACCATGCAGGACACACACCCATACCCACACACACTCCAAAAAAGAAGAAACACACACACACACACACACACACACACACACACACGTAAGCACACTGTTGTGAAATTTCATACACTTGTGGTTAATGTTCTAGTGAGAAAAAGAAAAATCCTCAAATTAATGAATGCCAAAGTTATATAAGCATTCTTATCAGCAGGAGTAGATGTGAGACAAGGCAAACACATGTTATTTTTAAAGTGAATAATACATGATATTTTTAGTCAGGATCAAAAATTAAAGACACTGGAACAATTGAAATACATATATATAGGTGGAGAATATGGAGAGATGTATTCTAGTCAAAAAACATGTTGGTGTAAAGCTGGGTGTGATGGTGAGAACCTGTAGTCCCTGTTACTTGGGAGGCTGAAACAAGAGGATCACTTTAACCCAAAAGTTCAGGGCCAGCCTGAGCAGCATAGTGAAACCCCATCTCAAGTATATGAGTGTGTGTGTGTGTGTGTAGGTGTGTGTGTAGAAAATAAGTTTATTATAGTCTAAAAATTTACATGGTAAAAAATTATTTTAAAATATGCTTGCTATCACAAGAAATCTAAAATGTATGTTGTCAAGGTGGCATATTTTTAACAATCACTTTATTAAAATTTAAAAATACTTACAATGTCCAGCTAGCATTTATTGCATAAGCTCTCACTGCTAGGTACGGTACCTTTTTATCTCTCTTCCACCATCCCTCAAATCGTAAGTTTTTAAAATTCTAAAAAGAATGCTGTTTGGATACCATTGTAGTCTTGCTGGATACCACTGTATGATCTGGGTCTCTCAGATGAGCAAACTCAGGGTCCCAGGGTAGCCCCTTGCCCAGCCCAGCCTTGCACAGTTGGCGAGGAGCAGAGCTAAGGTTTCAAGTTAGATCTGCTAAACACTTATCCTACTAGGAACTGAAAGACTGAAGAGAAAGTTGCCTGTCATACAATGGTTTTCTACATTGCTAGAGTAATATGGGTTCAAATATGCTTATTAACAGTTAAAAGTAATCACCAGTTGACCAAAATATAGATCCAGAACTTTCTAGGCAAGAGACGGGATAAAGAGGAACCTAAAATAAGGAACAGAGAAAACAGGCTCAGTGAAGAAATGGAGAAATGGAAAACCACAGGAAAACTTGAAGAGCTTTTGAAATGTCAGGAGGAAATGAATTCATCATCTTTAGGACTTACCTTCTCTCTGTGGAAAGCAAAACAATTGTAGTCCAAATCAAAAGAAAAATACAGTTACACTGTTTTGAGTTGCATCTCATAGGCAAGTGATAGAGATTTTTCAAAATGTACCTGAGAAATGAAAAGGCAGGTAGAAGTGGAGGGTTGGAATAAAGATATTTCAAGGGATAGATGCATAAAACAGGACAAATTGGATTTATTGATGACATCCTTAAGGAAAAAGAGAAATTTTTGGAGGGTACCTGACTAAACTCACAGGCAGGGAGTGCAGCTGTGTCTGAGAAAGAATGAAAAACAAGAATGTAAAAGCCCCTGGGAAATAAGCAGATGTTCTCAGCATCTATCAGGAAGCTGGACTGCTTCACTCTTCTTTCTTGGCAAATCAAGTTTTCCAGCTCTTGAACCACAGTGTTGAGAAGAGCACAGGTTCCAGGGTGACAAGTACTCTGCATATACAATGAGCATATATATGCAGGATCCCAAAGGAATGCATATTTATATATAAGGATTCCAAAGGAATGCATATTTATATATAAGGATTCCAAAGGAATGAATATTTATATATAAGGATCCCAAAAGGAATGTTTTAACATGCTACAAAGAACATCACATGAAATTTATAAGGCTTCTGGCAGTGGAAAATATTTCTGCAAAGTACCACAAAAACTGTAAAATGTGTGTACATAAGTGAGAATAATCCAGTGAACAGAGACACACAAATGAGACGGCAAGTATAGCATTCATAACAAGCTCTAGATTCTGGAAATGATCTGGCTTTAGCCTAAGTTCTGCTCCTTGTTATTTGTGTGAATTGCAGTGTTATTTAAACTCTAAGACCACACTCTTTCCATTTAGAAAGCAGGGTAAGTTATAATAGTATCTACCTCATGGGGCTACTATGTGGATCAAATGTGTTACTATTTAAGTGTGAGGGTGGGGATTTAGCTCAGTGGCAGGACATTTGCCTAGCATGTATGGGGCTCTTGAGTTTAATCCACAGCACTGAAGAAAAGTTTGTCTGTCTGTCTGTCTATCTATCTATCTATCATACATATATATTAGTGCATATATGTATTTAAATATTGAAATTTTTCTTATACATAGGAGATGCTAGAAACATATGTAAAATAAATAAATCGTGATAAAAATCAGTGACATTCAATTTTTGAAATTCTGTTAGTTTTTGTTTGTTTGGTTTTACGATTCCTGTTTGATTCCAGAGCACTTCATTGAGCCACATTCCCCAGTACTTTAGTCCTTTTTATCTTTTATTTAGAAACAGGGCCTCCCTAAATGGCTTAAGTTCTTTCTAAATTGCTAAGGCTGGATTTGAACTTGTGATAGTCCTGCCTCTGATGCCTATCACTGAGTAACTGGGATTATAGGCCTATGCCACCTTGCCTGGCCCCTTTCTCTTCTTTTTCTTACTCCTCCTCCCCCTTCCCTGTCCTCCTCTTCCTCCTTCTTTTTCTTCCTCCTCTTCCTTCTGCTTCTCCCTTTTGCAGTGCTGGCAATCTAATCCGGGACTTTGCACATGCTGAGCAAGTTCTATGCCACCAAGCTATATCTCCAGCCCTAAGATTTGTTTGAATTAGTAAGCCAATTCTAAAGCTTATTTAGAAGAGTAATCACACGTAACTTAAACATGAAAATCTTGAAAAGAAGATTAGCAAAATTGAGCTTGCCTTGTTATGGTGCCACAGAGTACACAATAAGGAGCTTATGAAGGAAGAAGCCAACACATGAAGAAACAGAGCTCAGAACAGAAAGAGGACAAGAGCCAGAACTTATAAAAACTTAGACACAAAGTTCTTCTAGGAAACATGAACTTCCTAAATTATATTCTCTGTACACAAAATGTTAACAATGTTATTATATGTGATAGTTTTATCTCTACAGAAGATAGTCGACATACAGAAACAATCAAAGTTTGTTTATTGTTTTATCATGGATTGATGAGTTCAATATGCTTCTACAGATTTGCTTGGGGGGAAATTTCTGTATCTCATATAATTAACAGAAGAGTAAATATAATTGAACAAATATTGAAAGAACGGATGATAAGTAATGGGACACAGATGAGAGTCTGCTTTAAGAATTGTATGCATTTACTGTTTCCCTTCAGCTGTGTGCTCAGGAAGTAATTTTAGCATACAAGAGTTTAACAGACATTGGCTATAAGCAAAAAGATAATGATTCTTTTTCATCTTCCTTTTTAGCCAGACAAACTCCATGAATTTCAAGAAATTTTGGGATAGACTTGTCTTCTGCTCAAAAAAGAATGACAACTATCAGTTGTATAAATTTTTTCTAACATTGCTGGAAACAGGATATACTAAAAGCCAGTGGTTGCCTATGGGGACATAACTTGTTTCCTGAGGCCTCTTACAGAAATAACAAGTCTGTAGGCTTTAGGAATACAGGTATTTTTTTTTTTATGACATTCTGCAAACTTTCTTCAACTTTTTATCCCATTGAAGATGCAATGTAACTGAGATGCAGATGAAAATTCAGCATTTACTTTGCTGCCTGGAAAAAAAATAAACAATTTTATCACCATGCTTCTAGATTCATTTTTTAAGAAACCGTGGAAGGTTTTGAGATATTTCTGACTCAATTTGTGTATTTATACTTGTCATTAAAAATAAATTCCTCTCCAGTTTGCTATGCTCTGCCTTGTCTGAATGTTTTGTTGATCATTATTCTAAAGATTGTGTTGAGGCTTAACTCTCCCATTAAGGCCCAATATGTAAAAGAAAAAAAGAGAGAGACAGAGAAAGGGAATGACAAAGGCTAGATTCTCCTTTGCTTTTAGTACCTAATGTTTGTAAACTCAGCCAACCATCTGCAACTGTGAACTCCCTGTAGAGGAACTGGATGGAGACAAAGAAATGGAAAACAGCACAGGAGTCACTATGTGAGCATAGAGCTTTTGGCAGTCTGGCTGCATGGAGACCTCTTCGGAACTCTGTTTAAAACGGAACAATTTACAATTCAACATGAAATTAAACCTATGATGTAGAATGATCCAAAGGAATGTGAATGCTTTAGGACATGGAGACCCAGGAATAAACCGTGCTTCTAGATTTTTGCTTTGGCTTTCTTGAGAGTAAGTTAACCTCTAAATTGTGATTCTTTGTATTTGGAAATACAAAGACTAGAAAGAGAGATGCCAAGCATTTAGAAGAAAATAATTTAAATGCAGTAAATTGTTTTTCAAATCATCTGAGTATTTTTTATTGTGTGGCTAACTAACAGGTTAGAGAACTAAAAATTTCCATTTTGCCCTATGACTAAAGCACATTTGGACAAGTGCACATATAATAGAATTGTCTATTGGATAAATTGAAAGGAATATTACTCTCTGTTGCCTCTTTGCAAGTCTGAGCTATTTCCAAAGATATTTGAATTACTTAGTCTTTTTTGTGGGTTTTCAGTTTCACTGCCAGATAAATGTTAAATGTTGGAGAATATGAGATTTTCTGGGCTTTTCACTGTTTTTAACTGACTTGAGAATAGTTTCATCAAGAAAACTTAGGGAAATACTTTTGTTGACCTTGTTTAAGATGCTACATGTATAAATTTTTTTTATTACATTTGTTGTACAAATGTGAATAACAAGGAATCTGCCTGGGAGATTACTGGCTTGTTATAACCAATTTATTACTTCTACATTATGCAATTTCCTATTCAGAACAATTTAAGTGAACTTGATGTTTTGTACATAATGGTGAGTGGAGGTTTTTATTTCCTGATATTTACATCAAGTTGTGTAGTGGAAAAAGATAAGTCTTAATCAGAAACAACCACACTTGCAAAAATTAGATGATTGAATTGTTTTTATTTATAAATATTTCCTTGCATATATTGTAATTTGCAGGAAAGAAGAAAGAAGAAAGAAGAGCAATCACTTGGGCAATAGGTTTATTACTTTTAGACACCAAGCTTGCCACAGGATCTCTTAACTGGGAATGCTGCAGTTTGGTGCTAGTCAAGGTTCCTGGCTGTTGTAGCCTCTTGATGGCATCATTAGAGGGAGCTCATCTACTTAGCTGGCAAATCCAGCCCTAATTCTCTAAAATATCCATCTCATTTTCTATCTGCTTTCCTTTGATTTTGATGCTGTTGGGCTTGTGTTTTCCTTCTGGTTGTCTTGAGATTTTTTTCACATTTTAATTTTCAAAGATCAAGGAATGGTTGAGTTAATTATGCTCTTGAGTATGTGATACACAAAGTACCTGACTTGTTTGGGTTATTTATTTCCTTTAACTTCTATCCCCCATTTCATATCTGATTTCCATTCTTACTTCCCACCAGCAAAGAAGCCTTCCTATTATATTTGATGATGATCCATATGTTCCTGGATGTTTTAGGAAAATGTGTATTACACATAGTGTGAATTTATACAAATAATATTGTGATATAACTCTCAACCATTTCTTTTCTTTTATTTTTGGATTGGCATGAATTTTTAAAATTTCTTCATGTTTATGGGTAGATATCTATTCATTACTCTTGATTTCTACATAATACTGTCTGAATGGTATTCATCAACTTTTGTTTTATAATACCCATGCCATAATAGTCTACATTATGATGAGAATCTTGGTGCAGATGTCTTAATGAACCCATAAGAGAATTTCCTTGAGATAAATATGTAGGAGCAGAATTTCTTGATAGTAGAAACTGCTAAGTAGTAATGGATTTGTAAGTAATTACCTAACTGACCAGGTAAGTCTACCCCATCAGCAATGCATAAAGTTCTGTTCTTTACACTAAACAATTTATCTGATAAGTGTTGTGAGGACAGCAGCATTTTACACTATCAGCTCTCTAATTTCTGTCAGTCCAATGAAGAGTATATGTTACCTCATAATTGTTTTCACTTTTTTTTAACATTTATTTTTTTAGGTGTAGATGGACACAACACAATACTTTTATTTGCATGTGGTGCTGAGGATTGAACCGGGGTCCCGCCCGTGCTAGGTGAGCGCTCTACCACTGAGTCACAATTCTAGCCCCTGTTTTCACTTTTATTCTTTCAATACTTAGTGTGAGCATTTTTTTTTCTTAAACCTTGGAACATTTCTTTAGTTATGCAATTGGAAAAGACTGTTATACTCTTTTTTTGTTTGATTGCACTATGTTTTCTATTTTACACTTTCACATTTACTTACTTTACTTTCTCTTTTTAAAAATAAACAGGTCAAAATGAGCAGGAGTGTGGGTCAGCTGATATGGGATCTTCTCTGCAAAAACTGTCTTAAAAAGTGAGGGATGAAAAGGGAGACATCATTGGTACGATTCAGTCTACATTTTCTCATATTTGGAAGAGGAAAAATATTTTCTTAGGCAACACAAACACATCTTCTTTATGTAATATTCCACTTATAATTAACAGGCTATATTTTTTTTCCAAATACTAGACTTTGTGATTTTTTATCAAATAAATTTAAAATATAATTATTATATGTCTTACTAGAGATATTTTTAAAGAACTCATATTTAGAAACTCCATGAAAAATGAAGCCATATCTTTATAATGCAAAGATAATTCTTATCTGAATTCATTTGAATCTCATTAAGACATAGGCCCAGAAGTTCAGGGTAAAACTCAAAGAATTTGCTCCACAATTAATCAAAGTTTAAAAAAAAAAAAAAACAGTAAAAAGAATGGATTCACAATAAAGAAAAGATGGAAGTTAAGGAGTGGATATGCTAATTATCCTGAGTTAATCACTACCCAATATGTACATAAATGAAAACATCACACTTTATCTCACAAATATGTGCAAATATTATGCACCAATCAAATAAAAGAGAAAAGATAAACTGTAGTGCTTCTAAGCTAGTTGCACTATGGTCAATTTGAAATAATAGGAATATAGACAAACAGTAAAAGAAATGACATTTCATCTTCTACTTCTATTAAAATAGTACTTATTTTTAATTATAATGATTAGATATGCTCTGTGTTGAAAATTTAGTAAATTCAGAAAAACATAAAAATAAGACAAAAACACTCATAAAATACCCATATTCAAGACCCAGTATATTCATGATTTTATGAACATAGTGTGTGTATATGTGTGAGTGCGTGTATGTGTTTATTCAGAAAATAGGTACTTGGGGGGCTGAGGCAAGAAGATTGCAAGTTTGAGGTCAGCCTTAGCAACTTAGGAAGACCCTATCTCACTAATAAAAATACATAGTGAAATAAAAGTAAGAGCCTTGGAGATATAGCTCAGCACTGAGTGTCCCTGAATTCAATCATTGGGGCTGAAAAAAAAAATCTGCATGGAGGGAGAAGTATATCTATATGAATATATAACCTGGGTTCTTATTCTATATAGATTTTTTTCCCCAAACTTTTAACTGTTTTTACAATAAGCATTATACCTCTATTTTCATTTTTGTAGGTAGATAATAGATGTAGACATAGACACACATAGCTAATATTGGGTGTGATGAATGTGGCATATAGCTCTTGAGAAAGCTTTGTGTTTAGAATTATAATTAAAATCATAAAGTGGGTTCTTATTACTGCAATTTTAATGCATTCTATTGCAATTCCAATTCCAGAATTGTCAGAATGATGAAAAAAATTAAAATTCTTTTTAGGAGCAATATTTCTATCTTCTTCCCAATGCAGGCAGCAGAAGGTAAAAAGAGGACCCCTATTGAAGGAAGCTGCTTATATATTCCAGGCCACCTTTTTCAGCATGACTATAAACCACTTGGCATTCATGAAGAATCCAACCTTTCATTAAGGAACAATAAACTAAGATTATCCTCATAACTGGAATTTATATCACAACTCTGTCTTGGTGGACAATGTGCATATTTCAAAATGTGTAGATTAAAAAAAGGAAAATCCAGACATTTAAAATGTCAGAGACAGAAGGACAGAGAACTAATGGGACATATGCTGCATAACAGATTAAGTGTTTTTTGTGGTTTGAAATAGAACACTTACTGATTTGCTTCTTTTTTTTCTCTCCTTGCTAGGTAGGAATGATTTTTTTTTCATTTCTTCTAATACTGTTGGCATACCTCTTTTTTTCCAGTTTACATCAAAAGTCTGCAGTGGGTCTGAATCAGGGACATGTAGATAATTTTAATGATTCTAATTATGTTATTGCATTTGCATGTGAATACAAAACTAACCCCGAGATAATGAACAGGTTGGCTTCAGCTTTATTCATGAAAGGTATGTTTTCTTGCAATTGATGATAATTTTCTTATTTGCAAAGTACACCAATTTATTTTGTTGTTTTCTTGATAGATTGTGTTTAATGTTAAAGTTTCTGGTGTATATTTTTTATTTTTATTTTAAAAGAACTGTTTTGTTGTAGATGGACACAACACCTTTATTTTTGTTTACTTTTATATGGTGCTGAGGATCAAAGTTAGTGCCTCACATATTCCAGGCCAGTTCTCTACCACTTAGTCACAACCCCAACCCTCTAGTGTTTATTAAAAACATTAATACATATTTCTTTCCAATAACATGGAGGTTTTTTATTCTGTTAATAAGTGTCCTATTTAGAAAATTCTATTTTTATTAGTGCATTATATAGTTATACAAAATACTGGGGTTTATTTTGACATGCATGAAATATAATTTACTCTACTTCAGTCCTCAGTACTTCCTTTTTCCCTCTCTTCCCTTCCCATGTTTCCCTTCTTTACTAGTCTTCTTTCTATCCATATGTATATGTATTAATTGGTGCTTAAAGATTTACATGAAGATGAAATTCACTGTGGTACATTCATATATGTACATAGCATAATTTGATCACTTAGTATGATGGTATCCAGTTCAGTCCATATACCAGGAAATGACATAATTTCATTCTTCTTTAAGCTTGAGTAAAACTCTATTATGTAAATGTATGCCATATTTTCTTTATTGCTTCATTGGTTAATGGGCACCTGGGTTGCTCTTAACACACATTCAGTCTTTAAACATAAATTAGGTTTATTTATTGATATTTTTATCTCAACTATTTTGTACAAATATAAAGGAATCATTCATTTACACTTTATAACATTTAACATACTAAATTATTACCAATTA
Organism: Urocitellus parryii; assembly: GCF_045843805.1. Classification (NCBI taxonomy): domain Eukaryota; kingdom Metazoa; phylum Chordata; class Mammalia; order Rodentia; family Sciuridae; genus Urocitellus; species Urocitellus parryii. Next base: position 173,205,164 of record NC_135537.1, on the reverse strand, counting down.
TTTAATATTACATACAAATTTATCTATTTCCTTAGAATTTTAAAAATAAATTTGATTTTTTAAACACTTAGGCAATATTTTAAAGAACAGATGTTCTCCCCAGACACTTAAATCATTCTTGCAAATCAATACACTGCCTTTTAAAATTAAGCATATCAAGTTTTCAAGTTTAAAGCATCTCAAAACTAGACAACATAAATAGAACTACCTAATTGCAAGACTTGCTAGCACAGTTGCATAAAGGATTCTTGCATTAATAAAATATCAGTATAATATTTTCTTTCTTCATACCTACAATGTGCCTTCCTAGAGTACACATGCTAATAAAAAGTCTGTGAGGTACCACAGTTTCTCCTTCAATAACTGGAAACCAAAATATGGATGCTAATTAGGTAGCTTAAGTAATGTGGCACTGATCAAGGCCTGTGTATAAACTCAATGCTCACACAGGTGTAGAGCCTGGGTCCCTTTCCAGGACTGACCTGACAGCTGTTGAGGTAGTACTGCTTTTAGGTTCAGACTTTGGTTTTTGAGATTGCAGCTATGTCTCAATTCAGTTGAGTTTCAGGTTTTTGTAACCAACATTTTACCTTAAAACAGGGTATAACTTCATTCCACTGTATTTCATCAAAACTCATGATAGTAGGACTTTCTGACTTCTCTGTTCTGACCACAGCATTATCTTCTTAAATACTAGCTAAATGAATCCCTCACCTGGGTTACAATTTTACTTCCCTTTCTATTTTATAATTTTTTTCTTTTAAATTTACTTTTCACTAGCACATATAACATTTTTACCTGTTTATGTACAGTGTGACAATTGTTGTATAATTTATTCTTTCAGTGACTGGGATTCAAACTGGGGCCTTGCACATGCTAAGCATAAACCCTACTGATGAACTATATGCTTGTAAACATCTTTAACCACAATATTATGGTCATTTCACTGACAGAATGATACCATTATTGTTTAGGATCATCTTATCTAATTGTTATGTATTAATATATTTTTGTCATATAGTTGGAAGAAAAGTTATTGCTTATATAATGACAAGTAATTTCTTTGGCCCAATTATACTACTTATATTTTTATGTAATTATTTTAAAGGTTTTTTGTCATTTTCTGTTGACTGCATTTAAAAACTCACATAAATATATGTATACTTAAGTTTATAATTGAACAAGATTAAAGTTATTCTTACTCAGGCTTTACAAATTGGTTGGAAACCCTAACTCTAGTGTTAGCACTGTTAATTTTTAAAGATATTATTTTTATGCTTTAATTTTTTAAGAAGTAGGTAATACATTTGGCACAGTTGAAAATTTGAAAGTATTCAAGAATAAAAACTAAGTCATCCTGACCTGCTAGGGTAAGAATAAACTACCTGCAAAGCCCAAATGGAACTTCTGGTCTTTAAACATGAAAATGCAGGTTTTATTTAGCTGGTAAAAGAAATACAACCTAAAATGTGTGACTCTGGATACTGAATACACTAGCTTTAGAATTTATCTTCCCCCAATTAAGGCACTAGGTAGTCCTTGAAGGCCACCCATAGCAGCATTTAATCATCAGAACCAAATTCTTTTCATTGTCGTTCATGTGTTCTTAGATGTTATATTCTGTGACTGATATACATCAAGCACTGTTCTAAGCACCAGGGACTGTACATTATTCAAAAATGCTGTACAAAAAATTTTGCTCTGAGTTTTTATTAAGAAGAGTGAAACAAACTACCTACCTAGATAGAATATATGTTGTGTTAGATGGTGAAATAAAAAGGCACATCAAGACTCCTGGAGTCAGGTTGGATGTTGCAGGTGAGAGCAACCTGGTCTCATGTGAGAGCACACAGGAAAACAGAATTATAGGCAGAGGGAACAACAGGTACAAAGGCCCTGAGGCAAAGCATGTGCATATCTGAGAACAAATGGGACTAGTGAGATGAGCCAACTCATGAAGGGGGAAGTTAGAAGAAGAAGGGTCAGAGAGAGATAGCAGATGGGCCCTATGGACCTGTTATGAACTATGAGTGAGGTCAGAGGTCATTGGAGGACTCTGAATAAAGGTGTTACATCATTTGCCATATCTGAACAGGAAAACTTTACTGCTGGATTGAAAATAAACAAGATTTGAAGGGGCGGAAGAAGGGAGATCCATCAGGAGGCTACTGCATTTGATTTGGCAAGAGGTGAAATGATTAGGAGAGCTGTAACCTAATCAGTCTATCCTAGTTTGAATTGACTAACAGGATGGTAACTCTTGAGCAAACACTATTCAACCCAGTACAGATAGGAAACTGTTCTCTCCCCAGCAAAGAGAGGAAATGAAAACTTTCATTTTGGGAGAGGGAATAGGAAAAATGGAAGAAATTAGTGCTACCCTGCCGGGTTTCTGTTCTTGCGACTAAAAGGCTCAGGGGTCACTCTAGGTAAACTGGGCTACTAGGCTGCTCAATATAACCACACAAGAGATACAAATACCTTTTTCTTTGGGGTCGCTGTGACAGCTCCTCTGACCTTAAGGGTCCGCAGGAAGACTGAGAGAGAGAGAGAGAGAGAGAGAGAGAGAGAGAGAGAGAGAGAGAGCATATGCTGACTCCTTTTATTGAGGAGAAGCTATTCAAATGAGGCAATGGGTCAGGTTTCAGGGAGCTGAATCTATCTTCATGATGTCCATTGTCAGCAGGTGACTGATACCTGGGTAGGCCACACCCAAGGGCACAGTAAGAGAAGGGGACACACACAAGACACTTCCATGGAAGATTCTATCCTAAATAGGGCAAGGGGTTATATTACAAAGGAACAGGTGAGCATAGCTTCACCCACGGGGCTGTAGGAAGACACCTGCGAAGACACAGTCACTCGAACCCTAGAAGAGCCAGGCAGTCTAGCAGCATGGGTGCCTGACACCACATCACCCAGCAGGGGAGTTAACTCAAGTCAGGTGCGAGGTTGGTCTCCCACACAGCCCTTAAAGACCTAATGATGCTGGAGGTGGGAGTGTGTTCTTTATCATATTTCCATTTTAATATACTGATCCCGTCCTTGTAAAAATCAGATTTGGAGGTTGACATTAATCTGTAAACTCAACTAGTAGCTCTAGTTGAGTAGCTTACAGGTGCCTGTCTTTATTTTTGCAAGAGCTTCTGTCACATGGAACACTGACTTTGAAATGATTTATTTTCTACTGCAAGCAGAAAGGGAATCAAACATTTTGCATTAGTTTTGTAAGTAACAAAAGTATACATTTACTTCTTGTACTAAAGTTACATATTAAGGTTTTCTACCCTTGTCATTATATTCCAAAGAGACTTGAATCACCTGGGTATTTCAGAACATGTCAGTCATTCACGCTGCTGAGGACATCATGGATTTCATGAGCAAGAAGTGGCTGCTACATTGAAGGCCTTGGCAAGATATAGTGCTGCAGAAGAGATGTATCAAAATCTAACACAAATAATTCTCTGCTTGATAATAATAGTATTTTACCATATCCCCATTGCTGTACAGAGTATGCTGGATTTCTTCTTAGTAAATGTGATTTTCACCAAAATTATTAATTATTGGCCTGGAGACTCTGTTGTGGCCTCTTGTGCATTATAGAATATTTATAGCATCCCTGGCCTCTTCCCACTGGATGGCAATAGAACCCTTCCCCAAGTGACAACCAAAAATGTCTCTAGACTGTCAAACATCTTGGGGTGAGGACAAAAATCAACCCCTTTTGACTTGTGTGTGTGTGTGTGTGTGTGTGTGTGTGTGTGTGATCTTGGAGATTAAAACCAGAGTCTTGTACATGCAAGGCAAGTGCTCTACCACTGAGCTACATTCCCAGAATCATCCCCATTTGAAATCACTGATTTAATGCATATAGTTTTGTTAAAAATAGATTCATTTACCTAAAAGTGTCAGGGTAAATGTATCTTTAACACTTCCCCCCTCCCATGCACAATAATGTTTTATACTCTGTGCTCAAATGGAGGTGAGTTCTTGGTTTTGCTTCACTCATAGTAGCTTTTTATTACGTGATGAAAGACTGAGAAAAACTAGGGTAAAGGAGGAAAGATTTCTTTTGGCTCACAGTTTCTAAGGTTTTCATGCATAGTTGTTTGGTTCCATCACTGTCAGGTTGCAATGAGGAAGAACATCATGGTGTGGAGTATATGGCAGAGCAGATTGCTCACCTCATGGCAGCTAGGAAGCAGAGAGTGAGAGAAAGGGACCAGGGATAAAATATTGTCCTCAAAGGGATACCCCCAAGGACCCACTCCCTTCAACTAGCTGCCACCTCTTCCAGTTTCCATCACCTCCCAATGGGCCATTCAGCTGTGAATCTATGAGTGGATTAGTCCATTAATGTGGTCAGAGCCCTCATAATCCAAACATTTCCCAGAAGCCCCACATCTGAACATTCTTACAATGAGGAACAAATCTTCAACAGATGAACCTTTGGGGGACATTCCAGATTCAAACTATTACAATTCAAGTTTGAAGGATCGACTTTTTTCAATTCTAATTTTTTTGTGGAGAGGGTACTAGGGATTGAACCCAGGGGCGCTTAACCACTGAGCCATATCCCAGCCTTTCTTTATTTATTTATTTATTTTATTTAGAGACAGTGTCTTGCTAAGTTCCTCATGACCTTGCTAAGTTGCTGAGGCTGGCTTTGAACTCATGATCCTCCTGCCTCAGTCTATTGAGCCACTGGGATTACAAGCAGGTGCTACCTCTTCCAGCTTCAATTCTAATTTTTAAAATAAGTATATTCTACTAGATCTTGATAGACTATGTCTGCAAAGATTGTCTGAAGGTCTGTGTGTATATACTTGAATTCTTTTGGTGGTGTTTTGAGTTATCTAGGTAATTTTTGAATATTTTGTGATCTGTCTTAGTGAAGTTATTACTTTCAAAATCAAATCTATTTCTGATATATAAATCAAAGATTATAAATGGGGTGCCATGTGATATTTCAATACATGTATATATTGTGTAATTCTTAAATCAAGTTTAAGCATTTGCTCTATTTTCTCAAACATTTAGCATTTTTTAATGGTGGAAATGTTCAAAATCTTTTTTCTCCTAAGACACTAGAAGGTGGGGGAGAAAAGTCCTATGTTTATGAATTGGGAGAAGTGATATTTTTAAAAATGTCATTCTACCAAAAGTGATGGACAGATTTAATGAAATCCCCACAAAAATTCCAATGACATTCTTTGCAGAATCAGCAAAGAACAACAACTACTATTCATATGGAAGCATGAAAGACCCTTAATAGCCAAAGCAATCCTAAGCACAAAGAACAGCGCTGAAGACATCGCAATACCTGATTGCAAAAAATATAATAGTCGCTGTAACAAAAACATCATGGTATTTTCATAAAAAATACACACATCGATGGGATGGAATAGAAGACCCAGGAATAAACTCACACATCTATAGGAATCTGATTCTTGGCAAAGAAACCAGAGACATGTTGGAGAAAAGACTTACCTTTTTAGCAAATGGCACTGGGAGAACTGCATGTAGAAAGAACATTGAAACTGGATTCCTATCTATTAACCTGTGCAGAAAACCTCAAAAGGGACCAAGGACCTTAAAGTAAGATTTGAAACTGATTATACTAGAGAAAAACATAGGGGAATCACTTCAAGTTATTGGTATAAGCAGTGATTCCCTGAACAGGACTTATAGAACTCAGGCAAGTATTGACAAATGGGATTATATCCAAGTAAAAAGCTTCTGCACAGTAAAGGAAACACTCAACAGAGTGAAGAGAGAAACTATAGAATGGGAGAAAAACATTTGCTAGCTAGCTAAGCTCTTCATGTGCCAGAGGATTAGTATCCAGAGTACATAAAGAACTCAAAAGAAACTAATAATTCAATGAATTAGAAATGATCTGAACAGATAATTCTGAAAAGAAGTACAAATGGCCAATAATTATATGAAAAAATGCATAATATCTGCAGTCATCAGGGAAATAACAAATCAAAACTGCATTGAGATTTCATATCACTTCAATCAGAATGGCTATTATCAAGAAAACAAACAAACAAATAACAACTGCTGGCAAAGTGAGGAGAAAAAGGAACCCTTATGCACTGTGGGTGGGCATGTAAACCAGCACAGCCATTGTGGAAAACAGTATGGAGTTCACCCCTCAGTGGGGAAAAAAAAAATAGTTGGACATGGTGGCACACACTGATCATCCCAGCTGCTCAGGAGGTTGCAGCAAGGGATTCACCAAGTTCTAGACCAGCGTCTGTGATTTAGCAAGACCCTGACTCAGAATACAAAATTTAAAAAAGTCTGGGAATGTAAACAATGGTAGAGAACCCCTGAATTCAGTCTCCAGTACTGCAAATACAACAACAACAACAACAAAATAAAGTAAAAATAGAACTATCATATGGTCCAGCTATACCACTCCTGTGTATAACCCGAGGGAAATTAATATGCATGCTTATTGCAGCACTATTCATAGAAGCCAAGTTCAGCCTCATTGTTCATTAATGGATGAATATGTAAAAGAGGAGGTAGATATACACACTGGATATTATTCATTCATAAAGAAGAATGTCATTTGCAGGAAAGTGGATGGAACTGGATATCATCCTGTTAAGGGGGATAAGTTAGATTCAGGCAAGAATCATGTATTTTCACTCATATGGGGAATATAGAAAATAAAGAACATAAAAATAGAAGGGAGACTATTAGGAAAGGGGAAGGAGACCAGCTGGAGTGGGAATGGAGGGATAAGTGCAATAAGGAGGGTGAGTAACATCAAAGTATGGCATAAGCATGCATGAAAATGCTGCAAAGGAATATTACTTTGTATAGTTAATATTTGCTAATAAATGCTCTGAAAATCCTTTTTATAGCTTTTATGAGTGTAAAATACATTATTGTCATCTGTGGTCACCCTAATTTTCAATAGCACACCAAAAATTCTGGCTCCTATTTAACTGAACTTGGTATTCATTGATCAACATGTCTCTCCTCTTTCTTCCCTTTATTCTCCCAGTCTCTGGTAAGCATCATTCCACTTTCAGTATCTATGAGATTAACATATTTAGTGATCAACAAATGAGTGAGATAAGATGATACTTGTCTTTCTGTGTCTGACTTGTTTCTATCTATTGTTTTAAAGTAATTTCTTAATGAGGTTCCCAATTTGGGAGTATTTTACTTGCTTTTGGTGGGAATAAACACCAATTCCAAATCTACATTTTGAATATTATAAGTAGGTGTCCAAGATGAACACGAGTGTTTCATAAAGACTGTGTGGCTGATCTATGTGTGTACACTTTGAAGTTGAAAGAAAGCATCTTTTAAATATTCCACTTGTACTATTTGTGTTATGGCCATTAAAATAATACATATTGTTATTGGAAGATGCCAACCCAGAATGAACTCATGAACATTCCCATGCAGCTGAGAAGACAAAACTTCCTGGTAGACCCTGGGAGAAAAGTTGAGAACTGAATTATATAGAAAGCTACTGGAAGCATTTTCGTCTTCTTGTGTAGTTATAAATTAAAATAATTTACAACAAAATTTATGTTTTAAATTCAGAGCTCTGTGCAGGAGAGAATGAATCTCACATTGGAAATGTGATGATGACAAGGTTATTTATTTGAAAATATTTTATTTCTAACTGACACTTAAAGTCTACTCATACCCACCCCTTAATGTCTCAGCAGCCTGGAGACAGTTTCTAATCATGTCAGGTGAAGCAGCTAAGCTTCAGGTGCCTTCTATGTCCTAGGAGAAATGGGGCAGACAAGCAGGTGAAACTCTTGACCACCAGATGGCAGTTAGAAAACTGTGTCAAAAGGCCCCTTACTAACTAATCCCAACCATGTAAGAGTAAGATTGGAGGTAAGGCTGTCTGAGCATTGTCAGAACCAGGGATGCATTCTGGGAAGGTGGAGCTTGAGATCCCCTGAACTAAATGGCCACCCAAGTGCTAGTTCACCTGGGAAATAGGAGGGGATGGTTCAGAACATTCTCAACATTCTAAGAACAAGAAATGTGAGATGAGGCAGAAGACAGCCCCAACTATTGTCAATGGACAAGAGCTGAGGCGGGTTTCTAAATCATCATTCTTGAATCCCTTCTTTTGTAACTTTAAGGAGAAATGGAATATGAAACTTCTCAGTGCTCTGAATGACAGGCAGTCAGAGAATCCTGTTATCTGTTATCAGATCTTTTCCCCAAAACAAAGTTTATTGACAACTGAAATAACTGGGCAGGGATAGGCAAAGATAGTGAAAGGACAGTTTCACTCCAATCTGGCACCAAAAGGTGATGCTGGGTATCATCTTTATTAATTAAGGTATAGCCACATTCTCCAGCCTGATTTTTTCTCACTTATTTTGCTTCAAATAATAAAACTAGTGGAACTGACATACTTTAGATAATTCAGTTTTTTTCTGCATAAATAATTATTTAAGGACTTTATTGCTAATTCCCCCTGGGAGTGTCAAGATGAATCAAAACAAAAGTGTCATTTTATTGGAATATTTGAAAACTAAAACAACTCCTCCCACTGTTAGAAGAAACTCACTGTGCAAGAACTAAGCTTTAGGAATAATCACTGACTTCATTCATAGTTACTCTGTGCAAGGCATTGTTCCATTACTCCATGCACTTTTTGTACACTAGAAGCTCATTAACCAGCAGCAACAAAATAAGCTTAGCATTTGTCAAAACTGGAGATTCTCAGCTCTCCCCAAATCTACCACATCAGAAACTCCAAGGATGTGGTTCAGCCCTCTGCATTTTAACAAATCCTCCTGGTGATTCTTTGTACATGCTCAAATTTGAGAACCACTAGACTTGTATATTGTGTTTAATCTTTTTAAAACCCCTAATTATTTATAGCTGAATAATAAGAGAACTGGAAGTTTAAATGACTTACCTGTTAAATGTCCCATGGTACTTGTTAAATATTAAATACCCTTGTTAAACACAAACATGTATGATACATAGCTCTCTTGGGTGCATGTGCCTCCATGTACATGTGAGAGTGTATGTTGCCAAAGGTACCTGGAGGTAGCTGTTTGTTTTTTATCTTGTAATGTGAATCAGTTGGGAAGTGAATGGGAAAATGAGAATCAGCATTAGTGAGAGCAGTGATTTTTCAAATGTAAGCAGCCATCAGAATTGCCTGGCCTGGGAAGGCATTGCAGAGAAGGCTGAGCCCTCTGAATGGAAGCTGGGTGTGGCCCAAGGATTGGAAAGATTCTTCATGAACAGACTTTGGAAAACTTTTTATAAGTCTTTTCCAGAAGGTCTTCTGAAAATGAACATTCAGTTTAGAAAAGACATTTGAGAAGAGCCCATAATTAGAAGTTGTTTTTATTGTGTTAAGGAAATTTTAATTTCTGAAATGGGATGTGAGGGAGTGCTGGGAAAGTGAGCCTACTGCAAACCAATCACCCCAAAACTTTTGCACCTTAAAATACAATAATCGCTTCCCAATTTCTGTGGATCAGGAATCTGAGCATAGCTTAGCTGTGTGCTTCTTAAAGTAATGACAAGCTGGATGTTGTAGCATGTACCTGTAGTCCCAGCTTCTTGGGAGGCTGAGGCAGGAGAATCACTTGAGCCCAGGAGTTTGGGGCCAACCTGGGCAACACAGGGAGACAATGTCTCTTAAAAAGAATAAGAAGGAAAGATAAACAAAAGCCAAAATAAAATGAAACAAACAAAAAACCATTTGGAGGAAAGGGGGACGATGTGAAAAAATACAAACTACAAAAGATAACATAGCACCATGAGAAGAACTGGATGCTAAATTAAAGAACAGTCCAAGGATGAGACTACAACAAGTCAAGCTTGCACCAGGAATCCCACTTTGGTAGAGTTTTAAGAATTTTGGAAACAGTAATCATAAAGCTGTCATTATTTATAAATGAATTTCTTGTTTAAAAAAATCCAAATAAATTAGAATTAATGAGAGTTCGTCAAATTCAAATTAACATAAAATTATATTTCTCCTAAATATAAGCAAACATCCATTAGGAAATATGTTAAAAATAGATCCTACTGAGTTAGTAATAGAAACTCAAAGGTATCTAGAAATACCCTTGTAAAAGTTAAGGGTAAAATATAAACATTTTATTGAAGGATATAAAAGTGGCTCAAATAAATGAAGTTTTGTCCTATTAAGTAAGAGAAGATTCAATATATAAAGATGTGAATTCTCGAATTATAAATGGAAACTCATTTCATGATAAATTTTCAAAATTTTAATAATTCTTATAATGGAAAGCATTTGCAAAAACTTAGGAAAATGGGAGCTCTTATGTTCTTGCTTAAAGCTACATGAAAACATTTTTTTTTTTTGACAACAGGTTGACAGCATTAACAAAACTGAAGAAGTATACATCCGAACCGTTGCATGTCCACCTGTTTACCACTTTTTGACTTTCCCACTGCCATCTCCTAGTTACATATACAGGATGAAGGGAAATGAACAAGATAAGGGAAAGAATACAAAAAAAACAAAGAAAACTTCAGATGTATAAAAGGGATGGGACTTCCTTCTTCCTCCTGGGAGAAGTCTGTTCTACTATCCTTTAAATAAAGCTTCTTACTTTCTACTCTACACTTGCCTTGGTGTGCTTCCCTGGTGTTATACTTCAGAATTCAGGAAAGCAGGACTCACCAAGGTAACAGATTACTGGCAATGTCACTGGGATGATGCAACAGCTTGTGTGTAGGTGTAGAAAACTGTCTGTAGCCTCAATAGTCCATAAAATGCCCTGTGATTACCACACAGAAATTAGAGTTCTGGAGCCAACGCAAGGGATGCCCAGGATTGCCAGCAACCACCAGGAGACAGGAGAGAGAGAATGGCTCTATATGCAGTTCAACTTTGGACTCATGGCCTTTGGAACTGGGAGAGAATAAATTTCAAGGTGCTCAGTTTGTATCACTTTGTTATAAAGCCCTAGGAAACTAGTACAGTGGTGATTTGGGCAGTGAATGTAAAATGAGCTGGTTTCTAAGATAAGATAGTTGAAGAAGGGTGGCAGTGACAAATACTTCCTCATAAGTAATTAATAGGCATGTCTGAAAAAAGGCAGGAGAGAAATAATTATATTAGAAATTAATAAAATTAAGTGGGATAACAAGGAGAGCCAGATTTTAAATTAGGTGATGGGATCCAATTGAAGGGTTGAATTGAGGGGTTGAGTTTAGAAAAACATTTTCTCTGGGAAATTAAGATGACATAGAGACATGTGGAAGAAAGCTCCCACCAAATGGTCTCAGAGTTTTCTTTAATTTAGTACTTTTATTTGCTGAAAGCAAAGTGCAGAAGTGGGGTCAAGGACTCATGGAGAGTAGGAAGAGTTTGATAAAGGGCTGGGCTCACATATCTGGTCTTGCTATATGTAATCCAAGTCTGAAGAATTTCAGCACTCTGATCCTATAACAGAACAGCACAATTTTCAAATTACAGAGGCTCAGGATTGGAAAGATCCACATTCTATTATCAAGGAGGCACAGAGACCTGGAGATTTTATGCAGTCTGGTTCCTGGGATAAAGCCAATGAGTGATAGGTTTGCAATGTGGGTCTCAGACTTCTAAATGTAGTATATTACTCAGACTTCTAAATGTATTATATTAGAGACTGAAATCCTTAAAATTATGGAAATAGAAGATTATTCTTTAGTTACTAAAAATACTGTATGTCTATGTTTATGATTTTAGTTATTTTTTCCACCTATTAACATACATGTTATCACTAATATCTAGGATTAAGTCAGATTAAATATTTAGTGTTTTCCAATTCATGGATTTTGTTTTAGCAATGATTTCAGCAGAACAGAACAACAAATGTCACTAACAATAAAAGAAAGAATACAATTAAAGTCAATGTTCATTTCAGATGCTTAATGCAAATGGTAATTATTTGAATAGTCTGAGTTATTTAATTATTTTTTGTCCTCCACTTTCATGAATGAATATTAACTTCTATTGTATCCCCAGAAATGTACTAATTATAGTTAAAATAATGTAGTGAGTTTTTTAGGGTTGATAAAATGTGGTTATTTACCATTCTGAGAACATCCAGTGCAGCTGCACTGAGAAAAGTAACACAATCATTAAAGTTCTGCCCATAAAGTCTAAACTATTAAAATTGTTATTAGATATTATTGTTTTGATAGATATGATTTTCATAGTGGTAGCAGCAAGAGGGCTTGGAGTCCAGGTGCTGTTCTGGACTTAACTATTGGTTCTGCCCTGCAGATGACTTTGCCTTCAAGTCTCATTTTTCAAATCTGTAAAATGGTGGCTATAAATATAGTACCAATTACATAGGTTTACTCTGAGCATCAAATGGGAAAGTTTATTTTAAACACTTTGGATACTTTAAACCATTATTTATTTATTTGTTCTAATCAGTTATGACAGTGGAATGCCTTTTGATTCATTGTACACAAATGGAGCACAATTTTTCACTTCTCTGGTTGTACACAAAATAGGTTGTACACAAAGTACACCATCTGTGCAATTACACATGTACCTAGGGTAATGATGGCCGTTTCATTCCATCATATTTCCTACCCCACAGTCTATCCTAACTTCCTTTTGCCCCTTCCAAATTCCTCTACTCATCCCATGAGGCCCCCTCTCCCATTATGGATTAGCATCCATTTATTAGAGAAAACATGATTTGGTATTTAGTTTTATGTGATTGGCTTACTTCACTTAGAATGCTATTCTCTAACTCCATCCATTTACCTGCATTTATGGGATTGGCTAACTTCCCTTAGCATGCTATTCTCTAACTCCATCCATTTACCTGCAAATGCCATGCTTTTATTCTTTTTTATTGCTGAGTAATATTCCATTGTGTATATACACCACAATTTCTTTATCTATTCATCTATTGAAGGACACCTAGGTTAGCTATTGTGAATCATGCTCCTATAAACATCGATGTGGCTGTGTCACTGTAGTATGCTGTTTTTATGTCCTTTGGGTATAGGCGAAGGAGTGGGATTGCTGCATCACACGGTGGTTCCATTCCAAGTTCTTAAGGAATCTCCACACAACTTTCCTGATTGGTTGCACCAATCTGCAGTCCCACCAGCAATATATGAGTGTGCCTTTCCTCTGAAACACTTTGTATACTTTTTAACGCATAGAAATCAATCAGGATAAGGAGCCATTTAACTGAAGAGCAGGTAGCTGAAACTTTCTCCTGTGGGTTATCTGATCTCTGAGATATGTGGACCTCATTTTCTCCTCTCTCTGTTTCTTCAACTTTCTTTTTAATCTGCTCTTTGTTTGGCTCGGTTTTAAATTTTGAATTATTGAAAGCTAATGTGTAGCTATCCAGGACTCTGGGTTTTTTTTTTTTATTTGATTGTCTTATTGCTTTTGTTATTGTTTATGTCAGAAAGAATAACAACAACAAAAAAATACTGCATGACACATTTAGCTAATCACCCATTCCACTCCCTGAAGAGTAATTGGACAAGAAGAAGGGGGGAAAACCCACACTGAACAATTATCAGGTGAAGAATGTGGAGGTAGACTTTCTACAGATGGGCCATGACTTCTTCAGAACCAAACTGAGTAAAAGAAAGCAAATATTTCTAGAGGAATCCTTGAAGAATTCTTAGTTATACACTTGGACAAAAAGACCAGTGAATCAAAGGTCCTTCTAAGCACCTCTTATTTTCTTGTGGTAAGTCAAAATTTGATTTTACCTTTCCTTTGTATTGGTAACTAAGATGTAAGATATATAGCTAATGTTATATGCTTGTTCAACCTTATTCAAATTCTTACACTAATCTGATTTTTTAGATTATTCTGTTTTAAGTTGTAGTCCTAATGAGTGATTTAATTTTTAAAACTTGGTTATATAATGTTTTAGTGTGTCAATAAAATGAAAAATGCATAGATTCAGAAATATACTGTATTAATAATATTAATTTATTTTTCAGACTAGCACTTCTTTGCACATCCTTTTGAGGATTTGCAAGGCTTTACTTCTTGAGAATGAATAAGCATTAGGAAGCAAGTTGCTTTTCCCTGTGGTTTCTTTTAAAATGCCTGTGTGGTTTGCTTACAGAGCTCTTCAAAATACCTCTGTATTCATTCAATGAAGATAGGTGTTTCTTCTTTTCTACTTTCTCAAGTTAGAATTTAGATTCTGGTTTTATATTTGGTTGCTGGGTTTCTGTTCTCTTGACTAAAAGGCTCAGGGGTCACTCTAGGTAAACTGGGCTAACTGGGCTGCACGAAATAACCACACAAGAGACACAAATACCTTTTTCTTTGGGGTCGCTGTGGCGGCTCCTCTGACCTTAAGGGTCTGCAGAAAGAGAGAGAGAGCGAGAGCACGCGCTGACCCCTTTTATTGAGGAGAAGCTATTCAAATGAGGCAAGGGGTCAGGTTTCAGGGGGCTGAGTCTGTCTTCATGATGTCCACTGTCAGCAGGTTGACTGACACCTGGGTAGGCCACACCCAAGGGCACAGTAAGAGAAGGGGACACACACAAGGCACTTCCATGGAAGATTCTACCCTAAACAGGGCAAGGGGTTATATTACAAAGGAACAGGTGAGCATAGCTTCACCCATGGGGCTGTAGCAAGACACACCCATTTCTGATTGAGCGCCTCAGCACCCAGCTGGGGAGTGTAACTCAGTCACCCTTAAGGTTGGCCTCCCACATTTGGTGGCTTTAAAAACTACCTTTTAGTTTATTAAAAAAGGAAATATAGCCAAGTTCTCTGAACATTGTAATTTGTACATAATATCACCACTTATTCAAATGAATTTTAACTGTCCATATTTTTATTTTAATTGATCATCTCTGGAATTCAAACTGAAAACAAAGAAGGATCACTTTTACAAAACTTTTACTCTAGAGATAATGAATATTTTTGGTTTTTATCTTTATGTATCTTACATACTTACTTCATAAATGGGAAACCATGAATTTTAAAAAAGCTTAGTTCTCAGGCAGTCTAAGAATGACTATAATGTTCAACTTTGTTTTTTTTTTTTTTTTTTTTTTAGTGGCTACCTAGATAGTAAGTGTGTCAAATTGTGCCATTTAGTTGGGGGATTCAGAAACAGCAAATGCACTCCTCAGCCTTCTCAATCTTGAGATCTGTACCTTTATGACTCATTATTATTGTGAGAGTGAGTTTTAATCCACTTCAGAATTATGATTGGAGTAGCACAAACAGACTGGACCCTATTCTAGATGATAGAAAGTTAATTTCACTTGTCCTAAGGTTAAATCCTTAAAAAATACTCTTCAAGTTAGATTTTATAATTAAGGAGTTTTATAACTTGTAAGGGTTAAGTCATCATCATCAATTTAGGTAATAATGGGGGACAATAGACCAACTGTATTTGAAATTCAAAGTCAAGCTTAGCAATTACATTAAAAAGGCATTACTGTTGGGCATTTAAAAATAGTTAAAATGTATAGTTCAGAATATGTAAGATATACATGAAATCAAACAGAAATTGGTTACTGAAAGTTGACAAATTCAGGGTCCTTGATTGTAAGTAGTAAGTTTTTTCTTTTCTTTCTAAAACTCTCTCTGAATTAGCTTGATGTAGGTATCTTATAAAAAAAAATAAAAATACCCAAGTGTTATAACTACTGTGTGAACCCTCTGGCTACCATTCTTCATGTCCAGCCTGCTGCCATTAGATGCTCTTCCTTGTTTTCAGCTCTAGGCTCTGATCTGCTCTGTACAGGTCAGATAGCAGGGCAGTATCTTAGCTTGCAACTTGCCCTCATTCTCTCAAGTTCTAAATATTGGCTATTTTATTATTTTTTTGTACATATTCTTCTCTTAGAATTTCAGTCCTGATCTCTGTATTTTCCTCTTTGTGAATCTTTCCTTTAGTTTCTTGGTGTCTGAACTCCCATTTCCAGGGTTGTTCTGAGTTCTTAATTCTAATTATTGTATGTCTACTATTGCTAAGATTCTCATAACTTGATTATTTCACCTCTGAACGTTCTTGTATTTTCTCACATAGGATATTTTGGGGAACACCTCATATCTAAACCATAACACATTCTCAGATAAAACAGAAGCTGTCAGATGGGCATGTCCTCCAACTTCACACATAAACCCTGTAAACTGTAGACTTGCCAATCACAACCCGATCCTTTGCCTTCTCTTGCCTCATGGCCGATGTCCTTCCTCAACACTGGTTCTCATCACTCTCAGCCTCATCAGAAGAGTGCCCTATGGGTTTTGCCTCTGTCTCTTATTTCTTTAATTCCTCCCTTTTTTCTAGATTTGTCTCTTCAAGATTTAAAATGATTAATTTCTTCACTCAGTATTAAGACCCTCCCTCATCCTTCCTTCATCCGCATTTCCTTCTCAGCCACTCTATCTCCCTTCTAGTAACTGCTAAGCTTCTTGAAAATAGAAGCTTACATTTAACTCAACTCATTTTGATTTCTGTCTCTGTCATGTTTTTCTCTAAGGCTAGTAAAATAGCCATGTCAATCATCCACTGACATTTTTTTCATTCTTTGTCTTACTTGATCTTTCAACTAAATGACATAGGATTATCTTGGTGTCCCTATTTTTTTCCAATCATTCCTTCTCAGTCTTCTTGCCAACGTTCCCAACTGTTCCTTCCCACTTGTTTTTATATGTAGTTCTGCAAGGTTCCATCCTGGCTGTCTCTTTCAATCTTAAACACTTTCCCCCAGACATTCTCATTCATTTTCATAGTTTTAGTTCTAATTTATATGCTGACAACTCTGATAACCCTACTTCAACTAGTAGACCAGAAAACTTTTCCTGGAAAGGACAAACAGTAAATGTTTTATGCTCAATCCTCACATCTAATCTATCATCCAGCCTCTTAATCGTAAACTCAAATCTGTATACTTCTCTTTAGTTCTGCCACCCAAACTAGTCCACTCCATAATCATCTCTTGCCAGAACTGTGGAAGTGGTTTAATTCTCCAGCCCCATCAGTACTCTATTTATTTGCCTCTCCTGCAAGGAGTTCTTTTCTCTTCTGTAATGTACTATGCTTCTTCTTTTCTTTGCATATGCTGTTCACTCTGCTCAGAATTTTCTTCTTCATCTTAACCCCTCCCCTGATTTTTCTCTGCTCTTCCTTTAACTCAGTTGCTCAATAATGATTAAATTATTGACTATGCAGTGAGTTGTTTAATGTCTCTCCTTCCTTGTCCTGCTAATCCACAAAGTGTAAAGGTCCATGAGAGCAAGGAGTTTTTCAGGCTGGCTGACTGCTGTTTTGCCATCAGCTAAAAGTGCATTTCCCCAAGATAGACATTCAATAGTTTCTCAGGTGACTCTTATAATTAATGTCAGTTAATCCCACAAGTCATCAAAATTGTTTTAATGATCTTAATAGTCCACCATATTTGAAAATGATGCAATATATAAATACTGAAATGAAAGGAAACTAAGAGTTTATGATTCTCTAATGCATTTTTCGATATAGTTAACATATTATGTTAACATCCCAATTTAGTTCACAAAAATTATCCCATGGTGGAGAAACTGACATCACTTATTGGAGTAAATATGAGGATACCAACATTTCATTTCTAAGGGAGAAATTTAAAAGAAATACTTTTTAAAATTTGTGTAGCTTATTTTTCTTATTTTATAAAATTTTTATCATTAAATGTTACAGGGAAAGAGAAAATTTTAAGACACTGATGACAGTGATGGGAATTTGAAAGTCAACCTTTTGGTACCTTCAGTTGCTAATTTACCACATCATGTGTTAATCAGTAGAGAAACTCAATAAATTATAACAGAAATTGAATATATTCATTTTTTTCATACTCAAATTTTCTGATTTTAAGATAATGTCAATGCAAAGAAGTAAAGATTGAGCTTATGTTTCCCTGAGTGGAAAAAAAATAATGCATATATTAGCGAGTTATTGCCAGAAAAGTGCTACATTAAAAAAAATAATCACTCCAAACCCAGTGATTTCAAACAATTATTGTTTATTCAAATTTGTCAGTGGCATGGCCAGAGTTCAGCAGATCTGGTTGGGGCTTGCCTGGGCTTGGATTTGGAGGGAAAAAATATCTACTTAAATGGAACCCATGAAGGAAGAGAGAGGATAACTGATGTGCATCCGCCAGTAACATTGGCTTATATTAGGTCAAAGAATAAACCAGAAGAGTAATACCCCTTCCCAAGGGGTGAGGCTGAAAATCAGGTATGGAGACTCAAGTGTTACCCTTTTGATACACTGATGACTGTGCATTCCCTCAGCCCTTGGTAATCTTTATTCCTATATTTGAACTTATACTTTCTTTTGGCGGGGGTGTACCGGGGATGGATCTCAGGGGCACTCAGCCACTGAGCCACATCCCCAGCCCTATTTTGTATTTTATTTAGAAACAGGGTCTCACTGAGTTACTTAGGTCCTCACTAAATTTCTGAGGCTGGCTTTGAACTCGAGATCCTCCTGCTTCAGCCTTCAGAACCACTGGGATTACAGGTGTTAACTGATACTTTTAGATCATATTTTCTACTGCTTTATTTCTGCACCCCCCACTTCCATCCAAATTCTTCCTTACTTCACACACACACACCTGATTTCTTCTACATTCCTTTTCTCCAGTTTTTTATGCTAGTAATAAATCCTCATGTCTGGAAAACAACTTAGATTTGTAGTAAGACCCCTTTATGCCTTAGTGGAGTTTCTCTATAGCAAAGGAAACAATCAACAAAACAGAGGTAATCTGCCTGCAGAATCAGAGAAAATATTTGCAAATTATTCATCTGACAAAGAATTAATGTCCAGAATATATAAGGAACTCAGAAAACTTAACAAAAATCAAACAACCCATTTAAAATATGTGTAAGTTATCTGAATAGCCATTTCTATAATGAAGAAATTAAAAAGTCCAACAAATATATGAAAAAATTCTCACTATCACTAGCCATCAGGGAAATGCACATCAAAGCCATGAAATATCATCTCACTCCAAGAAGAATGACTATTGTTCAAAAGACAAAAAATAATGCTGGCTCAGGATGTGGAGAAAAGGGAACTTTTATACACCGTTTGTGGATATGTAAGTAATATAGCCATTATGGAGAACAGTCTAGAGGTTTCTCAAAAAGCTACAAATAGTTCTACCATTTGAATCACCTGTTTCACTTGTGGATAAATACTTAAAGGAAATAAAACCAACATCCCAAAAGATACCTGCAACCCCATATTTACTGCAGTGCTAATATAAACAGCAAAATGTGGGTTAAGCTTAGGTGCTCATCAACAGATAATGGATAAAGTAAATGTAGCATATATGCATGATTTTTATGACATTATTTAGCAATAATGGTCTAGTCATTAAAATAGAGTGTCATATAACCATAAAGAAGAATGATCCAGTGGGGTGGTGCTTGCCTGTAATCTCAGCAGTTTGTGAGGCTGAGGCAGGAGGATCACAAGTTTAAAGCCAGCCTCAGCAACTCAGTGAGGCCCTAGCACCTTATCAAGACTCTGTTTCAAAATAAAAAAAAAAAAATAAAGAAGGCCTGAGGATGTGGCTCAGTGGTTAGTGAGCTTGGGTCAATCCCCAGTACTAAATTAAAAAAGAAAGAAAGAAATTCTGTCATTTGTAACAAAATGGATGAAACTGAAGTCCGTACCATCATGTTGAGTTAAATAAGTCAGATACAGTAAAATAAATACCGCTTGTTCTCTCATATGTGGAAGCTAAAAAAAAAAAAGTTGCTCTGAAGATAGAGTAGTAGTTAATACAGCCTGGGAAGAGTGAGGGTAGGGGGAACAGAGGAAGGATAAAACTTGTATATCAAAACAGAAAGAATAAGTTTTAGTGTTTAACAGCACAATTTGCAACTTCGGTTCAGAATATCTATTATATAGTTTATGAAGGACTACAGGAGTTCTCTTCCACTCTGTCTAATCTGATGTAAAATCTATCCATTGATTTTAATTTTAACTATTATTATTCTTTTTAAATATTCATGTATTCTAGCTGGGCATGGTGGCCTGTAATCCGGAGGATCACAAGTTCAAAGCCAGCTTCAACTACTCAGGAAAGCCCTGAGAAACTTAGCAAGAACATCCCAGGGTGGGAAAAAATTTTTAAAAAAATATGTGTGTGTCTGTGTGTGTGTGTGTGTGTGTGTGTGTGTGTATTCAAATTCTAATAGGTGATTTTCCTGTTAGTTTTACTTTTCACTGTCTCCTGTTTTAGCTAAATTTCACTATTTCTTTAATACTTGAGATATATATATTACAGGCTCTCATAGTTTCTATTGTCTTTAGTTATTGAGTATTCTAATAGTTCCATTTGTTTGATCCACTGGGGTGTGTGTGTCGAGCAGGGCAGGAGGGGAGTGAATGATGAAATTCACTTCTCAGAGGAATACTTTGTAAATTTTTGTTAACTTGTGCCCTGGATTCTTGACAGAGCCCTATATAATTGTTCATCTTCCAGGTGGGGCTCTGGGAGAGTAGAATTTAGTAGTGATGATAGTTAGTAGTCATAGTAATATTAACAATTATAGATCCCATTCTTTGAGCTTTTACAATTTTCCATGAACAGTTCTATGTACTGTACTTACATTAATGAATTTGATCCACACAAAGGCCTTGTATATATAAACACTCTATTTCTCAATTTTTATGGGTGAAGAAACGGAGAGGGAAAGAAACTGATTGCATAAGGACATTCAGCCAGAGCATGGAGGAGCTAGGATTAGGACCCCAGTTTGGCTCCAGCATGCACATGCTGACTGCTGTGATACCCTTCCTATTGCCAAGCCGAGCGATTCCTCTCCTGCTTCCTTTACCTGAGTAGGTTTTTTGCATTCCTTATTACCACAGAGACTGGGCAACAGATATGTCCTGGCTCTCCCTGGGGTAGTAGCTGAAATTTTCTGGTGTATTTTTAGCACCTAACAGTCTTGCCAAGATGCTGGATTCAAACAGGGACATGGATTCCAGCTTTCCAACCTGTCAAGCATCCAGTCACAGGGACATTAAGACACTGAGCCATGGGTCTTGGTCTAATATATTCTTGGCCTGCTCAGTGTCCACAATGCCACTCATGGTTCAAGAGAATTTAAATTTCCCTTTTCATTTTTAGCGTCTGGGTATATGCCTTCTTCTCTTTCTTTCTTAGTATTCATTATTTTCTTTTCTTCTTCATCTTCTTCTTCTTTTTTTTTTTTTTAAAGTTTGGCTATGTATCTGAACTTTTGTTTGGGGATTTATCCTAGTCACCATTTCACTATTTTCTGTCCTCCTAGTCAGAAGCTGGAGCTTCCCGCATCATCATAGGTCAACATTTGTGGGGAAATCTTCACATTTAAATGAAGACATTAGTCTTCCCCAAATGAAAATAAACCAGAATAAAAAATTCAAGAAAGAGAAAGACAAAGCATCTACAAAAATAGTAAGAAAATGAGAAAATATATTTAATCAAAGCAATAATTGATATTATAGATGTAATAATATTACTAATATGATTGTAAGGAAAGCAAGAGTAAAAATAATTCCTAAATTTTTTTAGAGTAGCTGTAACAATAAAAAACTAGAAAACTGAACTGTGTTCCAATTGACTTACACTGAATTATTTCTTTTTAAAGAGAGAGAGAGAGAGAAAAGAGAGAGAGAGAGAAAAGAGAGAGAGAATTTTTTTAATATATATATATTTTTTTAGTTTTCAGCAGACACAACATCTTTATTGGTATGTGGTGTTGAGGATCGAACCCGGGCCAAATGCATGCCAGGCGAGCGCGCCACCACTTGAGCCACATCCCCAGCCCTACACTGAATTATTGTTTTATTTTTGATTTAATATTTATGTGTGTGACCTTCCTCACACCCCAGGAGACCTTTAAAACACCTCTATCACCTTTGCTTTTGCCAATTTTTAATGTAAAAGACATGTAATCTTTCACTGTTGACTATTTTTAAAATTAGAACTAATTTCAAAGGAGAGGAATATATGCACAATATGCAATTATAATTGTAGTTATTCTTTTTTTTAAACATATCCTCCTTTACTCCAGAACATCTCTGTTTTATGATTATTAACATCTGTAAGTTGGGAGCCACGTCAAATATTTGAGATTTCCCAATACACGGACTTTGGTTTCCTGTTTTGCCATTTACTGTGGCAGGTCAAGAAAAGTTTGCAATTCTTTTCGGAGAGATAGACTTTGAAATGAGAATTGAATATTTTTCCGTTTTTATTTTTTTCTAGTATTTATGCTCAGAAATTCTCCTGAAACTTTTAAGATTTTTAGTCCTTGGCAATGTATTTACTGTTAGTTTGTTCACACATCTTACCATGCCTTTATCTACTGTTAAAAGAATGGAAAAAAGAAATTTGTTCCTAATTCTTCATTTTCCATCTTAACAGATTCTTGAAGGCAGAATAGTCATTTTTTTTGCATAGCTTTATTAGAAAAATAAACAAAAAAAAAATAAAAAAATTCAGCTTCAGCATGTTTGCCCACTTAGTCTGAATTGGTCAAGTTTATAATTGACAGTCATGTTTAACCATCAATCATGGGGGGAAAAAAGATAAAGATTTCTCATACAACTTTAACTTTGGTCAGTTTTTTTTTTTTACTCTTTTCTTACTCTTTCCTTCATCTTGGTCTCATGATATCTGATGAACTAGTATAATTTTCCTTATTTACCATTTCTCCCCTATCCCTGGAGTTGAAAAACAAGATGAACAAACATAGGGTCTGTTTTATTCTCAACCAATCACCGAACAGTCATTTCCCTGCAGAATAATTGGTTTAGGGGTTAAAAGGAGAGAGAACAAAACAAGTTCATCATGTGCCACTTGGCTTGACTACACCCCTCTGTAGAAGGCAGTCGAGTAAGAACTGCTGGGAGTAGCCACCTACTTAAGGAATAAATGAGGAAGCAGCAATACATTTTAAATTTTTCATTGTTACACTAGGTTCAAGGAGAACTGTGATTTGCCAGAGGAGTTTTTAAAATTTCCTGACAGTAAGTAAAGTTTTTTTTTTCCTATAGTATGTCAAATATGTGGGTGGACACTGTTAAAATCATAATTTTCAGATGTTTTCAAACACTTCTATGTTTTTATGTTGAAGACTTAATGATTAAATTTTTTCTGTTTTTTTCCCAAACAACTTTTATCCTGTAAGTATAACAGTAAAATATAGGAAAAGAGTAAATTTTTTTTCTGTTCTCACCAACAGAGGATTGCATAAATATTTTGATATGCAAATTTGAAAGAATAATTAAATTTGGAGATTATAAAAACTGGGAAAAAAAGACTTCTGTTTGTTTGATAACATCTGGGTGAAATTCCTTTCCCATGTAATTTGTTCTTTTCGTCTTCTTCATTTTAAAACTTGCTTCACAGATTGTTTCCTGAGTTATTCAGGGACTAAATTGAGAAATTTAAGAGAAATTGTTTTATTCTTCTTGTGTCTCAGAATCCAATTTAATGCACTTTGAGTCCAGATAGTGATCCCACAGCCTGATTCTTTTGTTAAAAGTTGTCCACTGCAATCTTAAGGTAAATACTATAAGAAAATATTTCACTGGGGTCATAAATAATGAATGTTACTTATTATTCACATGAACTGAAGTAATCTGAATTTTGACATTAATTTGATTAGCTTTGAGATTTTCATTAAAGTGCAAGGAGCAAGAAATGACTATTAATAGGAAGAGATATAATTTAATTATTCACATCATTCTGCTATGAAAGGTCAAAAAAGTGAAGTTATAGGTTCTAAGCTCAAATGATAGTTTTTCTAGAAAGTGTAGAATTCTGTTGCTGAAAAATGTGAAAACAAATCACTCTACCTCTCCACCATCTCTCACTCCCCCAGATAAAGTGAATATATGTGAGGTGAATCTTTAGTCATGAATTATTGCAATACAATTTTAAATCTTTTTTAAAATAAATTTTAGAAGTAGTAAATATTTTATTCAAAAATATAATCATGATTTTTCTTAGTATGCTTATTTTTTTCTGGTTTATTTCTCTTTGTTTATTTAATGAAGAGGCAAAATGAGAATAAAACAGACAAGTGTGTATCAGCAAACTCAAGCTCTTCTTTGTAAGAATTTTCTTAAGAAATGGAGGATGAAAAGAGAGAGTGTATTGGTATGTATGACAGTTTGTCTCCTTCCCAGTTTTATTCTGTTGCTTAATGATTTCTAATGTTATGCTTTAATTGGAAGACCAGATGTGTTGATTTTTAGGTTGTCTCTATTTGTATTTGTTTAATTGAGAAACTCATAATAGTTTTTGAACAATAACCTAGAATTGTAAAGAGTAAAATACTATTCAGATCTTTAAAAAGAGATTAAGTGCACACTTAATTAAGTGGTAAATTGTAGGAACTGTTAAAGCTACCACGTTATCCCATATAGAGTCAAATAATTGGCCTACAATAAATGTTAACTCCATGGTCTCATATTTAAGACTGTTAATTTTCTACCTAAAGATTTTTCTGAGAATTATGATCATGTCACACCACTGTGGGTTTGCCAGGCAGCAGGCTAACTGCAGGTGACTAGTCCAGATCACAGTGGCTTAATTGTGAAGGTTTATGTTTTACTCTTATTGCAATCTGAAGGTTGTAGTGGAGAAGTGAGTTGGATAGGTGGTACACTCTTCTCCACACAGTCATTCAGAAACCTTGACTTCTTCAACTAGAGACTTTGAGATCTCACTAGAGCTTACAAACCTTCACTGAGTTTTCTGCATCCAGTCAGAAGATGAGGAAAAGGAAGATTTGAGACAGAGTATGGAAGGTTGTGTGAGGGTCCCTGAACCAGGCTCGGAAGTAGCATGTTATCACTTCTATCCACATCCCACTGGCCAGAACTCAAACATTTGGTCTCACTTAATTTTGGGAGGTGGGGAACCTAGTCTAACGTGATATAAAGGAGGAAGTGGTTATTGATATTGTTGATTCACTGGTTATTGACATTGTTGATCCACTAGTGAGTCTTTAACATCCAGTTCCTTCTTATTTCCTTTAGTCTTTGGTACAAAGGTGTCAGAACTGACAAAACATTTGCCCCATGAACCCTATCTAGAATACTTATCTGGAGTCTTGAATTAGCTACCTAGGTGTGTAGAAATTAGCACCCTATTAGGTGTCCTGTTAGTTTCTAATGGCTTGTGACATAG
Organism: Urocitellus parryii; assembly: GCF_045843805.1. NCBI lineage: Eukaryota > Metazoa > Chordata > Mammalia > Rodentia > Sciuridae > Urocitellus > Urocitellus parryii. The sequence goes on along the minus strand of NC_135537.1, from coordinate 173,179,976 downwards.
TTCATGAATTATTGCAAAAGTTTAGTTCTAGCTATTAACTTGGTATTTATATTCATTGGGTTCTCCTTGCTCTGAAGAGTAGAGAATGGAGAGACCAACTACATGGCAAAACTGAAATCTGTCTTCAACAGTTCTTTGATGTGGACTGATTTTAAGGGAAAATGATCTAAGCTCATCTATTTCTTCTTACTTCTTTTTGTCAAATATTTTATAGGAATGGGGCCTCCCAATACTGCTAGGACTGTATGTGGGTCTGCTTTCAGAAGTCAGAGAAAATAACCAATTACCTGAAATACCTCCTCAAGACCTGGGAAGGGTAGACAAATTTAATGTCTCTTCTATAATGATTGTGTATACTCCAGTCTCTAATATAACTCAGCAGATAATGAATACAACAGCATTTGCTCCCTTAATGAAAGGTAGGTGTACTAATGGCAAGACAGCATTACTGATATTAGTTGTAGTTTTTGATAAGATGTACACATGTTAATTTGAGGTTACAGTGATACATTTTGTTAACAAATTAAACATCAAGATAGCATACAATTTTGTTAGTTTTTTTGTTTGTTTTGTCAGAACTATTAGCTTTGAGGGCAGTTGATTTAAGGAGGCCCAAATTCCTATTGGAATGTAATGAAACAACAGATTTATAATTTCATATTTGCAGAGTAGTGAATAGGGGAAACATAACTATTGGTGAATACATATGTTTTTAACATGGAAATATAATGATTAAGATGTATAGCTCACAAACAAACAAACAAACAAGCAACTAAGTAAAAGATTAGGTATTGGTTATAGAACAGTAATTTCATAACTATGAAAACATGAATAATCTGAAGGTTGTTCTTTCTGAATATGTTATAATTCACAAACATCTTTAGGGGTCTTCATTCTAAATTACATTATTATGTAATCAAGATGAACAAACTGTGTAATTTATTAATGTGTAAGTTGGGTATAGTCTGACTATTTACTCTTTAATTCATAATTTATAACAAGTGAAGTTTCTGGTTGTTATAAATAGAGTTGCTTGTTATCTTAGTTCCTGCATAGGACAAAGGTCATACAATTTCTTTTCTTCAATAAATTTGGAATCTGGAATACTTAGCTGTATAATGACTACAATTTGGAATCTGGAATACTTAGTTGTATAATGACTACAATTTGGAATCTGGAATACTTAGCTGTATAATGACTACAATTTTTCATAGTTTCATTGTCTAATGCTGACTAATCCCACCATAACGTTTTTTGTATATATAATTATTTTCTTTTTAAAATGATTTATCATTTTAAAAAGAAAACACTTAAATTCTTATGCATGTCTCCTGATTCTAGAATCTAAAGAATTAAAATAAAAATGTCCACTTGACTTTTATTTCAAGTTTGCTTTAAATGGAAAATGATATTAGCGTTAAGTCTAATAAAAATATGTGATGATAGTTGAATATAGATTTTATGTTGGGGAAACTCAATTACAATTTTCTATGTCTATTTTTGCCTTATAATTCACAGGAACAAGAATCATTGGGGTACCAAATGAAAAAGACATGGATGACATAATTTTCCAGAATTTCCCACATGCAGTGGGAATCACCTTTAGTGACACTTTCTCTTACAAGTTAAAATTTTTTCAAGGATATGCTGTTCCATTTTTGAGAGATGATTTAACAGGTGACTTTTCATGTAAAATTTAATTATGTCTGTCTTCATGTTTTCAACATAGGAACAGGTGGGGATGGGCAATATAGATTTTTTTTCTATGACACAGGAGAAAATAAAATAACATTTATTGTTGAACTTATTCCAAGATAAACTAGATAAACTAGCCTCCCACTAGAAGCTGATTCTCAAAAAACAAAAAACCTGTAGAATAATTCAACATATATCTATTGAGCATGCATGTATTTGATTGGAAGGATGCAGGTGTGATCAAGACTGACAGGTCTGCTGATGAGGTGAAATTCCAATTTATCAGGAAAGTCAGATGTTGAAGAATTAAGGACAAGTACAAGGAAAGGTTCTTGTGGGGACTCAGACTGGTTTTCCTGGTGAACTGTGGAATTAGGGAAAGGATGTTTAAACCAAGACCAGAAGGCATTACTTTCAGGGAACAGAAAGAGGAAAGGCAAATGGGAAATACCTGAAGGGAGAAAGGGGATCTCTTATTAGATCTTGAAGATACTGAAGAGGAGTATGATGGGCAGAGGAAGCTGGATCTTCTGACATCTCATAGACCTCAAGCATTGGATAGCCCTTGAGGTACTTCAGTCAAGGCAAGGAAGGTTGTGATTAGGTTTCCAAGACTAAGACAGCATTCCTGAAGCAGCCAGAGAATAGATTGTAAAGGACTCAGGGAGAATGTAATGAATCCTGCCAGTGAGCTGACAGGTGGCTGAGCTGATGCTGGAGGCAGCTGAAAGGGAGAGAGGGCAAAAAATTAGAAGACCCTCTAGGAAGCAGAAGCAATGGGACTAGTAGAATCAGTTCTTTCCTACTCATGCTAATTGGGACAGGGGATGGGAGAAAAATCATACCCACCACAAAGTATGACAAAGCCAGGTTATAAGATAAAGAACTCAAGAACTATTTTATATATCTTATATATAGCTATCAGGAAAGACCTGTTTGATGAAGTTACTTGAGAGAGAAGATCAGGATGAAGAAGTGAGCCATACGTCCATCTAAAAGGAGAACATTTGAGTGCAAAGAAAGTTGTAGGGCTGGGGTGTTTTTAATATTTTGAGAAATAGCATGGAACACAGTGTTTCCTTTTATTTATTTTTTGTTTTCTAATGTCTTCTATGAATCTGTGGTCTTCGTGAATAAAATTACCTTTTTTAAACTTTCATGTGCTTCTTTCTTCTGTGTAGTTAAATATTCTGACTGGCAAAGTCTCCCCTGTATTGTCTTCTCTTAGATTCTTGCTTCTTAGTGTCCAACTGTCTTTGTCCCATACTGATGGTTATTTTTTTCTTTGTGCTTAATAGGTCATTGTTGGGAAATATATGGTGAATATTCATGTGTATTGTCCAAATACTGGGAAAGAGGATTTGTGACTTTGCAGACTATCATTAATGCTGCTATTATAGAAGTAAGTACCCACCTGAGAAGGTCTAATGTTCAATGTAAACTAATCCCAAGGGCATCATGATTGTTGTGAAAGTTGATGCTTTTAGTCCATTTATGCTGTGATTTATCAACTACCTGAGACTGGGTGATTTTAAAAGAACAGAAATTTGTTTTTCACAGTTCTGGAACCTGTAAAATGCTAGATCTAGGTGCTAGAAAACTGAGAGTCTATGTTCCTCACAGATTTCACCATCTAAGTGTCCTCACATGGTGAAAGAGCAGAAGGGCAGAAAGGGCCTTAGTTGGTTCCCCACAGCCCTTGATAAGGCACTAATTCATCCATGAGGGTAGTACCACATTCATGAGGATAGTTATCTAATCACTTCCCCCAAAGGCCTACCCCTTATATCATCACAGTGATGAAGTTGCAATGTGAATTTATAGAAAGGTCCCATTCAAACCAAAGCAGTGATGTATGCTCAGGTTTTCATATGTTTATATAATGAAGCAGATGTTCAGACAAGAGAACCCTGCCTATTTTCAAACTTGTTTTTTGGTACTAGGGATTGAACCTAAGGGTGCTTAACCACTGAGCAGCATCCCCAGATCTTTCCATTTTTTCCTTTTGAGACAGATTCTCACTATGTTTCAGGGGCTGGCGTTAAATTCCTGCTTCTCCTGCCTGAGCTTCCGGAGTATTTTCAAACTTTTAGGTTTTAAGTAGTTCTAAAATCACAGGAAGCTGCAGGAATTTACAGAGAGGTCCATTTTACTAGTCACTCATTTTCCCCTAATGTAAAATCTTATATAGTAACAGTAGAATATTGAAATTGTTATAAGTACAAACTGCAACACTGATGCTGATTTCATCAATTTCAGTTCCTTAAATAATGATTCATATTTGTTTAAATTCTTCTTTAGGTCACAACAAATCACTCTGTGATAGATGAGTTGATGTCAGTCACTGCTATAAATATGAAGACATTACCTTTTATTTCTAAAGACATTTTTCAAAGTGAGATGTTCATTTTATACTGTTTGCTTTATTTTTCCCCATTTATATATTTTGTATCACACAATGTTACAAAAGAGAGGAAAAAGAGTAAGGAACTGATGAAAATGATGGGTCTACATGATTCAGCTTTCTGGTGAGTGATACATTCAAGTAGTTCCAGTTAATAAATGGAAACTCTGAAGCAGAAAATAACATGTTATTGCTTCAGAATACCATTGTTTAATCTTGATATAGTAACTACATTATCTTTTGCTGACTTATTGATTTAGTCTGTGTTAAATTTTGTCATGGAAAATAATGCTTACAGTTTGCTGAGTAATTTTTCCTGTGCTATGAATATCTTAAGCTAACTCTGTTATAGAGGAACTCTCCTCTAGTTTATAAATAAGGAGAGTTAAAATGAAAGAGGGTTGCCGAGCTTTTGGTATATGTTGAGTACCAGAGCTGCAACTCTAACCAAAGAGTCCTGAAGGCACTTCTCCTAATTGATCTACCCACAATTATCAGCTGATTTCTCCCATGCTTCCTCATGTTGAAGATAAAAATGTAGGCCTATGAAGGCTAAGTTGTGTTCAGGGGCTGGGCCCAAACATATATTTTTTGGAGCAAGGAAATATCATATGTTGTTAAATGAAGTAGCATATGGAACGTGTTCAGGAAATACAATACCTAGGCTGACATGTAGGAAGGGCCTCATAAGAGCATTTGCTTCATATAGTAGTATTTATATCTTGCTCCATTCCACACATAATTTAAAGTATTTTGAAATATATGTGTGAATATATACACATAACGAAAACATTAATAGATGATATTAGTAAATAGAAATGTAAATCATACATCCCTCAATTCCCAAGATGTCAAAGGGAATTTTGCAAGACATTCAGTGACAAAATTCATACTGCCTAGAAAAAGAGGAAAAGGAAAAATAATGTATTTATTTTACCCCAAAAGATACATTTTTGATATTGAATCTCCATGTAGTCCTCATATCAATAAAATATTCTTTATGCATATGGAACTACTTGGAATGAATAATTATTCACTTGAAAAATCCCTTGAAAGCCATGTGTTTCCTGAAATATAATTATGATCTAGGAAATTTTTATTATCTATAAAATATATTTACTAATAGTGATTTTTAATTCTACTATGTGTGAATTGTGAAATAGAAAAAGAGGAAACCATTTGTTAAGAGAGGGAGAATAATTTTTTTGCAATGGGACATTTGGAAATACAAATAGCCAATCACAAAATCTGTTAGGAAGGAAGAGAGATGGAACTCCTGTAAAAGGGGCCTAATTTAAATCCAGGGCATGTCCTATAGAACAGAATGACAGCAGTCACCTGAGATCAGGGAAGTACCAGTCAATCCCATACTAAAGTGAGAAAAGTATTATACATTGCATGTGAATTCATTCTTAGGATAATCCTTGGTATGCATCAAACTGAAAACTTAGCAAAAAAAAAAAAAATATATATATATATATATATATATATATATATATATATATATCTCCTTAAAACAAAGAAAAAGATTCTGAGATGTTTCTACTAAGTTCCAAATGTGTCTATTTGAAACAAATTGAATGTCACTCTTTTACTGATGTCATACATGTGTAAAGTAATCATTATTTATTCTTTAAGTATGATGTCTAAATTGCTTTATTTTCAGCATGAGGGTTTTTGTAGGTTTAACATCTCTCTCCAAATTCCTTCCCTCACTCCTGTAACTGGTTCTTTTTTTAGATAATGTTAAAATCTCTTTCACTTGTAGTTCTCCTACATTGTGATTTTTCATTTCCTACTTAAAGTAGTTCCCTTCTGTACTCAGGAAGTGGAATCTGCAGAATGTGTTATGCTTTTAAAAATATGCTGATGGCTTCTCCCACAGGCTGAATCACTGTAATGATGTGAAATTTTAAAAGTCAAGTAAGTTGTAAATCTAGTATATACATGTTCTACTGGGACATATTGAATCAAGGTCCTGGTTTTAATATTTTTGTTATATTCTTCAGTTGTTTTAAGTAGAGGAACAAACTCTGGAGAGAGAGAGAGAGAGCGCTACATATGCACCTTGATACTGGTTTACTTTGTGGCCCTGAGTAAAGCCATTAACTAATAAAAAGATTACAGCTTTCTTTTTTTTGTACATTTCTTTTTAAAATTTGTCATTGATTTTTTTAAAAAATAAATGACAGCAGAATGCTTTACAATTCTTATTACACATATACAGCACAATTTTTATATATCTGGTTGTATATAAAGTATGTTGACACCAATTTGTGTCTTCATACAGGTATTTTGGATAATGATGTCCATCACATTCCACCATCTTTGCTAATTCCCTGCCTCCTCCCTTCCCCTCCCCATCTAGAATTCATCTATTCCTCCCATGCTCCCCCCCACCCCAATATGAGTAAGCCTCCTTATATCAGAGAAAACATTCAGCATTTGTTTTTTGAGGATTGGTTAACTTAGCATTATCTTCTCCAGTGCCATCCATTGACCTACAAATGCCATGATTTTATTCTTTTTTTATTGCTGAGTAAAATTCCATTGTGTATATATGCCACATTGTTTTTTATCCATTCATCTACTGAAGGACGTCTAGGTTAGCTCCACAGTTTAGCTATTGTGAATTGTGCTGCTATAAATATTGATGTGGCTGTGTCCCTGTAATATGCTATTTTTAAGTCCTTTGGGTATAGGCCAAAGAGAGGGATAGCTGGGTCAAATGGTGGTTCTATTCCCAGATTTCCAAGGAATCTCCATACTGCTTTCCATATTGGCTGCACCAAATTGCAGTCCCACCAGCAATGTATAAGTGTACCTTTTCCCCCACATCCTCGTCAACACTTACTATTGTTTGTCTTCATAATAACTGCCATTCTGACTGGAGTGAGATGATATCTTAGAGTGTTTTGATTTCCATTTATCTAATTGCTAGAGATGATGAACATTTTTTGATATATTTGTTGATTGATTGTATATCCCCTTCTGAGAAGTGTCTGTTCAGGTCCTTGGCCCATTTGTTGATTGGTTTATTTGGATTTTGTGTGTGTGTGTGTGTGTGTGTGTGTGTGTGCTTAGCTTCTTGAGTTCTTTATATCCCCTAGAGATTAGTGCTCTATCTGATGTGTGAGGGTTAAAAATTTGCTCCCAGGATTAGACTCTCTGTTCACCTTACAGATTATTTCTTTTGCTGAGAAGACACTTTTTAATTAGATTCCATCCTATTTAGTGATAAGGTAGCATCACTATACCAGACCTTAAACTACACTACAGAGCAGTAGTAACAAAAACATTATAGTATTGGCACCAAAACAGACTGGTAGACCAATGATACAGAATAGAGGACAGAGAGACTACCCCACAAAATTACAAGTATTTTATATTAGACAAAGGTGTCAAAACATGCAATGGAGAAAAGATAGCCTCTTCAACAAATGGTGCTGGGAAAACTGGAAATCCATATGCAGCAAAATGAAATTAAACCCTTATCTCTCACCCTGCACAAAACTCAAAGTGGATCAAGTTCCTAGGAATTAAACCAGTGACTCTGTGCCTAATAGAAGAAAAAGTAGGCCCTAATCTTCATTATATGCCATTAGGACCAAATTTCCTTAATAAGACTCACATAGCACAAGAATTAAAACCAAGGATTGCAGCTTTCTTATTTATAAAATAAGGCACTTGAGCTAAGGCACACTGTGGTCTTGTTAGATCTAAAATCTGATACTGTGTCTGGATAAATACTTCATAAAAATGGGAACATGGGCACACCTGAAGCAAATCAGCATGAAAATGTAAATGCATACCATAATTCATGTCGGTTGCAGTAAAGAAATCATGAGTATGAATAGGAAGAATACATGGAATTACTGAAGTTATGGATTTCAACTATTAAAGGAGTGGAGGTGCTACCTGTGGAGACCCTCAAGAATTATCATATATCCCTGATGTTAGTAGACTTGAGTTATTTGACCAGCATCTGTTAAATTTCCTTCCAATTCTATAATTAGGACAATTTGTTAATATCTAATGCAACTGAAGATATCTAATGCTTATCTTTTTTAATTCAATAACTTCATCTTAGAGATGTTCTTATTCATTTACCCAGAAAAGACAAATACAAGGATGTTCTTAGCAATGTTGTAATAGAAAACAAATCGAAGAACTCTACATGTCATGGGCAGGAGAACACTAGGAGACAACAAAGCCATGCTGTCGTATACAGTCACTAAATTTGTTGTAGCATCCTTTCCCAGGATTGAAGCCTCTACCAGTGTACAGTATCCATATCTTTCTGTGATAAGGCAGTCAAATTATGTGGAAATTATAAACAGCACATTTAGAGAACTGGTTACCTTCATGGGAGAATAATGATCAGGAAATGGGTACACAGTGAACTTCTGTCATATTGATATTATAGCTGTTAAACTAGGTGTCAAGTATAAGGGGAATCATTGTTATTCTTTCGATGTTTTTGAATATTCAAAATATTTATTAATGAAATTAAAATAATTATGTAACTTTTTGTCTTTGCTTAGGTTGTCCTGGGGTTTAATGTATACTGCATTCATCTTGGTCCTTTCCATAGTCATTACAATTATCATAACATCCACCCAAGTTATACTCATGACTGGCTTTATGGTCATATTTACACTCTTATTCTTATATGGCTTGTCTTTGGTAAGTTCATATGTTTATTCACACTGTCTCCCCTTGAGTTCTTAGCTACAAGTAGTAAATATTAGTGTCCCTGTAGGTTAGTATAGTCCCTTCTTTCGTGTCCAGTGTGTGTGGCATGGTAGCCATTCCTAGTTATCACTTCTCCTTCTAATATTCTTTCCATATTGCTCTTTCTTCTCTGAATGAGATCCTCTAATTTCTTCTACTTGCCAGGATGTTTTCTGCAGAAGTTGTAGATAGATACCCTTCCTTAGCATATTAATTCATTTTAATTTTTCCAAGTTTATATTTGTACCCTATCCTCAGGTCTTTCAGCTTCTGCCCACTTCCTCAACAACAAAAGTCCACTGTCTGAGTAAGGTCAATAAGGATCCTCTTTTAGAAAAAAAGAAGAAGAAGAAGAAGAAGAACTGTGAACAGAACAGAATCACTATGCCTTACTATTTTCATTCTCACTGTTAAATATTTTTCATGATATAGAGATCCTTATACCAGTAGTTCTCAGTGAAGTAAATGTCTGCCATAGCTAAGTAAGTGTGTTCTCTCTTTCAGCTAGCTTTATCATTCCTGATGAGTGTGCTATTACAGAAAGCTGTCCTCACAAATTTGTTTGTGTTTCTCCTCACCCTCTTTTGGGGGTTTGTGGGATTCACTGCCTTCTATAAACAACTTCCTCCATCTATACAGTGGATTTTGAGTATTTGTAGCCCTTTCGCCTTTAGAGTTGGAATGACTCAGGTAAAAATATTGCTAATTAATTATTGAACATTCAAAAGAACTTGATACTTCACAACTGATTATAAGCAACACTATTTTCATCCAGGAACCTTTAAGTAGTTTTTCTACTTCAAAACTAACTTTGAAAATGTTCACTTTTCAGTGTACTAATTAAGTGCTTCACAAGTTTCTCATGTTATAAGATCTGTTTCATTTGTCACATTGAAGATATTTTGAGATACTGCAGTGACTTTATAAAAACAAGCACATGAGTCCTTATTTAAACATCTATACTTAGAACATTGTATTTTTTAAACCAGTGTTTTTTAAATAATATTCTTTTGTTTACTCTAAAATGGATATGCTTTTTCCAGTTGTTTTATTTGCTTACTTACATATTTCACTAATTAAAAGGTTATTGAAAAAGCTAGTTAGTAATAATAATTCTGGTTTTAATAATAATAGTAATTCTAATAATTCTGAAAGTAATAGTTCTAATAATTCTTGATGCAACTTATATATTTATTAACTTAAATATATATTGTGATTTTTGGTTGAATCTTAGATTCTCCACCTGGATTATAACTTGAATGGAGTAGTTTTCCCTGACCCCTCAGAAAAATCATATACAATGCTAGCAACATTTTCTGTGTTGGCTTTTGATGGTCTTATCTACTTGATGCTGGCACTGTACCTTGACAAAATCTTACCCTGTAAGTAATGAAGTAATGGTGGTTTTTTTTTCTCTGACATCTATTGTTAATGATTATATCAAATAGTTTTTCTCAAAATTATGTAAATCTACTTTTTTATAAATGAAAAGAAAATATTTCTCATCTCAGAGCAATATATTCTTTATTTTACTTCATAGTTTTAATGGTTCAAAGGAATTTTTATGTAAAAACAACAATTCTTCTGACTTGAATATAATGTCATAATTACATGATAATACTGATTATACAACATTATAATTATGTAGTAATGAAATAATGTTAGTTTTCAAGTATCCTTGAATAGTGGTTTCAAAGAGTGATACTTAGGACTTGTGTCAGAATAAGCAGAAATTTATTAAAGTGATTTGACTGTGGAAGTGCTTATTAATAAATATTTGTTTAGTATTATTTTCAACATTATCATATATTGTTCATATTTACAGAAGTATATTAATATGCAGCCACACTGTCTTTATCTTGCAAACAACCAGAAATTTAAATAAACTCAGAACACCTAAAAGCTCACTAGACTCAGAATGCTTTCCCCATGCACAATCTTCTTATTCTTGGATATTCCTTCTGGTTTGACTATAGTTAGGGTTATCTGGTATATTCCTGTGTATTTATGTTTGGTCCTCTATTTCTATTACTTCTGTTTTATATCTGAAGGCCCTTAATAACAAATGCTACTTTATTTTTTTTTTAATCTGGAAATAAATCGAAAGCACAACCATATTTATCCTGAACTAATATCTCCATGTGTATTTCATTCATGTACCTACATGTGAATATATGGACTTCATTATTATGTCCAGTTGTATTGCCGTGCTCAAGTTTTTAAGTTCATAGAAATGTTTATGATTAATATGTGCCATATTGAGAATTTACATTTTTCCAATATTTCATTTCATTCATTCTTCTAAATGCCTTTAGGGTCACATTTTATTCAAGCCTTTGATCTATATTTTGCTCAAAGTTTTGTTATATAGTTTAACTTTTGCAATGTTATTTCTTTTGAATTTTCATTGTTTACTTCATCATCAACTTTTCTTCTGAATAATAGCAAGTTAGAAAGAAAAGAATTTTTCTATGATGTTTAAAAATTTATGATATTCTAGATTGTTCAGGGGAAACCTTGTATTCATATTAGTGATCTGATATTATATTGCCTATTGATTAATTAGATGGAAATGAGCACCGCTATTCTCCATTATTTTTTCTGAGTTCATCATCTTGTTTCCGACACCGAAGGACTGATAATATGGTCATTGAGAAAGACCTGGATCCCGAGCATCCCTCTGATGGTTATTTTGAACCCATAGCTTCTGAATTCCAAGGAAAAGAAGCCATCAGGTAACCATAATTCATGAGTACCCGGCTAAGGAATGATTAACCAATAGCAATGAGGTGAGCCTGGGGCCAAATATTGAAGGGAAAGGAACTTGTCAACATCACTTAGCACTATTCCAAGGCCAGCCACCACCAGTTTCTCCTATCTGCTACCTGAAAGGAGGATTTCCTTTGACCCTCTCCATACAATGTTACCAAGTCATGCTCCACCTTGTCTGCTTTCCTCCTTTTGTCTCTTGTGCCCTACCTCTTTCTATACTTGCTATTTTCATTCTCTGAACCCTTCCTTTCATAGTTTTGTCTGGCTTATATGATAAGATGGAAGAAGTAAGAAATTTGGAATCGGAAATTCTTAGAGCCTTGTATCTCAATTGTTTCTCATTTGATGTGTAACCTTGAAAAAACAAGTAAGTTTCTCCAAGTCTCAGTGTCTTCTGTGAAAAAGAGTAATATCCACTCCATAGGATTGTTAAGAGATTTGGTAGGTACCTGGACCATACAAGGAGCACCTGAAATATCTATGTTCTTAGACCTTTCCTCTTATTTCAGTCCTCAGCCTTTAGAATTATTTGAAGTAGAACCACTGAACCCAAGAATCCATGAATTTTAAAAAGTCCTAATTTATTTTTCAACACAGTTGCAGTAAAAGAATCAGAACTTTAAATATCAAACATTTATTTACTTATCAGATATTCACATAGTACTTATTACCTACCAGAGATATACTTAATTCTTACTAAGAATTAAACTTGTAAGGCAGGTGTTTCTGTTTTCTACATTTTAAAAAGGAGAGAAGTGATCTACTGAAAGGTTAAGTTCCTTAGCCTAATATTTTTTATTGAATATATCATGTTCATTTAAAGCTTCCTTTGATCTCACTGTACTATTCTCTTCATCCCTCTTTACGTGGCAATGATGATAGATTTGGTATGTCACTGTGGTCCCTATTTTAATGTTGTAGTGTATCCCTACATGATATGTGGCAATTCTCTGTGTTTTTATAGTATTACTATTCTACAAATTATATCATATTGCACTTATTTCCTGTTTGCTGCTTTTACACTCAACACTATGCATTTAATCTATCCATAGTGATAACTGTGGTTAATGCACTGATTTCAGTTTTAAAAACTAAAAATTTTAGTTTTTGTATAATATTTTAAGACATGAGTCTCTGAGCTTACTTCTCTCATTTTGCAAGATGGATACTTTGGTTATTTCTGATTTTTTGCTTTTATGAGCACTGCTGCCATGAACAACCTTTTAAGAATAAGCAATATAAAATAATGATTTTGTTCAAAGTTTCTTTTGTGTATGTGAAGGTGTGTGTGTGCACATGCATATGGGGGTTATACTTCTGCACATCTAGCAAACAAAAGCCAGAGCTCTAAAGTTGGTGCTGCATGTGACAGGCAACATAGTGATTCTGATACATAAAACATGAGGCAAAGGATGCCAAGAGATGTCACTGGAGCTTGATGTCATATGTAAGAGCCTTGACATTCCCTCTAAGGCTCACGAGGAAATCCCAAGGAACACTGAGGAGTAATTAAGATGATTTTTTTAAAAAAAAAATCCTGTTTTCTGTTAAGAGCATGAATTCTAAGGGGAATAACCTGATAATAGAAAAAAAATAGAGGCAGTATAAAATAGGAGAAATGATAAAGGACTAAACAAGAATGATTATATTTAGTAGGGAGAAGAGAGACCCACCACTACAGTTTTAGAGTTAAATTTTATAAGAAATTGTAATTGGTTATATGGGTGATGGATGAGTCTGAGCAATAATAATGAAGAAAATAGCTGAATGTCCATGCTGCTAAGTAAGGTCCAGAATGGTGGAGGGGGAATAGTTTAGGTGGGAAAGGAAATGAGATCTCTTCTGGATCTTCAAGTTTAGAGCAGTTTCTTCTTAAACATAGCTTCACATTACAATCACCTGGAAGACTTTCATAATATCTCGGTCCTAAGCCTTCACCCCAGATCAATTAATATTTAATCTAATGTGAATCTTTAAGGTGGTTTGCAGACATCAGTTGTCTTGGTATTACAATGTACATTCAAGTTGAATAATCATTGATTTAGTTTTTGTGTGGAGAGAGAGAGAGAGAGAGAGAGAGAGAGAGAGAGATATGCAGACAGGATAGAGAGAGGATAGGTTAGTGTCAAACCTTGAGAATGAATACCACACTCAGAGAGTCTAGGTGAGAAGATCCACAGTATACATGGAGGACCCTGAGGAAGCACAAGATGATGTTGGAATATAGACACTGAACAGAGAAAGTCATTGATGGAGACTCATCCAGTGAGCAGTTTGCATTCGGTAACTAGGTGACCACAAATGATTTCATTAAAAGTAGGTCCCTGAAGTGGGTGGTTTAGGTCTGAGTGAAAGTGAGGAGTAAAGAAAAGGTGAGGAAACAGAGATGGCAAGTTTACATTTTTATTTTGAGAATAGTGCAAAATAAGGGGAGGAGAGAAACTGCATCATATCTAAATCAGAGTTAGAGTTCAAAGGCAAGCTATTAGAACACTCTAGAAGGTATAAATGACAGAGACTCTGACTACTGAATAAGAAAGGAAGGGATGGGAGACGAAGGGTAAAACCAGAGGGAGAAAGTGAGGATAATTACAGAGCTTTCTACTTTTCTAAACAAATTATTAGTGGTTTAATTGTGACTTTCCTTTTTTTCAAAATTTATATGTGACAGCGGAATGCATTACAATTCTCATTATACATATAGAACACGATTTTGACTTTCTAGAAAGATTCTTTTATTTTCTGTGTCAGAGGAAATAATTCATTGCAAAATCCTGTCTTTCTGACTAGCCTGGCATTGCCATCTTTTATTTCACACAAGTGGCCAGTGGCATCTATTTCTACAACAGGTTTATTCATGATCTATGCTATTTTTACTTCTGTCTTGGCTAAGTAAGCATCCCTTTCATTATTTCAGGATTAGAAACGTTAAAAAGGAATATAAAACAAAGTCTGGACAAGTGAAAGCTTTGAAAGGTAAAGAAAAACATTGTATTTTTTATTACAAAAACTATGGGTAAAATTCAATGTGCAAAATTTAAAAATGTCATCAAAAATTAAAAGAGAAAAGTAAAAAGTATAAACAAACAAATTCAATGCTAACATTAGGACATTAATCATTACTAAAATTGTGCTGTAAAATTCTAGATATTTCATGGATCTATTAACTAACAGAAATGGAATATAAAATGAGAAATGTCATTTGACATTATTCTTTAGATTACTGTGCTATAGATAGTATTTTAATTTTGTATAATTTCTAGACTTACAATCTGATAAATTTTTTTTCCTAGTCAGGGAATTTACAAAAGTTTATATGCACTGGTGCAGTAGGTAACTAGATTAAGATGTGTAAAACCATTGATAGTAAATTAAATTTGCAAGTCAATATCCTATGACAAACATAGTTTATAACTTTGAACAAATATATTTTGACTTTAGATATTCTTAAAAATATAGTTTGTGTAAGCATTAACTTTGGCAGATATATTTCCTAGAGGACGACTTTTTTTTTTATTTAAAATGATTCTTAGGAGGAATAGTAATTATATATACAGAAGATAATAAAGAGAGCTAGGATTGTAGCTCGGTAGTAGAATGCTTGCCTAGAACATGGTTTGAGACACTAGGTTCAATCCTCAGCACCAGATAAAAATAAATGAATAAAATAAAGGAATTGTGTCAATCTACAACTAAAAATATTTTTAAAAAGCTTTTAAAGATAGAGAAGAGCAATGAACATCCAGTAAGGTTGAGGACTATCTGCCCATTATGTTTACACTGTGTTTTTTTCCTAACAAATGCAGTATCCCTTAACTCAATCTTATTTATTCCTTTGACATTAGTTCTTTATTTTGAGAAAATAATGTATTTTGTGAGCAATTGTATTCTTCCATTTAGACCCTCTAGGCTTTTCTCATCAAATACCATTTAGATATGTGATTTCTTTAATTTTCACTAACAGCATATTGGAGTAATTTATAATTTAAATTCCTAGAACACATTATGAAACATTTGTACTCATGAAATAACCATCACTTCTTTTTATGTTTAAATACCTTCAGCTTCCATAAGAACTTCTTCCATTTTTTAGCAGTACCTTAACAAATTGAAAACTAATGGAGATCAGAACATTAAAATATATGTACAAATTGGAACCATGTGGAGTTGCTCTTCCAGGAGTAGGTGGGGAGCTGCATTCTCTATGCTTTGTGCTCTACATGCAAGAGTCCCTGTGGCAACTCTGGAGCACCTTTGAGAATACACTCTGAGTTCCTTATCTACATCCTGTTTTTCAGTGACTAAATAACATTCTGTTTTATGAATACTATGATTAACTTATCAGGTATATATTTTATACCAGTGTATAAAATTCAGTTTTCACTCTCATAGAAAACACTATGGGGGGGCTGGGGATGTGGCTCAAGCGGTAGCGCGCTCGCCTAGCATGCGTGCGGCCTGGGTTCGATCCTCAGCACCACATACAAACAAAGATGTTGTGTCTGCCAAATACTAAAAAATAAATATTAAAAAATTCTCTCTCTCTCTCCCACTCTTTCCCTCTCAAAAAAAAAAAAAAAACACTATGGGGGCTGTGGCTGTGGCTCATTGGTAGAGTGTTTACCTAGCATGTATGAGGCCCTGGGTTTGATTCTCAGCTTCACATACAAAAAAATGAATGAATAAAGGCCCATCAATAACTAATAAAAATATTTTTTTTAAAAAAGAAAACCCTAGTATTATCTTTGTTCAGTCTTTATAAAGGTCATTAATTATAACCTGAAGATAAGTTTCTATAGGCAGAACTATTCAAAGAAACCATATTTTCAAGATTCTTGACTTATATTTCAAATAATTTCCCTTGATGATTGGAGGAATTTATACTCTCACAGTCATGCATAATCAATAATAACAAGAATCACAGGAAGAAAAGCAATAAACTCTTAAGGGTCTTTGAGAATTCAGTATGTACTGGGAATTATACTAAGTAATTTACATGGATGTTTTCCACTTAACTTTATGAAAAGTATTTTGATGTTTCCCTCACTTTGCAGATGAGGAAACTAAGACTTGCATTTCATTTTTTGCAGTGATGTGGGTCAGTTCCAGGAGAGCGTCAATGTTATTTTCTGCTTACTCTTGAAAACGTTGGGTACTTTCTATTCACAACACCATACATAAACTTTATACAGTACTTGTATAGTTGTCTTGACATTATTTATTAAATAATCCAACTTTCTGATGAATTTGAGAGATCACTTTATTAACCTTTATGCTTATAATGGTCCATTTTGGACACCCTTTTCATTAGCTGCTGTTATCCTAGTCATTGGTATACTGTACCAGTAGGATCATTTTAATCATGATATGTATTTCACTGTTGTTATTGTATCAGTAACATATTATTTAAGTTAGCATAATTCTCCAGTGTAAATATTGAATTTTGTGTGCTTTAAGGTATTGGAATGCTTGAGTAATATACCATTAAACTTGATTGTCTTGTTCTATGTTTATGATCCACCCTGTCTAATACTCTCCTATTTGTAATGTTACTACCTTATGCTAAAACAGGTGTGCTCTTTGACATATATGAAGGTCAGATCACAGCAATTTTGGGTCACAGTGGAGCTGGCAAATCTTCACTCCTAAACATCCTTAATGGATTGTCTGTTCCAACAGAAGGTGAGCACAGAGATATCTCTCAAAACACCATGTCTGATAAGAGAACAAAGTCATATGCTTGATTCTCTCATTTAAAATTTAAAAGCTTGAGACCAATAATGTTAATCTATAGTTGTTTCCCTGCTAGGCATGGTGAAGCACACCTGTAATCCCAGTGACTCTGGAGGGTGAGGCAGGAGGATCCAAGTTCCAGGCCAGGCTGAGAAACTTAGTGATCCCCTAAGTCAAAAGAAAATTAAAAAGGGCCAGGGATATAGCTCAGTGGTAGAACACCCTGGGTTTAATCCCCAGTACTGAAACAAACAAGCAAATAAACAAAAGTTGCTTCCCCAAACTACATGATTTTGATTATATTTCTTATTTCTCCAAATTTCATGAATATCTTTTCTATTTCATTTTGTGACATTTCATGGGAAATATGCACTACTATAAGCATATATTTTATCTTATAGATGATTAGTAATTATTAATAAGTCATTATTTTAGATATTTGCAATATATGGCAATATTTTAATTGAATAACATCTCTACAAATTAATAAAATATATTATCTTGCCAACATCAAATTATTTTTAACTTCTGTTCTTAGGATCAGTTACCATCTATAATAAAAACCTCTCTGAAATGCAAGACTTGGAGGAAATCAGACAGATAACTGGTGTTTGTCCTCAAAATAATGTTCAAATCGACATGCTCACTGTGAAGGAAAACCTGAGCCTGTTTGCTAAGATAAAAGGGATTCGACCACAGGAAGTGGAACAAGAGGTAGACAGGCATGCTTGGATTAATTAAGCTGCTGATCATTGACCAAGTTAAATCATGACCACAGAATTCTTATCAGTGATTTCTCAGTCCTGTTGTGAATAAAATTTAGGCAAAGAGGTCCTCTAAAAAGTATCTACCACTTTGATGGGGAGATATTATTTCACAGTATGAATTATTTTATAATCTAAGTTTTATGTATTTTCTTGTATAGGTACAACAAATTTTATTGGAATTGGACATGCAAAATATTCAGGATAATCTTGCTATACATTTAAGTGACGGACAGAAAAGAATGCTGACCTTTGGGATTGCCATTTTAGGAGATCCTCAAGTGAGTAAGATTATGTACAGTGGATAAAGCAGATAGAATGTCATAAAGAGTCAGCTCTTTTATCACTAAATGTGGTAGAGCACTCCTTGTACTTTATCAAAAAAGAATCTGCTAAGTATAATGAATAAATACATTGGTGACAAATGATTGACTATTTATTGGTATTTATAATTTTCCATGCTATCATATGAAAATAGTTAATGTGGAATAGAAAGATGATTTTGTATCTCTTTGTTCTGTGTAGGTTTTGCTTTTAGATGAACCAACTGCTGGATTAGATCCCTTTTCAAGGCACCAAGTGTGGACTTTCCTGAAGGAACGTAGAGCAAATCGTGTGATCCTCTTCAGTACCCAGTCCATGGAGGAGGCTGACATTCTAGCTGGTAATTGTTGGTTTTATTGCAGTATCAACAATGAAAAATTGGGGAAATTTAAGAGAAATGTTTGTTCTCAGGGTAAAAACCCTTTTTTCATTACTGCCATGTGTCCACTTTGCAAAATCTGAAGGTTTTTATTTTTGTTTCAAATTACCTAACAGTTCATTCAAACATCCAAATCTTCTTTCATATATATTTGGTTAAAAAATAGCCACTTGTCCTTTAGAATCCAAAGTAAAGGATATACCCATGTAATTTGTAGCATTTTACCCCCAGAAAATATTGGCAGGTGCTGAAATAGATTGATGTCGATGAGTTCAAAATGCATTAATGTGAATGTGTGTTTCAGTATTAAAATACATAGTGCATATCCTTATTTTTATAATTTGTCTCTTACTTACTTTATTTATTTTATATTAAATTATTTATTTGTTTTTTAAAATTATTTATATATTTTAATTTGTCATACATGATGGCAGAATGTAAATCATTTCATATTACATATATAGAGCACAGTTTTTCAAGTCACTGATTGTATACAAATATTTTCACACTACTCTTGTCTTCATACATGTACTTAGGATAATGATGCCTAACTCATTCTTTATGTCCCATACAACACTTCTCCTTTGGAATTCTGAGCTTTAATTTCTCATCTATATTTTCTAGAGAGAAAAGATATGACTCCTCATATCCTTTCTCACTTGCATTTTTTACTCAGATAGAAAAGTGATCATGTCCAATGGGGAACTGAAGTGTGCAGGATCTTCTGTTTTTTTAAAGAGAAAATGGGGTCTTGGATATCACTTAAGGTAAAGACTTTGGGAAAAGCCTGAATATGTATGTTTTCAGTACTGGTTTATAACAAAGTTGGACAGCTACAAGTGTGAACTGCTCTCATGCTTCATTACAGTTATACCAGATTGTTAATTATTTTCTAATGATGTTCCTACTTTCCGGCCTCCTTGTGTCTTTTCTAACATTAGTTCTGGGCACAATGTCAATATTATAAGCCAAAGCTGCCTTGTCTCATCAGGACTGCTTCATGTACCATAGGTAGCTGTTCTGTGCAGCCTAAATCTCTACCTTCCTCCCACTCTCCATTTTTCTAAGTGGATTTATACATTCCGATCATACATTTTCACCCCTTCATAGGGCTCAATGGCAAATATTTTTGGAAGCCATTTTCAACAGAGAGTAAATATGGTGTGAGAGAGTGGTGAGACCTCTGTCTAACTAGAAACAGTATGTCTAGGCTAAAAGAATTGTAAAAGCCCAAATCTATGGCCAAACAAAACATGGATGTGGGCCAAGTTTCTCTATGAGCCAATAAATTCTGACACCTACACTTTCAGGTGTAATAAGTTCCCCAAAGGAGTCTCTTCTGTCTAATACTTTCACCTCCCTCTGTTTATCTTCATAGTAGGTATATAGTTTTAATCACAATAAGTTATGTGTTTCTTTGTAATTAGTTTATATTCCTTTTATATTTAGATTATAGATTTTCAAACTGACGGATTATTATTTTTTCCTCATTTTGTTTATTTCATAAAGCAAAGTAAAGTAGTACTCTAAATTTTGAATTTAACAAACCTCTTCTGTGGAAACAGTATAGAAAAATACTAATGCCTTTTCTTTTCTTTTGATTATTAGTTTGTATAAGAATGAGATAAGTGATCCAGAACAAATCACATCTTTCATTAATCATCATATCTCTGATGCTAAATTAAAACTAGAAAACAAAGAAAAACTTGTATTTACTTTGCCTTTGGAAAGCACAAGTAAATTTCCAGGTAACTTACGCATGATTACAATGGAATGAACTTTGGGATCAATGTTCACATTATTATAACGATTTTCATTATTTATGGACTTGAATTTTTGTCTTGGGCTGGATTATTTGAGAATAATAATTTGAGATAAGAATTTGAGTTTAATAAATTTTTTGGTGGTCTTTCCCTGAAAGGACCAGCAAAGGGTGGAGACATGAGAGAGGGAAGGAAGGAAGCCAGGGAATTTTGCATTATCAAGCAATTTACCCATTGTAGGCAATTCAAGTGCAATATCACAGGAGTAGGGGTAGGGAGAAAAGATTTAAGTATGTGAGCACAGAGTCAAGTCACCATAGGGGTAAGGAAGTTAGGGTAATTACGCACTACTCTCTATCTGTCGTTGGGTAAGGGTTAGATCCAGGTACATTAACTGTCTGGTCCTCTGGCTTGCTTTGAACATGACCTTAGCATAATTCTAAGGCTAGAAAAGAATCTCAAGACAGGTAAGTGTGTTTAATAAGCTGATTCACTGAGACTAGGAGAGTGCAGAACAGGTGAAGGTGAGGTATCAAGGTCTCTGCTACAGGTTTCTTTTTGTGTTTTAAATTTAACAAGATCCTTTGGATGATTTGAACATGTATTTATTTTGCAAGGAAAAAAAAATAGCTTATTTATTTTACAGAAGTGTTCAACAAGCCAGACATGGTGGCACATGCCTGTAATCCCAGGCAGAGACAGGAACCTGAGAAAGGAGGATGGCTAGTTCAAGGCCAGCCTATGACAATTTAGTGAGATCTTGTCTCAAAATAAAATTAGAAAGTCTGTAATGAGACTCAGTGGTAGAGTGCCCCTGGGTTCAATCCCCAGTAGCAAAGAGAAAAAAAGGAAATGTTCACCATGGGTTACCACCTCCTGGGTGGAAATACCAACCTAGGTTCTGACTGACAAATAATCCTAACTTCTTACAATGGGTACTATATGTTAGGCACTGTCCTAACGAGTTCATATGTATCAACTCATTAAGTACTGACAGCGATTCTTGGAGGTGGGTGATATAATTTTATCCATCTTATAAATGAAGGAATATATTTTAGTCTCTTGTGATTTAATAAGCATCTTCCTTTTGGTTTAAACATTTAATTTATTAAATATTTAACCATAGGTCTCATTTAAATAAGCCATTTTCAATGATTTAGTTCATTAGACAAATACTCAGGAATTTAGATTTTAGCTCCACTTCCAAATATGGCAGATCTCTCTAACCTCGAAGTAGCATGGAAGATAATATTCTAAACTATGTTGTAGTGTTCTTGGACTAAGCCCCCCTAAGATGTACCTGGCCTAACTTCATTTTGGGGCAGAGAAAAAGTATACGGAGGCATTTGCTGGTTCCGCTACTGGAATATGCCATGTAGCTAGAGTTTCTGTTTTTGATGTCCCAGCACACAGCAACCTTGTTATACACACGCCAGGCCTCTGGTACTCTAATGCCATACCTATGTCCATTAGAGGATATGTGACTCCAGGTCCCCTGAAAGCCACAGGTAGACCATAGGAAATCACAGTGCTTGGTAGAGCCTTGTCCATCTATTTCCTTTCAGTAAGGATGGTGGCCCATTACCCTCCCATTCAGAAGTTAGAATGAGGGAGCCTTCTCTATGAAATTCACAGTTTCATCCAAGTACCCCTAGGAAAGAGATACATAGTAAACAAATGCTTATTGTAAATTCATTATCTGAAAGAAACTACTTCAGGCACTAAAAATACAGATTACATGAATCCCTACCCTCATGGAGCTTACATTCAACTGGGGGGTGAAAGTGGGAAAATAAATAGTATAATAGTTGTATGATAAAATAATAAAGCTACATGAGTTAGAGTGGTGGCTGTTGTATAATTGGAGTTTATGTAGAGTAGTCACAGAAAGGCCACAAGAAGGAAATGGTCAGTTGTTCTTCAAGTAAAGGGTAAGCGAATTTCTAGAGGGCAGTGATGAGGGAGGAAAGTGGTGAGTAGGGGTGGGTAAGGTGGTGAGGTTAGATGGACAGTGGCTCTCCATCTCCATGAGCCAGAGAGGCTTTTGTGTTGACGTTGATTGATTAATGAGGGGTTGATGTGATATGACTTTTATTTTCATTCTCTGGATAAAGAAAATCTCTGGATGTAGAGGAACAAAGAGTATACACTAGAAAACTGGCCTCAGGGCCACTTCGGAGGTAGAAATAAAAGATGATATTGTATAGGCTAGAAGATAAGGATGGGAATGTCTTTGAAAGGTATTTGTTGGTAAAGCTGGAAAGCCTGACTGATGTGTCTTGCACACATGAATGTGAAGAAAAGTGTGAAAAACTAAGCGGGACTTCTAGAATTTTGGCTTGAATCACTGGGTAGAAAATGGTGGCATTTATTGAAAGTCATGGTTGGAACAGTTTGACCAAAGGGGCAGGGAAATCAATGTTCTGTTTTAGGAATGGTAACCCACAGATATCTTTTGACTTCCCAGTGGTCAAGTATATAGTTGCCACAAGGACATTAGAAATAAAAGACAAAGTGAGACTTGAAAATTTGTGAGTCTTCAGCATATAATGAATTGGGGACCAGATATGCGTGTATGTAAAGAAAAAGTGGTCTAGGACTGAAACCTTGGAAGAGAGCAGAGTTTGAGAAGCTAGGAGGGATGTCAATTGAGAGTTCTGAAAGAAGCTAAAGGAAAAATAGTATAATGTGTTCATAATCTAGAGGGAAAATGTTTCCAGATGTGGGACTGGTGAACTGTTTTGAATGCCACAGGGTTAAAGAAAAGGGAATGATTGAGTTAAAAGGAAACAAGAAAAATAGACTTGTTCACTAAGTTTGAAAATGCAAAGATTTTCGTGACCGGAAAAGAAGAAAATTTTCTGTAGAAGTATATGAATAGCATTGGGATTTGAGGGGGTTAAGTATAGCTAGGAGTGACAAATAAAGGCAGAGAAATCTGTGGAGGAAATAATGTTGTTTTGTTGCTATTGTGTGTATTTGTTCAATGGATACTATATAATTTTGGATTGTTGGTGGGTGACCCAGAATATATTGAATAAACTGAGGATGGAGGAGAGAGAGAGAAAAGACCACTTTGGGAAGTCTTTGAAATGCTGAGACTGGAAGAAATTTGGGACTTAGGGGAAACAGGGATACCTTTTGAAAGAACAGCTGCAAGTCTTTCACTCATACAGAAGGAAGACCCAGGATTTAGAAAGAGGTATATTTGAATTTATAGTGTGAGGTGAGGAAATAATGGTCTTCCTGATTGCTCATATTTTTTTTCAAGAGGTCTTCAGGATATTTGTAAACTATGGGTTGAAGATACAGAGAGGCTGTTTGAAGAACAAGTCTGCAGACTCAGAGATTACGAGCCTTTCAATAGAATTTTGCTTTTGATGATGACAATAACCTAAAGGCATACATTTTATGAACAATATTATACATATTTCAGATAAGTGCTAATTTAGCTACTGATGTTTTCAAGAATGTATATTTTCTTGTCTGTTGCTTTAGACCTTTTCAGTGATATTGATAAGTGTTCTGGCCAGGGTATGATGAGTTATGACATCACCATGTCAACTCTGAATGAGGTCTTCATGAACCTGGAACGAAAACCAGAGATCAGACAAGGTCAGATCGTTTGCATATTTCACAGAAATCAATTTCCAAATGATCATGTGTCAATTTAATATTTATACTATCTTTTGCGTAATTCATATTAAGGACTATGAGTTTTTCCAAATTTGGCTCTGCTGTTGAGATGGGATGCTTGTTGACCCCCATCATCAGTAGGACTCAATACAGAGCCCTTCTTGGCTTTTACCAAATCTCTTTTGAAATCCATCAACTTTCTGTTGGGTTGTTTTCCCCCATCCTCATGGGCTCACTACTGCTTTATGCTTTGAGGTTGTGAAAGATCTTAATTAGAGGAGTGAAGTCAAAGAAGATATTTGTGATAAAAGATGTTCTTAGTTTATTAATGTTAATGCAAATTTAATTTCAGTAAAGTCTAAATAAGGAGAATTCTCAGTTTCAACTCCTGAATATTTAATTGACAATAAGAGCTTTCATTCTGGGTGCTCCTTCTATGCCAGATAGCTCAATAAAAGTGTAGATATACATTCATATATACATACAGTATTACTTCCCACCAAGTGTCATTGACACCATCTTACAGATGGGAAAATAGAACTAAGAACAGTTAAATGACTTTTCCAATTCATGATACTTGTAAAGCATGTCTATGGGATTTATATAAAAGTTTGGTTGTTTCAGATCTGATGCTGTCCCCCTAAAATCCTAGATTATTGTAACTTTCTAGCAAATATTGAGGCTTTAATGTTTGCTATTACTATTGAGAAGTTTTTTTTAAGTTCTCAAATATTGTTACCTTTGAGATTGGCTTTTCAAAATCTATATATACCAGAATCACCCCTTTCCTGAGTTCTTCTTTTGGTATGTAGTTAGTTTGTTTTCCCACTGAGGTCATAGAATTTGGATATTATTGTATGTTTCTCATATTGTTTGCATTGTACCCACAACATTCCAAAATATTTTTTATTTTAAAAGTTTTAATATGCATAGCCATTGGTAATTATAACTGCAGAAAGAAAATATTGAAGATTGGGGATATATAAATTTAATATATTTAAACTTGCGTAAATAATTGTATTGAATAATTCTTTTCAATAAGATGATAACAAGGAAACCAAAAGTAAAATAATTTTAAATATTTTAAAGAAGAAAATTACTATGTTGCCCCAAGACGGCATTAATAATGTGTGTGTGTGTGTGTGTGTGTGTGTGCGCACGCGCCTATAGATTTTGAACAAACAGACAAGATAAGAGACTCAGAAAGCCCAAGTGAAATGGATCCAGCTTGCTCTTCTCTCCCTGAAGTACACAAGTCTGTGAGCGACATGAGCCTCTGGAGAATGCAAGTCTGTGCGATAGCACGGCTCCGTTTTTTAAAGCTGAAACGTGGAAGAAAAACACTTTTGACCCTGTGAGTATCAGAGTGTTGTGACTTTGTTAAATGAGGAGTTTCAAAAAAGGCTCAAACCAGAGGAGATTTTAAAACTAGAACATAATGCCCAGCATTTCTGCGGGAGAAAAGGTAAATGTCGTATTGGATTTTACTGACCGCAGGAATACCTGTAGATTAGCTCTTGATCAGGTTCATACATATAAGTGCATTTAGTTTTCATAGTTGGATGACCCACTGTTCATGCAGCATTGACATTTTAGACCTGGGTAACACGATGAGACAAGGCTCAGAATGTTTGTACCTGGGAGGAATTATCCTTATAGATATGGCACATAAGTGGTTGTGGAATGTTTTATTGAGGAAATAAAATTGCTATAGAGTCATATGGTGATTTTCTTTATTGTTTAGGCTATTGGTTTTTGGAATTGCACTGTTTCCTTTGATTATGGAAAGGATAGCAAATTCTCTGATAAATGAAAGTGCAAACTGGGAGTTTAAAACGGAATTATATTTCCTCTCTTCTGGACAACTTCCTCAGGAACCTCGTACCAGCCTCTTGATCATCAATAACACAGGTGAACAAGAAAACAAAATTTACATCCAGAAAGAAGTTATTTTTGTTGTCAAATACCATATGTGTTAGAGGAAACAAATCATAGGAGAAGAAAATATACATTTATAGGAAATAGTTTATGAAAAACAGTGAATATTTGCTCTGATTTTAGAGATCACAGAATGATGGGGACAAGTGTGAATGCACCTGGGTTACTATTCAATCTGATAGAAGTAACTTATCTACATGATAACCTGAAGCTGTGAATTAGAGAGAAATAAACTTTTATCTTGGTGGAACCACTTCATTTTCAGATTTCTTTACAGCTTCCTAACTTATACCATAAATATGATACATGCTGATTGACATGCAAAGATGGCCTGTCTACTACACCCCACACTCTATTACTAATTTAAATAGGATTCAGGAAGACTACTTATTTTATTATGGCAAAGACTGGGTAATTGATTGTTTCCTAAGTGTTTGATTAACTTAAAGGGGAAGTTTATATGTTTCTACTTAAGATGTTAAAAATAAATATAGAGTCAGAGTTCTTTCTTGATGGGTTCCTTACCCAGTCCAGTTTCACATGTATTTATGATTCAGGATTGTAGATATTTCCTCTCTAAACAAATATGGTCTTTTCATTTCTGTTTCTCATTGTTCTTATTTTCCACTTGGGTTTTGGAAAATAAATTTCCTCTCTGCCTTAAAATGAATTTTGCTAATTGTACATTAATTTCTAAGATCTAGATTTTTTTTTAACTTATTAGTTTAGTGTTGACTCAGGATCTTTTTCCTCTCCAGTCACTCTGAAGATAGTGTTAGGTATTTGGGGCCTTAAGTTTGGGACTTCTGTGCCATTGTGTTCCTCTTTCCTTAAAATCTGGTGATTATTGGTAGCATGTTCATGTTTTCCTGTGGTCCCCGTCCCCGTTTGGTTGGATCCTGCTGTGAAGATGGAGAGGCATGTGTGGCTGTCCCAGGATACAAGGAAAGCTTGTTTCCCATGGATATGTCCTTCCTATGTAGGGAATTTTGAATTTGCCTGAAGTTTGACCCTATTTGTCCATTCCCAGAGCCTCCTCCATGCATCCCAGTATGGACTCCGATTTCAAGCTAAAATATGGCAAACAAGCTTCTTTTCCTTTTTTTCCACTCTATCTTTCCCTGATTGTGGGTTGGAATTACTTCAAGTCTTGCCTGACTCTGTAAGAAATACTGTCTCTTAGAAGGTAAAAATAGCACTCTTCCCTGAGACAGATGCAATATTGCCTGCTCTGTGAGACATGAGGAGGGGTCTGACTGGTCACCTTGCTCCAGGTGTGGCAAACTGGTTAAGGACCCTGACTGTGGCTTCCATGCCCACACTGTCCCCTTCTACTCATTTCCTCTGAGCTTTGATATCCTGGAAGCTGATTTTACCTTGGCAGCTATTGGCTTCTTTGTGCTCCAGGCTGTGCGTTTCCTCAGCTCTTTTTTCTCTTTCAAAGAATACCATTTGCTGCATTCTTTAGGAGCACATTAAAATTTTTGGTCAAATAGTGGCCCTCTTCTTATTTTCCATTTGATTAGAAAAAAGTGCATATCCATGCCATATACAGGAGTGCAATATATATGCAAATATATTGAATAAAATAAGAATATTTCTGTATTATACATGTACATTTATATGTTTACTTTCTATTACTTCAAAGAATGCAGGTGAGAGGAGAGTATTATCATCAGGCTGGACAATCTAACATACTCCTATAATAACTGTATCTCCACAAATCACCAGTTCAAATGTATTTTTTAAAATAAAAGTCTTGAAATAGAACTACTTTATTTTGATGATCACACATCAATTTGCATTAAAGGGAATTAAAAAGCTAATTCATCATAGCATAATATTTGTTAAATAGAAAATGGTAGTGAATGATTTCTTTTTCGTAGCCCAGTATTATTGTGATATCTATAGAGACACCGTGCTGTAAGTATCAACTTTATGTACAGGGTTCACTAGGAAAACATTTGTAATCTATTTACTCACCTTTATATGGCCTTTTGTTATTGATATCCTTATAGAATCAAATATTGAAGATTTTATACAGTCTTTGAAGCATCAAAATATACTTTTGGAAGTAGATGACTTTGAAAACAGAAATGGCACTGAAGGCCTCTCATACAATGGCGCTATCATAGTTTCTGGTAAACAAAAGGTACGTTTGTCTCTTGAGTTTTGCTTTTATGACTGCACACAAATGCACAGAAAGTGCTATATTTTAACTCTTAAAAACTGCAGAAAATCAACCCAGTTAGTATATAGTAACTTTGACTCAGAAAAACATTTTTAGTTCACATTGAATAAACTGTGATGTTAAAATGGGTGTTTTTGAAACATTTTTCTCCTCTTAAAGTATGTAATTTTTTTATATTTGAAAGAAACTAAATTTAGTCATATTGATCAAACTCAATGAACTATTACATGTTAAAATTATCATATAATTATGAATTTAGGAAATCCATTTAATACCTAGCTATCTGTATGATATGTTGGTAAAACATACTATACTAAACATATACTATACTGTAGTATACTAAAAATATTATAATATCCACACAGACTCTTGGAGAGAAAAGTATTCCTTATATGCTATCTTAATGTGTTTCAATTTAGGAAAACGTGAATGAGCCATAGAAATCAAGGAACCAGATGAAAATCTATCCTAATCATAAGTGGAACTCTTGCCTCTTACTTTAGTAAGAGCAAGGTGCCAAAATAAATATAGTTATCTTTTTGTTTCTTGCTATTAAGGAAATAAAAACAAAATATTTTGAAAATGTATCATCGAACTCTACCTAAACTAAATGGATTATGAAAAATGCAGTCACTCTGCCAACTTTAGGAAACAACTTTGACAGCTGCTTTATCTTAAATACCTACTGCAAATGTTTAAACAACTTGAACCTCTTGATGAACACATGAGCATTTTCATCAACATGAAGTACATTAACCTTGTCTTAGAAAGGGTGGAAATACTTCACTGGCAGTGTAAACATGAATGTTTTATCAACTCTATGTGTATCTCCTACCGAGATAAAATTCCTATTCTTGCTCATCATGAACTGCCTAGACAACAAAAGTTGAAACCTCCTCATGAAGACACAATGGGAACAAAATCATAGGCATTTAGCAAAACCAATAAAAATTTGCATGAAATGGATGCTGACTCTGTACTATCCACTGTGCTAGGGCCTTTTGTATATAATCTCATTAATCATGTAATGATCTATTTAGTATCCTCTTTCACAGATGAGGAAACTTTTGCTCAGGAAAGTCTGCTAACCTTGAAGATGGACACATTGCTGGAGTATGTGGCACTTCAGCTTCTTATATATAAAAACTGTACCTTTGTTCTTCTAGGACTTAGAATTAAACTTATTGATGTTGTTTTTGTTTATTTTAAGGATTATAGATTTTCAATCGTGTGTAATACCAAGAGGCTGCACTGTTTTCCTATCCTCATGAATATTATCAGCAATGGGCTACTTTGGATGCTTAATTATACACAGTATATTCGAATTGAGAGAAGTCCATTTAATCTGGTAAATATTGAATTTAGTGATCCTGAAATTAAGAATTTGAAAAGTAACCCATGTTTGCCCTCTTTAAGGTTTAAATATGTATAATTAACTACTCACCCTAAAAATTATTATTGTGTCCTAACATTTTAAATATGTTAATCAAATAAGATGTGTATTTTTTCTTGCTAGGTTATTATCAGAGAAATTTCATCAGTGAATACTTCTGAATATTTTGTCATATTCTCCTGGAGGATGCTCTGGAAAGTCATAGAGACATTCCAGGAAGGATATTAGGGAGGGGACAGAGACAGAAAACACTGAATTAGAAATCAGGAGCCTTTTACATGTTCCTTTAATTTTATAAATTTAACATAATTTACTAATGGAAACTCCATTGACTATGTGAGTTAAGTGACTAACATGGATGAAGATTTGCCAGTCCTGGGCTGGAATACTTTCTGATTCATTCCTTCATGGTTCCTCTGTCACAAGGGTTTCTTATGCCCATGAGCTGCACTTGCAGGATTTGGGCTACAGCCTGTCTTCAGACAATTAAGGAAATAATGGTTGGAGACAGAAGACCAGAGCCCTCCACACTGAGCTCCAATCTTATCACCTCCTTCCTTTGTCTCTGCAGCCCAGAAGTGACAGTGGCTTCCCATTTCATCATTCTTCTTGAATGATGATCCCCCAAAAACCACTGCATGATTATTAGAAAACAATAAGTATTTGAGATCCTATAGTTTTCTGGTTGTTACCAAAAGGAATCTCTCGAAACTGATTCCAAATGTTTCACACCAAAAGTTTAGAAGACCAATCAGCAGGATTAGAAATAGACCAGTTAAAAGGAAATTTCACTTTATGACAAAGGTGTTGAGTTCCATTTTGGCTCCATTGCATGGTTGTTACACTCAAGTGCAGATTTTCTGTAGGTAATGGGGAGAATGGGAATGGTATAGATTTGAGAGGTGAGTAATGTCTATGCATCCATGAGTTGAATGTGATCAGGGGGAATACAGGATGGTTTAGCACAGAAGTGTCTGAAGGGAACTCTTCTGAAAGTGGAACCAGTGGGTGGCAGAAAGGGACAGTTACCCTCTCTTGGTTATTCAGTTTTCTCATGTCTTTGCCTGTTTGCTCAGGATCAAAATGGACCTAAATTCCATGGCTACTCTCTTATGACACCCCATCCCCCAGTCGCATACTCCTTCATTCCTATGATGATAGTAATGCATTTTCCCACCTGGAGAAAAATTGGAATTTATAGACACAGACTCCAAAATCTTAAAATTTGAGAATTGAAAAATTATTCTGAGACAGACTTGTGTTGTTTCTCTAATTTTATCCATGAGATAGTCCTGTATACTGCTTGGACACAGGCCCAGTCTCAGACAGACACTGATTTGGGGGTAGTGATTTAAATTTTATTTCCTCAAAGATGCATTCATTGGCACCAACTTTCCTTTTTAGCTCTGTGCTAGAGAATGTATCCTCCCAATTGCTAAGGACTTCACATACCCATCTGTGATTTGCTGAGAAAGACATGTTGCGTAGGCCTGAGTTATCTGTTAATGAAGAGTCACAATTCACAAATTATTACTATTTTTTTTATCATGGTAAAAAACATAACATAAAAGTGAACATAATAACCATTTTAAAACATACAGTTCAGTATTATTAAATACATTCACATTGTTGTGAAATAAAGTTCTAGAACTTTTATGTCTGGTGAAAGTAAAACTCTCTATCCATCAAACAGTTCCTATTCCTATCTCCTCTCCTGCTCCTGGGGAGGAACCATCACTCTACTTTCTATTTCTATGAATTTGACTACTTTAAATACCTTAATATTTGTCTCTTCTTGACTGATTTATTTCACATAGCATAATGTCCTCCATGTTCATTCATGTTGCAGCATGTGACAGATTTTCTTCCTTTTTAGAGCTGAATAATGTTTTATCGTATGTATATATACCATGTTTTATTTATCCATATATCCACTGGTAGACATTTGGGATGGTTCCATCTCTTGACTATTGAAGTAATGGTGCTATCAACGTAGTGTGCATGTACCTCTTAAAAACCCTGCTTTGTGTTCTTTTGGATGTATACCCAAAAGTGAAACCTAAATCATTTCTGACTTGTCTTTTTCTTAGAGTTGAAGCCTCACATCAAGTAATAAGAAATCACTTCCCCCCCTTGGATGACTGTAAACTAGAACTATATTTTGACTTCTCAATATTTCAAAAAGCATATTCTTTGATTAATAGTGTATGTTTCATGAAAAAATTTACTATTACGTTTTTGCTTCCAGAACCATCTGTACTACTGGACTGGGTTGCCGGATGGTGCTCCATTCATGTTTTTTATTGTGTGCTGCCTTTCTCCTTACATCGCCATGAGCAGTGTCACTGATCACAAAGTAAGAGAAAGTAGGGAAGTGCAAGCATTTAAAGTTATTGTTTTTTTTTAATGCTCTGTGTTCAAAATGTTTTCCCATGAGAAAAACGCTTAACTGTATTTTAATTCAGATCATATTGTTGTTCATTATTTCTAGCAAGTTAAAAACTTACTTTTAAAAATGCAAAATACTTTTTACTTCAAATTTACAGCATAAGTGCAATATTTTTTTTTGACTCAGTGTAAACCCTTAAAGAGCAATATTATAAAAAAAAAAAAATCTTTGGACTACCTTATTTCCTAATTCAGGAGGAAATCATTGATGTTGAAATTGAAGACCAAATTTAACTTGGGTTCCTTCTGCATTCTGTACATGTAATTTTATGTTATATTTATATTTAGTTATGCTCATTATCCAGACATAACATGAAAGTTAGTTTTAGATAAGACTGCTTTCATCATCTTGAGCCAGTAACTCTATGGAGAGATGAATACACAAAGGAAAATTTATGTCCTACCGGTCACAAAACATTTCTTTGGAAGGAGCTTAATGCTTTTATATATATATATATATATATATATATATATATATATATATATATATATATATATATATATATATATTTTAGGTGGACACAAATATTTTCTTTTTTTTAAATTTTTACGTGGTGCTGAGAATCAAACCCAGTGCCTCATGTGTGCTAGGAGAGCATGCTACCACTTGAGCCACATCCGCAGCCCCGGAGCTTAATGCTTTGAGAAAATATCTGAATAGTGAATAGAAAATAAATAAAATAAAACCTACCAAATAAAACAAAGCACATTTTAAAAATGGCCACTTTTATGTAACTGTATCTGTAGACCTCAGTTTCCTGACTAATATGTAAACTATAAACACACAGTATGCAAATAGTAAACACACATACATTTATACACACACATATAGCATAATAATTATATGTATTTATATACACTACATATTATTTTTTAAAAATTAGAAGGTTAGATTATATATCTTAAAAATTCTTCCAATATATTTCTTTTTTATTTACATTTTACTTGAACCTATATATATATTCTGTGTTCTCTCATCAGAAGAAAGCTAGTTCTCAGCTGTGGATTTCAGGCCTCTACCCCTCTGCTTACTGGTGTGGACAGGCACTGGTGGATGTTAACCTCTTCAATTTAATTCTCCTTTTAATGTATTTAATCATCTGCATAACAAACAAAATGGGCATTTCTGTTACAAGTCAAGGTATATTTGCTATGGTAAGTAACATATTACATAGATTTTTTAAGGTAATTAATAATGAATTTTAACATTAAGTTTTCTATAATGATGGTAATTTCATCTTTATTTTACCATAAACCAAAAAAATGCTTGCAAAGTTCATGTGCAACAAAATATCTTTAAAATATTTGTAATGTGATTTTATTTCTTCAGATAATATTTCATTTTTTGATCCTGATATTTTTTTGTATTTCTTCAGGTTGTTGTATCACTTGGTTATTCAGCTTCTCTTATCTTCCTGACATATGTGGTATCATTTATTTTTCGTAAGAGGAGAAAAAACAGTGGCCTCTGGTCATTTTGCTTCTATGTTGTAAGTGCACATACATTATTATACATACATACTAGAGATATATTTATTTCTGAACTGTCAGTGTAATATCCCACATAGTCACCTTTGTCTTAAGTAACTTGTCTTAACAATAGAAGTTAAATCTCAAAATCCAAAATGCTCCAAACCCAAACATTTCTGGTCCCAAGAATTTCAGATAAGGGGTACTTAAACCTGCACTTTAAAACTGCACCGTCGAAAGGAGGACAAAGGTAACTCATGGTATCAAGTTAGGGATGTTCCTAAATAATTTAGTTACAACCTTTTCAAGAGAGTTCATGAAATACTTAATAGAAGTCCTGAAATATAAAATACACTATTGAGTGTATAGATACTTCACAATGTGGGGCTTCCTGGCAACACTAAAACAAAAACTCATCCTAGTCTCGCTTGTTTCTAAATGAAAACTTATGTTTAAGTCTAAGACATTAAAACTCACAAATTTACAACTAGAGTTTTGAACTCCAATCTTATATTTGCTGTGTGGTTTTGAATCCTAACATCTCTTATGTCTGACCATCTCTAACATCTCTGAACCCTAGATTTCTCATTTATAAATAGAAGATAACAGTACATTATAGAGTTATTGTAAGGATTAAAGTAAGTAATTCAGGTTTTATTCATTCCTGGCATTTATGTAATATTCAGTGAACCTAGAAATTAGAATTTTTATTCAAATCGTACATTACTAGATCTAGCAGAAGTTTTAATGCTTAATACATACTTGTTGGCTGATAAATTGACCCTCAAAACAGAAAAATAAAAAGTTATTTTTATCCTCTTCTCCCATTTACCAGTATTCTAAAAGAAAATGAGTCTATTGCTATGAAAATGCACAATCTCAGAAAAAGCACTTTCTTGGAATTGGGACGAAATGTATTAGGCAGGACAGTTGCAAAGCTTTGTGATAGATGAGAGGCAAAATGGTAAGATGGATTTTTAAAATAACTGCCCATGCAACTTTCAATTTATACAGGATTTACATATTATTATTGTTACCTTAGCTTTAAAAAGCTCATTACTCTTTTTATCCTGTTATCTTGGGTTGAATTGAATACTGGGTCAGGAAGTCTATTTGGTCATTTTAAATATTCCCTTAATCTTCAATCTCTTCATCTATTATAAATTTTCTTGTGAGACTAATAGTTGGCAAATATTTTCTCCCATTCTATAAACATCTTCTCGCTTTGTTGATTGTTCCCTTTGTGGTGCAGAAGTTTCTTCATTTGTTTTTTTATGTTTTTATTAATTCTGGATTAATATCCAGAATATATAAGGAACTCAAATAATTTCACAACAAAATGACAAGTAATCCAATAAAAAAAATGGACGAATGATATGAACATATACTTCTCTGAAGCATACAAATAGACAACAAAAATCCAAAGACAGAAAGGAAGGAAGAAAGGAAGGAAGAAAGAAAGAAAGAAAAAGGAATGAAAGAGAGAGAAAAGCTCATCATCCATCAGGGGAATGCAAATCAAAACTATTTTATAGGTGGATGAGGTGGCAAATGCCTACAATCCCAGCAGCTGGAGAGTTTCAGGCAGGAGGATATCAAGTTTAAAGCCAGCCTGAGCAACTTAGCAAGGCCCTAAGCAAATTAGTGAGAGTGTCTCAAAATAAAAAGGGATGGGAGGGTGGTTCAGTGTTCAAGCACCCCTGGGTTCAAATCCTGATGCAAAAAAAAAAAAACCCCAAAAAACAAAAAAAAAAAAACCAAAACAATTAATTTTTGTTTTTTTGCAGCAAAATGAATGAACTTGGAGGGTAGTATGTTGAGTGAAATTATCCAGACACACACACAAAAAAACAAATGCCATTATGTTCTCTCTCATATGTAGAATCTAAAAAAAAGTTACTTTGGATGTAGATTAGTGATTACTGGAGGTTGGAAAGGATAAAAAAGGGAAGGCAAATAAAGGCAGTTTGGGTAGCAGGGACCAAAACAGAATAACTTATGGTGTTCCACAGCTCAGTAGGTTGACTACAGTTCACAACAATCTATTATGTATTTTATGAATATCTAGAAGAGAGGAGTTCAAAGGCTCCAAACATAAGGGATTCCCTTGATTAGGCAGTACATGCCATATTCATATGTTCAAATACCACTGGGGCTGCGGGTATAGCTCAGTAGTAAAGCACATACTTAGCATGAGTGAGACCTGGGTCCTGGGTTCAATCCCTAGGACCAATAAAAAAGATGGAAAAGAAAAAGAAAGTCACAATGAACACATTAATATGCACAATTAATACATATTTAACAAAGATAAAATTAAAATTATCTGTTGGGAAGTTAAAAAATCATGTATATTCTCATTAACAAAAGCTCCTCCTCTTTTTTTCCTCTGAAAGTGGACACAGTGATGGCATGTAAGTATGTTTGCATATGGTGAAATTCTGATATATGTGATAAGAGCCTTTATGCCTTAATGATTTCTTAAGTGTCTATGGGCTGAGTGTGTTTGATGTAATACATTTGGACTTTCCTTGTAGGTCTTGACCGTCATGCCTTACATCATTTTAATCAGTGACTTCAACATAACTGTGATCATTGTCAGCATGGTATTACTTCCATCATGTACTTTGGAAGTATTTCTACTCTTTCTGTCAAAGGTAAAAAGTCTTACCATCTGTGTCCTTGATAATGTATGTGTAGCCTATGGAAGTGCTTCTCCAAGATCTACAAGGATAGAAAGTGGATTAGTTTGAATTGGAAGTGATATAAAATGACCATGAGGTATTTCTCTGGGATGACTAAAATGTTCTAAACTTGAAGTATGATTCTCCACAGCTTTGTAAACTTACAAACATCCTGGAATTGTGTGCTTAAAATGGGTAAATATTATGGCATGAAAATTGATCCTCATAAAACTGTTAAAAAAAAGCCTTCTCCTATGCACCTTGCAAAAATATATGCCCCATTAAATGCTATTGAAATCTAACATCAGATTTAAAAGAGCGCTCTGGGTCAATGAGTATTCATTATCTACTCTGAGGATAAATTCATGCATCCTACCATCTAGGTATTCAAAAACATGTATCAAACACTATTCTGCTAAGCATTAGGACACCTGATGAACAAGATCCCATAGTCCTTCCTTTCACAGAGTTTAGAGGAGACAAAGATCAACTTCCAGAAAGGGAACACAACAAACTTAAAGGTTACGAAGGAGAAGGGCAGAGGGCCAAGGGAGAACACGCAAAGTTCAGCCAATGTGCTCTGGAAAGTCAGAATTCTTCTGGGGACTTGATGTTCCCATACATTCATAAAGGATAATTAAGAGTTAATGTGTCAGGGAGTGAGGCAGGGAGTAAGCATGTTCTGCAGAGGGAAGCAAAGGCATCAGAACAAAAATACTTTTCCATCAACTGAGGGATGTCTGGAGTTCTTGACTATATACTCAGCCCTTTGCTTAAAGCATTTTGCTTTTAAAGTACAAGTAGAAACCAGCAATGGGAAATCCATTAATCTAGATCTATCACATATTAGGAGGAATGAGTTACTCTCTGAATGAATTGACTGATGAAGAAAGAATAACATGATAGTGCTATTTATTATGATGGGAAATGGTCACCATGTAGGGAGAAGGGACCCTGTGAATAGGCTTTTGTGGGACACTATTTTCACGCTGCCTACACCTCTCTCTGCCATGACTTCAGTGGAATTTCAGCAAATGTTTTGGTTTTTAAACCCAGAGTTGTTTTTTTTTGTTTTGTTTTGTTTTAATTAGAAGAGAGGAGGTTGCCTGCTCATTGAGAAATAGAACTTGAGTAGGAGGCTTCCCTGTTTCTCTGCTGAGAATTTCTGTCTAATGTACATAGAGGAATTGAGCTTAATGAAGAAATCAGTCAAGTCAACTTGTGAAATTTCATATTATTTAAGTGCAAATTATTAAGAAGATGATTTTCACTTAGCCCCAACCCCTTTTTTTGGCCTTTTCAGAGAGCACAGGAATACCATGAAGAATTTCAAGAATTCAAATTTCACCTGAGTGCTGTTGATCTTCTAGTGTGCCTAATAGTAAGAGGATCCTATTACCTCACCACATACTCTTTTGAATGGCTGTTGTTTACTATAACTGTATGATCTTCTCTAGGATATACCGGCTCTGAAAGTGTTTCAAATAAAGTCTTAGATAAATCAATTACATTTGGATATAAACTTAAACCTTAGAATTACTTTTTATATGCATGACTAGAATGTATAAGACCAGAATTCAACATAAAATTAATTTTTGTTTCTCCTGTTTACTGCCTCCACTGTATTTAAGAAAGCTTGTAAAAAAAATACAGATACAATATAAATTAAATCTTTTGAAATTAGATGAAAAGACAAAAGTTGAATAAGAATGAAATAGAAAAATGATTATGTTAGCAATTTCAGGCTGAGAAAAAATACTATTTTTAAATACTCTGTGTCAGACTTCTCTAGGTGTAAAAAAAACATAGACATCCCTGTTCTCAGAGACCTTATATGTGGGTGAAGTATATAGGCGATAAGCTAATTAAATTATACGTACTGTGTTAGATAGGTGGCCAGGAAAGACTTGGAGAAGAACATTCCAGGAGATGGCAGGAGTGACCTTTGTTTGTCCCAGGGTCATCTGGGAGACCAGTGTGGTTTAGGCAGAGCAAGTGAGGGGCAGAGTCATAGGAGAGATAGTCACAGAGGCAGTGGAGCAAGTGTAGAGTTGGATAAGGGGCCACACAGAGCAGTCTGGGCCACTCTAAGGACACCAACACTACTTTGAGTGATGGAGGAGTCTGAGGGTCATAGGCAATGCGGTACAATCAGACTTACGTATTGAAGAATAGCTCTGGTGACTGGTGAGAAGGGATGTGTAGGTGAAGAGGAGCTGAGAGAGACCAGGTGGGAACATGTTGTAATTATCCAGATGACAAATAATAATGACCCAGGTAGGAATAACACAGTAGGGGTGAGAAGTAGTTGACTTATGAATAATTTTGAAGATGAAGCAGGCAGAGTTTACTGACAGACTGAATGTGGGTTGTGAGCAGAACAAAGGAGGCAGGTTCAGCTAAGACAGATTGTGACTGAATAACTAGGTTTGCCCACTGACTTATAAGAATTCACAACAATGTTACCTGACAAACATCACCAATTTCACATGAATGTTTAAGTTACATTTCTGAACTGATGTTAAATAAAACTCTTTTCTTGTCCCTTAGCCTTATGTCCAGGCTTTGCTATTGGTGTTTATTCTAAGATGCATGGAACTAAAATGTGGACAGAAAGTAATACGAAAAGATCCTGTTTTCAGGTTGGGAAATTTTTAATTTCATATTTTATACCATACTTTAGTGTTCCTAGATGGCGGCTATACTATCATCTTGTGATTATGGATTTATGTGTACCATCTAAGCAGTATGATATTTGGCATTATGATCAATGGATTTCTGATTTACTACCAGGAATTCAGAGTCCTGGGAGAACTTGGACTCTAAGCTGCTGAGGGAAACTTTAGTTTCTCAAAAATATGACAAGCACCTAAACACATCATTAGCCCATCCAAGAGTGTGCACTCTTGAACAGACTAGGTAGGATGAATTGATTTAGCAAAGTAGTTCATAGTATTTCACAAGTGGAGGGACTCTGGAAAGACTGAACAGTGAAAGATGTTGAGACAATGGGCCTGATGAAGATGGGCTCAGAGCAAGCAGAGACATGAGAATGAGTTGCATTGTCAAGAGGAAGGGGCAGTATTTGCTGATGAGTTTGAAAGGTCAAATCCACTAACTGGAAGAGAGGGATTCTGGCTAGTGGAATGGGAGTTCTCAGCAAAGCAGAAGAAACACTGGCAGTTATAATCACAACCAGTCTATTGAAAGAAAGGACACTTGGAAAATTACAGAGACACTGACTTTTTTTTTCTTTTGATACCAGGGATTCAATTCAGGGGTTCTTAACCACTGAGTCACATCTCCAGTCCTTTTTAATATTTTATTTAGAGACAGGGTCTTGCTGAGTTGCTTAAGTCCTTGTTGAGTTGCTGAGGTTGGCTTTGAATTCTCAATCCTCCTGCCTCAGCCTCCTGAACTGCTGGAATTACAGGCATGCACCACCACATCTGGCTGAAACACTGACTTTTGATATGTCTTTGACAAGTGGAAAACCACATGTAACATTTCAATTTTTCCCCAGAATCTCCCCACAAATTCGAAATGTTCCATTTAAACCAGAAATACATGTAGATGAAGATGAAGATGAAGATGTTCAAGCAGAAAGAATGAGAGCATCAAGTGCCCTGACCACTTCAAACGTAAATGAGGTAGAAAAGCAAGAAATAAAGCATGTTACTGGAAACACCCAAGAAGTATCCAACTTAGAGTTCCATATCTTGGTTTTCATTTTGAATGTTTGGAGTTTGGTGTGTTTTTAATCCTTAAATATGCAGACATTTCTTTGGAAGATAAAAGAACACAAAACATAATGATTTTATTCTTCTTTTGAGAAAATGAGTTTTGACAATTAGTGCTTGCATTTTAAAACTGAACAAATCTTCTTGAGTTGAATAATTAATGTGAGATTTGTTATAAAATACTAAGTGGAGATTAAGATTTTAAGGGTTAGTCTTTCATTCTGTGAGTTGGAGGTCGTGATGTGTCCATGAGCTTGGCCACTCTGTTCTGGCAAGGTCATGAGCTGTGTTCCATGAAATTCATATTTTCTCAGTCTATTTAGAAATAGGACACTATTCATGCTAATGAATGCATATTACATTTGTAACAAACATTATGGATTACATTATGGATTATCTTTCAAAATATTGTCTTGTCTATGACATAAGTCATGAAAGGTCCTAGCAGGGAGATCATAGAAACACATCATGCTGTTATCTTTTCTAGAATCCAGTAATAATTGCCAGCTGTCTACACAAAGAGTATGCATGCCAGAGGAAAAGTTGCTTTTCAAAGAGGAAGAAGAAAATAGCAGCAAGAAATATCTCTTTCTGTGTGAAAAAAGGTTTGTAATAACCACATTTTAAATGACACTTGTATTTAGAAATATCCACTGAGCATCTGTGCTGTCAGCATTGTTTAATTTGCAAAGGCCTTCATTCACTCATTTATCTGACATACTTTTTAAGATTCCCAGGGATTATTTTAGGATCTGGAAAAATAATTATGGGGAAAATAGGCAAATATTCTAGCCTAACAAGTTTTACATCCTACAAAGAATGCATAAATAAAATAACTTACAAAGAAAATTATCAGATATCAAGTAAGTTAATGTGGAAAACTGAAATATTTTGAATGACATGAATGATGTGGAACAGTGTTTGGTTAAGGTCAGGGAAGACATATTAGGGCAGTGACAGTAAAGCCAGATCTGGTGATAAGAAGGTGTGATTCCATGTGAGCATTAAAAGATAAGAGCACCCAGGTAGAGGAAACTTCAAGGGCAGGGATTCATATCAACACATCAGGAGCATTTGTGTCTCAGAGAGGCCAGTGGGTACATCTGAGAATAGAAGGGAGGAAATCAAACGATGGGTCCGGCTCGGTGGGATAAGCTTTTAAAAACAGAATATTTTTTATTTGCATTTCTCTAATTCCTAGAGATGATGAAGACTTTTTGATATATTTATTAAATGATTGTATATCCTCTTCTGAGAAGTGTTTGTTCAGGTCCTTGGCCCATTTGTTGGTTGGATTATTTGGGGTTTTTTTGGTGCTTAGCTTTTTTTTTTTTTTTTTTAATAAATATATAGTTTTTTTTTTTTTAAAGAGAGAGTGAGAGAGGAGAGAGAGAGAGAGAGAGAGAGAGAGAGAGAGAGAGAGAGAGAGAATTTTTAATATTTATTTTTTAGTTCTCGGCGGACACAACATCTTTGTTGGTATGTGGTGCTGAGGATCGAACCCGGGCCGCACGCATGCCAGGCGAGCGCGCTACCGCCTGAGCCACATCCCCAGCCCTGGTGCTTAGCTTTTTGAGTTCTTTATGTACCCTAGAGATTAGTGCTCTATCTGATGTGTAAGGGGTAAAGATTTGCTCCCAAGATGTAGGCTCTCTATTCACCTCACAGATTGTTTCTTTTGCTGAGAAGAAACTTTTTAGTTTGAATCCATCCCATTTATTGATTCTTGATTTTAATTCTTGCACTATAGGAGTCTTATTGAGGAAATCGGGGCCTAATCCCACGTGATGCAGATTAGGGCCTACTTTTTCTTCTATTAGACTCAGAATCTCTGGTTTAATTCCTAGGTCCTTGATCCACTTTGAGCTGAGTTTTGTGTCTGGTGAGAGATAGGGGTTTAATTTCATTTTGTTGCATCTGGATTTCCAGTTTTCCCAGCACCATTTGTTGAAGAGGCTATCTTTTCTCCAGTGCATGTTTTTGGCACCTTTGTCTAATATAGATAATTGTAATTTTGTGGGCTCGTCTCTGTGTCCTCTATTCTGTACCATTGGTCTACCAGTCTGTTTTGGTGGGTGCCAATACCATGCTGTCTTTGTTACTATTGCTCTGTAGTATAGTTTAGGTCTGATATAGGGATGCCACCTACTTCACTCTTCCTGTTAAGTATTGCTTTAGCTATTCTGGGTCTCTATTCTGGGTCTCAATATTTCCAAATGAATTTAATGATTGCTTTTTCTATTTCTATAAATACTTTTGTGCTTTTGATAGTATGGTTATTTTTATAATATTAATTCTGCCTATTCAAGAGCTAAGATATCATCTCATTCCAGCCAGAATGGCAGTTATTATGAAGACAAACAAAAATAAGTGTTGGAGAGGATGTGGGGAAAAAGGTACACTATACATTGCTGGTGGGACTGCAAATTGGTGCAGCCAATATGGAAAGCAGTATGGAGATTCCTTGGAAATCTGGGAGTAGAAACACCATTTGACTCAGCTATCACTCTCCTTGATCTATACACAAAGGACTTAAAAACAGCATACTATAGGGACACAGCCACATCAATGTTTATAGCAGCACAATTCACAATAGCTAAACTGTGGAACCAACCTAGATGCTCTTCAATAGATGAATGGATTAAAAAATGTGGCATATATACACAATGGAATATTACTCAGCAATAAAAGATAATAAAACCATGGCATTTGCAGGTAAATGGAGGTGTTGGAGAAGATAATACTAAGTGACGTTAGCCAATCCCCAAAAAACAGATGCCAAATGTTTTCTCTGCTACAAGGAGGCTGATTCATAGTGGGGTAGGGAGGGATAGAAGAACTCTAGATAGAGCAGAGGGGTGAGAGGGGAAGGGAGGAGGCAGGGGTTAACAAGGATGGTGGAATGTGATGGACATCATTATCCAAAGTACATGTATAAAGACATGAATTGAACATACTTTAATACAAATAGAGATATGAAAACTTGTTCTATATATGTGTAATAAGAATTGTAATGCACTCTGCTGTCATTTATTTTTTAAAAATCAATTTAAAATTTAAAAATATGAAAAAAAGAAATTAATATTTTATTCCAAGTTAAGGACTACAATTAGAGTACTTTTAGCAGGCCTGTGTCATTGTTTAATTTATATTTTGAGAATACACATGCTGGCTACTACTGTTCCTGAATTTGAGTAGGGGGCAATTTATATCTGCTTGGATGAATGGTCATAGTAGTTTGGGCATGGGTGATTGGATTTGGGATGAAGTGTCCCTGACTTCCCAGGTATAGGAATCATTTATGTCTGTACTACTATAGAAAACAATTTGGGTACATTTTTAATGGAAATAGGAAGTCTCAGTGAATGAAGATAAATGTATTGACATCAACTTTATAAACTTTTTGCTAATATTTTTTATAATTACAAGAATTAATGTTTTGGCAACTTGGATTACATATATATTACAAATTATAAAATGATACCGTCAGCCACACAGATGTGAATACATTGAAGAAACAGGTTTATGTAAACTGTGAATTCACTTCCACTATTTATAAACTGATTCTTTTTTGCAGGTGAAGTTTTGGGATTGCTAGGACCCAATGGTGCTGGTAAAAGTTCTTCTATTAGGATGATAGCTGGGATCACAAAGCCAACAGCAGGACAGGTACTGAGAAGCAAAGAAATGCCTTCCAATCCCAGCACAGAAATTTCATGATCAATATAGGTTATATCATTGTAAGTCTATAGTTTTTTGTATTTTGGATATTTTTATTTTCCCTCTTTTATTACTTTCTCCAGGCATTTAAAGGTTTATAAAAGAAGTTGGGATGTCCCCAGAAACCAAATACCTTTTCTTCATCACAATATCTTGGAAACCCCTGAGGCATATTAGGCTTCCCAACTCCCTACATGTCAGAATGTAATTTTATATTAATAGAGTACATGCTTTC
Source organism: Urocitellus parryii (assembly GCF_045843805.1). Lineage (NCBI taxonomy): Eukaryota > Metazoa > Chordata > Mammalia > Rodentia > Sciuridae > Urocitellus > Urocitellus parryii. The sequence goes on along the minus strand of NC_135537.1, from coordinate 173,135,956 downwards.
ATAATAAATATGAAGCAATTTCTAGGGTATCCCTTTGATTATCTGACAGTTTAGGCATTTTTTAGCTATGTGTCAGTTTTTTGATTACTTATACCACTGGAGAAAAGGCTACATGTTTTTAAAACTGTTTTACCTTTGTAGGTGGAACTGAGAGTTGGGGAATGCAAGTCATTTCTGGGTCAGCAGGGAGATGACATGGTCAAGTTCCTGGGGTACTGTCCTCAGGAGAATGTGCTGTGGCCCACCCTGACAATGAAGGAACACCTGGAGGTGTATGCCACCGTGAAAGGGCTGCAGAAAGAGGACGCTGCCATTGTCATTTCACGGTACAGAGAGGTCCTGCGATTCCTTTTTGCCAAGAGGCAGGGAAGCTGTATCATTGATGATGAACTCACTAATAAAGAGTGGAGAGTGGGAAGGCATTTACACCTTTTCAGGGCATTGGTGGTAGAACAAGGATGAAGGACAAGACATGGTTTCCTGCATCCCTGAAAGAGGGAATTTTTAAAAATGATCATATAAATTATTGCCAAGGAATAAGTTAATGAAATCATGCATAACCATTCATTTCAGTTTTTCTAATAAAAAACTGGAAACTGAATAAACATCCATTTTCAGTTTCTCACTCAGATTTCTAGAATTCTAGTTTTTCTTTAAAACTTTTTTTATAAGGTGAAAAATATTATGTTCCAAAACGGAAGAGGTTTTTTCTTTATCATGACTTTGAGTTTAGGGCATGACTTAGCATTTTGAGAATAGTGTTTCCATGAGTTCCTTCAGTTCTGTTAGGATTATAGGCTTGCATTTTCCAGAAATTCTTGCTTGACCTCATATGCTTATCCTGTTTTCTATCAGACTAGTGAATGCTTTCAACCTGTATGAGCAGCTAAATGTTCCAGTGCAGAAATTAGCATCAGGAACCACCAAAAAGGTACGTGTGATATTTGATGTTCTTCTCAGGGCTTGCATGGCATGAAGCCAAACAGGGGTGTTTCTCTGCATTGCAGCTATGTTTTGTGTTGAGCATCCTGGGAAATTCGCCCATCTTGCTTCTGGATGAACCCTCTACAGGCATAGATCCAACAGGGCAGCAACAGATTTGGTGAGCATTATCGTTAGCCTCAGAGCCATGAGTATAAATGTTGTGTGAAGTTGTGCTTATAAATTGATCTTGGAAATCATCCCCTCAAATCTATTGATTTCTGATTCAGTGGAGATTGTGTCCTAATCTGCTGCTATAGTTTGGATCTTGAATGTCCCCTAATGGTCCCTGAAGGCTTGGTCCTCAGCCTATGATGCTTTTGAGTGGTGTGACCTAGTGGAAGAAAGTTTGGTCATTGGAGGCATGCCCTTGGATGGGATACTGGGATGCTGGCCTCTCCTGTCTTCTTCCTTCCCAGCCAGCTTGAAGTGATCAGCTTTTCTCTATCACATGCTGCCATGTGATCCATGATGTTCCACCCTGCCACAGGCCCCAAAGCAACAGAGCCAACTGTTCATGGACTGAAACTTCTGAAACTGAGCCAAAATAAACTTGTTTTCTTTTTAATTTTATTCTCCTAGGTATTTTTCACAGTAATGGTAAGATCATGTGATTCATCAGCTGTCATTATAATAAATACCTGAGAGAATCACCTTTGAAGAGAAGAGATTTATTTAGCTCATCTCTTTGGAAGTTCAATGCATGATCACTTGACCCCATTGCTTTTTATTTTTTATAAATATTTCATTTAGTATCTTCAAAAGATAAAGAGAAATACTTAAATTATTTAATAATTTAATAATAAATAATAATTATTAAATTATTTTAAAAAGGTATAACAACACCATTAGCATATCTAAAAATATTTAAAACTTTTATTTAGGTTATCAAAACATAGTATTCACTTTTCCATGATATTTTTTAATTAGGATATTTTAAAATTAGATTTAAAAACTTATCTATGAAATTTCTCCTCCATTTTGCTCTCTCTCTCTCTTGCTCGATCGCTCACTGTTTTTCTGTATTTTTGTTTTATTTTATTTTTTTTTGTTGTTTATTTATTTTTATGTGGTGCTAAGGATCTAACCCAGGGCCTCGCATGTGCCAGATGAGTGCTCTACCACTGAGCCACAACCCCAGCCCCACAGCCTACATATTTTTAAAAATATTTAAGGAGCAGTTTCTTTTTCTCATTAAGAACATCCAGCTAGCCCAGCATGGTGGCACACACCTATAATCCCAGAAATTCAGGAGGCTGAGGCAGGAAGATCACAAGTTTGAGGTTAGCCTTAGCATTTTAGCGAGGTCCTAAGCAATTTAGTGAGACCCTGTCTCAAAATAAAAAGGGCTGGAGAGGGCTGGGGTTGTGGCTCAGTGGCAGAGCTTTTGCTTAGCACAGTGAGACACTGGGTTCAATCCTCAGCACCACATAAAAATAAATAAATAAAATAAAGGTATCATGTCCCTCTACAACAATTTAAAAAAAAAAAAAAGGTCTGGGGATGTGGCTTGGTGGGTAAGCGCCCCTGAGTTCAATCCCTAGTACCTAATAATAATAATAATAATAATAATTACATCCAGCTAATAGACATGTAACATGAACCCAGGTTTCTGGCCTGAGAGTGTCTGGTTTCCAACAGCAGTTCTCCCATCTCTCTTAGCTCATAAAAGTCTTTTTGACTCAGGAAGAGTTCTTTAGAAGTACAATAAGCTTTGTCAGCTGTCAACATCTCTTATCGTTTCAAACATTCTTGGTTTCCATTGCCTTTTGGAGTATTCCAGATCTGTTTCCTTTTTTTTTTTTTTATTGGTCGTTCATAACATTACATAGTTCTTAATACATCATATTACACGGTTTGATTCAAGTGGATTATGAACTCCCGCTTTTACCCCGTATACAAATTGCTGTATCACATCAGTTACCCTTCCATTGATTGACATATTGCCTTTCTAGTGTCTGATGTATTCTGCTGTCTGTCCTATTGTCTACTATCCCCCCTCCCCTCCCCTCCCCTCCCCTCCCCTTTTCTCTCTCTACCCCTTCTACTGTAAATCATTTCTTCCATTTGTATTCTCTTGACTTACCCCTCCTTTCCTCTTATATGACATTTTGTATAACCCTGAGGATCGCCTTCCATTTCCATGCAATTTCCCTTCTCACTCCCTTTCCCTCCCACCTCTCATCCCTGTTTACTGTAAATATTCTTCTCAAGCTCTTCGTCCCTACCCTGTCCTTGTTTACAAAGGAGTCATTTGGTATTTGTTTTTTAAAGATTGACTAGCTTCACTTAGCATAATCTGCTCTAATGCCATCCATTTCCCTCCAAATTCTATGATTTTGTCATTTTTTAATGCAGAGTAATACTCCATAGTGTATAAATGCCACATTTTTTTTTATCCATTCATCTATTGAAGGGCATCTAGGCTGGTTCCACAGTCTTGCTATCGTGAATTGAGCTGCTATGAACATCGATGTAGCAGTGTCCCTGTAGCATGCTCTTGTTAGGGCTTTAGGGAATAGACCAAGAAGGGGAATAGCTGGGTCAAATGGTGGTTCCATTCCCAGCTTTCCGAGAAATCTCCATACTGCTTTCCAAATTGGCTGCACCAATTTGCAGTCCCACCAGCAATGAACAAGAGTGCCCTTTTCCCCGAATCCTCTCCAGCACTTATTGTTGTTTGACTTCCTAATGGCTGCCAGTCTTACTGGAGTGAGATGGTATCTTAGGGTAGTTTTGATTTGCATTTCTCTGACTGCTATCGATGGTGAGCATTTTTTCATGTACTTGTTGATTGATTGTATGTCCTCCTCTGAGAAGTGTCTGTTCAGGTCCCTAAAGAAAGACATAGAAGAAGACCTTAGAAGATGGAAAAACATACCCTGCTCATGGATAGGCAGAACTAACATCATCAAAATGGCGATATTACCAAAAGTTCTCTATAAGTTCAATGCAATGCCAATCAAAATCCCAACAGCATATCTTGTAGAAATAGATAAAAGAATCATGAAATTCATATGGAATAATAAAAGACCCAGAATAGCAAAAACAATACTAAGCAGGAAGTGTGAATCAGGCGGTATAGCAATACCAGACTTCAAACTATACTACAGAGCAATAGTAACAAAAACAGCATGGTACTGGTACCAAAACAGGCGGGTGGACCAATGGTACAGAATAGAGGACACAGTAACCAATCCACAAAACTACAACTATCTTATATTTGATAAAGGGGCTAAAAGCATGCAATGGAGGAAGGATAGCATCTTCAACAAATGGTGCTGGGAAAACTGGAAATCCATTTGCACCAAAATGAATCTGAATCCCTATCTCTCGCCGTGCACAAAAGTTAACTCAAAATGGATCAAGGAGCTTGATATTAAATCAGAGACACGGCATCTGATAGAAGAAAAAGTTGGTTATGATCTACACGCTGTGGGATCGGGCTCCAAATTCCTCAATAGGACACCCATAGCGCTAGAGTTAACAAATAGAATCAACAAATGGGACTTACTCAAACTAAAAAGTTTTTTCTCAGCAAAAGAAACAATAAGAGAGATAAATAGGGAGCCTACATCCTGGGAACAAATCTTTACTCCACACACGTCAGATAGAGCCCTAATAACCAGAATATACAAAGAACTCAAAAAATTAGACAATAAGATAACAAATAACCCAATCAATAAATGTATTTTTGTTTTAAATTTTGTCTTGGCTCACTTCAGGCAGGCAATCCAGGCAGCTGTTAAGAGCACTGAGAAGAGTGTCCTCTTGACCACCCACTACCTGGCTGAGGCTGAGGCTCTGTGTGACCGTGTGGCCATCATGGTGTCTGGAAGGCTGAGGTGGGTGTCACTCCAGAGCCTGCACTTGACACCTAACACAGAATCCCTGTGGAAAGGGCAGAACTGCAATGAGCAGCTGGAGCCTTTCCTTTCCCTTTCCACTACCTTGGAAATTGAAGAATTGCATCCAAATGTTAGTGGTAGTGTTTTTTCCAACATGTTCTCCTTCTTACCCATAGATGCATTGGTTCCATCCAACACCTGAAAAGAAAATTTGGCAAAGATTACATTCTAGAACTCAAAGTGAAGGAGCCTTCTCAAGTACCTTTGGTCCACACCGAGATTCTGAATCTTTTCCCCCAGGCTGCGCAGCAGGAAAGGTGAAAAGGGTTCTGACTTTGGAGAAAGGTGTGGGCTTTACCCTCAGGTTTCTTTTTTGCTCTGGGAGAACTTCATTGTGATTTCACTTCAAATCATAGTTAGGGACCTCAGGAAAGGATTTGTTGACTCTTCCTTATTAGAAAAGGCTTGGGAGTTGTCCTGTACCCCTTCACAGTATAAAAGAAACTGCAATCAAGATAAAGAATCTCCCTTTGATGGAATTTTCATGCTTTCATATGAAGAAAAGAAAGGAGTGTGTGTGTGTGTGTGTGTGTGTGTGTGTATGTGTGTGTGTGTGCGAGTGAGATTGGGGGAGGACAAGATGGTTGAGTGGGAGCTGAATTTAAGACAAGTACATCAAAGAAACAGGATATAAAAATTGCTATTTTTATTTTAGCAAAGTGAAAATGTAATTGACTATCTAAGGTATGGTATGCTTCAGGGCATGTAACTCAGTCCTGTTCTTAGAATTTTGGTGTCACAGATTAGATAAGAGGTTTTGATATACATGGGAAGACCATGGATGGTAAGATGGAAGGAGCAGGGACTGGTCTATAGGGAGCCTGTCCTGTGAGTGTGGTCAACCTTTGCGCCATGTGGGAGCACCAACCTCTATTTGGTTAAGAGCTGAGAAGAGGGCATGAGATTGTGCAACCAGAAGTAGTACATGGAAACAAGATGTCCCAAATCAATTCTGACTGTTCCTTTGAGGCCAGTGAAGTCTTCAGGTCTTTTATGTCCCTTTCTCGCAGCTTCAATCTCTCTTTACAACTTAGCTTTCTGGTGACAAGCCTGAACTTTCATTTGAGATTGTTATCGATATAATTGAAACTCATCAAAGGGAAAAGTTTAGAATATTTCTTTGCAACGAGGTAACAGTTTGGGTAAACTCGGCATAATATGCAACTATGCCAGATCATTACTAGAAGAATCTACAAAAGCAAGGTACCAAAAATGATTAAGTTTTTCCATTGATGAATGATAAATGATCATTTTATTTTAAAAAGAAAATTCTTGTTTTAAAAAAGGAAATTAGTGATAATAGCAGTATTTATTTTGATGCTTGTCTTTCCCCTCAATGGAGATTCTGAGCTGAAGATGACATTTTCCTGTTCCCAGGTTTTCTTCCTTGTTGACCTTTAAGCTGCCCATAGCAGATGTTTACCCTCTATCTCAGGCCTTTTACAAATTAGAAACAGGTAAGAATGACCATATTTAAACAAAAGTCTTGAAGGATCAATTCCTACTTGGATAGTAATTTAGTTGGAGATGATTGGTTGTATGATATATTTTTTAAACAGACCCAGCAGGGCATGATTTTTAAGAATGGTAATTGTAGATGATGATAGGTGTGTTAGTCACTTCTCATAGCTGTGACCAAAATACCTGACAATAACAATTTAGTGGAAGAAATGTTCAATTCTGAGGTCACCGTTTCAGAGGTTCAGTTCATGATGGGCCAATTCCATTGCTCTGGGCCTACAGTGAGGCAGAACATCATGGTGGAAGGGCTTGATGGAGGAGGGCTGTCATCTTGTGTCAGCCCAGAAGCAAATACAAAAAGCAAGGAGCCAGGGATAGATATAATCTCCAATGGCACACCCCTAGTGACCTACTTCCTCTGGCCACACCCTACCTGACTACAATTACCACCCAGCAATCCATTAAAGTGAATAATCCATCAAATGAATTAATCCACTGATTAGGTTATGTCTCTTATAATCATTTCACCTCTAAATATTTCTGCATTACCATGAGTTTTTCAGGGGATCCCTCCCAATCAAATCATACCAATAATTAATCCAGCTGTCTGGAAGGAGGTTAATCTCCAGTGCAGGAAGGGAAACTGCGTGAAAACACACAGCCATGCTTGACCATTCTTACTGGGCCTCCACAACATTACCCTCATAAAGCCCTTTGGTGTGGCTTGCTTTTCCTACTTATACACAGTCCTTCACACCACCTGTCCTAATGAGTGCTTCACCCCTCTTCTCCTTCCATATCCACCTCCTTCTCACTTTCCTCCCTCAGTTGATGTCCTTGTTTTATATTTCACTAATAAAGGGAAAGCAATAGAGAAAACTTCCATTTGTCCATCAACCTCCTCATATCCGTGCTGGTGTTCTCAGCCTTCCTGTGGCTTTGAATGATAGCCACAGGAAGGGTATCATTCTCTGACTGAGCATAATTTCTCTTGCTACTTGCTATCATTTTTCTGCTTTCAAGTGGGTCATTCTCAGCAGCAGACCAGTGTGGTGTAATTTCTAAGCACAGCATAGTGGTGAAGAGTTCAGAGTCCAGAACCAGTCTTATTGGTTCCCATGCCACTGCTGTTGCTTACTACCCCAGACATTAGGTAAAAATTGCTTGATACCCCTGTGTAGATAGCTCATCTGGACAATGAAGAATAATATCAGTGCCCTCTTTGTCAGGTTGTTCAGAGTATTCAAGAAGTTAATTTCGAGTACCTAGAACTGTGCCTGGTTCATTGTGCTTGAGATAATAGAAATCTCTGCTGCGCTCCTTTCACTCTAGACAATGGACTACCTGGCTCTTCCTAAATACTGCCAGACATAGTGTTCCTGCCTCAGGACTTAGTATTATGGAATTCTTACTAAATATCCAAGCTGCTTCTCCACTGTTTCTGGTTTCTGCTCAATGATCACCTTATTTCTGTGACCTTCCTGAACATCCTATTTAAAAAAGTGCCCAGCACACCCTATTTTATTTATCTATTTTCTTTTTCTCTAGAGCCACTATAATAATTTACTCTGTTATATACTTAAGGGTTCATGGATTAATGCCCATATTACCCCCACTAAGATGCAAATACAAAGGCAGAGGGTTTTGCCTGTTTCTTTATTGTTCTGTTTCTGGCATCTGAGAGCGCCTTTCATGTAGGAGATTCTTAGGCTGTACTTGATAAACCATGAACAAGTGAATGAATATATGAATCCAGTGACAGATGTCATTTAGAGTTTGTGGTGGAGAAAACTAGCAGAGACCTGGTGAGGCAGGTGAACCTACTAAGGGGAGTACGAGATGGGTGCGAAACAAGAATAAAAATCTTCCTCATGTATTAAGGATATGTCAGTAAGGGAACATTTGTAATTCCCCAAACACATATGCTAATATCACAACACATTATCAGACAAGGTTTGAAAAAATCCTAATATCAAGATGAATTTAGTATGCATTTATATTAACTACTTATGATGTTCATTATATCATCCTTCTGCAAATTATTTGTCTATTTGGTTTATCTAGTTATATTAATATTTTGAAGATTTAGTTCATATAACTTGGAACAAATCCTGGTAATAAAATGCCAGCATCTATACCTAGTTCTTTTTTCCCACCAGTTAAACATAACTTTAACCTGGAAGAATATAGCCTCTCTCAGTGCACGCTGGAAAAGGTGAGTCTACCACTTGAATTTCTCTCATCCCTATTAATTTCACATGCAAGCAACATGTGTTTTTTTTTCTGATTATTTGGAAGATGGTTTATAATCTGATTATTCCCTTTTCTCCTTGTCTCCTCTTTAGGTATTTCTGGAACTTTTTAGTAGGCCAGAACTGGGAAATGTTGATGAAGAAGTTGATACAACCATGAGATGGAAACTTCTTTCTTATTCAGATGAACCCTAAGACCTCAAACCCAATGTGCTGATGTGCTATGAACATTTATTTATGTAACAATTATCAGTGTGTATGATTTAAAAGATGATTTGATATCAGGATCATGTATATGTTGTATGCGTAGTCCATAAATGAATAAATTTAAAAGTTATTCCTTTTCTTATACTTAGGGGTGGTAAGAAATCTGTGATAAAGGCAATACTATTAATACTGATAAAGGTAAACTCACCCTAAGAATCAAACACTGGGTACTGGAAAATAAAACTACAAGCTTAAAGCATTTTCAAATATGACTTTGTTTTTCACTTGCTGAAGTAGGTGATGGTGCTTCAAACGCAGGAAGCTGCGTGACAGCCACAGATGATTTGCTTTATCAAGTTGATTTTTTTTAATACACAAATACAACTCAAATTCTTTTCCTAAAACCTTTACAAAAAATATTTTGACTTACATAGAGACTAAAATGCCCTTGAACTAAAAAATGAACAAAGATGCGTATTTGAAAAGAAGCTTTGAGTATACCTTTTGAAAAAGGGGAGTCATAGTAATATTTGTTCAGAATTTTAAAATTTTGAATACTAAGCTTATGTTCTTATGATTAACCTCATTTCCTCATAAATAGTTTTATGTGTATTTGCTACTTTTATAAGTTCATTTTCCCATTTTTTGTATATGTGCATATAGTATATTGGTATACATATGTCTTCTGCATATCAGCTTAATGTATTTTTATTCTTAAAAATAACTATGTCCTTATGTCCCCTGTTTTAATTTTCTGGTGATGTATCATTTAACTTAAAGATATCTTTATGCTCAGCAAAGACAATTTTATAATGGAAAATTATATAGAAATTTAAAAATATTGAATAAAAAATATGACAATTTTTCCACACAAATTTTTCCTTCTTTCTTTAGTGTATTTTAATATAGTTATAAACATATGGTATGCATAATTTTAAAAAAATATATACATACTTACTTATATACCATTGCAATCATTTTAATTTACTTTCAAATTTATAATAACTTTGCAGGTTTTTATGTTTTCATTCAATCTTGTGTTATTTGTATTCCTTGTTCATTTATTTTGATTACTCAATCTTTTTCTTATCCATGTCATAAGATTTTTATACAATTAAATATTTTACCTGTATATTTTACACATGTGGTGCTGAACACCCCTAATCTGAAAACTTGAAGTTCAAAATGCTCCAAAATCCAAGAATTTTTGAACACCAACATGGTGACAGTATTGGAGAATCCCCACCTGGCCTCAAATAACAGGTCATAGTCAAAATCTCAGGCACAATAAAAATATTATATAAAATTGCTTCCAAGATATGTGCATGAGATTTATATAAAACATAAATGAATTTTGTTCTTAGACTTAAGAGTCTCATCTCCAATATATTTTATATATTTGCAAATATTTTAAAAATCTGACAAAAAGAAAAGAAATTTCAAACCCTCTGGTTCCCAGCATTTCTAATAAGGGATAATTCAAACTGTGTCATCATTACCTCTGAGGAGTTAATTTCCAAATCTATGATAAATGATATATAGTTTGCTGTTTCTTCAGGAGCTATTAGTACTTTATACATTCATATTAGTACTTTATACATTCATATCTAAGAAGAAGCTGAAGAGATGGGAGGGTAGAAGAAGACAGAGGTTAGAGTATTTCTTCCCTCCTCTTTCTACTTTGGTGCCAGATCTCTAGGAGTAGAATCTTTTAGGCCTATAGCTTTTTCCCTCCTCCAGTCACACCCTAACACTCTTGGCCTCCTAAGACTGTTGATCTCAGGAATGTACATGATAGCAAAATCACCACTTAAGTTGTCCTCCCTAACAATTTATGGCTCTAGTGGCTTCTGCTCAGATAAGCTAATCTTGGCCAAATTTCTTCGAATTTGTTAGTTTTTATGATTTCTGGTTATAACTGGCCCTGAAGCCTCAGCCTCTGATTGGTATGAGAAACATCAATTTTCAGTTTTCTTAGATATTTTTTTTTACCTTGTAAGGAAAGAAATGATAACTTCTAAGCTGTTTACATGTCAGAGCTGAAGAAACTGAATTTTAAATATTAGGACTTCTCAATTAACTTAAATTTAAATTTAGATCCCCACCTGGGGCTAGTGTATACATATTGGATACTGCTGTTCTGAAGTTAATTAGGATCTCTCTCCTCATCTTCAACTATGTTTTCTAGGGAACTCAGCTCAGATCATGTCTCTCCTTGCTATAATTGCTTTTTTATATCATAAATAGCCACTGTCCTCAACACTCATCCAGATAAAAATTAGTCATTGTTATTATTTCATGCAGTAAATATTTATTTACTTTATAAATATATTGATTAGTCTCTAGCATCCAACTATTTCCTTCTGGGTTTTATTTCTTTCTTCTTGAAGGATTTCTTATTAGTGGTTCTTTCAGAGATATCCATTAAAAAGCTGTCTCAATTTTTTTTATGGAAAGTTGTGTCTCTCTTACATTTATACAATGAATTATGTTTAATTATTTATGATAATAAATATATTTAATATAATGTAGATGGCATATTCATCAGCCTTTCTGATACCACCCCAAAACTTAGAGGCTTAAAATACCAATCTTCTTTTCCATTTCTTTTTCTTTTGGTCCTACTGGGGATTAAACACAGGGGTTCTCATCCATTGAACTACATCCTAGCCCTTTTTATTTTGTTTTGAGACAGGGCTTCCCTAAGATACCTAGGTTGGCCTTGAACTTGCAATCCTCCTGCCTCAGCTACCTGAGTAGCTGGGAATACAGGTGTGCACCATCACACTTAGTTACCTTAGTTTCCTTGTCTCGTTTCTGGCATCTGCACTTTCCATTTTTCCCTTGAATTCAATCTCTGTTATATCTTATCCATCTTATTCATATCTTTATGAAGAAAGCATTCACATCAGCATAATCTGACAATGCATAGAAATTTTTCTATTCTAAAATCACAACATGTGTTATTTAGGTGCAAATAATAAATTTAAGGTATCTTTTTCAACTTTCTATGTTTTATACCAAGTAAATTAGGAAACTTGCAAAAAGTACTCATCATGTGGGTTCACAAGATTAATGATTATATATTGAAAACAATCCTTTTATTTTTATTTATTTTTTAAAGTGGTTTTTATTTGTTCTAATTAGTTATACATGACAGAAGAATGCATTTTCACACATCATACAAAAAGGAGTATAACTTCTCATTTGTCTGGTTGTACATGTTGAAGAGTTGCAAATATAATATAATCATATATGCACATAGGATAATAATGCCCAATTCATTCTACTACCTTTCCTACTCCTAAGCCCCCTCCCCTCTCTTCACTCCTCTTTGTCTAGTCCAAAATACCTCTGTTCTCCCCACCTACATTGTAAATTAGCATCTGCATATGAGAGAACACATTCAGTCTTTTGTTTTGGGGGATTGGCTTATTTCACTTAGTATGATAGTCTCCAGTTCTATCCATTTATAGGCAAGTGCCATAATTTCATTCTTATTTAAGTAATATTCCATTGTGTATATATACCACAGTTTATTTATCCATTCATCTGTTCAAGGCCACTTAGGTTGGTTCCATAGTTTGGCTATTGTGAATTGAGCTGCTATGAACATTGATGTGGCCGTGTCACTGTAATATGCTGATTTTAAGACCTTTGGGTATAAATCTAAGAGTGGGACAGCTGGGTCAAATGGTGGTTTCATTCCAAGTTTTCTGAAGAATCTCCATACTGCTTTCCATACTGGTTGCAACAATTTGGAGTCCCACCAGCAATGTATGAGTGTATCTTTTTACCCACATCCTTACCAACATTTATTGTTGCTTGTATTCTTGATAATTGCCATTCTGAATGGAGTGTGATAGAATCTCAGTATAAACAATCCTTTTAGATGATGGAATACATTTTAGTTTGCAGTTCCCATTGAATGTTTAAAAAAATAACTGAGCACCTGCACTTATGTTAATAGTCAAAAAATCATTTCTGTGAAGGAAAAGAGAAGTCACAAAATTTAACATAAATTCAATCAAACATCTGAAAAGCAAATATGTAATAGGAAGGATTAAAGGACAAAAGTATTGTGGAGCAAGGCCTGGATTTCCTCGTCTAAAAGAGGGAAAGAGCTGAGATTTTCCAGAGTTTCCATTTAGGCTTTCTGCTCAGGGAATGGCATCACTTTTACACATCAAACTCCAGCAAAAGAGGAGAAGAAATTCAATGTCAGCAAAATTGAGTTCTACCAAACACAATGAACTGTGTGTGGCTTTAATAACTCACCTATAGTCTGTGATGACATGTAATCATGATTGATGGTGATGTTCAGGGAGCCCCAGTCTTAAAAGCTAAGATTACATAAGGCAAGAGTAAGAGATTATTATATGTAAACATAAGAATTTTTATAAATTCAACCTTTAGAATGTTAATAAAAATATTAAATTATATTTGTGCACTGAGCATTGGTAAAAATAATGAAATAAATAGCAAACCTATTATGAAATTTAAAAATGGATGTGTCTGTTTATATGTTATTTAGCATTACTATTTGTGTTAATGTTGGTGAGTTGAATTTAAGTAATTCAGCTTGTTTGATAACTATGTTTTCTTTCCGTACTCATTTTAAGTATTTTTGATGAAGTTTTTATGTCTCATTATTTATCAGTTTCATATCCCTTAATGTATTTATTGATCCATTGCTGATTTCAAGTAATGATTGAAAATTTTTGAAATGTAGTTTTGAGCTATTAACTTAGGGAAAATTTTTATAAATATTCTTAAATTTCAGTAGCACTACCTGCACAGCAGGACTTTGAGCAGGACCCACAGTTCCTCACATGACTAAGGTAATCTTCCATTTTCATTGATGCCTATTTCTAGAATCCTAAGGCTCTGCTCAGTACACCTGTTGGTCAATTTCTTTTTTTTAAGAGAGAGAGAGAATTTTTTAATATTTTATTTTTTAGTTTTCGGCGGACACAACATCTTTGTTTGTATGTGGTGCTGAGGATCGAACCTGGGCTGCACGCATGCCAGGTGAGCGCGCTACCACTTGAGCCACATCCCCAGCCCTGTTGGTCTATTCTTAACATTTGCTCCCTTCTTCACAGAAAAAATGTCTTGACTCTCAAGGTTGAAACTTTTGCTTTATATCGTCATATTTAAACATTCTCTCAGCTCTCACTGACACTTCCTTTATTTCTTATGACCGAGAACAAAATAGCCTTCTCCTTTTCAATGTTATGCTTTCATCTTGCTTCTGACCCACTCCCTTCTTATCCACACCCCTTTGAAAAAAGAAGCTGTCCATCTGTAACTTGATTTCTCCTTTGTTTTCAGCATTTTCCCTTTCACTTCCCTTTCTAAATTTTATTAAAAAAGAAAAACAAAGAAACTTCCCTTGCCCAAAGCAACTCATTTTGGCTACCATCCAAACTTTCTTTCATAATCAAGATTCTAGAGAAGAATAAATGATACTTTTTTTATTTTTCCTTCCTTATTTCATATCCAGTGTTGTACATCTGAAACTGGGGACCTATGTTTTGAGCAACTTTCATGTCCCAGCTCTGGGAGGAATACAGCAATGAGTGTTCTTCATTATTCAGATGTCTGAGTGTGGAGTGGGAGAGAAAAAAATATATCATTAGTTTAAAACAAAGTGAGGTGCATTCTGCAAAAGCAAAGCCATGGAATGCTGTGGAAGCACCTGGGAGCAGTATGTGACCCATGTGGAATGAGACAGGCAGGGAGATTTCAGAGCTAAAATTCAAAGGACATGTAGGAGCTAGGCAGAGGGATGTGTCACCAGGGAAAGGCCAGCGGAGGGTAGGGGTTGATTCTAGGAGAGCAAAGAGATGTAAGTAAGACCATGGTACATTCACTGAAAACAGTCATGTTGGATCTGGAGAAGGGGACAGGGCCAGGAGGGTGGAGAGAGGAGCAAGGACCAGGGGATAAAAAGCTGTTTGTATTTTCAAGGTAAGCAAGGCACTGTCAAGGCAGCAATGAAAGTAATTTAATAAAAATTTTATATCAGGGTGACCCTATGTGGTGTGAGAAAGTATTGCTTTTACATTTCAAATGACAGATAGGCAAACAGTGGAGATTTGGCATATTTCAAACATCCAGTAAACTTCTAAGAACAACAGAAAGTAGGAGGGAGTGATATTTGACAAAAGTATTGACTGAAAATTTCCCAAAACTTTAAAAAGATTCAAGTTCTTTGATTGCAAGTAACCACAATGTACCATGCAGGGCAGCACCCACATCCACACACACACACACACACACACACACACACACACACACACATCCAAAAAAAGAACAAGAAACACACACACAAACACACACACAATGTAAGCACACTACTGTGAAATTTCATATACTTGTGGTTAATGTTCTAGTGAAAAAAAAATTCCTCAAATTAATGAATGCCAAAGTTATATAAGCATTCTTATCAGCAGAAGTAGATGTGAGACAAGGCAAACACATGTTATTTTGAAAGTGAATAATATAAGACATTTTCAGTCAGGATCAAAAATTTAAAAAAAAACCTGGAACAATTGAAATATATATATATATATATATATATATATATATATATATATATATATATATATATATATATAGAGAGAGAGAGAGAGAGAGAGAGAGAGAGAGAGAAAATGGACAGATGTATTCTAGTCAAAAACATGTTGGTGGAAAGCTGGGTGTGGTGGTGAGAACCTGTGGTCCCTGTTACTTGGAATGCTGAGACGAGATCACTTTAGCCCAAAAGTTCAGGGCCAGCCTGGGCAGCATAGTGAAACCTCATCTCAAGTATATGAGTGTGTGTGTGTGTGTGTGTGTGTGTGTGTGTAGAAAATAAGTTTATTATAGTCTAAAAATTTACATGGTAAAAATTTATTTTAAAACATGCTTGATATCACAAGAAATCTAAAATGTATGTTGTCAAGGTGGCATATTTTTAACAAACACATTATTAAAATTTAAAAATACCTACAATGTCCAGCTAGCATTTATTGTATAAGCCCTCACTGCTAGGTACGGTACCTTTTTATCTCTGTCTTCCCCCATCCCTCAAATCGTAAGTTTTTAAAATTCTAAAAAGAATGCTGTTTGGATACCATTGTAATCTTGCTGGATACCATTGTATGATCTGGGTCTCTCAGATGAGCAAACTCAGGGTCCCAGGGTAGCCCCTTGCCCAGCCCAGCCTTGCACAGTTGGCGAGGAGCAGAGCTAAGGTTTCAAGTTAGATCTGCTAAACAATTATCCTACAGGAACTGAAAGACTGAAGAGAAAGTTGCCTGTCATACAATGTTTTTCTACATTGCTAGAGTAATATGGGTTCAAACATGCTTATTAACAGTTAAATCACCAGTTGACCAAAATATAGATCCAGAACTTTCCAGGCAAGAGACGGGATAAAGAGGAACCTAAAATAAGGAACAGAGAAAACAGGCTCAGTGAAGAAATGGAGAAATGGAAAACCACAGGAAAACTTGAAGAGCTTTTGAAATGTCAGGAGGAAATGGATTCATCATCTTAGGGACTTACCTTCTCTCTGTGGAAAGCAAAAAAATTGGAGACCAAATCAAAAGAAAGATACAGTTACACTATGAGTTGCATCTCATAGGCAAGTGATAGAGATTTTTCAAAATGTACCTGAGAAATGCAAAGGCAGGTAGAAGTGGAGGGTTGGAATTGTGATAGTAGAAGCAAATGTGACTCCATTTTGTTTTGTGATTCCATTCTGTAAAACAACTATGCCAAGTACAGGGGTCATGACTGGGGCAAGATGTTCTTTTCCTTTTGCTATAGAAACTTTTAAGAACATGGAACTACTTAATGGGGCATTGTTTCTGTAACTAGGGTAATGGGGCCCTGTTTCTGTAACTGGGGTGATTGGGCTAACTGTGATTGGTTAGGCTTCCCACTGCTTGACTACACTCTCCCCCTTCTGTAACCTGGCTTGCTTGCATTGGCTAGATTCCCAAACATCTCTTTTGCGGGATGTTGGGCTTATAAAGAGCGCCCTTGCAATTGTTTGGGGTCCATCAGGAGAACAGCTTTATGTTCTGGTCAGTCGCCACTAGTGTGCTTCAATAAAAGCTTGATTCAATTATACGTGAGTGGTCTGGAAGTCAGTTTATGAAACCCTGGGACGAAGCTTCAACTATAACAGAATAAAGATGTTTCAAGGAATAGATGCATAAACAGGACAAATTGGATTTATTGATGATATCCTTAAGGAAAAAGAGAAATTTTTGGAGGGTACCTGACTAAACTCACAGGCAGGGAGTGCAGCTGGGTCTAAGAAAGAATGAAAAAGAATGTAAAAGCCCCTGGGAAATAAGCAGATGTTCTCAGCCTATTATCAGTCAGGCAGCTAGACTGCTTCACTCTTCTTTCTTGGCAAATCAAGTTTTCCAGCTCTTGTACCACAGTGTTGAGAAGAGCACAGGTCCCAGGGTGACAAGTACTCTGCATATACAATGAGCATATATATGCAGGATCCCAAAGGAATGCATATTTATATATAAGGATCCCAAAAGGAATGTTTTAACATGCTACAACGAACATTACATGAAACTTATAAGGCTTCTGGCAGTGGAAAATATTTCCACAAAGTACCACAAAAACTGTAAAATGTGTCTACAGAAGTGAGAATAATCCAGTGAACAGAGACACACAAATGAGACTGCAAGTATAGCATTCATAACAAGCTCTAGATTCTGGAAATGATCTGGCTTTAGCCTAAGTTCTGCTCCTCGTTATTTGTGTGAATTGCAGTGTTATTTAAACTCTAAGACCACACTCTTTCCATTTAGAAAGCAGGGTAAGTTATAATAGTATCTACCTCATGGGGCTACTATGTGGATCAAATGTGTTACTATTTAAGTGTGAGGGTGGGGGTTTAGCTCAGTGGTAGGATATTTGCCTAGCATATGTGGGGCTCTGAGTTTGATCCACAGCACTGAATAAAAGTTTGTGTGTGTGTGTGTGTGTGTGTATAATATATATATATATATATATATATATATATATATATATATATATATATAATATTATATATACATATAATGCATATATATATTTAAGCATTTAAGTTTTTCTTATACATAGTAGATGCTAGAAATACTTGTGAAATAAATACATCATGTGATAAAAATCAGTGGCATTCTATTTTTCGAATTTTATGAGTTTTTGTTTGGTTGGTTTTGGTCCTCAGGTTTGAATCCAGGAGCACTTCATTAAGCCACATTCCCCAGTCCTTTAGTCCTTTTTGGCTTTTATTTAGAAACAGGGCCTCCCTAGGTCCTTTAGGTCCTTTCTAAGTCACTAAGGCTGATCTTGAACTTGTGATTCTCAGATGCCAATCACTGAGTCACTGAGGTTATAGGCCTATGCCACCTTCCCTGGCCGCTTTCTCTTCTTCTTCTTCCTCCTCCCCCTCCTGATCCCCCCTCCTCCTCCTCTTCTTTCTTCTTCCTCCTCCCCCTCCTCCCCCTCTTCTTTCTTCTTCCTCCTCCCCTTCCTCCTCCTCCCCTCCATCCCCCCTCCTCCTCCTCTTCTTATTCCCTCCTCCTCCTCCTCCTTCTTCTTTCTTTTTCCTCCTCTTCTCCCTCCTTCTTCCCCCTCCTCCTCCTCCCTTTTAGTGCTGGCAATCTAATCCAGTACTTTCCTTATGCTGAGCAAGTATTATACCACTAAACTGTATCTCCAGCCCTAAGATTTATTTCAATTAGTAAACCAACTCTAAAGCTTATTTAGAAGAGTAATTACATATAAGGTAAACAAGAAAATGTTGAAGAGAAGATTAGTAAAGGTGAGCCTGCCTTGTTATAGTGCCAGGGAGAGTACACAATAAGGTGCTTACATAGGAAGAAGGGAACACATTGAAGAAACAGGTAGAGCTCAGAACAGAAACAACAAGGACCAGAATTTATAACCTTTAACTTAGACACAAAATTCTTCTAGGAAACATGAAATTTCCTAAATTATATTCTCTGAACACAAAATGTTAACAATGTTATTATATGAGATAGTTTTTATCTTTACAGAAATAGTCGTTGTACAGAAACAATCAAAGGTTGTTTATTGTTGTATCATGGATTGATGAGTTCAATATGCTTCCACAGATTTGTTTGCTGAGAAATTTCTGAATCTCATATAATTAACAGCGGGTAAATATAATTGAACAAATATTGAAAGGATGGATGATAGGTAATGGGGCACAGATGAGAGTGTTTTTAAGAACTGTATGAATTTACATTTCCCCTTCCGCTGTGTGCTCAGGAAGTAATTTTAGCATACAAGAATTTAACAGACGCTGGGTATAAGCAAAAAGATAATGGTCCTTTTTCATCTTCCTTTTTGACCAGACAAACTCCATGAATTTTTGGGATAGACTTGTCTTCTGCTCACAGAAGATGCTCAAAAAAGAATGACAGCTATCAATTGTATAATTGTTTTTCTAACATTGCTGGAAACAGGATATACTAAAAGCCAGTGGTTGCCAATAGGGACATAGCTTGTTTCCTGAGGCCTCTTACAGAAATAACAAGTCTGTAGGCTTTAGGAATACATATACTTTGTTATATAACATTGCTCCAAAGATTCTCCAGCTTTTTATCCCATTGAAGATGCAATGCAACTGAAATGCAGATGAAAATTCAGCGTTTACTTTGCTGCCTGGAAAAAATAAATAAACAATTTTGTCTCCATGTTTCTAGATTCATTTTTTAAGAATCTGTGGAAGATTTTGTGATTTCTGACCCAATTTGTGTATTTATACTTGTCATTAAAAATAAATTCCTTTCCAGTTTGCTATGCTCTGCCTTGTTTGAATGTTTTGTTGATCATTGTTCTAAAGATTGTGTTGAGGTTTAACTCTCCCATTAGGGCCCAATATGGAAAAGAAAGAGAGAGAGAGAGAAAGAGAGGGGGTGGGGGAGAATGAGAAAGGCTAGATTCTCCTTTGCTTATAGTTCCTAATGTTTGCAAACTCAGCCAACCATCTGCAACTGTGAACTCCCTGCAGAGGAACTAGATGGAGACAAAGAAATGGAAAACAGCACAGGAGTCACTATGTGAGCATAGAGCTTTTGGCAGTCTGGCTGCATGGAGATCATAATCCTCTTCGGAACTCTGTCTAAAACGGAACAATTTACAATTAAACATGAAATTAAACCCACGATGTAGTAGTGACCCAAAGGAATGTGAATTCTCCAGGACACAGAGACCCGGGGATGAACTGTGTTTCTAGATTTTTGCTTCGGCTTTCCTGAGAGTAAGTTAACCTCTAAATTGTGATTCTTTTGTATTTAGAAATAGAAAGTAAGAGCTAGAAAGAGAGATGCCAAGCCTTTGGGAGGAAATCATTAAATGCCGTAAATTATTTTTCAAATCATTTGAGTATTTTATATTGTGTGGCTAACTAAACGGTTAGGGAACTAAGATTTTCCATTTTGCCCTATGACTAAAGCACATTTGGACAAGTAGCACATATAATAAAAATGTCTAATGGATAAATTGAAAGGAATATAACTTTATGTTGCTTCGTTGCAAGTCGGAGCTATTTCTAAAGTTATTTGAATTAGTCTTTTTTGGTGGGTTTTCAGTTTCACTGCCAGAGGAAGGTTAAGTGTTAGAGGATATGAGACTTTCTGGATTTTGCATTGTTTTTAACTGATTTGAGAATATTTTCATCAAGAAAACTTAGGGAAATAATTTTGTTGAGCTTGTTTAAGATACTATATGTATAAGAATTTTTTATCACATTTACTGTGCAAATGTGAATAACAAGAATTCTGACTGGGAGATTACTGACTTGTTACAGCCAATTTATTATTTCTAGATTATGCAATTTCCTATTCAGAGCAATTTAAGTGAACTTGATGTTCTGTGCATGATGGTGAGTGGTATTTTTATATCCTGATATTTACATCAAGATGTGTAGTGGAAAAAATAAGTCTTAATGAGAAACAGCTACTCTTGCTACAGTTAGATGATGCAGTTGTTTTTATTTGTAAATATTTCCTTGCACATGTATTAATTTGCAGGAAGAAAGAAGAGCGGTCACTTGGGCAATATGTTTACTACTTTTAGACACCAAGGCTTGCCACAGGATCTCTTAACTGAGAATACTGCTGTTTGGTACTAGTCAAGGTTTCCAGCTGTTGTAGCCTCTTGATGGCATCATTAGAGGGAGCTCATCTACTTGGCTAGCAAATTCAGCCCTAATTCTCTAAAATATCCACCACATTTCTATCTACTTGCCTTTGATATTGGTGCTGTGGAGCTTGTATTTTTCTGCTGGTTGTCTTGAGATATTTTCAGATTTTAATTATGCAGAATCAAGAAAAGGTTAATTATGCTCTTCAGTATGTGATACACAAAGGCCTTGTTTGGGAGATTTATTTCCTTTAACTTCTGTCTCCCTTTTCGTACCTAACTCCATTCTTACTTCCCACTACCCAAAGAAACCCTCCTATTATATTTGAAAATGATCCATAAATTCCTGGATTATTTGGAAAATGTATATTGCACATAGTGTGAATTTGTACAAACAATATTGTGGTATAACTCTCAACCATTTCTTTTCTCTTGTTTTTGTATGGTCACAAAGTTTTAAAGATTTCTCATGTTGATGGGTAGATATCAATTCATTACTTCCAATTTCTACATAGTACTGTTTGGATAGTATTTATCAACCTTTGTTTTATAATACCATGCCACAATACTCTACAATATTATGAGTATCTTTGTGCAGGTCTCCTCCTGTGCCCATAAAGAATTTCCTTGAGATAAATATGTAGGATCAGAATTTATTGATGGTAGGATACTGCTAAGCAGTAATAGATTTGTAAGTAATCATCTAACTGACTAGGTCATTCTACCCCATCAGCATGTTGTGGGGGCAGCAGTCCTTACACTATCAGCTCTCTAATTTTCATCAGTCCAAAGAAGAGTAAATAGTATCTAATACTTGTTTTCACTTTTATTCTTTCAATACTGAGTTTAAGCATCCGTATTTTTTTTTAATCTTGAAACACTTCTTTAGGCATGCAATTGGAAACAGCTGTTATACTCTCTCTTTTTTAAAAAAATTTGATTGCACAGTGTTTTCTATTTCAAACCTTTACATTTACTTCCTTTACTTCCTCTTTTTAAAATAAATAGGTCAAAATGAGCAAGAGACGTATAAGCATGGGTCAGCAGATATGGGCTCTTCTCTGCAAAAACTGTCTTAAAAAGTGGAGGATGAAAAGAGAGACCTCACTGGTATGATTCAGTCTACATGTTTTTATATTTAGAAGAGGAAAAATATTTTCTCCTGCAACACAAACCCATATTCATTATTTAATATTCCACTTATACTCTAATAAACAGGCTAGATTATTTTCCCAAATACTGGAATTTGTGATTTTTTTCAAATAAAATTTAAAATACAATTATTATATGTCTCACTAGAGATGATTTAAAGAGCTCATATTCAGAAACTCCATGAGAAATGAAACCATATCTTTATAATGCAAAAATAATTCCTAACATCTGAATTCATTTGAATCTCATTAAGGCAAAAGTTCAGGGTCAAACTCAAAGAGAAAAAAATTTAGTTCAGAATTAACCCAAAGTTCAAAAACCAGTTTTTAAAAAAGGAATTAACCATAAAGAAAAGATGGAAGTATAAAGTAATGGACATGTTAATATCCTGAGGTGATGATCATGGTCCAATATGTACGTAAATAAAAACATCACATTTTATCTCATAAATATGTGTGAATATTATGTGACAAATAAAAGACAAGAGATTTACTATAGTGCTTCTAAACTTTTGTACTATGATACAATGTTATTTTGAAATAATAGGAATATAGATAAACAGCAAAAGAAAATGACATTTTTATCTTCTACTTCTATCAAAATGGTACTTATTTTAATTATAATGATTACATATGCTATGTGTTGAAAATTTGATAAACTCAGAAAAACATAAAAATATTATTAAATTACTCATAAAACACCCATATTCAAGACCCAGTGTATTAGTGATCTTATGAACATTGTGTGTGTGTGTGTCTATGTGTGTGTGTGTGTATGTATATATGTATTCATTCAGAAAATAGGTATTGAGTACTTGGATTCTCAGTGAAGAAAGCATAAAAAATTTCTGCATAGGGCCAGGCATACTTCTGCAATCTCAGTGACTAGGGAGGCTGAGACAAGAAGATTGCAAGTTTGAGGCCAGCCTTAGCAACTTAGGAACACCCTGTCTCACTAATATAAATAAATAAGTAAATAAAAAATAAAAAGGACTGGAGATATAGCTCAGCAGTGAGTGTATTCAATCTCTGGGATGGAAAAAAGAAATCTGCATGTAGCAACAATTATATAAATATGAATATATAACATGAGCTCTTACTTTATATAGATGTTTTATTCAAAATATAGACAAACAATAGATGTAGACATAGATCATACATAGCTAATATTGGGTGTGACAAATGTGGCACATAGCTCTTTGGCAATGCCTTGTGTTTAGAATTATAACTAAAATCATAAAGTGGGTTCTTATTACTGGGCTTTGAATGCATTCTATTGCAATTCCATTTCCAGAATTGGTCAGAATGATGAAAGAATTTTAAAATGCTTTTTAGGAGAAATATTTTCACCTTCTTGCCAATATAGGCAGTAGAATATAAAAAGGGGATCTTGCTCCTGTTGAAGGAAGGTGCTTATCTATTCCAAGACACCTTCCTATTTCAGCATGACTATAAGTACTGGGCATTCATGAAGAATCCAACCTTGCTTTAAGGAATGATAAACTAAGATTCTCACTCATCACTGGAATTTATATCACAACTCTGTCTTGATGGACAATGTGCGTATTTCAAAATGTATAGATTAAATAAAGCAAAATCCAGACACTTAAAATGTCAGAGACAGAAGAACAGAGAAAAAAAATGGGGAGCAAACTGCACAACAGAAGTGTTTTCTGTGATTTGTGGTAGAACACATATTGATTTGTTTCTTTTTTTCTCTGATTGCTACATAGGAATGGCTTTTCTCATTTCTTTTAATACTATTTGCATACCTCCTTTCTTCCAATTTACATCAAATTAATGACTCTCCGCAAAAGTCTGCAGTGGATCTGAATCTGGGACGTGTAGATAAATTTAATGACTCTAATTATGTTATTGCATTTGCACCGGAATCCAAAATTACCCAAGAAATAATGAACAAGGCAGCTTCAGCTCCATTCATGAAAGGTATGTTCTCTTGCAATTCATGATAATTTTCTTCTTTGCAAAGTATAAATATATAAATTTGTATTGTAATTTTCTTGACAGACTGTGTTCAATGTCGAAGTTTCTGGTGTTTATTAAAAACATTAATGTATATTCCTTTCCAATAATAAGGAGGTTTTCTTACTCTATTAACTGGTGTCCTATTTAGGAAATTCTATGTTAAAAGGATACTACCCTTTATAGTACATTTCAAAATAAAAAAGTCCAGGGTTATTTAAATGTATGCTATTTTTTAAAGAATATTCTGGAAAGGTTGGATGAGAGTAACAGCTTGGCTTTTTTTAATCTATTCAGATACATAAAAATTGAGAAACTAGATTGCAATGCCAAAACTGCATGGGCAATGTTTACAACAAAACTAGGTAACCAAGTGTTTCCTTGTTCCCCAAAATATAAGTGATGGAGGAAGAAGCTCTGACAGCTACAAGTTTGGCATGGTATATCTCTCTGGGAGTAGTAGGAGAGCAAGGGAAACCATGGGTATCAGAAGGGCCTGAGGAGGCCTCCTTAAAAATGAACAGGCACGTACTGGAGAGAAGAGATGGCCAATTTCAGAACAGCAATGAAAACTACCTCGGTACTTAACACTGGTAGTGCAGTGTTGGAATGTTATTCTGAGGCTGTTGTACATGCAAAGTGGGATATACTAACTAGGCTACTATGGAATAGTCTAATTCTCTCACCTTGAGTCCCTGAAACTCAGGATATCAGTATGGAAGAAAAAGGATGCAGAGTTCTTGGACAGGAAATTTACAGGGTGGGAAAGCTTTTCATTCCAGATAGCTAGAAAGCCACCCCAAAACTAATGGGTTATGTCAAAAAGAGTCAGCAGCCAACTCAGGGCAAGTTGTATTTCAACAAGTGCAAATGATTCAAAACTCATCAAATTGATATTTAAATCCATGTTTCCAGAATGATATGAAAAGAAAATCTACCTGTTTTACATTATAGGATGATAATGAATGAGTTCTTGTGAAAATTTATAAATAAGACAAAATACCATCTTATATTCTGTGTGAATGGTACTATTACACAGAACAAATAGACAATAGAAAGGTACTCATTTATATGTTTTGTAATAACTGAAAATAAAAGAAGTGATAGGAAAAACATCATCAATCTGAAACCCTCACTGAATTCATGGATCTAGACACTGACCATTAATAGCTGCCAATATCTCAAGAGAGAAAATCAGAAGTTATGAGCTTCTGATAGAACAACGTGCTACCACCCAAGGTGTGGTAAACAGAATTAGATCTGAGTTTGACTAAGCCTCTGGATCCAGCTGCTGGATTGGAGGAAATAAAGAAGAAAGAAACATGTTGAATTTTATCAAGAGTATGTATTCCACAAAATTATGTGAGTTAAATGCCATGGGTTTCCAACATCATTCTAAATTGAGAAAAACTGGAAGTATTCTCTCTAAAAACTGGAACAAGAGAGAGACACCCTTTTTCATCCCTTCTATTCAACATAGTCCTTACAACTCTAGCCAGAGCAATTAGAAGAAAAAAATTAAAGGGATACAAATAGGAAGAAAAGAATTCAAGCTATCCCTATTTGCTGATGCATGATTCTATATTTAGAAAACCCAAAAAGCTCCACCAGAAAAATTCTAGAACTCATAATTGGATTCAACAAAATAGCAAGATATAAAATTAACACCCATAAATAAATTGTGTTTATATACAACAGTGATGAATCAACTGAGAGAGAAATTAGGAAGACTATCCCATTCACAATAGCCTTAAAGAAAATAAAATATTTGGGAATCAAACTAACAGAAGAGGTAAAAGACCTCTACAATGCAAACTTCAGAGCACTAAAGAAAGAAATTGAAGAAGACCTTAGAAGATGGAAAGATCTCCCATGCTCTTGGATAGGCAGAATTAATATTGTCAAAATGGCCACAGTACCAAAAGCACTATACAGATTTAATGCAATTCCTATTAAGTTTCCAATGACATTCTTCACAGAAATAGAAAAATATAGTCTTGAAATTCATTTGGAAAAATAAGAGGCCCAGAATAGCCAAAGCAATCCTCAGCAAGAAAAGTGAAGCAAGAGGAATTTACCAGAACCTAAAATTATACTACAGAGCTAGAGTAACAAATCAGACATGAAGACCAATGGTAGAGAATAGAAGACACAGAGACAAACTCACATAAATACAGTTATCTCATACTAGATAAAGGCACCAAAAACATACATTAGAAAAAAAAACATACATTAGCACCAAATGGTGCTAGGAAAATTGGAAATCAGTTTGTAACAAAATGATTTCAGATCCCTGTCTCTCACTTGCACAAAACTCAATTCAAAGTAGATCAAGGACCTAGGCATTAGACTAAGACCCTGTACCTACTAGAAGAAAAATTAGGCCCAAATCTGTGTCATGTCACCTTAGGAACTGAATTCCTTAACAAGACTGCTAAAGTGCAAGAAGTAAAATCAAGAGTGAATAAATGGGATTGTATCAAACTAAAAAGATTTATTAGCAAAGAAAACAATCAAGAATGTGAAGAGAGAGCCTACAGAATGGGAGAAAATTTTTGCCACCTGAACCTCAGATAGAGCATTAAGAGAATATATAAAGAACTCAAAAAACACCACACACACACACACACACAAAAAAAAAAAAAAAAACTCACAAATAATCCAATCAATAAATGGGCAAAGGAACTGAACAGGCACTTCATAGAAGAAGGAATACAATCAGTCAACAAATGTATGAAAAAAATGTTCAACATCTCTAGCAATTAGAGAAATACAAATTAAAACTATACTTAGATTTCATGTCACTCTAGTCAGAATGGCAATCATCAAGAATGCAAGCAACAATGAAGGCTGGCTAGAATGTGGGGGAAAAGGTATGCTCATACATTGCTGGTGGGACTGCAAATTGGTGTGGCCACTATGGAAAACAGTATGAAGATTCCTCAGAAAACTTGGAATGGAACCATGATTTGACCAAGTTATCCCACTCCTTGGCATATCCTCAAAGGACTTAAAATCAGTATACTATAGTGATGCAGCCACATCAATGTTCACAGCAGCTCAACTCAACTCGCAATAGCTAAACTATGGAACAAAACTAGATGCCCATTAATAGATGAATGGTTAAAAAAACTGTGGTACATATACCCAATGGAATATTACTCAGCCATAAAGAAGAATGAAATTATGGCATTTACGGGTAAATGGATGGAACTGGAGGCTATCCTGCTAAGTGAAATAAGCCAATCCCCTAAAACTAAAGGCCTAATGTTCTCTCTGATATGCAGATGCTGACTCATAGTAGGCAGTGTGGGGGAGGGAGGAGTGGTGGTTCACTGGATTGGGATGGGGAAATGGGAGGAATGGAGGGGAAATGGGAATGCGAAAGATAGTAGAATAAATTGGACATAACTTTCCAATGTTCATACATGAATACAGGACCAGTATAACTCCATATCATGTACAACTACAGAATGGGAAGTTATTATTTTGGCAGAGAAATGAAAAGTTACACTGCAATTGTGTACAATGAATCTAAATACATTTGGCTGTCATATATGCCTAATTAAATAAGTAATTTTTAAAAAAAGAATGGGAAGTTATACTCTATGTATGATACATCAAAATGCATCCTACTGCCATGTATAACTCAAAAGAATGAATAAAAAAGATATTAATAAAAAAAAGAAAAAAATGGCCTGGATTTGATCACTACTCGCCTTTTACGTTATGTATTTTAGAACAAATAGTCTTTAAAGAAACACTGTTAAATTTTAACTACTTTATGCTGTCTTTGGAAATTTGGCCCCAATGACACCACTGTCAAATGGAAATAGTATATACTTTGCTGTTAGGTCTCTCTAGGCATGAATTTAATGGATGCTTTGGTGAGCTATTATCTAAATACATTATGCATTAAATTATTGGCTACTTTGTTTGGAAAGGTACATATATTTGCCATATGACACTTCTGATTTACCTAAAGCATTAGGGTCCCCCACTTTCCCTTGAAGTGTGTCTCTTACTTAGACCAAGCCTTGTCTTCAGGGAAGAAATAGCTCTAACATAACTTGAAGACAATTAAATTAGGCACGCCACATGGAAATCTTACTTAACGATTCCCTTTTGTTGCCCAACAGGAAGAACAATCACTGGATGGCCTGATGAAAATAGCATGAATGAGTTGGATTTAAATTATTCAGTAGACGTGGTGAGAGTCATCTTTAATGATATGTTCTCATATCATTTGAAATTTTCTTGGGGATATAGAATCCCTAAGATGAAAGAACACAAGGACCATTCAGGTAACTTTCCTGGTAGAAAAAAGAAAACATTTTTGCGATTATGTCACTGACCACAAGGGAGTGTGTGTGCCAGCTGGAGTGAAATGAAGTACCCACGCCCACAGTCTGCAACTTTACTTTCTCAACATAAAAGATTTGCTTATTAAATAAAATCTACATAATTAATTACATTATTTCAGTAAGAATTTATATTTTCAATTATTTCAATGTTTTACTCCTGAATCAAACCTCAAGAAAAGGCTCTTGTTCAATGATTCCCATTTTTTAAAAAGCTTGTGGTTTTTGGTTTGCTTATTTATTTTTTATTTTTTTGCCACAAACCAGAGAAGAGCAATGTTGAACAAAAACGATCCAAAATATTAAATGAAAAATCATTGAAAGCTTGTCTTAAAGTCAATAATAAGGCAACTCTGGTGTGTTCCCCTCAAATGTGCTTCATAACCCTCAATTGAGAAGTTTTTCTATGCAATATGTGTGATTGCGGTTCCTGAACGCATTTTGGAACATTGGAAATTTTGATTTTTTTCCTATAACCAAGACTGTCCTATCCCATAATAATGAGTGTGCTCTGCTTTTCTTGCAGCTCACTGTCAAGCAATTGCCAAGAAAATCACCTGTGAAAGTTCAGTGTTCTGGGAGAAAGGCTTCGTGGCGTTCCAGGCTGCCATTAATGCTGCAATCATAGAAGTGAGTACTAAGTCCATGGGAACTGGTGGCATTAGGAATTAAATTCCAATGAGTAGAGACATGGCTTGTCTTATCATTTATTCACTTCATTAATTAAGCATAATATACCAAGCAGCTTCTATATCCAAACCATTGTGCAACTACTAGGCATTGAAAAAGAAATAGGGTATGGGCACTTCTTCTAGAGAGCCTGGTAATGAGGGAGTTGGAAATATGGATGCATAAGCATAATAAAAGTTTAGGTTTTATTATGGCATTTTTTTCTTTTATCTTTTAATTTCTTTTTTAACTCCCCCTGTCACAGGTTTCCCCCTTAGAGTTGTATAGTAATAGTGAGATTCATTATTACATATTCATATATGCTCATGATATTATTTGTACAGTACCATTCCCCAGTATTTCCTCTATCATGAGATCTTAAATATTGTACTAGGCAATCACTGAAGTAAGAGATACTCTTAAAATCCATCAGAGAAGATTTCCTAAGAAAGTGTCATTTTAGCTCAGATTAAAACAAAAGTAGAATTTTGTCCAGTGAGGATGGTAACTAGAGATGTCCTAAGGAGTCAAGATGAAACCCAGAAACTCCAGGAACTACAAGGTATCCATTATGAAGGGCATTTATAGTCTATATATTTAAATGTGAAATGTGCACGTCCTTGTGATTAAGAGAAAAATCATGATGCCGTAATTAGATAGGTGTTAACAGTTTGTCCATTGATACCTTGCTTTAGGTTGCAGTGAATCATTCTGTGATGGACAAGCTGATGTCAGTTACTGGATTAAACATGGAGATACTACCTTTTATTGCCCAAGGAGGAATTGCAACTGATTTTTTCATTTTCTTCTGCATTATTTCTTTTTCTTCATTTATATATTACGTCTCAGTCAACATTGCACAGGAGAGGCAATTCATAAAGTCGCTGATGACAATGATGGGACTTCGAGAGTCGGCATTCTGGTAAATTGCATGAGTACAGTCCACCTTGCAGCATGGGCAGAAGAGCTCAGCTGGCTGGACTCCCTAGACCTGTAAAGCATCGTGTTTAGACTTAGCATGTTCTACATGAATGGGCATGAATGGAAGTGATGGACCTATTGGCTTGGTAGCTGAAAAATTATTTTTTTAATTAAAAGAAAGCCTGGTCCTATAGATAATCTGCTAATGCTCAGGGCTCTTGATGACCCTCAGTCCCTAGTTATCATGTCTGGATGAACCCAAATATATCAGAATTGAGGTTTCTGATGCACAATGAAATCTCTATTCCAGATACTGTGTCAATAGTGGTGATTCCCTCTCACCCCACAATGAGTACTTGTCACTTTGAATACATTGAGAAAAGAAAGCTGATCTGTTTTTGAGCACCACACTTTCCTTAGTGGAGGCAGTAGGGCAGAGTGGGAAGAACACAGGCCTTGTAGGCGAAGTCACGGGTTGTCTCATCATTCAGTAGCTACACCGTGAACTAGTTACTTCAACTCTTGAAACCTCAGTCTTCTTTTCTGTGAAACACTGGTGATTATATTTACCTCTCGTGGGTCATGACAATTAAAGAAAGAACTGTATTTAAAGTGCTTCATGTGTGCTTAGGAAGACTGACACTGGATATGAGAGAGCTGTTGGTAGAATTCTGAGGAACAGCATGTTCTAAAGGACAGAAGCTGCAAGCCTGGTCACCAAGCTGTGAATAGGGAGTGAGCAATAAAACTTTTTCATATCTTTAGCCAGCTGATGTATTAGACCCTAGGGGAGAAAGGGGGGCAATGGAGTTAGAAAGCAATAGTGTGAGTCTTGAATTTGCCCATTACATGTTCTGGTGTTATTCTCAACGTTAGACAAAACATATAGAAGTCATGATTGGTTCATGCCAAATAGTCTTTAGAAGAAAGATGCTGTTGAGTAGGAACACTATACATTTCTAATATTGCTTATATTTACCAAATTTATTATTATTTTCTGCAGAAGTATTTAATATACTGAACTTAGAAGTAGAAAAGATGAATTGCTGGTTTGGTCTACAATGGGTATTTTTTCCTTTTTTGGTAATAAAGTGATAGATCATGATATCAAAGCAAATACGGTCACTATATTTTAAAAGATAATGAAAATCTACAAAGAGCCAGAGAAAAGAAATATATATGGTTAAAAAAATGTAACGAGGAAGGATTAAAAAGTCAGGTCTTTATTCCCTTCCATAAAAAAAGGCTGAGACCTTTTATTCATATAGCATTTGAATGAAATTGAGGAGAGGTTTACAAAATGCAGGCAGATGAACAATTTCAAAAGAACAGTGTATGATGAAAAGGGAATTGTTACAATTGGGCATTAGTAACCAGATTTCCCAAAACATGACAGCATTTTCTGCTTTAAATAAAAGAACACCAACAATCCATTGTTGGCCCAGTTGCCAGATTAAATCCATAAAATACCTGATTTCATTTAATTCTCTTATTTTCCAGTGAAGGAAACTTAAGTTTAAAGAGATTAAAGAACCATTTCTCAGGATTATCTAGTTACAAGGTAACAGAGAAAATTTGAATCTGGGTCTGTGTGATAAGCACGCTTATTCTCTTCCACCATATAGAATATATAGAATTTTCTTCCTATTTTTATGGCATTAACAGTAAGGAACAACACATCTCCATATCAATCTGTTTATCTGTATCTATCTATGTTTTATGTCTGTGTATATTTGCATCTGTATCTAACCATCTATACCAAGAGTTGTAAACTGTGGCCTTTTTCTATAGAATCTGCAAACTAGAAATGACTTTTCATTTTAAATGCTGAGAAAAAAAAATTAAAACATAGTACTATGTGGAACATGAAAATTTGAAGGAGATTCAAATTTCATTACCTACAGGTACATTTTCCTGGAGACACAGCCACACATCTCTTACATATTGTCTAGGGTTACTAGTGTGCTACGAGGGCAGAATTGAGTAATTGCCACACAGACCTGTTCGGCCTACAACGCCTTCAATATGTATGATCTGGTTCTTTAGAGAAAAGGTTTGCTCACCTCTGCTTGATTGTCTATTTTTCTGTCCATGTTGTTTGTTAATTACTTAAAGAAGGTGTCCAAAACTGACAGATCATGATAAACGCTTCCCTGAAAACTTTTCCCATCTTGTTACCCACTTTTTTCTTTTTTTCTTAATTTGCAATTGGCTGTCTATTTTGCCAATTTGCTCCTTATTGCCTATGTTTCCCTGTAGAATATGAGCTTTGGGGCAAGGAAGTTTTCTGATTTGTTAGCTATTGTCTCCTTTTTATCCTTGATAGAATGGTGAACCTCACAAACCATTTGCTAAATGAATGAATGAATGAATGGTAGCACACTGAATCCATGCTCTGTTTCTCTGGCAGGCTTTCCTGGGGCTTGATATATGCCAGCTTCATCCTTATCATGGCCATTTTGATGGCCCTTATTATAAAGTCTGCCCAAGTTGTCATCCTAACTGGTTTCGTGGTGGTCTTTATTCTGTTTCTCTTCTACGGCCTGTCCTTGGTAAGTTGGTGAATTCTCATTTTCTTTCTCTTTCTCTCTCTGTCTCTCACTACAGTCATGTGCCACTTACTCTGTCTTCACCTCTTCTGTTCTGTTTGTTGTCTGCATGAAACAGTTTCTAGACACTACTAAAAAAAAAAAAAAAAAAAAAAAAAAACTGATGAAATTTTGTAATTTTGTGTTAGCTTTCCATCACTAAAACAAATGCCTGAGATAATCAACTTAAAAGAAGAAAAGGTTTATTTCGACACTAGTTTTATTTTTGTTGTTGTTTTGTTTTATTTTTGGTACTAGAGATTGAACCCAGGGTGCTTATCCGCTGACCCACATCTGCAGCCTGTTTTATATATTATTTAGAGACAGGGTCTTGCTAAGTTGCTCAGAACCTTGCTAAATCGCTAAGACTGACTTTGAACTCACAATCCTCCAGCCTCAGCCTCCTGAGTTACTGGGATTACAGGTGTGCACCATAATACCTGACATGGCTCACAGTTTTGATGATCAGTCCATGGTTGGTTGACCCTGTTTCTTTGGGGCCTGTGATTGGGAAGCACATCACGGCAGCAGTGCATGGTGGATCAAAGCCGCTCATCTCATGGCCAGGATGCAAAGAAAGAAAGTAGAAGGGACTCTAAGGCTCCTCAGTCCCATTCCAGGGCACACACCCAGTAATCAGAAGATTTCCCACTAGAATCTATTCTTAAAGGTTCTGCCAAACTACCGAAGACACCGTGGGCCTAGAACCAAGCCTTTAAACAGAAGGGCCTTGGAGGGACCCTCATCTAAATCATAGCAAACATAGCTTTTTACTCAGCATTTTTCCAACTGAAGTGCTTTTCTTCTGTCAGATAACTCTGGCTTTCTTGATGAGTGTACTGATAAAGAAACCTTTCCTGACTGGCCTGGCCATCTTTCTCCTTATCATCTTTTGGGGGAGCCTAGGATTCACAGCATTGTACAGACATCTTCCTGCATTTTTGGAATGGACCTTCTGTCTTCTAAGCCCCTTTGCCTTCACTGCTGGAATGGCCCAGGTAAGAGTTAAGATAACTCTTTTACTTTTTAGGGAACATTCTAAACAGATTCCCTCAATAATTCAAGCCACATGTACAAAGCATTAAAATTTACATGTGCCTTTTGTCAAGACAAACACTTAAGGGACAAGAGTTTTTTTGGTTTTTTTCCTCTCTGCATAATTATTTATTTTTTAAGTCATTAAATATAGGATTGTACTCTATGGTTGCTGTGGTTCAGCTTCTACTTGTAATTGATTGCCCTAGTGAACATTTGTCTGATTTAAATTTAGAAAACATGACCCTCAATACTATTGAAGGATTTGAAAGCCAGGAATTTAGAATAAATCTCTTTTTATTTTTAACTGGTCATTTCATTATAAAGCTGAACCTCTTCAGAAAAGCTAATTCTAGTTATAACATTATGACTATAAAAGGCTAAATGGAAAGTTATGCTCCATGGTAACTCATTGAATCTTACTATGACTCAATTAGAAATCGTTCTGCTCAAATGCTAGTATGCTTCCCCCCTCCATGTTTTTGCGCTGGATTTGAGACGCCTCCCGGACACCCTCCTTATCTCCATCCTAATCCTAATGAAGTCCTGCATTGGGTTAAACTGGAACATCACTTGAGTTCCTTTAATTCCTAGAAGACCTCTGTGCTGTCACTTGTGTTTGCAGATAGATAGGTTGATTGCTTTGCATGCCAGTAGATCTGAGCTCTGTAAGATTCAAATTGTGTTTGATTTATCTTTGCAATCCCAATGTCTGAAAGAAATGAGAAAATGATCATTTTAATGGTGTATCAATTATTTCTTTAAAAATTTAATGCTATATTAATCTTTGTAACATTCTGTATATCTTTTCCCAGCTTATACATTTGGACTATGACGTGAATTCTAATGTCCATTTGGATTCTTCAAACTCCTCATATCTAATAATAGCTACTCTCTTCATGTTGGTCTTTGATGCTCTTCTCTATTTGGTATTGACATTATATTTTGACAAAATTTTACCCAGTAAGTAGAAGCATGGTTTTATTCAACACAATGTTATCAATTGCATTTATTTAAAATACCTGTCTACAATGTACTGTATATAAATTATCTAGCTTTTTTTCTAAATTTCTAAAACAGGACAGATAATATTCTGCACTCTGTATGTATAATTACCATCTAAGTCTTGACTCTTCTCTAACACTGAAGGCTATTTCTTTTTAAAAAGAGGCACTTGCAAGAGATTATGGATAATGAATCTGTTAATACAAAAATAGTTCAAGAAAAATAAATGGGTAGCCCTCAGATTTGTACTTGGTTATAAAACCTAAATCAACAGAAACAAATCCACTACAACAATGATTTATGTGGTCACTATATAATAACCAAGTGAAATTTATTCCAGCAGAAGAATTTATCTTAACAAATTAAAGAAAATAATGTCATTACCTTAACATACACACTAAAATTTGATTAATATCCAACATTGATAAATGCTAATAAAAAGATTTTGTCACTCTAAAAATAGAAGAGAACATATTTAGCCTGACCAAGATCAATAAAAAATTTGAAATATATACTATTAATAATATGTAGAAACTTAGAAATGAAAACAAAATGCTTTAATTAAACAGGAAAAAAGTTTAAAAAGACAAATTGAGAACAGTTTAATAAATCTAAAATTCTGGAAAATGAAAAACTTCTGGAAATGAAACAATTTGGAAAATAAAAATTTGAAGACAATATAATTACCCTATTAACTTTTGAGACATAGCTAACTTTAATAGTACATAGAATATTGCAAGGATAAACTTAAGATAATTTATGTACAAAGGGAATACCAGGATATTCAGTTTCCCTAAATGAGGTTATTTTGCATTGACACATCTTAAATATTTTTTACTTTTTTATTGTTGCATTATAATTATACCCAATAGTGTAATTGCACACATTATAGCAATATAATTTGGTCAATTTTGTTTCACAGTGCCTCCCCTTTTCCTTCCCCCTTCCTGCTGATCCCTTTCCTCTGTTCTACTGATCTCCTTTCTATTTCCATGAGAACCCTCCACTCCCCCACCCCACCTTTTTTTCTCTTGCTTCCACATATGAGATAAAAAAAAAAAAAATCTGAGTTTGGCTTATTTCATTTAACATGATGTTTCAAGTTCTATCTATTTTCCTGCAATGACATAGTTTCATTCTTCTTTGTGGTCGAATAAAACTCTATCAACATTGACAGATCTTTAAAATCAGGTTATTCTCAGTAATTGAAGAAAAGATTGCCAAACCAATTCTAGTAATTTTGAAGAAAACATGATTATCAAAAGAGGTATTGTAAGAGCCCAGGGAGGTAAGCACTTCTTTTCCAAAAAGAAGAAAACTGTGTTTTGCTAGCTATTAATTAATGGGTTTGAAAATCATCTTGTGGAAGATTTTCGTTGAAATTAGAAATAGTTTGTAAACTCTATTGAAAGGGAAATTTCCAGAAATGGCATCTAGCTGTAGTTCATTGGGATAAATTATTCCAGAAAACATCATGTTGATTTTCACAAGGTTACTATATTAAGTGACCAGAAAAAATAGATGATGTGGTGTATCTGAACTTCATGAAAACATGTGACAACAAAAGTCCTTTCTTTATCCTTAAAGTAAAAAGGACACATACATGGTGTTTAGGTAGCATTATATTTTTTAAGAAATATTTTTTTTAGTTATAGGTAGACACAATAACTTTATTTTATTTTTATGTGGTGGTGAGAATTGAACTCAGTGCCTTATGCATGCTAGGCAAGTGTTCTACCTCTGAGCCCTAACTCCAACCTGGTAGCATTATATTTTTAAAATAAAATTTAATACACCATACTAGATGAAAGCATTCAAAAGCAACTGTTGAGCAATAGGTTGACCGTGACCAGGTGACATTTTTAACAATAATTCCAAGAGTCATATTAGAAACAATGGCTGTCATTTTACAACATCAGTCTTCTGTCTAAAATAGAAAATAAGAACACCAAAAGAGTGGGAAAATAAGGAGTTAATCTGGGCTCAGTTTGAAGTTATTGTTTCTTACCATTGTGGCCTCCATACATTAAATCTCTGGCTTCTGAAGATGGTATATTTTCCATCCCTTGAAACAATGGATGTCCTATTGGAGATTCATTCTGCACACAGAGTTTTGTTCAGATTAATTCTAAAGTCTCTTTTGGATTAGAATTTCTAAAACTTTATAATAGACTGAAAATTAAAAAGGCTAATGTTGACAATTTTGTTGAAAATTTTCATTTCTCTGAAAAATATTTTGCAAGTAGTCAGTAGGTACATAATTGAGGGAGATAGATAATTTCACCATCATGATACTTACTCTGGAGTCATACTTTATTAGTATGGGAAATGTATTTTTAAAACCAATCAGTATATTCTTCCTCCTACCCCTTTAAAAGTGAGAAAACCAGAAAAATACACTTGGTAGAATAAATTGGCATGGTACATAAAAGTCAACTCAGAAATGTGCTCAACCAGATCATCCATCTTATCTGTGAACACTTCCAGAGTTCATTAAGTTCTTCTCTATTCTTTTCTTACTATTTCTTTTCTATTTCTTTTCCTACTCTATTCCTTCCAAGACTAATGATGATCAAAAGCTACCCTTACCTTGATGAGAATTACCACAAGGAAGCTCTTCATTTTTCTCATTCTTAATATACATTTGCTCCATTTGTTTTATTTTAAAAATGTTGTGCCTACTTCTGTAGTCTCCTCTAGGTTCTCTGAGATAGCTTATCTTTTAGATGCTTCTGTCACAGACTTGATAAAACACCACTGGCATTGTGACACAAGGTCTATATCTCACTATAGCCAGGGACTCTGGCAAGCACATTCCATGTCTGCCAAATCTAAGAGGAAGTTGTTCTTAACTGTCAGATTTAAATTTTTCTGAAACATCTCACTCTGATTTGAGGATATTTGCTACATTCTTCTCATATTAGAAACATTGTATCGGATGGTAACATTCCAGTTACTTTTTCTTCATTGTTCTTTATATGTCAAAAGCAGTTACAACCATAATAGTCTAAGGTGATAATGTGGGTTCAGGTTTACTGTCGAAGTGTTGACACTCTGCCCTAGGGGGACTATGATCTTTGATATGGTGCCTGACCTGATATTAAATTGCATCCTGCCCATGTAGACAAATTTGGACATAGTCATTCTCCCTGGTTTTTCCTGAAGTCTTCGTTTTGGTTTCAACACCAAGGAGCTAATCACGTGGTCCTTGAGAATGAAACACCTTCTGACCCTTCATGGGATGACTCTTTTGAACCAGTGTCTCCAGAATTTCATGGGAAAGAAGCCATCAGGTAACAAATAAATCACATGGAGGTGCAATGGAGAACAGGTCAGAGACCAGGGATCTACCAGCAACACAGTGCTGTACAAAGACTGCCTTCTGGGCCCCTCGCACCACCTACGCCAGCCTCCTGTGCTCCTGAAAGGCTGCTCTCACCCTTAATGGCACTTTATTTTCTCACATTCTCAGCGTTTTGATTTACTAATATCTTGTGGCATAGCAACAACTGTCACCATCTCGTTCTTCTCCTAGTTTTTCTCTCTCCTCTCTGCTGCTCTCCTTGTGATAGATAATGCCACCAGCCCCCTTGTTAATCTCACCTATTTTTATCCGTGATTTATTTTTTCTTTCTCCTCTTCCCTTACCAGTTGATAAGATTAAGGAAAGATGGGAAAAAAAGAAAGCAGACCATACAGCAAAGGAAGAGATTCCTGAGAGGTGGAGGGTAATGTGAGGAGTGAGTGGTAGCAGCCCCAGGCACCCTTGACTTGGAGGTGATGCTCATACTTCATTCATTGCTGGTTGCTTTGACTTCCAAGCAGCTAGGAATCCTTAATATCTTTGCTCAAATTTTGACCATCATTCATGCTGTGTTCATGTCACCCTTCAATAAAGCTTTTCTGATCCACCTCATCCACTAATCTACTTAAACTCAAAACTGCACATCCAGTACAAACAGACATGAGAGTAGTGTCCCTTCACTCCTCCTGAGGTGCTGCTTTGTCCTCCAAGATGGGGATCTCCCTCCAAGCTGGAATGCTGAGATTTATGCTCTTTCTAGTGCCTGGGAAGGAATCCGTCTATCATAGCAGTAATAGAAATCCTTGATTAGAGAAAGAAGGCATTTTGATTTACTCAACAGGCAAGAAAAAGGATAGTAAAGGCTTGTGAATTTTAGGTCAAAAGGTTTGTCCCTGCTCTAGAAAAATCATCTCTAGCAATGGGTGGAGGCGTGGGAAGCAGAATCTCACATGGCTGGCTGACAGGATGATCCAAGAGGCCTTGTCTGTGGCAGGGGAACCCAAAGCCCCCCGTCCTGCTTCATTCCTGCAGCCTGCTCTGCATCCAGCAGATCAGTTCATAGTGCTCTGCACCTCCAGGTCATTTTATCCCAGAGTCCAAGCCAGCAGAGCTCACCATCAACTCTCAGAAGAGAAGGCAGAAGATTGAAATATCAATTAAAATATATTATTATAGCATCCAGAAAGAAGTTTCTACCTAATCTAGAATCTACTGCCTAAACAACAAGGTAACATTTCATTAAAACTTATGGAAAGAGCCCAGCATATGTATGGCTTAGATGAAATGAAGGAATAAACCAAATGGATACTTACGATTCCCTGAAAAAGAAAAGATGAGGAGAGAGAGAGGCTAGAAAAAGCCAAACAACTTGCCCAAGACTTCACAGTTTGAATAAACCCTTGTATGCCCAACTCAAAGTTGTGGCAGCAACTAATGATCCTCTCAAGTCACTGCTGCATTTCACTGAAGGTTACCAGTTCTGTGAATTGAATTGCATACGTTGAAACCCTAACCCCTGAAATGATGGTATTTGGAGACCGAGACCTTGAGAACTAATTGGGATTAGATGAGACCTCAAGAAGAGAGCCTTCATGATGGGATCAGCATGTTTGTAAGAAGAGAAACAGAGAGGCGCACTCCCACCATGTGAGGGCACAGCAAGAAGGCCACCTTCTGCAAGTACTAAAGAGTCCACCAGGAGCCAAGTCAGTGGATATGTCAGTCTCAGATTTTCCAGACTCCAGAACTATGAGAAGTGAATATCTGACCTTTAACCACTTGGACCATGGGGCTGAGCAGACTAATACAACCCATCTGCTGGTTTATTGTGATAATGTACAATAAGGGGCTGGTTTAAAGTAGCCCTTCCACTATTCCAAATCTTTCCTAGGAACTCTTTTTAAAACCTATCTTGGTTTTAAACTTTTTTTTTCCTTGTCTTCTTCTTCCCCTCTCATGGAGGTTTGCTCTGTCCCAAGCTTTTTGCTTTCTGCATGACCTTTCTCATTTGTTCTACAAATCAGGGCTGTGTGACAGTAACCTTGTTATCCCATCCTACTGGTGCTGAATCAGTGAAGTTTGGGTGCACAGTGTCTGTAACAGAGCTAGTAAGTGACACGTCTGGGACTTTACCCAGGACGTTTTTACCATAAGGCCCTTTCTTTTTATCATATGCTACTTTCTTTTCTTTTCTTTTTTTTTTTTGATTTCACATCCAGCTCTCCTCAGCTCCTGTCATCTGCCACAGTCCTCCTACTGACATACTTCCTTGTGCTCCCTACCCCTCCGTTTGTAGCTTGTCCAAGTTGTGGTGATCAGGGGGTGCTGCTTCTAACAAGATGCTTTGGATGCTTCTGGCAGTACTTAATGGGGAAAGAAAGAAAGACCCTTAGATTTTCTTGCAAACTCAAAGACTTGATTTATCCAGCCTCTGTCCATCTCCGTAACTTGTAACTTCCTCAAAACAGTTCCATTTGCTTTTTCTCTTTTACAGAATCAATAATCTTAAAAAAGAATTTACAGGAAAACATGAAAAAGTAGAAGCTTTAAGAGGTAATAAAATAAAATATTTAACATGGCCGTTTGATGTAGGGACTGTGCCTCAACATTATAGCACTTTGGTGGAAATTAAGGACTGGTCATCCAGATATTATAATTCTCCTTTATTGAAACACATTATATTTCCTTTCAAGTACATAAAAGCCATATAACAATGTTAAAAAGGAAGATCATACAGGAGGGAAAGATATATGATAGTATCATACAATTCTTTATTTTCAACTCATTAATGCTCTAGTTCTAAATCTATCTTTTAAATTTTTAAAGTAAATTAAATTTATTTACTTTTTGGTATCAGAAATTGAACCCAGGGAACTTAACCACTGAGCCACATCCCCAGCCCTTTTTTATATTTTATTTAGAGATTGGGTCTCACTAAGTTGCATAGGGCCTTTCTTGCTAAGGCTGGCTTTGAACTCATGATCCTCCTACCTCAACCTCCTGAGTCGCTGGGATTACTAAAGCTATCTTTTTAAATAGCTGGCCTCTCTTTAAGAATAAAAATGCTTTTATGAAAAAAAAGTTAATCTTATAATGACTTGTCATTGATGATGCTAGAGTTGTGAAATGTTTATTATGTGAGACATAATTTTAAAAGGAAGAACTTTAAGATTGATTTAATTTTGAATAATGGTAGCCAAATATATTGATGCTGAGAAAAAATTATAAAAATTTCAGAGACTGCAAAGCTACTATGCAGGCTTGAAATATAATGATTTTGAAATCATGCCAGGTCTGGGATTGGACATATACGAAGGCCAGATCACTGCCCTCCTTGGTCACAGTGGAGCTGGGAAAACCACGCTGTTGAACATACTGAGTGGACTGTCAGCCCCAACGTCAGGTGAGAGGACAGTCATCCAAGGACAAGCTCAGGCACAAGTGAACCACCTGAGTCTTTCTTCTGTTAGCTTCAATAGTCATATTAACTACTTGTCACATCAGGTCAGGTGTTTAAGAGAAAATATTTAGAAGTTTCCTTGAACATGACACAAGGTATACATGAATCAGAACATTGTATGGTAACCTATTAATATGTGCATTTTTAATGATCTTATGTATCAGTTTAAAAACTAAAACAAAATTTGGACATTTAAGTTATTCTTTTATACAATTGTATTTCTTTAAAATGGTCATTTGTGTTCTAAATATTCTCTAAGTAGCTCTGTGATGATTCAGTTAGTAATTAGCATTTCTGCTAGATCATGTTATTCAGAACGCTACCTTTCAATCAGACAACTGTGTAGTACCTATAGGTAAAATATGTTTCACTGAATCCAGTGATTTGCATTCATTCTTTTCCACGGTAAAGTATTTTAAATGCAACATGACACCTTGTCCTGATGGCAGCTCTCTATCTTCTGCTTACAGGCTCTGTCACCATCTATAATCACACACTTTCAGAAATGGCTGATTTTGAAACTGTCAGCAAGCGCACTGGAGTGTGTCCACAATCCAATGTACAATTTGGCTTCCTTACTGTGAGAGAAAACCTCAGGCTGTTCGCTAAAATAAAAGGGATTCTGCCACATGAAGTGGAGCAAGAGGTATCTGAACATATTGCCTGTCAAACAACCAAGAAAATGAAATTGCTTGCCTAGAGAACTCTAAATGGGTTTGTGTTGTTTGTATTTTGCCTAAAGTTTAGGCAAAAGGACCCTTTATAAAGACAGAAAAAACTAGGTGTGGTAGCACATGCTTATAATCCCAGCCTAGGAGGCTGATGCAAGAGATCAAGGCCAATATCAACAATTTAGGAAGGCCCTCAGCAACTTAGTGAGATTCTGTCTCAAAATAAATAAATGAATGAATGAATAAATAAATAAATAATTAAAAGGGCCAGGGATGTGGCTCAGTGGCAAAGCATGCGTAGGTTCATTCCCCAGTACGAAAGAAAGAGAGAAAGAAAGAAAGAAAGAAAGAAAGAAAGAAAGAAAGAAAGAAAGAAAGAAAGAAAGAAAGAAAGAAAGAAAGAAAGAAAAGAACAAATGATGATGTCTTGGGTTTTGGACTAAATATTCTTTATGTGATTAGGTACAACGAGTTTTACAGGCCTTAGAGATGGAAAGTATTCAAGACATTCTTGCTCAAAATATAAGTGGTGGACAAAAAAGGAAACTGACTTTCGGAATTGCCATTTTAGGAGATCCACAGGTAAGTTGAAGTAAAACCACTGGTGAAATCAGATTGAAGACTATGAAGCTTTTGTACTAGATCAAATGATTTGCAAAAGATAAATGTAAGAGAATTTTCACAATGAAATTTTAAACTCTAAGGTATTTCTTTCCAATATTTGTGCAAGCAGAGTGCTTTTTAGAAGATTTTTTCCTGAGTCAGAAAATTATTTTAGGTTTATTTCTACCATCCAGGTTTTGTTATTGGATGAACCAACTGCTGGATTGGACCCTCTTTCAAGGCATCGCATGTGGAATCTCTTGAAAGAGAGGAAATCGGACAGAGTCATCCTCTTCAGCACCCAGTTCATGGATGAGGCTGATATTCTGGCTGGTAGTTTTAAGTTTTCTTTCATTGATCTTAGTGAGAATTTAGGGACATGTGTGGAATATGAGTAGGTGCTCTCTAGCTGTATCTCACTGGCATGGGCCAAGACAGGAGAGTTTGGCTGTCACTCACTTGAATGTCTGTGTCCCAGAGTACTTTGTCCCATGGATGTATTCTGATCCTACTGCAGAGAAGCTGGAGTTATAAAATATATGGAATATTCTCTAAGGTCTATTATGTTTTATTCAGTGTAATGTCAGTTGTCTTGAAGCTAATTGTTTAGATACATAGTAACTTTTTAAACTATGCGAGAGACTCATTTATCATAATTTATCATTGCAGTTGTTGGATGATGAAGTGGTTTACCTGTGGCAGAATTAGAATGTATCTATTTTAGTGTGTCATGCTTCTAAAAATCATTATTTGTTATTGGAGTCACTGTTTTATGAATTGTGAAGGAATAATGCCCCAGTAAAATTTATCTTTTGGTTCTTCCTCACTAGACAGGAAGGTCTTTATCTCCAGTGGGAGGCTGAAGTGTGCAGGCTCTTCTCTGTTCCTGAAGAAGAGATGGGGCATTGGCTACCAGTTAAGGTATTGCTCTTAATGGTGGGGACATATGGAAAATGCTGGGGGCAGGTGCAATCAACATCACCACATCAAAATAGGCTGCACAATCACTCTTCAAAAGAGCTGAGTTAGCACGAGGTCACCCTGCCCTTTTAGTTAAGATATAGGATACGTGCAAGTAGACACTGAGAATATAAGGATGGCTATCTAGGTTTAAATAAAATGCTTGAAAAATGTTTTCAGAACATATTACT
This sequence comes from Urocitellus parryii, assembly GCF_045843805.1. NCBI lineage: Eukaryota > Metazoa > Chordata > Mammalia > Rodentia > Sciuridae > Urocitellus > Urocitellus parryii. Next base: position 173,092,071 of record NC_135537.1, on the reverse strand, counting down.
TGCTAAGAGTAACTTACAGGTGTTTCAACCTTTTCTCTTAACATCTTTCAGAAGTTTGTTTTTGTTTTTCTTGACAGTTTCAATACTTTCCTCTCAATTCTCCCTGACTTCATTTTCTCTACCATTCTTTTCTCTCTCCTTCTCTTCATGATAATAATTATTATCATGATTAAGTAGTTCCTACCACTTATTAAGTGTTGGCTACATTTTAGGGATTGCTAAGAAATCTAAATAAAGAATACTTACATATCTAACCTCCAAATAACTCTAAAAATTGCTACTGCCATCCTTTTTTAAAATTTTTTTCTTAGTTGTAGTTGGACAGAATACCTTTATTTTATTTATTTTAATGTGGTGCTGAGGATCGAACCCAGTGCCTTGCACATGCTAGGCGAGTGCTCTACTGCTGAGCCACAACCCCAGCCCCTGCCATACTTTTTTTGATAAGAATACCACACACCAAGAGTGTTCATAACCCACTGTCTTGAACGTTTATAAGTGGTTGAGTTTGGGATCAAGATTATAGGAATGGTGTGATTCACTTACTTTTGCTTCCCACTTAAGTATTAATATTTCTTTAAAAAATCATTTTAAGCACCCCATCTCCCAGGGTCATTTAACCTTGGACTAAGTAATGCCCCACCATTACTTACTCCAAGTGCTTACTTGATCAAAACTATCATTCTTTTGTTATCATTTGTCAAAACTCTGTTTAATCAGTACCTCCACTTGAAGGGTGCCACTCTGTGTCCTCCAGATATGTGCATGGTTGTCTTGTTTCTGCTTGAGAGAGGACATCTATCTAACATGTCCTCCTCCAGCTCATTTAACTGTGTCCAAATCTATCCATTTTGAAGCCTATTCCTAAATGTTTTCTCCTTCTTGATCATCCTCTTTTTCTGAAAATCTGAAAGCACTTCTATGAATTGTTATTTTAGGTGACTTTTTAACTTCCTTTTTAGCTTCATTTATAAAATAGCAGTAATAACACCCATTTTATACTTAAGGCTGCGTGAGCACTTGACAAGGTGTGAAGTTCTTACCTTTCCTCTCTTTCCCTTCTATATCACGCTGCTTTGTATTGCTATCTGTTGCAAGCTCCCTTCCTACTTGGTATTCCTAATAATGCTAAGCACAGAATAGTGGTTTTAATTGATTTTTTTAGGTTTATGTAATCAGTCTATTGTGATGTTCGCATCACTCTATCTTCTCAGTACCTTTCAGTGCATATGACTAATGGGGTTTCTAAAATCCAAAAATATAATAAATTTTAAATGGTCTTATCAAAGGACAGACCAACTTTCAATTGGCATGAAAATGATAAAATTATATGACATGTACTGAGGTTTTACCAGGAGGTTTTACCTGTGCTATCTCATCTGCAGTATTGTCTTCTGTTTTTAGAAGTTCTTTAGGAAGCTGGATGTTATTTCATCTCATAGATGAGAACTCTGACGCTCAGAGATGTTAAACACTTTCCTGGATGCAGGTCTGGAACCAGCATTAGTGTGACATTAGACCTATGTTCTTATTTTGGTACCAGAGATTGAACCCAAGAGTGTTTAATTACTGAGCCACATCCCCAGCCTGTTATATTTTTTTATTTTGAGACATTTGAGATAGAGTCTTGCTAAATTGCTGAGACTAGCTTTGAACTTGCCATCCATCTGCCTCAGCCTCCTGAGCCAGTAATTATAGGTGTGCGCCATGGTGCCCAGCTAGACCCATGTCCTTAATGACTATACAAATTACCTCCATTTTTTGTTTTACTGTGTACAAGTCCAAGTGTTTGCAGAACTCATACATTACTATAAAGGCAGAATTCAAAGTTGGGTTTTTGAAGAGGTAGAGACAAAATCAAACCTCTCCCTGCACCCCAGCCCAGGCAAGATTTGGCTGTATCTCTCTTTCTTCCAAATGATAATCTTTGAGATATGTCATCTGACTCATTTTTCCCTTTCATAAGTTTCTCTGCTATTTGTATAGATTGAACAGCTTGGAATATATTAGTATTATTATGTTTTTCTTCTTCCAGTAGATTTTTACATTTTTGTCTCATAAATATTGATGAAGTGACAAGCACAAACTACATAGTTAAGATGTGGTTTTAGAGATAGTGTTTGATAAAAAATAACTATATCCCATTCTTTTTAAATTTAGTTTGCACCTGAACGAAATGTGTGATCCAGAGAGCATAACATCACTGGTTAAGCAGCACATCCCTGATGCCAAATTAACAGCACAAAGTGAAGAAAGACTTATCTATATTTTGCCTTTGGAAACGACAAGCAAATTTCCAGGTAACAAAATATGGAGACCACAGAATGACTTGGGAATGGTGTTACTGATAATAACTGGGCTGATGAGAATGATGACTAGTTTTAGTCTGGCACTATGCAGTAACTATCTGTTCAACATTTCTAGTCCCAAGGTCATCTCTGTCAGCCCTTGACACTATCCTTGTGTCATTTATGAGTAAACCAAGGCACATAGATAAATATGTGTTGAGTTGTACCACATACAACTAGAGGAAAGCATCACATTAAAATTAGGATTTGGGGGGAATTTGTTTTAGGAATGAATGAGATGGTCAGGGCAGGAAGGAGTTTGTGAAAACAGTGGTGAACTACTGAAGGAGCTAAAAGAATTCATAAACAATGTATATATTGTATGGGCTCCACATTACAGTGCAATCCAGTGTACTGAGCATGAGCGTGGTCATCCGGTATGCTACTAAACATTCTAAATTTCACACCTTCGCTGCAAATCCAAAAGCCTGTGTGAGTACACTGTTACCACTCTTTTATTGGATGTCCCAATAAGCTGTTTTATCTCCCAATAGTTTCAAGATAGATGACTTTTATTTATTTATTTTGAAGTGTAGCCTATCAGTATTTGCTTACCTTATTGTGTTCAGGAAATTGGCCAACTCTTCAAGGAAGATCAGGGGCTACTGTTACATGTTGGAGTAAATAGGCGTGTCATAATCGTGACCAATAAAGAAACAGCACCAGACCGTAGCCTTAATAACATACCGATAACTATCACCTGACTTAATATATTTAAACGTTTTGTGAAAATATGAAATTTAAATAAAGTACCTGGATTGACATGTAGTGCCTCTGGCATTTTGTTAGGTCTAAGATACACGTGATTAGGATGCACCACTAAGAAAGAAACAAAAATACATAATGCTGCCAATGAAAATAATGTATGATCCCTCCTCATTTCAGTTATGTTGGAAGGTCATGAAATATATTAATCTTAGATCATTGAGATAATGGTAGTCTTAGATGTACATATAATGTCTTTGAGACATAGATCATTATGGAAACAGAAATCTTTATGGGGACTACAAAGCACAGTTTCATCTCATTGCTTATTAAATGAATTCCAAAGATGATAAGCAATTAGAGACAGACTAAAAAAGAAACTAAGATTAGGTAGGTTTAAGAACTCCTTAGAAGTCACAAATACATTTCTATTTTTCTTTATGCAACACACAAGATAGAAGCTTTATTTTCCAACCTTTTGTTGTTGTTGTTGTTGAAATCCTTCAAAAGGACCTGCTGTTCCCTCATGAAGAATTACTCCATTTCAAGACTCTTGTGTAGTTTTCACATCATGGTCAGAATCTTTGAGAGGAATGGAAGGAGGGAGGGAGGGAGAGAGAGATGAATCTGAGAGGAGGGACAGAGTTACATAGTACATTCTCTGAATTACATAGTAAATACTTTGCCCTTTCTTTAATTTATGCTTTTTTGAAGTAGGAAAGATTCTGTGACAGTTACATATTTCCATAAACATTAGTTAATTTGCATTTGTTATTAGAGTTACCTAACAATTATTCTTAACATGAAAATATGAATCTTTATTCTCTGGAAAATATTCTTTAGTTAATTGGAGCTTAGAATTAAGCATTCCCTATAATATAACAGAAATAAAGCTTTAAAAAGTACACTAAATAAAATATATTTATTTTTTAAAAACTGCAGTTTTCAAAAAATAGAAAAAAAACATGTTTACATTTGACTTTGAAACTCAAGAAAACATGGAAACTAATGCACTACATAGATGTGAAATAACAAACTTCTATGTCATGATTCGTTTCTGGTAGAAGTGTATTTGGTCTATCATTAGTGTTTTTGCTTTTTGACTGCCGCAGGCTGCCCGGCCCGGGCCGGCTGAGTCCCGCTCCTGCTGCCGAGCACTGCCTGCCGCACCCCTGCTGAGCGATTCCCTGCTGGGCTGTCAGTGCACGCCGGTTTGCAATCTTGCAACCCGGTTGGGCACAAAAACACAAGCCAGTCAAACTGAGACAAAGTTTTATTTAGTGAGAGGCCGTGTGCGTCCCCTAACAAGTGGGTCCACCACATGTGTGTTCTACCTGAGCCGGGGGGCTTCCCCTTCCCCGGGAACACCCTCCTACCATCCTTCCCAACCAATGGGAACTCTCCCATTACAAGAGTGACATGAGTAACCTGAGTCCTGAAATGGGCCCAGCTAAACAGCATGAGTCCAATTACCATATGAATGTGAATTGCTGGCTGGCAGTCATTAAATCCAAAGGTGCCAGTATCAATATTTTTGCTGTGGCTCCTAACATTTGACAAATAAAATTATCATCAATGTCATTATAAATTAGAATATTCTGATCTATTTTTTGTTTATTTTTTAGATCTTTACAGGGATCTTGATAGATGTTCCAACCAAGGCATTGAGAATTATGGTGTTTCCATGACAACTTTGAATGAGGTATTCCTGAAATTAGAAGGAAAATCAACTGTTGACGAATCAGGTAAAAAAGAAAAAAGAAAGAGGTGGGGAAGAAGCCAAGAAGGGAGGGAGGAAGAAAGGAAAGAAACTTGAATTTTGTTTTTCTGTGAAATATTTTATTTTGTAAATATGCTTTGAATGGTGAGATTGTATGCATCTGTTGGTACTGGTCTTTGGAAAGCTTAAAGCAGAGAAGAAATATACCTCTGTGGAATACAGTGATGTGCTACACTAGGTCCTCATGAGGTAGACAATAAATATGCTGCATAATGTTACCTGAATATAAGTGCTATAGAGAAAAGAAAATTTATATTTATATTGATACCTGCTTTTCTTGAGCTTTTTGAAGGTATCATTCCAGTGTATTGGGGATTCAGTTGTTGCATGAAAAGATCTGATGTCAGTCTAATTGCCTTTGATTGAAAAGTATTGTCTTTACTGTCTGATTGCTTCTAAGACATTTTCTTGGTTTTGGTTTATTATCATCTCACTGTGTTTATTCTTTCTGAGCATTTTAAATTTTTAAAAAGTTGACCTGCCATGACTCACATAGCTTTAACAAAGTTTTGACAGTAACCACTTCTAATGCTGAGATCTCAAAAAATACATGCACATCTCAGGAGTGTCATCTGATTCTCTTTGAGTTCCCTTGTACTCAAGTCCTATATAGGGCACCAACTTCTGCAACCTGCACAGCATCAAAAAAAGGCTTATCAAGTAAGGGTGCCTGGAAATGGAGAAAAACAGAGACATTATCAAGTAAATCTGGGGCCAGGTGGGACACTTCACGCTGACTCTATTTCTGACTCAGAAATAGCTCCATGAGTTTATTATACAGCATCTCATAATCAGGAAGTTAAACTGCAGGGGCATTGTAAATTGTTTAAGGCTTGTAAGCTGTCAGAGGCTTCTTTGTGCACTATAAAGTTATAGAGCAAGAAACATTTTTTTGCAGCTATCCTATTGTTGCAGTGATAGGAACATTCTGCTGCACCCAGGAAAGCTATTGTCCTGGGACATTTAATAACTTTTAGCTTCAGAAGCTGAGAATCAAGATTGACAACATCTTCATCTTTGGCAAGGAATATTTCCCAGGCTTGGCTTTTGCCAATGCTGTAGGATCATTCAGTAACTGGGGACTTATCTGCTCTCCATGTTGACCAAGTATATTTTTAGTTCCCTCTTTTCTGTTTTTATCTATTTTTGAAGTTACATGCATGGTACATGTTTTCAGTGATTATAGGTAACATTTTTGTGTGTGTGTGTGGTGCTGGGAATCAAACTAGGGCTTCATGTATATGAGGCAAATGCCCCAGCCCTTGCAATGAACTATTAATTTACATATTTTATAGCTTTCTAGAAGTCTATCAGTTTTCACTATGCTTTTCCTCAAAATTAATAAACTTTTATTGAGTTCTTAAAAATATTAAAAGTACTCTTGGTATTGTCTTTATGTTCTTGCAGGTGAGTACTCTTTTGCTTTGGTTAGAATAAAGTTTATCTCTTGCAATGAAGATATTTATTTATGAGTTTATTTTAATTGATTTCCCTAGAAGAATTCCTGCAAAGGATTTTTTTTCAGAAGGCACAAGTTTTCCTTTTGCTATATCAATATTTTTGCTTCTGTCTCATTTTCTCAATAGTTGCTCTAAAAATACCATGAATCAGATTACTTTCTCTTAGCCCAGTAGGCTAAATCTGGCACCTTTGGTTGAAAAGATGATCATAGGAAAAGCTAAAAATGCACAATTAGTTAATATGGCACCTTATAAATGATTTATCTTACATTTTAGATATTGGAAATTGGCAACAATTGCAAGGTGATGGGGCAAAAGATAGGGGAAACCTTGTTGAGCTGGAACAAGTGCTGACTTCCCTCTATGCCACAAAGAAAACAGCAAGTGGCATGGCACTCTGGAGGCAGCAGGTCTGCGCAATAGCCAAAGTTCGATTCCTCATGTTAAAGAAAGAAAGAAAAAGCCTATTAACCATGTGAGTATCTGGATATTTCAGATTTGTTTGATCTGTGCACTCAAAGAGAGAGAGAGAGAGAGAGAGAGAGAGAGAGAGAGAGAGAGAGAGAGAGCACAAAAGAAAAAGGATAAAAGAAACACTCAGATAAAATAAGTCCCAGTAACTGCATATGGTCTTAAACAACAATGACTACAACAAAACTGCATTCTTAACTGCTCATGTGGTTACTTAATCAAAACATACAACAGTTGGGATTCTTTCAATTTCACACAAATTTTGTTCATAACAATAGGCTGAAGTAGTTCTTAGTGCACATGTGGATGTTAGCACTTGGGTCCTGTTCTAAAAGTGACAAAATTTTCATTTCTCAGCAGCTTCACAGAAGTGGAAATAATAGAATGCAGTGCATGTACATGCATGTGTGTGTGCATGCTTGTGTATGTGTTTGTATATATGTATATTTATATGAATATGTTTATGTGTACACATATTTTAAGGAATTGACTCCACTTCCATGGGGACTGGCAAGTCTAATTCCACAGGGCAGTCCAGCAGGCTGGAAACTCAGGTTAGAATTAATGTTGCAGGACAGACTAGACACTCTCTCAGAACTTCAGTGTTATAGTCTGGGGCTCTGTGCATCTCTGGTTTAGTTCTACAGTTGCATCTAGAGCCCACGATAAGGTTTACACACATTCCTATAGCTTCAGCCCTCATTACTGATTATCACTTCCTTGCATAAGCCCAGCTCTATATGGAGATATATAAATCCCAAATATTTATAAGCATACTTGTGAAAGACTCTATTGTTAAATATTTGCACATATATTAAAATATATATTGCACATATATTAAAATAAACATGAAAGTTTTATTGGACAGGTTTCCACCACTATAATGAAATATCAAACAAATTCTAAAGAGAAACTTTTATTTTAGCTCACAGTTTTGGAGGTTTCAGTGCAAGATCAGGTGGTCCCATGCTTTTGGCCTCTGGGGAGGGTGCCTCATCATGGTGGGAGGGAGGATGTGGTGGAGCAAACAATCTACATCCTGAGTTAGTAGGTGGAGAAAAAGAAGAAGAGACTGGGGTCTCACAATTGCCTTCAAGGTCCTCTAAGGACCTGAGGATAGAGTATGAAGTCCCACCTCCTAACAATTTCCACCTTGCAAGGGTACTACCTTGGACACCCAGCTTTCACACATGGACCTTTGGGAGACATTCAACTTCCAAACTAGTGTAACAACCTATCCATAAGGGTGGCTAGCTAAACATTTAAAATGTATATTAAAAACTAGACAAATCTATGAACTATGCACTTAGTAGGAAAGAGATTTTGTCAAATGGAGGCATCAAACAATTCAGGAAGAACTGATGTAAGAGAATAGAACTTATTTAGGTGCGGAGAGAAAGAGTGTTAGAAATTCAGGCAGGGAAAATGTACCGAGTATGAAAGTGCATGTGGAATCTAAAGGAATTATTAATTCTAAGCTCATTGAAATAGAGACTGTCTCAAATTTTTTAAAAAAATAGAATGTATAGAACAAAAATTTTGGACTTTAAGAAGTTATTAAGGTTTTATTTATGTATTTACTGAAAGTTGACTGACAGAAGAGAATGCCAAGAAACTGAATTGGGCAATGGTGCAAAATTGTTTGGAAATAGTTGACCCTGGAAAAAATGACACAGTAGTTTAGGATAATATTGATAAAGATGGAACAGACAGAGAAAATAAAGGTCCATCTTGAAAAGCAGACAAGAGAAGTTGGTTTTGGAGGCAAGAAATAATGATAGGACAGGCAGGAATTTTCAGCCATTTGAAAAAGAGACTTCAAAGATGAGTGGGAAATGATTTGGCTTTGGAGCCCAGGCAACAGTGAAAATGTTGTGACTACAGAAATTGGAAATGGTATGGGAAAAGTTTCACAGTGTAGAGGGTCTGAAGGTTGGTGATATGCCAAGTGGCTGTGCTTCAGATAAAGGAAGGAAAGCCGAACTGAAATGGAGAAAGAGGTGGGCACTAGAGAGAAGATTTAAACAATAATCAGAAGATTTCATAGGCTTGAACGCAATGTCCGAGGCATGAGTAGACGGAAAAAGACCAAATGTAAGTACATAGGAACCTTCTCACTTTAGAAAGAAGAAAAAAAGAGGAAAGGGCATGATTCAAATGTTTATTAGTACTTATAATTTATTTCCATTATTATAACCATGATCCTCTCAAAACTAATGTCATGGTTTCCATATGAGGTATGTCCTCAAAGCTCCTGAACCAATGTGGAAATGTTCAGAAGTAAAATGATCAGATCATGGCAGCCATAATTCTAAATTCATTGAAACATAAAATGTCTCAAAAATTTAAAAATATATATATATATTAGAATATATAGAACTAAAAAGTTTGGACTGTAAGAAGCTATTAAGATTTTATTTATTGAAAATTGACTGATAGATGAGAAAGCCAAGAAACTGAATTGGGCAATGGTGCAAAAATTGGTTGGAAATAGTTGACACTGGAAAGAATGAAAACAGTGGATTAATCCACTTCATAGATACATAATTTGAAAGCACTACTACTGCACTGAGTGGTAACTGTAGGCAGGCTGGTCATGAGTAGAGGAGGTGGGTCACTGGGATCATACCTGGAAGAGTTCACCTTCCCTGCTACTCGTTCCCCTTTCTCCCTCTGTTTCCCAGGCCCCTGAGCTGAGTAGCTTTCCTCCATCAGTCTTTTCCACCATGAAGTTCTGCTTATTCTTGGGCCCAGAGCAATGGACTCGGGCTCCCATGGACTGAATCTCTGAAACCATGAGCTAAAATAAACTTTTCCTCCTCTAAGCTATTCATGTCAGGTATTTTGGTCACAGTGACTAAAAGTTGACTAATACATCTAATCATCTACAGAAACTGCTACTGATTATTCTTTTATGTTTTCCTCCACATAGGTTATTCCTTTTTGGGATTAGCTTTATCCCTCAACTTTTGGAACATCTGTTTTATGAGTTATACAATAAAAGTTACTCTTGGGGACTGTCTCCAAATATGTACTTCCTTTCACCAGGACAACAACCACAAGATCCTCTGACTCTTTTACTGGTCATCAATAAAACAGGTGAACACAGGGCTAAAACGGAACTTGTAAATTTTGTTCTTGTTAAGAGATTCCCTGAGGGAGAAATTTGAAGAAAAAAATTTCTGCATGTTTTAGAAAACACTTATAAAAGTGAACAGAAAATTAATTGAAAATTAAAGATACAAGATTGGAAAGTTTATTTCAAAACCATATTTTGAAGTCCACTTAAATGGTCATTTCACAGAGCAACCAAGTGGGATTTAGGAAGGCAAATCATTGACTGAAGTCTTGAGATATTTCTGTGTCATTTTGTAAATATTTGCATTGCTTGACTTTGGGGGGAAAAGGTCAGTTCCAAGTTTGTAAGAAGATAGAAGATGAACAGCTTCAAGGATTATGGTGTTAGTAATTAGTATTTTTGTGTGTATGTTGCTGGAGCTCAAACACAGGGACTTACACATGCTAAGCAAAGACTCTACCACCAAGCCATATTTAGCCTATTATTTAGTATTTTTACCCTAATATAAATTATAAGTAACATTCTAGGTATTAGGTAAAGAAATTTTATTATATCCATAATGGCAGAATGGGTTTATACAGTAGCCCCAATTCTGCTTTTAAGAAAATCTGTAGACAGTCATTATTGTGGTATGCTTTTAGTGATATCGTTTGGTTTTGTTTTCTTTTTTGTAGTGCTGGGTTATTGTTTTGTTTCATTTTTGTGTCCTTTGATCTTTCCCTTATGGTAGGGTCAAGCATTGATAACTTCATACATTCGCTGAGAAGACAGGACATAGCTTTGGAGGTGGATGCCTTTGGAACTAGAAATGGCACAGATGAGCCATTCTATAATGGCGCAATCACTGTGTTAGGGGATGAAAAGGTGAGCTAGGATCTGGTTGCTTATTTTTACCAAAGATAGATTATGAGAATACAATTTGAATAATTCAAATGAACTCCCCAAAAGGTCATTTTGACACAAATGTGGTAGGTCTCATTTTCATACAAGTTAGGTGACAATTATTTGATTGCAGCCTCCAATATAACAGTACATAATTAACTGTTATAATACTGATTTGTTTAAATTTTACCAATCGGATTGCCTTTCAATCATTAATTTAAATCTTATTCTCAGTTAGAACTGAGAACAACTGCCCAATTTATACTTGACCTTTACTCTTCAGTCTGTAAAACGTCTGTATCCCTTAGTCATTGTATTACTTGCCTAGACCATGCAGGAATTTGAGTTAGAGGTCCCAATCAAGTCACATGGGTGAATCACTGCTCTTATGTGTCATGAAGCTCGGCCATTTGTAACTTGTCATATTTAATTTTCAGGAGTAATTTTTATGCCAAAAATGAACTAAATCACCTTTAATCAAACTAGTCTTTGATGGGTATTAAGTTAGTTTCTAGAGATCCCAGAAAAACATTTTTTTAAATGGCACTTATAACATAATAAATATTGCTTTAGGTAATTAAGGTTAGATACTATATACTTGATTTAATTATCATTGCAAAAACACATTTTTAATGCTTGCCTATATTTTGGGAAATATACTCAATTAATTTTTTCTTTGAGGAATAAATAACCACATTATTATATGTATGTACACATATGTATAAATGTTATGTCATTTTAAAAGAGGTTTTACATGCATGTTCAGTATTTGTGAAGATGTACACTTTCAATGCAACTACCTGTCTGCCTTCCGCTTTCCAAGTATCCACATAATTATTACTTGTAAAACAAATAAATTGCCTTTGAATATAAAGTCTCTGGCCACTAGCAAGTGAAGTTGCATTTTGAAGCTTTACGGTGTCATTAAAAACCATTTGAGGTATTTTTTCTTTTGTGCAATTTTAGGCATAAATACCCACAAGGTTGATGTTAAGCTGGGTAGAAACCAAAGTCATGATTCATTTACATATATTAGGAATTAATCAAGTTACATAGGTGATGGTGATATTAATCATGCTGTGGCTTTACTACATTACCTATTATGACTTTGCTACATTATTTACTACCATATTAACTAATTAATTTTGCATTTACTCTTTGAAGACTTAGAAATATTCATTATATTTTAGGATCACAGATTTTCAATAGCATGTAATACCAAAAGGCTGAATTGCTTTCCTGTCCTCATGGATATTATTAGCAATGGGCTACTTGGAATCTTTAATTCTTCAGAGCACATTCAGACTGATAGAAGCACATTTTATGAAGTAAGTATAATATTATCTCACTAATACTGACCCATGAGAAGTTTTCAGGAAAAGTCCTTGAAATACAGAAATAACATCATGTTGATTTTATGAACCTATTCTTAAATAAGTTTTATATAAAAATCATTATATATGTTAATATATTGTTTAGTAATTATTATAAAACATTAAAATCTTATTCATGACTTTGGTAAATGGAGCAATAAAAATACAGTTAGTTAATTTGGGAAAAGATATTTATGATTTTTGGTCTTAGATCTTGTCAGTATTTAGTGGGACATAGTGAAAACAACTGATGTCTTGATTCAAGTTATTTTAAGAACAATTGATAAAATGTATAACAGAAAATTACAGGTGCTTAATAAATTGTTCTTATTCTTGCTGTTAACATTATTTTCCTTTGGAAGGAAGTTTCCACTAAAAAACATACAGCTTTGCTAGATTAGAGGATGAGCTGAGTTAAGGTAAGGTGCATAGGAATAATTCTTGTTTCTTTCCTTTTTTATGGAAACTTTTTATTATGTAAAGTTTTAAACATACATATAATAGTGCAATGCACATATAAACCAGCCTCAATTATTTAAACACGTGAGTGGACTATCTTTCTCCAAGTTCCATTACTTTTCTAACATTCAAGTACTTGTTTATTGCTGCCAGGTCCACAGAGGCATTCGAATTTACTATTTCTGCATTATGCTGAACCAGGGAATGACTCATTGTAAATGTTGAATCGAACGGATTTAACACCAATTTCTGAAAGTAGCAAAATATCCCCTTCATTGATGGTCCCCAATCTCTGTTTTCTGTTAAAACCTCAGCCTTGTTGGTATATATCAATGTTAGTAACGCTGTAATCATGCGTCAGTGAGCAAGGGGTTTCATGCCTGTTTTACAAGTTTGTAACTGTGGGACCTTATCCAATTCATACCATGTGGTTGAGCTTGCTTCTTCATAAGTACATCGGGAAACATGTTCAAAATGTCCAAATTACTACAACACAGGACTGGAAATGAATGTGAATGAGAAGTTGCAAAGGGGAGCTGGGGAAGTGTTCATTCACTTATTTGACTGATGGAGTTAAGACTGCACATAGGAACTGGATGCCCAGTTGCCATTGCTCACTCTGATCTGCATGATTTCAGGAGCAGATGCCTTCCGAGTACCAGTACCTGAGTGGCGCCTTCTTCTGGTTACCAGTGGTCGCATGTTTCATTCCTTACATCGCGATGAGCAGCATCGGAGACTACAAAGTAAGAGGAGTCAACACAGTCCTCCAGTCCCTGTAATGTCTAGAGAATCCCCTTAGACTTTTATGGCCAGAGCTTTACCCAGAGGTAGTGCATCTAATCTATGTGCTTGATACAATGAATAATCAACCATTTCAATAACAGTTGTCCAAGTAGGAAGAAAATGTTATTTTCCTTAAACATAAGACCTCACAAAGAGCAGCTTAGGAAATATTACCAGCCCACGGGGAATAACAACTTTCAACTCTGTCACTTAAGGTTTTATTTATGGCTACTGCCTCCTGACCTAATCATTTCCCCTCTCTTAATGGTGGTTTCCACTTTCTACTTGGTGGTTATGATTCACCACAGCACTTTGACATTGTTAAAAAAAAAAAAAAAAGATTGTGCCTTTTAAGTGTCATTTTTTATGATGCTTTTATATAAAAATTCAAGAAGCCTATGATGGTCTTTCTACCTCTCTGTGGTACTTTCATTGGCTCTGAAAGAGCCATTTCCCATCTCCAGCCCTTGGTGTCATCACCTGGTGCTTGGCACCGAGACTTGTGACTGTTCTGGAGAAGCCTTTGATGGGCCTGCATTAATCTCCATTTATTCTGCTCCTAAACTGTCCCTGTCTTTAGCAACTTCTTTCATGAGAAACACTAAATACTGTTCTACCTTCTCTTCATTCACCATTTTCTTTCTACTGGTCTTGTTAATCGTTCTCACCCCCTACTTAGCACCCCCCCCTCTTTTTTTTTTCTTGAGTCTGAGTTTAAATCCTGACTCTTCCATTATTAAGCAGTGTGAATTTTGAAAGTTTCTTAGTCACTCTCTGCCTTGGTTTATCACTTATAAAATGCATAATCCTGGCATCTATTTGAAATAGGTTTCTGTATGTGGTGAAATAATTCCTATGTGTCACTCAGAAGAATACCTAGCCTAGAGTGGCTTTCCCCTAAGTGTTAGTGCTTGATGTTCAAATGTTCAGGGTTTAGTCCTGGGGCTCTTTCCAGTTATGTCCAAAATTCTCAACTTCCATGTATACAATAGCCAACTTGATATTTTCACATAGATAAATAATTGATATTCCAAATATGGGTCAAAGAAAATTTTCATTTCCTCACCAGATCTGCTCTTCTCCTAACCTTCCTGTCTCAGCAAATGGGGCGATTGTTTATAATTACTCTGGCATGAAATTTTGAAGTAAATCTTTGTTTCTCTTTGTCCCGGAACTACTTATCCAATCCATCAGTGAATCCTTTAAGTACTACTTCACAAATGGGTGTATGTATTTCCTTCTGTCTGCATGGTTTATCCTAGTTTAAGTCATCATCATTCCTTACCTGGACCACTGCAGTAGCTACCCATTTGCAATCAATTCCTTTCACACAACAAGAATGAGCATTCATTTGTTTAAATAACATCATCTCGTTATTTTATTTTGCAACTTCCTGTAGCTTCTCTTGGAAGCAAGAATTAAATTCTAATTATTTATGATGTCTGGCAGAGCCCTGCATCATTTCAGTCTCCTATTGTTTCTCTACTTTCCTCATTGCAGTCTCCTTCTCTGCCTACTCCACCCTTCCTTCTGGTTCTTAAATACACCAATATCATTTGGCCATTCTTTCTAGCGCCATGCTTTCCCCCTTGTTGTTCATATAGCTGACTTCTTGTCACCCAGATCTCAAAACAAACATTACTTTGGCAGAACCCCATCCCTCCTTATTCAAATAGATACCCCATCACTTCCATATGACCTCATTTAAAAAACCTGTGCATGGCACGTGTTGCTCTCTGAATCTTTTCTCCTTTTCCTGTTAACTGTCTCCTCCCCACTAGGAATAACCATCATCAAAGCAGAAATATTTTTCTCTAAATCCTCTATTGTTGCTCATCTCTGTAAATAATGGATTACTTTTCTTTCTCTTACTCTTGCCTGAAATCTAGGAGCTATTCATGCTAGGGTTGCCAGATTTAGCAAATGAAATTATAGTTACCCAGCTGAATTTCAAAATCAGATAAATGATGAATAATTTCTTATTATACATATGTTCCAAATATTGCATGGGACATACTTATACTCAAAATTTTATTTATTTAAAATTTAATGGACAACCCCAGGACACTGACACCTCTCCCTCCAACCCCAATCTCTTTCCTTCATAGCCAGTCAATCATATTACTTTCAAAAATATATCTGGAATCTGTGTTTTTCTCCATCTCTTTGAAGCCCTAGTCAAATCGACCACCATTATCTTCGGCATAAATACAACTGCCTCCATATCATAATATTCTTCTCCTTCTCCATTTCCTGTGCAGCGTGACAATACTTCCTTAGAAACACAAGCTGATGTAAGTTAATTTCCTGCCTGGGATCCCATCAGTGGATTCTTACTATACTAAGGAGCAACAATATAATCCTTGCCCTTCTGTACAGCCATAGTGATCTGGACCCAAGTATATCTACCTATTCCAACCTGATACCACTATTGCTTTGCTAACTGTGCTCCAGCCATGCCCCAAGGTCAACCTTTGCCCATGGCAGGGCCTTCTCTCTGCCTGAAGTGCTTCCAACTTGTCACCTAGGTAGCACTATGTAACGTCCAGATGGCACTCATATATCACTTCACAAGGGAACCCTCTCTGACTTTACTCCATATTTTATCTTAATACCTATACATTTTTAGCTATGTAACTATTGCTATACCAATTTGCTATTGTCTTTATTGCCCTTTTGCCTGTAACTTAAACTCCACAAGAGCCTCATGACCAAGACAAAGCCAGCCACATGGTACAAACCCTGTAAATATATATTAAACGAATTAATGAATAGGAAACAACAGCTTTCCGATAATATCCTCTCACTCTCATACTCTCATTTGATTTCCTGTCTCTTCCTTTCAAATATTTCCCAGAATATTTACTTGTGTTCCATTTTTTCCTAATAAATTTCATTATACAGACTCAATTTTAGATTTAAAGTTTCAATCATTTTTATGCTTTACTTTTTAAATAGTCCAAATGACATTTTTTAAGACTCATGTTATGAACAATCACTATAACCATGTGACTGGCAATGGGTCACAGTATCAAAATTCACTCACTAGTTTTTACAGTGTAATAATGAAAAATATGGTTTACTTAAAGACCATGAGTACAGTGTTTTAAAGGAAGTCTTGATCATGCCAACCTAAGGAGTCTTTTTTAAATGAAATTAACTACTTAGATGACTATTTCTTAGACTGCAAATAAAGTGCCAATTATAAACGCATTGTTTATATTCAGAATACATCTTAAGAATCTTATGGGCAATCTTACCCACTTCTGTTGAACCTTTGTGCAATTTGCAAATCTTCATATCAAAGGAAAAAGTAGCTTTGGAGAGAAAGGAAGAGTCAACTTCTCACTGAGGCAAGGCTCACTTCTTGATGGATGGTCAGCCTCTTGTGTTGGTGCCTGTTTCCTTTGGACTCTGAAATCATAATGTGGCTGGTGGTATTATATGAATTATATAATAGAAGCATGAGCCATTTGCAAACCAGAATAATAATTATCAAAACAATATAGCAAATATGAATTATTTTGTGACTATATGTTTACAATTTATCTAGTCTCTAGGGAAGAATAGAAGTACTTTGGATTAGACAAAGGGGAATGAAGGGAAGGGAGGAAGAATGGGAAAAGGAAAGACAGTAGAATGAATCGGACATTACTTTCCTATGTGCGTGTAAGAATACACAAGCAATATAATTCCACATCATGTACAACCATGGGAATGGGAAGTTATAATCCATATATATATATAAAATCCATCAAAATACACTCTACTGTCATGTATAACTAGTAAGAACAAATAAAAAAAATTAAAAGAAAAAACAATTTACCTAGTCTCAACTCTTCTGTATCTGTTGATGATTCTTCTGTTTCTTTACCAGAGAAAAGTTCATTCCCAGCTGTGGATTTCTGGCCTCTACCCTTCTGCTTACTGGTTTGGACAGGCACTGGTGGACATTCCCCTGTACTTCTTGATTCTCCTTATAATGCAAATAATGGATTATGTGTTTAGCTCAGAGGAGATTATAATTATAATTCAAAACTTATCAATTCAGGTAAGTGGCAAAAGTTAAGAAATAGTTTTTATTAGACTATTTTTCATGAATGCACTAATGTTATTGATTTTAAACCAAAGAACTTCAAATGGTCTATGCTACAGTTTTGGAAAGTTCAGAGATACATACTATTATTTTCCTAAATAGTATTTACCTTACCCAACCTAAATATTTCCATTTTCAGGTCCTGTGCAGTATTGGATATGTCTCCTCTCTTGTTTTCTTGACATATGTGATCTCATTTATTTTTCGAAATGGCAGAAAAAATAGTGGCCTTTGGTCATTTTTCTTCTTAATTGTAAGTATGCAAATACTGCCAATTGCTTTATTTTTAACCATTTTTACATAAATCCAGGAGTATATATTTTAATCTTTGTACTAACTAGAATGGCAAATAAATATTGCTCTCTATGAAATTTTAACTGCTCTAAGATAATTGGATATATATAGAATGTGCTGCATGTGAGTGTATAGACCATCTGTGAATGATGACTCACCCCAACGTGTTTCCAGAGCTCAAGACTCCTCTGAGCAAGATTTCTCACCCCTAATAGTTCAGTTGGTGTCATTGAATATTTGTAAGGAGGTTCAATGATCCTGATCTGAAATATAATCGACTCGTCAAGCCTATTTTTCATTGCCTTTTAATAGGTTATGTTATTACTTTAAAAAAAATCCACCCAGCAAATTGCTCATACCAAAAATCAGGAATAATCTTTATTTCCTCTCTGTCTTTTCCTGCATCCCATCCACATGCACATTGCCCAGCCTGTTCAGTGGGCGCCATCCTTCCCACTACGTCCATTGTCTAAGCTTTCCTCATGTCTCACCGAGAGTACTACAACCAGCCTGGAACTGCTCTGCTTCTACTCTTGCTTCCTGCGCATTATTCTCCACATATTAACAAACGTGGTCTTTTAAAAATAATTTTTAATTGAAGAGTGTATCTTACATTCAGAAAAGCACACGTATTTTAAGCACACAAAAATATTTAAAGTAAGTACTGCCATAAAACCACCAGACACATCGAGAAATAAAACATTACTAGGACCCTAGAAGACCTCATCCCCCATTCTAACTTTTTTCTTTATTTAAAAAAAATCATTATTCATAGTTTTAAATTCATACATTAGCCAGTTTCTGAACTTAATAAAAATGGAATCATGTAGAATGCACTAAGTATCTGCTCTTAATCCACAGTGTCTTTTAGAGTCGACCTGCTGATGATTATAATAATAGTTCATTTCTTCCCATGTTGTTGCATTCATGATGCTTATGCTTCAACTCGTTTATGCATTGTTGCTGTACATTCAAGTACTGTTAGAACCGTTTTGTACTGTTAGAACTAACACTGCCATTAATTTTCTTATATGTGTTTTTGTTCTCTTGTATCCATGTATTTTATTTTGAAATATAAACCTAGTAGTGGAATTATTAGATCTGCATTTACATGTTCAATTTTACTAGACCTGGACAAACAGCTTTTTGAAATGATTGTATTATCAGGAGGGTATGGAAAGTGCAGGGAATGATGTGTGGGATACTTCACATCATCAAATATTTGTCAATATTTGGAAGAAGCCAAAAAATAAAATACAATGAGTAAATACAAATTTTAGAATAAGAAAAAAAAGATAGTGATTTCTAGATTGGGTTAAAAAATAAAACACAGCTAGCTATATATTGCTTACAAAATACCCAAGTCATGGGCGATGACTAAACAGGCATTTATTTTTTAATAGAAGAACTTAGAGATAGATATACAAGTAATAGATATAGTAGAATTCAATATCAAAAGTCTTAAATAAGAAAAAAATGAACATATTTACAAAGTGGTAAAACCCATGAAGAAGATAAAAGACTCATATTTTGTTTAGCAAATAATAAAGAATGGCAAAGTACATATCAATTATCTCTAAAGACAGAAGTAGAATTTAGATCACTTGTTTCAGAACAGAAAGATCTGGTGGCAAAAAAAAAAAATGAGCCATTATATAGAGACTTAAACACTATACAAGTTGAAATTGATTAGATAAACAGACAAAGGATATCTTTGTTAGTAGAGACACATAAATAAAACTGGGGTGAAAAAGTGATGGCCAAGGAAAGGAACCACTGACTTAGAATGATTAACCCCACCTCCATCCTCTACAAACAATTCCAATGAGGGCAAGTTAGCTGATAAGATACTGGAAGGTGTCTCTAATTAATGAATTAGGGATACTGCTGAATTGAGAACCCAAGCAAAGGCAAATAATAATAATAATAACCCTTAGGAGAAGAACTCCTTACCTTGAGGAAGGTGAATGTTGGGACTTGCTAATTTATAAGTCTCTGAACTGAATTGGGGTAAGGCCCAAAGTCTAACAGTGTGCCCACTCCCTGAGGATGAGATGCACTGCCTACTGGTAAATGAAAACTGATGCAAAACACAGACATCACTCACAGAAGAAAGTACAAAAGCTGTGCAAGGCCCAACCTGAGCACATTGCATGCATCCATGCCCCCAGGCTTCAAAGATGTAGAAAGAAAGCAACACCCTTCATTAAATTATTGCTCAGAGGGAAAGATAAGTAGATGTTGGTGGAGAAAGAAAGGGTATTCAGAAGAAATCATAAATATTTTATAAAGATCTGGACCAAACATCAGTACAATTACAGAACTGTGAGTGAATTCTGAAAAAGGCTGACATCTAATTACAGATGGGGATGGAGATAATCCCCATGATTCAAAAACAATGACCAAAAAAAAAAAAAACCCTGAAAAATAGACACAAAGACAAAGCCAATACAACAAAAAAATAATTTATGTCTTTCATGTCATTAATATATTAGGTATATGTATGTATAACTTTTAATGAGATAATTATATCTACATATGAAGTTATAATAGAAGGAAATGCCCTCTAACATAAGAAAGAACTGATATGGATGATTGAATACTCATTAAGATATGAATCTTCAAAGTAAAGGCACCTCAAAAATAAAAGGAAACCAACCAGAAAAAAAAATTTAAAAATTGAGCTACCCCCAGAGTTTCCTCCCACAATTCTGTATGTCAGTTTTCATATCTTTGATGGGAAGTAAAGGATATTCCTCTTCTCCAAAATCAGATCTACCCAATTTATAGTTCTAGGAAAGATTTGACACATTCAAATAGGAACTCAAGGATTGAAGCTTCTAATAAGCTATTCTTTTTAAAAGAAGACCACACAAAAATCTGCACATAGATGTTATAGCAGCACTATTCAGTGTGGCCAAAATATGGAAGCAACCAAGGCATCCAAGATGGTGACTGGATACACTATGGTCCATCCAGAAAACTCTAAAAAAACATGGACTATCAAGCCATGAAAAGACATGAAGGAAACTTCAATGCATATCACTAGGTGAAAGAAGCCAATCTGAAACAACTGTCATGGAGGATTTTTAGGGCAGTGAAATTTTTGTATAATACTATAGTGGTGGATATGTGTCATTTATAATTTGTCCAAACCCACAGAATATACAAGAGTGAACCACAATGTAGAGTATTGACTCTGGGTTATAATGATGTGTCAGTGTAGATTCATCAGTTGTCCGCCCAGGTGGGAGATGTTGGTAATGGAGGAGGTACATATTGTCCGCCCAGGTGGGAGATGTTGGTAATGGAGGGGGTACCAAGCATTTGGGAAATCTCTATACCTCCCTCTCAATTCTTCTGTGTAGTTAAAACAGAATAAAAATAACCTATTAAATAAAGAAGAGAAAAAAACTACATAGGAATAAATAGTAATATAATAGATATAACAATTGAGGGTTAAAGTGAACCCAACCAAGGTATGTCAAAATATAAAATTCGGGAAAAGAAAAATTGATTAAAACACTGGCAAGGACCAATGACTCATTTAAATATGCATATGATTAAATAACTTTTGGAGGGATAATTAAAGCATGTTGAAATATTTAACTAGAAAAATTCATTAAGTTGAACAGTCCTTTCATTTTATAAAACAAGCATAGCTTTAATAAAATAAACCTAAGAAAGATAATATAAAAAAGGAAAACATTGATAAATTCTCTGGGAAAAAAATAAAGGACAGCTGTTTAAGTAAAAAGATAACAAACAAACCTAGAAGTAAATTTAAAAGAGTAATAGTAAAAAACAGCCAAGTATGACTGTTTTCAGAATGCAATGATAGTTCACTACCAGTAACCATCAAATTAAAAAGGAAAACATGAGTTAAGAAAACATCACATGATTTCTAAAAATGCTCAGTGAAAAGAAAATGTAAAAACAAGAGGGGCAGATTAATAAAACCAGGGCTAATATCATATCAAATGGTAAAATTATAAATTATTCATCTATATCAGCACTAGGTCAAGAACACCTGCAATAGTTAATTGTAGCATTCTGTGTGAGTGAGGTGTGACATGATATGCACTGGATCATGGCTTTTGGAGAACAGATTGTCAGGATCTTTTTGAAAAATATTTTTAGTAGTTGTTGAAATGTTTAAATGCACTTCAATTTTGATATGCAGTCATACTTTTTGGAATCTCTCCTTCAAGACTAAATGTGTCCATACAGAAGAATCTACGCAGACCATCACTAATTATTAGGACCAGAAAAGTTGAAAACAGCATGTTTTCCAAAGGCAAAATTGTGAACTCTTGTACATCTATTCAAAGAAATATTATGCCACTATGAAAATTAATATCTGGTATGCTTACACCTAAAAAGACATCGATGACTTATTTTGAAATGAAAAATAAATAAGTAAAAATGCAGTTAATATATAATAACTAACTCCTTTATCAAAATCTGAAGTTTAGCAAGAACCCCAGCTGATTTGTATGCCCATTGAGTTTGAGAAGCACTGTTTATCTCCTGGAAATTTCACACTCAGTCTAATAGATTTGTCACCTAATCTTATATCACACACACACAAAAAAAAAGAGCATAATGAAAAATACTGGCTTGGGAGTGAGATGGACATAGAAAACTATAATGAGCTACATGTCTAACCTCCTTGAAAACATCCTGTAATTCAGGTAATTAAGTTTTAGTGATGTTACCTTGTGCTTTTCTTTTAGGTCACTGTCTTCACCATAGTTGCTAATGATCTCAATGAATACGCATTCCTAGGGCTACTTTTCTCCACCATATTAGTGCCACCCTTCACTATGATTGGCTCTCTGCTAATTTATTCTGAGGTAAGTATTTCCAGTCATGTGCTAGGATCATCTTTAGGCCTTAAGCAATGGGCCCTGGATTCTAAACTAGGAAACAAAAAAGGACTGGAGGGAGATTATGGACAGTGGGGAAAAGTGGTCAATGGGTTGGAGGTTCATCAGCTCCAAGTTTCATAGTAAGGACCCTAGAGTAAGGAGACTGAAAAAGTAAAACTGGATGGTAGAGAGGCTAAAACTCATTTTGGATGGGTCCAGTTACGGAGAGTGGGCAACTAAGCACTTAGTGTTACATGTAAAAGCACCTCAGTCTACACGCAGGCACAGTCTGGCAGCCTGTAAGACATCTTGGGAGAAGGAGAACCACTATAATCAGAAGATGATTTTTCCTGCTGGGTGCAGTGTCACACACCTGTAATCCCAGTAGCTCAGGAGGCTGAGGCAAGAAGATCACAAGTTCAAAGCCAGTCTCAGCAAAAGTGAGGCACTAAGCAACTCAGTGAGACCCTGTCTCCAAATACAAAATAAGGCTGGGATGTGGCTCAGTGGCCAAGTGCCCCTGAGTTCAATCCCCAGTACCTCAAAATGACTTTTCCTCAGGTAGGATGGTGGCAAGGTCATTTAAGAGACATTACTTTATCTTAAGAGGAAGGAAATTCATGAACGATGGAAGGTTCATTTAGATATTCTCTTTGTTTTACAGATTTCCTTTGATTCTATGGATTCCTCAGAAGCTTCAGATTCTCCCGTGCTATTTCTGGCTTTGCTAATAGTAAGAAGACATTTCCTTCTCAACTGTCTAACACGGGGGACACAACCTTTGTGTGGTTTTGAGATTCTGAATTGCATAACTTTAAAAAGGTTTGGACATTTTAGGCAATGGAAGACACACACACACACACACACACACACACACACACACGTTTTCCAATCTGAACCACCATCATTACAATGACTACCTCATTCCAAGTGTGAAGCCCAAACTCTAAGCAGCACCCGTAGCACCTGTCATCAATGTCCTTTTAGTATATTTATGTTACGCTTTCTCTGAGTAACAGATTGTCTTTCAAACTTGTGAGAATGTTAATTTTATATCTGATCAAACTTCTTTGGTCAGTTGTAATAATGAAAATTCTTGTTTTATGATGAAGTTCACTTTGCTTGTCTTTCTCTTTCCCTAGCCTTACCTCCATTGTTTCATTTTCCTTTTTGTTCTTGGATGTCTGGAAAGGAACTTCAGGAGGAAATCAATGAGAAAGGACCCAGTGTTCAGGTGGAGAAAATTCAAATTATTATAATTCATGGCATGTTGCTGAGTTTGAGGATATAGTCGTAACAAACGTGAGGGCTTGTGTTGAATATTTGAAAATGAAATGGAAGCTAGTAATTGGAAAATCTTCAAATAGGAAACTATGGGGAAGGTCTTACCATGACTCAGGTGTGCCTTGAACACCTGAACTACCACACAGAAGGCCAATCGAGCCAATCTAACATTGGTGGTAGGGTAGAGAGTGACAAGATGACACACAGTTTCTAGGTTCCTTTTCTCCTACAGCCCTGCCTCAGAACCCATAGTTGGAGGATGTATACTATATTATTGTTTATGAAAAAGTCATTGCCAATGAGGAGAATTATACTTGGGTAAAAGCAAAGGCAGGATAAGGGTAGCATCACTTGATTCATTGATGGTACCTGGGCTGCTTGAAAGGCAAGTGGCAGAGAGGAGAAGAATAAAGATTGTGCTGTGCACACCTCGTTAATCTAGTCAAATAATTGATAGTAGGATAGAGGGGGTTCAGTATTTTTGCCACACGTAGTTTCAACTGGAAACCCATCGTTATCATGCTGTTTTGATTTTAGAATTTCTCCAAGAAGTGGTGATGTTTCACCAAACCCAGAAGATCCTGAAGGAGAAGATGAAGATGTTAAGATAGAAAGAACAAGAACAGCCAATGCTATGGCTATCCTGGATCTGCCCCAGGTAGAACCTACAAACCCATTCTTTACCAGATGATTTTGTCTGTCCAATAAAGAGAGCAATTGTCTAATCCTAATTTTTGAAAAGCACATGAGATTCTTTCATCCTTACTTGTGTAGTTTATGACTTCACTTCAATAGGTACATGGTGCTCACAAAGCTAGGAGAGCAGAGGAAACACAGATACAGACACACGCACACACAAACACAGACACACATACACACACACACACATACACAGAGGACAGAGAAATATGAACTTGTCAATTTATTTTTTAGGGTGATAGTTTTTTTGTTTTTTTTTTTTTTGTTTTGGGTACCAGGGATTGAACAACTCCAGGGCACTTAACAACTGAGACATATCCCTAGCCTCTTTTTACATTTTATTTTGAGACAAGTTCTCTCTAAATTGCTCAGGGCCTCACTAAATTGCTGAGACTGGCTGTGAACTTGAGATCCTCCTGCTTTGGCCTCCCCGGCTGCTGGGACTACAAGTGTGCATCACCACACCTGGCTAGGGTGATAGTTTTAATAAATACAGCTAAACGTTGCCAAGCCTAAGTAAGATTTTGTGAATTGCAAAAGCCCTTCCCCTGCAGGAAGTCAGCCTTGGGAGAGTTTGCTTGAAATGGCAGCTTGTAGCGGAAAGACTGGTTTGATGGATGGTTTTATAGAGAAGAAGGCTTGGTGGGAAGGTGTATGGAGCACTCTCTGGATTGAAGGTGAGGATAACGCCCTTTGGCTACTGGCCTGTCTTTTCAGAAACCAGTCATCATTGCCAGCTGTTTGCGGAAGGAATATGCAGGCAAAAAGAAAAACTGCTTTTCCAGACCGAAGAAAAAAATCGCCACAAGAAACGTCTCTTTCTGTGTTAAAAAAGGTTGGAAGCTACGGTTCTGTTGGAGTGTGATTTGGACCTCTGAAGACTAGATCTTTCTAAGGCGGGATGGGTGTTCAATCTGGGGGCAGCTCTTGCTGATCAGGAAATGTAGCCAAGGCATCTATTGGCTAAGGCTGCCCCTTCCTTCTTCAAGCCTCCCGTAGAGTTAGGACATGGTTTCTCCTCGCCTAGGAAGACAGTTTTGTCTGCTCCATTAAAAAAGAGAGACACAAACAGACAGAATAAGAGACAGTGTTTCTGTTAAAATGGATGGCTAGATTTTATTCTGATTTATTTTCAAATATGCCTTTTCTTTTTACTTATTTTTCTGATGCTGGGGATGGAACCCAGGGCCTTGCATATGCAGGCAAGTGCTCCACCACTGAGCTACACCCACAGCCTCCATACAGATTTTACAATGAAATAATTTCACAATGACCAGAACCCACTGAAGCATACTAGTGCATTCTTCTTGTCTAACAAATAGCGCATGTTATGGAAAATGTTCATTGAATGCAACCAACCTAAAATAAAAATGTGTCTCAAATTCCAGCTCAGCCTCTTACAAACTGCATGACCTTATGCAAGATATTTATGTTCTTTAAACCTCAGCTTCTTCCTCTGTAAAATGAGGCTAGTAATAACATCAGGGATGCATGTTTGTGAAGAATAAGTGAAATAATGTACATAGCACATTTCACCTAGTGCTTGCCAGTGGTATTTGCTTTTATCTTGTAATGACTGCATATTCTGAGTATACCTATTTCTTACAGGTGAAGTTATAGGGCTGCTAGGACACAATGGAGCTGGGAAAAGTACTACCATTAAGATGATAACTGGAGACACAACACCAACCGCAGGGCAGGTCAGTAAAACCCACAGAGAGATGGTCACTAACGCCGCCCAGATCAATGCTTTACAATGAAGATGATCACAATCTTAAAAATGCACAGATGACCCTTAATAAGTTAGTGGGATTTATGCATCAGATGAAAAGGATTAATTTAAAAATCCACTCTCTGATTCCAAAAATAGTTGTCAAAAAAGGCTGATGTTACCTATACTGTGCCCTTTGTTGAGTAAAACATTAATGGAAACATAGGTGTCTTGAGATCAGAGACCTTAACTTTGTTGACCTGTCTGTCCTAAGAACTTGTTCAGTTGAACTGTCTCATGAAGCATCGAATCAAAAACCACAGTCAGAATAATGACAAGTCCTGCTAAAGTGACTGCAGTTGCAAATCTTCATGTTTCATAATTCTTCTCTAGTTACGCTCTGTAATTATGGATGTGTGAGACTTGTGTAATAATAAAAGTCCATCAGCAAGGAGAACATCATAGGTCTTTACAGAGGGTCTCTGCGACAGAAACTTTCTTATTGTGACACATCCTGACCCAACAGCTGTAAAGATGTGGGAAGCTAAGCAGCAGGAGGTATTACTGTAGGTACATTGAAGTTCTTAAAGACAACAGGTTATTGGCAAAAGACCTAGGATTTATTACGACAATAATAATCAGAGGTAGGAAAAAATAATAATAATTGTCTAAACTCCAAAGCAAAAACCTGAGTAATATACTATTCCACTTGTCAAGGCCAAATGATGGACAGACAAAGGACCACCACTTTGGAGGGAAAATACTATTGACAGGAGGTTAAAGTCAGAGGGAATGTTGACAAAGGAATTTTGATTGGGGTGGTGACATGATGGGTTTCTTTCCCTTTCCACTCTTGCCTCACCCAGCTAACGCAGGTGAGGTCATGTCACTCTCTCTGTTACAATCTCCCACTTGGAACTGACCCAAAATCTTTACAGTGGCTGCAAAAGGCTCCACATGACTTGGGCTCCTTGTCACTGTCTTTCACAACCTTTACCCCTTGTTAGATTGACCCTCATTCACCTTCTTATTGTAGGATCTTTATGTTACTGAAATATCTTTCTTTGTCCCAATTCCAATCCAATAATGAGGACAAAGTTTGGAGGAAAACTTTTATTGTTTTGTTAGCAAAGGAGAAACACTGGGGACTCCTGTCCCAAGAGGCTAGGGTTCTAACCATCAGGAAACAGAGGGCTTTTAAACAGGTGATTCAAAGTGAATACTCCAGCTGTGCCCAGTTAGGGGTCAGAATTCTCTTGTAACCTTTAGAGATAGCTGTTTCTTAAATCTTCTGGTGCCTGTCCTAAAGTCTGGATTCCTTCATTCCTGGTGTGTGACCTCAAGGACAGGTAACTTGGCCTAGGATGGAGGGAAGATTAATCTTACTTTCCCCACGGTTAGGGAGGGAGATGGGAAGAAGATAAATAAAGAAAAAAAAAACAACTAAAAACATCAGTTTTAAAATAAACCAATGATGGAGCAGCAAGGGTCATGGTCAAAGCATGAATCAGGCCCTTGATGCATTTGGATTTGGTCTCCCTGGAGCCGGGGTACCCTGCCCTTCGCTCTTCATCTGCTTGGATATCTCCTTCTGGTCACTATAAAATCTACCTTTCCAAAAGGCCTACATTATTTGCAAAATTAAAACCTTCATAGTCTTTTTAAACACATTTATTTCCTTGAAATCGTGAAGCAGAACCTTTAATTAGTTCACTTACATGTTTACATCTTTATTTTTTTGTTTGTTTGCTTCTTTCTCTAGAACAAAAGCTCCATGAGGCAAAGTTACTTTATTTTCTCCTCTTTTGTACTGGGGAGAGATAATATAGCAACAAGTTCAAGGCTTGGATTCTGAAGATAGATCTAGTTCCAGGTTTACCTTCTGTGACCTTGTGCAAATCCATGCACATGTTGGTTTTCTCATATGTAAAACACATAACATATCTAGGGTTTCTGTAAGGATAACATAGTTCAAAATATATGAAATGCTTAGATTTGGCCCATAGCAAGCACTGAGTTCACATTAGCTATTATTGCACAGCCCAGGGAATAAGAAATGCTCTTATGGGCTTATTGGTTCTTATGGAGCAGACAATGTGAAGTTTTTTCACTTATTACTTAGCTCAGGATTTCTCAAACTTGAAACAAGTGATGTTTCAGACTGGATAATTTTTGTATGTAGTAGGATATTTAGCAGCATCTGTGGTCTCCACCCACTAAATGCCAGTATAACACTTTCCACGTCACAGACACACAAACTGTGGCCATCAAAACTGTCTCCAGACATTGCTAAATGGTTACTTGGGAGGCTGGTTACTTGGGAGGCTGAGTTGGGGTTCACAAGTTTGAGGCCAGCCCAGGCAGCTTAGCAAAAGCCTGTCCAAAATAATAAGCAGGGCTGGGGAGTATAACTCATGAGAGTGCCCTGGGTTCAGTCCCCAGTACCAAAAAAAAGTACCCTGGGGGAAGGTTTGCCCCTGACTGAGAACCACTGCCTCATTGTGAAATAGACCCTATGATTATAATTATTTATTACGACCGAAACAGAATCCTTAATAAGTATCTATTCTTTTGAGTATTTGGATCAACAAATGAAGTCAAGCAATGAACAACCCAATAAGAAACTTTGACTTCAATCCTGGCATTGGGGTTGGTAACAAAGTCTCTAACAAGGAGGAAGATTTGCTTTTTGAATTATTGAGTGTTTTATCACCGTTTTTTTTTTTCCTGAAGTGATTACATATTTACTCTTAGAGCCCGTGTATGTGAAGAGAAGGCCACTGGAGTACACACTCATGTGACAAACACACCCAATTTTGAATAATCTTTAAGAATGAACTTTTTTGTATAGGTGATTTTGAAAGGAAGCTGTGGAGGGGACGTTCCTGGGTTCCTGGGGTACTGTCCTCAGGAGAATGTGCTGTGGCCCAGCCTGACCGTGAGGGAACACCTGGAGGTGTATGCCGCTGTGAAGGGGCTGAAGAAAAGGGACGCCTCTGCCATCATTACACAGTATGTGGGGAGCCACACCCATTTGTCTATGGGGGGGGGGGGGTACACAAATCAGAGGAGGCACTTTCTAGCTACTGATCCCTTGCTCACAGGAGAAGATTTGGGCATCTAGAACCCCAGTTCACTATTATTTTCTCACCCGATGAGCCTGGAGAGAGAAAGTGTACTAATTATTGCTAATATAAAAAGAAATTATTGAAAATATAACTGTAACAACTATGAAGGACTCATATAGTATTAGTCAATTTTGTGCTACTATCACGAAATACCTGAGGCCAGCTACTTTTGAAGAAAGTTGCCCACAGTTTTAGAGGCTGGAAGTCTGGTATTGAGCAATCCCATTGGTTTGGCCTCTGGTGAGGGCCCAACAGCAGATGACATGGCAGGGATGTGTAGAAGATAGAGAGGTCACATGGCCTGACAGAAAACCAGAGGGAGCTGGGGATTCCAAAATCCCTTGTGAGGCCATGCCCCTAAAATGACCTAAAGACGGGCCACTAAGCCCCACCACTTAAAGGTCCATACTGCCTCTTAACATCACCACATTAGAAACCAAACTTCCACCACATTAACCATTTGGGGACAAATTATATGTATGCCATAGCACTATTCCAGGAGATTTCAAAGCTATTACCACTCTGATGACTATAATAGAGAAATTTTTAAAATTCCTCAACTACAAATTTCTCTACTACAGTGTTTTTTTCTGATTTGCTTGTTCTTGATTCCCATTGTTCATGCATTGTGTCTCCTTCAGGTTGGTGGATGTCTTCAAGCTGCAGGACCAGCTAAAGGGTCCTGTGAATACTTTGTCAGAGGGAATAAAGAGAAAGGTATGAGAAGGGCTTGGGGTAGCTCTGTGCACCCTGCCGACCAGTGCTGGATGGGCTCTCCCTCTTGTTCCAGCTGTGCTTTTTGCTGAGCATCCTGGGGAACCCATCAGTGGTGCTTCTGGATGAGCCATCTACTGGGATGGACCCTGAGGGGCAGCAACACATGTGGTAAGGCATGATCATGAGCAACTCCGTGTGGATTTACGGATCCTATAACAACCGACCTTCAAAGCAGTTCTCTTAGAAAATCTATTATCACGAGAAGCAAAATGAAGGGAAGAAATGTCTGATTTCATATTGCAATTATTAAGGAGAAAAAGATGCATTCATTTATATAATTTAGATTGTGGTTTAGACAGAACATAGAGGATGATATTGGGTAAAGAGTTGTTTGGAAAAATGCTGACTTTCAGGAGTATATATGAGAAGGCAGAGGGAAGAAGAACAAAAAGGGAGAACTTACTATAAAATATGTAATAATCAAAATATATATGCTGTAAATATAAATGTCCAATGCCCCAAACCAATGCCCTAAACCAATGCCTACTCTAATAATTTTATTTTTTTCTTAGGTCTTCTGGGTATGCACAATGCATACTTAATTGAATCGATCCTTTATGCATTTATTCATTATTTTTTGTTGGCAATGGACCTTTAATTTATTTATTTTTTATTTATATGAGGTGCTGAGAATTGAACCCAGTGCCTCACACCATGCTGGGCAAGTGCTCTACGACTGAGCCACAACCCCAGCCCACAATCTTTCTTCAACATAACCAAGACACAATTCTTAAAGGAGGATAAAAGAAACATTCCAGGTCCTCAATACGTTCTGTAATTATTTTTTGGAAATCTCTGAAGTCTGTCATTTTGTACCTTTACAGCATATATTGTGATACATATTTCATAGTAAGTTCCCCCTTTTTGTCTTTTTTCCCTCTACTCTCATACATACACCTGAAATTCAGCATTTTTCCAAACAACGTTTTACCCAGTATCCTCCTCTATGTTCTGTCTAAGCCACATTCTAAATTATAAGCTCTAATCAATAGATTGGTTATTTACATGCTTTTCATCCTTTCATGAATCCTGGTTTGGGTCTAGGCTGAATTCACTTCATGTTTCAATGTTCACTATGTGCCACAATGGAAATTAAAAAAAAAAAAAATTCCACAATACCTTGAGCATCTGCTTAAGATATCACTTTCCCTTGACCTAATTTTAGGCAGGCCATCCGGGCCACCTTTAGAAACTCAGAGCGGGGTGCCCTCCTGACCACCCATTACATGGCAGAGGCAGAGGCCGTGTGTGACCGCGTGGCCATCATGGTGTCCGGAAGGCTGAGGTGAGTACCCGTCTGGGCCCACACTCGACCCCCCAGTAACATACTCTGGTAGAAAGTCATTGCCAAAGTGAGGAGCTGGTGCATCTGCTCCCAGCTCTGTGTGGCCCTCCCCAGCCCTCAGAGGTAAAATAGCACCAGCAGTAGATTTCTCCCTTACCTTGCTTGACGTCATCCTCCCCAACCTCCAGGTGTATCGGTTCCATTCAGCACCTAAAAAGCAAATTTGGCAAAGATTACTTGCTGGAGATGAAGGTGAAGACCCCTGAGCATGTGGAGTCCCTCCATGCTGAGATCCTGAAGCTCTTCCCCCAGGCTGCAAGGCAGGAAAGGTAGACACGGGTGTTGTTTGTTTTATCTTGGCCTTTACAGAAAGAAATAGAGGCTTTATTTTTTTTTCCATACAAGGAATTCAACCTGGGGTGCTTAACCACTGAGCCACATCCCCAGCCCATTTTCAGTTTTTATTTTGAGACAGGGTCTTGCTAAGTTGCTCAGGGCCTCGCTATGTCATTCTTTCTTTCTTTCTTTTTTTTTTTTTTTTGGTAACTCTACAATAATTGTGTGTTAATTATGTTAATTACAGAAAGGCTCCTATTCCAAGGCTAGTAGAGGAGGAAAAACAAGACAACAAAGTGCTGATTTAGAGGTAGAATCTTGCAAAGGAATTAGCATTTGTGAGACCTCTATACTGCACCAGCTACTGATGTATACATTTACTTAGGTCATTTGAACAGCCCTTTCTAGAAACTAAAATAATCCTCTATTAAAGGAGATGCTCTGCGTAAATCGCATGGTTCAGTTTTGGGCCTCACTGAAAGCTCAGTGAATGGTGTCTTTTAGCTTTTGTGTTATTATTAGTAATGGTACTTGAGGCTTAGGTAGATTAAGTAATAATGATAGCTAGTGGTGAACGCTGGAGTTGAACCTGGTGCTTTTTATTTAAAAGTCCTTCTTTTTTCACTAAGAACCAGAAGAAGTAATCTTGCTTCTCCCTGATGGAGGCATAGATGCTGTGCATCTCTCCCTGTGCCTCCCAATTTCTTCTTAGTGGATTAACTTTTCATTGGTCAAAGAGAATTTATTCTCAGGTTGTCTCCAAGACCATACACTGTGTGTATTTAAACAAAATGTGGACAAAATTGTTTCTCTTTTTCAGACATGTACCCATTAAGATCCTGCCCTTGAAAACTTGCGCTCAGCGTCACTGTCTTGTCTTTGCAGGTTCTCCTCCCTCCTGGTCTATAAGTTGCCTGTTGAGGATGTGCAACCTTTGT
Organism: Urocitellus parryii; assembly: GCF_045843805.1. NCBI lineage: Eukaryota > Metazoa > Chordata > Mammalia > Rodentia > Sciuridae > Urocitellus > Urocitellus parryii. Next base: position 173,059,309 of record NC_135537.1, on the reverse strand, counting down.
CCCAGGCTTTCTTCAAATTGGAGATAGGCAAGTGACTGTGTAGAGATGAGACTCTGAGCAACAGAAAAAAGCCAAACCAGAAATAAAAAGATATGTATAACGAATTGTGGTATTACATGCTAAATAAATCACTGAGTCTTCTAATACAGTGGTTCTCAGCAGGGGGGTGATTTGGCAACATCTGGTGTTGCTTTTGGCTCTTATGAGTAGCAGTAAGATGGCAGGGAGCAACTGGTATCTAGAGGGCTGAAGCCAGAGAACTGATGAGCATCCACATTGCCTAGGGAAGTCCCTATGAGAAAGAATGATCTAACAAACATGCCATCAGGGCTCAGTTCCAGAAACCTTGCCCTCAGTGAACAAGGCTCTGGGGGAAAGAGACCATTGACATTCAGAGCTGCAACATCCACAGATTTATACAAGCAGAAAAATATCAATTTGTTTTTTTTTTATCTTGAGTGTTTTTAGATAGCATTAGAAAGTGATAAGAAGTTTCCTCTCTTTGCTCAGGTGGGCTAATCCATGACTCTTTTGGGGGGTCCCTGGTTTTTGGTATTGGCATACCACATTGATCTAACCTGGGCTTGTTTTTCACCATGTTAGTGTAAGAAACTTGATGAGCTATGAACTCTCCCCAGGCCTCCTCTTGAGCTGTGCTTTCTGGCTTGCTTCCTGACTTTATGAGAGGCCTCAGGCTTTCCAGCTTTTAAAGAGGGACTTCTCCTAGAGACAGCATTATAATTACCCAATAAGGTCTTCTTTTTCTCATCCTTTGTTTACTCTGTCTCTATGCTCTATATTTTATACTGACCACTTTGGCTTACAGGTCAGTCTTACATCATTCTTGTGGGAAGGATTCCCATTGTGGTCTTTGATCAACAGGAAACATTTATAATGGATCAGTAGCAGAAAGACTGATGTTCCAGGAAGGCTGTCTCCCAAGAATACGATACAGCTTATTCTTTAAGAGATTTCTAATGTTTTTGCTTTCAAAAAATATTCTCTCCTACCCCAAATTCCTTCCATTGTGCTTAATTTGCTGAGACTAAGATTTTTATGTGGGAAAACACACATCATTTTTTTAAAATCACAGTCCTATCCTATTGTGTGAAGATGACACAAAGTGCAAAATGTGGAGACATAAGCCAGCACTTTTTTTAATCCAGGTATCAATAGGCATCATTGCACTCTCAGCTGCAACACATTTATGGAGTGAGCTAGGCTGGGTACCATGCAGGAAAATGCATGCCCTGTGACAATTCTTCTTAGATTCATTCTTCCTAACCACCAGATCATATTTGAGTAATGCAAACTCCAACCAAACTCTAGGGTCATGTGCTTCTCCCCAGTCAGGCTTGCCTCCAATTTGGAGGTCTATAGCTGGGAAGATGGGATAGTCCGTGTTATCTCTCTTCTTACTCTGTTCTTGATTCATAAGCTGAAGTTTGGGCCCTCTCCAGAGTAGAGTGAAAGGGAAGAGGGAAGGGATAATCTGGAGCAAAGCTTGATTGGATCATCAGAGCTGTAACTATAACACCAGGGGCTCCTGTAAAGGAGTATAATAGCAAGAAACAGCAAAACCATGTTTAGGTTCACAGAGGTGGGCGGGGCGGGGAAGAGAACCTGGGAGTAGAGTCAGAGTCAGGTGGAATTTACCACCTTGGAGAGACAGTAACTTTCAATCAAGGGACACACTTAGTGTCAGGGAGGGAGTGAAAGCATAAATGCTATGACCTCCCCACTCCGTCCCTCTGGCTGGTCTTTCCTCTGCTAAGACCCACTGGGAGACATCTCTTAATATCAGCCTGTGATATTAAGGCAGAGAAGAATGAGGGGAGATACAGAGGGGCCCATGGAAGTTTTCAGCACAGAGGGAACTGTCTTTTAGCTAGCATGGGTATTCTGGAACTTTTTATATTGTCTTCCATTCTTGAGGTGACTCTGCCACAAACCTCTATGAAAATGGGACAGTATTTCCTTCCTATTATATGAGCATATGGTGCATATGCTTTTTCATACTCAACCCAAGAATATTTATTACCTTCTATTTTATATTTAAGATCTACTTGTATGTGCTTTGAAGACATGACTCAATAAAATTCCCTAAATAAAAAATATACGAACCTATAATATATTTTCATCTTCCACAGTCAAACAGAGCTTCAACCTGGAGGAGTACAGTCTCTCGCAGTCCACCCTGGAGCAGGTGGGTTGGCTTTAGTGGTTCCACATCATCCATGAATCTAAGTGTCTTGTATGTGCATACCCTTTGCGCAGGGTGACAACCCTCCCCTTTTATTTATGATTTTCTCCCTTTCAGGTTTTCCTGGAGCTCTCCAAGGAGCAGGAGCTGGATGACTTTGATAATGAACTTGATCTCTCAGTCAAGTGGAAACTTCTCCCACAGGAAGAGCCTTAAAGCTGCAAATAATTTGCTTCTTTTTTAGCTTGTGACTCGTTTTTAAGACAGTATTTTATAGCATTAATATGCCTTATCTCAGAATAGCACAAAATATTTTTGAAACTCATGCCATAACTTTTCTCAATAGTATTCTTTTCAATAGAGCAAGTGGGTAAATTCAGTGAGAGCAATGATACAGCCAAAGATTATCCAGACCACACAGCCACGGGACCAGCCAACAAGTCCCATTCCGCAGAGTACTAGGTTTACAAATGCATTTATGATAAGATTGTTGACACTTCTGAGGATGAGACAGAGATCGTTTAACTTTTCTTAAACTTCAACATATTGAATATTTTCTCATCTTTTTGATTAGGTAAAGTAGAACTTAAGATATAATATTGATTTTAGGGAAAAGGGAATCAATCAATTACCTAGCAGCACAGTATTTGCTTTTTGTAACTCGTTTTTTAACCTCTTTTTAATTCAGTGAGTCTCTTTTTCTGTCATTATTCAGACTTTAGATTACAGAGTAAATGTTTTGCCTGTGATGATTATAAAAGAAATTTGAAAACTGTCAAGACGTATGCTTGCAATAAGAATTTGAGGAGCATTTTTAAAACACGTTTTGTATTCTAATTTGAAACATTTCTAATTTTGTATTTTTTAATGATATAAGTATGTACTCTTAGCAAATTATTAAAGAGTCATAGGTCTTAATTTACTCTATCTTTATATGTTATGACTTATCAGGTGACCCTAAAGCACCTTAAAATCAACAGAATAAATCTGTAAAGTCTTTTTTAGGTGATTTTTCTTTGTTGTTACTACTTCACTACTATTAATGATGCTAGATAATTGAACATTTGAAGAAGGCTATGTGAAAGACCTTTTTTTTATTGCAATATTTCTTGTATCTTCTGGTTTATGGAATTACCATGGTGCCATTGACCTGTGAGAATACTCATATGAGTTGAGAGAAAGGGCCCTGGATTTCTTATTCTAAAAAAGGAGACATTAGTATGGGTTTTAGTGACCCACTTGACTTTTATGAGTTACAAAGTGGTTGAAATACATCAACACATTGAAGACTACATTTTTATTAGTACTAGAATTGCCGCAGTCTGGCTGGGCACAAATCACGAGCCACTGAAGCAAGAACAGACTTTATTTTTTTACTGCAAGAAAAAAACCTCACACACGCTCCTGGGGAATCCTCCCGAAAGCCACGAGGCTCCTGCAGGAACTCCCCGCCGGAAATATCTTCCCGGGAAATCCCTCCTCCTGCACTTCGCCAACCAATGGGAACTCCCGGGGAATCCCCGTGAGAACTAAAAATAGCGCGAGAACTCAAAAGTAGCGGCAGAGGCGGATATTAACGCCTTGCCTGTCAATCAATACTGTTGGCAAAATGCCAGGGGCCATACAGACTCGGCTGTGGCTCTCAGCATAGAATAATTGTCCCTTGCAATGAACCAAGGGCTCCAAACTGCAATTATCACTGAATTATAAGTAATAATACACTGTTCCCTAAACAATGCATCATTTTCTAAGACTTGGCTCAGTCACACTAATAACATTCTATTAGACTCAGGAAACATTTCAATGAAGCATTTTTTTGATGAGAAAATGTTAATGTACTATGTATTATGAGAATTAGCCAAAACATGCATGTATCATTTTAGCCAATGGTACGTTTTCAAGGCTAAAAAAGTGAAGATAAACAATGTTAATAATCTGTGCAAGAATGTTTCAAGGAGAGGACTTGTATCTAGCAGTCCTGTAAAAGAAACTAAAACTAAACTTGAGTCACAAGAATTTCAGACATATAATTTTAGAAGCAGTCAAGTGATAATGGCAACATTGTCATTTATAAGAAGACTAAGAATGCACATCATCTGCTAGACTCTCTACAAACATTGATTACTTTGTGCCTACTTCATACTAACATTGCAAATACTTATTTATATTTATTTTGTCACTGTAGGAGGCAGAATTTCTAAAATGGCACACTAAAGATGTCCTCCCAAACTCCAGGCCCTTTGACTATGATGTGCTATTGGTCCATGGTGTCTATTATGTTGCATATCATGCTTGATTTTAAGATAGGAAGATTGTCTGGGCAGGCATAGATAGATAATCTAATCTAATCACCGGCCCCTTCAATGTAGAGTGCTTTCTCTGGGTGCAAAGTACTTTGTGGTATTGGCTACTGAGATTATTGAGAGTTGGGGCTGCTTACTACAATAGTGGGTTATCACTGCATTGACAAATGCAGTAGTTCATGCCAAGGAAAGGGTGAGAGCAAAACCTGGAAAAAGTGATACAATTGTGACCACAGGTCACTGATGCAGTTGCCCAAGACCTTGAACTCATCCAAGTTGTCCTTCCCCACTCCTCACCTGGAGCAGAGGCCTGCAAAGGTGACCATTCCCACTGTCTTCTTATGTGGTTAGGGTGTTGATGCTCTGGCAAGCTGAGACTTCTTCCATTCCCAGTCTTCCTGTACCATTCCATGCCAAAAGTGTCTAGATAGTAACTTGCCTATAACCGGGGTTAATACAATTTTTTTTTTCAATTTGTTGAGTTCTATCCATGGCAATTTCAAAGCAAAAGAGTTAAAATCTTGGGTTAAAATTGCTATCTTGAAATGGAATTCTTATTGTAAGTTGAAGACTCTTCTAACTTAGTTATACAAAGCTATATAATTTTTTAAATACTGGGAGTTGAACCCAGGGATGCTTTTCCACTGAGCTATATCCCCAGCCCTTTTTATTTATTTCTTCTGAGTCAGGGTTTTGCTAAGTTTTTGAGGGTCTACGTTGCTGAAGCTGGACTTGAACTTGCAATCCTTCTACTTAAGCCTCCAAAATTGCTGGGATTACAGGCATGTACCATTGTGCCCATCTAGATATACAAAATTATACCAAATGAATGTTTGGAATATTTGAAGTAAGTTATAAGAATAATTTATTAAGATGGATTAATAAATGAAAATATTACCACGGGTCATAATTAAATAATTTTAGTGATACTAGGTTTAATTATTCTTATAAGAGATGTGAATTTCTCAACACTGGGCCAGCCTATAAAAACTATTCTTTTAGAACAAATCTAATAAATTAACAATGAAAGTGGTCAAAAATTAATAAGATTTGTAGTTCATGACAGAATATTTTCAAGAGAACCCAGGTCTCAGTAATGGTTACACAATAGTCAGTCAATTATTACTGTGAATGAAGGTAAAAATTCAATGAACTGCAGTATGTACTGTGAATCAGCAAAGCCTCTGCAAATCAAGTTTGTCAAGGACTACCTAAAAAAAAAAAAAAAAAAAAAAAAAAAAAAAAAAGTCTATCACATAGGAGTGGCAGTCCACCAGCTATAGAAGTCAAAGCTTTTGTGAGGGGGTGGGGCTTGATAGAAAAAACAGGTTCCTGTTGAGTGGATATAGCAATTCCTATGTATATAAGTCCTTACACCTTCCTGAAGCCTCACCTGCAGCTTGGGTGTGTGTTTAACCAGCAATACCAAATTACCTCAGAAATTCTGAGCAGGAAAGGACCTCAGAGACCCTACTGTCATTTGCTTGTTGTGTAAGTTAGAACCTGACAGATTCCATTACTTGGTCCTAGAGAATCATGAGAACTTCATCTCAGGGCATGATTAATTTTTGTAGACTTATTTTTTGAAAATGCATGGGTGGATGCAAACTAATTTTTAATACTTCTAGCTACATAAATTGGGATATAAGATTCTAATACAGGCTGGATAATGGCTTACAATTCTCTTTTTGCTAATGGACGTACATTAAATCATAATTTGATTGGCCAAGAACAAAGTCTCTTTTATGATTCTCTTAATTTGGATTTTCACTCTTCTCTGAATAGTTTCACGATCTTCTTGAATCACATGGTCCAGTGATTCCCTTAGAACTCTCAGCATTGAGAATTTTTTTAAGGTGGAGCCTGCTGACAGATGGTATGGCGTTCAGGAAGTGATCAACTGGAGATGGTGAAACAACTGTCTTTAAAACAAAAAAGGAATGTACCAGTTTTTTTTTTAAAAAAAACACACAGTGGTGTATGCCTACATGAGGCTGAAGTAGGAGGATCACAAGTTTGAGATCATACTCAGCAACTTAGCAAGGCCCTAAGTGAGACCCTGACTTAAAATAAAAAATAAAAAGGGCTGAGGATGTGGCTCAGTGGTTAAGTACCCCTGGGTTCAATTCCTGGTACAAAAAGAAAATAATTAAAAATAAACAAAGATTTTAAAAGGATATAAAATTTAGTCAAAATGTTTTATCAAATAACATATTTTAATCAGTTGTATATTGTTCTTCCAGTATTCATCTTCAGCTAAACTTGTGTTATTCTCATGTTAAGTAGCTCAGCTTGTTCAGTATTTGATTATATTTTTTGTCCTAGCAATGTTTTATCTATTTAGAAATTCCAGTTTCAAAGCTTGAGTATTCTTTGACAGACCTTCCAACCCTGGCCAATTTTGCCCCCCTCCTCTGTTTTTTTTTTTTTTTTAATCACTTAAATTCTGCTTGTTGGCCAGATTTTACCTTCCAACACACCCATCCTAAATTCCCAAACCAGGATCCTTCTGTTCCATTTGGGAGACGAAGCTTGCCAGAGAAAATCATTTATCATGCTTGTCAAATGTAGTAAAACTCTATGTACATGTATTTAACTGAAATTGCTTGATAGGCTATAGAATTAATATCCTTGGGGACCCAAGACAAATACCAAGATCACAACATCTCTGCACCATTATACATGACATTTTCAGGTGCCTTAACACCTACCTAAATGATCTCATGTCCTTAGCTTTCTCATTCTCAATGATCGTTCATGGTCCCTCCCACCAGCCTCCCATACACACACCAAAGGACATAGCCCAATGTACCAACAGTGTCGAGGTTGGGAAACCCTGGTACGGGTAAGTACTGTGCAAAAAGTAATCTAATGACGTGATCAGGTGACAGAAAAGAAGGCTAATCAGAAAAGACCTCTTTGGAGGGTAACAATTAAACTGGGGATTCAGTGACAGTGGTCTGAAAATGGGAGACAGATGGACAGGCCAGAAGAGCATGTGGAACAGGCCAAGTTAGAAACAAGTTTAAGTGTCTGACATGATGGTAATGTGGAAGGACCTGGTAAGACAGGACAGTGGGTACCATGGATTTTAAACCAAGTGGAGCTGAAAGCTACTGAAAGATGTTAAGAGGGAAATTCATATTATCAGATACATATTTAAGAAAACAATAACACTTGCCTCTGAACAGAGAATAGATGGTATGGCCTCAATAGTGGATGTGGGAAAATTCAGTAGGAGGCTGTTGCAATAATTCTGATTGAGAGATAACAGAGCCTTGGAGTAGGATGAAGGCTGTGGGTGTGGAGATCGTGGGTGGGTTGGGATATACTTTGGAACTAAAGTTAGTAAGACTTGTGGGTGGATTTTCTGTGAGCATCTGGCAGGAATGGAGGTGAATGGTAGTTAAGATTTTCTTAGCTTGAAAGGGCAGAGGCATTTTCTGAAATGAAGAGTGGGTGGAGGGAGGGAGAAGGTATGATAGGGGAAGCCAGCGAGGGGGAGAAAGTCAAGATTTTGTTTTTAGAATATTCACAACCTGATTTATATTAACAGACAACATGTCAATCAGAAGATCCAGAATTCCTGGGGAGAGATAAAAGGCTTTTCTCTAAGCTCTTTACTTTTTGCTCTTTATCTAAAGATAGTGTTTTATGTTTTGAAATCTGTCACTTTTTTCTGGGGCATAGAAAGGAAAAGTTAAAAATATTGGATTTCCTCTGCCAAACAGCTCTTTAGGATACTATATCAGGCAGCTCACCAAGTTACACTGGTGGTTCTCTGCTGCAGGAACTGGCTGGAAGTCAATATAAAAAAAAATTTTGTTGGTCAGTGATCACGTGAATTCAATGTTCAGCAGGTCAGGAAAACTACAACCATGATCTGCCTCCAAAAACAGCTTGGGAAATTTCAAAGCAGGCGAAACAGATGGAGCCTAACAAGGGTGTTGTTCAGACTAAGAAGAAACATGAGCCATTTTCCTGGAAAGAAAATGAGACCCAGGGATTAATTTAGTTTCTAGGTTACTTTCTTCAGGTATACCAAAAGTAAGTTCATGTTTTGTTTTTCTGTTTTGTTTGTATTACAACATTATATGTATGAAATGTCAAATATCTGTGGAGAAATTATTTTTAAATAATGAATGTTTCTGATTTTTTTCTGATACATTTCATAGGGGGAAAAAAGGACTTGGATAATACCTAATTATTAAAAATTACAACTATTATATCATTGCCATGGTGTCCCCCAAAGACTCCTGCATTGGAAGCTTCATCCTCAATGCAACCATGTCCCGTGGTGAAACTCTTGGGAAGTAATTGGATTTTGAAGGCTCTGACCTCATCAGAGAGATAATCCATTGATGGATTAATAATTTAATGGCATTATCACTGAATGGTGGAAACTGTAGGAGGTGGAGGAAATAAGTCAGTGAGGTGATCCCTGGAAGAGTTTTCTCTTCCCCAACCTCTTCCTCTCCATTCAGGCTTCCTGACTGTGATGAATTGAGCAGCTTTTCTCTGCTACACCCTTCTGCCATGATGCTTCTGCCAACTGACCATGGACTAAAACCTCTGAAAAGTGAGCCAAAATAAAATTTTCGTCCCTTTAGTCAATTTGGTCACAGCAACAGAAAGCTGACTAGAACAATCGTGTTAAGCTAAACGACAAAAAAATAAGAGCAATGTGCCAGTAAGCTGGAAATGTGCTCATGAATTCATTATGAAGAACTTAGATCAATCTTTAGGACATATGTGAGGTGTGACTCTGAATGTGAGTGCATTTTAAAATTGCAGGTTTATATACAGAACGATATGATTTTATTACACCGCAATTTGCAGACATTTGGGATATGCTTCCTATAAGTGGGAGACTTTTTACTGATAACATTTAGAGATATGTTTTTGTGGTCTCTCTCATTTTCAGACTTCTATTTTAAAATGTAAAATACTTTCTTGCATCTTTAACTCTTTGAATGTGATGTGTTGAATCCGATTGAGAAATATGTATTTCTCATTACAATAGTATTATTTCAAATCCTTTGCCATTTAGAATACTTTACAGTGAACAGCCTTCTATACTCATGGTAAAACAAAGGGTTTTCTTCCAACATAAGCATTAGCATTGCAGGAGAAAATCAGAATCTTTACATAAACTATGAAATTCACAATAACAAGACCCTGTCTTTATTTTATTTTCAGATATGAGCTGAAGAGCCTAATAAATCAGGTGAGGAAAGGAAATAGTATAAGGGATAGTTTAACAAGTGACCTTACACTGTAAGACTGGTTTACAATGGAAAACCTACAGGGTCACGAGTCAGAGTTCTTCAGGCTCCATGGAGCTGTGGCCGATTCCCTAGTCAGGTGATCCATCACGCCCTTGGCTGTTTCCCCTCCTACACAATCTCCTTAACAGTGTCCACACTGCCAGGGGCAGCCCACGGTCTCTTGGACACCCTGGCCGAAATCTCTATTTCTCCCTTCCACTTTCATTTGTGGGCTTTCTGACCTCTTTTTCCATCTGTTTGAACCTAGACTTGCTCCCAGCCTCAGTGAACAGCCCGTGTAGTTTCTCTCTGGCAATACCCTCTGAGCCTCCCATGGGACCTGGCCCCTGGATGTCTCACTGTAGTTTCCACTCTAGGAAACTGTGCCACCCTGTGTGTGATCCTGTCCCATGGCTGTGAGGGCTTCAGGCAGGGACACACATACCATTTACCTCCATGGTACTATTCTACAACAGTGTAGATCATTTATGGACAAAATGACATTAAAAATGAGGTCATGTGCATATCAAGACCTAGATTGGCATAAACTAGGATAGAGCTGCTGGCTGTGGCCTAAAGTCCTGGTGCATTTATGCAAGCACTTATGTGGCCCTCTAAACTATTTTTTTTTTATAATTCATACAAAGCAATCTATTCTCATAGGCAATTAAGACCTTTCATAAACATTTAATGAACAGGGTTTTGTTTTGTTTTGTTTATGGACAAGCTCCAAGGAAGATTCAGCAAGTTCTATTACAGGATTTGAAAAAGCTATGAAGAAGACATGATATTCAGTGAGTCACTGAAAACTATATTGAAATATACTAAAATATACTTGTGAAATATCATTTAAGAAAATACAATTGAAAGCATCTGGATGTGAGAGTAGGAGAGAGGAAGACAGCAGATGGTGGTGGTGCCTCATTGCCAAGTTTAGAATTCAAAGAATCTAAGCACTTCCCTGGGAATATAGCGTAATCAGGTAGGACTTGTTGGCAGGAAATTTATTCTTATTAATATCTTAACATTTATTTCCTCTTCTTACTTTATTCATCAATAGAGCAAAAAGTTGAGAGAGAGAGAGAGAGAGAGAGAGAGAGAGAGAGAGAGAGAGAGGTATGTGTTGACAAACATTGGCTTTATCATGCAAGAACTTGCTTACAAAAAAGAAGAATGAGAAGGAACACTGGAGACACTCCTTTAGTATGACTAGGTATCTGTGCTGCTTTGTACATATGATGCCCCTGTGTGGCAAGTATCCTTCATAGATGGTCCCTGAAAAGCAAACCACATCTTTATACATCAGAGGCAGAAGGCCATATGTTAAAGACTAAATATGATAAAGTAGGGAAGCAATTCAGTAACTATTTAAAAGCTTACAAAGGCGATTTTTAAAAACTAATATTTGTGCTCATTAATAAATACTAAGATTAGGATGATGGTAATTTTAAGAAATGATGACTGTATTAACCAATAGGTACAGGGAACAAAGATTTTTCATTTTGGATCTCTTCCCTATTAAAACAGCATTTGGTTTCTTAAGAAAACAGAGACTTTGTGAAATGATAAGAGACTGTGAAGAAAAATCTCCATCAGTTCTTATAATCTGTACCATTAGGTGGTATTTGCTAACTAAGATGTGCTTGGTCTCATCCTCTGTTTCACAGATGTCCTCTTGAGGTCCCCTTATCTTGACTTGTGCTTCTCAATAGCACCTTCATTCAAAAGCATACACAAAAATGATAATGGATATTCATCACATGATTACTGTGTGTTAAGTCTTTACATACAGTTTATCCTCAAAATGAACATGTGATCTTTATTTTAAGATTATCAAGGAACAAATGCTTGGTAATTTGCTAATAATCCCAAAGATTTAAGTTATGTCTCTCCCCTTTCATGCACAATACCCTCACTCCAATACAGAGAAACAATAATTCACTTTTGTCGGGGGGTGGGGGGGTCAATGGCCAGCATCTCATTGGGGGTTCTTCTCCCTGCCCAGGAGGGTGTAAGCCACCCTAAAACTTAAAATCTCAAATAATTAGTGAATATCAGAACACAAATACTCAGAGATATATTTACAAAAGGTGAAACCCCTCATATATCTAGTCTACATGGGTTCTGGAACTAGACAAAGAAAAAATGGCACTGGTGGTTTATTTAAAGGGGGACATCAAAAGCAGGGATAAGATTTCAAGGGCAGAATCTCACTTGGTGATGCCTTGCAGTAGCGGTTGATTGACATCTTGGCAGGTCACATCCATCTCAGGTGTTGTGTGGGCCACGGAAGAGCAGGATAGAGATTCACATTGTCCCTGGGCAATTGACCAGAGGAAATGTCCACTGATCATTCCCAGACACCAGATGTCTCTATCCATGGGTGGTGACCCACATGTAACCCATGGACAGCTCCTGTCACACTTTATTCTTTCAGTCTTCTTAACACATTGATTTGCATTTATATATAACATAGAATTGAATGCAATGTCTCTGGAAAATAGATTATGTTAATAATATCCACTTTGCTTCCCTACCCATTTAAGAACTTTACTGATTTGGAGCATATCAATCATGCATAACATGTTTTATAAGGAAAATAGACTTGTACAGTGACTTACACTGAAGGAAATCAGTGCCTAGTTGAGCTATGTACACACTCACTATTCTACATTATTTTGGAAATATTTTGTGCCTATACTTTTTGTATAACTAATATAATTGGAATGGACTGATATTTTTGTATCATTAGAATATGCTCATTAATCAGAAATGTGAGACAAAATACCTAATTTTAGTGTACCCTTCTGATTTTATTTTAACCATTGGAAATGCATTTTTCTCATCTTTCATATAAGTGATTTATTCAAGGTCACTGTATGATTTGGGTTCATTTTCATAGAAAACTCTGCATAAGAAGGAATGAAATATGGTTTCCTAAAGTTGTTTCTGGTAATAGACCCTACAAAAAATATTTTCTCTTGAAATGGCCAGAAGAAATCTTAGATAAAATACTTATTTTTAACAGCATTCCTAAACTAAACTCTCATGATGTTAGGAAAATCCAGTAGCCAACAATGGAAGTAATCCCTGTGCTAATGTTTACTGATGTTTCTGAGTTTACCACTTTTGCAAACAGGAATTCTGAGCCTCCATAGCAACTTCAGGACAAGTTACATGGTCTCAGGCTTGCATCAGTTCTAGACCTTTGCATTAGGTTGGAATTTTCAATACAGACACACCTGTAATTCAAGGGAAGGGAGGGGGGGACTTGCCCTGTGAGAAAGCTATAGAAAAAAAGAAACTATGTTCTATGTTTTACCTTGGGCTCCAGGTAAAGTAAAAACTACTCCTTTATATAACTTCTAGCATCTTCCTAGCTTTGTGTAAGGTAATTATCAAACAAGAACTACAAAACAATTCTGACTTAGAGGAAGGAAAAGCGCGCTATCAGAAAGACCAAGAAGCTCTGGTAGCAATTGGTTAGAAAAGGAAATTTTTCAAAAGATGAGAAAACCTTTTTTGAGAAAAATTATAAAACTTCGGTAAATAAACAGCATTAAAAATTTCTATTTATTAAAAGGAATCATGGCAGGGGTCATGTGTTGTGATATTTGTATCAAATGAAACACAAAAGATTAATATTCTGAATATATAAAGGATCTATCTAGTGAATTTAAAAAGACATACAGAGGACATACATAAAGTATTAAACTTCTTAGTAAATACTGTTGAGAAATACAAACATCTTGAAAAAAATGTGTGAAGATGACCACACAATTTAGGAAACTAATTATCATGGGAGGGTGATGGTAATGAGAAAATAAGGTGGTAGAGGAAACTTTGGGAGATTCCAATCTCCTGATGTTTTATTTCTTAAAATGTGTGGTTAATATAAAGATGTTTCTTCCACTTGTCTGCATTTCAGGTGTTAAGTACAAAATACGTTTTAGTAATTTAAAATGTTTAAAAGTTACTTTAGTACATAAGTAATTTCCTAACCTAATACTGATTCATCTTGCATAAGCAGCAGTTGAACTTTCAATAAAGGGTTAGTTTTGCCTTTTCATCTTTTAGAATAATTTTTCCCAGAGATTTTCTGAGCATTACCTCCTTACAAGTTCCATCCAACCATCGCTGTGTTTTATAAGCAGTGTTTTCCTATTAGAAACTGAAAGGCAAGTGACTCACCGGAGATTCAACCAAGAGAGGAAGAGGGTCTAGAGGAAGAGAGGAAAGGACAGAGAGCGTGAGCTCACAATCTTGGACTTAAGAAAGGTTGCGTAGGCAACATGGCGGGTGCAGATTGGCGGGGTTACTCAGGAACAGCAAGCAGACACTATGTTCAGGGGAGATTGGTCGAGAAAACCTTTGAATTTGGCGCTCTTCGGCTTGGTGCCCTTTGGAAGAGGCTGGGGGTTAAGGGGTTCCACAGTTGTCCTCTGGAGAAGGTGGAGTCTCCCACATACACAACAGAAACTGCTTTATTTTGGTAGGTTTTTTGACTTGTTTTAGACTATTGCCTTTTGATATTCATGAAAACTTATTTGAAAACCAGTACAACAGCAGAAGAAAACAGCTCAAGAAATATCATGAAAGGCAGAGATGCACAGAATATGGGAAAGCTATAGAGTGAATCTAGAATACTCTTATAGTACCTGGTAACTACCATTCTATACTCTCTGCTTCTATGAATTCAACTTTTTTTGATTCCATATATAAATCGGGTCGTGTGTGTGTGTGTGTGTGTGTGTGTGTGTGTGTGTGTATGTTTTCCTTACTGTGCTTGGCTTATTTCAAAATTCATGTTCAACTCTTATTCATCCATCAATGATCCGCTCATGTTAACTCCTCTGTGAACTGTCATAGATTATACCTGACTACTTCCAGGGCCCATTTAATTTTTAGCCTATTCCCACAGTTATCACCACACTTCTCTTTGGCTTAAAGCAGCTCCAAACTACAGGCAGAAAAAGCCATTTTAGAACAGTGACTTTGATTTTTTTGTGTGTCCCTCCTTTTCTCTTCATTGTCTCATCTAACCAGAAATGCCAAGTTAGAATGAAAAGATAGGATCAAAAAGGAAGTGAGAAATATAATTTAATCAATGGAAAGAAAGGGCTGAGTTGTGTGATTAAAAAGTAGTTGGTGACAAATAAGTATAAATTGGATCAGTTTATGAATTATATATTTACCTGATAAAATAAAACCAGGTACATACATTGCCTAAGATTCCAGAGCTATAATAGCACACATAGATAATTAGATTCCCTTCTGTGACCATAATCCTCATCCTCTAATCAGTAGCATTTAATACTTTTTAAATGTTTATCATGAATCACTCACTGGATATGCAACACAAAACATTTTGTTTAGTCTTCAAAATAGCTCTTTTATGTAGATACTATTATTATTTCCATTTCCAAATAATTACATCTGTCAGTTATTAGGTGTGTAAATGGGAAGATACTGAGAAGCCCATGATGTCATTCATTGGTTCTTCTTATCTCCATAGTACTACCTGACCAATTAGGCAAATCTCGATCACGGTAAGGCAGAGACATATTTCCAACTTGTTTCTGTGATTCACAATGAACCTTGTCATTTGAGAGATCTATGTTACCTCATTGTCCAGTTTCCCCATCAGTGGAGTTTCGCTCAGGGATGAGGCTGGTCATCAATCAACACATAAGACACAGTTCACACAAAAGGAATCAGAATCTCTTCCAATGAGACACAGGCATTGTTGAATTTTTAAGTACCCTGATAATTATTTTTTTTAATGGGCAGACAGGGGTACTGGGGATTAAACTCAGGAGCACTCAACACTGAGCCACATCCCCAGCCCTATTTTGTATTTTATTTAGATACAGGGTCTCACTGAGTTGCTTAGTGTCTCACCATTGCTGAGGATGGCTTTGAACTCACCATCTTCCTGCCTCAGCCTCCTGAGCCACTGGAATTATAGGCGTGCTAGGTGTCCTGATAATTCTAGTGTGGAAAATGCTAATCAAAGTGTGAGTGCCATCTAACCACAACTTAATAAAATTGAGAAGTTCCTCCAGATATTCTTGTACCCAATAGACAAGATTTACCTTACCCTCTCAACAAAACTCAGACTTACTTATAGACTGAAGAAAGTTGACATCTTTAAATAACTTTTTTGGCTCTTTTTTTTCTGGTCAGAATAAAAAATCTTAAAGAATATATAGAAAAGCCTAAAAGTATAGTATATGTTTTTCTATTATAGTCCAATAGCTATCTTTAATACTGTATGTAGTTTATTTTGAGGAGGAGGGAAAATACATTTGGCTCATAGGGCTTCTAGCTACATAATAATTTATTACTTATTTTTTTAAATATTGTCTTTATTTTATTTATTTATTTTTTATGTGGTGCTGAGGACTGAACCCAGGGCCTCACCCGTGCTAGGCGAGCGCTCTACCACTGAGCCACAACCCCAGCCCATTTATTTTTAATTTAATAAATTATTATCAAATGGCTATAATACACCAAGCAATGTTGTTGAACCTATGCTTATAAACTTGTTCCATTCCTTTAAAATCACCTACTTTCAGAATGTATAAAAGAGGAAGACTGTGGTAAAATTTATTTCACAAATGAATGATACATATTGGCAGAAATTATGGCAGTGCAACAGAAACACATAGGCAGTGCATAAGTATAGTTGCTTAAAATAAAATACCCATCTACTAATTTTTCATATAGAAGAGTTTGGAAGTAGCTGCCAGAAACAGCCATGTAACTTGTGGAACATAGCTCACCCCAGGAAGTTGCTCCAAGAATCATTCCATGAGAGTCTTTTTGAGCTCCTCATTCCTACTCTGGGACTTTATCTAAGTAGAATAAAGTGTCTCTTGTTCTTCAGTTTCTCTTTCTTGTGATTCAGCTGTACCGTCTTAAATATTAGAAGATTTTTCTTTATTGAGGAGTTGTATTACACCATTTATTTTCTCTTCAGAGGCATATTTTGGAGTTGTTTTTATTTTCAGGGTATTCTGAATAATATTAATGAACATCTTTATGAAGTTTTTATTGACAGTTTTTCCTTTTTCTTGAAATTTCTGCTCCCTGTATAAGTGAAGATAGTGTGAGACTCCTGGTCAAAGAATGCTCTTACAGAAGGTTCAATCAAAAGCACATGAGATGGCACGTAGGAGAGATTGCTTAGTTTTTGTTTTACAGATATTGGTATTTTGGAAGATGCATAAGCTGAAGGGACGAGAAACCCAGGGAGGGTTGTTGGCACAGGACGAGTTGTCTCCTCCTTTAATGGGATGAGTAAGACAAAAGGTTGGCATGGCTCTCTGATGACAGCAAATCTGGGCAGTTGCCAGGATTCACTTCTTCAAATTAAAACAGAGGAGGAGAGCTCTCTTCACACTGTGAGTATTAAAGTGCCATGGCATCTTGCAGTTGTAGTGTTAAAAAAAATATCTAATTGGAAAAGCAGGAAAAAAATGATAAAATAAATTCCAGTATCTAAACTTCTTGATCACACCTGTTATGTTAGTTGACAGTCATGATCTTTATGTAATTGCACTGACATACTGAATTTGTCATTTGTCGGTGATAGGCAAAAAGCTTGATCATATAAGTTTTCCTCTCTTCCTGTTGCTTCCTCCTTTAAAGTTTCTAAACTGGAGGTGATGGATTGCTAGAACAGGGCTTTCATTCCATTTCTTGTAAGGCTATGAATTTAGTTAAGAGAATGCAAGGAGTACTGTTTTCAGGACTATGTGAATTGTATTCATGGCTACAATCACAATGGACTCAAATGGCATTGACTCTTGGCTCTTCAAATAAGAAATGTTTACCAGCAAAGCTCAGATCATCTAAAACACATTTCAAAGAACAGAACCAAAGCCTAGGGAATTCACATATCCTTGCTGGAATTTTGTAGGATGCACACTCTGAAATTTTTATTTTATTGAAATACAGCAACTCTACTCCTGGCTTCATAAAGCCTTAGTCCAGAGGGTGTCAAAGATGATCCCAAAATCAGACACAGCCTATGTCATTTAGTTTGGCCCAATATGGGTTTGATTTTAATTTTAACTATGTGCCAATATTAAAACATTAGGGCATTATTAAATTGCAAGGTTGATTTGTGCTTCTACAAGGAAAAATAAATTGAAAATCTAGTAATGTACATGGGCCACTCTTCAGTGTTTGCTACATTATCAGTATTCAAAAAGACTGTACATTTTACTCACTGATTTTATATTTCCTCTTTCAGGATTCATAATCTTTTTGTTATATTTTAGAATTAACACTTTTCATTAGCATATGATACTAGGATCCTGAGTAGCTTCCTGGTTCTTACGGATATCCTTAGTAACAGGCTACTTGTAATGTTTACTCCACCGTCATTCAAACCGATCCAGCACATTATCTGAGGTGGGTGTATCATCTCATGGACTGTGCTCTGTCGGGAGTTTACCAGATGATTCCATTTGGAATGATCTTAATGGAACTTAATGTTAGTGAGTAGAGCCCGAGATTATAGATTAGCATTTGGCTGTTTCCTGGTTTCCTGGCTTTGAAAGAACAGTATGCTGTTCAGAGCGTTAATTTTCTAAATGCAAAGGGGAACTGAATCCTCATAAAACTTTGTTTGTTTGCTTGTTTGTTTTGAGGACTCAGTAAGCTAAAGCATGTGAAATAACTGAGCACTGAAAGAGTATATATGTGTGTATATATATATATATATACACACATACATACATACATACATACATACAGAGAGCAGCAAAGGAAAGAAAAAACATCCTCCTAGTATCTAAGCACTGGATGCCACTGTGATCATCCTAAGGTTATTATCGTCTTTATTCATAACAGTACAAAATGGATTTGCTCAAGGCTGTAACAGCTGACTCACTGGTACTTCATCATTACTCCAGATTTTTTCAAATAGTACAGATTTCCACTGTTCGCCCAGACCACTGAAGCAGCATCTCCATATTTGAGGCAAGAAATGTCTGTTTCTTCACAAAATTAGATCTCATGTGATTTAAGTGTGTGTGAAGGAGAACCAAATTATTTATCATAATTTGTAATTATTTGTATTAGTCTCAGGTAATTACACTTTTCTCCATTAGTGAGATGTTTGAGCAAAGGGATGCATTTTTTAACAGTATATTATGACCTATAGCTTTGCATAGGGCCAGAACATGGTAAACATTAAATACATATTTGCCGAATAATAAATAAAAGAGGTTGTTAATGTATTTCATGCCCTATTCAAATCTAGATTTCATACACGGGAACAAATGCCATTAATCCATCTGTATATAGAATTAACCATGTGTCCAACATTATTTTCATATACTCCAGTACAGTCTCAAGTTACTTTCTCATATCATATCTCATTATATGCCCAAGAAATATTTTTTTAAGAGTCCCTTCAGTAAAAAAGTATTAGAAAGTTAATTCCAGGACAAACTTTGGTAATGGAATGTTAAATATTAATTTTCTAACACTATTGCTATTAAAATCTTAAAAAATGACTTTTAGATAAAATTTAAAGTTTAGATGAGTTTTCAAAGAATGTTTAAAAATATTGAAAATGAGCCAATAATTTATTTGCTCTGTTTCTACGTGAGTACAGAGAAAACCTTTGGGGTTTTAAAATAACTATTTATTGGACAGTAATGAATTTACACATATGATAGCGGGAATAACTGAAGACACCTAGCAAGCACACAATGGAAGTACTAAGGTCCTGAGGACAAGCTGGGTCAATATTGTGTGTGTGTGTGTGTGTGTGTGTGTGTGTGTGTGTGTGTGAGAGAGAGAGAGAGAGAGAGAGATTCCTTGGTGTGACTTGTCATTTACAGAAACCTGCCATTACTGTCAGCTGTCTATACAAGGAGCACCCAAACAAGAAGAAATTCCTCTTTTTTAAGAGAAAGAAGAAAATTGCAATGATAAATACCTCTTCCTGCATTAGAAAATGTTGGACACGGTACCTATTTTATGCTTGGCTCCGGAAGTTTCTCTAAACTTTAAAGTCCTTGAACAGAGAGTTCTGCACTCAGGAACTCTGCTTTCTCCTGTGCCCTGCAAAGTGGCCTTGATAGTTTCTTCCCCAGTGAAAATTAAACCCTTTGAACAAAGCCTCCATTGTGTCTGCACTAAAATTACAAGCTTTCTGTTCAAATCAACCCTTAGAACTGTGGCCTTTTCATTTATTTGATAGCTGTCCAAGGGGCCAGTGCTGCTCACCAGGGAACTCACTACAGCTATGCTAGCACATTCTGAATCTTGACCATGGGGTAAGAGGACCCTGTTTCCTGACTTCTGCTTCCTGCATCTGGCACAGCTTGCTTCCCCATCTATGTGCCCTTGGGCAGGTAACAAACTCAGAGAGCTGCCAACCCTTGTCTGTCATAGTAACAACTAAACACTATATTGTATATAAAGCACATAGCACTTACTTCATAAGGAGTCTTCTGATGCTAGTGACTGTATTAGTCAGCTTTTTCATCACTGTGACCAAAAGACCTGACAAGAACAATTTTAGAGGAGGAAAATTTATCTGAAGTTCACAGTTTCAGAGGTCTCAGTCCATAGATGATTGACTCCATCTGAGCCTAAGGTGAGACAGACCATCACACAGAAGAAAACAGCTCAGGATGTGGCAATCAGGAAACAGAGAGAGCTCTACTCACCAAGAACAAAATATATACCCCCAAGGCACACATACCCCCAGTGACCCACTTTCTCCAGCCACACTCTACCTATCTCCGGTTACCACCCAGTTAATCCATTTAAGTGGATTAATGCACTGATTAGGGTTAGGCTCTTATAACCCAATCATTTCACCTCTAAGTTTTTCACATTGTCTCACACCTGAGTTTTTTGGAGAACTTCATACCTAAACCATAACAGTTGCTATAATTAATGCACCTTTTTTTGTAGTACAAGTTTCAGGGTTATTAGGACATAATGGAGTGGTAAAAGCACATCCATCAAGATGATAATCAGAGAGACAAAAACCAACCTCATGACAGGTGGGTAGACAAGATGAATAGAATTGTTTGCAGCAATTCTCAGGTAGCAATCTGGAAAAATGTTACTCCTTAGTTTTTTAAAGTTAAATAACACATTGAAGAATAAATCAACAAATTCTTAAAGCACACCTGTACAATTCATTGACTGGAGACACGTGTTGACTGTTTTTGTTAACTTTCAGTGTTGATACACTGGAACATCACCCAAGGTCAGGGAAGGGATCATTGTCAACACCATGATGAAGATGAAGAACCCCATGCAAGTGGAGTCCCTATGGAGAGATCCTGAGGCCTGCCCCAGGTGACTCAGCAGGAAAGGTAAAGAGGGCTCCTGTTTTTTGAAAGAAAAAAAAAAAGAAAAGAAAGAAGCTAGTGAAGAAAGGGTAGATTGAGAAGCTGAAGTTGTGTGTGTCTTACTGTGTGCCAGGTGTTGTCCTAGTCTTCATCCCAACCTTAAAGTACATACTGCCATTCCAATGAACAACAGGTAAAGATCTCATGTTTACAAGGAATCCAGCATCTGGATTTTATTAGCCTCTTTATTAATAGAAGCTTCATACCAAAACACATGAGATGTCATATGAAAGAGCTGATGGATGGCGGAACTAGAATATAGTCCTTATTTTTATTCTAAATGCACAAGTATCCCAGTGTCATCTCATGGACACCATCCCTAGGAAAATTATAGAGATGTTTTACTTTGGACTGGGCAAAGGAGGAGGAGAAGGCATGGGGGTAGGAAAGATGGGGGAATGAGAAGGACATCAGTACCCTCAGTACATATATGATTGCACAAACGGTGAGACTCTACATCGTGTACAACCAGAGAAATGCAAAGTTGTGCTCCATTTGTGTACAATGGATCGAAATGTATTCTGCTGTCATGTGTAACTAGTTAGAAAAAAAATGTTTAATGTTAAAAAAGTTATATAGATATTTTCCCTTAGAATTTGCTGCATATGACAGAAGAACTAGTACTCACAAAGGGGGAAAGGCCAATCAATGAGAGAAATAATTCAGAATAGCAAGAGCTACTTTTTTCATTTATCACACAAAGGTAACTTGTGCAGTATACTGCTAAATTCAAATGCTTCACAAGCACACATTAATAAAAGCAGGGGCACTTGGTCACAGAGCCACATCCCTAGCCCTATTCTGTATTTTATTTAGAGACAGGATCTCACTGAGTTGCTTAGCACCTCGCTTTTGCTGAAGCTGGCTTTGAACTTGAGATCCTCCTGCTTCAGCCTCCTAAACCACTAGGATTACAGATGTGCCTGGCCAACTGCCTTCCTTTAATTATTGTGGATTCCCTCTAGAAGGTTTTGCTGTGCCAAATACTCTCGTATGTGAAAACAGACGTGGAAGATGTTTTCTGTGGTGCCCCATGAAGATGTTTTCTGTGGTGCCCCATGAAAGGAAAGCAAGGAACTGGGAGAAGAGCGAGCGAGAAATGAAAGATGGAGACCATGTATTCTGCTGTCATATGTAACTAGTTAGAAAAAAAAATTTTTAAATGTTAAAAGAGACACACACACGAAAGTTTATTTGTCAGAGCTGACAAATAAAGGCCATCTCTCCATAGATGGGGAGAGGCAACACAGGCTTGGGGTTCAAGACTTTTATGGGGGAAGCTCAAGGATTAGAGTAGCAGGTGGGTCCTAATGTGGGCAGTTAAGGATGGGGTTGGTATGAGGGAGTGGTGAGTCTTTCTCAGAAAGACTTTTGGGTGGGAAAGCGAAATTTTTTTTCGTAAGATGTCAGCTGTCACTTAAGATAGCCATCCAGATGCTAAGCAAGGACCTTACACTCTGCATACCAGAGACCAGCCTCACTCTCTCCTCCCAGGTACTCCTCTCTGATGGTCTATCAATTGCCAGTGTTGGATGGATGACCTTTATCACAGACCATCTTCAAATTAAAGACACGTTAAAAAAAAAACAGTTTGAGATGGGATTCTGAGAAATAGATAATTCCAAAATTCAAAGATATCCATTAGAAATTATGAATTGGGACCCTCCAAGCCACCTCTCAGCTTTAAAAGTTCATTTTGAATTCTAAAAGCAGAAAACCAAGAAAAGAGTCTCTCTCTCTCTCTCTCTCTCTCTCTCTCTCTCTCTCTCTCTCTCTCTCTCTCTTTGTGTGTGTGTGGGGCAAGTGATGACAGATTGTTTTTCACTCTGAGTATTTTTACTTTTTTGGCACATGTAATAATGTCAGATACGACAGAAATCACTATACATTGAAGGAGATCACATTATTTTAGACTGTAGATATACACTCACCTCAGACACTGTAATTAAGATGCATTTCCTTATAGTGCGTGTTATTTTATTGGCTTGAGCCATGGCACGAGAAACAGACTTCCTATATAATAGCCCCTCTCCATTGGTGGGCTCCACTTTAAAAAATTGAGCTACTGCATCAGTCCCACTGGGCTGTTTCATTCCGTCCAACTTGCAGGTCTAGCCCATGAACTCTGCTAGTTGCAACTTCTTTCCTAAACTGTTTTCTTTTTCACTGCTCAATGCTATCTTGGATTGCTTATCACATGCCCTGAAGAAGAGATTCTGATGGAAGCCAGAGTGGGGACAACACCGCACATCCGGCGTCTGTTGGAATTGGGCGTACTGAGACCCTGCCAGTCGGCCCGGAACACTCCTTTGCTGGCAGTCCAAAAGTCCAGTCAGATGACTATCGGCCAGTACAAGACCTGAGGGAAACAAACAAGAGGGTGATGGACATCCACCCAACTGTCCCCAACCCTCCTGAGTGCACATCCATCAGACTGGCAGTGGTATACAGTCCTGGACTTGAAGGATACTTTCTTCAGCCTGCCCCTGGCACCCAAAAGCCAGAAATTGTTTGCCTTTGAGTGGATGGATGTTGAGAAAGGCATCAGCAGACAATTAACCTGGACCAGACTCCCCAAAGATTCAAGAACTCTCCAACGATCTTCGACGAGGTGCTGCATGAGGACTTGGGTGAGTTCAGAACACCCTGACTTAACCCTTTTATGGTATGTTGATAACTTGCTGATTGCCACCAAGACCAGAGAAAAGCATGCAGGGGACTAAGGCCTTACTCAGAGCCCTGGGAGACATGGGCTATCGTGCATCCACTAAAAAGGCCCAAATCTGGAAGCCAGAGGTAACTTACCTGGGCTACTTGCTAAAGGAGGGACAATGGTGGCTCACACAAGCTAGAAAAGAGACTGTGCTAATTCCCAGGCCCCAGACCCCGTGTCAGGTGAGGGAATTTCTGGGGTCGGCAGGTTTCTGTAGATTGTGGGTCCCTAGCTTTGCTGAGCTTGCCAAGCCCCTCTAGGAAGCCACTAGGGAAGGGCAGCAGCTTCATTGGACTGAGAAAATGGATCAGTCTTTTAACCTAATTAAGACTGCTTCGAGGTCAGCCCCTGCCCTTGGACTCCCTAATGTCACTAAGCCCTTTCACCTGTACACTGATGAGTGCAAGGGAGTCGCCAAGGGAGTCCTTACCAGTATGTGGGCCCAAGGAAGAGGCCAGTGTCATACCTGTCAAAGAGGCTAGATCTTGTGGCGGCTGGATGGCCACCTTGCCTGAGGATGATTGCAGCCACCGCCCTGATGGTGAAAGAAGCAGATAAGCTGACCGTGGGACAAGAACTGTACATCACCACACCACACGCAGTTGAAGGGGTGCTGAAGCAACCACCAGATGGCTAAGCAACCCCAGACTTACTCACCACCAGGGTTTGCTACTTAACCCTCTCAGAATCAACTTCCAGACACCCTCAGCACTTAGCCCCGAGACTCTGCTACGGGACCCAGACTTGGAGGCACCTCTGCATGATTGTGCAGAAATTTTGGTTCAGGCTCAAGGCATTGGAGAGGACCTTAAGGATCAGCCTTTACCTGACACTGACCTCTGTGGTTCACAGATGGAAGCAGCTTCCTCCAAGATGGTCAAGGTATGTGGGTGCGGTGGTAGTGACTGAGACTGAGGTGATCTGGGCTGAGCCTCTACCAGCTGGGACTTCTGCCCAGAGAGCCGAATCAATGGCACTGACCCAAGCATTAATGCTGGGTATAGACAAGAAACTGACAGTGTATACTGACAGCCACTATGCATTTGCCATAGCCCATGTACATGGAACCATCTATAAGGAAAGGAGGCTCCTGACAGCAGAAAGAAAGGCTATTAGAAACAAAAAAGAAATATTAGCCCTAATTACTGCCCTGTGGCTGCCAAAGAAATTAGCCATTGTCCCCTGTCCAGGACATCAGAAGTCCAAAGACCCTATAGCCAGAGGTAATAACCTGGCTGACAAGACAGCCCGGGAAGTTGCCCTTCGAGGAGATCCTGTCTTAGAAACCAACCTTCCAGACCCAGGACCCAGACAGCTACCAGACCATCCCCAATATACTAAAGAAGACCTGGACTGGATTCATAAATTACCCATGTCCCACTGCCCCTTGGGGCAGGAGTGGTAATGGGCAGCAGAAGACAAAATCATACTGCCTGAAAGAAGCACCGGACCTCTCACATGGGCACTAAAAAGATGCAAGACCTGGTAGCTAGTTGCAAAGCCTGCCAGCTGACAAATGCAACCCGGTGTAAGGACAACCCAGGATTGCGACAGAAAGGTGATAAGCCTGGAGCTTATTTGGAAGTGGATTTCACTGAGGTAAAACCAGGAAAATATGGTTATAAATATCTGTTAGTTTTTATAGATACTTTTTCAGGATGGGCTGAAGCATTTCCCACAAAGCATGAGACAGCACCAGTGGTGGCAAAGAAGCTGCTAGAAGACATCTGCCCAAGTATGGCCTCCCAGTAATGATAGGGTCGGACAATGGACCAGCTTTTGTTTCCAAGGTAATTCAGAGCTTGGCTAATGTTTTGGGGACCAATTGGAAACTGCATTGCACATATAGACCCCAAAGTTCCGGACTGGTAGAGAGAATGAATAGAACTCTAAAAGAGACCCTAACTAAATTGTCCATGGAGACTGGCGGTGACTGGGTGGTTCTCCTTCCCTATGCCTTGTATAGAGTACGGAACTCTCCGTACAAAATAGGACTTACCCTTTTGAGATTATGTTTGGAATAGCGCCCCCTTTGATTCCCAGTTTACAGTCTGATTTGCTAACTGAGTTTGATTACCAGCTTTTACAATCCCTCAGGGTCCTACAGAGGGCCCAACAAGATGTGTGGTCATGACTGAAGGCCCTCTATGAGACTGGACCACCTCCGGAACCTCACCACTTCAGGCCAGGAGACTGGGTGTTCATCAAGTGGCATCAGCAAGGAAACCTGAAACCACACTGGAAAGGACCCTACATTGTGGTGCTGACTACTTCCACTGTCCTCAAGGTCCATGGGATTGCCACTTGGATCCATTACACCCATGCCAGGCCTGTGGACCCCCCTACTATGGTGAAGGATTTCATTTCAGAGCAACCAGAGTGGCAAATCATCAAAAATAAGGACAATCCCTTTAAGCTTAAGCTTGAACATAGAGAAAAATAGGTTAGGTTGCCGTATTTTACTTTCTTATGATCTTAACTGCTTAATTTTCAGTAGGTGCTGTTAGCTGTAGGTTTTTGTCACCATGTTATCCTTTTTAGAAATGATGTTTTTTTTTTTTTTGTAAGAGAAATGCTCTGTGGTGGGGCTTTAACACAGAATCAGAACCCACATCAGCCCTAGACCCAGAAGGAGAATCTCACCAAGATGTAGGGCCTGCCCAAATAGACCCCCAACTGAGGTAACCATGATTGGTCCCCAAGTTTCCAGACAAAGGGTGCCGCAGTCCAGCTGCAGCAAAATAACCGGGGGGTGACGAGCAACTTGTGTACATTGATACAGCAGGAGTGGGAGCCGTTTATTGTAGGACCGGAGGGGTATATATACATTCCACACAGCTTATCTTAATTAACATAAACTAGATACAGCAGTCAACCAATAAGGAATCTCTACACTTAATGGCTTGCTGGCGTTACTTCACAAACCACTCCCTCTGGCAAAATGCCAGGCACCATCTTGACTTGTTTACAGACTCTAACAAAAGGGGGAATGAAAAACTAGCCTCTACCTCAGAGCAGGGCCTGTCCAAAGTGGGGAGGGGAGAAGGGGAGGTGGAGGAGTGGGGGGCTGGGGGAGGAGGGGGTTACCCTTGTCCTTGGAAAACAGGTTCCTAGGCACATAACATGAACCCTGCTGAGTCATAACAGGAAAGGCCTGCAGAGCCAGATACCTAATTTCGGACCATAACAACAACCAATCAGAGTGAGACAGGGAAGATACCTGAAATACCAGGTGATTGATAACATTATTAGGCAACCGTGTAGTTTAGCACATATACCCCTCGTGGCTTAAACCAGTCAATTCAAATGTATCCCCCTCTTGAACTCACCAATCACCCTTATCCAACTTGTTCCTGCCAGCGAGTGTGCTAATCAATGTTAAGAGTTGTTGCTTGATTTTCCCCCCCGTGTAAAATGATTTGCTGCGTGATGTTCTGATGCATAGAGTATCCCCCCAAGACCTATAACTCCTCACTGAACTAAGGGCCAGGACTCACTCCCTGGGACCGCTGTGTCCGAAACAGTTGTGATTCCCAGCTGAGCTTGCAATAAAGACTCTTGTGTGATTGCATCGGATTCGGCTCCTGGAGGTCTATTGGGGTCCCACAAATCTGGCATTACAGAAATATCTTCTGACCCTGTTGATAACACCTGATGCCATCGTGATACACCAACTGTCCATTCTCTGAAGAGGGCACCCCAGCTCTGCAGGCCATGCCGTTTGTCACAGCATACTCTGGATTGGCATTGCTATCATTATTGGCTTGGGACTTTTAGTGGCATATTTCCACCCAAGACCAGTCTACTGGGCTCTTCTTGTAACTGTTCTTCCCTATCTATTTTTGTCAACCAGAAGAGTTTTCAATCTGATGAGGGGCAATCTGCAGTGATTTCTAGGAAAAAAGCTAGAATTATATAGGTGCCTAGGAATCCACTGACACCGTCTCAGCTATCTCCTGATGATTCCCTGTTCAGAATGTCTCTTCCTTCCACCACCTGCAGCTCAATCACGGACCCACGTGCGGGGAAGGAAGAGGCCTCAGCATTGCCTCATGCCTTAAAGACAGATTTGAAAAACTGCTAAGCAATTTGGGAACACAGCACTGACTCCTTGGCCTCCAAACCCAAGCAGACGTGTCCTGTCCAGGAACATTTGACTATCACTTCATTTACTGCTTGCCTGAATTTGCATTTGTTCCCTATGAAGATTTAGTAGCCAACTAGATTTAAAAATGTGTGAACCCCTACTGTATATTCATCCTTATGCAGTAAAACAGAGGAGAACAGCTTCTCCCAGTCCACCCTGGAGCAGATGGGTCAGTTTTAGTGATTTTCCCATCAAATCTGAGTGTGTGAGAGGTCCCTCCCTCAGCGCCGCAGGAGGCAGGGTAACAGCTGCCTCTCTGGGCTCACCCCTCCCTTTCAGGTTTGCCTGAAGCTTTCCAAGGAGCAGGAGCTGGATGATTGGGATAATGAACCCCAGTGAAGTGGAAGCTCCTCCCTCCGGAAGAGCCTTAGTACTCTGTGTTCCTGTGGAAGCCTGTGGTTGCTTTTTAAAGACCTTTATTTTTGTAGCATCAAATGTCATATTCATAGAAACCACATTGTAAACACTGAGATGGCTCTTCTTGTGGAGAAGGCGGGGGAGGGGGGGAGGGAGGGGCGGGTAGGCAGGGCAAGTAGCTGTCCAAACAGTGTGGTCAGAGCCACCTATCTGAGCGCCTCCCCATTCCAGTCTCTGTGTCTCTGCACATCATATCTATTCTGTGCTCAGCTTGTTAAATATGAAATACATCGGCAGCAACAGATTGCTTTTATTCATTGATGTGTAATTTAACCCTGTATAAATATAATGCAGTTTATTTAGCCAACCTAGCTATTGTGACTAGAGCTGCTATAAGTATCCTCTTATACATTTTTGGCAAATATATTCATCATCATTCTCCAAAGAAACACAGCCAGTGGAAGAGAGAGATAGATACATAGATAGATAGTCTTAAGGTATATAGAGATAGAGATTTATTAAGGATTGGCTCAAGCGATTATGGAGTCTGGAAAGTCCTGCAATCTGCCATTATCAATCTGGTGCACACCCAAAGACCTGAAAAAAGGGAGGCCAATGCTGTTCAAGTCCAAAGGCCCAAGAAATGCAAGGCAGGAGAAGAAGGATCGCTTACCCCAGTCACACTGACACAGAAAATTAACCAGCCCAGAAGAGACAAAGCATTCGCTTCTGTTCTGTCTATGCACAGGAGACCAGCTGCTAGGTATTAGAAGAGGTAATTGGCTCTGAGAATTCTTTCTAGGCCACACAGAATGTGTTTCTGTTTGCAGGATGTACTGCCAAGTTATATGCAAGAAAAGTATCAAGAATGACTTTCTTGACATCAATAAAGTGTGGGTCAAAGTTTCCAGCAAGATCTTCTATACCCCACTACTCACATAGCCATGTCAGGCTGTGGCAACCCTTAAGCCAGGTATAATAATCCTTGTAAAATACAGTCAAGCCACCCCTGGATCCCATCAGAGAAGTGTATGCACTTAAAATGCACATTACAAGACACTAGTCAGCTCATCTTCTTGTTATTTTGGTCTACAGTCAGTATCAGACTCCGAAACACCCACAACGGTAAGCACAGAGCAGTCCCAGTCTGGGTGAAAGATTCCTTATACCATCCAGCCATCTGCTCTTGGCCAAGCCTGCTTGATTATAAGTTCTTATCTTTGTGAATTTTCCTGCATGGTTTGCAGCATTTATAAAACAAAAGAAGTAAAGGGACAAACTCCAAAGTTTTAATACTCATGTCATTTCAGGAATAGGAGGTATTGCCTTTAAGTGGTGTAGGCAAGTACAGGTCACAGTTTAGTATGTATGACTGACAAGCTAAGAGTGATTTTCACCTTTTTAAAGGGTGGTAAACAGATGACAATAACACAACTGAGAAGTATGTGCACCAGACGCTATGTGGCTCACAAAGCCTAAAATATTATTAACTGGTTCTTTATAGAAAAATGTTGTGAATTCCTGGTTTAAAGAGGTATTTCAATTTAATAAATAGTTCATTAAAAAAATAAAGCCTTGCTTGTGATTGTTCACAAGCTTGACATCTTTTGTCTCCTTCCACCAATAAAATCTGAAGTTTATGGAAGGAAAGGACAGATCAACTCCATATGTGAACTAATTCTGGTTCCTCCTCCAGCCAGTTATCTCCCAGCAGAAGAGCATTTTCAGCAGGTTCTAAGTGGATCTCCCCATACCATAGATTTTGTTAAAATCAATCAAATTAATATTACTAATGAAACTTGAATATACCAGATAGTGATTACATCAAAAATTGTGTTAAAATTGTTACAAAATAAATCAATTAGAATTACAGCTATATTTTCTCAGCCTTTCCAACAAAATTTTTGTCCTTATGCCAAATGTGGTCATGGATCTGGATCTCACGCAGGACTGTAATCCCATCCTTTATCACTGCCAACATAAATTAAGCAAATCTATCATCGTCATTTTATAGTACAGTGCTGGTGAAACATCTAGATTGTCAGATCTCTTTCAGTTTTCCATTACAATTTTAGTGGCTACCACAGCTATAGTCCATCAATACTGTTTGACAAAAAGCATCAAAAAATCTTTACTCTTATATTAAGTATTCCTTCCATAAGTATTAAGCATCAAATATCTTTTAAAAAGCATCAAATATCTTTACTCTAGTATTAAACTTTTCCTCCAAAGATTGATACATTTTTGTCTGCTAGCACATACTCTCCCATCAATACATTTCCTAATTCTTCAACAGTACAAGTTTCAGCAATTGGATTACCACCACCTCCATGATCAGCAATCCTGATGGGGTTCTCATTCCCAGTCAGGAAGTAATCTAGTTTCAAAATACCATCTCAGCATCTGCTTTCTTGAACCATTTCTGACATCAAATATTGAATTCTCTAGCATAGGACACTAAATTGGAATTTTGAAAATAAGATAATTAATAGGGATTAAGATGTATTAAAAGAAAGATGAGGAAGGAGGATAGGAAAGAATGAGAAATGAAATTGTGTTGTGAAGCCAGAGCGAGAAAGTCTTAGATAACACCCGGCCTCCCTTGGTCACTGGATACAAATTACCCTAGGAAGAACAAGACCTCATGCCAGCCACTTCTCAGCAGCTGTTATAATTTGGATCTGGAGTGTCCCACAAAAATTTCATGTGTTGAAAGCATGGTCCCCAAAGAAGCAGGTTTCAGAAGTCAGGCGTTCAGGCAATGATTGGATCAGGAAGGGTCTGACCTCATCCATATCATTGATAGATGAGTCCACTGGGAGCTGGATGGGAGATGTGTCCTAGCTGGAGGAAGTACCTCACTGGGGGCATGCCCCAGAAGGACTGAAATCTTCTCACCAGCCCCTTTCTCCCCACCTCTGTGCTTTCTGGCTTCCAAGAACTGAGCAGCTTCCACCATGTCCTTCCACCATGTCCTTCCTTACAATGAGCCCACCATGGACTGAATCCTCTTAAACCAGGAGTCAAGAATAAATCTTTCCTCCTCTAAGTTGTTCTCGTCAGCTGTGTTGGTCACTGTGATGGAAAGATAACTAACACAGCTCCTGAGGATGATCCTGAAGGTGTGGACATCTGGAGGCTGTCTTCAGGCCATGCTCCCTGAAGCTGAGTGGCAGTCCCTTTCCTGAATGGAGAATTAGGGCAGCAGCTCCCTGTTTGCCACAGCAACACAAAGACCTTGCCAGTCAGTCAGTTTATGACTCATGATTTAATATGAGCACATCACAAAGGCACGATAACTCAGTGCTGTGGATGAGCACTGTTGCCCCACAAATCCTCGAAATCAAATTTTATGAATTTGCATCTAATTCTTTCTGATTTTCAAATGTGATGTAAACAAATATTTAGCTAAGTAATGAATTACAGATATTGAGCATTCCTGAACAGAATTTGAGGCTAAGTACCTGCAAAGTTTCAATCTTCTAATGAAAGGATCATTCACAGTCACCTATACTTAGGAATTCACTTTGGTGTGAACGGAGGGAAGGGAGAAATAGTTCTAGGGGAAATAAACCCAGATTTCCATGATAGCTGCCAACTGTTAGGGTGTCTCCAGAACACTAGGTTCTTTTCTGGGATATAATTGTTCATAGTCAAGCATGCACCTTTAAAAATAAGGTAAGAGTTGTCAAAATTAAGACTTGGATCACCATTTGGACTGGTCTTACCCTCTTCCTTCCACACACCCAGAATGTTAACTGACTGTTTTTACCCTCTGCCCCTCATCCTTCTTGTGAACCAGATTCCTTCAATTACCAGACTGATATTTATCAAATTAAGACTGTAATGATGTTTTATAAAGATGTGCTTCAGTCTTAGGTTGTGACCTAAAAACCAGGAACAAACCTCAATCTAATTTCTCAGCTGTTCTTCCCCAAATTGCCTGTAGAAAATATGTAACAGACCAGATTTCTTTCAAATTAAAAACAGAAAAGAAATACAGTTTTGAAACTGGACTCCAGGAAGCACACAATTTCAAACATTGGCATAATCTACGTGATATATTACATTGGGATACAAGGTGGTCAAGTGTCACAACCTCTTATTGCAATCCAAGAGTGCAAAACCAGGAGGCTAAGGCACTCCGCTTCTCTGTGTGTATATTGCTGAGGACTGGTTGTCTCTTTGAATTTGCTTTGTGGTGTACGTGGTAAACATGGCAAGACAAGGAGATTGCACTTTGTAGTGTTCAATGCCGCACACATTAAGCACACTGTATTTACAATGCATTCTTTGCACCTGCATAGGATTTTATTGGTTTATGTCACAGATTGGGAACCAGGCCTCTCATCTAAGCATGAAGAACTTGTTCTCCCTCGGTCAGTGGCACTCTGTCACTGAGCGTCCGGCATTCACAGGTCCAGCACAGCCGTGGGTCCCTTTCCTTGCTAATTTTCCCTATTAGCCCATGAGCTCTGCTCATGGAAACTTTCTCCCTCTACTGTTTTTCCTGCTGCCTGCTCTAAGGGAGAGATTTGGATGTTCTGATTCTAGAGACTCATATGACTCCCGTTGACAGCATCTACAGTCACAACGACTTTGCTTCTATCCATTCTCTAAGCTGAGCACCCCAGATTTCTAGGTCATATGGTCATTTGTCACTCTCCCTGGATTGCCGCTGTCGTTGGTCCTAGCCGAGGACTATCGGTGGTATGATTTCAATTTTCTG
The DNA here is from genome assembly GCF_045843805.1 of Urocitellus parryii. Lineage (NCBI taxonomy): Eukaryota > Metazoa > Chordata > Mammalia > Rodentia > Sciuridae > Urocitellus > Urocitellus parryii. Next base: position 173,026,200 of record NC_135537.1, on the reverse strand, counting down.
AACGCCCATTTCAGCCCTAACTGTCTTTCTCAGTCTACTTTGGTCAATCAGAAGAGGTTTCAAACTGGTTAGGGTCAAGTTGCTGTGGCTTCTGGAAAGAGGCCACAAGGCTGTCTTTTTCCTAGAAAACCATTGACATCTTGCTCTATGACTTTCTACTGCTTCTGTTTTCAAAGTCTTCTTCCCACAGCTTCCTGCCACTGTATTGAATGTGCAAAACATGGCTGCACATACAGGGAAGAAGAGGGCAGGTTTCCTTCCCTGTAAATTCAGATGTCCTAACTGCAGCATCAGCATAGAAGCATTTTCTTAAGTACAAGCAAATGCATTGGTATGTTTTACCATTATGACAAGCTCAGTTCATGAACGTTTATTACCTTGTCAAGATACTTTTTGCCGCAGTCTGGCTGGGCACAATTCAGGAGCCACTTGTCAAAAGAAACAAACTTTATTTTTAAAACTACAAACGCCAAACAAAACAGCTCCTCAGGAAAAACCCTCAGAGCCCAACTGCCACCACCGGCTTCCACAAGCCTCTCCACACACCAACCACCACCTCCCCCAATCCTCCTGCTCTTGAGGCCGATTGGCTAGGTCGCGTAGGCGGAGCCAAAGAAGTCCCCCAATGAGCAGTTCCGTAGTCTGAAGGGCAGGGAAACAGCCCAATGAACATCACCGCAGAGGAGCCAATCAGCTAGATGTTGCTGGGGCCACTGTGAGCCAATCACCAGCTGGCAGCTTGAAGGACAGGGAAACAGCCCAATGAACATCACCGCAGAGGAGCCAATCAGCTAGATGTTGCTGGGGCCACTGTGAGCCAATCATCAGCCGGCAGCTGGAAGTTTGCTGGCAGCTGGAAGTTTGCTGGGGCCCCTTTGGCTGTGGCTCTCAACAACTTTTGTATTTTTTTTTTTTGTATTTATGTCAATTTTTTAGTCCACCTTAATGTACAGATACATGAACCCTTGTGCTGGGGATGGAACTCTGTGGCAGAGTGCTTTTCTAGCATGCATAAAACCTTGATTTGGTCCCTGCACACCCCCCCCCCACAATAGGAACATCTGTATTAATGATGATTGCTAAATTACGGAAAAGTGATAGGTGTTCATATACATATGTAAATATTCATGTATGACATAGGAACTCTTAAAATAAGATTATCTTTTGACAGTTACAACTTTGACCTAAAGTGCAGCATCTCCCAGGCCACCCTGGTGCAGCTGGATCTCGGCTTAGGGACCTTATATCTGCATGTGAAAAGCCATAGAGAAATGAGTCATCTACTTTCCCCATACTTGGAGCTGTAGGAGGCAGAGGGACATTTTTCTCCTTTCTTTTTCTCTTCCCCCCAACTCAGGTTTTCCAGGAAGACTCCAGGTGTGGAATTGGATGATTTTTATGAGGAAGGTGACCCCTCACTGAAGTGGAAGCTCCTCTCTTTAGGAAGAGTCTTAAAGCCTATGTGGGCCATGATTCTGGATAAGCCTTTGCTATTGGGTAAGGCAATTATTTTTATAGCTTCAAAGTTATGCCCTAATATTTGATTATAATACCTGACCTTTGGCATAAGCTCTTGTGAAACCCATGCTACAACAGAAATATTATAATGTATCTTCATGCCAGAAGGAAAAGAGCAAGTACTAGAGTAGTGACAGTACTGACCAAGATCAATCAGTCACAGGCAAGATGAGGAGTGGGGTGGAGAGAGAGAAAGGAATTGAAAGCATACACAGATGATGAAGAGATGGTACACTGATCATGAGACAGAGATGGATACATACATAGATATTAGTGATAGGTAGATAATGAATTATATGTAGATGATAGGATGACAGATAATTCATACATAATGATGGTAGGTAGATAAAAAATAAATTATAGTCAGATGCTAGATTAATAGATACTAAATATAAAAAGATACTAAATATATAAATAGGTAGATAGTAATGGGTAAATAATAGAAGATGATAAATAATTGACGGATTATGGATGAAAGGGAGATTAAGTTCCATTTTATTGTATATTACTTAACTTTTTAAAAATTACCTTGATAGGATATTTAAAATACTAAGTATAACAAAAATTTTTTCAATTTTTCTCCAAACTTTCCATCAATTATTTTCTTATTTTTATGAGCCTAAATAAAGTTAAAACACAGGAATTACAGTGAGAAAAGTAAATCACAGAAGAAGCACAGGTTTGCTTTTGTGACTCACCTTGAATTTAAAAAAAAAAAAAATTGTTAACTTACTTGCTTTTTTGGTTGGTTTCTTTCTATCTTTCTTTCTTTCTTTCTGTTTTTTTTTTTTTTTTTTTTCATTTTTCTTTGCAGTGCTGGGGATGGAACCCAGAACCTCACACATGTCAGGCGAGCACTCTAGCACTAGCCAGCCATATGCCAAGGCCAGGGGTTGTTTATTTTTTAATCCAAATTGAGAAATATGAATTTTTGCTATTCTGAAAATTAGATTCTTTATAAAATGAAGAATTTAAGTTGTTAGGTAATTAAAATTTAAAATAAATATGTATTATTTTGTATAACTAATAACTCAAATGACCAAATTATGTAAACATTTTAGATAAACACTAAATTTTAAAACAGTTTTCAGTGTGTTTTCTTATGAGGTATGTTCAATTGATTTGGAAAACACCAAAACTTGATTATGTATTATAGCTGATGTAAAAAAATGATAACTAATAAAGAAAACTAATGCCTACTGGGGAGGGGTTGTTCTTTTGATTTTTATACATTTGCTGACTCCTTTTTTATATAAATATTTTTTATTTGTTCTACTTAGTTATATATGACAGTAGAATGCATTTATGCACTTTGATATACATAATAGGGTATAATTTCTGATTGTTCATGTTGTAGAATCACATCCGTCATGAGTCATATATGCACAAAAGGTAAAAATGTCTATTTCATTCTACTATCCTTCTTATGACTCCTTTTAATATTGCATTTCCAAATATGTTGTGGGCATTTGCTACTTTGGATAAGAGAGTTGATAAATGTAATTTCACCTCAGAGAACCAGGTAGGGGAGATTGAAGATAAATTTCTTTAACATAATCTTAAAATATGTTACAGATTTTATATATTTATATCATTTTTCTTAAATAAGTAGCTGACCTAATTAAAAAACAAATGTATTTGATCATACTTTCTGCTATCAATATCTTTTTGACAGATTGAACTGATAAATGTACAGGCTTTAGACTTGAAAATCATCACAACTCTCATTCCCACCACTGTTGGATGTTGGCCTGATGGTTATGCTATCTGCCAAATGAAACAATAGCAAAATACACATCTTTTTCAAGTGCATACAGAATATTCATTCAGAGAGATCCTGTGCTGGTTAAGAAAATAAGCCTTAAAAATTTTGCATGCAAAATGTTTTCTGATCAAAACAGAATCAAACTAGAAATCAAAAACCAAAAGAAAGCAAGGGAAAACCCCCAAACATTTCAAAATTCAACAATCAAATAATCCAGGGGCCAAAGAATAAGTCTCAAGGGAAACAAGAAAAGAGTCTGAACTGAGGGAAAATAAAACTGGGATTCCGGGGAATACAGATCTCAATGATTATCTGAGAGAGGCTGCCCAAGAGTCCTGAGCTTTGGGTGGAGCAAGAGCTTTTCTCTTTATTGTCTCCTGGTTTAAAGAGAGTGTTTTAAACCTCCATGTTAGCCCCAATCATCTTGGACGTAACAGAAAAGTTTATGAACATTAGAAGTTTAGGAATATTGGGTTTGCTCCTTACAAATGCACTTCATAATGATACTTCAGGCAGCCATGCATAAATGCCACTGCTCTGCAGGAACTGGCTGAATATCAATGAGAAGACAAGAGTGATCACCTGGGCCTGCTGTTTGGCTGGGCTGACTCTGACATCATAACCTGTCTTCTGAAAGCAGTCTGCGACCTTTTTATAGAAGTCAAACAGATAAAGCAAATTCTAGAGATGTGCTAGGGACCAGGATAAAAAAAAAAAAAAAAAAAAAAGTGCATTGTTTTCTTCCAGTTGTGGTCACCAGTGGATAAACTGTGTCTCTAGATCCCTTGCTTCATATTTCCCAAAAGTAAGTTCGTCTTGTTTTTGATTTTTTTGTTTTGTTTTGTGGTTTCTTGTTTGTATTTTTTTTTTGGCCTTGGGGATTTTCTTTTTTTCCTTCTTTTTATCTTGTCACAGAATAATAAGGTTTTGTGAACTGAAGGTTAAATATCTGTAGAGAAATTAGTTTGAAAATTAATGGGCTATTTTGAAGTGCTTTGATGTCTGGAGCTTAATATTAGATAGGTAAAACAATTGAATTAAAATGTGAGGTTTTAACAAGTATGCACGTATGATATTATTCTAAACCAGAAACTGAGAGTAAGAATAAGCGGAGATTGGCTAACAAGTTGATTATGAAGAACTTAAAAATCTTAAGAACTGACTTGGAAGCCTGAGTTGTGTTTTTCTGACTTTGAGACTGTTTACCAAGAACATTTACAGAAATCTTTTTTATTATCCCTTTCTCTCATTCTCAGGCTCTAAGAATTTTAGAAACCTGAGAAGCTTTCCAGAATCTTTTCCTCTTTGAATATCATGAGTTGAATCAGAATGTGAAATATGTAGCTTTTCCTTCTCACAGCACTGCTTTAAATGTGCATGGTTTGTGGTAGACAGATGATACATGCTTCTATAGTACAAACATTTTGTTTTGAATTTAAAAACAGCATCAAAAGATAAAAGTCAAGTCATTCCAGTTGGAAACTATTTGCCATATGCATATCAAGGAATTCATGTTATCAGTCTTTTTACGAACTGAAGAACATACACCAGTTGGGGAGAAATAAAGTTGTAATACTATAACTTACAGTGGAAGATCAAAGGGGTGGGGGAGGGATTGATGGCTCCATGCTGCCCAGGGCTATGGCTGATTCCACAGCCAGAAGATCTCAGTCTGAGCCATCTCACAATCCCCTACAGCCCAGCATGACCCCCTTCTAAGTGCCCATTCATAATTCTCCGCACTAAGAATGCCCATGGGGAGCCTCAGCACCCTCTCATGGAGCAACCTGACCTACTGCTATTTCATTCTTGAAATTTCCTTTCCCTCCCTCTCTCTTTCCACGGGCTTCCTGACCTCTTTTCTTCATCCGATAGACTTGCTTCCAGCCTCAGTGAACAGCCTGTGTAGTTTTCCTCTCTGGCAATATCCTCTGAGCCTGCCTTGGCCAACGGGATTGCCTTTGGAACTGGCCCCTGGACTCCTCACCCCAGCTTTGACTAGGAAACAGCAGCACCCCGTGTGTGATCCTGTCCCATGGCTGGGACAGGGGCTTCAGGTGGGCTCATACCCACTCCTCATCACTATGGACCTATTCACAGCAGCCCTGTGTGTCCATGGGGTCTGCAGAGAGGGAGGAGACCACTTATTTCAGAAGTCAGGACTTAAGAGCCGGCTGCCAGTCTTCGCCATGGAGCTGCTGGCTCTGTGGTAGAAGTCCTGACCCAGCCTTCCAAGTCATATTCCTGGCATGCTTCCCAGAAAACTGGTAAGCATTCCAGAATCTCTTTATTTTCTATAATGTAGCTTAGACGTCCTCATTCCTCCCACAGGAAAGACCTTACAAAAGCACTTGTGTTCCACAGTTTTCAGAGGAGGCCCAGCAAATCGTATTTGTATAGTGTTGGTTAACTGGGGCTGTGGAGAGAAGTGGCAATAGTATTGGCCTCTGAGGAATTTTGTATCCCTGCTACAATAAAATGTAGATATATATTCCTCTACTAATTCACACACACACACACACACACACACACACACACACACACTCCTCTACATGTTCTTTACTCAATATCAAATATCATAAAACTGATTTGCTTCTTTATTAGAGGAAAGTCCTGGTCTCCTGCTGTTGTAATCCTTAGAGGAGAAGGCAGTATCCATAGAAGAATAATGCTGCTCCTTGCAGGCAATTTTAGGTAAAGTATTTAGGATGTTTCATAGAGAACTAACACTACAGAGGACAAAGGTTGGTGAATTCTTAATCCAGCAGAGGCCAACCCAAGCCCAATTGAGGGGAAATGCTTACCCTCTACCTCGAACACAGTCCCAAACATATCACTCTCTATTGTTGGAAAAATTATTTCACTATGTACTTTAAGTTAAAAATTGAACACATTTCTAAGTAAGAACGACTAGAATGATCGGGTTGGAACTCAGCAGCAAATTAAAATATCTAGACAATATTTGTAAGAAGACAGAGATAGTAAAAGATGTTAAGCTTTCATAAAATAAGTCATGGTTCCCTGGGAAACTCCAAAATTTAAGAGTGACCATGAAAGAACTGTAAATACCTCTCATATCTTTGGTACAGGAGAGAAAAGAAGAAATTTTTACCAATTTAAAAAGAATCGATAAGGTATGAAGATAGAACTAAAAGCAAAGACAGCATAGGTTTAATAGGAAAATAAAACACAATGCATGATCATCCCAAACAAAAATGCATGCATAACATAATTCACTTCATAAAATATAGCTACCAGTTTAGATTTCTAAACATTGAAGCAGTTATGAAATTTTCATACTTAGTTGGATATTTAGAAATTCACCCCAGGGTTAAGAAATTTATTAGGGTTAATGATTTATTAGACAAATGTTAATCTCAAGAAACTAGTGACTCCATGTTATCAGAAATAGAAAGAACCTTCCATTGAAACATGAGCTGTAGAGTCATCTTTTATACACCCAACCACTTAGCCTTTAAAGTCACCTGCTAAAAATCAGCAAAGGTATAATAAGAATGCCAAACCTATCACTAAAGTGAGGAATTAAAATAAAACTCAATCATGAAGTCATCAACCAAGTAAATCTACACAAAGGATATGGCCCTAGATTTGTCAAGACAACTTTGAAAAGAACAAGGAGAAAGATCTTTCCTTGTACTTCGGAAGGCTTATTATGGAGCTCTAGTTACTAGACTGAAGGTAAGACATACACGTAGAGATTAATTGAAAGAGTAGATTACTTCAATATGCATATGCATGTACGTGTATAAATACACAAATACATATACATCTGGTATTTGAGAGAATAGACACAACAATTAAGAAAGGAGAAATCATCAAGTAACTAGTGTCTGGATAACTTGCCTGACAATTACAGAAGAAAAGAAGAACAACAACATGGTAGATCATTGTCTCACATCTTATACACAAATAAACTTGGATTAAAGAGCTAATTATAATGAAAAAAATCTTTGAAACTATTAGGAATATATATTTATACTTTCTAAACTGGACATACACAGGAAATACAGAATCAGAGGGAAAAGTTGTTAAATTTGACTAAAACAAATTTAAAATTTGCTTATGATAAAATATACATTTATTTTGGATTGGCAAAACTAATGAACTAGCAACGAATAAGCATCTGGAATAATAATGAACTAAAAAAAAAAAAAGCCAAACAGAATACAGAAAAAGCTATCGACAGAAGAAATCTAAATAGTCATTCAACATGAAAAATTTCTATGAAAAACAAAATGATACAAATTCAAATAATTAGACACCCTACACACTCTTCAGATTGACAAACGTATGTTTGTGCTTAGAATGGGTCTGGGAGTTATAGATTTTTGTTTTCGTTGCTGTTCTACCCTCAACTTTCTCTGGCCCTGTCCACCTGAGCCACAAAGGGGATCTCTCTCCATTCTTTCACCCCCACCCCATCAATAAGCCACTGTGGCTTTTGCTCAGTTCAGTGCAAATATGGGTTGAGGGATTGTAGACTTCCTGCTCCAGCCTCTGTATTGAACCCAGTACAAAGGACTTCCCTATTTACCAGCTCACTCCCACCTGTATTTACATGAAGGTCTGGTACCTCCTTCAGTGGTTGCCTAACTCTGTTTTAAGTCCCTGTGGGGTCCACACAGCAAACCTCTGCAGCAACATATCTTTGCTTGGGAACGAGGACAGGGAGTTTCCAGGAAGTGATCTGTTCATGACAGGTTCATGCACAAAAGAGTAAGTCTCCCATGTGGTGGTGTTTAAATGGTGGGCCCTAAGAATAGGGGGTCTAGGGGGAGGTAATTAGGCTATTGGGGACATTGTTTGGGGAAGGGATTAATGCTGGTCTTGCAGAGTAAGTTGGTTCTCAGGAAAGCAGGTTGTAAATCAAGACCACCTCATGAGCTTGACCCCTTCTGCATGCAGTTGATTCTCTTTCCATTCTTACCCCATGCTGTGATGCCACCAAGGGACCATTTCCAGGACACCAGTACCATGCTGTTTGGATCCTCTGGCCCTCAGAATTGTGAGCCAAATAAACTTCTTTATAAAATACCCAGCCTTGGGTATTTTGTTATAGCAACAGAAAACAGACTAAGGAAAGTCCTCTAGGGACAAAACTGAACATCATGCCAGCTAGCAAAATTGGTAATTCAAGGGGCCATATCCATCTTCATAGGGAAGACTATGAAAGGCAAATTTGGAGCTGAGAAGCCATAAGTCAGTAACTGGCCAAGTGCCTCACAAATCCATGATGGAGCAGAGCCTGGAAGCAGGGAGAGGGTGGCATGGGAGTAATAACATGCTAACTCAGGAACACCCAGACTGTAGCACTTGTGTGGGATACTGGAGTTACCAGGCTGCTCTTTTTCTGTCTGCAGGTTATTTGTTCCTGTTATGAACGAACATTTACTCATTTTCTCCCCTTCTTTCTCATTGAACAGGGCAACATGGGTAAGAGAAAGATAAGCGTGTGTCAACAAACTTGGGCTTTATTACATAAGAACATTCTTAAAAAGTGGAGAATGAAAAGAGAGCCACTAATGGTATGATTCGTTATCTGTGCCACTTTGTATTTAAAATAGGAAGATGTATATTACCTGAGAGGCATTTATGCTTTTGTTTTATATTCCCCCTACCAAAAATAAAATGAAAAACCTTTATAAAGCAGAAGAATCCGTTTTTAAGACTCTAAATCTACTTGAAGACATTTAAATTGGCAAAAACCTATAAATTGAGACCTAAAAGCACAGAGGCTGGCCAGAAACTGAGAATTCAATAAATGTTTTAAAAGCCAATAATTATTCTTCTTACTAGTGTTCCCCACTCATTCATAAGTAGTGATATTCTAAAGACACAGCAAACAAATCAACCCACAGGTAACTGTGGAATTTTTTTCTTTAAAAAAAAATCATTTGCTGAGAAAATGATTTTTCTCAGCAAAAGAAACAATAAGAGAGATAAACAGGGAGCCTACATCCTGGGAACAAATCTTTACTCCACACACTTCAGATAGAGCCCTAATATCCAGAGTATACAAAGAACTCAAAAAATTACAAAATAAGATAACTAATAACCCAATCAACAAATGGGCCAAGGACCTGAACAGACACTTCTCAGAGGAGGACATAAAATCAATCAATAAGTACATGAAAAAATGCTCACCATCTCTAGCAGTCAGAGAAATGCAAATCAAAACCACCCTAAGATACGATCTCACTCCAGTAAGATTGGCAGCCATCATGAAGTCCAACAACAACAAGTGCTGGAGAGGATGCGGGGAAAAGGGTACACTTGTGCATTGTTGGTGGGACTGCAAAATGGAAAGCCAATTTGGAAAGCAGTATGGAGATTTCTTGGAAAGCTGGGAATGGAACCACCATTTGACCCAGCTATTCCCCTTCTGGGTCTATTCCCTAAAGACCTAATAAGAGCATGCTGCAGGGACACTGCTACATCGATGTTCATAGCAGCACAATTCACGATAGCAAGATTGTGGAACCAACCCAGATGCCCTTCAATAGATGAATGGATTAAAAAATGTGGCATTTATACACAATGGAGTATTACTCTGCATTAAGAAACGACAAAATCATAGAATTTGGAGGGAAATGGATGGCATTAGAGCAGATTATGCTAAGTGAAGCTAGCCAATCCTTAAAAAATAAATGCCAAATGACTTCTTTGATATAAGGGGAGTAACTAAGGACAGAGTAGGGATGAAGAGCTGGAGAAGAAGATTAACATTAAATAGGGATGAGAGGGGGGAGGGAAAGGGAGAGAGAAGGGAAATTGCAGGGAAAAGGAAGGTGATCCTCCGGGTTATATAAAATTACATACAAGAGGAAGTGAGGGGTAAGGGAAGAAGAATAATACAAGTGGAATAAATGTTTTACAGTAGAGGTGGTCGAGAGAGAAGAGGGAAGGGGAGGGGAGGGGAGGGGGGATAGTAGAGGATAGGATAGAGAGCAGAATTCATCAGACACTAGAATGGCAATGTGTAAATCAATGGAAATGTAACTGATGTAACCTATGTGATTCAGCAATCTGTATACGGGGTAAAAATGGAAGTTCATAACCCTTCTGAATCAAATTGTGAAACATGATATATCAAGAAAGATGTAATGTTTTGAACGACCAACAATAAAAAAAAATCATTTTCTTCAAAAGTAGTACAAAGTTTGGAAATGTATAAGTGCCAAGAAGAAAATTACTTTTTAATGGTACCATGTAATGAAAAGCCTGGTTGAACTTTGGTATCTTTTAAAATCAGTTTCATAGAGCAAGGTAGCATATTGAATTAAATGGGAATTATACTGTATGTACATAGTGAAATCTTTTTAAAATTATGCATTTGGGAAATATGGTGATTCTTAATGGGAATTTGCAAGTGACCAGGATTTATAACTAATTACTGAAACAGTGTTCCTCGTTATCACTCTGTTGAATTTCCAATGTCTGAAACTGGGCATATCATCCCTATAGCAATGCTCTGGGTCTCTTCAACACGGGGACTTTCAGCAGAATCAAATACATCAATGAGTGTGTTACCAAAGTAACACTAGCTGACAATAATTTAAAGTGGCGTGTCCTGTTGCGTTTCATTTCTCATGATCAGTCCTTTAGCACTGGTACTGATGCTCAATCCATTTGAATTACTATTAATAGTTCATTGAAATTACTCAGTTTGTTTTATACATATTTAAATGGTTCATATTGCAAGATGTGTTGAAATTTTAAAAAGGAACAAAGGGACGAAGTCTATGACAAATGACTATGGATGAACAATTTGAAATCACAATTTTTTCTCCTCATTCTCGGGCTGCATAGGAATGGATGAATGCGTTGCTTCTCCTACTTTGTTTGTACTTCTATCCTATTGGTCATCAAGTTGAAGACTTTTCTTTATGGCCTCCTGTGAACCTCGGAAGGGTAGATTCATTTAATGAATCCAAATTTGCAATTGAATACATGCCTGTCACCAATGTAACCCAACAGATAATGAGCAAAGTAGCTACCACCTCCTTCATGACAGGTGAGTTGTCTAGCAATCCACAAGGAATATGTGACATCAGAATCCATGCAGATGCAGGCACTTAATTTACATTTCAGCTGATAAAATTGTGTCAATTATCAAAATTGCTAAAATGGGAAACTGAACATACTTCTCCTTTGTTGGAAATAAAGGATTCGTTTAAGTTATGTCAACATAGGCACAGTTATGTCAACATAGGCACTCTACATATTTTGAAAAATTCTCTCTTTTTTTGAATTTCTTCACCTTACTGTCAGGATTTGTACAGGAAAATAACTATATTTATTTCCAGTATCAACAAGTGCCTAATTGTATACCTATATGCAATTTTAGATTTATTAGAATACTAATTATTCTACAAATAGTTTAATTGGTATAGTATGTGTTATGTTGATGAAATTGGCTCAATAATCACAACATGTGGGAAAAAAATAACTAAATTTTATGTGTTTCTTCTGATGGTATCTAAATGAAACTTTAGAAACATCTTCCCCCAACATTTTAGATTTCATGACTCTGCCAAAGTCAATACATGATTTCATTTTATTTTCATAAAGAACTCTAGTAAAAACTATTGAACATGACATCTCGAAGGTGAGTCTCCCGGTAATTTACTAATAACATCGCTTTCTTGTAATGGCAGGTAAAGAAGTCATGGGACTATCAGATGAAGAAAGCATTAAAGAATTGAAAGCAGATTATCATGAGGAAATAGTAAGAGTCATCTTTACAAACACATACTCATAACATCTGAAATTCTTGGGACAAAGAATCCCGATCAGTAAGGAACACAGGGACCATACAGGTAACTTTCCAGCCATATGATCACACTGATCACTATTTCATTTATGTTTGAGCCATTCATAGAAACAGATGTTAATATGTCAAGTTAGATCATCTCTATCATGGTGATGTCCATGTCATTCTACACATTCAAAAAATGTGCTTTCATCTTTGAGTAAACTAACATATTCAATATATGATCACTATATATAGCCATATATATATATATATATCCAGACATGACTTACATGTATACATATGTACACATATACATATAAACATACATTATCTGTGATATATAGCTGTAATATATGGTTGTTAAGGTAAAATAAAATTTATGGATAAAATAGAACAAACTTCCGTTTAAATGCTTAAGTAAATCCATATGAAAGTAAGGGCAATTCTAGAAGGTCTAAAATGGAGAGGGCACCAAACTCAGTGTTAATTGGTTATTATTGATGCTATATGACTTTGCCAAGCTCAGCAACCAAGAGATTTGGGTTTTAGTAGCTATGTGGGAACAGAGGAGATCTTGGGTTTGTGAAAGATGAAGTTTCCTGAATTAATTTGGAATCTGGAGGGCTGTGTACTCAGCAAGAGTTCACCAAAAAAGAGACACCCGTTGCCAAAGAAAGAATAAAATGAAGTTTGTTGTTCTCCCTTTGGAGAGAACATAATAATACAAATAATACAAAGATAATTAATACAAAGATAATTAATACAAAGAGAATTAATACAAAGAGAATTCTTAAGAAAATCATAGCTTTCAGTCACTTTCTCCTGAGTCTAGAGTTCTTCCTTAACTTGAGAAGCTAATCTGAAAAATCTCAACTAAAAATTATAAAGTGCTCCTAGGCTAGTCAGACCCTGGGGTGCCTGACAGAGGATATTATAAATTTTCTCTAGAAAAATACGACCTCAACTCAGACAGCAGAGACAAAATATCTCTAAATGTAAATTTACTCTCCAATATGTAAAAACAAGGCACCACGAGAGTCAAGAGAATTGCCCAAGCTGTGTGTATGTATGTATGTAGATAGATAGATAGATAGATAGACAGACAAATATATTTCCCAGTGGAATTATAAAACTGAGAATATAAAATAAGCAAGTAATCTAAGGAATAATAGACTTCTTCAGAGAAGTTGACATATTCATTCTAAAATTTGCTTTTTAAAAGGCAAATTTAAATATCAAAACAAAGTATCCAAGCTACTCATTTTTAAAATGAAATAAGAAATTAAGACAGTATGTTACTGCCACAGATGAATAGGCCAATGACAGAGAAGAGAGAATCTTGGAAATTTCTCACAAAAACATGGACACTCATATATGACTGAGAGGACATTACCAATTAATGTTGAGAACTTCAGGGAAAATTGTCTCTACATAAAGAACAAAATAAAATTATCTCGTACAGAACAACCAATTTTAGGTAAAAGAATTTTAAAAGTCCTGCAAAACTTTTGGAAGTCAGTATAAGAACATACTTTTATAACTATTGGATAGGAGGACTTTCTTGCAAAAGAAAAATATATAAACTATAAAATAAAAGATAGATATATTCAGCTAGATAAAAATCAAGTAATTTTTATTATCCAAAGATAGTATATAGATAGTGAGAATTTGAGGTAGAATTGAAAAAAGATATTGATAACAAATAAAACTAGCAAAAGATGATTTCAGAATATATGAAGATTTTCTTTGAATAAATAAGAAAAAGACCTCAAAATAAGACATTATTGAAAGACATGGCAGGTATTTCACAAAACATGAAACACAGATCAAGATTAAGCACGTGGAGAGATTTCTACCTGCATTAGCAATCAGAGAACTGTATTTTGAAACCACTTGTTACATCATTTCACATTCATTAGATTTGCAAAAACTAACAATAGTACAAAGTATTGACTAGGATATGTAGAAAAGAGCATGCCTATCCAGTATCATATAATTTTCTAAATTTTGCAAAAATTGAATAAATATAACCCATCATCATAAAAATCTTTTTAGTAAAACTCTCATCCTACATTAAAGACTGGTAGCCTGTTCTCTCCTTCTTGAGGGCTTAGGAAGCTCTCAGTAAAGAGCCAGACTCAAGGCATTTTAAAAGCAAGTATGGATTTCTCATCTTTCTTCACCTGCTCCTACAAGCAGAATGAGTCACATATAATAGTGCAGAAAACTCATTTCATTTAGAAATCCTTAGTTTAATGTGGAATAGAATATCCCCCAACCTCTGACCAAAGAACCTTGCTGAACTTGTAGCCTGAGTAAGAAATAAGCTTTTATGGTGATATGTTGAGGTTTAGAGGTAATTTGTTACTATAGCATATCATAGACTATCCTGACTGATACACACATTCATGATAAAATATAAAAGAATTCTTCAAAAAAATATAGCTTTCAGTCTCCTTCCCCTGGATGAAAAACAATTTTAGATTTTTTAATCGAGGCTGGGGATAAGAGTAGAAACAAGTAGCTTAGATACTTTTATTTTTATATTTAAATTTGCCTTTTAAAAAGAAAATTTTAGGTTTTTTTTTTAATGGAGGCTGGGGACAACAGTAAAAAGAAAAAAAGAACTAACCCAAATATCAGGAGAGTAGATAAATAAATTGATTGGTTCACATTTCTACAATGGGATTCCATAATCATAAGAAGAAATAAATAGGGCTATTTAGACAGATTTCAAAGTTATTAAACATAACAACTGAAGTAAAGTGCAGAATAATGAACATAATGAGATCTATGGGTTAAATAGAGTTTATGTTTAAAAATCACTTATATAGTTTAGGGTTACACAGTAAAAGCCTAAAGACATATGTAAACATGAAGTTCAGAAACATCATTAGCTACTTCAAGGATTGGTGCTTAGGAAACAACATTTAGACAGTATGTAGAGGAGTTCAACTGTATTTGTAATGATTTATTTTTAAAATTTGGTGATAGGTACATGTGTGTCTATTTTTATATTATTTGTAGATCTGAAATATTTCAAAATAATTTTTAAATATTTAAAATCTTAATGCAATATGCATTTGATTCCTATATTTAACTTTAATTAATCTTATTAAAGACTATCACCTTAATATAATTTCATTAGATCTTATAAATATACTCAACATATTATACATAGTTCATATATAAAATAGCTACATTAAATATATTAATATCAATGGACTGGTAGATCTTCTTTTTTTTAATAAATAAACTTTTCTCTTCAAAAGACATTCTGATTGACATGATTTAAGCACAGTGAGTTTCTTTATTCAAACTTCCATTTGACTCTTTATGCTGTGTTGTACCCCATGTTAGAACAAGCTGTATTTCAGTGTTTCTCAATGCATACTAGAAATCCTGCTGTTTTGAAGAACATTGTTATGGTTTAGATATGAGGTGTGCCCCAGAAGTTTACATGGAAGACAATGCAAAAAAAATTAGAGGTGAAATAATGGGGTTATGAGAGCCTTAACCTAATCAATGCATTGCTCCACTTGAACGGATGAACTTGATGGTGTTTGTAGGCAGGTAGGGTGTAGCTGGAGGAGGTAGATCACTGGCAGCCTTTGGGGTACACATTTTGTCCAAGGTGAGTATGACTCACTCTGTTTCCTGATTACCATGTCCTAGGCTGCTTTCCTCCACCCTGCCCTTCTGCCATCACGTTCTTTCTCATCTCAGGCCCCAGGCTACAGAGTCAGCTGTCAGAGCTCTGAAGCCATGAACATCAAACTTCATTCTTGTGAGGTCTTTTGGTCACAGTGATGAAAAAGCTGACTAAAACTAATATCAAAAAGATATTGTTTTCACAATGCAGAAATAGAATGAGTTCCACAAAATTCTTGATTGGCAGAGAAGCACAAAAGGTGGTATGAGAAAGATGACTACAGGCAGAACGTTCCCCAAGACAGCTCCGCCTGACTCGTTTGGAGAATCATTACTATAACCTATGTTTTCATGTTTTAGAGCCAAAATAAGTCCATTTGAATTAAGGGCCACTGAAAAGCCCATTTCCTGTGATCAGAATTGATATAATTCTAGTGATGATTTCTTGTCTTTTTTAATCACAAAGCTCATTGTTTTGAAGAAGATGAAGATGTTGACTGTTACATCTCAATATTCTGGAAGGAAGGTTTTGTGGCTCTTCAAGCTGCCATTAATGCTGCTATTATAGAATTGAGTACAAAATGTTCAATGAAAACTAATTTTCCATGCAAACTAATTATACCAGAGGTACTAGAAGTCTCATGGAAGGAAATATAAATGGCTAGCCCTGTTCTTTCATTTACTCATTTGTATCTTTACAACAAAGACTACTAAATTTGCTGTATGTCGTTAGGAAATAAGGCATACAGAGAAGAAATGTTGTCAGGAAACCAGGGATATAATAAGGACATCAATAGAACGGAAGTAGGTGATCATGGGCATATCAAATGTCCTTGTAAACAAACAAGCAAGTTTCCCAGCGTATAAAGCTGTGGAAAGAATCTCATTAAAATGGCAATTAAACTAGAAGCTTGAGGTGAGGGATTTGTCAAATCTAAGATCAGAAAAGGCATTGCAAAGAAATCATGAAGTGACATTGGGTGGGGAGATAGTCAAACACAGTAATGCTAAGAATTATGGAAAGCCTGGAATCCAAAATCCAGGTGGGCCAGTGCAGTACACGGATGTGGAAATGTAGGCCAACTTCAGATCCTAGAAGGATTGCACATTTCTAGGAAAAGAGATGATAAAAACAGAGACACGAAACCCAGCACGTCATTCAGAGTGGAAATTTTATTTATTATTATCCTTCTTCAGACCACAACAAATCATTCAGTCATGGAGGAACTTATGTCAGTTACCGGAAGATACATGAAGATACAGCCCTTTATTAGTCAAGGAGGAACCACAACTGATTTTTTTCATTTTCTTCTGCATCATCTCCTTTTCCCCATTCATTTACTATGCATCCATCAATGTCACGAGGGAGAGGAAAACGATGAAGGCCTTGATGACCATGATGGACCCGCAGGATTCAACGTTCTGGTGAGCTGGCTGTAGCACAGTGTTCTCAATGGAGAATCTCAGGAAAAGTGGGCGTCTGCAATGTATCTTTATTAAAGCCTAATGATTTTCTAACTTTTTCCTTTATCCTCCGAATGCAATAAGTCACCCTTGGTATAATGTTTGCCAGGACGAGACCAAATGTGACTGTGATTCTCTCGGGTTTAGTTTGCTGGGCAGTTGTGATAATGGAATGGCTAAGACAGAGGTCAGCATCTCTGCCAGATGGAGGTGGAATTCCAGCTAGCACGGGACTGCAAGGGCAGAAGTCAAAGCTTGAGTAATTCCAAGAATGGACAAGGTTCTGTGTGAGACCTCGAGAGTAATTAACTGACTGACAGGGCATGGAGAAGGACGAAAGTACCAGTGAAGCGAGGAAGATGGGTGGATTGGGCATATTATAATCAATTAGGAGTTAGAGTTCCTTCTGTGCTAAAATCCTGAAAATCAGTATTGACCTCTTTACTGAATTAATATTAGAGGAAATTATAGCAGAGCAGTGAAATCTGGAGATTCTAGAGCCAAACACTTGGATCTGAGACTGTTAACATATTTGTTCAATGGGTTCTCTGTCAATAACATGAGTAAAACACAGAAGTGTCATTTCTGCATTCAGCTATGGTGAGAAGCAGATGATTTACTATTTGCTAAGTTTTTAAAACACTTGCCCAATACATAATAATTGCTCTATGTGCTAGCTATTATTGTGTTGGTCTTGCAGCTATTTTTGATTTTTTTTAAAGTATCTTTATTTCATTGTACTCTCTAAAGAAGACTGTAAAACAAGATAAAGAAATTGATAAGAAAAGCATAGTGGGCTATTCTGAAACAAAGTAAATGATATGATTTTTATCACTCTATCTCACTGGAAAATGAGTGGAATTAAGGGCAAGTATGTAGACTACTTGATGTATTCATGCAGAGAACGGTGAAAAGAGCTTTTGGTAAGAGAAGTGACAGAATTTCACCATGAGGAGTAATTTCTTATCTCCAAGGAAATTTATGAGGCTTCTCACCCTTTAAGCTTCTAGAGAAAAAGATATCAGGGATTCACAAAGGGGCTACCATGAACTAAGACAATGACCCACATAACCTCACCTCACCAAGTTCTCACCATAGTATAGTTTTCTAATTTCAGAGGAATAAAGGGGAGAAAAATTGGTTACAGAGTTTTCCCACAGTCACAGGGTAAGAAAGTCCAAAATGAAATGTTGCAACCCAGATTCATCAGACTTGAAACCTAATTATTTCTTTTTTTGTTTATAATGATGTGTGTGCATGTGTGTTTCTGAAATTATTTTTCAGAAAAAGAATATTCTTAATTCCTTATGAATTCTGTTTTAAAAGTTTTAGTTTGTAATAGCATATCCTAGAATAGACAATACATATCTGCTGCACAACAGCATGGATGTATGAATGAATGAGTGGGCAAATGAACAATGAAAAATTACAGTGCAATCCATGGTGGGTCCTTCTTTTCAACTGAACACTAAGTACTAAAACAAAGCTCTGTTTTTACACCAGGCTCTCCTGGGGTTTGCTCTATGCCAGCTTCATCTTCATTATGGCCCTTTTCTTGGCACTTATTATAAAATCTACCCAGTTTTTTATTCTGACCAACTTCCTGGTAGTTTTCACCCTCTTTCTCCTTTATGGATTGTCACTGGTGAGTTGATGAATTAAATTTTTCCCTATCTCTTGCCTTAAAAATCAAACTGTTGGTTTCAGATTAACTTATTTAGTCTACATATCTGTTTTCTGCCTGCTCTAGTTGCATGCAAAAATCTATAGGTGGGTACAGTTGGATTAGTAATGCTTTGTGATGTCAATTATTAATACAATTGGCAAAATAATAGTTTCATTCATTACATGCAAACTAATAATAGAACTAAAATGTTGTATGTAAAATCCCTCCTGTTATCATGCCACTAATAATTCCTGGAGGGACCTTACCCAGTTGGGTCTTCTCTTGTTTAGATTGCTTTGGCTTTCCTGATGAGCATCGTGGTGAAGAAGTCTTTCCTTACTAGCCTAGTGGTGTTCCTCCTTACTGTCTTCTGGGGGAGCCTTGGATTCACAGCGTTGTACAGATATCTCCCAGTGTCTTTGGAGTGGATTTTCAGTTTTCTTAGCCCGTTTGCTTTCACCCTTGGAATGTCCCAGGTAAGAAGCCATCTAATGATCGATGAGAAGCATCTTTCTTCTCTGGAAGAATCTGTAATCAAAAAAAAAAAAAAAAAAGAAGAAGAAGAAGAATCTGTAATAGTTTTTATACTTCAACATGGTGAAATTTAAAACCCTCCTGTAGACTTTTTGATTTTGCAAAGCTGAACTTTAAAAAGCTTTGAAAGTACTTAGCCCAGCAAAATAAGCCTAAACCAAAGGCAGGGGGTGAATGATCAATACAAAATCCTTTGGAGACCATAAAAGCATTTTCTTTGGCTATTAAATACATATTTGATGTTATGAACACCATGTTGTGAGCTCTAGTCACGTTACATACAGTAGGGCCCCAGGCTGCTTCCTCCCCTCTAAGGTCACTTTGTGCCCATGGATCCACTTCTCCCCATCCCCTCCTCCCTGGACCCTCCCCAGCTTCTGGTGACCACTCTTCTGCTCTCTATTTCTGTGGCTTCAGCTTCTGTTCATATTTTGATTTAGCAATTTAAGACAACATACATCATCAAGCTAAAAATACCTTGAAAACATATTAACTAACTGGCAAACTGTTTCTTTTCATAATTTTTTTTCTTTTATTTTATTGAACTCACGTTGCCTTCCTTCCAAATAAATGGTGATGCCAATCACGAAATATCTGGTTTTTAGTGCTTAAGAAAAGAATGGTTAATAATAAAGCAATTCTTCATTAGAATATCATAGACCCTACTGGGTTGTTGTTTGTTTGTTTGATTGTTTGTTTTTAACATATCACGACTATTTTTTTCCAGAATAAAAATTATTTGTTATGCAGCCATTTTCAGGACTCACCCTTCTTTTGACTGTGTATTATTTGGTAAAAGTCTAAATTTAGCTCTAGTGCCATCATTTGCCATGTTTCCCTACCTCCTCCTAATGCTCCAATTTCATTTAGAACACACTTTCCTCACCACAGTTGTTAACACCTGTTACAGTTTCTCAACTGTCCATGCCTTCTGATACATTTGACAACCATCAAGTAGGCCATCTCCTTGTTTAAATTTCTATTCCCAGGAGGAGACAATAAGTAGCCATCTTATTCTTGTTATTTAAATTATTTAAAATGTATCACAAATGTACCTTATCTTTTTTTTTTAATTTTCAGCTTTTACACTTGGATTATGATGTAAATTCTAATGCATTTCTTGATGCACCTGTCGGCTCCAATCTAATTATAGCAACACATTTCATGTTGGCCTTTGACACTTTCCTCTATCTGGCACTCATGATGTACTTTGAAAAAATTTTGCCAAGTGAGTGGTTATGATTAAAATCAAACATCATTTGAGTAACGTTCTTTCCTAGAACAGATTTCCTAATACATGTATGATTTATATGTTACAAACCACTTTGCTGCTTTTGTATAGCTAGTTAGCATGGCAGTTCAGAAACACACAAATGTAGATTTTTTTTTTTTTAATTGTAGTTCTAGAGATGGAACCTGGGCCTCATGTATACTAGGCAAGCATTTGCTAATGAACTGCATCCCCAGCAAATTATAGATGTGTTTTAGAGGAAAGTTATTGTCTAGGAATGAGATAAAACAGGAATATAAAGTTGCTTTCTAAAGTTCCACTGTTGAGTTTGAATAATTTTTTTGCCCCATTCTTCCCCTTTCTCACAAATGTGTTGTTTTGTTAAGTCCCATTCTATCTTCTCTTAGAATATTTGTTTTATTTTTCCAGTAGTCATTTCCCAATATCTTCTTCATTTGTTAATAAAATGACAACAGAATTCAACAGGCCCAGAATGGTTTGCATTTTGATTCTAATATCTGGCTTTATTAGGGTTAATTGAACGTTTATTAAAATTCTTCCTGAAAACTTTTTAATAAATAAGTTTCATTGCTTCCTATAGGAATAACTATTATAATAGAGATATCTTGGTGATTTTTTTTTCTTATGAAGTTGCACATGTTAAAACATGCTCATTGGGACTTGGGCCTAGCTTAATAGTTGAGCACATTCTTTAGCATGAATGATTACCTGGGTTTACTACCCAGCACCAAAAGTAGAAACAAAAACACAAAAAATGTATCGCCTTGTGTTGACCAACAAGGCTTAGCAGCAAAGGGGTTGTATTGCCAGGCTAGGTTAGTGTCACTCTTCCCTAAAATTGCTTATTGACCTTATATTTGTCACCGGGTCATGCAGATGAATTTGGACATCAACATTCACCCTTGTTTTTCCTGAAGTCCTCGTTTTGGTCACGGCAACAAAAGGCTGATCATGTGATCCTTGAAGATAAAATAGATTCCAGTCCTTCATCTAATGACTCTTGTGAACCAGTGTCTCCAGAATTCCATGGGAAAGAAGCCATCAGGTAACAAGGATGTGAATGCAGTCCAAGTCAAGGTTGGGGAGCTAAGAATTGGCACCTGAGACAAGCAGAGTTCTCCCTGGGCTCTGGAGAAGTGACCACGCCACAACACTTGCATCACTTCTCACTTTAAAAAAGTCCCTTACTAGCCCCCTGCAGTGTTGACATCTACATTAAATAAAAACTTAGATTTCACCAGTGAAGACAGGTCAACAAAACTCTTGCTTGGATTCTTGGTCTTTTTGTTCATTTCTTTCTTTCTCCATCCTTAGCCTCCATACTTTCTTTGGCAACATTTATTCACACTTTATACACATTGCATTTATGATACTTCTCATTTTTTTGACAGTAAAATGGAATCAAAATAAAAATGAGAAAACCTAATTACATAGTTTAATATGAATAAAACCTGCACTGTCTGATGAACAATAAATGACAAAATAACATAAATTTGACTTCACTTTTGGATTCCAGTTACCTGGCAGAATGAAATCGTGCAGATAAAATATCTAGAATTCCAGATCTGTGATAGTACTCAGCACATGTTAACTCCATTCCTTTCCACTGCCACCACCATCATCATCTCACCAATGTCCTCTTAATCTTGTTGAATGTTCACCATTCAAGATGAAATAGTTTATATAACCTATAACACAATCCTAAAGCATTCCAAATTCTCAGATTGCAATTACTAAAATTTGCCTGGATCTAGTACCCTGCCTAAAATAACAGAGTAACCAAGTTGTGCAGATGACATGAGTCAGGTGGGTAGCCCTGTGAGACCCCTGCCTTCCTGTTGTGACGCACCACCTCTCTTCCTTATGCTACCTTTCAAGGATCCTCTGGAGACCGAGACTCAAGAGATCACCAACCTGTGCTAGTGGTTCACGCTGACCCTTTTAGTGTTGGGTGCCCACGTCCTCTCTTGCTCTGACTTCCTTAACTTTGCAGTCCAGAGATGGCCCTGTTCTCTATTAATTGATATTAGACCATGGCCCAGTCCAGGGAAAGAGTCTCAACTGGTAAGACCCAAGCACAAATTTTTAAAACTCATCAGGGGATGCCAATGTCCAGCCAGGACCACAGTATTCTGCAGAATTCTTTTTTTTTTTTTTTTAAGTGAGAGAAATTTTTCTTTTTTTTATAATTCTTTTTTTTTTTAAGAGAGATTGAGAGAGGAGAGAGAGAGAGAATTTTTAATATTCATTTTCTAGTTCTCGGCGGACACAACATCTTTGTTGGTATGTGGTGCTGAGGATCGAACCCGGGCCGCACGCATGCCGGGCGAGCACGCTACCGCTTGAGCCACATCCCCAGCCCTCTGCAGAATTCTTGAAGAATTCTGTCCCACAACCAGGATTGCAAGAGAGTGACTGCTATCTCTCTCTCCATCCTGAAGATCAGTTTCATCTGATTCTGGCAGCCAAACTGGAATTACAGACCAGAGAGAACTGTCACCTTGAAGTAGCTTTTCTTTTTTCTTTCTTTTTTTTCAGAATCAGAAATATTACAAAAGAATATAAAGGAAAACCTGATAAAATAGAAGCTTTGAAGGGTAAAAAAAAATTATATTGATGTCAATTTCATGATTTAAATTCACATTGTTTTGCTTTTATTGAGCAGTTAATGATAATATCTAAGATTTGAAAAGTTATTTGAACCCTATTATAAATTTTCCCCTCTAACACATCACTTTTACTTTATAAAAGTTAGAAAAAGTGGGTGTTATAGAATTACATGTATTTAAAGTCTATACTGATGTAACCTACAGATATTTTTTACCTACACCCTCAATTTTTTTCTTCTATAATCCAAAAGCTATTGGTAGATACTCTACTTTTTTCCTTTTCTGAAAGGGGGGGACTTACCTACTTACCACTTGGGAGTTTTAGCTATGTGACACTTTATTATTAATCTATTCTCCCATTCAATAAATACTAACATCCACCTACCATATGCCAGGCAATTTCAATGAATTTAAGGGTATATTAAATGTTTCA
Organism: Urocitellus parryii; assembly: GCF_045843805.1. Classification (NCBI taxonomy): domain Eukaryota; kingdom Metazoa; phylum Chordata; class Mammalia; order Rodentia; family Sciuridae; genus Urocitellus; species Urocitellus parryii. Next base: position 173,002,532 of record NC_135537.1, on the reverse strand, counting down.
TTCATTCATTCATTTTAATCAAATAACTTAAAAAATTCTAGAAAGGATTTTTAAAAATTAGTTTTTAAGGGCATTTTTATTTTGAACTTACAATGTTTTCACACTAGAAAATATAACCATTCCAGGAAATCAAGTGTTAATTTATTGGTTCTGTAACAGAATGTTATTTGTGATTTTTATTATTTTCCATCCTTCCTCCCATCTCTTCTCCCTCCTTCCTTATCTTACCTTCCATTCCTCCTAGACCTGGTATTGGACATTTATGAAGGCCAAATCACTGCAATCCTTGGTCACAGTGGAGCTGGAAAATCAACACTGTTAAATATTCTTAGTGGGTTGTCTGTTCCCACCAAAGGTGAGAGTTCTTTTTTCCAAAGTCAGGTTGACAAAGAAGTAAGCTGATAATATAAAATCCTCCTGATTATTTATGACAAACACAGATACCAAATAAAAAATGGAAATCTATTTGTAATATTATTCCATAAAGGTTTGTGATGTTTAATTACTTCATATAGAATGTAAGTATTTTGTGATGATTATTTTTATGGTCATCAGTTTGGCATTCCCATATATTTTGCTGTATGGCAAACACTCCCAAACCGAATGGCTTAAAATAAAAAATGTTGTATTTTTTTTCCTCATGACTCTGTGGGTTGACTGAATGGTTTCTCTGTTCTGAACCAAGTGATTGACACCAGGTAATGTAACATGTGCCTGCTCACATATTTGAGGCTTCAGACAGGACAGCTACACCTCTGTTTTTGCATGGACTTTCATGTTGCAAGAGGCTAGATTGGGATTCTTTACCCAATGTTCTTCATGATCCCAGCAACAGAAGAGGACAAGTCACAGTGTGTAGCTATTCATCAGCTCTATGTGTATCACTGTTGCTAAGGCCCCAGTGGGCATCTAGCCAAACCTAATTATTAATGGTAAGAGACTACACTACATCATTAGGAATAAAATCCCAGATGGGAACTCCTTTTACAATTTACTTTACAACTGAAAGGAAAATTCATAATGCCTAAATTGTATAAATCTTGAAGATAAAATAGTTTATTGATTAGTGCATTGATAGTGATTTTTTTTTATTTAGAAGTACTCAGTTTTACTTATTATCCAGATATTAATGTAGAATCTTTGTGATAGGTTCTGTCACCATCTACAATAATAAACTTTCAGAAATGGATGACCTAGAAAACATCATCAAGATCACTGGAATTTGTCCACAATCCAATGTGCAGTTTGACTTCCTTACTGTGAAAGAAAACCTTAGGCTATTTGCTAAAATAAGAGGGATTCTGCCACAAGAAGTGGAGCAAGAGGTATATAAATACATTAAAACTCATGTATTGGTCAAAGTGAGATTGCTAATCCTGTTTGCTCTGTTTTGTTTTGTTTTTCTCTTTTATTAATTATCTGTGTGTAAGTCATTGGTAAATGTTGAAGAGGAAAATCCAATTTCAGCAATAGTGATCATTTAGATAATTTACAATGTGCCAAGCATATCCTTTACTGTAAATGTAGAACTCATTTATTCCTTAGAACGACACTATGAGATAAAGCTGTTATTATTCCCATTTTATGCATGTAGAAACTGAGGTTCAGAGAGAAAGTAACTTGACTGAGATCACACAGCAGCTAAAGATGGATGGGCATTCAGAGCCAGGCAGTTTGGCCACAGGGTCCATGCTTTTAATCATTATGTTTACTGTTTTGCATTTTTTATAAAAAAAGGAAAAAAGAAATGAATCTTGGTATATGACATACAATGTTGTCTTTTGATTAGATACAAAGAGTTTTACTGGAATTGGAAATACAAAATATTCAGAATGTCCTGGCTCAAAACTTAAGTGGTGGACAGAAAAGAAAACTAACCTTTGGGATTGCCATTTTAGGAGATCCTCAGGTGAGTTCAGCAATTTATGGGTGTTTTCAAGTTTTAGAAAGTGAAACTTTTGATGAGAGTTCAAACCTTGTAATTGGAAAAGGACGTGTTTGATGAAATATTTATAATAAAATATTCAAAATAAGAACAAAATCCTAATCACAATACCTTTTAAATACAAATAAAGGATGGGGGATATAGCCCAGTGGTAGAGTGCTTGCCTGGCATACAGGAGGCTCTGGGTTTCACCCTCGGTACTGCAAAAAAGTAAGTAAATAAATGCATATAAATAATATGGTCTTTACATTGTTTTCTGGAAAAACTTCACCTTAGGAGAAACACACACACACACACACACACACACACACACACACACACACTTCTCCTTCACACCTCCCTCCTCTGCAGGTTTTCCTATTAGATGAACCCAGTGCTGGAATGGATCCCTTCTCAAGACACAGAATTTGGAACCTCCTGAAAGAGCGTAGAAGAGACCGTGTGATCCTTTTTACTACTCAGTTCATGGATGAGGCTGACCTCCTGGCAGGTAATTGCTGGTTTTCATTGAATATCCTCATGAAGACATCAGGGTATTTGAGAAATGTGGATTGGTATTCTGAACAGCTCTATTTAATACTGGCAATCTAGCCATCCATGGTAATCTGTACCACTGGGGATGAGATGCAACTGGGCCCAAATCTCCTCGACTCTAGCCATTTCTATGTATCTTGTAAAATTTGTATTATTTGATGATGTAGGAGTGGGCTGTTCCAGGGAAGTAAGTAGACTCAGTATTCTAAGAGATTAATTCTCTCAGAATAGAGACATATCAACTTGAAATATCCAAAGAATTTTAATGTTTGATCCATCAAAATGTGTTATATGATGATTCTCTATGATAGACAGTATATCCACAAAGTTGAATCTCCCTGATGAGTTGGTGCAAAGATGACCTAAAATACATAAATTAGATTAAAATAAAGTAAGGACTTTATGGAGTCCTTACTAGCTCTGTCTCTGGGCAGACTATAGACACTCCTTAACTGGAGTTAGATCATACTGCGTTTTCTCAAAAAGCAAATGGAATTCATCTATTCCTCCAATGCCCCCCCTCCCTACCCCACTATGAGTCAGTCACTTTATATCAGTGATGGTATTTGTCTTTTGGGGATGGGCTAACTTCGCTTACCATTATCTTCTCCACTCCATCCATTTATCTGCAAATGCCATGATTTTATTCTCTTTTATTGCTGAGTAATATTCCATTGTGTACAAATGCCACCTTTTTTATCTATTCATCTATTGAAGAGCATCTAGGTTGGTTCCACAGATTAGCTATTGTGAATTGTGCTGCTTTAAACATTGATGTGGCTGTGTCCCTGTAATATGCTGTTTTTAAATCCTTTGGGTATAGACTGAGGAGAGGGATAGCTGGGTCAAATGGTGATTCCATTCCCAGTTTTCCAAGGAATCTCCATACTGCTTTCCATATTGGCTGCACCAATTTGCAGTCCCACCAGCAATGTACGAGTGTACCTTTCTCCCTACATCCTGGCCAACACTTATTGTTGTTTGTCTTCATAATAACTGCCATTTGACTGGAGTAAGATGATAAACTCCAGGTAGGGCAGAGGGGTGGGAGGGGAAGAGAGGGGGCAGGGGGTTAGCAATGATGGTGGAATGTGATGGACATCATTATCCACAGTACATGTATGAAGAATTGGTGTGAACATACTTTATATACAACAGAGATATGAAAAATTGTGCTCTATATGCGTAATAAGAATTGTAATGCTTTCCACTGCCGTGTATTTAAAAAATAAAATCAATTAAAAAAAAGAATTTTTAAAAAAACTGCCTATCAAACTCTCTTCTTTGATTCTTCCTTTTCAGATAGGAAAGTGTTTCTCTCCAAAGGGAAACTGAAGTGTGCGGGTTCTTCATTGTTTCTGAAGAAAAAGTGGGGGATCGGTTATCACCTAAGGTAGGGCCACCAGGGAAGGTTCTTTTGGTAAAAGAGAGGCTTGATGGTGATGGAAACAAACATGCCAAGAAGACCTGTATTCATCATACCCAAGTGCTTGCACACCCATAGGCACATATCTGTGCAGAAATCATGTACGTGTGAGAGTTGACGACTTTGGAGACGCTTGAGATTGAGAATATAAGATGGCAACAGAAGTTTAGATAAATGTGTGTTAGGAAATATATTCAGAATGCATGGTCTATGGAAACATCTATTAAGGGAACTTTTTCACTGATATATTCTTTCATACTCTAATCATCTCTCACCCAGGGTGTTAATATAATTTCCTACTTGCCTCCAATTCCTTCGGTGCTTCCTCCTTTTTCTTGACCTTCTCCTTTCCATTCTTCTCAATTATTAGTGTTTTGAATAGTAGCATGTGAGAGCTGTTATTTATTTGGATGATACTTAACATTATTTTATTTCAATCTTTTATTTTTGAGATGGGAATCATCATTACTTTTACTTTACAGATAAAATTATATACTCCCTATGTGTCTTAGACTAACTATTTTGTGCTGCTAGAACAAAGTACCTGAGACTGGGTAATTTATAAAGAATAAACATTTATTTCCTACAGTTCTGGAGGCTGGGAAGTCCAAGGTTGAGGGACCACACTTGGCACAGGCCTTCTTGCTTCATCATCCCATGGTAAAAGGAGAAAGGGCAAGAGATCACACACAGGGCAGGGTAGGGGGTAAACTCATCATTTTATCAGGAATCCATTCCCACAATAACTAACCCACCTCTATGATAATGGCATGAATCCATTCATGAAGAGAGAGCCTCATGACCTAATCACCTCTCAAAGCTTCCACATCTCAACACCATTGCACTGGGATTATTTCCAGCCCGTGAACTTTGAGAGTCACGTTCAAACCATAACACTACATTGTTGTGTGGTAGAGCCATGAATTGATTCTCAATATGTTTAGCTTCAAATCTAGTGTCCAAGACCATGTTTTAATTTTTAAATTAATTGGTTAGTTCTGATTTATATCATTTATACTTAAAAAAGAAAATAAAGATAAAATGACAAAACATAACAAACTTCAGAAATTTTACCTACCAGAATCCAAACCATGTAGCCAAATAATGCTGGTGTGACTCGTCTGTCATGATTCCCATACCGTGTACCCTGACCCAATTCAATACCCTTTAGTTAAAGTGAAATAGTCGTTGCTCCTTATGCATGTCCTACCATGATCTATACTTTTTTTTTTTCGAGGCTAGCTGTTGAACCCATTTCCACCTGTTTAAGTCCTAAAGAGTTATATGGATAATATCTCATGCACACTTTGATAATCTTCCTGTTTTGTGTGATGTCCCAATTTTGTTTTTAATTCCCTGAAGCATTTGGTTTGCATCTTTTCTTAGAAGTTATGTAAACTTTTTGAAACTCAGTTTTCTAACTTATAATCTAGGAGTAATAACTTCTGGTTATAAGTAAAGGTTACAGAAAAATAAATGAGATGTTGCTTAGAATCTTGTGTAATATTGAGGACATACCATGCTCTCAAAATAAAGGTGCTAGTCAGATTCCCTGCCCAACTCATAACTCTTTCCATGGGCCTCTGGACAGTAATTTGCATAATTGCTTCATGTTCTTCTTCAAAGCCTGAGGTTAATAAATTATGGCCCCGTGAGCCAAATTCAGCCCCCTTCCTGTTTTTGAAAATAAAGTTTTGATTTGGCCCAGGCTTGCAATTCTCTTGCATATTGCCTACAGAGCTCCTGAGACACAACAGAGAGTTGAAACACATGACTAGACTTTTCAGGCAATGTCTAAACTATTTGCTACCCAGCCATTTTCAGAAAAAGTTTGCCAAGCCTGCCTCCCGATGGATAAGCTCCTGAGGAAAGACACTGTGTACCACTTACAAAGTCCTCCAGAACACCCAGCTCAAGTTCTTGTAAGGGGCCAGGAAATGTTTATAGCTTGTTTTATTTCATGGCAAATTCCCTCAGTAGGTTTCACTGCTTCTAGGAATAATACATATTCTTATAAGTTCACGCATGCCTTATGAGTAAACGGAATAATTCTGACTGAAGCATTTAGCTCAATAAAACAGCAACCATTTTTAAGGGCTAAGTGTTGGCATCCCTATTTTTCAGTTCTTAGCAACCTTAGATGTTAGAAATCATTATTCTATTTTACTAATGAGGAAACAGCTGAGATAGGTTAAATTAGATTTTTCAAATGGCAAAAACTAAGATTCAAAGTAAAATCATGACATATTATTATCTACTATATACTTACTAACCTTGATTGTTCAATTTTTATTTCTATAATGGGAAAATAGTATGGTGTGTTTGAATGGCTAGACTTCTCAATGATATTTTGTTCTTATTCAAAGTTTTGGGGTTGACACTAGAAAGAAAGCTAAAATTGGGGATCCCAGCTCCCCAAGCCCACATTCATCCATAATTAGTTTCTATCTATACCCAGTTTCCTTCATAGCATTTACTACTATTGATAATTAGTTTACTTATCTGTTTTCTTCCTGTCTCCCTGACTAGATAATTTCATAAGTGCTGGCTAATGTTTTCTTATTCACCTTGTACCCTGAGCACTTAGTGGGGTGATGTTTATCACACACTAAGAAATTTGCATTGAATGATTAACTCAATAACTGTACCTGTTTGGCATCTATGACTATCAAAAGTCTCTTGTTCTTTCACACCAGTACGATAATCCTATTTAGCTAACTTAAACTTCCTCGGTTAAACATAAATGTCAACATTATCCATCTTGCTTAGTCCTGATCTTTGCTGCATTCCTAGTATTTCTACCATGTAGTTATTCTCCACTTAAGGACCTGAATCACTATTGATCTTCTCCGGGCACCATCCCTCAGTAATATGACCAGTAATTCTGTTTAGCTTCATCTTTGCTTTCCCACATTACATTTATATGATTGGGATCTTTGTCCTCTTATTTAATGTTTTTATGTCCTGTTTTTTTCCATTAGATATTAGCTGGTTTTCTTTGTCCTATAGAGATTAGACTTGATTTTCATGCTATTGGAGACTATGTCAAAAAACATACCTTTTTTTTTAACGCCAATTTGCAGTTGAATGAACTATGTACTCAGGAAAAGATAACATCCCTTGTTAAACAGCACATCCCTGATGCCAAATTAGCAGCAGAAAGTGAAGGAAAGCTTGTCTATACACTACCCTTAGAAACAACCCATAGTTTTCCAGGTAATGTTTATAGAAACATGAAATTAGTATATAAATAATATTCATAATAAAATAATGGTAACTTTTATAACTAACATTCATTGAGAACTTATGATGTTGTTCAGATATTTAAATGTAATCAAATCAATAGTCAAATAACAACTGCCTATAGTGGGAAATATTATTATATTCTGATAGTAATGCTTGTGCATTTTAGAGAGCTTCTTTTAATTCTGTTCCCCTGGTGGTATATAGCAGAACATTCTAGTAATCATAACTGTACATGAACACAAATGGTTGAAACCTCTAGCTTAACTATGTTAATTAGCCCCATGATATAACTATTTCTCTTGGCCAGGCCGTTGTGGTAACTTTGAGCTTTCCAGGCTAATGGACAGACGTTTACTAATTCTGTTTATCCTTCTGTTCCATGACCATGAAGGCTGACATTGAGTGGCTGGATCAATTAGCCTTGCCATACGTGTGGTTAACAAAGACACATAATTATTCCATAAAGTCACTTAAATATACATTTTATAACATAAATATTCCTTAGAAGCATTCAGCAAAGTGTTTGTAGACTGCTAATTAGTGTATTGTAAGAGTAATTAAAATACAGGGAAAGTCTATAATAGTTTTAGGCAGAATGGTACTTGTTAGCAGTTCAAATCTCCTTTCTACCTTTCCATGTAAGATATTCCAGCTGAGACTGGACGCTTCTAACATCCTCCTGTCACTGGACTCTCCAGAATGAAGCCTCGGATCTTCTATAATCACTCTAGTCTTAGAATTGGGTTTTTACTTAAGCTTAATTACCCACTATAATTCAAATCCACGCAGGCAGGGACATTGCTCTTGGCTTTATGAACAATGATTGGTGCCATAGTATTTTTAGGTAAATGAACTAAAGAAGGAACGGATACAAAAATTGCTAGAGGGAATTTCTGCTATCATACTTTCCTACTAGCCCAAGAAATTCTAAGTCGATTCTTCATTCTCTATTAGAACTCGGGAATTATTTTTCAGAAACAGAAACTAATTTTAAAATGACTTAGATCCTCTGTCCTTTGACAGGTGCTTTGAGAACTGAAGAAGATTTTGAACCATCTACCTAATTCTCAAAAAATATGTTCTTTCTCTTCTGTTGGTAACAGCATGAATGTTTCCCATTTGTATCTGTTATCTGGGGGGGGAAAAATCTTTAAGTAAAAAAGATTGGCATTGAGAAGTCCAAAATTTCATAATTAACTAAATCAGAAAAATCTAGAATGATGTTATAATAGAAACATAAATGAATATAAACTAATATTTGACCATGAGAGTAATATTTGGGTGAAATAGAAAATACATGGATTGAAGAATAAGATTATTTATTATGAAATGTTAATTTTAAAAATCTTAGACAAATCTTAAGCATAACTTCATATAATTTCTTTATTTAATTTGGAAAGATGTCCTTAGTTTGCTCATGGCTTTTGCTGTTTTGATTCACTGCTCTGTTTGTTTTCTTTAGAACTTTACACAGATCTTGATAGCAATCCTGGCCTAGGAATTGAGAATTATGGTGTTTCCATGACAACTTTGAATGAAGTGTTCCTGAAGCTAGAAGGGAAATCAGCGCTTGATGTATCAGGTAAATAAAATGCATGAAAATTTTGTGTGAAAATACTCATGCAGTGCAGTTCATAGCTCGAGAAGACCCTGTTCCAAAGATGTGATTGCGAAACGTTGGTTTCCATGACTAACGCATTTCTCAGATAAGCTTATGCAAAGACGAGCTGTGTCCTCTGTCAATATTGCCTTGACTGATTGCATAGCTCGTTTTCCTGCATCCAAGGGTCATTGCCCTCCTCACATCCCAAGATCAATTTCAGACAGAACCTTCTTATCTTCCTGTCTGCACACTCTGTGCATCATTCTGCCGTGTGCTGGCCTCCAGGGTTTCTGAGAAGTCAGCTCTTAAACTTATTGAGGATGTCTTGTTATTATGAGCCATTTTCTCTTGCTGCTTTCAATATTCTCTTTTCTGACTAGCTTTGGACAGCTTGTTCATGTCTTTAGAGCTTTACATTTATCCTACATGGGGTAGGTTGGGCATCTTGGTGTTTTAGTCAGCTTTTTTTTTTTTTTTTTTTGCTTTTGTGACTGAAAGACCCAACCAGAACAACTGTAGAGGAGAAAGATTTATTTAGGGGCTCACAGTTTCAGAGGTCTCAGTGCATCAGTGGCTGGCTCCATTCTTCAGGACTCAAGGTATGGCAGAGGGAACCAGTTCACATAATAATCAGAAAGCAGAGAGAGAGAGGCCTCCACTTGCCAGACACAAATATATACATTATAACCACACACTCAGTGAACCTCTTCCTCCAGCCACACCTCACCTGCCTCCAGTCACCACTCAGTGAATCCCATCAGGGATCAATCCACTGATTAGGTTAAGGCTATAACACAATCATTTCTCCTCCAAACCTTGCATTGTCTCACACGTAAGCTTTTGGGGGACTCCTCCACATCTAATAACACTAGGATATGGAAATTAGTGTTTTTCATCCATTTGGGGAAGTTTTTAGCCTCATTTCTTTCCTTCCTCTCCTCTCCTTCAGACACTGCCATTGTTTATTGGTGACTTGGTAACATCCTACATTTCTCTGGGACTCTTCATTTTCTTTGTTCCTTTTACTTTATGTTCCTTACCCTGACTAATCTCAATTTTTCTTCTGTCATGTTCACCGGATTGTTCTATTTGCTGAAATATGTTAAGTTCTGCCGGTGAATTTTTCACTTTCAGTTGGTACAATTTTCAACTCTAAAAATTTTATTGGGATCTCTTTTATAATGTTTGCATCTTTAATGATGTGTTCAATTTGATGAGAAGAGGTTGTCATACATGGTCACTTTAAAAAAGCCCTTGCACCTATTCCCTTTTCTCTATTTTACTGATCTTCCTGTTTATGCTATTTATAAAATTAGTGTCTTGTAGATACACATAATGTGAGATTCACTGTAGTATCCTCACATATGTGCCTTGGAAAGTCAAGTCAAATTCATTCCGCTGTTTTACCTTTATCCTGTCCCTCCTCCCTCCCCCCATCCCCTTCTTCTACATCCCTGATCTTTCTTTTATTTCTTATTTCTTTTAATGTGATTGTTGCTATGGTTATGGTTATATCTATCATATTGGTCCCATCTAGTCTTTGCTTTTTTATTCCTTCCTGCCATGATTTTTTATTAGTAGTAAATAACTTGCTTCTTTATTTCCTTTTTAGCTGTGGGTTTTTTGGTGTGTTATTTTTCATGATCACTAGAAAAATTTATCTGTATACTATACTCCAGCGTTGCTCTACTGGTTCACACAAAATACAACTACCTCTAAATGAACACACTTATCTCCTCCCTTTTCCTTTTTGATATTTCCTATCATGCGTTGTAATTATATGTGCTTCTCAGTTATTATTATTAAACTCTCACCCAAGTCACATAGACTTATATATCTATAAATCAGTATCTTTATCTGTAGAGCTACAGATAGATGATTGATTGATAGAAATGAGTGAGTGAGAGAGAGAGAGAGAGAGAGAGAGAGAGAGAATATAACCGATTTTAATGTTCTCTTTTGTTTGCCCATACATTATATCTCTATTGGGCTCCTAACTCTTCCCTCCTGATATTTTATCTAGTATAATTGATGATCAGCTTAAACAGCACCTTCTGTCAGTTCTTATTTGGGACTTTTGAATTCTTTGGATCTGTGGGTGCAATTTATACTGAGCAAAAAATAATTCTTAGACATCTGGTGCTGCCCCACAGGCATTAGATTCCCCAGTTAGGTTTTCCAATCTTTGTTTTTCTTTGTGTTAGAAATTGGACAATGTCTGAAAAATAAAAAGGAAAGTAACTGGACAATGTCGGTTTGCCTGTCTTCAAAATCACAGCTGTCTTCTGTTCAGACTGTTCTGAAGCCCAACTATTAAACTCTCTATTCCTGATACTGCATCTTTCAACAGAATGTTTCCATTTGTTCATATTTTAACAGTTTCAGATTCTCTACTGAACTTACTTATTGGCTCACTGATATCCTTCATATTTTCCAGTGGATCCTGGAATAAATCATAAATATTTTTAAACCCATGTGTGTTAAACCCAACATCTGGACCACAATCACTGATGACCCACATCAGTAATGATTTTGACTGTTCTTCTCTTCCCTCTGGGTCACATTTCCTGCTTCTTCTCATGTCTTGTATTTTTTCTTATATCATCGACATATTAAAAAAATAATAATAACACAGCAAAACAGTAGAGACTGAAGAAAGCAATGCCCAGAAAATGAGTTGACTCTTTTTTCTGTCAGGATGCTGATACAGACCACTAGATTGACCTGATCTGTATTTGGCAAGTATGTGGACTTTTGGACAGCTTTTCCTCCTTTCCCACTTCCACATGATTTGAAGGTCAAATCAAATCTTTCCCTTCGGCATGACCTTGAGTTACAGCATTGATGCGAAACTCTTCAGATCTCTCTGCGACCTACAGACCTATAGGAATCTCTGAGTTAGTGTGGGTGAGAGTGAAATCAAATCACATGGATACAAACACACAGGTGAGGCTTTTGCTGGGAATTCGGAGAAAGGAGGCAGAGCCAGAGAGCAGTGTGGAAATCAGGATTGTGGGGCTGGCTCTTGACAAAGGAAGAGGCTGAGTGTTATTCATGGGAAAGGGTTGCTTGCAGGGGTGGTTAGAGTTTAGCCATATTAATTGCCTTTGGGTGCTTTCTAAAGGTGTTTTTCCTTGTCCTGGAGCCAAAATCACCTCTCTCCTAATGATGCTGCGTTTGCCTGTGGTAAGGATGAGTCCCTGTAGCTTTTAAGAGAAGACAAATCATGCAAATAACAGGTTCAGGGCCCGGGAACTTCCTACTTTGGCGTCTCCTCAACAGTTTTGTCCTTTGGCTTGTTTATCACTGGCTTTGCTGATGCACCTGGTTTTTGAAGCTGAAAATGTTTAAGGGTGAGTGAGCAAGGCATATACCAAGCTTTTGGAATCTGACAACCTCCAAGTTAGAGTAGGGAAGTAGGGAAAAGCTCACATCCTCTTTTTAATCGCTGTTAGGCTATGAAGCTCCAAGAGTGCATCTGCCCTTTTTCAGAACAGGGGTCCCGACTGTTCTCAGCCCCACCACCACCACCAAATCCCCCAGCAGCAGAAATTTCCTTGACTTTGTGCCTGCCACCCTATTTTATTGCAGTTTTAAAATTTATTGGTTTATTTGACCACTGGGAACTGAGCCCTCCTCTTCACTTAAATCAAACTTTGCCCCAGCTCTCCCTCCACCTTACCACCCTCTACGCAGACTTCAGCATGGCCACTGAAGTGGCCAGCGCTGTACCCAGCAGAGGCCCATGGGTCCTCAGTTACCCCTTCTGTGGGCTGGCTCTGGGTGGATGCTGTAATTCACACAGAGAGGCCCCACTTGCCTTCATGATGTCTTGCAGGAGACCCTGGGCACCTCCATGTGGCTCTCTCTGTTTTTCCTTCTGCCCCTACCTCTGGTGCACTGTTCGCATGCACTTGGTGAAGAGCCCCTTTGGGAAAGAATTGGTAGAGAGTGTGGACTCATTTTGTGACTTGGGCACCATGTGATTCTAGATGGGTACGGTAGCCCACATGTGACCATAAGGGTCTAGATGGGTACGGTAGCCCACATGTGACCATAAGGGTTTGTTTCTTCCTGCTGTTGGCCCTTTGTCCATGCCTTTGGTGGGCTCTCCTTCTGCCCTGTCCCTAGGGATGAATGCAGACACAGGAATCTTCTCCCCTATGAATGGAATAGCTTCTCTTTTAATGAAAATTAATCTTTTTAGTTTTCATGATGCCCTCATCTGTTAATGGATTAAAAATGACAAATATCTATTATTTAAAACTATTCTTTTAATGTGCTTCTCACCGCTATCTTGTTCAAGATCTTTATTTCAGAGTGTGAATTTTTCTGTGCATTTCTGGGGCTTTGAGTTGGGCTTATTTTAGCATTGTACAGTGGGCAGCATCCTGGGGACCTAGAGATAGCAGAGAATGTGAAAAGGGTAGAAGAGTGCAGCCTCAAACACTGTGCACATTTTAAATCTCTCCAGTAATGACGATTTATAATTGACCCCCAGGCGGATAACTTATCATTCATAGTTCACTCCCTGTGTGTAGCATGTCAATCTGTAGCTTGCTTCTCTAAGTGAACACACAGAATATGGCTTTCTTTACTAAATTTGCAAATTACACTAGGCACTAAAAAGACCTTGCATTTTTAATCTCATCTCTCGAATGTACCGTGCACATTTGAATTATCTAAGAGCTTCTTTCCACTCCTCTTTTTGTTCAAAAAACAAACCTTATAAATATTTTCCTCGCTCAAGGCAGCAGCCAGGAAGGCTATGTCTACAGGAAAAGACTTGAACTACCGACAAACAAGCTCATGCCGTAGGCTCAATATTACACATCTGAAGTGGGATTTAATAAATTGCTTCTTTTGTGGTTTGCAGGTATCAACATTCTAGGAGAAGCACAAGGGGAAAGAGCTGGGGACACAGAAAGACTTGTTGAGATGGAACAAATTCTCTCCTCACTTATGGAGATGAGAAAGACAGTAGAAGGCATGGCTCTCTGGGGTCGACAGATCTGTGCAATTGCAAAGGTTCGTTTGCTAAAGTTGAAGCATGAAAGAAAAGCTCTTCTATCACTGTAAGTATCAGAGTGCCACAGAGTTTTCCCTTTAGCTGATGTATAGGAAAATAACTAAGGGGTAAAAATAAGAGGAAAATTTTTTTTTAATTCCCTGTGTCTACAAAACTGGAAAAAGTATTATATCTATTTAGTCAGTGGTCCTAGTGGTTTTCTATTAGGGGACTAACAGGTCCAGAGACAATTCTAGAGGAAAAGTTGGAATGCTGTGAACTTCCCTGTAATATTTCTTCTCACTCAAATTCTGCACTATGAAAGGTGGCAGACGTGTTAGGAAGTGGTCCTCTTTCCCAGGACCTATCTTAGCGGTTATCCTACTCATTCTTCCCTAGATATCGAGATTTCCCCTCCAGTCGGTATAAGTAGTTCACTCTCCTTCCCGACTCTATGCACAGAAGACACAGTCCCTGCTCCCAAACTCATATCATCTCCTTTTGTACCTTAACACCCATCTTACCTCGGCTGTCAGTCAATGCCATGTCTCTGAACACTGTATTTTGCTTTAGGAATAAGGAGGTCGGTAGCCTGCGACACAATTGAATCTCAGTAAATATTTGCTAAAGAAATAAGTAATGAGAATTTGAGCAAGACTTAAGAATAAACCTTCCCTATTAAACTGGAAACACTACATACCAGTCTAGAGAGAGTGAAGTATAAAGAGATGCCCGTCATTTTGCTGACTTCAGACAAAATGTAATTATAAATTAAAGATGGGGAAAGGTTTTGAAGAGACAGAATGGCCGTATAAGAAGATATTTCGATTTATCTAAATGGAGAATATAGGAAAATAAAGACTAAAATATAATTAAAGATTTGAGCCTGGAAACTAAAGAAATCACATCACTCCCAAGTATAAGAAGAGGAGTGGACATGAAGAAAGTCATGGGCGAGGTGTTGAGCAATGGCTGGCAGAAGGCAGAGCATCGCTCTGGAGCATGGGAGGCAGGCAGGATCTGAGCCTGAGGGACAGGACATATCCCACGGAGGGGTATGGGCTGCCCAATGGCCAGAGCAAGGGAAGGGAAGGATAAATCTACAGTTTCTCCCCTCCAATTTAGGAGGGAAAAGGACAAAATACTCAAGAAATGAGGCAGAGAGCTGCGTTTAATTTTCACAATTTCTTGACCTCAGTACATTGCAATCTGCTCAGACCCTTCTAAAAATTAGGAAACAACCGTGCATTGATTCAAATTAGCAGTTTTATCCCATACAGGTTGTTGATTCTGGTGGTTGGATTTTTCCCTCTTTTTTTGGAGTATATCTTGGTGAAAGTTCATCAAAACAGTTACACTTTGGAACTGTCTCCTCATCTGTACTTCCTGGCTCCTGGACAACAGCCACAGGACCCTCTCACTCGATTATTGATCATCAATAACACAGGTAATGATGTGTTTCAAATGTAGTATGGATCCATGGATTAATACTTTATTCTTAAATTGTTAAATAATATTCTGTAGGAGGGAGACACCACATTTTATTAGTCACCCATCACAGATGGATAATTTCCCCCATTAATTAGTTATATAAATATTACTTTTAAAAATGTTAATCTGTACATTCTTTGTGTGAACATAAGTATTCATTTTTTTTGGGGGGGGTCATCCTAGGAATACAATTGTTGGATTACAAGATGATGTAACTTT
The DNA here is from genome assembly GCF_045843805.1 of Urocitellus parryii. NCBI lineage: Eukaryota > Metazoa > Chordata > Mammalia > Rodentia > Sciuridae > Urocitellus > Urocitellus parryii. The sequence continues at coordinate 172,987,060 of NC_135537.1, read as the reverse complement.
AAGGATGTCCAAACTATTTTTCAAAGTGAAAAACTTTATATTCACAACAGGGTTCTAATTTCCGCATAGCCTTGCTGACACTCATTGTTTCCTGTCTTTTTATTCCACCCATCACAGAGTGTCTAGCGATACTCTGTGGATTGTATCAGTGTTTTGCTAAGGCTCCTGGTGTTGAACATCTCTTCGTGTGCTTACTGACCTGTTCAGAAAGAGTTCTTACCAAATTTTAGCAGATTTGCTTGAATAAATATTTCTTCATTTTCTATATACCTTTGGGACAGTTTCCAGAGATTTTTTTTTACTAGTTCGGTTTTTCTTTTTAGTAATTTTTATAGTTATTAGTCATTCTTCTGGAGGAGATGGCTGTAGAGTCTTTCATATAATCACCATTCAACAGGTTGCTTTCCTGTTATCAAGAGGCATTTTAAAATCCAATTAATAATCTTATTTATTAGTAATTAATTAATTACTCTTATTCAGTAGTAAAGTGAGCTTTAGTAAATTTGATGGTTAATTAATTAGTAGGAATTATCTGTCACTAAAACTTCCATTCCAAGATTCTAGGAGAAAACAAAAACAATTTCAAAAACCATGTGGTATTTTTAAAGATTTGTGCATTATCTAAGCACAAGCAAATATTCATACAAAGTGAACTCCTTGAGAAATGCATAGATTCTTCATTCACAGAAGCAGGCATGTTACAGTCCATGTTACAGTAAGTGACATTAAAAGACACTGTAACATAACTACACAAATTGACATTAATTTTTTTAAAGTTTGTAAATATCTGTTAAATTACATCTCAGGGGAGAGCATTGATGAGTTTGTCCATGCCGTGGAGCGCCAGAGCATAGCTGTGGAAGTAGATGCAGCTGGAACTAGAAATGGTATAGATGACCCTTCTTATAATGGAGCCATAATAGTATTTCGTAATGAAAAGGTATGCTGGTCTACATTTAGTAATTTTACCAAAGGTGTGGGAAGCTAACATAATATGAATGTACTCCAGTCTCCAATTTAAGAAGCAAAAATGAAAAACAAGTACTGTTTCATTTATTACTTGGCAAATTGCATTCCTTGGTATAATACGTGATAAATTTATATATCTATCACTATTTACCAATACAAACTGTGTATATTAGCAACATTCATAGTGTAAAAATACCCCTTGTCAAGTGTACATTTGTGTGAAAGAATCTGTAGTTTCTCTCAAGGGGCTTTCTAATACATTTATCTGGAACTTCTGATTCATTCTTAAACAATAAACACCCAAAACCTGATTCTATCCTTAAGCAAGACACTAGTGTCCTGAAAATCAAATGCATGGTTGGTTGGTTTGTTTGTTTGTTTACTATATACATGTTTTCTTTTATACTAGTATTTGTTTTTATTTCCACAGTGTTTTTTGCTTACAAAGTGTTTGTGAATTTTAAAAAATTATTTGGAATCACATTAAAAACATAATCTTGGGGCTGAAAATGTGACTGAGTGGTAGAGTGTTTGTCTAGCATGTGTGAGGCCCTGAGCTCTATCCCCAGCACTGAGAAAAAAAAAAAAAGAAAAAAAACAGAAAAAAAAACCCCAAAATTTTGAAAAGTGATCTCAAATGAAAGTATTAAATTTTGGCTTCTATGGGGGAAAAAAAACCACAAAGATCTTTGCTAATTCATAAACTTGTCTGTGTTTTAGAAATATGACTTTTTATTTGCGCGCAATACCAAAAGACTGAATTGCTTCCCGGTTCTCATGGATATTATTAGTAACGGGCTACGTGGAATGCTTACACCATCGGCACATATTCAAACTGAGTGGAGCACAGTTTTGAGGGTGAGTATAACTCTTATGGACTCTCCTCCCAGATCGTGCTTTTCAGAGCTGGCATCTAATTCTTGGTGAGTGAACCACACTGTTACACATTAACATTTGGATTCATGCTGTTTCTGCAGCTCTGGAAAATTCAATCCACTTTTTTAGAGTTTCAAATGTTTTTAAAATGCAAAGTAGAACTAACAAGACATGTTCCAAAGAAAAAAGATGAAACCACAAAAAAAGTGAAATTGTGTGGCACTGTGACTAGCAAAAAAAACATAATGAACCAGAAAAATTAAGGAGGTACCAGAGGAAAGCAGACAGGATGGCAGGTAGGAAGGGAGAAGGGGTGACGTTTTCACAACTTTAAGAATTCAGGACAAAGTGAAGCCTGGAACTGCACACTGTCCATGTTAGAACTAGGCCAGGTTCTTGTCCAAAGTATTCATTCTTTTGGCCTTCCTTAGACCTACCAGGCGAGCTTTCCCAAATACGGGATGAAAAACTTCCTGTTTCTAAAGAAAGGCCCAGGAGATTGGAATGCACTCAGCCCATTAAGTTGGGAAAACAGAGTAACTATGACAGCTTATAATGGTTTGTTTACTTCATAAATAATTTCACCCCTTTGGAGATACAGGGATCGTGTATTTCTTAAACACATGTGTATCAATATCTTGTACCTAGGAAAAGGTGTCGAACATAATAAGCACTAAATAACTTATTTGTTAAAGACACAAATGGATGCAAGTGGTCCTCAAATTGTTTCCATCTCACACAACTCTAGAGTTTTATGATAACATAGATGGACATTGATCCTTTACCCATTTTTATATAGAATGAACCACATATCCATCATTATTTTCATATGCTCAACAAAAAATTTTGTGTCACCTTCTCATACCATCTCATTAAGTGCTCAGAAAATAAAGATGTCTTTCATTAAGGGTGCTTAAGGAATTTAAAAATTAAAGCCAAATGTTTTAGTTACACATGGAGCATTAGTTAATTTTAGAATGTGTGCTGTGATGGTTCATTTAAACTTTAATGACTGCGAAGGTCTTCTCAACTTTCTTAAAGCAGGATACCATAATTTAGTAAATTCCCTCTCTAGGGGAATCCTATTTTAACTAGAACGAGTTCAATACCAGCTGGCTAGTTCATCTTGTATTTATGTACCCCACAGATTTACTTTAAACTCTATCTCTAGCAACTCATTTTATTAGCTGTTCAAATTTACCTTCTCGTTGCCCCCAAAGTAGGAGCTACCTGGAGTTTCAGACTGCCTTGGCCCTGTCCCACCCAGAGTCAATGGTTTCACACTGAAGCCTGAAGGGGCCCACACTCTGTGTGCACCAGGAGCATGACAGTAAATGTCACTCTCCTGGTTGATTTTGTGGTTAGCAAGAGTCTTTCTGAGGCCCCAGCTGAAGATAACTGGGATGTGGTTATTACCCCCTTCGGTCAAGTGCTCACACAACAACTGTGAGTCATGAGACTAACATGCACTGACTTCCAAGACAGGTTGCAGTTATTCCGTCCTTAAAAAGGGTCACGATCAGGAATAGCAATAAATTTTCTCCCATGCTTTCGCTCCCCCTTCTGTACTTCACGTCTACTTGTGAATCCTCAACCAAGATTGATCTGGTCTCGCGATGTTACTGGGATGACTTCTCACTGGCTGAGGAATATGGTATTTGATTTAGGTAGGCTATCACATTCTAAATAAGACCTATTAGAAAATTCCAAGTGTTGACTCTGAATTATCACTTATTACTTAGCATCAGAATAAAGTTTAGAATGCTAAGGTAAGGAGAGGGTTAAGGAGAGGGTTGCCACTACTACTTTCCAACTGTGTGATGTGATTAACGTGTGCATGTTCTTTGAATTGATTTCCTTACCTATAAATTTGAGTATAAAGTCAAAAGATTAAAAGTGAAGCTTCAAAGCTAGAATAATAATGAAAGGACTGAGAATCTCAATAGGAACCTGCAGCAGGATTCCATAAAATTGATTAATGTTTTGAAATTTTATTGCAGAAAATGAACTTAGAAATCCCTACTTCAGTTCACTGTGCTCTTTGCTTTTCCAGAGAATATGGGATAATCCATTTGAAATCCTGGGATACACCTTATTCTGGCTGGTTTTGGCATCCAGCTGCCCTCCTTACATAGCCATGGGCAGCATTGATGATTACAAGGTAACAATGAGTAATGAAATTTTCCACTAAATTGTTTAATTTGAGCAGATAATGGTAATATAAGATTTTCCATGAAGATACTTATGCATATATAATTGAGCATTCAATTCAGGCATAAATTCTACTAAATTAAAATAACAGGAAGTTTCATAAGTGGAAATATAAGTATATATAAATAAATGGATAATAGAGAATGATTCTAAAATTTCTAAAGATATACAAAGAAACTTGAATAGACAAAATAACTTTGGAAAAGAATAAACAAAAGTTAGAACATTTGTGCTTTTAAGTCTCATTACAAAGTTACAGTCATTAAGAACAGGTTGTGTTAATTAAGAATAATCTCACAGGTATCTGAAATGGAATAATCATTTCAAAAATAAATGCACACATATAGTATCATCGGCTGATTTCAGTAAACTGCCCAGAAGCTCACCTTAGGCTGTTACCCTCTAGGGGTGTTGGGTTTATTGTCTCCGTTGAGCAAAGAATTGAAGAACAGGACACAGAGATAGCAAGCAAGCGGCAGGTTTATTGCAAAAGCTGCAGACAGACTTCTGCAGGGAGAAGGGGCCCCTGAGCCAGGAGTCTAGTTGGGGAGATTTGGGTTGTTCTTTTCATGGTCTCTGGAATTTCCTCCTTGTCTCCTCCCCTGTCCACATGCCCCTCGCTGTCATTCATTGGTGCCCCCTCTGTCTATGTGTCTGTTTTAGTTTTTCTATTGGATCCCATGCTTAGGGACACAAGTACAGAAGTGTCTGTCTGATTGGGTCCCCAGCTTGTGTCCACACGCACTTTTGTCAAGCAGGAAGTTGGCCTCCTTGGAAGACCCTCTCCATGTTCCTTTGTTCTGGCCCTGGCCCAGACCTCCTTACTCATCTTCTTGTCCTGGCTGCTTAAGCTGTTCCCTATCTCCCTCGGGGTTAAGGCTAGACTTTTTAGCAAATTGGGATGGGACAGCTTGATACCATTATGAAAAAAAAAAAGTGATCTTAGCACAAACCTCACACCAGACACAAAATTAATTTGCAGTGAATCATAGACCTTGTGGTAGGCAAATATTTCTTAGATGAGAAAGAGGTACTATAGACTATAAAAGGAAAAAAAAGATAATCTTGAACTTCATCAAAGTAAAAGTAGCTTCTTCTTCTTGTAAACACCAATAAGAAAAAAAAAAAGTCAAGTCACAGGTTGATAGAAAAATATCCACACAATTTATGTATCTGACAAAAGATTTTATCAAAACTACATAATGAACTCATACCTCATTAGTGAACATAAGTCAATTTTAAAAATGGGCAAAATATTTAAACAGATATTTCACCAAAGACAGACAGATGGAAAATAGTGCCATGAAATGATAGCTAAAACCATGAGTCATGAGAAAGTTACCCCAACAAGATACTCCTACATAATATGAATATTGTTGAAATGAGTGGCGAAATCAAGTTTTTGAGGAGTGGTGAAACTAGTACCTCTCACGCACAGGTGGTGACCATCACTTTGCAAAGCAATTTGACTGTTTCTTGTAAAGTTAAAAATACACCTCCTGCTGCAAGTCCGCAACTCTTCTCCTGAGTATTCAAGAAATAAAAGCCAGGTGTGTTGGTGTACACCTGTAATCCCAGAGCTTGGGAGACTGAAGCAGGAGAATCACAAGTTCAAAGCCACACTCAGCAACTTAGTGAGATCCTGTCTCAAAATAAAATATCAAAGGGGCTAGGAGGATGTGGCTCAGTGGCTAAGAGCTCCTGGGTTCAATCCCCCAGTACTGGAAAAAAAAGAAAAAAGAAAAAAAAGAAAATCACATTGACTTGAACAGAAGCTTTATTCATACTAGTCAACAACTTTAAAAAACACAACTGTTCCATCAAGATGTGAACTGGTAAATTCTGGTATGGCCATATGATAGAATATTACTCAGCAATGTAAAAGAAGAGAAAATAATAAATCCATTGGTGTGGAGGAATCTCAGAACCAAGAATGAAGACAGACGCAAAAGAGAAAATACTAAAGGATTTCATTTAAGTGAAATTTCATTTAACCTATAGTGACTAAAGGCATGTTTGTGGGTTTTTTGTTTGGTTGGTTGGTTTTTGCTTTGTTTGGGGTTTTTTTTTGTAACCAGTAATAAAGGCTTTTGAAAGGAGCACAAGAAATTTGGGAGAACAGTGGAAATGCTCCAGGCCTTGATGGTTGTGGTGAATGAATATATGCATTCATCAAGCCTCATGCAGCTGCATATTTATTATGGGTACTTATTCTTGTTTAAAAACTATACTTCAAAAAAGTTAACTGGAAAGTCAGTGTTGAAGTAGGAGGAAATGACACATTGGAAAAGTCAGAATGTAGAAAGTTAAACTCCAGTGTTGAGCTGACAATTTGTAAATTCTGATTCACAGTTTTTCATTCACCCAAATGAATGGTTTATGTGTCTACAAATCACCCGAGCATCCTGCTAAAATGAAGATTCTGATTCAGTAGTCAAGTCTTGAAGGGCAGTCATAGGGTGGCACGTTTATATGACCATCTCAGGCTAACGCTCATTAGTTTAGTCACAGATTGCCATAGAATATATTTTAACATTCCATTTTTGTTACTCTATTATATAAAATCCATGAGACCTTGCAGAAGGATCCCTGTTTCCTCTCCTTCCTCTGCTTCACTTCCTGCCTCTCCCAAACTAGTTCTGTTGCCCAGGAGAAGAGAACACGCCCCATGTTCTGTTCCCTTTCAAGGGCAGAATCTGCAGGAATCCTAAGAGATGCTGTTCCCAGGTGTGAGAGAGCAGTCAGTCACTCTGGAGTTAATGTTGTCCAGACTTTAAGACTTCTCCTAAGGAAACTGCCAGAACGAATTTTCTTTGGCTGTACCACAATTTCACCGTCTTTATCCTAAGACCTTGTCTGTCATTTCTCTGTTTCTTCGGAGGTTTTTACCCCTCTGTATAAGTTGGGAAATCCTCAGCTCTCAGCTCGGGGCATCCTTCTCATGATCAATGCTATTGTCTCCCAGCTAAGCTCACCTACCACTAGGGTTTCGAATCCTCCCTCCCTGCTGCTCACTCACAGATTGGACTCCATGAACCATCTCTAATTTGACCTCTATTTTGACCTTCAATGTGACTCTAGATTCCCTCTCAGCATTTCCTTTTTAAGTATCAGAGAAGTCTCAAATTTCATGCTTGCAAAACGGAATTTGGGATTTCCTTAAACACATCACCCCTTCCTATTTTCTGTGTTCTTCAACAGAAGTACCAGGTGTTCTGTCACCCTCCCAGCAACCCAAGGTGATCCTTCCTTCCTCTCGTCCCAGTGTATCTAGTCAATCACCAAGTCCTGGTCCATTCTCCCACCTGAATGGACCTGTGTGATGTTGGGAAACTTTGATATGAATTTTCAGGTCACATTACAAATTAGTTAGGAGCATCACCTAACTAATCAGAGCCCACCAACACCTGAATTTAGATGTTTTTTAAAATGAAAAAAAAAAATGATTCCACATTACTAGAATAGTTCAATGTATAAGTGTGCTAAAATCACATCAATTGACATGTAGTTTTAAAATAAATAATTTTATGTGTTTTTTCAGAGAATGACCAGAAATACAGATTACATTTATATTTATGATTCTCTTTTATGAACATATACATACATATTTGGATGGGTAGTGAGTGTGTGAATGTGGACTATGACAGAACCACCCTAACTTCTTTTATTCAGATGAAAGCATAAAGCAATTATATACCTATAATTACATGTGACATATGTGATCATATACTTCTATATGAAATGTATAAAGTATATAAAATACAATACTATATTTAATGGTGTACAGCATGCATATTATATTTAATGGTATATAGCATGCATACTATACACAATGTATAATTAAAATATATTTAATTATGTATGATATGTAACAATACTAATAATATGTGATAATTAACATGGTGATAGCTTAATAATATTAATTACATAACTTATACCCAATATATGATATAAGAATTTTATAAACTTTATAATTAATACAGTGTCCACAGTAATTATATATTTATATTGAAATTATATATTGCTGTATACATTATATGTTACAAAAAAAATTATATATGTATTATATACTACTAGGTATAATGTATAATTAACATCCTAATACTATTATATATTACATGGGAATGTCTTATATGGTATATGTAATTAATCAAGCCACATTTAATTATGAATGTTTTCTGGGTGTTTGAAAACTGTGGTAGTTTAATACTGCATCCTACCTAAGCATAATAATAATGCATATTACCTAAGCATAACTTCACAGAGAGACAGAACAGGAGTCCCTGGTGGGAAGCAAGCGGCTGAGACAGGTGGACTCCACCTCCCCCTGCCCTCTGAGCCACGAGGTCACCCATCGTCCACGCAGCCCTCTAGCCTCGGTTATTCTGAGGTCTTTGTCGTGTTCCATATTAGTGTCCTTCATTAAAGCAGCAGTTGGACATTGGTGTCCACAAATAATCCGCACCCTTCAGTCCAGAGCCATGATCCAGAGCTACCACAAATCAGGGTTTTGTTTCCACAGTCTCCAACCTGGCCCGCGTTATCTGAAGGCTCAGGCTGAAAGGTCCTCTTGCGTCTTTGCTCTCTCCTAACCAGAACAGCGTGAGGTCGCTGCTGCGGATTTCGGGCCTCTTTCCTTCCGCCTACTGGCTCGGGCAGGTGCTGGTGGACTGGCCGCTGTACTGCCTGTTTTTCCTTTTTATGTATTTAATGGATTACGTCTTGAACTCCCAAGAGACTGTATTTACGCTTGTGAATTATTTCATTCAAGTAAGTGACGATATCCATAAAGCAAATGGCATTTTTATTTAATTAGGGGATTTGAATATTCAAACTCTTTTATTGGTAGCATGTTGTCATAAATTCCGTGACTGTCAAATCCTGTGCCATAACAATGTTGGGGAGACTAAATATCCTCCGAGATTGCACTTGTGTTTGATTTCACATTCCTGTTGATTTCAGAGGCTGTGTGCTATTGGGTATGCCATGTCCCTTATCTTCTTGACATATGTGATTTCATTCACCTTTCGCAAGGGGAAAAAAAATAGTGGTATTTGGTCATTTTGCTTCTATGTTGTAGGTATAAGTATGTTTCTTGTGAACACTTATATATTTAGCCTATGATTTGAGTTAATATTTTAATTTTTACCCTCAGTAGAATAATAAATTAATATGGCAGTCTAAAATAGTTGACATTTTCCTCACATGTGGATTCTTTTCAAAATCTACATCTTTCCCCCATCTCATTTCCATTCTTGTCTTTCTTTAAAGGTGACCATATTGTTTCTAGAATTATAAGTTTTGAGCTAAAAGGAAGTCTGGAGACTATCTACATCTTTGTTTTACTGCAAAACAAGAAAATCCAAAGCCCTTCACAAACTTAAGCAATTACACATTCCACTACTAGCATAGTTAAAACTAGAATGTACTTTCTCCAAACTGCCTAATAAAAAATTAATTCCACAAAACCACACTTCTTTTGTCTAAATTAGGAGGGAAACTTTGTGTAACATGTGAGTAATATAATTTTCTGTGACTTCAGGATACAAAAAGTAACTTATTATTTCATTAAGTACCTACCGACTTCCACCACAGTGTGTCACAAATGAAGACTAATAATAGGAAAAAAAGAGATATTAAATAGATAAGTTTCATCCTGAAAGAGTTCTCAGAGGAGAGGCAGATAATAAATAGCCACTTATTAAAACTGGGTGGTAAGAAAAGATTGCCTGCAGAGTTATATCCTATCTTAAAAGTCTGTTACACAATGGAGTGACAAGATGCTTGTAGAAACCAGAGAAGGGTGTTACCTATGAAAATGAAAGCAGAGATTTTCTTTAGAAAGTGAAACCTAGCTGGGCATGTTAGCACACCTCTGTAATCCCAGTGGCTCAAGAGGCTGAGGCAGGAGGATCACAAGTTTGAAGCCAGCCTCAGCAACTTAGTGAGGCCCTAAGCAACTTAGCAAGATGCCATCTCAAAATAAATAAATAAATAAATAAATAAATAGGTCTGGGGATGTGGCTCAGTGGTTAAGTGACTCTGAGATCAAATTCTCAGTCCTCCCCACCCCCCAAATAAGAAAGTGAAACCTCAAGAAGAGCAAGATTTCAACACATAGAGGGAAGCACAGGGATGCCTGTAGTGGATAATGGGTGAGCAGGCCTGCAGGAGAGAAGCCAAGCTTGTCCTAGGAATGGCTCACCCCCTGTGAGGCTGTGCATGGAACTCAAGTTGGAGGACAGGGGGTCCTCATCATGGTGTATCAATTTGCACATGGCTAGCCTTAAAGAATGTGCTCAGGAATTTATTCTCTAGGCTGTGAGAAGCCATGGGTGCCTCTAACACAAAGAAAAAGAAAAATATTCTCACAGCCACAAAAAATGATGGTCTGTGAGACAAAGAAATCAGAAGCGCTAAAGGTTTAAGAAGCCCTTGCAAGGTTTTGGAGGAGACGGATCCAGGGCTTGGGATGTTCCTGTGACTTTCTCTTGTCCTTGAATTTTGTGTTTTACACGTCTGCCTAAGCCACTCCAGGTTGGTGAATGCTTACCTTTCTGCACTGAGAGAGTCTCCAGAAGTCTCCTTCCATTGTTGATGGTGTTGTTCCTGTTAAAATATCAATTTCAATTTTTCCCTATGTTTATTGCTCATTGACTGTGCTGAGTTTTATCCCCAAGAAGCATTATATACCAACTTTTTATTGCTTTTCTGTAATGAAAATATTCTGTGTATTGGGTTCTAAGTTTATCCAGTCATATCTTATTCATGGTGCTCTAGGCCCAGGGAATTTATTTATGTCACTCAGAGAAAATGTTAATGGAGATGTGTGTTGATTTCAGTTTGGGTCATGAGGTTGGAGTTAAAATTCAGAATGCAATACCTTTAAGATGAGCTGCTCCCCGATTTGGAACATACACTGAGATTCAGAGAGATTAACAAGCATATTTGTGTTTTCCCCAGGTCACCGTATCCTCTGTGCTTAAATGTGTGTTGGAAAACTCTGAAAGTGTTCCACTATTTTTCATCACTGTTTTAGTACCACAAGCCACACTGATTGGCTGTCTGTTCTTATATTTTCATGTGAGTAATGCCCTTGTCTGACTCAGTGTGAGAAACACATGACCAGCTGTGAAGGCTGAGTCTGTGTTGGGGTTCTGCAACATGCAGATCATGCACGAAGCTTAAAATTTTCCACCTCGTAGATTCCAGTGATTTTCTCTTTATGGGACAATGTGTTCCAACTGACCTGTAATAGAAAATGTGGCCCTGGTCAAGAGGCCAGGAGGAAGGGTATGAGTGTTGGAAAGAGAGCAGCCTTCACAGTCATTCTCTCAGGCATGCTCAGCTTTAGAAGCAAGTGAGTCAAGTGCCCCTACAGTCCCTTTTCCTCTGGCCAGCTGCTACAAAAAGGGAGAGAGGAAGGTGAAAGAGTGAAGAGGTATAGTGGGGAAGGGAACAGAAAGGAAGGGACACTCTGAGAGGAACAGTGGGCATAGAAAGGCACAGTGTGGCCTCTGTCCTGGGAGGCTGGCTCAGATCCCCCGGATTCCCTCACCAGGCCATCAGGGATGGATACATTCTATTGCTTCAAACAAAAGCTCAGGGGCCCTAGGAGGAAGGAGGTCAGGCCTCACTAGGCCATTTGGGATGGACACTTGCCTGACACTCCTTGGAAAATCAGACAAAAATGTTAGCGGGGCTGTTTGGGGGTGATTCAAATTGATGAGGATAAGATGCATGCAATGAAAAACTTCCTTTTTAATGGTTTTATTTCCTCTTGCAGCTTTTCATGTTTACTCTCTTCGATGATGAACAACATACTGGAGAACTATTTCTGGTCTTCCTAATTGTAAGAGCACACTCTTCCTTTGTAATTATTGTGCTTTTTACTGTACGCAACAATCTCAATTCTTAAACACACTCTGAAGTGTTTGTTTGTTTGTTTGTTTTTTAATTAAAGCAGAGATACAATATCTGTGGTCTATGGAGATTTAATGTTTATAAAATCTGGGAAAGTTATTTTACAAGGATGAACTGAGAAGATAATGTACTTCTAAATTTTGAGAACACCTCGACTGAAATGATGTAGCAATATCACATAATTGTAATTGTTTCTGGTGGTTTTGTAAATAAGATTGAAAATTAATATGACAGCAGCCTGATTTACCTACTAGCTATTGGAAATTTGTAGTGCTTTCCCTAAATACATTTGTGTAAAGTCCACTAACTCCTAGTTCATCGCTGATACTTAAACCATGATCTTTTTGTGTTTCTAATTGTCCTTTTCTCTCTTTATTCCCAGCCCTTCCTTCATGTTATATCATTTTTCTTTTTATTCTCCGATGTCTGGAATGGAAATTTGGAAAGAAACCCATGGGAAAGGATCCCTTCTTTAGGTTGGAAGAAATAAAATGGATTCTTTTCTTTCATTGATCAATGTTTTAAGATATTTCTCTTGTATGTGAAGCAATCCATTCACAAAAACATGCCTTGTGCTAGGCTGGGATGGGGTAGGAACAACGTACCAGTACAAATAAAGAGACTTCAGATACCTAATCCAAAGATTTCAATCCAGGGCAGGAAACAGACCTGAAATATTAGATATAAAAATCTCCAGGCTGGGACTGGGGGCCCACACAGGGAATCCCAGCTACTGGGGATGCCAAGGCCAGAGGCTTGTAAGTTTGAGGCCAGCTTGTGTAATTTAGCAAGACCGTGACTGTCTCAAAATTTAAAACCAAATAAATAAAAAGGTCCACGGATATAGCTCAGTGGTAGAGCACACCTGGGTTCAATCTCCAGTACTGAGGGTGGGTGGGAGGCTCTATCCAACACTGTCCTGTGGAGCACCCGCAAAAAGGTAGGTCTGGCTGGTTCCGTTTAAGGAACAATTGATCTGAATAGATTGGTGGTTGGAGGAATGCTATCCATCCAGGGAGAGGAAATAGCGTGGCCAACAGGCCAACGACATGAGTCAGTGAGCAGTCAGATGGTGGACCACAGACTGGTTCAGGTATAGATGGGACTTGGAGGCAGTGACTTCTGTGAGCCATTCAGTGATGCTACTGTGACCCTCTGTGTCTCCTGTACCATTTAGGTCTCATCTTTCACTAGTGACTGCCAACAGGAAAATCAAGGGAAGAGAGAGACCAGAAACAGACGAGTTCTGAATGTGATAGGCCAGACTTAGGATGGCGAGAAAGAATAAACATGCATGGATTCCAAAGAAATGGCTAGGCTTCATGATGGACCAAGCATCTAATTTATATTTGCTGAACCAGTCCTGATTCCAAAGAATCTGGCTCACTTTCCCCATGAGAACATAATACCAATGTGTTGCTGTCAGAGCTAAAATTCTCAGAAAAATTGCTTCGTGGAGCTATGATATAAAAATTCTTTGTCAGATAATGGGCTTCAGTTACCCCCCCCCGAAATAGAAAAACATGTTATTTCTCTAGGTATGTAGAATGCAAGCTTCCTGAGATGAGAGGGTCGCTCGGGGCAGTCCTGCTGTTAACAGAAGCAGGGAGCTTACGAAGGAGTTAGAGCTCACTGCACCCAAGGGAGGTGATGGTGGTTTGTTAACTGTGCAGCCTCCTCAAGCATAAGTTTGAAAGAATGCAGTGTTCTTAATACCAGGAAGAAGGCCAGAAGTCAATTGTTAATGGATGTGTTCAACTCTAGAATTTCTCCAAAAAGTGGTGATGTGTGTCAAAATCCAGAAGAACCCCAAGAGGAGGATGAAGATGTTCAAATGGAAAGACTGAGAACGGCTGATGCCTTGAATTCCACAGACTTTAATGAGGTAAAACATGTAAAGTGGCTCTTTCATCACATTATATGTACGTTCGGTGATGTATGCATCCACCAGTTCTCAAACCACTTGATTTTCTTTCAGCCTTACATGAGGATGAGGATGGCTTCTTTAATAGGTTGTCACCATTTTCCCATCTAATGGGCAGATGGAAAGTCAAGTTAGCCTTCTGTGTGTTTCTTAGAGTATATATGAAGCCACGTGCAATTGAAATGAGGAAAGCCAGGGGAGGCTTTCAGAAACCCCAAGAAGCAATGCACATCCCTACCTGTTGGAGAAAGTGCACGGTACAAAATTCAGAGTCAGATCCCAGCCAGGGCACACAGTGTTGTTGTCCTTTGAGGCTGAGACAGTCAAGTGCTTCTCCAGTTCCCTTTGCTCCTGCTCCAAGGAGTCGGGCAGGCTGTATGAAATAATGTGCTCCCGAGTAGCAGCTTTTGTAGGAGAGAAAAATGACACTGCCTCCTCTCCAAAAGTAAGTGCGAGTCTAGGAGAACGACCAATACGCACATGCACATCCCCTACTAGCAGAAGGACGTCTCTGACGCCAGGCCTGGGCGGCAAAGGGTCAAAGCAATGGGGAGAGAGCTGATGCCGTTAGTGGAGAGAACAGAGGTCTGACACGATTGATTCACTTGACCTTCACAGAAGCCAGTCATTGTCGCCAGCTGTCTGCGCAAGGAGTACGCCGGAAAGAAGAAGCATTGCTTCTCTAAGAGGAAGAGCAAAGTCGCCACCAGGAATGTCTCATTCTGTGTCAGGAAAGGTTGGACACTTCCCCAGGGGTGGCTCCTTAGAGCTCCGAGGTTCCTGGGGAGAAGGGCTTAGGCACCATGTCGTGAAGGGTGGCCTCGACAGCTCTTTTCACATGTCTCACTCCTAAGTTAAATTAATTCGCTTGCCCCATGATTCGGGGCCCAGTCATGTCTACGTTGAGCCTGTTCAAGGGACCCACTGGAGCCAGGATGTAGTTCTGGAATAAACACAGTTGGTTTCCTAATGGTCATTATTTTTCACAAGAGAACGGGCTGGGGAGGCTCGAGCATCTTCTGTAATCTCAACCAAGAGGTGGTCGATGGACTCAATTTGTGTCATTGTCTCACAGTGGTTAGGATCACAGGAGGCAGACTCTGACACTCCTGGCTTCCAAGAGTGGCCCTGCCACTTCCCATCAATGTGACGTTGGGCACATAACCTCATTTTTGAGAGTTTTTGTCCCCAAATACATAAGAAGAGATTATGATAATTTCTCAGGATGGTTGTGACGATGAAATGAGATACTACCTACAAAACACACGGCAAATATTAGTCACATAGTCAGACTTTAGATTATTATTCTTAATTTTACCATTACAATTAAATCACATTGTCACCACTTTTTTTTTTTCCAGGTGAAGTTTTAGGGTTGTTGGGACACAACGGAGCTGGTAAAAGTACATCCATTAAGGTGATAACTAGAGACACGAAATCAACTGCTGGCCAGGTAGGTGAATTTTATGGGACATATGTCATCGAGTGGTGCTCGGAATAAGTTTGTAAGCTGTGATAATTTTATAAACAGCAAGGTGCCACACAGTCATTACATGATAGACCAATATGTAGAATGTAGTACATAGAAGAATATTTCAAACGTTGGCACAGAGCTACACTCAAAACTGAAGCCTTGAAAGGGAGTAATTATCCATGATGTCAAAGACAGTAAGAATTTTCTGCATCAGATCAGAAATAAAAAATCCATGAGCATCATCATCTTTCCAATAGGTAATATTTTGATCTTGAGTTAAATTGCTTTAAGAAACCCAAAAATATTTATTGGTTGTCATCATTGTCCTTCACAAAGCACTTTGTTCCTGAAATATGTTTTTTTAATGAAAATACACTGTTTCTTGGAATGTTTTTAGTGAATGGTGACAAATGAGCCACAGGGATGTGAGGTGGACTGGTACTTCAATTTCATCTACTGAAGTGGCCGGGCAAGCTCAGGTTTATCAAAGGGAGAGAAATCATGGGATAGAAATGAAACTCTTCTCTGAGATTCTCTGGCAGAATCTTAAAAACTCCTTTGGGAAAGTATGTCCAGGGGGAGCACAGGACCAAATATAAAGGAGGAGGTCTGTGGAATTGCCCCATGGAAAGGGGTGGGTGGTCAAGCCCAGAGGGAACGCACAGCCAGGAGTCCTACTGACAAGTAGCCTACTAAGAGGAGAGAACACAGGTGTTCACCAGCCTCAGACGCTACCGCCACTGCCTAGTGAGAGCAAGTGTTCACCAAGGGGACCTTTGAGTAAACGTTGGTGAGTCAGCAAACCCTAACTGGACTCCCTGCTTCTGTAGTGACGGCCCTCCACCTCAGTCACCACCTGGACCCAAAGTCAACATTTAATTTCTCATTAAGCATTCAAGTAAAGGAGACATAACTGCTCATTGAGTATATTGGGACAAAATGTTTTCAAACCCAAGTAAGGTCTGAAATACAAAGTCAGCTATTGGCACGTCCAGAAATGAGCTGAATGGGATCAACCAGCGGGATGTTCTCGGCCATGTCATTCTCTTGCCAACCCTGCTCTGGGACTGGCAAGTCACCTCCCCCTTGTCTTATGGGTGGTGGCAAGAGTGGACTGCCATGTCCTTCTGCTACACCTCTGTCCCTCTCCCCTTGCTCGCTCTGCTGCAAGACAGCTGCCTCTGCCTCGGGTCCAAGAACAACTTCATGCCTTCGTGGGACTTTGCTCTCAGCCTTTGCTCTGCTTCAGATCCCCTGGCCCCAGCCTCGTCCGTGACTGGCACCTTCTCTTCTGCTGAAATGACCCCTTCAGCAGATGGGTTCCCTGAACATCCACACCAAAGTCCCTCCCCTGTTCTTCTCCACCCGGGCTTATTAATGTCCACCCCAGCACCCTTCTGGCCCGTCTTGGCTCTGTCCACTCATTTCTCCATTGCCTGATCCACTCCATAGACTGAAAACTCCAAACCACAGGGCACTCATTACCCCACCGTCCATTGTCCTGGTGGTCAGCACAGCATTCGTCATGTAGGAGGCACCCAGAGACATTTCATCCATGAGCAAAGCTAAAGAGTGGGTCATTAAATTAAGGGGCTTTATTCAGTCAGTGATGAAAACATTGGCCATCACTGAGGACCACGATGGCAGGGCGATCACACTTGTGGGATCCTCGGTGTTCAACTCGGATTACAACGCTGGCTGCACACATGTTGATTTACAGGCACTGACCCTGACAAGCTTTCTCCCATGCACATGATCACAGATCATCAAACTCCAGGTGGCCCTGCAGCCTACCTAGGTTGGTGAAGAGAAGGCTGCGGTGGAGGGACTCCTAGAAGTACCGCCAAATGTGGGCTCTGAGTCAGACCCTTTATGCACAGGTGCTACTCCAAGGGAGCAGCGGAGGGGATGCCCTTGGGTTCCTGGGGTACTGTCCTCAGGACAATGTGCTGTGGCCCAACCTGACCATGAGGAAGCACCTGGAGGTGTTTGCCACTGTGAAGGGGCTGAGCAGAGGTGATGCTGAGCTGGCCATTGCACGGTACACGGGGCGCCTGCAGCTTCTGTGTCAGGGAGGGGAGAAGACTGGAGTAACGGCATCCACGGGAAACTCAGGACCAGGGGCTGTAAACACCCACCCGGGTCATGCTGGGCGGATGCCCACCTGGAAACTGGTTTACTCAGATTGATAAACATTGTTTTTTTCTCTCTCTCTCTTATTAAACAAGGAGAGAAAATTCATTAGTAAACTTTATCCAAAAGACTGCAGTTTAAGCGATGGAACAATAATTTGGATATCTTTCAAAAGAGCACTGTCTTTGTGGGTGGGGATCTGACCAGAGGGTGATATGCACTCCCCTCCCCCACCACTTGGCCTCTGAGCTCTGCTCCCCACCTGGCTCTCCCAGCCTCCCCTCCCCTCAGCTGGCCTTGGGGAGCAGACTGAGGCTCTGCTGGGTTCCTTCAGGTTGGTGGATGCGTTCAAGCTGCAGGATCAGCTGAAGGCCGCTGTGAAGACCTTGTCAGCCGGAATAAAGAGAAAGGTATAGGACAGGGTTCAGGTGGCTCTGTGCGACCTGCAGACAGGTGCAGGACAGACTGCCCCTCTCGTTCCAGCTGTGCTTCATGCTGAGCATCCTGGGGAGCCCGTCAGTGATGCTTCTGGATGAGCCATCACCAGAATGGACCCCGAGGGGCAGCAGCAGATGTAGTAAGGAGCATTACCCCCCATGGGGGCTGGTACAGACCACCTGGCAGGGAGTGTGTGAACTGTTTTTCTCCTTTACAAATTGTCTCTTAAATTGTTCAATGTAAATCTCTATATCTATCTATCTATATACACATATCAATTTCCTTAGTAAAACCAATATTTGACCAAAAAAGTTTCCCTGATAACATTTCACAATCATTTTTCATTGAAGGAAGTATAAGCATCAATAGAGTTTGAAGGAGCTCACTCTGGGTACTACAGTGGCTCAGTACCTGTCTTAGGTTAGTATGGACATTTCTGCACCACTCCCGTGGTGTTACCCAGAACTTGTGTAAGAACAGTAGTCCTCCTTACATTGGGACTGTTCATCTTGTTGTGTCTATTTACTGTGCGTATATTTTCTTCCCACCAGGTCGGGACCACACTGTTGATGATTGTGTCCTTCTGTTCTCCACACAGCCTTTCTTCCTGAGCATTTCTCTCTCAATGCACTCTGTAAACGCCCCTCTCCAACGCACCTTCGGCACCTTCCGGCCTCAGCAGCTCTCACCTGGCTTGCCCTTGCCCATCCTCCCTATCTTCTTGAGTCCTCCCTTGCTTAATCTCTTGTGTTAACTATTCCCATTCAGGCCCAGTGAAGATTTCTTTTTTTTTTTTTCTATCTATTCATGACTAATAAAAAAAGATTCGCTAAATTACAAATACTCTCTTGACAATACAGGCAGACAATCCAGGCCATCATTAGGAACACAGAGAGGGGCGCCACCTTGACCACCCATTACGTGGCGGAGGCAGAGGCAGTGTGTGACCGCGTGGCCATCATGGTGTCTGGAAGGCTGAGGTGAGAGCCTGTCATGAGGCCACAGTTGACCATGAGGTGCATGTCTGGAGGTTTTTCCTGTGGACTGGGAGAGATCACTGTGATCAGCCAGTGAGGCTGCACCTAGGCTTAACATGAGGACCTTGGGACTGGGCAGCAGCAAACCAAGGGTCTTAAACATTGCACCATACGCCTTTTCTTCCTTCCTCTTATGACTTCATGCTCCTCTGACCTCTAGGTGTATTGGCTCCATCCAACACCTAAAAAGCAAATTTGGCAAAGATTACCTGTTGGAGATGAAGGTGAAGACCCTCACACAGGTGGAGGCCCTCCATGCAGAAATCCTGAGGCTTTTCCCCCCCGGACTGCTCAGCAGGAAAGGTATAGATGGTTCCAAATGTCCTCTTTGCCCTGTCAGTTACATCGATTTGTAAAGGAAATGTCAAAGAAAGATTATTCACTGGACACTGTAGGAAGTAAGTCAGAGAAGGGAGTGTTGGTGTAAAAGCCTCGGCCACATGTGCCAGGTACTATCCATGTCTCTGGTCATCTTCTTGAATCCTTGCAGAGATTTTCAAAGTAGATAACTGTTATTCCAAAGAAAAGGAGATAATTTCAAAAGTTTTGTGAGAGTCTGGTGTTTCATAGATGAATTATTATCTGTATAAACAGGGAAAAATTTGATGGGGAGACAGATTAGGTGCCATGACTAAGCTAACAAATGACACAACCAAGATGTCAATCTAATCATTTGTTTCAAAGCTATTAATACTTTGAATTTTATATGGATTTGCATAATGGCACCATTCTGATGAAAATTAATATAGCCAAAGTCAAAGATTAACTTTAGGGTCATTTTTCACACTTCAAATTTCCTGCAGAGGAGAAATTATCTAGGAGTTAGGAGAGAAAAAGGAAAATGAAGAGGAGTAAGTCATAATGACAAGGCGGAAAAATATGTTTCTACAGTGGAGTATAAATATAAAAGTAATGCTATAACTCAATGTGTGCCTGTGACTACGTGGAACTCTATCACAGAGGTCCAGGGAATGAGTCAAAAGATGAGAATAGATACCCTATAGCCATATGAAATGCCATCCTACCAAATAAAATCTAAATATAAGATTTTCAAATGCTAGAGAGACAAACATTTATCTGAAAAATAGAGTATTTAAAATTACTATTGCTGGCATTATTTACAGAAGTCCTGATCTTACAATCAGAAGCCCAATGATATTACTGTACAGTAGGAAGACAGTGTGAGCCTGGTGGGGGAGACAAGGTGTAGAGGTCCTGCAAGATACACCTAGATTTTACCCTTGTTGGGGAACTTGAAGAGTTGACAGTTTCAGAATGTAATTTAAGGAGGAAGCCAAGGATCAGGTGTTCAGCTTAGAAAGTTAGGTGGGAGGTGATTCTGTAAAATCTTGGAAGAACATCTGCTCCGTACATGCTCACTTCCATGCAAGATGCCAAGGACACAGATCTGTCTTACTCTCCCTCCCTGAGGCTATTCCTCTTTGGGAACCACCCCACTTCTGGTTAGAGATTCACCCTAGACTTTTCATTCACACCAAGGACACTCTACTGAAATAAAGACCCAGATATCAAACGACAGTAATCAAAACAACGTGATATGATTATAAAGACAGAAGTACAGATCAATGGGAGAGAACAGAGAGCCCAGAAAGAGATCCAGGCCAACATGGTCAGTTGGGCTTCAACAAACGGGCCAGGAATACACTGTGGGGAAAGGACAGTCTCTTCATCAAATAGTTTTGGGGAAACTAGATATTCACGTGCAGAAGAATAGAATTGGTCCCCATTTTGCACCATACAGGAAAATCAATTAAAAGTGGATTAAAGACTTAAGCCTAAGACATAAAACTATAAAATTCCTAGAAAAAAAAAATTTAAGTGAAAACCCTATGATATTGGTCTTGGGGATGTGTTCATGGATCGGACACCAGAAGTGTTGGCAATGAAAACAAAAATAAACAAGTGGGGTTTCCACAAACTAAAAAGATCCTGTACATCCAAGGAAATAATCCACCGTGAAAAGGCAGCCCGCAGGGCGGAGGATTATTTGCAAACTATGTATCTGATTGATAAGGGGTTAGCATCCAAAATCTATAAGAAAGTCCTATACTGGAATAACAAAATAATAACAATCTGATTTTAATGACTCAAACGGACCTTTCTCCAAAGAAGACGCACAACATGTATATGAAAAAAGCATTCAAAGTCACTTATAATTAGGGAAATGCTAATCAAAATCACAATGAGAGGTCACCTCACACCTGTTGGAATAGTTACTATTGAAACAAAAATAAGACAACTATTGGCTGTGGTGAAATTGGAACACTTGCACACTGTTGGTGCAAATGCAAAATGGTGCAGCCACTATGAGAAACAGTATGGAGGTTCTTCCAAAAAGAAAGAAAGGCAGGGGGAGTGAGGGAGAGGGAGGAAGGGAGGGAGGAGGGAGGGAAGAAGGAAGGAAGGAGAGAGAGAGAGAGAGAGAGAGAGAGAGAGAGAGAGAGAGCGCTACCATAACCATATGACCCAACAATCTCACTTTGAGGTATATATACTCAAAAAATAAAATCAAGATCTCAAAGAAAGATCTGAACTCCCATCTTCATTGAAGTAGCACTGTTTTTAAATTTATTTGTTCTTTTTAGTTATATGTGACAGTAGAATGTATTTTGGCATATTACACATATATGGAGTGCAACTCCCCATTCTTGTGGTTGTACCTGATGTGGAGTTTCACTGGTTGTTATCCATATATGAACAAAGGAAAGTTCTGTCCAATTCATTCTACTGTCTTTCCTAATCCCATCTCTGCTCCCTTCCCTTCATTCCCCTTTGTCTAATCTAATGACCTTCTATTCTCCCCTCCTCCTGATTGTGTGTTAGCATCCACATATCAGAGAACATTTGGCCTTTCATCCTTTCATTTGGCTTATTTCACTTATCATGATAATATCCAGTTCCATCCATTTACCAGCAAATACCACAATTTCTTTCTTCTTTATTGCTGAGAAATATTCCATTGTGTGTGTGTGTATATATATATATATATATCACATTTTATTTGTCCATTCATCTGTTGAAGGGCACCTGGGTTGGTTCCATAGCTTAGCTGTTTTGAATTGAGCTGCTATAAATACTGATGTGGCTGCATCACTCTAATATGCTGACTTTAAGTCCTTTGGGGATATGCTGAGGAGTGAGATAACTGGGTCAAATGTTGGTTCCATTCCAAGTTTTCTGAGGAATCTCCATACTTTTTCCAGAATGGTTGCACTGAAGCAGCACTGTTTTTTAATAGCTAAGACATGAGAACAACTTATGTGTCCACTAACAGATGAACAGATTCTTAAAAAACTGTTGTATTTTATACCTACAATGGAATACTATTCCACTTTTAAAAAGAAGGAAATTCTGCAATACATAACAACATGGATGAAACTTGAGGACTTTCTGCTAAATTAAATAAGCCAGTCACATAAAGACAAATACTGCATGATTCCACTTATGAGGTAGCTAAAATAGTCAAGTTTATAAAATCCCAAAGTGGAAGGGTTGTTTCCAGGGACAGAGCTGGTAGGGGAATGAGGAGCTGCTAGTTACAGGAATAAATTTTCAGTTAAATAAGATGAAGAAACTCTAAAGATCAGCTGTTCAACCTGATACCATCTGATATGACATTAAACTTTTTTTTTTTTTTTTTTTTTGGCGCTAGGGATTGAAACTAGAGATACTTTACCACTGAGCTATCTCCCAAATGCTTTTTGTTTTGTTTTATTTTAAGGCAGGGTCTCAACATTAAGCATTCTTAACCATGTTTATAAAAGGTAGAAAGACCAGAGCAGTGTTGACAGGTAGTTGACACTCGCCGTGCGTGGTCTCTCCTCTCCTCTCAGGTACTCTTCTTTGATGGTTTATAAATTACCAGTGGAGGACGTGCAACCCTTAGCCCAGGCTTTCTTCAAATTAGAGAAGTGTAAGTACCGTGACTTTGAAATAAGACCCTGAAAAGAAGATATCTCTGAATTACATACAATCTATCCCTGTGAAAAATGAAATGTGACCTAATGCATTAAATTTAAAAATTGAGACCCCCAAATTGAATTTTAGGAACACCAGAATCTGTGTGTGGCAGAGAATGTTGGAAGTGATTTTTATCTTTGCTTTGCAGGGCTTTCTTTCCATGTGTTTTTGCATAAGTCCAAACTTAATTATTTGTACATTTAAAGAAAATGCTTTCTATTGGAACATGCCTATATGCTTAAAATTCAATTTTCTATCAGTTGGCATTTGTTTTATTGCCTTGGGCAGTATATGAAGAAACTGGCTCCATCTGGCCACTGAGACAATCTTCTTGGGTCTGTTGCACTTCATCTGACCACACCCCATGTGTTATTAGAGGGTCACGTTCTCCTTGCCATTTTAGCCCTCGCACTCTGCAACCTGGAGTGGTGCTGGTTAGAACTCCACTCTGTACTGTTTTAATTGTCACTGCTCCATGATATCTTCACACAGTTGTCACCTGCACTAAGGAAGAGAATTTGATCTCCTGGTTCTAGAAGACCCCGTGGCTCCTGTTGATAGCATCTGCCTGCACTCCTGCTGACAATCTTCTTTCCATTCTCTGAGCTGAGCACCCAACCTTCCAGGCCATGTGGTCATTTCCTGCACTCCCTAGATTGGCACCAACCCCAGTACACGTCTCAAACTTGAACCAGCATATTTTCATTCTGCTGGGCTCCTATCCAAACTCTAACTGCCCTTCACCGTCTATTTTGGTAAAAAAAAAAAAGGGTTTTCAATCTAACTAAGGGGTCACTGCAGTGGCTTTTAGAAAGAGCCCCCTGTACACAGCCCCTCCCTAGGAAACCTCAGATATTCTGTATAATCAGAGGCGACCTTTTTCAAAATGTGTCTTCCTTCCGCATCTTCCTTCCAGGAAGGAAGCCTTGCCAGCCTCATGTGCTCCCTTAAATCCAGATTTCAAAAACTGCACAGCCTATAAGCCTAACAAGAGCCATTATTTTCCCCAAAATCTAAGTAAACTTCTCAGTTTGTTTTTAACTGGATGATGTGTTTAAGTTATGAATAAATATCATCTTCACCAAAAATTGAAATTGTCAAAAAAAACAACGTATTATATGTACTACAAGTTGACTTACAAGGCCATCTAGATATAAAGATACATGATCCGCTAATGTTTGTCCATCCTCCCACAGTCAAACAGAGCTTCCACCTGGAGGAGTACAGCCTCTCCCAGTCCACCCTGGAGCAGGTGGGTCCCATTCCAGAATTTGCACCATCTGTGGAACCTGAGCGTGTGAGATGTGCCTGCTCTGCCCTCCCTCAGAGCCGCAGGAGGCAGAGTGACAGGTGCCTCTCTGTGCTCGCCCCTCCCTTTCAGGTTTTCCTGGAGCTCTCCAAGGAGCAGGAGCTGGATGTTTTTGATGATGAACTTGATCCTTCAGTGAACTGGAAGCTTCTCTCACAGGAAGAACCTTAAGCCAGGAGTACTCTATGTTCCCGTGGAAGCCTGTGGTTGCTTTTTAAAGACATTTATTTTGTTAGCATCAATGTCATATTCATGGAAACTACATTATAAACACTGAGATGGCTCTTCATGTAGGGAGAGGAGCGGCCAGTGTAGCTGCAGGGACATGGTGGATGGCCTGTCTGAGCCTCCTCCTGCCCTAGCCTCTGCACCTCCGAAGGCTGCTCTGCCTCCATTTTTCTGTAGAATGCTAAATAAATACGTTTACTTTTATGCAACTAAGTTTCTAAGTATGATAAACAGACTTTCATATTTTTGAGTCAAAAATCTTAAAACACACTTTTCTAACTCAGAGTAAGGATTCCATGTATTTACTCTCTGAATATTTATGATACTTTAAAAAACTGATATCGTCATAAAAATTTACTTTTTGAAGTAGATTTCAGTATGTTTGTTATGGCTAAAAGTCACACAGCATCATTGGTCATAGTATCTGATATCAATGTACTTAATACACCCATTGGCAGCACTACGACCCAGACACACTCTGCCAAACCAAACACCGGCCATTAGGAATAGATGGCACTTTTTATTTCTGTAAACCAACTGAGTCCCGTTTTCATGGTATTTTCATATATAGGCCTCAGAGGTACCTGGATTATAATTGATCTTCCATGAATATTTGTCACTCAATTTCAGAAAGCTGATAAATGTAATAACAGAGCAAGTGATCAAGTAGGTGAAAAATGAAAAATAAATATCATATATATTTTTTGAAATGTGTTTGTTATTTTGTGTACTTCATGTGATTTTTCTCTCTTGACTCAGTGGCCTGCTATTTACAAATTTCATTGAAATCCTATTAAAATAATTTCTAATGCTGATGATGAGCTGGTAACGGGGTAGATACTGGATGTAATCATTTTAGAGTATTCTGCTCTACCAGAACTTAGACTAGTGCTTTGGCTATTGGCGTCATTATTATCCCTCATCTTTCAAATATATTGATTACAAACCAATTCTAATTACCTTCTGTAACTACCCCAATTCATGTATAAAAAAAGACAATTAACAGAGAGGTTTCATATTTCTATTTTGGGGGCTTAAGTTTACCTCTCTAGTTTATTTTCTGTTACACAGAAAGATGTGGCTTGGAATCCCTCTTTCGAGACATGTTTAGGAGTCAATCCCACCTCACTCCATGGAGTGATTCATTGTTGGTACTGAGGATTGCTTACTCTGCATATATTACCGTGCTAGAGAGGACGTGGTTTTTACACCAGTGGGAATTTCATCAAGAGTATGAAAAAATTTATGTCATAATTCACTTTTTTTCTTGAATAAACCATACATTTCTTTGTTAGAATATTCTTGGAAAAGATACCTAATTAAGTACTTAAGGCAGCAATATATTTTGGAGTAAGTCTCTTGATAAGATGGGTGACTCAGGGGACCCTGGGAATTAAAAACTCCTCTGTGCTTTGTTTCCTCCCCCTCCCCCAAGTGTGGGTTCAAATTGCTCTGGAACTCACCTGAAAAATTTACGATGCCTTCACTCTCTACACCTCTCCTCAAAGCAGTGGTTCTCCAAGTGTAATCTATGTACCAATGTCATCACCATATAGGAAAACTTGCTGGAAATGCCAATTCTAGAGGTTCATTTCATCCTCTTGAGCTAGTAACTCTGGAGGTAAAACCCAGCCATCTGCCTTCAACAAGCCCTCCATATAATTCTGATTCCTGTGATATTTGAGAACCACTAGATTCTTTGTCCCCCGCCCCAACCCTTTTAGGACTAACAAGTAAAAATGCAGTATGTTTTGATTAGTACAACTTTCTTCAATTTGTTAAGAACAAAGAATGGCTCAGGTGAACTGAGAAGGTTGAATCCCACCTACCATATCTTTAGAAAGGCCTATAAACAATTATTAAAAATGAGAGCCATGTATCTATCTTTAGGTGTCAATAAAAATTAAAAGGCAATAATATTTTATATGATATCAAAATCATGATAGACATAAGCTTCAGTCATTTATTCATTTGATTTTTCAAAATGTAATCATTGGTGGCTAAAATTTCTCCTCCACTGTACTGTCGCTTTTCGGGGTAGGGACCATGTTTGTCTTCGTGGTCTCCGTTGCCAGTGCATGACGGATGCTCAGTAAATGGTCAAGTCAGTATCCAACACAGTGCAGAAAAACTGAAAGGGCAAGTGAGAGACAAACACAGTGAAACCGTCCTTACTTTAAAATAAGCTACATGGCTAAAAATGACCTGAATGTTGTGTGACCCAAGGTCTATGGATAATTGAACCATGGCGACTGATCCTTCTAGTTAGAATCTGTAAGTGTCCGAGCTCCAGGAAAAAAAACAAAAACAGGAGAATTCAATTTCAAGTAGAAAATCCAGCGAATCAGATGATAGAACAAAGTTGACATGAGCAGTTCACTTTTCTCAAAAGATGGACCATGTGATGTACCATGGAGGGGACTTAATGATTTTTTTCAATAGATGTATACTATGACCCCCTTACGTCTCAAGCATTGACACAGCCACAAGAATATGAAAAAAAGACATTATCCAGAAGGCTAGAGTTTCAAGAATGATGTTGTACAGAAGGCTAGGAAAGAGAACTCTTGAGTGAAGGATCTTCCATCGGCATTCTTAAATCAAAAAGATGATTATTACCACTTTACAGGTGCAGAATCTGTGTCATAAAGAGTTTGAGTACTTCGTCTAGGATCATATAGTTGGCAGAGCTGGAATTTGAATCTAAGTCTGCCTGACTCCAAAGTTTCTTGAGAATTCCTGTGCATACAGAATGAAAGCAGAATATGGTAAACGCATTGCCAACACAATTGCACAAGACCAAAGTGAGAGCAAAGCAGACGGTGGGCTCTCAGCTCTTCCTGGTTGTGAATATAAAGCTCAAAGCAGAGAAAAGTTCAAGAGAAAGTTTCCTTGAACCTGAGTTCTAAAAGGTGGGTCACGACATGGCAAGTGGCTGCAAAGGCTAACAGGAGAGGCAAGGCAGAGTGGGAAAGAGGTGGAGTGACAGAGGGCAGGAAACCACTTCATCCAGTCCCCATTCTGACTTGGAGATGGGCAAGACCAACTCACCATGTGATGATTGTCTCAACCTAGAGAACTGGGCCAGAGGAAGAGAGAAGGGGAAACCAAAAAGTTCCCAGAGCTACTTATTTTCAGACCTGTGCCCTGAACCAAAGGCCTCTTGGCCAATGTTTGCACAATGGCCAGAGCCATGACTAGTGGCCATCCAGTATCAGAATTGACTGGATTCTTTTTGCAAAATGTGAACAACAGCTGCTGAGCTCTTCAGTTGCAGCTGTCTAAGCAAGGACACATCCAAGTCCAAGTCGTGCTTGTTGAAAACTGTGGATTCCTGTGTGGAGGGCTATTTCCTCTGCTTTTTCTCAAGAGAGTTTTTGAATAGCTGAGATGTTTAAAAACAAACACTGGGAGACCGCTATGTCTGTGTGGACACGAACTTCTGAAATTCTATGCTGCACATCCACTATTCAAAAATAGGAAGGAAGATTTTGTTGTTGTTGTTGTTATTGTCCAAAAGTTCAAGAGCCTGGCTCCTTTAAGAAATCCCAACAGGACAGGAAAAGAGAATTGGTGAAGAATTCAGAGATAGGGAAAAGTGAGCACTGGGAGGAGCAGGGTGGAGCCAAGGAGTGCCCGGCTAGAGAGGGAAGGGGTGGACCTGCCACCATTTTGTGTCATAATGAAAACTTGCTGGAGCTCCAGAAGGACAACAATTTAAGAAGTTTGGATAAAAGGAAGCAAAGAACGTCTGATAAGTGATTGGATCCTTTAAGACTATAGAATGAATGGGGCATATGTATGAATACGTGACCCATGTAACTCCACATATGTGCAACCACAAGAATGGGATCCTAATGGGAATGGGTTGCACTCCATGAACATATATCAAAACATATCCTTAAAAATAAAGAAGACTACTTAGCAATTAGCACAAATATCCCTAGTCAAGGTAGAAGTATGGTAGCCTTATTTCTTCCCTCAAAACCACCCTGCAAGTTACTTCTGAAGACCAGAACTTCAATAATAATGCTTACTCTATTTTTACTTCTATTAACCAGGCAAACTAATTGTATGCTCTTAAAGTTTCCGGATGACAAACTGACCAGGGCTTAGTCTGAGATAGTCCTTACCTTTAGGCTGTGGTAACAGATGACTATAGAATTAATCATCTGACAGTTCTCTTATGCAGGAAAGGAGGTGGATTCTTAGGCCCCCCTTCCATAACATGTCCATGTTATATTTGGGATTTTGATGTTTCTAAGTCATATTAGCTATCTTTTCCCTCAGAGCATCTAATTACAATTTTAAATTAAAATACAGGCAGAGTGTGTTCTTGTGGATATTGAAACTCTAACCTTTGCCTCCACTGGGGTTCAAAGACATTAAACAGAAGAACTAAGGTATTCTCAAGGTAAGGTTTTTAATACATTTTTAACATCAACACACAGAACATTTTAAAGGGACCTTGAATTTTAAAAGACTAAGAAACACAAATTTAAGGGGTTTTGTTTGTTTGTTTTTAATTTGGTCCTTTTTAACTATTTATTCCCTTGAGATTTTTGTATCAGCTGTAGAAAGCATAATGCAGGTTATTCAATAACTTTCAGTTGTCCCATACAATAAATGTGCTTTTTAACTTAAATGTGCAAGGATTTCAGAAGAAAATGAGAGAACTGTTGCATATGAAATTCTCAATTTTTATATATTCCCAATCATATTGAAAAATGGAGTTAAGATAGCTTAGAATTTAGAAAAGTGCAGCCACACTGTTAGGATAAAAACAAAAGAACGCAAAATACCTAGAAAACCTATGAGCTGAGGGAAAGGATGGGTAAGAAACCAGGCACATGGAAAGCAATACTCCATTTCTACAATTGACTTTAAAAGAGCACAGTGTAAATTTTCATCTGCAGATTATCTCAAAGGCATCAACCTAATCTGGCCAGCATGATTTCACAACAAACAAACACTTTAAAATGCCACAGCTGCTGAAAGAAAAACAAAAACAAAACAAAACAAAAAACCTCTTGGGTAGGGAGAGATGTATCAGTCTGGAACATTCCACAAAACAAAGGGGGAATCGAACACAACTAGTCCTTGTAGGCAGTCAAGAAAATAACTCTGTAATGATGACACTCTACAAGGAAAACAGAACTTATTTATTTATTTTTGTAAAAACAATAAGTGCTCATATATGAGAACTTAAATTCATTTGTCTGGTTTTCCCAGATCCATTGGAAGACAACTTTCAGGAAAAGCAGCATGAGGTCCCTTTAATAGAGAGCAAGTAAAAAACTGGACAAAATTGTTCAGAAGCAACCATTTCAAGGTACTAAAAAAGGGGAAAAAAAAGATAACAAAATGAGAAGCCGTCCCTCTTAGCAAAGAGCCACTGCATCTGGCTGAACCCGAGGAGCATGGGCACACCTGCCTGAGGCTCTCGGCCCTGCCCCCTGCTCAGGCTGCAGAAGCTGCAGGGAGCATTCCATGTGGGAAGTGGGAGTTCCTAGGCTGGCAGCAGAGACCTGCAGCTCCACACTGGAGTGGGAACTCTACTCAAGGCAGTAAGCAGACCAGCCAGAAAACGGAGAGGTCCCAGAAGTTGACGAGCCACAGAAAGGCCAAGAAAACAACCTCACTGTTGACCAGCCTGTGCACACGTTAACAGGCAAAGGTGAAAGCCAAGAGAGGCCTGGGATCCTGCGGGGACCCTGAATGCATTCCCCCATCCACACTGTGCAGGCTGCCAAGCGGGGACCTTCCAGGATCCCAGTGTCTGTAGCAACCTCTCTGCCTGGATTGTTGTCTGACCTCCAGAGTAAAAGGATGCTGGAGAGACCCTAGGGAAACAGTGTTAATCTATGTCTGCTCTGCCCTATCCAGGGACCACTGCCACAAGCTTTCTCCACGCCAGTACAACCTCGGTTCTCTTTCCTTCCTTCCTTCCTCCCTCCCTCCTTTCTTTCTTTCTCTCTTTCTTTCTTTCTTTCTGTACACTATAGTTATACACAGTAGTTGGGTTCACCTTGATATGATCATACATGCATGGAATTTAACTGGCTCCATGTCGGTCTCCAGGGTCTCCTCGTTTCCTCCCTTCTTCTTTCCCCCTGTTCCCCTTCCTCTATTCTATTGGTCTTCCTTGTGTTTATCTATTTTTTAACTGGTGTTTTATGAATATACATAAAGATGGAATCCACCGAGGCATAGTTATACATGCACATCGTGTGACTTTATCAAATTCATTCTGCATTTCTTCCCCTCTCCTGTCCCTCCTTCCTCCCCTTCAATTTCCTTCTTCTACTCCACTGACCTTCCCTCTGAATTAGTTAAGTGGGATGGCATCAAACTGAAAAGCTTCTGCACAGCAAAGGAAATGATCAAGAGCAAGGGAGAGAGCCTACAGAACGGGAAAAAATCTTTGCCCACGGCTCCTCTGACAGGAGATCAATATCTAGAATATAAAAAGAATTCAAGAAGCTTAACATTAAAAAAACCCAATCAATAAATGGACAAAAGAACTAAACAGATACTTCTCAGAAGAGGAAATATAAAAGGCCAACAAATATTTGAAAAATGTTCAACATCCCTAGCAATCTGGGAAATGCAAACCAAACCTGCACTGAGATTCCCTCTCACTCCGGTTAGAATGACAATCATCATGAACACAAATAATCAGTGCTGGCGAGGATTTGGAGAAAAAGTTACACGCACACGTTGTTGGTGGGACCGTAAATTAGTACACTCACTTTAAAAAGCAATATGGAGATTCTTCAAAAGACTGAGAAGAGAACTACCACGTGATCAAGTTTTCTCATTCCTCAAAATTTATCCAAATGAACTCAAATCCGCATACTATAGTGATACAAGCACATCAATGTTCATAGCAGCACAATTCACAATAGCCAAGTTATGGAACCAGCCCAGTTACTCACCAATAGATGAATGAACAAAGAAAGTGTGATATATGCTCAGAATAGAGTTTTACTCAGCCATAAAGAAGAATTAAATTACGCATTTGCTGGTAAAGAGATGGAACTGGAGACCATCATGCTAAGTGAAATAAGACAGACCCAGAAAGTCAAAGGTAATAAGTTTTGTCTCATATGCAGATGCTAGAGTAAAATAAGGGATAAAGTGGGAAAGGGTCAGATCACAACTTGGTTTTCATGTGGTTCAGAGCATCTGGGGACAAGGGACAGCAGAATCACTTATTCTAAAACATGGCTACAGAAGCAGCAGGAGCTATGGGTAGGGAAGTGATGGGCACACACCATGAAACATGTGCCAACACAGACTCGTGGAACAAGATGACACACAGATCTAACTCTGCTTAGAGGAAACTGGGACTCACTGTGGTATGGAAACATGCCCCCGGAGAAGAGAAACGTACAGGAGCGTTCAAACCAGAAGACTTCCCAGTCAGAGATGGCCACCTGCAAGGGTCTGGGGGCACACATCCTCTGTGCCTTCCTGAATGACCTTTAATCACATAATGAGTTCATAGAAAAAGGACCTGGATCAAGATCATTTATGGTGCTGTGTTTGATCTCCTTTTCTCTCTGCCAGGTTTCTGGGGAGATAAACCAGCTCTATCTATATAACAACCCATGAATGCATACATACATACTTTTGTATCGCCACCAGAAACTTGAGAAGGGTCTCAGTCCCAAGCCAAAACTACAAGAAATTGTTTTGTAGACAACCTCACCATCTGGGTTGAAGTAGCAGGAGTCAAATCTGGTCACTGTTAAAGGGTTTCCTTTAAAAATATTGAGGAGTTCACAGAAAATCTGGAAAAGCTAAAGAACTAGTCTCAGACTATGGTCAGGAACCAGAAAAAGTTAGATGGCAGGATAATACAGCTAATGCCACACTTCGGGGACAATTAGGTTTGCAGGGCCAGCCCCACGAGTGCAGGATTGTTGATGCCAGCAGCGTTGGCACTGAATTCTCAATGCTGCCACTGACACAGAACACTCAACACTGCCACTATGGAAATTGTCTCTACTATCCTCTGACCCTGGCCTCCCCTCCCACAGTCTGAGACTCAACAGGAGTCTCTCAAGCTGGACTCTTCCAGATTGGGGCCTGCTGTGCCCAGTTGCCAGCGAGGGCAAGAAGGAGGATTGGTCCATTTGGCTTCCACCGGGGACAGCCTGACTCCACATTGCATCGGGGTTTAAACTTTATATATTGCCCAATCTTGCTTAATTGAAGAAAGGTTGCAAGAGAATTAGAAAAATAATGGCTTGTTTTGAGCAAGTAATGCTTCAGGGAATGCAGAAGGATGACTCATGGAGGGGGAACACAACCCTTCAAAGATGGGACCCCACGGGAGGAAACATCTGGCAGATTCACAGCCATGGAAGTATTTGTGACAGAAGAAAAGCTCCCAGTGACAAACAGGGAGAATCAGATTCAGTGCAGGATTTTTGTACTGCTCCTGTGTTTTGTGTGTGTGTGTGTGTGTGTACGTGACTATTGCCGAATTCTCATACTCTTTTCGATTACCATACATCTTAAGTATTTCAACGCCACATAAGACTTTTTCTTCATACCCAAATAAAGCATGCTAGACCAAAGCAAAATCCCTCAACACAGGCTCTTTAGCTCAGAAAGCTTGTACCTTTAATACCTTTATTTTTTACGATGGACTCTATTGATGGTGGGTTCCATAGGTGAACTGACAGCTCCTGACATGAGATCCAAAGGATCTCAGTGAGTCTCTGGCTCTGTCCACCTCATTACAGTTGTAACCACCTTGCTGGTTGCTTTTGGAATGGCTTTTGAATTCTTAACCATGTGCAAACATTTCAAGTAACTTGCTACATGTTGAAAAAATTGATGGCCTCTTGCTCTGGACCTGGCCACCTCCTTACTGACAGCAGTGGTACAGAGTTGGGACTCTCCAGAATCGCCAAAAACTCTTTTCCATCCCAAGTTTCTAGCAAGCTGCCCTCTGGGACTTTTCTCTCTTCTTTTTTCAAGTCCAAGTTTGCAATGTCCATAATTTTTTTTTAAGTGAACTTCAAACACTTCCGTCAACCAGGAATGTTCTGTATCTCAGAAACTTTGCTACTTAATGTGAAGAGGGGAACCCGAAAAATTCAAATCAGTATTAGAGACGAACAAAAGAAAAATCTTCAAAATGCTATTTGTTTTTAACTTATTCTTGCTAGAAACTCAGTCTTAATGTCACTAAGGAGCACGTATGCCTAATTTTGTAAATCAGGATAAAAAGACTCAGATGTGAACTGCGAAAAATCTTTGACAAATGCTGAGAGCAAAACAAACCACTTGGGTCCTACATCAATTATCATTTGAAAAAGCAATTAAAATGAAGAGGGTTTGATCTTTTTTCTTTTCTTGAAACTTCCGCAGGTAGAAAATCTAGTTTTTAACCACTCCGTCCTGTGGTCTCTTGAAGGTGGCCTCTCACTCACACTCAGGAGATCAAAGGAGCCTTGGACTATCTCCCTTGTTTATCCCAATTGTTCAGTGAAGTCTTTCTCCAGGGCCATTTAAAGAGGGGAAATGAGAAACGTGTGGCCTGCTCCCCAACTCAGGTCCTCTCCCATGGAGCCGATTGGGAGAAAGCCACAATGTGGCCGGTGGCATTCTTAATCCTGTGCAAAGAGTCTGGGGTGGCTCACAATGTCTGATGCAGAAGGGAAGAGAACAGTCTGCATGAGGACTCCAGTGGGTGCCACCGGAGTGACCAATTATGTGATGGCCAAGTACTCGAGAAGGCGGTGAGTCCCGAGGGAGGGGGAAGGAAGCAAGGCAGAGATGCTGATGCTTAGGTTGCTTGGAGCTTGGATCTCGGGCTTAACTGGGAGATTGCTGTTTCAAGATCAATACCTCCTTCCCTCCTACTCCAAATCCTCAGAGATTATGTTCAAGATGGGAAAATAAACGTCTGAAGAGCATGAAAAAAAAAAAAGGATATGATGGGTAGACCAGAAACTTGGAGGCATTCCTAAGGAATAAAAAAACTTAGCACCAGCACATGGAGAAGGGAAACTTTCCCCCAAGTGCAGACTGGAGGAGACCACAGGAGAGGTGGGAGTGGGACAGGGCACCACATGCAGCAGGGTGGCAGCCCAGGGGTGAGAGCCAAGTAACAGGACTTTATTTTTGGACAGCTGACCCCCCTCAACACCTTCCTTGAACCAGAGGTGCTCATGCCACACAGGGTTGTGGAGTGTTCAAGAGGAGAGTGGCAGCCAGACAGACTGAGGCAAAGGGGGGTGGGTGGGGGGAATTGGCTCTGCAGATGGGTTTCTAATAGGCTAATCCTGAGCATGTCAGCCTGCAAGCCTTTTGCCTCCTTTGGTACCGCTTAGAAACGACCCAACATCTGTGGTCCACATTAGTGGGTTGCTTAAGCTCCATTAGTGGGACATTCTTCCCCCCTGAAGTCATTCAGCTTTGTCATTTATGATCTCCCCAGCCTGATTCTCTCTCCTTTTCACTGAGTTGGGACTTATCAAGGGCTGCTCAGGAGTGATCCAGCCCTGACTTCTCTGAAGAGGCAGTCTATGTGCCATTGCTTCTTGCCTGGGCATGTTGATCTGGTGTGTTACCCGTCTATGCCTGCCAACACCTCTGGCTCTGGAATCCCCAGTGGTTCCCCACATCTGTGATGTGTCCACCTCTGCCTTCTAAGAAGAGGGCAAATCCCAGTGAATTTCCCATTATTGGAACTCTTCATGCCTAAAGGACTCAAGCAATACACTAGGCACATATTTAAACATGGCGCCCACTGGAATATACAGAAGAGAGAGAACTGTGCTCAGGAGTTCCAATAGAGGACGACCTCTAAACTAGCAGTGGAGCAGGGTCTAAAGTGGGAGTTTCCATGGTTGCTTTTCTTTGTTTTATTTTGTTCTAATAGACTTCAATTTTCAATGCATGTCATCAGCAATATGTCATTAACATAGACCAAACACATTTGTGTCTCCCCACCATGTCAGAATTACTAAATAAATTCAGACTACACCACTTTCATCAGTACCACTCACTGAATACTTGTGGGTCACCTGGTAGTCATAGATGGGCAATCCCAGGTTTGTTTTTTTTCATTCCAATCTTCATTTCATTCTAGGTCAAGGTCCAGATGGACGGCAGTTTCACAGTGTCCACTTGGAGATGTCAGCTTGGAGAGGGACTTGTGTGGTCATCAGAAGCAGGAGAAGCCACGCTCTGCTAAAGCCCGAGGGCAGGTTTGGAGGTTTGTCGCTGTGGCAATTTTCCTGGGCAAGGTTCCTGACAAGTGATCAGGTGACAGGATCCAGGTGCCGTCATGCGCCGTGTCAGGGTGCTCCTCCTTTTATGGTTCTCGAGTGGAGGGGTTGCTTCATTTGGTGGCCTGGTGTGTTTGATGACCTCACGGGTCTGGTTTTTCCAATATGAGTTTGCTACAGCTCCTGTCCATGTGCTTCTAATTATTTCAACTAGTGCACAGGTGGTCCCTTGTCCTAGCACAATGGATTTATTAATCAGTTTCTGCCTGATGATGGTGCCAGGCAGATGGTGGTTGTGTGTTTGCACAAACGAGGTGTGGAGTCATTCCACCTCAACACTTACGCTCAACATGGAGTCGCTTATGGCGGATTACTGCTTTAAGAAAAATGAAGTAACAAAAGTCAAAGCCTGAAACGTCTGTTCTATACCTCACGGGGTAACTCAGAGCAGAGCAGTGTGCTCTCCACAATGCAGTTTGGGGTTTGCAGATCTGAGTAAAAAAGTAGTGATTTCCCACACAGCCTCTGCTCTCACACATGCATAGCGCCCCCATGACCCGTTTCCCCCACGTGGGGGGTACTTTTGTTACAACTGATAAACTTATGCTGATACGTCATCATTACCTGAAGTCCCTAGTTTTCACCAGAGCTCACTGTGGTGTTGAAGATCCCATGAGTTAGGACAAATTTATATTAACGGTACCATAAAGGACAGTTTCACTGGCCTAAAAGTCCTCTGTGCTCTTCCTGTTCAGCCCTCTCTTCCCTACAAACATGGTGCCCTGATCCAATACAGGCACTTTGGTTAGTACTTGTCTCAGGTTTGATATTAAAAGTAGATTCGAATTAAAATGGCATAGAGTCCATAATAAATGTAATCCGTACTATTATGTAATTTGGCAAGGAATAATTTTAATAATTGTTCTGAAAGCAGAAACATTAACCTGAACAAAATGGGACTGACTTTGAGCTTCCTGAGGTAAATGTTGAATATTTTCTTCTTCTTCTTCTTCTTCTTTTTATTTCCCACTAAACTTTTGATCTGTGTCCACACCAACATGTGAAGTATGGTATTAGCTTCATCAAGAATTTGGCCTTCCCATTTATTTTGGAGTAATGGGGGTTCTGGAGTACTGAGTGATCACATTAGCAGGATCAAATGTTACACTCGTTCTTTTGGTTTTGATGATCTGGGCCTATGGTTTCTGAACCCAATTTACTTATTGGATTCAAAATTAATTATGGTTAAATATTATGTCCATCTTGCAAGAAATTAATGTCTAGTAGGCCTCTGACACCTGACTAACGATATGCAATGAAGACTCATCACGTCTTGGGACTGAGCCTTAAAATTGCTGAGTCAATTTGAAAAGAGGAGGCTAGCTTGCGTTTTAATTCATGTTGTTTGAATCAGTATTTTGTTCATCTCTCTCTTAAGGTGGGAAGTTAGGGTCGCGGTCATCCTCACCAAATTAGGCATTTGTGATATTTCTTATTTGTTGACTTCCTACTGTTGAAAAATCTCAAACACTGGCTAGAGACACTGGAGGAGTTGAACCCCCTTGGTGATATTTTGCTTTTAGAGTGAGAA
Organism: Urocitellus parryii; assembly: GCF_045843805.1. Taxonomy (NCBI): domain Eukaryota; kingdom Metazoa; phylum Chordata; class Mammalia; order Rodentia; family Sciuridae; genus Urocitellus; species Urocitellus parryii. Next base: position 172,949,714 of record NC_135537.1, on the reverse strand, counting down.
ATAAACCCACATCTCTAGCCAGTTTGGCAAGTGGATGTAGCTCAGTTGGGAGAGTGCTTGCCTTGCATGCACAAGGCCCTGGGTTCCACACCTAGCACCAAAAAAAAAAAAAAAAAAGGAAAAGAAAATTCAAAGTGTATGTCACTGTCCAAGCAGCACAGCTGAACAAAATGACCATCTCACCTTTTCTTCAAAATTAACTTCAAGAAAGTTTTGCTTTGAGAATGAGAAAATATGTTCTACACACTCTACTATCAGAGAATATGAAAGTGAAGTTAAAAGATGCTGCAGGAAGTAATATAATCAGGTCTGAACTGGCACCTGGGTCTTGAGATCAGGGTTCACTGGAACATCCTTAAGGAAAAATGTCTATTATTTGCAATGACTTTTCATTCCACACCATATGGGACGGTCATGCCCAGGGTTGACATCCTCTGAGTTTACTGCCACTCACCCTTGACAGCTGAGAGCTCTTCCTGATGCACAATCATGCATTGTTCAGTCGTGATCTTCAATCACTGACTCCTATAAACTTGTGCAGCTCCAGTGTCATTGTCCCCTAGCCCCTGTGCCTTAGAGGCTCACTTTAGCATGTGGCACAACCGCAGCTTTAGGGATGAGGAGTCCAACCCTAAGCCTGCCCAGGACGGTGGCAGATGTCAGGGGAGATGGAACATCACATGTCACATAGCAAAGATCTTTCAAACTCCTCTAGTCCATGCTCAAGTCTCATTTAAACATATCATTGTCACAGTTTATATTAGGTATCTTTAAAAAAAAGTTATCTTTAAAAACAAAAACTGCCTTTTGTGAGAAGGAGACAGTTGAGATGTGGACTTGGGAACTGGAATGTCACTGGATTATAGAGCACTTTTGCCTGGCATGGGTGAGGGCCTGGGTTTTTTTCCCAGCGTCACAAAAAAGACAAGATGCAAAGGGAAGGGAAAGGATGGGAAGGGGGAAATGGAATTCATTTGTGTTGTCATCTTTGCATCACTGTGACCAAAATACCTGACAAGAACAACCTAGAGGAGGGAAAGTTGATTTAGGGTCCACGATTTCAGAGGTTCAGTCCATGGCCAGCCAACTCCATTGCTCTGGGCCCAAGGAGAGCAAGAACGTCATGGCAGAAGAAAGCTAGCAGCTCATGGCAGCAGGAAGCAGACAGACAGAGAGGAAGGGGCCATGGTCAGATATAGTCTAGGCCACAACCCCAGTGACTTCCTTCCTCCAGCTGCCCACCATCTGCCCACTGTTACCACCCAGTACTCCACACGGATGATTAACCCATCCACTGATGAGATTACACCTCTCATGATCTAATAATTTCACCTCTGGACATTCCCGTATTAACAAACACATGAGCCCTTTGGGGGACAGGTTTAGATCCCAACCATAATCACATTGATTCACTCTCCTATAAAAAATTAAGCATTACCTAGAATCTCTGCTTCAGCAGAGAATAGAGCAGACACTTTGCAGGCTAGGATCTGCCTGACAGTGAAACATTTTGATTATATTAGATAGGCCCATTGTTTGGTCCACTTCAAACATTGCACACAGCAACATCTGGCTTTCTGCTTCTATAGATTCCATGTGTAAAGAATAGTGTAGTTATGTAATGTGCATGTTATATGACTGTACAACAATGAATCTCAGTATTATGAATAAGTATAATACACTAATAAAAAATAATTTTTTTAAGAAAAGAATGTTACAATTCACAAGAGCTCCTACCTGCAATATTTTATTTGAGTCTCACAACAACCCTGTAGGTGAGCAGGATGTGAGAGGAAGCCAAGGCTTGGCAGGGTTGTGAGATTTACCCAGGAGAAAAAGCTAGGAAGAAACCAGTGTCCGATGGCCTTTGGTTTCAGATCTCCTCCACTTCAGGATGAGGGATGGAGAAATGGGGACTTAGGATTCAATGGCCACAGAATTTCAGTTCTGCAAGATGGAAAGTATTCTGTAAACGGAGTGCTCAAGAACGTGAATTTACTCGGTGACACTGAATTATGCACGTGGAAACTGTTAGGCGTTCAATTTTCTGTCACGTGTTTTACCACAATTAAAAATGTTAGTGTGCACGTAAAATAACTGTAACGCACATAGTAGGTGCTGGGTCCAAGATAGCTACTAGCTGCCTCTTTTCCCCCCTTGTGATACAGCATTCTTCTGATACAGCTGAGATTGTGTGAGAGTCAACTTGAGTGAAGGATCAAATCACTTTCTAAAGATATTAGATCTTAATTCTTCACCTAAAAATATATCTTGTATTCACTTCTAAAATTTTGAGGGAATACTGAAAAAATCAAAATGATGAAATAGCTCAGAATAAGCTATTGGCTCAGAGTCCAAAATCTAGCTCATTAAACCTTCTAAACAGCAAAAGCTTCATCAAGGGACAGTGTGGCCTCCGAGAGAGACACAAATCTTATAAAGGTCTAAGAAACTACCGAACACTTTTTTTTAGTCTTTCTCACTATAAGGATCTTACTTGGTTCTCACTTCTATCAATTGATGCTGAAATTATTTTAGTTTAACTGCAGAGACTCCATATGACTTCATCAGCCAATAAGCAAGATTGACATTTTGCCTTTAAAGATGAGGCTCATCAAGTGTTCACTGAAGCTTTCTCAATGTCGTAAACTAAGGGACAGAACCACTCTTGTGTATAGTTCAATTTCAAATCCTTTCAGAGCTCCCTGGGACTCACAGATGTTGAACAGATGTTGCAATTTGTAAAGCATGAATTCCGCCCTAACAAACACAAAGATAAGCATTATTCTCTCTGCCAGTTACATAGTTTTGCTCTTCCAAGTCCTCAGTAACCTCAAAAACAACTGAAGTCGTGATCTTGCTTTAAGGAAAAATAATTCTTTACAAAATACATCAAATCTCAAAAAAAAAAAAAAAGGACACCTATCAAATCTACACCACTATTGAAGATCAGTTCACATAATTGTGTGAGGTTTCTTTTCTCCCTAGTCTTTAAATTTATTTTTAATTGACAAAACTGTACATATCTATCATGAACGACACGTTGTTTTGAGATATGTCGGCACCAGGGAATGGCCGAGTCAGTGGTTGACATTTGCATTGCTTCATGTAGGAATCAGTTCACACTGAAGTGTGGAGACACTGGCTGCTATTATCTCCCATTGGAAGGGTTATGAAAGACAGCCTCGGAGAATGTCAGCAGGGAACAGGGAATAATGGAAACTGTAGGATTGGAATAAACCAAAGGAAGGATGGCTGCAGCAGGCACTGCCCACAAGGTCCTGTCCACCGTATCTGACCTCAGCTTCCACATGCATGATGGGCCTTGCGTTCTTATAATAAGGACACTCGAAGCTGCTAAAGAAGGAATCTGTGTTCCACCCGACTTCATGGGGCCACCCCAAAAAAAGTGTGTGCGTGTAGTGGAGACTATTGTCTCTACTGCTCAAAACTCCAATTTTCCTTAGAAAAACCACCTGTTGTAATAACGCTTCAGGGGATGCATGTAGGACTACCTCTTGTGTCCCAGTTCTAGGTGGCCCAGCCTGCCCTTCAGTATGCTCCATTCATCCTAGACACATGGATCCTTTTATGAATGGCACTCAGTTCCGTGTCTCTGGGCATGGGAAATTTGAGGGTTGATGAGAGATTTTATTTGTACTGATTCTACTAAATGGAAGGAAATGTGAACTTGAGGTTATGGCAGCCAGAAAAGAGAGAGAGAGAGAGAGAGAGAGAGAGAGAGAGAGAGCAGGGTATGGAGGGGAGGAGCAGAGAAGAGAAAAGAAGAAAAAAGAAATTGAAGCTTTGATCTGACGAAGATGCCCCACGTGTAAGGATGCGGGAGCCGTCCACAGGAGCCAACCCTAGACCAGGAAGCACTCTAGGACATAGGGACTTCAAACTGTTCAGAGCAGCAGAGAACATGATTGCGTCAACTTGCCCACCGCATGACTGTGTTCAAATTGGTCATTAAAACCTTCTTTCAGGTGGCACTCACGGCCCCCAAGGCCCTGTGCTAAGGGCTTTTGAAAATGCAGGTTCATTCACTGTGAACAAAACCCACGAAGCAGTTATGCCTGTTATTTCCATGATACATGCACAGCCAGTGGGGTTGGGGAGCCTGTCTAGCCTGAAGCTCTGTGGAAAGACTGGAAAGATGGCTTTAGTTTGGACTGTTTAACTCAGATCACAATTTTCCAACCGCAAGATCCCAGTGACACATTCCTGACCTCACAGAACCCATTGAGAAGGTGGCTTTTCAGTTGTAAGATGACAAATTGAGACAATGTTTAGTATCCTGTCCATCTCCATCACTCAGAAGTATGAGAATATAAAAATAAGGAAACTCTCTGGAGCATTGTTAAAAAACAAGAGTGCCAAAGGACAAATTAGAAACGAATGGAGAACAAAAACATTTGGCATCAAATTGTCTGAAATGCTTCTAAGAGTCTATGGTTCAGCCCGAGAAAAGAGGCCCCCCAACATCTTCCCCCAAGAGTTAATGAAACATGTTTCTCGGTTAAAATATTAGAAGGGCTTCAAACAGAAAAATAAGGGCTGGAAACAAAGATTAGGCTTGGCAAATTCAAGTTTTCTTGGACTGGGCTGATGGCCCCAAATTCCCCACAAAACAAAGTGGAGATGATGGGGGAGGGGCTGGGTGCACTAGTCCATGAGCCCGCAGACGATGCCGGCTGACAGTGTCGATGACTGCTCACCTGGACTGCATAGTTTTAAATCCCTTAATGGGCTCAGCTGGCTCAAGATCTCACTCCCACCTAATGGACATCCCAAAGACATGCCAGAGGAGGGTGGCAGAAGCCCCAGGGACCCACCAGAAGATAAAAGATCAGTAGTGTCAGGAGCGCAGTAGAGGTCTGCAGAGAGCAGTGCATGGAGCTTAGAGCTTATGATGCAGGAGGAGACTCAGGTCCAGTGGAATTGGTGGCCCAAGGATCCTAGGGCTGCTCTCCTAATGGAGAAAGGCCCTCTGCCCAATATAAATTATAGATGGAGCAAAAACTTTGGTGAAAAAAAAAAAAAACCGTCAAGGAAATGATGGACAAAACACATCCTAAAGTCTCTTCCTCCCCCCTGCTGCCTCCATGTGGCAGAAGGAAATGAGAAGAGAGGCAGTCGGGAAACTGGGAAGCCATGGTGTTCACTGGGCCGTCTGTGTGGGTGTGGGGGACGGAGGACACCCAGGAGGATGTCGGGGTTAGAACGGAGCAGACAGTGATGCGACAAACACCCGTGTCTATCATGAGGGTGGGTGGTGAATCCACGGTCACTCCAGGGCAGCCTCCAGGAGGGGAGAGCCTGACAGAGGTGGATGCCGAGGGCCCCTGATTAGTGATGGTCTCGCTGGGGAGCAAAGAGGCCAGTCAGCCGTCTCCCACCTGAGGTGACAGTCCTACAGGACCAGGTGTAAATGAAGTAGACTATCATGAGAGGTAATAGATACCATAGATGGAGAAGCACTTGCAGGTTATGATTTCACCAATTCCAGGGGAAAGCTGTAAGAACCCCAGGCCAGGAAGGAATTGAGGACTAGGTCAAGGACAAAAACCATGAGAAACTGTGGGTCTTTCTACCTGCAGTAGGGTTCAGCAGTTCCAAACCTATTCAGTCTGAGTCAGCTGGTCTACAGTGTTACTATCTATAATCAGTAAATAAATTCCTACTTCACCAGGTGCCCTCAGTCATTCTGAATTGTTATTATAAAACATTGATGTTACTGTCTATAATAGTATTTTAAGGAGCCCATCAAATTTGACACTTTATAATAACATAATTCAGAATGACTGAGGACACCTGATGAAGTAGGAATTTGTTTACTGAACAGTTAACTCAAACATATTTGTGCACACAACAAATTAAAATTAATATAAAATGACATCAACAAGCCTCTTCTTGTTAGACATCTAGTGAACCCAGGCTTCTCTAAGATTGGAAAGTATTTATTTATTTTTTAACCCAAGACCTTAAGAACAATTGGCATTATGCCTTAATTTTGGTAAGATACATGATCATCAAAAATATAAGTCAATATTTATCTTTCTTCCCAGTGTCCTGTGCTGTAGGTAAACTGCTTGCTAGACAATCTATCGAACTTACATAAATGAAATGCTGAGGGAAGGCAAAGTAATTGTGTGACTACTTCTTTTTACAGTCAGGATACAATATTACGACCTTACAGTTCAGACTAACTTTTAAAAATCCTTTTTAGTTATAATGAAACTTACAGTATTGATATCCATATTTTAAAATCCTATGGCTTGTGTTGGAAATCATTCTGCTTCTGAATGAATGCAACTTTAAATTCCTGTTCAGGAAACATGAATGGGAATTTCCTAGAGTCCCCATCCCACCCCACCCCATGATCCTAATAGAAAATCTTACCATGATTTAATTTACAGAGACTCTTTTTAAATTTACTGGTATTTATGATTAATTTTTAATTGACAGTTTTGTTATAGAGACGTTTGCAGTCAACACAATGTATGCGATATTTGTACAAGTGTCTCAAAGCCAAGCAACACATTCTCAATCTGACCATGTGTCCTGTGAAAAAATCCTCTGCCCACCCCCTGCTTCATTTCTTTTTCTCAAAGTTTGAAGTCCTGGTGTTCATAGTGATCACAAAAACTACTTTTTTCCACTCTCGATCTTCAGATCTTGGAATTCAACCCTGTATGCTTTAAATATGCTCCTTTTCATTTGAACCTTGGGTGGGCCTTGTTCATGGGAAGGGAAGAATTGGGGGTTCAGGTAAAAGCTACAACTACTTGGGAACTTGGCTCTGGCAAATCCAAGGAGTGTTACAATGTCATGTTTAATGTTCATTTCAGAAGCAAATATTGGTATAAAACATATTTTCCTGAAATAATCTAGTTTGTACGATTCAATAATTTTTTTAAAAAAATTCAAGAGCTTTATGAGCCTCTTCTATTCTTGACATTCCTAAATTGCATGATTTTCTAAGCACCTGGACGTTTTACCACAGATGGGACCCAGCCCATTAATAGTTGGATCTCCTGGATAGTCCAGAGAAGTGAAAACTGAACATTCGAGCTCTCAGATTCTAGACAGGCTTCATTAGCTTTATGTTGCCTGACCAAATATGAAACCAGACACTTCAATCAGGCAAACCCTACTCAAATAGTAAATTTTCCACAAAAGCCTGTGGGGCTCTGCCTGCTTCATTCCTACAATATCATTCTCAAACCTCTCTCTACTCACCCTTCTCTCCCAACACTATCACACCAAAAAAAAAAATAGAAGGAAATATTTTGGTGCATTATTGTGAATCCTGTCTAATGACCATTTCTTCTCAGGGTCTTCCGATATTTCATGAGCTCCTCCCAACCAGTAGTAGCAAAGTCCCACATGCCGTTGTGAATTCCCAACAATTGGGCACCAAGTGTAGCACTAATGCCCAGCATGTCTTTCTTCAATATTCAATGTCTATTTTATTAGTTATCTACTGCCATATTAATAAATCATTCTAAAATTAGTGTATTAAACCAACATGCATTTACTGATTCACAACTGCTGTGAGTAAGGTATTTGGGAATGAACTTAGCTGGATTCTCGAGGCTCCGTGGCCTCACAGGAAGTTGGACTCAAGATTTGGGCTCAGGGTCTGCAGTCTGGTCTGAAGGCTTGACTGGGGAAAGCTTGCTTTGCAGTTCACTCAGTGGTATTGGCAGGGCTCACTCAGCTCTTTGTGGGCTGTTAGACAGAGGGACTCCATTCAGAAGCCACAGCCAGTTCTTTTCTGTGGTAAGGAAGTTGGCCACAGGAAAGGATCTCCCAGGCAGAAGAAAGAAGAGGGACATAAGGGTGTTGTCTTGGGAGCACCCTGGGCATGTGCAAGGAACAGAAATACAATTAGTAGGACTGAGATGGACAGAGAAAATTAGGGAGGAATAGAAAATAAGGTCAGGGAAGGACAAAACAGCATGCCAGTGTGAACTTCTGCCTCCTGCCCAGCACTGGCAGCCGATTACTGGCATATGTTTTGAGAGGCTCACTCTTGGTGCAGTGTGGACCATGAGCTATAAGTCTCAATGATGGAAGGCTGAATTCCCTTGTTGTCTTAGTGAACATGGTTTAAAATAGACAATAACCAGAGACTCCGAAAATTGCTGGATACACGAGGGAAAGAAGAGATACATTTCTCCCACCCTCTGACTCAGCAAATCCTGTCTTCACCACAACCCTTGGTAAAGTGGACATAACGGAGTTCTATCTGAGGTGCATGGGGTAAAGAGTTTCTCCCATTCTGTAGGCTCTCTCTTCACGGAATTGATTGTTTGCTTTATGTAAGCAAACAGGCTTTGTTTGCAACTCCTTTTAGAACATGGTAAAATATCTCCAACTTTCCCAGGAAAGATCTGGGAGTTTCCTTTGACAGTTTTTCAAAAACCAAAAGCGATTTACCAACAACAACAAAACCCCCTTGAAGCTTGAAGCGGTTATGAAGATGTCATCCAAAATTTCTCACAAAAGCTGCTCTTTTCCCAGCACTGATTGACATTTCCAGAATTGACATGAAAACCCCATTTCTATTTTTCCAAGCTGAATTTTCAAAGAGTGCCATATTTAGGTCTGAGTTTAAAAACATCCATGGCCTTCCAATTCCAGAATGGCTCTAGAAGTTCAATACTCAGTGGCCTTGTTCTAATAATGAGATATTTCTTTCCACTTCCGTCCACCTGGGTGGTATCAAATGTCTCAGACTTCCGAGAATCTGACCCTTCTTGGCAGGCCCTGTCTAGAAATGTATTCCTAAAGAATGAGTTTGGCAACAGTAGAATCCCTGCAGCTTTCAAGCGTCAACATTTTGTCTTACAAATACTTTCAGTCTCCACACTAGGGACAGGTTGCTGCCCCCAAACTGTTCTTTTCTGCCAAAAGAACCAGAAGTCCCCAAGTCATGGGCCTTTCAGATTTTCATGCTTCTTCCAAGTAGCAGCAACCCTGAAATCGGAACCTGATTCAAACACAAAACACTTCAATGTCCCTTATTTATATGAATCAATAAATAACTTATGATACTAAAGTTTCAAGTCCTGCTTTATTCCTCCAAAGATAATGTACAACTTGATTCCTCATCAGTGAGAACCAGTCATGCAAAAAAAAAAAAAAAAAGTCAGATCAACACTATTGATTATAAAAATTGGTGGCTGGGTGGGTGTTCAAAGTCAGAGAAGAACAACAATAAATAACTTAAATCAGACAAAAACTGGATGGGATCTCACCCTTGAAAGAACAGCCACGAACTAGAAAGTTCCATTCTTTGCCCAGCTTTCTCCCTCAGGGAAATTTCTGATACTTCCCAATGCTGAGAATGAGTTTAAGCAGAAAATAACAGTCTTGTTGAATTTAGGAGATAGAGGTCAAAGTTCAAGGCTTTAGTAGTGGTGTGAACTTAATTCTAGAGAGAAGGGAACTATAAAAAGTTAGCCCCCAGGTCTGCACGCAAATGGCTGAGCAGGAAGATACAGCTACCAGTCCCCGTGAGGATCCCCTTGCCTGGAAGCCAGCTAAGGTCACAATAATGTCAACCACCAGAAGTTGGGCCAGGGACCTTGGCCCACTGTGTCTTCTAGGGGTTCAAAGTCAAAGCTGTGCCATTTCAGAACCATGAACCTCTCTAAGGAAAAGTGTTCCCCAGGAATAAGGTCAAGGAGTGGTTGGGTGCACTGACATTGGGGTTCCTCAGATGGCGCCTGTTCGGGCCACGTCCTGGCCCTCCACACTCTCCGAGCTCAGAATTTCCCAACATGCTTTGCAGGGTGTTTCCTTTCCGGGGCATGAAGTATGGACGTCCCAACAGTCCTGGTGAGGCAAAGATAGCAACTTGCCATTAGTCCTTCCTGGTGTCCCTTCTTTAACTGTTTTAGTCTTTAATGACACAGCTCATGGCTCCATTAGCTTGAGGGATCTTGCATCAAGATGCCATCTTAGTCACCTATGGCCATGACCGGTGGCAAGACTTGATGTTGTGGCCAAGTCCCCTCCACCAATGACAGAGGACTGAGATGTTATGGTACCCCGGGAGGAGAAAGATAGAATATATTCAAGCTGTGTCCCCTGAATGTAAAATTGATCTTGACCTTTCCACAGGGAAATGGAGCAAAAGGCACTGGCCAAATCTACAAGATTTGTGCCACGGCCATCTCCATAGCAGCAACATGTCAGTACCAGTGTGCAGGGGAACTTTGACCTTCAGCCTGAGGTAGTCTCCCGTCGGGCTCTGTGCTCCACGGGTCTTTTTGGCAGAACAAACAGGATTTATATGTTGTAACAAAGTGATGCAAACCACTCTTGCTTGCACCTGGTCTTGGGCTAAAAGCAAACTATGTCTTTTCTCGGTCAGGGATGCCGTCCGGCCTTGATGGGTCATGTGTGGAGGCTTGAGCAACTCTGGCTCACAGTGGTGACTCACATTTGACCCTAGGGACAGCACATATTCCTGCAGGGGACACTCAATATTCCATGTCACAGGGGACCAGAACAGCAATGCCTAAAATGTACTCAGTAATGGGAACCAGGGTCACACCTACAGGAAATGGCCCAGTGACCTCAGTATCTATTTCTTAAAACAAATGTATGAAAACTGAAAACTGATTTGAAAGTATATTTTTTGCTTCCCCACAAAAAGTGATTAATGACAGATATATTATCACAACATTATTTTTTTTCAGTAAGAAAAAATATACTGTAAGTTAAATATTTAAAATTCTGATCTTCATATTTAATAATATTTGTAAAACACAATAATGGAATATAAAAAATTATAGTAGTCATAATATGTTTTTATGCCTTAAGTCTTAACTATTTATAACTAAATTTATTTTACATAAATTTTTTTCTTTATAAGCCATCGTTTCTCGGTTTATTCTGCTAGAAATTAAGTAATCGCTTATTTTTTTATCTATTCTTTTTAGTTGTGCATGACAGTACTGTATTTTGACATATTGTACATCCACAGAGTATGACTTCTCATTTGTGCGGTTGTACACGATGTGGAGTTTCACTGACCATGTATCTACATGTGAACACAGGAAAGTTATGTCCGATTCATTCTTCTTCTGTCTTTCCTAATCCCATCTCTGCTCCCTCCTCTTCATTTCCCTTTGTCTAATCCAGTGAACTTCTATTCATCCCTCCCTCCCCCTTATTGTGTGTTAGCATCTACATATTAGAGAGAACATTCAACATTTGTTTTGGGGGGGGAGGGGATTGCCTTAATTCAGTTAGAATGACAGTCTTCAGTTCATCCATTTACTGACAAATGCCATAATTTCATTCTTCTTTATGGCTGAATAATATTCCATTGTATATATGTACCACATTTTTTTTATCCATTCATCCGCTGAAGGGCACCCAAGTTCGTTCCATGGCTTAGCTATTGCAAATTGAGCTGTTATATACACGGATGTGGCTGCATCACTATAGTATGCTGATTTTAAGTCTTTGAGACATATGCCAAGGAGTGGTGGTTCCATTCCAGGTTTTCTGAGGAATCTCCATAGTGCTTTCCAGAGTGGTTGCCCCAGTTTGCAGTCTCACTAGCAAGGCATGGGTGGACCTTTTCCCCACATCCTTGCCAACATTTATCGTTACTTATATTCTTGATAATTAATTGCTTATTTCTTAAAGTCTCCATGGGAAAAGGTACTCAATGACAATTTCTACAAGCTTTTATCTACCAGCTGGAACACTTAGTTGCCAAACAATTTTTGTATTATAAAATTAATTCAAGCCATGCCTAGGACAATGTATGTCTCACTGGCTCATTTCTCCTATGGAAGCTAGAAAGCTAAAGAGTCCCCTGCAGGTAGGACTGGGCACGTGACTCGGTGCCAACCAGTGAAACATTCCCAAAACCCAGTTGCTGCTGTCCCTCTTACTCTGTCTCTTTTCCCACCAGGAGTGGCGTGATGATGTTGGTGGCACCACCGTTACTGAGGATGGCGGAGTGGGCAGAGGGCAGAAGAGGGCTTCCAGCTGTGGCCATGGAGCCTCAATCAAGGAAGGATTTTCTGTTCCCAGATTGCTTGTGTGAGGAGAGGAATATGTTCCTTTAAGTCTAAGCTACTGAACCTACTCGACAACGTCTTTTTACTACATTCTGATCAACTCAGAATTACCAGTTGACCAGAGCGCATACTGAGTACTCTTTGGAGAAGGAAGGCTGCTAAAGGGGGGACCTGCAGAAGTCAGGGGCTTAGTGAAATGAAAGCTGGAGACGCGTTCATGTCACAGTCTTTTGGGGTGTTTGGCTGGTGGCCTCCCAGCAGTGATTAACATCACAGGCTCCTTCCTGAATCGGGGCTCCTCCTACGGTCCCTTAGGTGCTCCGCATCATACTAGAAACAGGGTGAGAGACAAACTATGGCTAATCTTCAGGGATGTTTTAGGGACCCCCAGAAGTTGTGTGCCTCCCCTTCTCCCACCATTCCCTTAGTCAGAACCCGATTCCACAACCCACCTAATCACAAAGGAGGTTTGTAGTTCAGCTGCGTATCCAGGAGGACAATGACAGACCCCAGAGCAGCTAGATGATAAATCACAAAATTCGAGATCCAGGTTGGCAGCCTGTATGGCCAGTGACCCTCCCCCTGTTTTGCAAGTAAAGTTTGATTAGGACACAGACACCCTTATTCACATGGTCCACGGCCATTTTCACACAATGCCCAGATAATTGCAGCAGACACCAAGTGGCCACAGAGCCTGACGTATTCACCTTCCCGCGCCTTATGGGACAGGTTTGCCAACACCTGTTAGAGAAAACAACAAAGTGAGCCATCTTTCACTCCTTTGGTCTCTGGCGACACTTGCAAAACTGCTAGCCTATCCCCATCCTTCCCTGAGACCTCTGCTGACCTGCCTTCCGGGCAGAATGAGAGAGAAGTGGGAGATGAGGATTTAATGGACAGGGGAAATAAGGTTGTTCTAAATGGTACTATCAAGGGGAGCAGGGCAATAGTGCACGAGTTGGAAGGTGTAGGGGAAGTCTCACCGAGTACTGTCATTAGAAAGTCCCAGGGGTTGTCGCAGCTGGAAGGCGACTTCCTGGTCTCTCTTACCCAGTCACACGGGTCACATAATTCCCCAGGCCTGGTCATGATACTTTTCTTATCATAATAACTGATGATAGAGTCTGGATGTCTGAGTGTCCTCCAAAGACCCACATGTTACGGGTTTGACCCCCAGGGTGACGTTGTTATGAGGTGAAGCCCACAGGTCACTGGGGGCATGCCCTGCCTGGAGCTGCGGGGCCCCTACCTTTCCCCTCTCTCTGTGCTCCTGGCCTGCAGTGTGAGTGATCCGGCTCCACCACGGGCTCCCACCGTGCTGTGCTGCCTGTGCACAGCCCCAGAGCTACAGCCAACCACCTTGGACTGGCACCTCCAAAACTGTGAGCCAAAATGAACCTTTTCTCTCTGCAAGTTTCGTATCTCAAGTGCTTTTTTGTTTGTTTGTTTGTTTTGATATATTTTAGTTGTAAAAGGACACAATATCTTTACTTTATTTATTCATTTTCATGTGGTGCGGAGGATCCAACCCAGTGCCTCCCACATGCCAGGCAAGTGCTCTACCCCTGAGCCGTAGCCCCAAGTGCTTTTTTTAAAAATTTTTTTAGTTATACATGGACACAATGTCTTTGTTTATTTATTTTTATGTGGTGCTGAGGATCGAACCCAGTGCCTCACGTGTGAGAAGCAAGTGCTCTGCCACTGAGCCACAGCCCCAGACCCCCTCCAAGTGCTTTTTTAATAGTGGCAGGATGCTGAGTAACACACCAACACACCTGATCCTCTTGTTGTACTCGCTTCTACTGTCTATTCATTTATTTTAAGAAAATATATAAGGTGATATTTCCCCTTGTTGATGGGAGAAGTGGAGAATTGATACTGCATCAATAATCATATGTGCATATATAAATACAGATATATGTGTGTGTTTGTATATATATATATATATATATATATATATATATATAAAATATTGTAGAATGCAAATATGAGATTCTGAGTTTGGGGGTTTTATAGATTAGTTTTCCACTAATTAGCAAAAGAACATGCTCCTTATAAGTTATCATACCATATCCTTTTATAAGGTATGATAACCTCTCATAGAAATATTATGAAAAAATAAGACAGATTTTTAAGCAAGTAAGACAGATTTTTTGGCAAATAAGACAGATTTTTAAGATTTTTGTGCAGATGAAATTATAAAATAATGTAGATAAGACCCTAAAGACAACATCAACAAATTCCATGCATCCTATTCTGACAACTAAAGTGGAAGTTGGAAAAGCTGCCCAATGTAGGAAAAGTATGTGCAATAACGTATCAGGGGAAATTATGAAATCATCTGAAGTGGGGAGGAAACAGAACAGATGGCTGAGTGTTCTGTTCAGCACAGGCCCCTGAATTCTCTCTGTTTTCAATAATCCCAGAGCTTTATTGCAACTCTGTAAATAGAGAAAAGTGATACTAACACAAATGATTCCTTTCTATAGAAATGAACCTGAACTTCTGTCGTATCCAGGGAAAGGAAAGGATAAGCATCCCATGGACAGATCCCTTTAACCTCCTTCTGTAACTTCATTTCTGCCTATATATGTAAGTCACCTAGAGTTCTCCTTTGAACTTGTTACAACGTCTTACCAATTCCCTCATGAATGCTTGTCTTATATGTGTATGAGAATCATAATTATAACCTAAAAAGCTATCCATTAATACACACAAAAAAAACTGATTTTTCTTCAATTTTGATGTATAGTTTCTGTTTGGTTGGGTTACACTTTTTCTCCCAAAAGACAGGTTTGGAAATAACCTGAGAAAAGCATTTTGGTCAGTCTTCATGTTCTGTTTAATGCCCTGCAGAGATTCCACACATAGAAATTCTTAATTTTACTGTTAGATTGAAATTGCCATGAAGGAGAGAGACTTTCTATCAAGGAGGTTTCATGGATGAATCTTCAGTTCCCTTAAGAATTCTTTACTAGAAGAATAAAAAATTCCTATAAGAAAGGAGAAAAAAAAGGCGATTTTATAATGATGACTGACAACTTTTCAGGAAAAAAGCTTACCCTGACGTACATCCTTCTCCTAATCCACACATCAAGTGGTTGCAAATGCAGAGCCAAGCTCCTGGACCCCTTGTAAAGCAGCTCCCGTGATTTCCTCTAGTCAATCAGATTTTACACACTGGGGCTCCTTTCCAGATTCCCTCCAAGTTCTCCTCACAGGTACCAAGCACCATCTCTCATCTCCCAGCACTTGCCCAAGTGCTCAGTGCTTCCAGAATATTCTGTGGCTTCTGTGGACTCCCAGAGCAGCATGAACCCCCGTCTTGTAGCACAGCACTTACTTCCCAGGGCTCTGCAGAGAGACTGGGTTTGCATCAAGGCTCCAAGTACCTTCTTTACATCTCAACACAGAACTTTTTCTTTGGAAGGTTGCCAATGAAGATCAAATAAGTCGGCGGGAATAAACTGGTGAGTATGTGGCCTTCCTCATCAGAGGCACAGGGAAATATTAGGGGGTGGGGGCGTGCGCACAATCGCATACATTCCCCTTCCCTAATCCTCTGTTAAAATAATCCATTTTTTCTGGTTCCAATCAGCTCAGGAAGGTGAACTGACACATTAATTCTCACACTAAAGTAGTAAGAAGTCATTTCATGTTTAAAAGGTCACGCATGATCTTTACGTGGCTCCACTCATTAAAAATCTTGCAACAACCTTTTCAAGAGAAGCATTCCAGCCGGATTGCTCCTTCTTTGCAAAGGTTTGAATAACCTGCCCAATATATTTGTTTCCTAGGGCTGCCCTAACAAAATACCTCAAACTGAGGAGTTTACAGCAGCAGGAACTCATTCTCTCGCAGTTCTGCAGGCCAGATGTCTGAAACCCAGGCGTCAGCAGAGCCGTGCTCCCCCGAGGCTCCAGGAAAGAACCTTCTTGGCCCTTCCCAGCTTCTGGGGTCCCAGCAGCCCTTGTGTCTTTGGACTTGCAGCTGTGACACTCCAACCTCTGCCTCAATCTCCGCACGGGGCCTGCCCTGATGTGTCTGTCCCTGTCTTCCCCTCTTCTTAGGAGATGACTGGTCACAGAGAATCAGGCTGTGCACACATATGAGTATACCACCTTTCTGTATGCTTATGAAGCACCAACGTCAAAAGCAATGAATAAACAGAAGGAAGTCAAGGGGAAGAGGAAAAGAGGGGATGGGAAGAGAGGAGGCTTTTGTAAAAGCAAGTACTAGGGACTGAAATGGAACAAATTATATTCCATGTGTGTGTGGCTTCGTCAAAAATGAGCCAACTATTATGTGTAACTATCGTGTACTAATAAAATCTTTTTTTTAAAGAGTCTTTGGGGCATCAACATGTCCCTTTAGTTACAATCCAATGAAGCAGGTCTGGGAACCCCCCTGTCATGTACGCTACCTTTGCGTATTCTTGCTCTGACCCACTCACTACACATTGATTATAAAGTTGATTCCTGGGTAGTGGCCTGGTTTTCCTTCTTTCCAAGTTCTTGGTGAAAGATAGAAAGGGAGTAGCCACCGTTTACCAAGAATAAGGGAAAATTAAAAAGTAAGAGTACTTGTCTTGGGAGTTAGGGTCCACAACTTAATTATTTTTCATTATCTCTAGAAATTAGCTAAACCTGGAAGGGACATCCAGGGTGAAAGTTTACTAAAGAAAAATAAATAAATAGAATAGAATAGAATAGCAATCCAGTTGTTGCCAAGGCTTCCATTGGTCACAGACCTTTTCTGTGAAATGTCAGTTAATAAATATTTAAGCTTCAAGGACCGTATATGGTTTCAGTTGTATACTCTTCTATTTTTTAATATTTTTAGATAACTAGAATAAGTTATACTCCATGTATGTATAATATGTACATATATCTAAAGGGAGCAAATAAATTTTTTTTAAAATATATTAAAACCACTTGTGTTTACGGGCTTACAAAAAATTTGATTTGACCAAACTGCCAAGGCTCAGAGCTGAGACCTGGGACCCTCCGTCTGCTTTCCGCTCTCTGCCTGCATCTGTAAGCTGAAAATGAGTTGTTTTGTTGGGAAAAACGAAGCTCATTAAACTTCATGTTTTACTTAATGGAAAACAAAAGACATGAATAGTTAGGGATCTGGGGAGGATTTATTTGTTTTGTTCTGTTTTGCTGCTTTTCAGCTGCTTTTCCTCACAAAGTGCCAATATTTCTTCTGCTCTGTTTTCCAGGGTCTTTTCTGGTCGCCTGTTCAATTTTGGGGGTTGCCAGTTTTTTAACTTCTTTCTCCCATCTTCTTTCTAGCTTGCTTGTGTTTATCTTTTTCCACCCTGAGGGGCTGACGCAGACTTCCAAGTTGCAGGGTGGTAAGAATAATTAACGGATTGTTCTGGGTAAATAATACGGAAGGGACGGGGGAGGGGGGCAAGGCGGTCTGGAAACGAAGGACTTTCTATGCCCAAACCTCACAGAGAGAACATCTGGTGCTGCATGCAGCTGTAAAAAGAGCTGGCTTTTCAAAACAGACAAAGCCCTGTTATATAAAGGGAAAAGTACGGTGTTTGTTATTTCAAAGTGGCAAGCGCTCCCCCTCCCGTCCACACTCAGTGCCACTTTGCATATCCCCCCAAAAAGAAGACAAATAATAAAATAATGATACAGAATAAGGTTCTTCATCTGTGGAAGTGTGGATTATGTAAGCCCTGGGTAAGAACACAGGGCTGATTCATGGACAGTGCTCCCTGTGCTAAGGGAATGTCCCACGGCACTGATAGAAGCAGTGATCTCTCACCTGGGGCTGGTCGGCCACATCATTGTCACATGCACTGGTTTCCTAGCGGTTGGTTTCTATTTTGAAGACTTCAAATAATTCACCGTGAATTCAATCATGGTTTGATGATGATCTTGTTTGCAAAGTTGTGAAGCTTCTCATTCAAACAATCCAGTTCCGGCAAGCTGGCTTCTTGACCCTGACCGTATTCCACCCCCAAACAAGTGGTCATTCACATTTTTGCTTTTTTCCACATTTTTGACTTGAAATTAAAAAAAAAAAAAAAAAAAAAAGACCAAAGAGCATCTGCTTCCAAGACTTTTCCAAGCACATCAGTGGGGTCTTCATTTCTGAGCAAGGCACGGCAGACTTTCAACTTTAGGACCCCATGTACAAATCAAATAACTTTCAGGGGGTGGGGGGGCTTGGTTCCAACTTTGTGGTCATTCTGAGACATAGAAGCAAAGAACAGGGAGCTGTTGCATTAGTAGTTAGTTCTTTTTGGTTGTTGTTGTTTTGTTTCGTTTTAACAAAAGGAATCTCTGCACTCTTTTTGTAGTCAAAAATTTTTAACAACTCATTGTACTCAAGAAATACTCAGGAGAAAGCAACTCGAGGGCATGAATATATGTTGCCCTTTAAAGAATAAATCAGCAATTCATGTATATCAACTTTAGGCTCAATGAGAAAAAAAATTAATGTTATTTTTTAAAAGCACTCAATATTTTAAAAATGTTTTACTGTGAAAGTGTGAAATTTACTAATTTTCTTCCTTTTTTAAGTTTCAGGTAAAAAATATAAGCATTTAATCCAATCACTTATTCTCAAGTTTAATTATACTGTATTATTAATATTCTTTTCACTTTAGATATGACTGTCAGAAGCCCTGAGAGAAATCACAATTACCACAATGAAGTCGACCAGGAATTCCACCTTGAAAACTGGCTTTGGCAATAGACATTCAGAAAAAGCTGTAGGAAAGCCGGCTTTTGTGAAGACGCCCTGCTGCAACACGGTCACTTACTGGGGTCCTCAGGTTAACACCTGATGATTATGGTTTGGGGGAATAATGGTAAAGATTCCAAAGTGTGGTTTTACCAGAAAGCATGGTCTAACTACCATTGGGATTAGGTCCATGGTATAGCAGCTCTTTGAAACTTTGGTTTACCATGGTTGTGTGTGTGTGGCCAGATCTAATAAATCTGAGAAAAACAGACAGATGAAACAGGACAAACTGTCACCAAAAAGAGTATAAACTATCCAAGGTTATGGTACAAAATGTACTTTGAGCCTAAGAATTGGTATCCAGAAAAAGTAACATTTATTCTGCTGTTTCTCTTTATCAACTCTGATTTATTAGAGGAAAGAAGATGGTAAGGAGGATGGCTAAAATTTTGGTCTTCCTTCAAGATTAAAGGAATAAAATTGTCCAGTGATCAATGAACACAAAAGGGAAATTATATGTCAAAATAAACCCCAAAATCATGCATCACTACAATACGCTAATAAAAATGTTTTAAAGGATTCCATTTAAAAACAATTGCCTTCTGTATACCATGTTCCTGGAAACAACACAAATCAGTCACTATGACTCTTTTAATGACATGGAATATGAGAAGAGCGTTTCTTGCTTGAGTCGTATTCCTGTCTGTATTCTGATTGTCCCAACTGTCACATATTCAAATTTCAGCCAGATCAGCCACTAGGGGTTTCAGATTCTCTTTTTTCTCTTATTCTTTCCCCTGTTCTCTTTTTCACCCCTTCTCCTTCTAACTCTGAATGAGAGACATATAAACAATGTCTTTGGTTTATAAAGCCCACTGTACAGTTAGGCCTGTTTTTTCCTTCTTCACTTCCTGTGCCTCTGATTGTATGGCAGGTGCTGATCCCTGGTTTTGTTTTTTTTGTTTTTTTTTTCCATGATCATTTTCTTTCCTCCCACTCCCTAATGTTACTCAACAAGCTTGGAGGATATTAAAATATATTAACATATTTGTTTTGAAATGAAAGGAAAAAAAGAAAGAAAAGAAGCCAGAAACCATTGGCTTCCTTATTTCTCTGTAGAACATTTGGTGTTGTTCAGTGTTTCATTTGAGTCTGGATGAATTGTAGGAGGCGCTGCCCGCTTCGCGGCCCAGAGGAACCGCAGTTGGTGCTGGTGGTCTTTTTGCAGATGTATTGCTGTCCTTAAACAGTATCCCATTCAAAAACGTCAGGGAACCACAGCCATCAGTATGTCCAAGTATAAACTTATTATGCTAAGACATGGAGAGGGTGCTTGGAATAAGGAGAACCGATTTTGTAGTTGGGTGGATCAGAAACTTAACAGCAAAGGAGAGGAGGAAGCCCGGAACTGTGGGAAGCAGCTCAAATCACTGAACTTTGAGTTTGATCTCGTATTCACATCCATCCTTAATCGGTCCATCCACACAGCCTGGCTGATCCTGGAAGAGCTAGGGCAGGAATGGGTTCCTGTGGAAAGCTCCTGGCGTCTGAATGAGCGTCACTATGGAGCCTTGATTGGGCTGAACAGGGAGAAAATGGCTTTGAATCATGGTGAAGAACAGGTGAGGCTCTGGAGAAGAAGCTACAATGTGACCCCACCTCCCATTGAGGAGTCTCATCCCTACTATCATGAAATCTACAGTGACCGGAGGTATAAATTATGCGATGTACCCTTGGATCAACTGCCACGGTCTGAAAGCTTAAAGGATGTCCTGGAGAGACTCCTTCCCTACTGGAATGAAAGGATTGCGCCTGAAGTGCTAAAGGGAAAAACTGTTCTGATATCTGCTCATGGGAACAGCAGTAGAGCACTCCTGAAACATCTGGAAGGTATCTCAGATGAAGACATTATTAACATTACTCTCCCTACTGGAATCCCAATTCTCCTGGAACTGGATGAAAACCTGCGTGCTGTTGGGCCTCATCAGTTCCTGGGTGACCAAGAGGCTACCCAGCAAGCCATTAAGAAAGTGGATGATCAAGGAAAAGTGAAAAAAGTCCCATAGTGTCTCCAAGTACTGCCTAAAAATAGACGCAGAAGGAATGGCATGCTGTGTGTTACGGGTGCTGATTTCTCTCCTTTTTCCCCCTGATTTTCCATATTTTTTTCCAGGGATAGATTGTGCAGCAGAATTTTGTATAGGTAACTAGATAACTTATCCAGGCTGGGATGAAGCATTAGAGTACCTAAGAACTAATGGCATTAGTCTTAGGAGTTAGCTTTCTTGCTAGGCCTGTTTGAATTAGGCACAAATTAGTAACCAGGGGTGTTTAATTGAGGTTGTTTTGTTAGTTTCTGAGTTGGAAGAGTAACAGGTGGAGATGAAGTTTAAGGTATTTATTGTTCAATGAATCATTATCGAGTCACCATGGATGGGCACTATTTCAATAAGTAGTTCACGTTTTATTTAATAAGACTTTCTGAAATGATAGTAAGGAATACTAGATGATACACTGTATGTAAGTATTTATTACTAGTCTTTTCCTCTAGGAAAGGGGATCCTTTGGTCATTAAGACCACAGGTCCATTTATTTAATGGGAAAATCACAGATGGGTCCTTCAGGAAGGCCAGCAGCCACTACAATAACAGCAGAAGCAAGGCCCCTAACTTTCTCTAGTCCAGAGTCATCCTTTGCTTGGTATTCAGTAGAATTCTTCCTTGGCCACTAGAATGGTACAATATAGACAACTATGGCTGTTTATGTTCATTTTGGGTTTTGTTTTAGTTTTTTGAACTTTAATTGTTGGGTACATAGGGTTGGTTTAAAAATAAAGTTCTGTGACTGAAAATGAAAAAAAAAAAAAAAGAAAAAGAAATACTCACCAAGAATAAAAAATGAAATGCTTTGTGATATGAGAACCTGTTCAAGAAACATCACAGCAACTGAAAAGGAGTCCATTGTCTTTATATCTAGTTACCAGGATGTCTCAGTTGAACTTGGAATTTAGTATTTTGGACACTTCTACTCCTGGAATTTTATGTGGATGCCATGTTTGGTACAGGCTGCCAACTTCCCACAGCTGTTTATTCTCATTTAGACTTCAGGGAGAAATAGCCACAGCTTGTGTTCTCTGCTCTCTTAATTACCCACCATTCAGTGGGACATCCAGTGGCCCACCTGTGAACATTGCAGAAGTTGAGGTCTCTGGCTCATGTTGAGCTGTTGATCAATCAGATTTGGACAGCTGGCAGAGTAGGTGAGCAGATCTCCAGAGTTGTCCAAAACTGAGGCGGTTCCCAGAACAAAGGACTTGGTTTTAAAACTGAAAAGGTCCCAAGGAAACTATCATAGGTCCTTTCTGTCTCAGCCCACAGTGACCCTGTCTGTAGCATATGGAGGTGCCCTGGGTCTGACACAACAGTCCCATTTCTAGTCTCTCACCCTTCGTCAATTTTTTCCACATTTGAATACAAACTCTCTAGTAATGTGTCCTTTCCTCTGACAAGTTTCCAAATCCTCAACCCAAACACAGTAGGATTTTGCTGCTCAAAGTGAGGTCTACTATACAACACTTTCTCCACCTACAACTAAAAGTCTAACTCCATGGGAAGGGCTGGACTGAGATGCATGGGTGAGTCTCTGCTGCTATAGAATTCGCTCAGTTGACTGTGGACATTTCTCTTTAATAAGACTGAGTCGCCCTCATTACTGTCTGAGAGGCAGGTTTCCAAAGGCTGACTCACTTTGAAACCGACATGAATTTCCATAGAGCCCTCCCATGGTCCAGTCCCCACAGGAGATACGACTTCCAGGCCAGTTTCTGCTACTAGTGGTCCATCCCACAGCCCTTTGCTGCCAGTGACCCCTCATCCTGGGGACATTTCCTTTGCAGAGTCAAGACAGGGCAAGCCCAGTTACCTTCCTTGATGGCCTGCCACACAACCTACAGGAACATGGTCCATCTTCCACACAGAATGACGGAAGTGGAGATGCCCCCTTCCCATGCCTCTTCTGGCCCTGCCAGGCCTTCCTAATTCTCTTCACCCCAGGAACAGATCAGCAAATGCACTGTGCAGGCGGAAATTCAGCTAGGTCACGAAATGCAGCTGCTGCCTTCTGGCAGGCACCTCCACCCACCCCACCATCCCTGCTGAAGATTCTCCAGGGAGCCCTCTAACGTTCTTGGTGTTAGTGAGAGGAGGGGAAAGGGGAAACTCCCCTACAGATCCTGCACTCCCACGTGGCCAGTGACAAGTCCTTCCCTCTCTTCTCAAGAATGTAGTGTTAGCAGATGCCCATCAACAGATGAAAGGATTAGGAATTTGTAATATATATATATATATATATATATATATATATATATATATATATATATGCAATGGCATTCTACTCAGCCATTAAAAAGAATGAAATAATGGTATTGAAGGGCAAATGGATGGAAATGGAGAATATTATGAAATTAGCCAAACTCTGAAACTCAAAGGTAAATGTCCTCTCATATGTCAAACCCGAAGTAAAATAAAGGAAGGGGGAATGGAAGGATAAGAATACATAAGGACCCAATCAAATACTAATTAAAAGATAAGTGAAAGGAATTCTAGTAGGTAGAGGAAGAAGAAGGCAGGATGGGGAGGATGGGAGAGAAAAAAGGGTATCATGAACTGAAATCAATGTCTCTGCATGTATGAGTTTGTCAGGAAGAACCAAATTACTAGGTTCAGCCATAAAGCTCCAAAAAAAAAAAAACTATAAGATTAAGTGATAAAGCCAGCTTTGGCTGTATCTTTGTACTCATTGGGACAGGAATTGGGGATCTTTTTATCATCTTATTTATGTGGTGCATTGGATAATTCAATACATGAATACAAAGTATACTAATTAAATCAGGATGATTAACATTTCCATCTCCTTATCATGATTTTGTGTTTCATAGAGAGACTTTATGTTCCTCTTAGTTATGCATGAAATATATAATAAGTTATTATGAGCTCAATTCAAATGGTCAACAAATTTATGAAAAATTGCTCAACATCATTGGCCATCAGGGAGAGCAAATCAGAACTACATGAGATATCATTGCATGCCAGTTAGAATGGCTGTCATCCAAAAGATAAAAAAAAAAATAACAAATTGTGGCAAGATGAGAAGAAAAGGGAACTCTCAGAATGTTGGTGGGAAAGTAAATTAGTATAAGCCATTATGAAGGATAGTATGTAGGTTTTCAAAAACACTGCCATCCCACTCCTTGGACTTTAGAATTTGGGGGGGCGGGTCTACTCTTAGCCTGTTTACTTGTGATAAGTCTCCACAGCTGTCATGGTAGCACCAAGAAGGCTGATTACCATGATGAAACATTACTTTACAGACTAGACATGCAACTTGAGGTAATAAAATCTGATTCACTGGGCACTACTGCACCCACCATCGAACACTCTGATATTTATGCCAGGTCCCATTGCCTACAAACATGTATGTCCCAAACCCAATATTTAGCTTCCTATGTCCTCCAATTATTTCTCTCTGATGAGTCCTCTCTTTATCCTCTGCATCCTTCCATCTGCCTGAAGATCCACAATTGGGTGGTACCTACTCACTGTTCTGCACCGTATAATAATCTTTTGTCATTATTTTGCTATAGATGAATTAGTTTTATGGTGGTGTAAGTGTACGATTATTGGATGGAGCTTCAACTACATATTCTCCAGGCAAAGTGGTCTCACCAAGGCTCCTCAAAGTGAGACAAAGTTCTCTTGTGCTCTGTGCAGGTGTTCTTATGTGTAGACAATCATAAGGTGTAGATGAGCATGGAGTCATAAAAAAGATATTGTACCATCTTCTGTTTCTTCTATCTTACCCTCCCAACCTTCCCATGACAATAATGTTCATGTCTAACAGTTCCCTGCACGTGACATACCCTGGCTGGCTCCTCTCCTCTCTTCTCTTTATTCTCTTCTCATTATCATTCCAAATTTGGCTCAATCTCCATGATCCACACTGAGGGAAGTATCCCTACTCCCTCAAGCAGGATTCAGTCCCGCCCTCTGAGTTCTCAATGCACTTCGTGCACCAGGGAGACAATCTGAGCTACTCCATGATGATGTCTGTCTCAGTCAACTATCTGAATCTCTGAGACTCCAGCATCTGATGCTCAGTGGACACCCAGTAAATATCTAATGAAATGGTCTTCATTGGAAAGAAATGGTTTATGATTTACTTTAGGTTCCTCATCAATAAAGTCCTTTTTCTCGGAAAAGCAGAGATAAGGAACATCACTAATCAAGTTGCTGCGTGTGCCGCAGAAACCAATTGCCCTGTCCTTCTTTTCTTTGGTGGCTTGATGAGATGGTCAAGAAATTCTGGTTTGCAAATAAGAAAACAGACTTGAAAATGCAAGGTAGATAGTTCCTAAATGTCTGAGGCTGATACGAAGAGAAGGCTCTCTGACTCCAAGGTCTGGGATCTTTCTACTTTGACATTAAAAAAGCATAAGTAAAAGAAAGAAGGAAGGAAGTGGGAGCAGAAAAAAGAACCACCACACAGCACAGCCTGTTCACTAAAGCTTCTCACCCTGGTTTGGTTGAGATAAGAATACCAAAAAGAGTGTGGACTAGGAAACAGGACCACTTGATTGTCACATTGGAGATGGGCAGAAGAGGCTGCAAATCTCCATCTTCAGGCCAGGGCAACATCTTCCCCACTTGCTCACGTGTATGACCCTCAAATGGACAAACACCCTGAGACCAGCACCAGCGTCCTTTCTAAACACCTAGACCTCCTTCTAAGCAGGGAGCCAAAGCTTGACTCGTTCTCACCACCAAGTCCCTCACATGCAAATGCCATTGGATGGCATTAGATCCTACAAAACATTGCTAAAGAATCAATGTGGCTTTCACATTCTGCAGCTTCCATACAGCTTTGACTTCCTGACACCCAGGCTCAGGCAGCCACAGGACTGTTGGCCCGGACCTAGACACACTTTACCCATGTGTTTCAGGGGAGTTCATGTGGGCTTCCAGCCTCACCCACAGTCTCTCACAGATCTCTCTAGGGGATGTTGATGGCTTATTGGAATCCTTCCTGTCTGTGATTGTTTGGACAATAAATGCTTCTGTGATCTCTAGCCACCAATGTTTGTTTACAAAATGCCAAATATCATCCTTTGCAAGATTGTATCATAAGATAAAAGACTCAAGAGCATTTTATAAGCTGCGCAGTATAGTAAATACATAAGAATTAGATTAAGAAAACAGTTCCTGATATCAAGTTGCTTGGTCCAGTGATTCACTCCCCTGAGCAATCTGGAACAGGTTCCCAAATCTCTCCAGCCTTAGTTTCCTCGTGTGTACTATATGGCTGATAAGAGTTCTAGTTCTTATAATTGGTTCACAGTGGTTCAACAAGATAAGGTACAAAAAGCCTTCTATTAGAATCTATTTGGCTCCTGATCATCATTCAATAAACATCAACAAAAACATCACCACCATCACCATCATCATCCCCCCAAACCTGCAGAGTAATTCATGGCAATCCATGGATACTTAAACTTCTGCTATGAAAATTTTATCATGACTGACACAGTCATAGAGGTGTCTGCTTGTCATTTGTCTCAAAAATATATTTTTTTCTATTTTCAGGTACTATTAGATTTATTTAATTTAATAAATTCATTTGAGTTAAACAGAGGAAAATGGAATTTTGAAAAGGAAGGAAAGCATGGCAAGCCTTATGTAATAAGGTTGACAGATTATAAACATCAAACCTAGCTCATGTGGCTTTACAGCAATGAATTCTAGCAAAGGAATATTGAAAAAAAAAACTCACATGAAGATTATGAGTACCTCCATTTCATGTGCCAAAAATTAATGGTAGTCAGGATTAAGGATCTAAGATAATCAGCAAAGATACATCGTGGGCTTAGTTTTCCTGACTGGCTGGGAGATTATGGTACTGCAAATATTACCAGGGTAAAGATGAGGGCGGGTACAATGAAGGTTCCTTCCATCTGAGCCACAGTGTTGGTTGGCCTTTGCTTACTTTGTATAAATAAGAATTTCACTTCCAAAATAATGTGCGGGACTCGGCTGCAAGGGTAAAAATGCATATCTCAAGCCACACTGTCACTGTGCTGTCCTCAGTTGGAGAAGAAAGAGCTGTTGTCCCCAGGGCTGTAACCATCAGGTGGCAGGGCCAGCTCCTGCCTTCACATGCCAGGACACACGTCTTTACACCTCCCTCAAGTGAGGATCATGACGGGTTATGCCACAGCACAAGCTTATGGAAGCCGTAAATCTGTGTTTTCAACTGGGAATTCAAAGCTGCAATCAGAATCAATTCCACTCAGAGGTTGATTGTCATTAAACTGTTTGCAATGAAATAAAATAAGGGAGCAGGATCAATAGAACGAAAAGAAGTCTCAGAGCCAAAGGGACAGGTTCTCAGAGTGACAGAAACTTCCT
This sequence comes from Urocitellus parryii, assembly GCF_045843805.1. Taxonomy (NCBI): domain Eukaryota; kingdom Metazoa; phylum Chordata; class Mammalia; order Rodentia; family Sciuridae; genus Urocitellus; species Urocitellus parryii. The sequence continues at coordinate 172,922,491 of NC_135537.1, read as the reverse complement.
TTGGTTTATATGAGGACAAAAAATCGTGCCCTTTCTTCCCAGGATTTAAAGTCATTGTAGTCACAGAATGGTCAGAGAACAAAGGCATTGGGTACTGTGCCACCACGGCATGCCAAAGTCCCTCGGTGCTGCTAAAAGCTGGCACACGAAGCCACACAAATGAGGCCTCGCTTTGTTCATGCCACGGGAACAAGTGGCCTCTTCTCTGGGGAGCTCACCTCCAGAGTGGCAGTCGGTGGCAAACAGGTCGTCTTCATCCTACGCATTTTACAAAGCCGAGCTCCTGTCGTCCCGAGGGGTGGCACAGCGTTCCCTGCCAGACTCTCAATGTGGGCCAGGAAGATTCACAGTGATTTCATGAGCAACACGGGAACAAATTATCTTTAACCAATTCAAACGATCTTTCTGTGCAAGACATTTCTGGTTGAATCCCAGGGGAAAGAGGACCTCATACTTGTCATCACTCTTTAGTGGCATTTGTGTGTGTGTGTGTGTGTGTGTGTGTGTGTGTGTGTGTGTGTGTGTGTGTGTGTCAGGGAGAGAGGGAACAGGTTTGCAACAAGTACTGATCCTAATTAAATGTTTGGACAATTAATGTCAATCAAACCTAAGAATGGAAAGACGGTTCTAAAAGTCAGACATCCCATTCAAACTCCCCAAAGCCTGACTTTTCAACAAGAGGAGAAATAGGAAATAGAACTTCTCTGCTGGCGAGTAATAATAAAAATTCTTGATGCCACTTAATTTAAAACCCACAGCCCCATTGTGAAAAGGGCAGAATGGTTAGCATTTTTCTGGATCTGGTATGTCTCATATTTTTAAGTGCCTCTGGAACTCGGAGGGGAAAAAAAATGAAAGATACTTCCCAAAGGAAAGCCAGACGTCCTCTCTGAAGTGGGCCATGAGCTGACCTTGTCATTACATCATCCACCCACCGTCCCTTGACTCCATGTTGGAATGTCTGTGAGAGCCAAATTCCATTACCCCACCACGATTACAGCCAAAATCTCCATCTTCCTGAAAGATAGGACTCCGTGGCCAGCAGGCCTTGCCCTGGTGCATAATGGAAAGATCTGGAAGTCTGTATAGAAAGGTGATCAAGGTCGTTTAAGGTCCCCTTTGCTTTGGTTAGAGGGAGAATCTGGGCCATGGCTCCAGCCACCGGTGGCATGATCTTGGAATGAAATAAGCAAGGCTCCTGATTTGTAAACTGCACAATTGCCAAGACTTGGCTAATCCTTGGCCCAACACAAAAGTACATTTTAAATGTAAAAAGAATTAAATTGGACCCTTACCTCACCCCATATACAAAAGTGAGTTCAGATGGGATCCAAAACCTACACTGAAGGGCTAAAACTATAAAACTCTTACAAAGGAACATAGTGTAAATCACAAGGGCTTTGGATTGGGCAATAGTGTCTTAGATATGAGAGCACAAACAAGGAAAAACTGATAAGACTAACTTGATCGAAATTAAAAATTATAGGTATCAAAGAATACTATCAAGGGAAAGAAAAGATAATCCACAGCATGTGAGAAAATATTTGTACATCAAACAGACGTGACAAGGTCTAACATCCAGGATAGAAATTTTTTTATTTTTTAAGTTTGCAACTCAACATAAAAAGATAAATAACCCAATCTTTAAACAGAAGATTTTATTGGGCTCTGCTCCAAACAAGATAAACAAATGCCCAATAAACATGAAAAGATATTCAACATTATTAGACATTAGGGCAACACAGATCAAAACCAAACTGAGATACTCCTTCCAACTCACAGGGTGGCTACAATTAAAAGATCAGCAGCAACTACAACAAGAAAAAGCCAGCCAGAAAACAAGTGTGGTAAGGATGGGACCCTATTGGAACCCCAGTACATTCCTGGTCCAAATGTTCAGTACTGTGGAAAATGGATGGGTGTTTACTCAAAATGTGACCCAGAAGCACGCGTTCCAACAATTCCACACTCAGGCAATTACCTAGGAAATGTTCTTGGAATTAGTTACTAGCGATGATTGTATGTCAAGATGAATATACCAAAAAAAAAAAAAATTGTGCACTTTCAAATGGCAAATTTTATTTATCAGAATTACACCTTAGTTTTTAAATTATAATGAAACAAAACCACACACAGAGAGAAGAATAAGTGTTCCATAAAACTTCAAATCAGGGGTCACCAACTGAAATGGTCCATAAATAGATATCAATGGAATGAACCAGAATGTGCAAAAACAGACCAGAGAACTAAGAAAAATTTTACTAGGAAATGATGCCATTTGACGTCTGCCAGGAAAACACAGATTTGTTCAGTAAATGGTATTGAGACAAAGTTTCTCCATCTGGAAAAGAAATAAGACTAATACATACCTCGCACCCTTACCCCAAAATAAATTGCATTCAAGATTTCAACATAAACAACAAAAATGCTGAAAACAGATAATATTCCATGAGTGACTGACTGCATCAATTTTATAACAACAGGTTAAATTCACAATATCACATATGCTACAAATCCTTATTCAATATATATCTTATTATTATTAAACAGCTATTTCTCTCTCTTAACAACACAGTTCTTATGTTGACGTGGTTTTCAGTATTATGGCAGTTTAAGGGACAAACAAAAAAAATGAAGAAAAAAAAAACTGTATCGTTGATCTAGAAGCAACTGGTCAGCTGGATATACCATAATATGTTCAAAGCTGTGTGTGTTTTAGCAGTCATTTTCCAGTCTAATACACTGGTTCCCAACTGGGAAGAGCAGTTCCCAGGGATCGTTTGGCAATGTCTGGAGGTATTTTTGATAAGTGTCACATCTGGAGAGCACAGAGGGTGGTACTGCGGGCATCTGGCATATAAGGAACAGCAATGCCTGAGGGGGGGTAGCTAGCCAGCACAAAAAAAAAAAAAAAAATCAACCTGTTCAGAAAATCAATAAGGGCGCTGTGGAGAAGCCCTGCTCTGGTGGAAAGATGATACTTGACCTTCTTGGAAAGAAGTCTGACTCCTGGGAGTCATGGAAACTCCAGCATGGAAGCTTGAGGTGGTGGAAGACAAGCTCTCTGGCACCTCCTCTCCTTGGTTTTTATTTGTTGAGAACTTATTTTACAGCAGGGACTATGTGTGACGTGATCTTGCCAACTCCACCATGCAGCGAGTGGGATCCATACAGTTCTTCACTTCCAGCCTCGTGGTCGGTAAATGGCATGAGATATTTAACATTCACTACAAAGAAAGGCTTGCGTTAGATGATTCTGCTCAACCTGTGGGTTAACCTAAGGGTTCTGAGCAGGTTTAAGGTAGGCCCGGCTAACCATCTGACACTGGGCAGGGTAGTGTCTGGTGCACTTTTGACTTAGGATATTTTCAACTTATAATGGGTTCACCGGGTGTAACCCCATCTTAAGTTTCATCTTCACCGTTGCCCTGTTCTACCCAGCACCCTCGGGTATACGCACTTATTGTTGTTCTTTTCTCATGATGAGGAAACTTAGGGTAATTTACCAGAGGTCACCAAGTACTGACCAGCAAAGGTAAGGACAGAACTAAAGTCAGTGTGAACCCAGACTGACTTTGGTGCAGAATCTATGTACCAAATCTTTCTGCTTCACCGTCTCATGAGATCCTGAGCCTATGCCATGGGTCCAACTTCATGTCCCCAGCCTCAAGGCTAACTGATGGTGATTGCTCTTGATCATGATGAATCAGGGAGAACTGGCCCAGGCTGCCCTCTAGGCCACTAAGGAGGGACTAAGTATTAAAAGCCCGTGGGAACACCTCTCCACTCGGAGAAGCAGCCAGGGTGCGGTTGTGCTGAGCCCCACAGGATGCTGGCATATCTCCCTCGGCCATGGTTCAGGAGCCACGGTCACCCAGGGCCCAAGGGGTACAAATGTTCAAGAAATAGGAGTTCTCCTTTGCTTTCAGCTGCTGTGCAGAATCAGGCTCTGATCCTAGAAGGGAGGGAGTCTGTGGACCTAGAACCACCACAGAGCAGAAGGGATGAAAACCTGGGGAACAGAGCGACTCCCCTGAGCGGTCAGTCTTCAAAATCACACACTGCTCCAGCACCTCCTCTTCCTCTAAGACAGACAGAAGGGCCCCAAGCCCCTGCCTGGCAGGTTCCTCAAGGGAGCAGCAGGGCAGGACAAGGAGAGCTCTCCAAGATGGCGCAGTCTGGACTGGGAATTCCACTTCTTCTCTGGCATGATTCTGAGCCGAGTGCATTAGTTAAAAGATGTCACCAGGATCCCTAGAGCTTGCAGTTTGGGTGGCCACAGCCCCAGCCCCACTCTCTGGAGAGCAACCATAGCCAAATGTGGGGTCTGGAACAAAGGCCTCCCTCAGCAAGGAGGCAGCTGCCTCCACCACGTGAGCCACACTTGATGGGTGGAACCGCTGGGCTGGGCGAGGACTCCAGGAAACACGATTTGGATGACTGAAGCTCCAAAATCCTGGCACTGGTCATTGTCAGTTTCTGAGGTCTCATGGAATGTTTTCATCTCCAACTCAAATTACAGGAAAGACCGTCTTCTTTTCAGCCTGGAGACTTCTGTAACAGCTTATGTGGAAGGAGGAGGACGGCTGCCTAGAGAGAGAGACCACTGAGGTCTGAGTGGGATCCCTGGGCTTCTAGCAGGATCTGTCTGCACTCAGCCCACGCCTGCAGTTCCCAGCGCAGTCAGCAAAGGTTCAGTGAACAAAGCATTCTAAAATAAGCACAGTTGGAAAACAATGGGTTAAGCCAAGCTGTGCTGGTGGTGGTGGTGGTGAGTGTTTTGTTTGGAGGTTTTTGTCCATTTGTTTTGACTTGGTTTGGTTCGGTTTGGTTTTGTTTTTTTCCCCCTGTAATTTATTTCCCAGAGGAGCCCCGTCAGGCTTTTGTGGAGAATCTCATCAGGTAAAGTTTGATAGAATACGACGGTAGAGATCATTACAAACTCAAAGGGCATTTCACCGACTTTAAAAGATTTCTAGTGGAGAAGAAAAAATGCACATCGTCCCCAGTATCAGTTCCTCTGAAGGCCTTTAGTTTTCAAATTCCTTTTAGCCTCAGAGGCACAAACTGGGGACTGATTGCTTCAAACCACAGTAACGTGTTTTCCTGGGGCAATTCAGTCACGTGACACCAAGCTTTCTTCTGCTTCTCCCACCAGCAGAGGCAGATTAAAACACGCCAGCCAACCCCTTCCCACATTTGAAACTGGCTCTGTCGTCTGTTCCACCCACATGATTTATCTAGAAAACAAGCAAAAAGACAAACACATGGATTCTGTGTCTAACCAATGCAAGACACCCCCCTGAGGGATTGCGTGCTGTAGTAACCATGGGTAACACGCCAGAATTAGGGAGTCAGCCCGACTGGAGCAGAGGAAAAGAATTTGCTGGACTCGTAAGAAGTACTTTAAACTAAAACACACTCTCTGAGCCCATAGTAGACGATTAATTAATAATAAATGAATAAATAACTGACAAATTAATAAATGGATGGCTGGGAGTTTTACACTCCATGAAAATCAGCAAATCAACAGGATGACCTTTATATATATATATGCAATTGAGTGTCTTGGTCATGATAGCAGCATGATTTTTTTAACACAATGAGTACTTTGGCCATCTACGCTTTGTGTGTTGCTCACCATGATCCTGTGTAGGAAGAAGAGAAGGGGATTTGTTATTTTATTAATGAAACAGCTGCAGCATGCCGGGAACTCGTCAGGGCTCCGGGGAGTCCATAGTGAACGGAGCCACCCTGACCTCATGGAGACTAATGGGCAAGGCAGATGTCCAAGAGTGACTGCAAGTCTTGGCAGGTGACCACAGAGACAACGAGGACTGCACATAAGGACACAGAATCCCAAAGAGGGTCAGTGACCTGCAGGGGGTCATATGACTGCTGGTTGAGAAACGTGTCTTTCCGGGGCAGTTAGAAAACTGGGTCAGTTTAGGCTAATTAAAAAAAAAAATGGAAATCGGGTCAGGACATGATGATAGCACTTAAATATTTGAAGGGATGTTGAGTGGGAAAAAAAAAAAAAATAGAGCTCAGACTGTGGAGGTGATGAGCACAAGAGAGAACCCAGTGCCCCAGATGGCAGATGCATCTGGCCAGGTTCAGATGGCAACCATCAGGTGGGATCCTACAGGCCACCCACACACACTTCAGGAGATGTCATAGCGTAGCTCAAGGTGTGAGCTCTGGGTTAGAGGCATGATCCACGGAAGTCCCTGCCACCACCCCTTCCTACCACCAGGGTTCCCTAAGACAAGTCACTTTATCTTTCTGAGCCCTGGGCTTCCTCATCTGCCCATCTGTGCAAGGTCAGGTCGGCTGGGGGTAGAACTCAGTAAGGTGAGGTGTGTTATCTGTTGGGGTCATTGCCCAGCGCTTGAAGTACAGACCTATGAAGTGAAATAATAAGTGCTCAGGTCGCAGCATGAGGGGAAGCCGACGTGGCAGCAGAACAACTAAGACAGCAGCCTCACCCGTGGGCCTGAGGCTACCAGGAAAGACTCAGGAACGCATGTCACCAGGCCGAGGTTTGCAGACAGATGGGTTTCTACTGTGGTCAGGGAGATCATGAGACCTGCTCTTCTGCTGGGTGAAAGTTGGAACCCCATGTTCTCAAAAGTCCTTTCCAGTTCTTAAATTCCATGGGAAGAAACAGGGTCCAATGGTCCAATTGTGAAGTCAGGAAGTTTCTATTCCTTGGGGGCAGCAGGAAAGGTCAGGAACTGTGATCACAGAGCTGGCCCTCCTACCACGAGAACGAGGAGTCCTTCCCCCATCACTACCCCATTTTGTTATTTACCACAACATTAAAGTGCCTTGTGTTTGTACCTTTCTCTAAAAGAACATGAGAAATTGTCCCGGAAATTCCCAGAATGCACATTGGAGGTTTCTTTGGGCGATTTCCCTTTTTCCCAAGTCCTCCCAAAGAAATAACATGCCAAAGAACTGCAGGAATCTTCAGGACATGAATTGTGGTCTTTTACAATATCGGGTCTTTTTCCAGTTCTGCTTTTGATCTTTGACCTCCATGTGAAAAACAGAAATCCCTTGTTTCTTTGGAGCAGCACAAATGTTTTCAGACTGCGCCATCTTGTGGCCACATCGGGCACCTCCATGACACATCCCTTGTTTTTGCCTTTTCTTGTGCCTGGAGTCAGACCAGTCAGGAAAGCAGGGCAGGAAATGTCTATCTCCCCAGATCTTCATCCAGGCCCTTGGGTGGGTAACTGCTTGAACTGCATTCAAATCAAACCACAGGACAGTGTTGAAAGCTTCGTGCTTATTGATTTAGAAGCTCATGTTCCTGCTAAAGAGCAATGACTGGAATATAGGTTCAACCTTTGGAAAGAGGAATCAATTTAGGACCTTTCTAATGTGCTCTCAGCTACCAAGGACATCAGACATATAATTCATTTATATTCTAGTTACCTAACACACCCAAAAGTACTTTTGTAACAAAGGTAAAATGAGATTGGGAAAGAAAAAGAAAGACCAAGATCCAAGACCTGAAATCCCCAATACATTTCTTACAAAGGAAGGTGGACCAAGAACAAATGCCAAGGAGCCCTTCTAAGAATACCTTTCACTGATTGCCACAAGTTTTAGATCCAAGTCCCTGTGCAGAAACTTCTTGTCTTAGTTTGTTTTCTGTTACTACTACAAAATACCCGAGGCTGGGTCATTTATAAAGAATAGGGTTTTATCTAATTTGGGGTTCTGGAGACTGGGGAGTCCGAGAGCATGACTCTGGCATTAGCTCAGCATCTGATGAGGGCCTTTGTGCTGTGTCACAACATGGCAGATTGTTTCATATGGCAGCACAGAGCAAGAGTGTTGGAGAGAGCTTAATTTTATTTTTTAAAAAAGCCACTCATGCAAAACCCTTTAACCTGTTAATGGGTTGTGCATTCACTAGGACAGGGCTCTCATGGCCAGTCACCTTCAGAGGTCCCACCTCACAACACTGCTACATTGGGGACCTAGTTTCCGACCCGTAAACTTTGAGGACCATGTTAGAAGCATAGTGCTATCTTACAAATTGGCCACCTCCAGGTTTTCTTTTGTGCCTCTGTTTTAACCAAGACACAGAAGACTGAAGGGCATCCTTGATCTGTCTCCCCTGGACCCACATCCTAATCTAAGCAGATAGGTAGGGGGGGAGCAGACGCAAGGAAAGATTGAACCCAGGTGAAAAAGTCCCCTGAATGACCAAGCTTCTTCCTCAACTCAGAACACCCTGGATTGAAGCATCCATTCCACAACCTCCCGAGCAAAACAGGAGGCAGATGCACTCAGGAGGGAGCCGGCCCCAGGCCCACAGCGGTTAAGCTCCGTGGAAGACCAAAACGGTAAGGAGGCAGCCCGACATTCTGAGTCCTGCAATGCCAGCCGGAGGGTTCCAGCTCTGGGCATGTCTCATTATCAGCTCAGTCCAGCTCTGGAGCCCCAGGGTGCTCGGAAACCACCCTCTGCAAAATGCCCCCTTAGGAGTAAAGGAGAGAAGGATGTTGAACGTGCTTCATAAAACCAGCAGTTTTCACCAGAACAGAATTCACCAGCATTTTTAGAATCTGAAACAGTGTGGGTCTGTGGTGCACACTGACAGCTGACACTAAGACGTGGTGACTTTCAGAAAACGGAGAAGACACTAGGACTCTGGTGGTTTATTCTGGGCACCAAGAGCTGACCCAGGCTTCCAAATACAACTTAGATTTTCTTTTAGGAAAAGAGTCTCAAAAAAATATTATTTTTTAAAAAAAAATGAAGATAGTATTATATTATGAATTAGTCATTCCCTACAAAACACATCAATAAAGGTACTTTTGAAAGGACGTGGGCTGAAGACGTATCCCCACACTGGCTTAGATGCACCCTGGTGTGTTGAAAGATGGGTCCTTCCACTGTGCCTATTGGCTCCCTAACACATTGAGACCTTAAGTTGCAGATTTTTTTCAGGAATGGAGAGCTTCTAGGAGAACCTGGTCTTAGGGCACAGGTTGAAGTAACACAGCATTTCCCAAAGTGGGCCAGCCCCTCCAGATGCTAGGTAAGAAGAGAGTCAGCAATCAAAAGCATCATCAGAGAGGGCTGGGGGTGTAACTCAGAGCTAGTACACTTGCCTAGGAGGCAGGAGGCCCTGGGTTCCATCCCTAGCACCACCAAAAAAAAAAAAAAAAAAAAAAAAAAAATTGGATCTGTACTCTGCATTGTATCTATCCACTAGGAGATGCACAATGCACATGAATTCATGCAGAATCTGAGACATTTAGAAGTAAAGGAAAGTTTTTAACAGATCCAGTTTACTCTAGATCAAAATTTCAAGCTTCATTGGCCGAGGAATACCTAAGTAGAGAAACATCTAACAAGATCTCAGGGAGTCGGTGCCCTAGGGAACACATTATAGGAAAGCTTGCTCATGAAACAAGCAGGTCTGTGAGGTTTTGTTGTTGATGATGGTGGTCTCCCAAAGCCAGGGGAGGGGACTCTCAGCCCAGGACCCAGGCACAGCTGCCGTGAAATGCTGGAAACAGGCTTAGGGCCAAGGGCAGAGAGGAGACAGAACCTAGGGGTCCTAGAGCTGCCAACGACCCACGTCTGTCATCTCACTCAGAGTTGCCCCTAACAACTGTCTGAGTTCCAGGAAGTGACTGGTTGCCTTGTAGTTATGGCAACAGCAACAACAAGATCAGCTTCTCCGTCAATCACTGAGGAAGGGATCAACTGTTAGTTACGGGGCAGGCTGAGCAAACGTTAGCTGCAGGGGGGCCTGGACTCTCACCCTCACCCGCCTGGTTCCTTATCGCTGGTTTGCCTCAAGTCTGAACACTCAGCCCACTCAAGGCTGACCTCCACCCGGCTGCCTGAAGGCAGGAAATGTCACCCTTAGCAACCACTGGATGATCCAGTCATTGCACGCCAACACGCAGCTTGCAGACCCAGAGAGCCATTAGATGATGGCTATAAAAACTCCCTCCTGCCACCAGCCCCTCTCTCTCACTCACTCTCATTCTCTTCTCTCTCTCTTACTCTCTCTCACTCTCTTCTCTCTCTCTCTTTTCTCTCTTCTCTCTCTTTCTTAAACTCTTCTCTCTCCTCTCTCTCCTCTCTCTCTTTCTCTCTCTCTTCTCTCTCTCTCTCCATTCCCTGTTAATCAGACACTGTCACAATAAAGATCTCTTGGTGGCTCCGAGTGTCCAGTGCTGTGGTCACTTTCCTGCCATCGACCCCGTCATGTTTAAAGAGCTGGTGCCAGGGTGAGCAGTGGGAGTACCATCTCCACCAACCCTCGCGGGACTCCTGCTCTACAGATCACTCTTCCTAAAAGACTGGATTCCCTGGTTTGGGGTTTGGGTTTTGGATTTTTCTGGAACTTGAGCATCATGGCCTGGGTCTCTTGCCAAGGTCCCTCAGCCTCCAGAATCTCTTACACTCTCCACAGCCGGGGGTGGAGAAGCCGTCACATTCTCCTTTTTGCTGTCCTCCCTAGACTTTTAGACATGGAAGGACATTTTTGTATGTTTTCCTTACCGGACAGAACCATGTTTTATTGGTGGGTTTCTGTCCTGGGACATTCTGTTTCCTGGTTTGGGGAGGAGAGAAGCCCGTACTGTGATAATCCCCGGATTCTCAAACGGGTTTCTCTGATTGGAGCCTGTTAAGGGCTAAGCAAGTCTCCCTGGAGAGGCCCAATTTGCTTTGCCTCTCAAGAGTAGTTAATCATCAACTGGCCCTTTCCCCTTCCACTTGACCTTTATCTCCCACACAGAATTCCTCTGCAGGATTTGGTTCCCCTTTATTTTTCCTCTTGAAACTAGAAAATAAGGGAGGGGCGGGGGCAGATTAAGCACCATGCCCTGAAAACCTGCTCTCATTGATCTGGGTTTCTTAAACACTTATAATCGCACTCCAAGACACCATTAACCTCTGAGAAGCCCAGCCTAAAGTGCCATCCGTGAGGGGCTGTTCTGACCAGCAGATGCTCATTTCAACAGAGGTCATTTGGGGTTCCATGAACAGACTCTATTTCCACGTAAGCACATCGGAACTGGTTTTTCCAGGGCTATTCCACTGTGTTATAGAAAAATACTCCTGTGACCCAAGAGGTGTCCAGGGTCACTTCCGCCCACACAGATCAAAGGATCAGATGATTCCTGATCACAAATGGCTATTACCATGGACCATGAAAAAGTAATAAATCTGAGAAGGAGAAATTCAAGGGGCAAGATGAAGAATCCGATCACCCTGTCCCGGATTCCCCATGAAGAAGCAAGGTCCCATCTGTGACTCAGTGATCTTGTTCTGTGGCGCATTTGCAAAAGAATCCGGGATTTTTCCAGAAAGGTTGCTACCAGTCTCACTCCCCACCTATCTCTAGCAACCTATGTGATTATAAATATTCTCAAAGTAAATATGCTCATTTAATTGGTGACAATAACATTCTTGCTCTCAGTTTCCTGCTAGTTTTGATTAAAGAGAGGAAAGTCCCGGAGGTGGTCAACCTGTGCCATTTTTCATTTGGAGGCATTGTTTGCTCCCCAGTGTGGGATGCTAAAAATAAACCCCAAGGATCAGAGAGTCCAGGGCATGGCCCAGCCCAGGATCTCCCCAGGTAAATTTCCACCTGTTCACCAAGAAGCTCCACCCTGCAGAAGTTCCCAGAGGCTGAGCTTCCTGGTTCCTGGGGTCCAAGCACTGTTAGCACCAGCGTCCCCCCAACAAGCCTCAGACTAGCCCCTTGTCAGCTCTTAAGGGTCTATAAACAAGTCAGGATGGTGCCTGGCATTTTGCCAAGGGGAGTGGTTTGTGAAATAACGCCAGCGAGCCATTAAGTGTGGAGATTCCTTATTGGTTGACTGCTGTATCTAGTTTCTGTTAATTAAGATAAGCTGTGTGGAATGTATATATACCCCTCCTGTCCTACAATAAACGGCTCCCACTCCTGCTGTATCAATCTACACAAGTTATTCGTCACCCCCCCCCCCCGGTTATTTTGCTGCAGCCGGACTGCGCGGCAGATGGTGGCCTGTACGGGGAGCCCCGGGACACTCGGGGGTAAGTTGACAAGAAAAAGCTGCCCGTCCATAGATAGGAAGGGAGCAAATCTGCTCATCCCTAGGCAGATAGGGCGAGAGGAAAAATGGCCATTTCGAGAAAATGGAGAGGATTGATATAGTATGTTTGTGTCTTGTTTTGTCTCAGTGTATTGTATTGTCTTTGTGATGAAAATATGGAAGGGGTGTTAGGTAAATTGATAAGGGAAGCAGGCACCCCAGTGGAACCAAGAATAGTTAGGGCATGTGTTGATGGAAGCCCAGGAACTCTAGTCAGAAAGAAGAAAGTTCAGAGGAGGAAGGATTATCAGGAAAAAAGTTGCAGCAAAAGGCTATTACTGAATACTTTTCGTTACCAGAGGGTGCGTGAATCGGTGGCGGCTGTATGTGAGCTGGTCATGGCGCAGCAAGGACTTTCCAAGCGGTAGCAGCCAGCTCTTCCCCGCCCCCCGCCCAGGGAGCAGGATGCCACTGCAAGAGCCCAAATCCAAACCTGACCCGGAGGCACAGTCTCTGGGCTCTTGCTCCCTGTGCCTGGAAGCAGTTTGAGTCGAGACACTCCCCAGGGCCATCTGGGGCTGCCCGGGTCACTACAGCCGGCAGAAGATGCTACCGGCATCCCTGATGTTTGGTCATTTTCAATGCCAATAACTTAGCTACAATGGTTCTCCCACACCTGGAGGCCGATGAATAATGAGCACTATTAAGGCCTATTTCAAATGTAAAAAACCTTGAGATAATGTACTAAATTGTTCAGAAGATTGTTTTCTTAGTGGAATACTACAGGATTTTCTTTAGCATCATTGCTGGAGTTCCTGCCTTCCTCCCAGTGCCAGTGAGGATGAGGGTGGAAGAATTTCCAGTGTTGCTGAGAACCGGACGAGACTTCAGATCAAGCTAGCTGCCTGCAGAACTTACCTGGACTGTGATTTACCTGGACTGTGAGTTAATCTATTGAGACACTGCTTTACCTGGACTGAGACAACAAACTGTAATCTACAACAAATTGTAACTCGGTATCTTTGCTAACTGTGTCATTGCTGGTATAATTTTTCCAAGGGCTTCTTGCATGGAGCCATCAATTGGCTTGGTATTGTGGCATTTTGTACCCTCCCCTTCTGCTTGTAGCAGATTATTTAAGGTGTTTGTGTAAAAACCACTATGGTCATTATTTAAATTAAACAAAAGGGGGAAATGTTAGGGTCTGTAAACAAGTCAAGATGGTGCCTGGCATTTTGCCAGAGGGAGTGGTTTGTGAAGTAAAGCCAGTGAGCCATTAAGTGTGGAGATTCCTTATTGGTTGACTGCTGTATCTAGTTTCTGTTAATTAAGATAAGCTGTGTGGAATGTATATATACCCCTCCTGTCCTACAATAAAGGGCTCCCACTCCTGCTGTATCAATGTACACAAGTTCCTCATCACCCCCCTGGTTATTTTGCTGCAGCCGGACTGTGGCAAGCTCTGAGAGGGGACAGGCTTCCAAAGGGCAGAACTCTCAGCTGAAATAGAGACTGCGAAACTTGCTTGGCCTTGGGAGAATTTAAACTCCCACTTTGTTCAAATCCTCATTCGTCTTCTTCCTACAGGTTTCTGTCTATTTTCACCTTTCTGTGCTTTTATTCTGTCTCCATCTTTCAATCCTCAGCTCGGGCCCCAGGAGGCTAAAGTAACAAAGTCCAGCATCACTAGAGGGCATCAGCAAGGATGCCTCCTTCCCAGAGGACATTTGCCCTCAGCACTGAACCCAGAAGTTCTTAAATTCTGCCCTCGGTGGATACAGCGGCTCTGCCTGACACAGGAGTTTGGAAGATGGAAGACATTTTAGGCAAGGGGAAATACTGCCCTCTACAGGGCATGCGAATCTTAGCATTTCAGAGACCAATACCCACAGCACCCCCCCCACCCCACCCCCTCCAGGGATTTTCATCCTTCTCTGCTTTTACTTTGAAGTTAATACAGCAAATGACAATCTTGTTGGCCAGAATGATTTCTGAACATTTGTTGCTCAAGTAAAAAAGAGAGACAATACTTAGAAAAGCTTTTAAAGTTCCTTTCTTTGTTAAGGGGGTGGGGGCTGATTCAACCCTGTTGCCCAAGTCAGATGAGCACGTGATATTTTGGACCTGAAGTTCATGAGGGCCCTGAGGGCTTACTGCAGAGGCTGGGTCCTATCAGCCCACCCCCTAATACCACCTAACTGATAGGAAGAGGGGTAACGTGACTCCCGTGTCCTTGATGTGCAGCCCCACACACACGTCAGCTGCAGTCCAGCTGCAGCACAAGTGCCAGGTTAAACTAACGTGTGTCGTGTGACTTTGGCCTCTGACAACCTTCAGCGAAGCAGAATCCGTTCCCTCCATGCTCATGGGGTCAGAACAACAGAAGCTTCTGAGAAACTAGGAAAAATGCTACTTTTTTTTTTTTTCAGATGTAAGTTAAAGGAACAGTCAGAAGCTAAACATGGTCTGAAAAATAGTGGATTGATTGGAAATCAATATATTGGAAATAGGAGGAAAATAAATTTTTCCTAAAAGTGTCGATTGTGTAGACTCTTCTACTACCAGGGGAACATGGACTGAAAGCAAAAAATACAAGGTAAAAACTTCAGAAGTTCTTGAGACAGTTATCAAATACACTGAGAATAATGCTGGTCCCTTAATCATAAATTTCATAATTTGTTATGGTTTAGATGTCAGGTGTCCCCCAGAGGCTCACGGGTCAGAGAATGTAAGAAGGTTTAGAGGTAAAATGGGTTGGGAGAGTCTTAACCTGACCGGTGCATTCATCCCCTGAGAGGGGTTAACTGCAGTATCTGCAGGCAGGCAGGGCGGGGCTGGAGGGGGTGCTTTGGGGTCTAGATTTTATATCTTGTCCTTCTGGAGCACAGCTCTCCTTCTGCTTCCTGGTGCCATGTCCCGGGCTGCTTACCTCAGCCACTCCTTCTGCCATGACCTCAGGCCCCCAAGAATGGAGTTGGCCACCTTTGGCTGAGACCTCTGAAACCGTGAGCCCCCCAGATAAACTTTCCCTCCTGTAATTGTTCTCGTCAAGTCTTTTTGTCACAGCAGTGAAAAGCTGACTTCAGCATAATGGAAATCTAAGCCTCCGCCTAGGTCAGGGCTTCTGAAGGAAGGGTTGGTCATGCGTGTTCGGTCAAGCAGAAGAGTTTTTCTGGAATGGTCCCTAATTATGTTTCATCTGGGGTCTTTAGAAAAGTTGGCCTTGGAGGACCAGCTCCTGCTCCCATTTTCTTTTTCTTTTCGAGGTCTCTGTACCATGGTTCCCAAGACTCAGTGTGGTTACCCACCCCCAGGGACTCACCAAACCCTGTGGAGTGTCCTCGATATCGTGTCTGTCTCTCGATCTGTCCCTTCCTTTGTATCGCCAACTCCCCTGGAGTGTGGAGCAGAGAAAGGGCAGGAGGAGGGAATGAGTATTAGTGACCATCAAATTAATCTGCCACAAGGTCAATTCACCCCCACAACAGTCCTGGGGGGGACTGAGACTTGGAAAGTTTGAGGAACTTCGCCCAGCACCCCCCAGCCCATTTGTGGTGGAGGGACAGTACTCCAGCCCAGGTCTGTCTCCTGTTCCTGGAAAGTCAAGACCAACACACACAGAGCACTTGTTCCGTCCACCTCGTGCATGGAAATTTGCGTTTCTTGGCACATTACCAGCTAAAAGCATAGCCTAGTTGTTAAAAGAGGGAATGTGACGTTTAACAGGGATGATAAATGGGGCTGGCTAGATAAGATCCAGGGTCCCCCATGAAAAACTAAGACAAGTCCACCCGGGTGAACAGTGAGGCGGGGCTTGGAGGGTCTCAAAGGAGTTGACACCGCATCATTACAAAAACTCTCCACAGGCATGTGGCCGTGGCATGTGACTGTAACACCAGCTACTCAGGAGGCTGAAGCAGGAGGATTGCAAGTTCAAGGCCAGCCTGGGAGACTTACCTCAGGAATAAATAAATACTCTTGAAATAATGAGCCGTGAGGGATTCTGCAAGCCAGATTCCACGAGGATTTTCCTGTTGCTTGAAACAGAAAAATCCAATTCAAGCCAATAAGAGGTACGTCTTTTCTTGGTGGTGCTGGGGATTGAACCCAGGGCCCTGTGCACGGGAGGCAAGTGCTCTACCAACTAAACCATGTCTCCAGCCTTCAATGGTTCCTTTGATTTGAGGTCTGAAATGCTTCAGGTGCAGTCAGGGCAGGGCTCAGCTCCCGTTTCTCCATAACTGTAATATCTCTGCCCTCCCCCAAGGTACCAGCCTCATGCTCCAGGTAGCAACTGCTCTTCGAGATGGTTAACGCCTGCA
Organism: Urocitellus parryii; assembly: GCF_045843805.1. Classification (NCBI taxonomy): domain Eukaryota; kingdom Metazoa; phylum Chordata; class Mammalia; order Rodentia; family Sciuridae; genus Urocitellus; species Urocitellus parryii. The sequence goes on along the minus strand of NC_135537.1, from coordinate 172,906,104 downwards.
GAAGCCCTAAGCCTCCCTCTCCCACTGTTCAATATACAGGGACGTAAGCGCATGTGTAAGACTTAATTTTCTAGTTATCTCATTTAAAAAATTTAAAGAAACACATGAAGTTGACTTCAAGAATATTTTATTTAACCCATTATGACCAAACTTTTATATTTCCATAGGAAATCAATGTAAAAACTATTATTGAACACATATTTAACATCCTGGGACTTTTGTGATAAATCCTAGACAACAAGGAGGAGCTTCCCCAAACTGACTGGGTGTCTGTCTTCTATTCTTTGCAGCTTTAGCCCTAAATCATCTAGCAGCTTGATTGTTGACTTTGTCTTTACTGATGCAATTGCAGTTTACTCAAAGAAATTATCTCTGTAGTGTTTCAGTCTTTTTTTTTTCTAACAAAGAATCTCTTTTTTATTCAGCTGTATTATCTCTCTCTGTCTTTTTTTTTTTTTCTGGGGATTGAACCCAGGGGCACTTAACCACTGAGCCACATCCTCAGCCTTTTTTTTCTTTTTTTAATTTAGAAACAGGGTGTCTCTGAGTTGCTTAGGGCCTTGCTGAGTTGCTGAGGCTGGCTTTGAACTTTCGATCCTCCTGCCTCAGCCTCCTGAGCCACTGGTATTACAAGCATGCACCATCACACTTGGCTCTTTATTTTTTAAAAAACAGGCAAACACGAGTTTTTAGTTTTCTTAATAGAAAAGTCAGATGAATCATCTGTCATGTAGCCACACCCAGTTTCGCCCAGTGGTTAATAATCAATGCACTTGTCCTTCACCTGCTGGCTTTCTCCTTTAGCTGTGTCTTTGGCATCTGGGGGCTCTGTCCACACCTGTGTCCTGCTGGCTGAGTGACACTCCTTCTCCGCCCCCACCCTCTCCGTCTGGTCTTGCTCTTCCTTTCCTCCTCCTCTTTACTAGAAGCAAGTAACTGTGCAAGGTCCCACAGAAGGAAAACCAACTGGTGATAAAGAGAAGTCCCTCTGGAGGAATTTCAGAAGTGACCTCCTGGCTCCAGAAGCTTCCCCAGCAGGACACTGTGGCCTGGATACCCTGAGTTGGAAGAGGAGGGAAGCAGAAAGACAGGGAGGGACACTCACACACAGCCCACACGAGCAGGAAAGACACCGCTCAGGGACAGATGACTGTCTGGCTCCAAAAGACCGCTGAGGTCGGGAAGCCCCATGGATGGTTCCAGAACACAGTCCTGGAGAGCCAGCGGCTCAGTCTTTTTTGTTTGTTTGTTGGATATACAGGACAGTAGAGTGTGTTTTGACATGTTGTACATACAGGGAGTATAAATTATTCCAATTAGGATCCCATTCCTGTGATGAACATGTCGTGGAGTTGCCCTGGTCCTGTGTTCATGTACGAACATGGGAAAGTTACGTCTGATGATTCCACTGTCTCTCCTGTTCCTATTCCTCCTCCCTGCCCTTCATTCCCCTTTGTCTAATCCCATGAACTCCTATTCTTCCCTCTTCCTTCTTTTGTGTGTTAGCATCCACATATCAGAGAGAACATTCAGCCTTTGGTTTTTTGGGACCAGCTATGTTACTTAGCACCATAGTCTCCAATTCCATCCTCTGACCTGAAAATGCCATAATTTCATTCGTCTTTATGGCTGAGTGATAGCCCATTGTGTGTATGTGCCGCATTTTCAGTACCCACTCATCTGTTGAAGGGCACCTGGGTGGAATCCATAGCTTAGCTATTGTGAATCGAGCTGCTATAAACATTGATGTGGCTGCATCACTGTAGTATGCTGATTTTCAGACCTTTGGGTGTAAACCAAGGAGTGGGATCGCTGGGTCAAATGGTGGGTCCATTCCAAGTTTTCTGAGGAATCTCCATCCTGCTTTCCAGAGTGGTAGCACCAATTGGTCATCTCACCAGCAATGTGTGAGTGTGCCTTTTCCCCCGACATCCTCGCCAGTGGCTCAGTCTTTCCTTTTCTAACTCAGGGGTGTTTCCATGGTGAAAGCAGAGAGCAGAAGATGAGAGAGCTGGGTGAGCCGTGGGGTGAGGAGAGTTCTCTGCCTGAAGGAAAAGCAAGGGTGCTACACGGAACAGAGAGAGGAAGGGCAAAGCCAATGGAGAAAAGCTCAGAATAAAGCTTGTAAAGGGATTTGAAGGCAATATCAGCACAGAATCCCCCATCTCAGAACAAGAGGAGGAGGATGCATGGTATTTCATGGGGTTGAGGCCAAGTTCTCCAACTCAGACCTGGTGGAGTTAAGCAAATCACTCCAGCAACAAAATACACCACTGCTTTGTAAGTTTCATTCTTTCTTTTTGGGGGGCAGTGGGCAATACCAGGGATTGAACTCAGGGACACTCGACCACTGAGCCACGTCGCCAGCCCTATTTTGTATCTTATTTAGAGACAGGGTCTCACTGAGCTGCTTAGTGCCTCGCTCTTGCTGAGGCTGGCTTTGAACTCTCGATCCTCCTGCCTCAGCCTCCTTCAAGCACTGGGATCACAGGCGTGCTCCACCGCACCCGTTTCATTCTTTCTCTAAAATATGCCAACTACATGTTAATAATTCGTTTTTTATTTTTGTCCTTTATGTTTTCATAAAATCAAATGGGTTTTTCCCTAGTACCTTAGTCATCGACACCAAGGGGAAGGCCGAGGACAAAATCGGCAGCCATGGAAATGACCAGCACAGTGACTTTTCCAAATTGCCATCCTGGTTGGTCTTTAATATATATTTTAAGTGATTTTCATGGAACTTTCGTCTTCATCACCTCTGGGTGCGGGTGTTATTGAGAGTACCATGAAATGCACCAGAGACTGTGAGCAGTTCACAAAGCTTGAACCACTGCCTCAGTGAGAGCAGGCCCTCGCTGTAGGTGCAAACTCAAGCCTGTTCAGTGATTAGATCTCGTAATCGGGAAAACCTAAGAGAAAAGGGAACTTTAGGAGGTCATGATGTTCCGGTTCTCATCATGACACGGCAGCTCTGCACACATCCATGTCTTTATCTGAGTTGACCATAGGCACCTGATGTGGGCTTTGCTACTGAGAAGTAAATAGGAACCATCTAGTATGTGAGGGTGTGCATGCCACAGGGTACGTAGGCGATTTCTTTTGGGTTTGTTATTCTTATACCAGGAAAATACACCCAGCATGTTCAGATGGTGGCGGAAGAGGGGAATGAACAGTTGAAGTTTAGGAAATGCCAAAGTATTGAGTTAGAAGAGTCAAGGAAATTGGAGTCACAGGCCAGGAATTGTGTCCCCTCCGCCATAATAGAGAGGTTAAAGCTTCTCTTTCTCCCTTCATAGACTCTCTGGGACATTCCTGGCCACAGAATTCCAGAGGAATCCAATTTCCTCTTTTTTTCTTTCCCACTGAGCACCCACCACCAGAGTCTTGGCTGCCTCGTGTCCGGCTCCTCTGCTTTCTGAGGGTTCATAGAGAAGGTTCTCTCAGAGTTCCCGACCACAGATGCCTCCTCCACATCCCATGAGGTTAAAAAAAAAAAAAAAATCATCAGGACGATGGAGCCCTTCCCTATTTTATTCAATAGACCCGAATGGGACAGTGACCCAGGATAACCGTTTCACTCTGCCAACCTCTGCCAGAAATTCTAGACAGAAATACACCAGCTTCAAAGGACCTAGGTGCCACTCCCCAGAGGAAGCTCTGGCCAGCCTGTCCAACCGCCTTCCACCACAGGGCAAGCAGCTCCAGTTGGACAATTGTGCACATATGTGGACTCACAAATGTCCACCCTGGGAAAATACCCTATTTGTTAGGAAACTTATTCCACATATCTTTGTGTTGCTGGCACTGGGGGGAAGTCGTGCTGTGCATATTGTAAGCCAGTAGCAGCAACACATCTGCATCTAGCCCCGTGATATATGGAATAATTAGAATTGCAATGCACCTGATAGAACCTGAAATGTTGTCGAGTCTGTAGGATAACAAAACAAGTGAAGAATCATTCATATATCGTCATGTCAAAAAATAAACTTTCTACCTGTGCTATCTGTGATGGTTAGCTTCATGTGCTGGCGTAGCTAAAAATCCAGTTATTTAAACAGACACAGGTCCAGGTATTGATGGGAAATTATTTCGTAGGCACGGTTAACTTTTACAGCCAGTTGACTCTAAGCAATGGAAATGACTATGGATAATGTCAGCAGATCTCAGCCAATCAGATGAAAGCCCTTCAAGCAAAAAAAAAAAAAAACTGAAGTTTCCTGGAGAAGAATTTGCCATGAGACCAACATCAATTGCTACTTGAATCTGCAGCCTTCCGGGGCCATCCTACGAAGTTCAAGCTTGCCTGCATGAAACAATTTGCATGAAACAATTCCTTAAACTAAATCTCTTAATGGTCTTAATGCTATACATGCATATCCTATTGCTGCTGTTTCTCTGGATAGCCCTGATGTTATGCTGCATCTTGCTAAAAATAATTCAGGATCTCATAGATGCAAGTCAGACCTGACTGAAGGGCTTGTTGCTGCCAAAGAAAACCAGTCCTAATTCACCTCACTCTCAGACCTGGTCCTCCAAGTAGGGATCTGCAGCGCTCACACTCAACTCCAGGTGGCGCTCTTGTTCTACTGGAAAGAGTCAGGCTCTATGGTTGCTGGACACACCCCAGCCTGGTTCCCTGATTTCTAGGCCTTTCAATGACTCAGCAATGGGAGAGAGGAAGTACAAAATTAAGACGGCAGAAACTCCCAGCATGCCCAATATACAGAAGCTAACCAACAGAAAAATTCAGTTTGGGATATATATATATATATATATATATTTCTTTTGGCAGAGTGTGTGTGGGAGGGGGGTCTCATCTCTTTGGGAGGTTGTAGCAGTGAGATGGGGCAAAGGACAGCCAGCTGATTAAAATAAATAAATAAATTAAATTAAATAAAAAAGGAAATGAGTTGCTAACAGCTAAACTCCAGATAGCACTTCCCTGCTCAACTGGTTACCAGTGCCTGAATCCTCCTCCCAACCCACAAGGAGTTGCTAATGAGTACCCCTTAGATGGCTCTTTTCCCTGCCTTTTGGTCACTTAAGCAGGAAAGAAAGAGGGGGAGGGTCTATAAAAAAGGCAACACACCCCCAGTCCCTTGGACACCAGCTCTGAGTCCCAGTTCCTCTCTGGAGAAGTCTACTATCTCTGTTCTGTTTCTTAAAACTTGCTTTCTGTGCTTGCCTCATTTCTCCAGTGTTTAATCTTCAATGCTGGGGGAAGGAGGACCCACCCCTGATCTCCAAGACCAGGATCAACAGGATGTAGGCAAATAATCACTTGGACAGTCCCACAGAATCCCCAATAATTAGAGACATTTGCATCCCATTTTGTCTTGTCCACTATAGAAGAAAAGCCTCCTAGTAGCTGTTGTACATTTTCTTTCCTCTAGAACCTTCAAGATTTTCTTTGGGGGAATTTGAGCCACTGGAGCCCAGGGGTGCCGCATGTGTGCCTGCTTGTTTATGCACACAGACCATGACTCATCCGGACCCCAGGATGTCGGCTACCCACAATCCTGGGGGACAGACTCTGTTGGAGCCTCTCTGCAACCAACCCTGCCCTTCTCCTGCTGTTAATCCTGCTAGTGGTGGGACCTGTACCCTGTCATTAGGCTGTGTACCTAACCACAGAACTCAAAACACTTTAATTGCACGGGCTTGTCTAATCCTTGTGCTATCCTGCAAGAAAAGTTCAAGGTGCCTTCACTTTGCAAATTTCTGCTTTGCATACAGGGAAACCTATGTTGGCTGAACCTTTGAAGGTCACTCAGTGAATCAGAATCAGAATTGAAGACTCTCAGCCTTCACTCAGAGGTACTGACTTTCCTAAGTTCTGCCAGGAAGGCAAACCTCCCCTCTCCCCCCTCACCACTAGCCCTTTCCTTACACGTCCACATTTGCTTGTTTACTTTTTGGAGTATCCTCATTCACATAACGACACAGATCCAGGTCTATGTTTTGGCAATATAAAGCAATGTCCAAGGCCGCTGTTACCTGTCATAGCCTAAATGTAAGTAGAAACATCACCTACCTGTAACATAAAAATATATACAGTTTTCCTTTTAGAGATACATGAATCAGGACAGCATTTGAAAAGGCCTGAGGAATTCTGTTTAAAAAAAAAAAAATTTCAACTCTATTTATCAACATATTTTCCAAACTAACTAGAACAGAGATCACACACTTTTGCACATATATCTCATTTTAACATCACTGGAATAGCCTTTTAACATTCCTGTAAGACCCTTTTGGAAATGCTAAATCAAATTATAATCTCTTTGTAGCGTAGGGTTCGGTGCACAGGCAGTGACCATCTGCACTAGTTTTTTGTTCCTATAACAAAATATTAACTTTATCAAGAAAAGAGGTTTACGGGTCATAGTCCTGGAGGTTCAGAGCATGGCACCTGCACCCAGCTCTGGTGAGGGCCCTTCCAGCTGTGTCACATCCTGGCGATGGCAACGGTGGGAGCGCAAGCAGGAGCAAGTGTCACAGGGCCAGGCTCAGGCCTTTAAAAGAGCCCTCTCTTGGAAACTCACCAGGGTCCCACAGGACATGGCTTCATCTCTTCTGAGGGCACAATCCCTATTGACCTAAGGACTTCCTACTAGGCTCCACCTCTCAAAGGTTCCATCAGCCTCCTGTGGCCTTAGCCCAGAGGGTAGGATGATCTGCTCCTAGGCACGAGGCCTGGGGCATATCCACCTCTAAGGCCCAAACACATGGAGGGCTGCGGGGCCAAGCAGACTGGACCTTACTGCTGAGGGTTCTGGAGGTTCCAGGATGGTTGATAATGTGTGCTGCTGCAGAGCTCCTTGACACAGCCTCCACTACTCATCCTGCCTCCAGGGGATGACGGGGCTCCATCTCCCACCCGTCCATCTATAAAGAGCCGTCACTCTTCACTCTTGAGAGATGACCAGAGGGCATGGCGGCTCTGCTTCCACCAGCCTCTCCATCCATTGGAAACATCTTTCAGTAGGTCCTACAGACACCAGTGACTCTCAATAAAAAGACAAGGATCAACTTCCTTTGTTCTCCTTGTCAGGAGGGTTCTTTTAAAATAAATGCTGCCAATAAAGCAACATTGATTGCCACCTCTGGTGCTGGGACTTATATGCATTTAATTGCACATAATCCTCACAACAGTCTTTAAGTTCGATTTCACTAACCCAATTTTACATGTGGGGAAACAAAAAATGTGAAAGATTTGGTACCTTTCAATATCATACCACAGTAGGAACTAGAAATTATTGACCCCAAAACAAAACCCTGACCCTGACCCCTAACCCAGACCCCAACCCTAAGCCTGACCTTGAGCTCACCCTAACCTAACCCTAACCCTACCCCTGACCATCTTCTGCTTCCACCAACCTCCACTGTTTCCATATCCTAAAAGACTCAAATGTGAAATCAAAATATAAGCAGAAGAGGAAAAGGAGGAGAGGAAGGAAGGGAAGAATTAGTCTTTTTTATTTTTGAGTTGTAGATGGACACAATACCTTTATGTTATTTATTTATTTATTTATTTATTTATATGTGGTGCTGTGGATCGAACCCAGTGCCTCACTCATGCCAGATGAATACGCTACCACTGAGCCACAACCCCAGCCCCAAGAATTAATCTTTTAAAAATAAATTCCCTTGAAAAAAACTAAGAAGGATATAATTCTTAATTTGAGTAATGCTGGTAGAAGTCATTTTGGTAAAATTAGTATGCAAGACAAATCTTAAGAATAAGAAAGTTCCTGCATTCATTATCCATTGCTATGTAGCAAGTTATCTCTACATTCAGCAGCCTGGAACAGCAAATATTTGTTATGTCACACTGTTTGTAAGGGCCAGAGATCCAGGAGCAGCTTGGCTGGGTGGTTCTGGCCCAGGGTTTTCCATGAGGCTGCAGTGAACTGTTAGCTAAGGATGTCATCTGGATGCTTCTCTGGGGCTGAGGATCTGGTTCCAAGCTCATTCTCATGGCTGTTGGCAGAGGCTTTGTCCCTGCTCCACCGGCCTCTACAGAGCTGCTCATGACTTGGCAAATGGCTTCCCATAGAATGGAATAACCCAAGAGAGACGGTATGACCAAGACAGAAGCCACTATGACTTTCATGATTTATTCTTGGAAGGGACATGTCCTGTCTTCTGTCATATCCCGTGTGGCTGGCAAAATATGGGGGAAGACAACACAAAGAGGTAAGCAGTAGGCAGAGGTCTTCGGGCGCCATCTTGGACACTAGCTATGGCTCTGGGCAAGCTAAAGACTAACAGGATATTAGCATCACCTGTGAGTCTGGGCCTGTTGGTGAGATCTGGCTCATGAAGTTCAAATGCTCAGCAGACAAAAATTCACAAAGTGGACTGTGTCAGTGACCCTTGACACAGAAGACAGACATTTACCATTACACACACAAGAGGAGAAACTCAAACAGGCAGTCATTTGTTTACTTAGATGGTGACACAGGAATCACAGATAGATGTGGGTAGAGGGGATGGAGTGATATGGAAAGTCCATCTGAAGAGAGATGATTGGGCACATCTCCTCTCAACTGCATCAATAGTAGAATTGCAATCAATGACCGAGGAGTATTATGCCAACCAGCCAAGGCTACAAAAGAGGACTTTCTGTTTGTTTTCAGGAGAGCTGGTTGTTAAACACTCATCAGCACACCACTGAAAGAAGCCCACTTTCATCTTGATCAAGACTCCTTGAAGTCCACACAGTTGTAGATTAAAAATTCTGGTCTTGATGAAAGGACCATGTTTAAACCACATTACACAGATCAAGGGCCTCACACTGCATTGGTAGCCAGCAATGGTGTCTCCTTGCATATTTAAGTTGAGCTCTGCAAGGAGAACATTCAATTTTTAACAAATATTTTTAAATACTTTTTTAGATGTTGATGGATCTTTATTTTATTCATTTATTTATATGTGGTGTTGAGAATCGAACCCAGTGCCTCGAACATGCTAGGCAAGCACTCTACCCCTATTTTTAAAGTGCATTTATATGTTATCATCAAAATGGCATCAAGTTCTGTGCCAGGTACTCTTGACCAATCAAAGGTAATAGTTGAGGCTGGGGATGTGGCTCAAGCAGTAGCATGCTCGCCTGGCATGCGTGCGGCCCGGGTTCGATCCTCAGCACCACATACAAACAAAGATGTTGTGTCCTCCGAAAACTAAGAAAATAAATATTAAAACTCTCTCTCTCTCTCTCTCAAAAAATAAAAAGAACAAAGGTAATAATTTATGGTAAATGTATATAGACAACAAAAATGTTTCTGACTCTAAGACTTTACAATATTCAATAAATAAATAAATGTTTTTAATTGCAGTAGACTCCAATCTTGAGAGAAGTTGGTGACTTTTGTCTGCTTGCAAGAATGTAAGATGAGGGCATCTCTTTATTTCTAAGTGTGGCTTTCAGAGCCTGTCACCTAGATCCCATTGATTCAGTTCCGCTGACAAACATTCATTGGTTACGAACTGTGGGCCAAACCCTAGTTTCAGAGATACTAATTGCAAATAAAACGTGGTCCCTGTCCTTTGGGAGCTTAGTCAGGGTCAAGGGTATTTACCAAAGCTGTAGGTGCCACCCCTGAAGAACCATGCTGGGTCCTGTATTCCCTGAGCCAAGTTAACAGTCACTGTTTTTTATCTTAGATGAAGAATACGGCTTCTGGTATCAGAGAGACTGCTCCTCCATGTACCAGTTGTGTTCCCACAATCGTGTTATCTAACCTCTTGAAGTTTTGACTTCCTTGCCCGCCCATTACGGCCCCAAGAAAAGGAAGTATTCATAGCCTCTGAGTCTTTGTCCTGAAAATTAAGAGATAATGTATACAAAATGCTTTAGGTGATGCCTGAGAAACAGCAATCTCTCAACCAAAAGTAGCACTTACTATCTTTTTCCTCCTACCCCCAAATATAATACAGCACGGCTCCTTTCTCAGCTAGCCTGAAATGTCCATGGTAATGGCAGACATCAACCAAGCAGAGAAACATCTGCAAGTGGAGCATCAAAAGGGTGAGATTTGGGCTGTACAGGGTGAGAGGGAGAGTGCCACACTTCTGCGCTGACATTCAAGATCCTGTGTGACTGTTTACTTTCCAAGAGGTCACATGCTTGGACTTTTGCAAATCCCTGAACCCCCCTGGGAGGGGCCAACAGCTCTATACAGCTGTGGAATCCTTTCTAACCAGTCCCCCAACAGCCAGTCTCCAGGGACATTTCATAGCCATCCCTGGAAGCTCAAGAGCAGACCCTCAGCTCCTCCAAGGACCCAGTGAGTGGGCTTTGCTTTCACTGGCTCTTGCTCTCCAAGGGTCATGCCTGGTGTTCTTCTCACCGTTAAGGGAGAGACGTCACCTCCTGGCTGCTTTCTCCTAGCCCAGAGACCCCTGCGCCTCCTGCCTTTAGCAGATCGCCTGGAACACCACGGCTGTGTACAGCCGCAGCAGCAAGCTGTGGAGAGCTTCAGTGCCAGCCTGCCCAGGCTCCTCGGGAGGAACCACCCTAACACCAGGGCCGTTTGATGCATTTATTAGAACACGGTGCTGATGTAGAAAAGACCTTGGTTTGTTTCCTAACAATGACCAATTCTCAAAACACACTTAAAAAGAAAAAAAAAGAATAAACAAAACAAAAAAACTTTAGAAATGAAATCATGGCAACAGAGCATTTTTAAAGAGAGTGAATGAAGGGTACAAGACCAAAGAATCACAACTAATTGTTAAATCTTTTTTCTGTAAAAGACCCACCCCTAATAGTTCATCTCTGAACTTTTTTCTGTTCTAGGCCTTATGCTAAGTCCCTTGCATAGATTTTTCTCACCAAATCCCTTCAACAACTCTTTGAGATGTTTGTTTGTTTTGAGTTTTAATTGGAGATTTGAGATCCCCAATTAAAACTCAAAAAAAAAAAAAAGAAAGAAACACTACTGCTCAGTGGAGTTAAGTAACTTACACACAGTTTTATAGTAAGTTTTTGGTTCCTCCTTATTTCTTTAAAAGAAAAAACAGAGAGATAAAGAGAAGAAAATTGTATCTGAGTAAAACCAGGTTTAGAAATTCTCTGCAGAAGAAGAAGCATGGTTCCCACATTTCTTAGGCTGTCTCAGACACAGGAGGGGCCTGGGGACCGGCTGGCTGCGTGAGCAGGACCGTCAGCGCCCCTAGGTGTTTGCTGGTTGAGCCTCCTGCCTACGCAACCACCTATTGCCAAAGCCTGGACCAACGTCATTACCCAATTCTTAAAGTAAATAGATGGTCTCAGCGGTTTTACTGTGGTTCTTGCTCTCACTTCAGGCGGGGACAATCTTCTGCTAGGACAGAGGAGGGACAGGCGTTCTCAGAATAAACAGAAGAGAGAAACTCAGTAACCTTCTGTCCTGAAGCAGAGCCCTCGTGGTGTGTGGCCTAGTTTTCTCATTCGCGGCTGTGACACAGTTCATTTCCGGCAACTGGAGCCCTGCAAATTCTGCTGACTCCAAATGGGAGAGTCGTGTTTTTATCAAATGTCACGTTCACACATGCCCCGGGTCAAGCTCTGTGCTCACCTCCACCTGCTGCAGATCACTCATGGGATTGAAGGGACCCTTGGTTTTATGTACATTTTAATACAAATCAAAGTGGTGATAAAGAACATTCTCTTCCCTCAGAAAATAGAAACCCACTGTTGAAAGAGATTTCGTAATTAAGGAACTTTGCAACCTAAACAATACAGAAAAGTCCTGCCAAGGACAGTGGCACACGCCTGGAATCCCTACCACTGAGGAGGCAGAAGAAGGAGGATCTCAAGTTCAAGGCCAGCCTGGGCAACTTTGTGAGACTCTGTCTCAAAATGAAGAATAAAAAGTGCTCAGTGGTAAAACACACCTGGATTTAATCCCCAGTACCAAAAAAAGAAGGAAAGAAAGAAAGAAAGAAAGAAAGAAAGAAAGAAAGAAAGAAAGAAAGAAAGAAAGAAAGAAAGAGAGAGAGAGAGAGAGAGAGACCTAAACGTTACTGAGAAGTACAGCACAGTGATCCATGCATGTAATCTCACAGGTTCCAGAGACTGAGGCAAGAAGATCGAGAGTTCAAAGCCAGCCTCAGCAAAAGTGAAGTGCTAAGCAATTCAATGAGACCTGTCTCTAAATAATATACAAAATAGGGCTGGAGATGTGGCTCAGTGGTTGAGTGCCTCTAAATTCAATCCCCGGTACCACCACCACCACCACCACCATCACCACCATCCCCCCAAAAAAGTGCAACCTTTGAACTACATCTGTCCAGTCAGATGTAGCTTTGACTGTGACAGCAAAACCCGGGGTCTGGTTCTATCTGGGCCACTGATTAGGAGAACATTAGAAAAGCTACTCAGCAATCCTAACCTGCTTGTGGATAAAGGATATGTGCTTGATAAGTGTAGCAATTTGCCCTCATTATTATAATTCTTCATTGCAGTTTAAAATCTCCTGACCTTCCATGGTATCCGATGTCATCAGAGCTTTCTCCAAAATGACGGCCTCACTCAAACTGTCTGGGCTTTCCTCCTGCCTGGTCTCCCTAACTTTACCTTGGCCACTGTTGTCCCTTTCTCTAATTAATATCTAGCAGTAGGCTTTCAAGGCCTGTTATCAGATCATGTTTTTCTCCTCCTTGAATCCACAGTGACTCACCTGCACTCTTGATGCAAAATGCAAGTCCCTTACCTGGGCCTTCAGGGCCCACCTGATCTGGTCCCAGCTGTGACCCTGCTCCTCCTCTTTGTGTTCTCTGCCTGATGGTGATCTCCAGTCCTGCTTACTTGGGCTCCTTGGGTGCACCAGCTTGGAGGCTTTTACTATTGTTCTTTGCCCAAATCTTCATGTGGGCACCTACGTCCCATGAGTTGTGAGCGCCTACCTAAAACTTATCCATTTCTGTGTCTTACTGCCCTGATTTACTCTAAAGCTCTTGCTGCAATCTGAAAATATATTTTTTATTCGTTGGTTAACTTTTTTTATTGTCTCCCCACAATTATGCTATTAAAATGTTTGCCAAGTGTCTACAACGACAGCATCTTGCAGGCATCCAATAAATATGTGTGGGAATGGATGAATAGACGGATGGGTTCCATTCCAAAGCCTTTTTTTGTGTACGTGTTTATTAGTTCTGGAAAATTGGTAGCTTTGCTCTGCAACATTAGGGGAGGTTAATTGATCATGGACACCATGGGTTTTCAGCCCGGAGACCCTAACAGGGATAATTGACTATCCATCTGCAGAGAAAGACGGCGTTCTTCCCTTGTGGATTTCAGTATCAGAAACAATTCGAACTGGGGAGTATCTATAATAGAAGAAAGAAAAACCAAAAATGAAAAGACAAGCTTCTGTAGAGACAAATGAGGATCCAAACCAGTGGAACAGAGGAGCCCGAGAAGGAATCCCTGGGGTAGTTAAGACCCCATGAAAGTCTATGCTGGGAAAGGAATTGTGTTGTCCGCCCTGTTCTGGATTTTGAATTCCTTATCTTTGCCCCTCTGCCTCCATCAGCCCTGCTCTTTCCCTGTTTCTCAAAGATCATCTAAAATTCTCCTTATCCATCCAGCCATGCCCACCTAGAACCCAGAGGGCCGCCTGGGACTCCTCCTCTACTTCCACCTCCCCTCCTCCCCATCTCCACGACCTTGGTCCAGGCCTCCTTTCTTCTGTGCCACCCTCCACACTCTTCTCCAGGGCGCTTCTGAATTTAACTGGGTTCTATCATCTCCAGGCTTGAAATCTCATGAATTGGAGGAAGCCTACATTCTGCAATATGGCTCTTCAGGGCCTCGGCTCGTCCCCAGCTTCAGTTTCCAACCCACTCCCGCAGCCTGCAGCTGAGCCGCACCTGTGTCGCTTCTCCTTCTTCTCTGTTCTCTCTCCCGGGGCCATGTTGCCTGGATTTGCCTGATTACTTGAAGTCCTCTAACCACATCTTGGCCCTTCCCTCTGCTCCTCTTACAGGACTCCACTCAAACATCTCTACATTCAGGAAAAGAACAGTAATGTTTTCCCTGATGTAGAAGAAGACTCAGTGGCTTTTGCCTACCTTTCTATTTTTAAATTATTTATTGATTCTAATTTGTTATGCATGATGGCAGAATGCAATTCACTTCATATTCCAACATATAGAGCACAATTTTTCAAGTCACTGGTTGTACACAAAGTATTTTCACACCATTCATGTCTCATACATGTACTTAGGGTAATGATGGATAACTCACTCCACCATCATTCCTACCCCTTCCCCCACCCCCGCTTCCTCTCCTTCCCCCTCGGCCCTGTCTAAAGTTCCTCCATTCCTCCCATGATCCCTGCCCCCCATCACCATTATGAGTCAGCATCTTCTTATCAAAGAAAACATTCAGCCTTAGGTTTTTGGGGGGTTGGCTTACTTCACTTTGCATGATATTCTCCAACTCCACCCATTTACCTGCAAATGCCATGATCTTATTCTCTTTTAATGCTGAGTAATGTTCCATTGTGTATATACACCAAAATTTCCTATCCATTTATCTACCGAAGTTTGCCTACCTTTATTTTATAAAACTTTATCACATGAAGTTTTAACCACTTACTTACATCTCTGTTTTCCTCGCCACATTGAGTGATCTCTGTGGGCAGGGCTTGTGTTTTACTTATCTGTATACCCCCAACACTGAGTCCATAGGAAGTACTCTAGAGAGGTTTACTTCACAATATACACAGAGGTAAAATAAAAATCCACTCTTGGTGCAGCCTCCCTCTGGCTGCCAGAGGCCGGCACTCATCTTCCTTCATGCACAGATAACATCAGCACAAAACCATTTCCAAAGCCATTATCCTTGCTACGTATGTAGATCTTGGCCCTCAAATTAAAAGTAATGTCGTTGGAATAAATCACAGTCAACTCGCTAGTACATATTTAATGTTCAGGCTGTTGTGAGTATGCCAGACTCTTAGAAGTCAAGTTAGGGCTAGATACGATGGTGCCTGGCTATAATCCCAATGGCTCGGGAGGCTGAAGCAGGAAGATCACAAGTTCAAGGCCAGCCCCTGCAAATAAGTAAGGTCTTAAGCAACTTAGTAAGGCCCTGTCCAAAATAAAAAAATAAAAAAGGCAGGGGATGTGGCCTAGTGGTTAAGCATCCCTGGGTTCAATCACTGGAACCAAAAAAGAAGAAGGAAGAGGTGGAAGAGGAAGAGGAGGAGGAGGAGAAATCAAGTTAGATAAAGTCGCAACCACTAGGCAGTCTGAGGGGCAGTGCAGCCCCTCATACAGGTGAGCTAAGATCTTCAGATGAAAGAACTTAAGTGCAGGAAGCACAGCACAAGCTATTGGTGGACCACGGTTTGTCCCCTCAAATGTAGAAGTGTAATCCCAATATGAGGTATGAAGACATGGAATCCGGTGGCTAGGGTCCTGCCCTCTCCCACTCATGTGATGGATGGCTTAGTGGGCGCTCCCCAGAGCAGGTCTGCTGTAGAAGGCAGCTTGCCTCTGTTTGTGGCGAGCTCCGTGTCTCGGGCCATGTGGTACTCTGTGCCCACTCAGGACTCTGCCAGCAAGAAGGCCATCGCCAGATGGGGACTTTTGATCTTGAACCAGAACTGTGAGCCAAAATAGACCTCTTTCCTTTATGATTCAGTCTGTGGCACTGTGTCATTAGCAGCAGAAAATGACTAAGACAGATGGGTACCTCAATCTGCATAAAAATGACTGGCGTGTGTGGGATGTTCCAGCATCAACATGATCCAGACCCACTCAGGGATGACAGTTTTCCTCTTTTCTCTGAAGTGAAGAGGTGTAGGACATCCCCTCCCTCACAGGCCTGCAGGCCCCGATGCTGAAGGGGTCAGATCTTGGTGAGTCACTCTCTACAAAATCTTCTCTATTTTCTGTTTATCTGGCAGGCAGCTCCACTTTTGGTCCCCTGTGCTGAATACATCTCTCTGCTCAAGTTGACCGGAGAACCAACCTTCACCAAGACACCACGGTGGGTGGGAGTCTTGTACAACCAGTTACCACCAGGTTAACACTGTGACTGAGATCTTGTATGGTTCTAGAACCAGGCTGGTGAATCACACAGAGGATAAAGCAATGGTAGATGTGAGCTCCTGCCTGTTCCTTAGCTTGTTCACCTCAGGGGTGGATTAAAGGAAAGGAATTCCGTCATATACAAGTGAGGAAGGCAGATCTTGGTGGTGCACACCTGTAATCCCAGTGGCTTGGGAGGCCAAGGAAGGAGGATTGTGAGTTCAAAAAAAAATTTTTTTTTTCAGCAAAAGTGAGGCACTAAGCAACTCAGTAAGACCCTGTATCTAAATAAAATACAAAATAGTGCTGGGAATGTGGCTCAGTGGTCAAGTACCCCTGAGTTCAATCCCTGGTGCCTCTCACGCCCACAAAAAAAAAAAAAAAAAAAAAAAAGATTGCAGGAATCATGCAACCTGAAGCAGATAACTTATTCCACAAAACACCCACCTGTGGTTATCTTCAAGGCATAGCTTTCACCTGGGTCCTCAAACAGTAGTCCCTGGAAGCACAAGTGGTACAAACAAACCTTCAGATGTGATTTCTAGTTATGAGTCATTATCCAGTGGAAGAAGAAGAAATCCCCGGAGAGCCAATGTCTCAAAGGGTCTGCTCTGAAATAGAAGGAGCCAGCTTTCAGGGGCACCATTCAGTGCTTTCATACCATTGCTCCTGGAATGTTGAAAATGCTCTCCAGGATCTGGACACCCATGGCCTTCATGTCAAGAAGGTGAAATATCCCACCACGCTCTCCCCAGGTCCATCCCACCATCCTCCCAGGAGGGACTCCAAAGTAACAGCCTTGTCAACGGGGCGTCATGCAGGGAATTACACTGTTAGGTCCTAAGGCATCCACTACCTTCTCTCCTGTGCACCTAGAGTGTTCCTAACTCTGCACTGCCCTTGGGGAAATAGAGAAAACAGCCATTCAAATCATTTTCCGAGGGGCTGAATGCTCTCAAGAAACTCTGGAAAAAAAATCCACTCATAGAAGAAGACTGGATTTTTAAAATTAATTTTTTAAAATTTATATCTGACAGAGGAATGCATGACAATTCTTATTACCCATATACAGCACAATTTTTCATATCTATGGTTTTATTCAAAGTATATTCACACCAATTCATGTTTTCATACCTGTACTTTGGATAATAATGTCCATCACATTCCACCATCATTACTAACCCCATGCCCCCTCCCTACCCGTCCCCCCCTTCTGCCCCATCTAGAGTTCGTCTATCCCTCCCATGCTCCCTCTCCCTATCCCACTATGAATCAGCCTCCTTATATCAGAGAAAACATTCACATTTGGTTTTTTGGGATTGGCTAACTTCACTTAGCATTATCTTCTCCAACTCCATCCATTTACCTGTAAATGCCATGATTTTAGTCTCTTTTATTGCTGAGTAATATTCCATTCTGTATGTAGGCCACGTTTTTTTTATCCATTCATCTACTAAAGGGTATCTAGGTTGGTTCCACAGTTTAGCTATTGTGAATTGTGCTGCTATAAACATGGATGTGGCTGTGTCCCTGTAGTATGCTGTTTTTAAGTCCTTTGGGTAGAGACCGAGGAGCATAGTTGAACATATAAATGAATATTGTCCTTATAAAATAATTCTCTTCCTATGATTCCTATATCTCAAAACAGCTTTGAGTTACTCTTTAGGAACAATTTTATGGCTAGTGATGACATTCCTTTGACTCTTCAGTACTAGAAAATTCCCATCTTTTCTATGAATTTTATTGAATTAAACATACACCTATATCTTAAATCTATAGCTCAATGAGATTTGACAAAAGCAAAACATTCTTGTAGCCATCTCCCAGAACCTCCCTCATTTCATTCCCAGCCAGCCTCCTACCCAAAGACAACCAGAAGTCTGAATTCTATCACTATAAACTAGTTTTCCCATTTAATAGTAATAGAATTATAGAGTAAAGAAATTTTAGTCTATTTTCTTATCTTCAGGTGCAGCCATCATTTGTGATTTTATTTTTGTTTTCATTATCGTGTGGTATCTCATTGTTTGATTACATCATAATTTATCTATTCTACTTTAAAAAATATCTGGAGTTTCCTCACTTTTTGGCTATGATAAATAACGCTTCCATAAATGTATGTTGTACATGACTTTTGGTAGACCAAAAGCTCTTACTTTTCTTAGTTATATACCTCAAAATGTAATTGTCAGATAATAGAACATGTATGATTTATAAATTTAATTGATATTGACAGTATTTCAAACTGGCTCTGTTAATTCACACTGACTAGTAGTATACAGACGTTCCATTTTCCCCATGTCCTCAACAGCACGTGGTGTTATTAGTCTTTTTAAAATATGGGCCATTTGCATGTCTAATCGTGTGTCATATAACCTTGATCTGCATTTCCCTGGTGCCTAGTAAAGTTGAGAAGCTTTTCTTTGAGGAGTGTTTAGTTGAGTAGTCTTTTGAGGAAGGACTGATTTAATTTGTTATCCCCTTTTAAAATTTTCTCTCTTATTGATTTGTAGATGTTTTTATAGGTACCACACATAAGCCCTTTGTTACATGTGCATTTCGAATTTCTTCCCAAAGCTAATGATTTTTCAGCATCTTTGAAGAAGGTCTTTATTTTCATGAAGTCCAAATTGGCATAAAGTCCCTTTATGGTTGGTATTTATTGTGTCCTATTTAAGAAATTATTATCCACCTTAAGGCATGAAATATTTTTCTTTGTATGGAAACTTTATTGTTTTTCCTTTCAGACTTATGCCTCTGGTGCATCTAGAACTGACTTTCATATTTGATGTGAGTAAGCAATCAAGACACACTATTCCTGTATGGATATCCAATTGACTCATTATTTACTGAAAATTCCACCCTTTTCCCTTGATATTGCTATGTCATTTTTGTTGTGAATTAGATGGTCAGTTATGGAGATCTATTTCTGGACACTCTAGTCTCTAACAGTGGCAAATAATAACCTTAAATCAATAACACTCTTATTTGCTGTGGCTATGTAATAATGTTATCTGTAGAAGAAAGCCTCTAGCTTTATTCTTCAATATGACGTTTGACATTCTTGGTTATTTGTTTGGGTAAATTTTAAAATTAGCACGTCAATTTTTACAAAAATAGCTGCAAAGATTTGACAGGATATTGCATTGAATATTTCAGTCAGTTTGGTGAGACTGACCATCTTTACACTATCCCATCCATGAACATAGTGTGTCCTTCCATTTATGTAGGATATCCTTGGTTTCTCTTAATCATTGTAGTACATCAAACTGTGCCACTCCTCAAAAGACATGTCCACCCAAAACCTGTACATGTGACCTATTTGGAAAACGTGTTTTCAAATGTCATTAAATTTAAGGATCTCAAGATTTCAAAACTGTAGAAATCACCTTAGATTTATGATAGGCCTTAAATCTAATGACAGCTCTCCTTATAAGAGGGAGATTTAACACACCAACGTACAGGGGAGAAGGCCATGTGAAGGCAGAGGCCGGGAATGGTGTCATGCATCTAGGAACACCTAAGGCCACCAGAAGCTGCGTGAGGCAAGGGAAGATTCCAGAATGTGGGTGCCACTGCCAACATGTTGGTTTTGGACTTCTGATCTCTACAAATGTGAATGAATAAATTTCTATTACCTTAAACCATCCAGTATGTGACAATTTGTTACAGCAGGCCTAGAAAACTAACATAATCATTTTTGCTTTTTAAGTAAAGATATTAAAGTCTTGGAGATATATGTGTGTGTGCATGTGTATACGTATATATATATATATATATATATATATATATATATATTCCTACACATATATATATATTCCTATATTTTATGTTATTTATGCTACTATGAAAGACGTCATTTTTTTTTAAAGAGAGAGAGCGAGAGAGAGAGAGAGAGAGAGAGAGAGGAGAGAGAGAGAACTTTTTAATATTTATTTTTTAGTTTTTGGCAGACACAACATCTTTGTTTGTATGTGGTGCTGAGGATCGAACCCGGGCCGCACGCATGCCAGGCGAGCGCACTACCGCTTGAGCCACATCCCCAGCCCAAAGACGTCATTTTTTAAAATGTGTTTTCAAAGTGACTATTGATACTGGGTAGAAATAATTGATGTCTCTATATTGACCTTGTATTCACCAACCTTCATAAATTTACTAATTAATTCTTATACTTTACTCATAGGTTCTTCTGTATTTTCTACGTACACAGAAACAGAATGCATATGTAGCTTCCATAAATAATAACAGTAGTAGTAGTTTTATTTATTATTTTATTAATAACAGTTGTTTTATCTACATATCTGTGCTTCAACATGGATATTTTCTACTCTTAAAATAAGACACTGTACTAATAATCATTTCTTGCTCTGCCTAAATAGCTATGAAATCTACCTATTGAATTCTTAATCTCTTATTGTTTTACTCCATCTACTTAATTAACTTTTGTATTTTCCAATTCCCTAATGAAACTCTCCATATTTTGATCTACTTTAAACACATTTAACATGCTCATTTTAAAGACCTGTCTCACACGACTGTCTTTTTCCTCTTAGTATTGGGTCAATTGGCTCTGATTCCTCGCATGTCTGGTAATTTTTGATTAACTGTCAAACATTGTACATAAAATGTTACAGAGGTTGTCTTCCTCCAGAGATGTTCGATTTTCTTCTGCAAATACCACTAATCGCATGACCTTGATCCAGTAAAGATGAAGGTAAAGCAGAACTGTGTCTCAGACTTACGAGTGGCATGGTCAACTTCTGGTGTGCCTAATCTTATTGCAGAGTATTTTAAGGGATTGAACTAAAAGTCTAGGGTATCTACCAGGCCCCTTGTTGGCAAGCCCTAAATTCCAATTTTTGCCTGTCTAGCAATGAGACTGCTAAGTGTTTGCTTAGCTTTTTATCCTCTCAGTTTCTCTTTTCTGCTTTTTTTTTTAAAGTTAACTGAATTTTTTTAATTTTTTCTTTACAGTTATACATGACAGTAGAATGTATTTTGGCATATTATACATTCATGGAATATAACTTCCCATTCTTGTGGTTGTATATGATATGGAATTACACGGGTCAGGTAGTCATATATGAACATTGGAAAGTTACATTTGATTCATTCTACTCTTTCCTATTCTCATTTCCCCTCCCTTCCCTTCATTCCTCTTTGTCTAATCCAATGAACTTCTGTTCTCCCCCAATACACACTTATTGTGTGTTAGCATCCTACATATCAGAGAAAACGTTTGACCTTTGGTTTGGGGGGACTGGCTTATTTCACTTAGCATGATAGTCTCCAGTTCCATCCATTTACCAGAGCTGCCATAATTTAATTCTTCCTTATGGGTGAGTAATATTCTCTTCGGTTTATATACCACATTTTCTTTATCCATTCACCTGTTGAGGGGCATGTAGTTCGGTTCCATAGTTTGGCTATTGTGAATTGAGCTGCTATACATATTGATATGGCTTCATCATTGTTGTAGGCTGATTTTAAAATCTTTGGGGTATATGCTGAGGAGTGTGGGATAACTGGGTTTGATGGTGGTTCCATTCCAAATTTTCTGAGGAATCACCATGCTGCTTTTCAGAGTGGTTGCACCAATTAATTGCACTTAGTTTTTAAAATTGATCCTTAAGGTTGTGGAATTAAGAAGTCAGTAACGACTGAAAAAGTTACTTCCACTTAGAATGACAGGGTACCTCAAGCTGCCTTAGAATCCTGAACTCAAGTTTCACCCTTTTCCAGCATGATTGCCACAAATCCTTGGTAATCTCATTTTCCTAGTTGCTCTCAGCAGAATTGTTGGTCTGCTACAAACCATTCCAAAGTTCTGGAAGCAGAATCTTCATGTTTAAAGGTGGGCTGACTATTTTAAAATCAGCAAATCAGTCAGGAGCAATTGTAGCAAAACATCCAAGCCCAGAGAGTTCTGCTGAAGACTTGCAGCAAATGGCTAAAGAATTAACACCAATTCTACACAAAGCTCTTCCAGAAAAATAGAGGAGAAAGAACTTCCCAACTTACTTTAATCAACTACAATTACATTTTGTGGGTGAACAACAACAACAAAAAAGTGTGGCTATAAATCAGTTTTTGCAAGTATATAGAAGAACTAAGCACACACACACACACACAAAAAAAATGCAAAATACTGGCCAGGTGGTACCAGGAGAAATGGAGGATTCTACCAACCAGAGACTTCAGGTCCTCTCTGAAGGTATAAGGGCTTCTTCTGTCTGTACTTTGTGTGTGTGTGTGTGCATTGTATGTTGTGTCTGTGTACATGTCTGTGTACACGCTCATGTCTGTACATGTTTGCGTATTATCTAGATGGTACCGAATCAACTTAGAAATAAAAGAACATACATAAATTTAAAACAGGGAGAAAGAGAAAGATTTCTTCTCAGCCACTGACCTTAACAGCCATTTTTTTTGTTTGTTTGTTTGTTTTCCCTGTTCAGTGCCTGGTAACACAGATGTCACACTGTGTGGCCTGAAAGTCAGTCTCCATCACAACAAAGTGATCTTGCCATTTTGATGTGAAAAACAGTCAAACAGATGGTTCTGTCTGTGTTCCAATAAAACTTTACAAAAACAGGGAGAGGCTACATGAACGTTGCTTATTGTGTTCTGGCTTTGTTCTGTCTTTGAGTATCAGGAATGCTGGCCTCAGAGAATAAGTAGGGAAGTATTTCCACTTCTGTTTTTCTAGAGAGGTCCTATATAGAGAATTGGTGTTCCATTTTCCTTGGAAATTTGAAGAAATCCTGAGCAAATAACATCTGGGCTTAGAGATTTCTTTTTATGATATTTTTCAACTATAAATTCAATTCATTTCATGTATATAGGCCTGTTCAAATGATCTATTTTGTGATAGTTTGTGCCTTATGAGGAACTGGGCATTTCACCAAAGTTGTCTGAACTTATAAATTGCTTTTGGGGGACTTTTTAAATTATAAAATTTATTTTACATTTATAGAGCTATTGAAGTTATCTATTTTGTCATAGTTGGTGGCCTTTTGAGGAACTGGTTACATTGCCTGGGTTGTCTGAGTTTGAAAATTGCTTTTCAGGAACTTTTTTAAATTATAAAATTATTTTCTATTTGAAGGGCTATTTGAAGTTAACAATTTTCAGTTTGTGCCTTTTGAGGAATCATCCATTTTACCGAAGCTGTCCGTTTAATGGGAGCAGAACTGTTTACAGTGTTCTCTTGTTATCTTTTTCAGATCGGAAGAGTTTATATTGATATCTCCCACTTTGTTTCTGAAATTGGTAATTGGTATTTTTTAAGTCTCATTTTTTTTCTCAGTAAATCTTGGTAGAGGTTTTGTCCGTGTCATTGATCTTTCCAAAGAACCAGATTTTCATTTCATTTATTTTTGCTAATTTTGGATCATGGTTTTATTTATTTATTTGTCCTAATTAGTTATACATGAAAGAAAAATGAATTTTGACTCATTGTACACCAATGGAGCACAACTTTTCATTTCTACATCGTGGTTACACTCGATATAGAATCGCACCACATGTACAGCCACACCTGTACCTAGGGTAATGATGTCCATCTCATTCCACCATGTTTCCTGCCCCCCTGACCCCTTTCCTCTCCCCACCCCGTTTACCCAAAGTTTCTCCATTCTTCCCATGCCCCCTCCTTCCCCATTATGGATCAGCATCCACTTACCAGAGAGAACCTTTGGCCTTTGGTTTTGGGGATTGGTTTACTTTGCTTAGTATGATATTCTCCAACACCATCCATTTACCTGCAAATGCCATGATTTTATTCTCTTTTAATGCTGAGTAATAGTCCACTGTGTGTATATACTATAGTTTCTTTAGCAATTCATCTATTGAAGGGCATCTAGGTTGGTTCCTCAGTTTAGCTATTGTGAATTGAGCTGCTATAAACATTGATGTGGCTGTGTCCCTGTAGTATGTTGATTTTAAGTCCTTTGGGTATGGACCAAGGAGTAGGATAGCTGAGTCAAACGGTGGTTCCATTCCAAGTTTTCTAAGGAATCTCCATACTGCTTTCCATAGTGCTTACACCAATTTGCAGTCCCACCAACAGTGTACAGGTGTA
Source organism: Urocitellus parryii (assembly GCF_045843805.1). Classification (NCBI taxonomy): domain Eukaryota; kingdom Metazoa; phylum Chordata; class Mammalia; order Rodentia; family Sciuridae; genus Urocitellus; species Urocitellus parryii. The sequence continues at coordinate 172,881,995 of NC_135537.1, read as the reverse complement.
TCTTTTCCCCCACATCCTCACCAGCACTTATTATTGCTTGTATTCTTGATAATTGCCATTCTGACTGGAATGAGATGAAATCTTAGAGTAGTTTTGATTTGCATTTTTCTAATTTCTAGAGAAGTTGAACATTTGTTCATATATTTGTTGATGGGTTGTATATCTTCTGAGACACTTCTCATGTCCCCTGCGCCTCATAGGAGAAAAAATAGGCCCAAATCTTCATCATGTCAAATTAAGTCCTGACTTCCTCAACCAGACTCCTAAAGTGCAAGACATAAAAATCAAGAATTAGTAAATGGGATGGATTCAAACTCAAAAGCTTCTTCTCAGCAAAGGAGACAATCAACAATGTGAGGAGAGAGCCCACAGAGTGGGAGAACATCTTTACTACATGCTCATCAGATAAAGCAAGGATCTCCAGGATGTATAAAGAACTCAAAAAACTTAACATCAAAATAATAAATAAATAACCCAATGAATAAATGGGCTAAGGATCACATTTTTAAAAAAGCACCCTCTGCCAATCTGTCCATGACAGGTCTACTATGGCAGGTTCTCTTCGTTTTTTCCTTCATCTGAAAAAAAAAAAATCCTGCTTTTCCTTCCATTCCTGATGGGTGCTTTCTCTGGCCCTAGGATTGGGGGTTGGCAGCTCTGTCCTTGAAGCACATTAAAAACATGATGTGACTTCATTCTGGCCTCCAGAGCTTCCAAGGAGAAGTGATAGTTCAGTCACGAGTTCTCCTGACCCAGCTTTGAAGGGTTTTTCCCTCTGTCGGTATTTTCTGGAGTTGGAATATCAGGTGTGCTGGCGTTCCTCCCTTTGGTGTGGGTTTCGCGAGTGGTGGGTTGGAACTGGCCACAGGCCGTAGCTTGCAAACCCTGCCCCGATAATTGAGGCTCCAGGAAAAGCCAGGCCCAGCATTGCCAGACTCCGTCCTGATTTTCCAAGTAAAAACAGAAACCTCGAGGTTTTTAAAATATGAAATTGCCTGGTCTCTTAAGACTCTCCACAAATTCTAATTTTTTTTGTGCAACCAAAATACTCAATAAAAAAAAATGAAAACAATTGTAAATTGTCCTTTGGGGGTTTTGTTTGTTTCTGGGTTCTTTGTTTTGTTTTGTTTTTGTTTTTGTTTTTCTCTTTCTCTGCCTCAGCTTTGACACCAAGATTAAAGATTCATACTTTCTTTTAACTTTTAGTTTCCAGACATGCCTCTTCCTATCATGCACCATGATTCAAATGCATCCCTTTTCTCAGCTTGTAGTTAGTTTGATTTCGCTTTGTCATCCAGTCGTTTTTTAAACGGTGGGATTCAGCCCATCCACAGTGATTGACAGGCTAGATCGGATTTCTCTTCATTCCCTTCTTCCCGATGGACACATGGGCTCCTTCAGATGGCTTCTGGAGACAAAGCAGCAATGATTTTAGAAAAGGCATACCCCAGCAGAGATCCGGAATACACGGGGAGTATTAATGTGCTTCCTATCCCCTGGGTTGTATAATGTTTGGTATTCTGAATTTTGAAAAGATCATAGTCTTTTGCTGACAGTTAAATCGTAGAGTCTTTTCAAAGAAAACCCTTGAAAAATAAAACAGTTCTACCTTCTTTCTTCCCTTCTGCTCCCACTGCCCAAGGGAGCCACAGACCAGTCGGGTGGTGGGATTTTGTGTTTCCCCTGACACCTCCACACTCCTGGCCGCTGGCTCTTCAGGCAGCTGGCCCTGATTTCAGGAAGTGGAGGAGCTCAGGCATGTGACAGGGGCGACGCACTCTGCTGCCCAAAGCAATTGGAAAAACCTGCTCTGGTTTTGCAGTCCTGAAACTCGGGCTGCCAAAAGGCAGAAAGGAATCACGTGAATGTCACCTCGTGGTCTCGGGCCTTGCTGGTCCTGCCAGGGGGAGATTCGTGAGGGAGAACGGTGTCACCCCTCTCCTAGGCTGGGATCCCTGATGTCACCGCTGCTCTCCAGGTCCTACATTTAGACAGAAAGAAGCAGGAATGAAGGATTAGGGGAGGTGGCTGCTTCCAGGAAACATTGAGAAGGAGCAGAAGGGTAGCGCATCTCTTTAGCAGGTGGTTAATGGATGTTGTGCTCCCGAGATGAACTCCCAGGCACCTGGGATGGATGGAAACTGGGCTTCTCCTTCCACCAGACCAGAGGGCTCAGAAGGATCAGGTCACCTGATGCATTGTTGGGGGTGGGGTGAGTCCAAAATCTGACCTGGAAGGCTGGTCAGTGGGAGCCTCAGAAGAGAGTCTCAGTTCAAGTCCAGAGCAGTCTGCTGTGAACAAGGAAGTTCCAAGATGATAAACTGAGTCAAAGGTCGTCTGCTGGCAGAACTCCTTCCTGTTCAGGGTGGTCTGCCTTCTCATCTCTCCAGCCTTCAAATGATACAAGGCAGCCCACCCGTATTACAGAGGGCCATCTGTTCTAATCAAAGTCCACTGAATGGATTTAAATGTCAATGCCATCAAAACACATAGTCACAGAAATATCTAGAACAATTTTGACTAATTATCTAGGAACCATGGCCCAGCCAAGTTGACCCATAAAATTAACCATCACAATGGACAACAGGCACTGGAGATCAATACGGTCTCCCTTCTCCCACCTCCCTGGTTCTTGAACCACTACATCATTTCTCCCAACTACCTTATCCTCCTCCTCTGTCCTGGGCCCTGTGGTCACTGACTGTCTCTGTCCCTGCGGAGCGAGGATCATCTCCCAGAACTCGTGCTCACCAATCTTCTGCATGTGCTTTGGGACTAACCACTGTCTTGGTGACCTTTCTGACCTCTGCCATGCCTGTGTCCCCGGGTTCTGCTGGCCTGGGCACTCAGCAAATGTTTCCTTCTTGCCATTTGCCCCACGTTACATGCAGTCTCTCCCTCCTCGGAGTTTGTCCTCTTTGCAGGAAATTAAGGAGAATTATAAACACAAATAGTCAGGAGCAAACAGCAAAGATTTGATTTAAATTCTCCTTGGCAATCTCCTGTTTCAATATTCCCACTTCTCTACGCTTGCAAGGCTTCCTGGTCTGAACCCACCGTGTCCCCTCTGGGTTGCTTTCCCTTGCTCCTCCCCTCTTTTGGCCAGGTCAGTGGGGTTCATTTTGCAAAGCTCTGAAAGCATCTTTTTTTTTAACCGGTGTGAACTGAACCAGATGACAGGGGGAAAAATGGAATTTGGCCAAGAAAGAAAGTTTTCTCAAAATTAGAAAACATGCAGAGATTTGCATGTGCAGATACAGAGTATAGACCGGGAGAAGGAAGGTCTTTATCATTGAACACACAGACCCCTACACTTTGTGGGAGAGGAAGGCTCCTCCCAAAATTAAAAGAAGCAGAGACACACATGAACGGTGGAGCCTGAGAAAATGTAGGGAGCACCTTCAGCTGCTAATTAAGGCATAGCTGAAATCATACGGAGAATAATGAACAACACGGATGACGCAGACACCAGAATGGGACCAGCAGCACTGGTTCCAGAAATGTGTTAAATCCTTGAGAAATAGTCCCATTCTGAAATCCCCACATCAAAACCCTCCTCATTCTAAAAATCTCCCAAAGCCCGCCGGGCACGATGGTACACACCTGTCATCCCAGCAGCTAGGGAGGCTAAGACAGGAGGGTCGTGAGTGCAAAGCCAGCCTCAGCAACAGCGAGGCACTAAGCAACTCAGTGAGACCCTGTCTCTGAATAAAATACAAAATAGGGCTGGGGCTGGGGCTCAGTGGTTGAGTGTCCCTGAATTCAAATCCATGGAACTCCCCCAAATAAAAATCTCCCCAAACCCTCCAACCACCACCATTACTTCCTTCTCCAAACTTGGAGAGGTTGCTGGTGTCCTTATTTGGGTTACACTGTCCAGGGAACTGATGCAACTTTGGTTTGCAGCTGATTGGCTTTTCTGTCTTGTTTTTCTCATTGGACTGTAATGTCTGGGGGCTGTGTCCTTGACTTGTTTCTCTGTGCCCCTCAGATCATACCATGGCAACTAGAACAGCTCCTCCACGAATATGAGCTGATTTATTAAGATGTGCTCCCACTTGATCCACATTATCAGGAAACAACCCAACTGTATCCACAGCAAAGACGACATTAAAAATGACCTTATCAGCAGCTGACATCCAAAAAAATGCTTATTCCATGCCAAGTTCTGAGCACATATATTTCAAACCATTTAACACTTAATAACCAATCTAGGAAGCAAGTGCTCTTATTATTCCCATTTTACAGATGAACAAACCAAGGCACCGAGTTTTATAGCTGATCGGTGACAGAGACGGTTTTTGAACCCCAAACTAACTGGTTCTGGAGCCCGAGTGCTTCACCATTACACCGTGTTTAGAAATGTGTTGAAGCCCTGAGAAATGGTAAGACATACTCAAGAAGCTATTCAGAGCTCTTCTCTGTGCCTGGTTTATGTGCCCAGCTTGAGTTAGTTGGAGGGCTTTCCACCACATACCAAGTAAGGACTAAGAAACTCCTTTTTCCATCTGTGACCCTTCAAGATTTTTCCCAACCTAATCTAGAACCTTCCTCGCTGTCTTCCTTTCCACACGGGGCAACTCACAGTTCCTTCAACACTGACCGTGTTTTTCCCTGTGGGCAAGGTTACAAAATCTTCTCAGTGCAGACAGGTCCCTACACCCAGAGCCATCTGTCAAAGTGTGGCCTCTTTTCAAGATCCAGCTTAGATCTCCCCTCCCCAAGAGCCCTACCCCTACTCTTTCCTTCCTCCTCAGAACTGTCTCTCTCCCCACCCAGTAAGCAATGCCCACAATAACGTCACCATTAATGACTTGCATTCAGATAATCCTCCTGACACTGGTGAGACAGGAATGGAGTCAAAGCCCAGAAGCTGGTCGTCCCACAAAAACCACCACTACCTTGCATCCCGACTGGAAGGAAGCAAGCACGCCTTAGAGAGATCCACGGGGGGCATGGAGTCGGGTAAATAATGCTAGAAGAGTTATGAAGAGTTGTTATAAAAACAATCCCAAATCCATTCATTTATTTTTTTAAAAAAATTCATCCCACTTGGTACTTTATAATTAGTAACAAATTACGGATGACACATCTCACGGCCAGTTGGACCCACCAGAATGTGTTAACAAGGTCAAAAGCTGCTCGCTCTGGCTTGAAGGTTCTGGAAGACACAGACTACGTCTCATCTATTTAAAGGTCCTAACGCTGTGCTTCACTCGCGGGAGCTGTTCCAGAGGAGAAGAGAGAGCAATAGTGGAAAGCCCAGCAGCTGGTGAACGAGCATTGGCCACGCTGGCCTCCTGGAGGCACCAAGTCCTGCAAATACACAGGGCCTGATGGGGAGGGGAGAGAAAGTCCATCCCGTTGTTCTGGAAAGAGGGTGTCTGCAGGAGAAGCCGACAAATGTGTCATCAGCATAAACACAAAGAGAAAAGCACAGTCTTTCCAAGAGTGTGTTGAGGAGGGCAAATGAAGGGGTAAGGTGGGAGAAGTGAACCGCAAGAGTCCGCTGGAGGAGAAGAGGCTGGTGGTTATGTCTCTGGTTCGCCTAGTCATTAGGAGAAAACCCCAGAAAGCAGTCTGGCAGGGGTCTCCCATTGCCCTCCACTGGGGGGAGGGGCTGGGCTTGGCCCTGGTTAGCCTCCTCCATGTGGTTGTGTAGGCACGAGGAAGGGGGAATGGCTCCCCAAGGGACGTGTGTGTGTGGTCGGTGATGGTCCACCTCTGGGTCTCCTTCTTCCACCAGTTGATGGAGACATCACTGGGTGGAATGCAGAGACCAAAGTGGTCCTCTGCTGCTTGGGAAAGATACTGTCAAGGATGGGTGTAGCCATGTCGATTACAGTACTGCCATTAGCATTTTTACTCTTGCCGTGACCATGGGGGACTGGCCAGCAGATCCGATGATGATAAAAGAAGTCTGGAGACCCCAGCTGGCTTCTCTCCAAGCTACATTAATTGGTGATTAGGGAGAAAGAGAACCTTTCTGCTAATAGGCTGTCTTCCTCATGATATTTGTATTCTCCATTTGAACATGAATCTCAGAAAATATCATCTTATGTGAAAGATTCTTATTAACTTCTTCCTACAATATCTTCAGTGTCTCAGTAAATCAGCAGGCTTTCCCTACCTGAGTTTGACTATCTGAAGAATTCTCAAGTGACCCAGCTTAGAAATGTTCCAGTGTGGTCCCCAAAGCAGAATGTCTGTCCTTAAATAATTCAAACATTCCAGCTTTGCAAATATTTAGTTGCTTTTGTTCTTGGGGAAAATAATTAACAGGCTAACAGAAAAATACTGCGTGTATATTACACCTGGAGAGTCTAGAATTTCTGTTTTTAAAGAAAGTTCATAAGCTTATTTTTTGAGCATTTATTTGTAAGTTTATATTTATTCTTGTGAGCATCAATCTTTACTACCACAATTTGGTTCCTTTTTGGTCATAAAAAATGGAATGGGTTGAAAATATTTAAAATGTCTTAGATTCACTATTAACCAGTTATTGATAGTAGGTAAAGTCCCACAATCTCTCTGGGTTGAATGAAGATAATGAACTTTTTCACGTGGGATTGTTAAAGAGATCAAGAGGGGGAAATGCATGTGAATCTCTTTTGTAAAGGATGAGGTGTAGCAATGCGGACTATAACACCGCTGTTAGTACTTGTACCCTCACCATGATCACAGGGAACTAGCCACCTGGTCCAGAGGATCAAGAAAACCCCTCTTTTCATGGAAATGTCACAGCGTGGCATTTGACTATTTAGCTTTGAATCTCAGAAATATAATTCACTCAATCCACAAATGATGGAAAGATTTTTGTATACAGTACGTGCTATCCCTATTTTTATGAGTATTTTCGCCTGGGTCAAAGTAGCTGAGCTTCTTGTAATTCTTCTTTAAGGAACAAAGATGAGTTTTAACCTTCTGACATCACATGGGATGGACACTTCTTCGTTCACAGAGGATGAGCTCAGATCAGCCCCTTTCAGAAAGAGCCGGAGCATCAGACCAGGAGAGACTGCGTGAAGCGGAAAGGCTCTTGCCTTTAGAGATGATGGAGGCAGCCTTTATAACCTGTCTCGTCCTACTCTCTAGTTCACGCTAGAGCCAACAGAACATGCTCAGTGGCAATTCTGTTAGCAAGAGACAAGTGCAAACTAATGGCAGTAAATCTGCAGGGGAATGGAAGCTTCTAGAGCCAGTGTGAATCCCCAAAGTGAATCAGGCAGATGCACCAATATCTGTGTCCTGGTGCGCAGGACGCCTTATGAACACAGAAGTCTTCTGTACTGAGTGAGGGTGGGTCTTGATGGATGGCTGAGGCAGGAGCGGGCACCGCCAGGTCTGGGTCACGTTTCCTTCTCTACCTCGTGATCCCACTGGGTAAGATGAAGGCTCCATAACAATCACAAATAGTATTTCCCAAGCCCCATATCCACTGCCTGGGGAACTCCGACCCCCCTGATAATCCTTCCAGAAAGCTCCAGGGGTCTCCAGGTACCATCTCCCACTTCACCCCTTGCAAGTCCTCCTGACTTGTGTGAAGAAATTGTTCCTCAGCCCCCCGGCACACAAACCCACTGATAGCCCTTCGGGTGCCTGAGATATCCTTCAATCTCGGGGTAAATAGGATATCATTTGCCAAAATAGAACCTGACTGAAGTATGGCAGGGCCCCCAAGGGAGACAGCAGAGCACAGAGTTGAATAGACCCCACATCAGACAGCCACACCCACTTACTGTGGCATTGAGTAAGTGACTTGACCTTTCCCAGCCTTGGGCTCACTCCTTGTAGGTGTGAGCTGCTTAGAACCCCAGATATTTTAAATTTCCCGTATACCTATATCATTTGTTTGAAGTGCTTAGCAAATCTCAACTCACTTAATGCTCACCAGCCTTTGGGGTAGGTGCTGATCTCTAGACAAGGCCATCCAGACCAGAGAGGTCAAGGGGCTTGCTCATCGTCACAAATTGAAAAGCAGCAGCAGAGGCCAGATTCAAACCCAGGTATACGAGCTTCTGAATCTTTGTCCTTAACCATCTGAGTCAATCTTTGATCATCTAACGAGGTGGTATCTTAGAATTTTTAAAGGAAGTAGTTTTTGAACAAGGAAGTGCTTTTGAAACTTGGCTATCGTGGAAATGTTCAAACCCACAGAAGAGCCTCCATCCTTGCCCCCAGTACTCAGTTTAAACAATGATCAACACCCCACCGTTCTAAATGTGAAAGTTTTAAATTTGCATTTTTCTTCAGCTGCAATAAAAAACTATTCATGCCATTCATTTTGCTGTGGCTCTTATCATTGATTAAATGAAGGCAATTTCCTTTAATTTCTATAAAAAACCCTAAAAATGGTGGTGGATCCTTATATTGGGGGTAACATTTTTACAGTACTCTCTTGTACATTACTTCGAACACATCACTAAGATGCATCATTACATTGAATTTTTTTCAGCAGCCTTTTAATCAGGCAGTGAGATGGCTGACATTTCTATCCTGCAAATGGCCAAATAAAGCTCAGAACACTTCAGAGCTTGTCAAAGGTCCCGCACCAAGTAAGTGATGGACATATCAAAATAGCAGCTGGTTTTTAAGATTTTCGAGTGATTTATTCTCTGGACATCCACATACAGCGGGCACACAGTGGGCCCTGGAATTCCGTAGACTGGAGCCCACTCCTCATTCCTCCTCTTCCGCAAGTCACCCTCTGAGCCTGGACACCTAATGGATAAAATGAGCAGATAGTACTTTTATCACAGTTCTTGGAACATCTGCGTTTTAAATTATTATATCACATAGAATACAACAAGCTCATGTGTATATACAATCTATGTACGCATAGAGTCTACACGTGTGCTTGTGTAAGTCTGTGTAGGTGTGTACCATCTAGTACCAGCATCATCCCAAAGCTGAAGCCCACTAAGTAGAAGTTCTCGCTTCCCATTTCTACACAGAATCCACCAGAAGGGAGAGTCTACGGGTTGCTCAGTATTCCTCAGCTACACTTCCAGGTCTTCCCAAACCTCCTCAGCATGAAGATGTCCACCAATGGCCCCTGGATGCTTTTATTCTTCCCCCAAAGTACTCCCTTCTTTGGAGCTCAGTTGTTCCAGTAAACTGAGAACGCCCCAGATGGATCAGTTACATTCTTCACCTCTTTGGAAGAGCGGAACAAAGCTGTTGTTATTTTACTTGAGCTCTGTTTCTTCTTGGGGGGGCCAAGTTGGAGATAGGGCCAAGTTGGAGATATTTGATAGGTTTTTACAAAAAGAATGAATTTGTGCATGGTCCCTTAAAAAAATGCATCACAAAAATTGGCTCCTTATCCCTGAGCTTTGTCTTTTCTTACTGAAATGAGCCTATCCGTGGCTCCCTGCCGTCCCTCCATCTCCCTCTGCAGGGTTTATTAAGAATAATTGCTTTTTGTTGTTGTTGTTGTTGTTCAAGGCTGTTCGACTTCAGCAGTGAAGACACCATTTGTCCTTTGTGACCAGATGTGAGAGCTAATCCATGTTTGGGCCGACACATATTTGCACTGAAACTCACCTAAACCATAAAGCAAGCGACTTTTAAAGAAGAAACTCAAGAAAGGCAGCCCTTGGCCCTGGTTCCGCTACAGAAAACGGTGCAGAGCGCCTGGTGCAGAGCTAACACTGAGTGTGCTTTTGTTGACTGACTGAATAAATGAGATCCCCCAAGCATCTTAGTTTAAAGCACACGAAGTAGAACTTCCTGGAGACCTGTCTGATGATTCTTCCCCACCCCCATCTGAAGGAACTGCAACAGAGCTAACCGTTTACTCTTCAAGTAGTAACATTTTTGAGAGCTGATTTTAATGAATAGCGATAATAGGAAATGAATAGATTGATCATCTCATGCACCTCGATGTTTCAATGTTAAGAAACATTGTTTGAGTTTTAAATATCTTTCTTGTGTGCCGTCTCATTTCTTTTATAAAATGGAAAAAAAGTGAAGATATCAGGTGTTCTCCACCTTAAAAAAATCATAAATTCTGAATTAGTGAATTCAGGGAAGTTGAACTGTGTCTAGTCTTAACACTTTATGTTTAAATTGGGATATTTCTACACCGAGACACGAAGAACAAGCGATTATCACTTTCTATTGGTACCAGCCCCTTAGGCAGGGCCGCCCCTGGTGGAATGGACCCTTGAACTCACATAGACCCGTCCCTCTTTGCTCCTCTACTTCAGCCTGAAGCCTTCACCCACGAGACCTTCTTTTGTGTCCTGTGGAACATGGTCCCCTAGCACCATTCAACTCTTTCCTCCCTAAAGAAGACTACGGTCCTAGAAGGTTCCATTCAGTCTCTGCTGATGAAGGGACCCTGGGAAGAGAAACAAATAGAGTAAGACATGGTTCACAAGGGCCATGGCCTGATAGCACCAGGGTGCACTGGAATGCGGGGGATCGGGTGGCCTCCACACCTGACCTAGTGAATTTGGAATCAAGAAACTAAAATTCTAGGTCCAGTTCTATCATGAACTGTGAGATCTTCCTCCTCAGTCTTTTAAAAAAATCACTCAAAACTCAGTGCTTTAGATGACCCCAAATAACATCCAGTCTGACTCAGAGAGAATCGGCACTTTCTAGAGCCGTAGGCTTCGATTTCTTCGATGGAACTCTGTTTGCATAGTCTGTTGCAGATCATTTTTTAAAAATGGAAATAAAATGAGATGAACCGGCCCTGGCCTCATTATTATCTCACTGCTTGGAGCCTCTGTGCCCAGCATCCAAGGGACATGTCTTGACTTTGGTCCTCTCGGAAACAATGACATTCTTGATGGGAAGGCTCAAAGCAATTTCTTCCATCTCTAGTGTTTTCATTCTTTTGATGGATTAACATCAGTTGCTATTAGTAACTGCAGGAAGCCAAAGCCAATCCCAAGTTAACACTGCGAGACTCTCCCTCGCTCTGCTACTGGAAAACAAAACTTCGAAAACAAGCCATCAGGTAAATTTGCAAAGTGGAGGATAATAGTGGGTTCTGATGGTCGCAGTCAGCCTTCTGAAAATTCACAGAGCACTTGGTCTGCGGCACCGGGGAAACTCACTCCAGCTGGTTGACAGAATGGGCAATAGTTGTAGAGTGACAGGGGTTTTGCTTGGAGCACGTTAAACACCACGCCACCCACAGGAGGGGCTGGGACTGCAAGCTGAGGTGCCATCAGGAGCTCAGGCAACTCCTCTCTCTGCTCCTCTCTGGGACCACACGTCTTCTGCTGGCTACACGCCGGCCACGTCAACCCCAGGGGCTGATCAGCTCCACTCGTCCACATGCATGGCCCAGTCTAGATGGTCTCTCACACCCCCTGCACCTTGGCTGATTGCTTCCAACCAAGTCATTTATTCTTCAATCTGAGGTGCTTTTGAAAATAAAGACCAGTGGGATGAATAATAACAACCAGAACGAGGTCACAGCCCGGCCACAGCTCAGGAACACTAGGATGTTTGGTGTTCCTAAAATTGGAAAGACATTTCTCTTTTTTTTTTTTTTTTTTTTTTTTTGAAGGAGAAGTGGAAAAGGAGTGGACAAAAAAAAGAATCAAGGACATTTTTGATACCCGCAGCCGGGCTCTCCAGCTCCACACACCCCCACCCCACAACCCTGAAAATATACAAAGTACGATTTGTTCCCTAAGCACCTTAGGGGAATGGGCTTTTCCTCCCTGAGGAAACCCTACCCAGGTCACTGCTGAGACTTAGGAAGACTTTGTAAGTGCCGAAAAGCCTCGGAATTCTTGGAAGGATTTTCTGTTAGACTGAGATTACCCATCCGACTGGGCTCCCTACCAACAGCCCAAATGACCAGATTCAACTGTCGCCTTTGTGCACGTGCCTAGTTCCCATGATGATCCTTTGAATTCCACGTACAGCGAACACACAAATAGGCCTGCTTCAGAGTACTCTTAGAGTGCTGTCTACTACACATACGTTGTATCTGCTCACTCTAGAGAAATTAGAAAGTACAGTTAGGCAAAGGAAGGTATAAATAACCCATCATCTAGCCCATTCTGTAGCCCATTTTATATGCACGAGTGCAGATATTTTTAACTGAAGTTAGATTGCATTTATTGTTTTGTGACTTTTTTTTTTTTTAACTCAGTAGCATGAGCATCTTTTAACGTATCCTTTCAAACTGAAGAAAAGGAGATTCTGATCCAGGAATATTTGCCAATATTTCTTGTGTCTTTCCGTGTTCTTTTGCTGTGTTCATTTATTTAACCTTCACAAAAAGACTCATGAGGTGGGAACCATTGGGATCCTTCTTCTGTAGATGAAAGAGCACAGAGAGGTTAAGCAACTTGCCCAGAGTCACAGAGGTAGAAAGGGTGAGCCCCACACCAGTCACAGAGCACCCTTGTCACCCCTGCGCTGTGGGCTCTCGGTTCTCTGGGCTCCAGTCTTTCCTCTCATTTTGCTTTTGGAGGCAGGGAAAGAGTGAGGGAATCACAGAGAGGAGAAAGCAAGAGAGGGGAGGAAGTGCAGGGTGGAGAGTGAGGTGAGGGAACAACGTAGAGAAAAAGAGAAAGGAGAAGAAGAAAAGAGAAATTAACGTAATTTGGAAGTAAACTATCAGCTTGAACCCTCATGAAACTGCCGTTATTGTACGACAGACACAGTTGAGCTCACTTTATTAAACTCCATCACCAAATGAAATGCGCTTCACTGCCGAGTAGTCATTAAAGGAAAATATATCGACATGTAATTAACGCTGGGACTCAGCTTGAAATATTAATTAAGAAATCAAAATGCTGAATGTCTAAAGCCAGGGCCCCACCCTGTGGTTATTTATGTAGGAAGGGTGTGGCGAGCCCCAGGGTCTACATTTAGCAAACGCTCCTGGTGATCTGATGCACACCCAAGTTTAAGAGCCACCGACTAAGGCAGGCAGAAGACTGCAAGTGAGAGAACTGGACATTGTGGCTCAGCAGGTGACTATCTTGCTCCTACAAGCAGGCTTTGTCCTTCTTTGTATGCACTATATCTGTGTTTGGGCTGACGAGTCACCAAATAAACAGCGTGTTGGTCTGTGGAGACGATGGTGGGTTTATCCATGTAGGGGGGATTTCTAACTATGGAATACAACCAAGAGCTCAGTTGAACTGGGTGCGGTGGAGCAGGCCTGAAATCCCAGCAGCTCGAGAGGTTGAGACAGGAGGATTTCAAGTTCAAAGCCAGCCTCAGCAACAGTGAGGTGCTAAGCAACTCAGTGAGACCCTGTCTCTAAGTAAAATGAAAAATAGGGCTGGGGGTGTGGCTCAGTGGTCAGGTGCCCCTGAGTTCAATCCCCCCCCCAAAAAAAAAGCTCAGTTGAGTTTATCTGAAAAAGTATAAGCTCACCAGAGTGTCTTGGTAGGATTATGTTAGACAGATAGTCACTCAGTTATTCAGTTACTGAGTTCTTACTATGTGCTCAGCATTATAGGTGATAGGTAGGAAACACTGAGATACTGATATATTCCTTCCATGGCTTGTATGTTGGCACAAAGCAGCACTTTAACCATAGCACATCATTTAACCATTTTGTTACTTGTTCAGTCGATTTATGATTACAATTGTTAGAGTGTTTCTTTCCCCAAGTTAGTTATAGAGCTTATAACACACACACACACACACACACACATATTTTAAAATATACATTTGATGACTATTCTGATTGAGGAAGATGTTGTTTTCAGATATGCATTTATGATTTCTTGCCCCTGGTGTTGATTGAATTAATCATCTTATGTGTCTCTGAATTAATTGACAATCTAGTAAATGAATAACATATCCACAATGTTGCTATGAACTGTTTGCATCCTTAGAACAATATCCATTCATTTATGGCAATTCAGCAATCTATATTTCTTACTATATCACTTACTACATTACTATTTTGTTTCCTGACTCTTTGCTCCACAGGCATTACTGTTGGGTATCGAAATCAAGCTCTTGGCTAAAGAAAACAATATAGTAATCAACTATATTGTAGGTGGCCAGAAAACAGTACTAAGTTGAAACATATATTAGGCCATCTAAATACATATGTAATGTAATATTGTACATAAATAATACAATATTTATAAATATTATACTTTCTTTATGTTTATGTTGTTTATATGGAATTTTCCTTACTGAACAAATATTTAAAGTAGAAGAACTATGTTATGGACTCTACAGGTCTCTTAATATTTTTGGCTTGAATTCATAAAGGTATTCTTGGTTCCAGGAATTTAACATACTTCATCATTTCTATTGGACTGTTTAGGAGGTAACTGACTATTCTTTTTTATCTTTATGATAATAATAGTGGTCTGCTATTACAGAAAAAATAAAAATGAATTCTAGAAATTCATGCATGATACTTTAGGTGTATGAATTTAAGTTATATATCAATAGCACAAACGAGCTAAGTAAACATTGTCCTTACCACAGGGCCTCCTTGACATTAAAATGCTCAAAACTTATTATCTTATAAGCTTTGAACAAAGGTGAGTCAGAAAGCTTACTTACCTTGGGATAAAATTTAAGGGAATACCAAAATCTCATTAATGAAGATGAATAATCTCTTAATTCAATATTTTTCAAACCAAAATTAATACAAAAAAGTCATTATAAATAAAACACTAAAATTTCACATAAAGACAACATCCAATCCTGCATTTGTACAGTTTGGCCTTCTTGTCTCACCTGAATCCCACTCCCAAGAAAAATAATGCACACTATTTAAAAAAAGCATAAAACACTATGGAAAAAAATAAACACATTCTTAAAAAACCCAAGTACAACTTCTGAAATATGGTCATTGAAACTGAGATCTCAATGGACAAGTTAGATTAGACACAGTTGAAGAAAGAATTTGAGAACTAGAAGATAGACCTAAGAAATTATCCAGAATTCTATACAGAGGTTTTTTAATGTAAGGAACTTTGAGATAAGAGAATAGAATATTTTTTAAAAGCCAATGTACACAAAATCATAGGTTCTGAAGAGAGAATACATAAATAAAACAAAATAAATACAATATTTGAGGAGGAAATGGATAATAGCTTTCTTGAGATGGAGAAAGACAAGATTCCTTAGATTGCAGAGCCACATCAAGTTTCTAGGGGATGACAAAAATAAATTCTCTCATGAAACAAATGAACAAACAAAAAATAATGACTTTATCACAATTTTTAAAGTATTAATGAAATTATAACATATCAACACCAAAGTTTTACAAATAGAATAATATTAATAATAAATACATCAATTGTTAATTAATGAGATGTATTACTTTTAAACTACTATTTATTGAACATTTATTATGAATCAAACTCTAAGTTCTGTACCTTTACTGCACATTTGATCCTCATAACAACTACATGTACTATTATCCCCACTTTGCAGACGTGGGAGTTAAGGCACAGATAGAGGAAAACTTAAGCAAGTTCTCACAGACGGTTAAGTAGTGAGCTGGGATTTGATTCCACAAAGTCTCATTTGGAAGCTCAGGCATTTAATCACTATATTCCACTGCTTCTCAAAGACAACTATTTAAAAGAAATCACAAAAAGACAAATTGTTAAACACATGGAATTACATTCTGAAAGCAGTAAGACAAAATTTCAATCTAAATTTCTATACCCAGCTAATGTGTAGGAGCAATAAAGACAAACAGGACAGAGAGTTTACCACTCACCAAACATCTGTATCCCGAAAAAAGGAAATGGAACCCAAAAGAATGAGCAGGATACAAGAAACAACAGTAAGCAAAGAAACCTGTAAATATATTGATGAATCTAAACAAGTATTGATAACAAGTTAACGGGTGAGAGATGATTCTAGAGAGAGCAGACTAAAATGTTAGAAAAGAAAATTTACCTACTCTAAAGGAAGACAGGAATAAAAAAAAAAGAAGTAAAGAAAAAGCACATTAAATAGAGTAATAATAATAACAATATATGCCAGACATTTGTCAAAATACAGTTTAATCAGAATAAAGATACATGAATTATATTTTTAAAATGCTAATCAAAATAAAGGATGCTCTAACTACATAAATTTATATGAAATAATATAATATTAAATAAATTTATATGAAATATACTTAAGTGAAACATTATTAAGAGGTAAGAAAGATTATTATATATCAGAAAATATAACACATTTGAAACAACAAGCATCAGTAATATAACCCCAAAATATTAGATTGAACCATATGTAATGATCAACGTAGAGCCACTTTTTGACCTAAAATGAAATAAAGGTCAATAGATTTGTGGAAAAATGAATTTTTCAAGTGTGACTTTAACATTCGACTGTTACAAACTAAGTGATCAAAAAATAAATAATAATCTTGGAAAGTTAAATAACATAAGAACTTGATATGATTCAAATATTTAGGACTTTATGTCAACTCTTGGATGATCTACATTCTTTTTAAATTTCCAGGGAATATTGTTAAAAACTGAACTACGTGGCCATAAAGGACATTTCAATAAATATCAAATAATTGATAAAACCTGGAATTGATAAAACCATACTAACCACAATACTTTAAAAAGAGAGCACATTTCCTAAACAAGAAAGGGAGAGAAATAAGACAAAAATACTCTTGTTTGTTTAGAAAGTAAAAAATGATTTTAAGTTGCTCACAGGTCAAAAATAAATCATGATTGAAGTTATAGATAACACCAGGCTGGTTGATCATGCCCCTGTTTTCCCCCATTTAATCCGGTCAGTGTGATTTTATCACCGGTTGATGCTGCTAAGGTAACACAGTGGGCTTCAGGAGCAACAGCTGGGAGATGCCAAGAAAACTGTGAATTCTTAATTAAATTGTTTATTTATCCCACTCCTTTGTCCACTGCTTGTGGGTTTGGATTTTATCCAGTCTGTCCTCCATTGCATTCCCCAGAGGGCAGGGAGGAAGTTTCCCCTTGACTCCTTACAGGGTGGAGTGCTTCTCACACATCATCAGAGACTCCTCTCAAAGAAGCTGCAAATGGTGGACCACTGAGAGAGCTCTCATGGGGAAATGTCACTCCAAAATGCCAGCTACTTTAACTTACTACAGATGGGCTTCCCCAGCCCCTAATTCCAGTTCTAGACAACTCCAGCAGGCACCATGGTTGACACAGCTTCTCTCCCCTACTCACAGATGTGGCCAGATCTGATGGTCTCCTTCGAGTTCCAAGTGAGAGAAGCATGCAACCGTTGAAAACAGGAGATGCCCCCAAATCAGAGCAATACAAACGAGAGCCGGGGAACACGTTCTGGGTCGCTGTTCACCATGCTCCAGTCACCCAAGCAAAAGGCTGCCTTAAAATGTCATGTGTGTTAAGACACAAAGGAGGGAGCCCAAGCAAGAAGAGCTCAGCTTTGTTCTCTAGGACCCCACGCCACAAAAGCCCAGAGATTCCACCAACCACATCCTCCCAGGAACCTCCTAATGTCAACATGCCAAAGGAACCTCAGGAGAGGGGTCTAGAACACCGGAGAAAGGATGGAGAGGAATTCTCATGATCCCTGGGGTTTGGTATAAAGGCTAAAAGCAGGTGAAATCCCATCAACACATTTGAGTTTGGACACCATCCTAAGAGTGCCCCATTTAAGTATTTGGAAGAACACCCACTGGAGCCAAAACTTGAGGGCATGGGACACCACCAGGTGTCATCTCCCCCACCTCACCCCACCCCACCTTTTCTCTTTCTCTCTCCCTTTACGTCACCATGGACAAACTCAGAATTTGGTTAGACCAACCTTCCCAGGGTAGAGGGTTTGGCCAATGGTCAGCCAGTATTGTCACAATGTGAGCCAATAAAACATTTCTTTCCATATTGTTTCCCTTTAATGTGGTTTTGCTAAAAAAAAAATGACCCAGTAAGTAAAAACAATGATGACGTTAGATAAAATTCATCCACTACCCTTACTACGACTCTGGCTCACAGGGGAAGATCCAGAGGAAGGGCCAGTCTTGTGAGAGAGTTGGACAGAGGTCGCCATTTACCCAGAACCCTTGGGGATTTAAAAATAATGACGTTCATTAATTTTTATAACCACCTGCTTCCAAGGGAGCTTCCCGTCCTCCTGATGGCAGACAAAATGTAAAATGGCCCGTGAGAGGTACCTTATTCTGCTCCTGTTGGAAGCAGCTCACTCTGAGGTCAGCTCAGCTTCACTGGGTAAATACCCCGGATTCAAAGGCTGTTCTCCCCTCTCGAGGGACCACCTTGCCCATCACCCCTTCCCAGGATGGTATCTGGATGCAGAGGGAAGTCCACATGTCCTTCTGTAGGTCCTCAACTACAGATGGGTCTTGTCCCTAAATGTCCCTGGCTGGTGTGGCTAACTGATCCTTGTGGGTAGGCTTCTGCTGCTCCAGTCCACGGCCCCAGAGGTCCCTCAAATCTCCAGGCCTCTGGGCTTTGTGGCCTCTTGCTCCTTTGCCGTGACCACAAGCTTATGCCAGGACATCATTTAGGTGACCTCTTCCAAAGAGGACAGGACCTGGCTGTTCTACCATTTTCCTGTCGTGGTGGACACCGCGGAGAGGCAGAGGACAGCCCAAGACCTGTCAACCCTCCCTCAACCAGCTGCAGCTTCCGGGAGGGTTCCTTAGGCCTTGTCCCTCCTGGCCCCACTTCTGGAGGACTGGGGGAAGAGGAAGTCACTCCTCACGACCCAGCTGAGGTCCGCATCCGCCCGCTCGGCTGGTCTCCTCCTCCTGTGCCAACGGTTTCCGTGTCCTCTTCCTACCTGGTGGAAGTTGACCAGAGTCTCTCGCCTTCTGCACTGGCTCCTCTTCTTTGCTTTTCCACCTGAGTCGTTCTGATTTTCTACACAGTGCTGAACCCGGCGTCAGCAATGTTTATTTAAGATAAGCCCAAATGGTTTTGATAAAAGGGATGATTCATAAAGACACCGGAGAGCTATAGGAGCACTCCAAGAAACAGCACAGCAATGGTTATGGGCACACCCAGATAGATAGGAGTGAGCCCCACTGTAATGTAGAATTACAATGTTAAAAATAAAGAGAAAGAGAAAAAAGAAACAGGACAGAGCCGGTGTAATCATTACCCACCCCAAGCTCCAAGACCCGCTGATCTGAGGAATGTTACCAAACCCAGAAGGAGAGAATGTGTGGAGAGGAGTGGGAGCACTCATAGAATCTTGGAAGGCTCAAGGTCGCTGCCCCTCAGTCAAGGAGGTAGGCAAGGGATTAAATACTGTTATCATTATCCACACCCCTTTTTTATTGATTCTTTTTAGTTATTCATGACAGTAGAATCCATTTTGGTCAAATTACACATGCATAGGTTAGATCTTATTCTGATGAGGACCCCATTCTTGAGGATGCACATGATGGTGAGATTCACTTAGATATTTTCATAGATGTACACAGGAAAATTATATCAAATTCATTCCTATCTCTTTTCCTATTCCCATCTTCCCTCCCTTCCCTTCATTTCCCTTTGTCTAATCTACTGAACTTCTCTTCTTCTCCTTCTTTCCTTTATTGTAGCTTCCACATATCAACAAAAACATTCAACCTCCAATTATTTGGGATTGGCTTATTTATTTAGCATGTTCCATTCATTTACTGGCAGATTCCATAAAGTCGTTCTTCTTTATGGCTGGGTAATATTCTATTGTGTATACCGCATTCTCTTTATCCATTCATCTGTTGAAGGGCACCTAGGTTGCCTCTATAGCTTAGCTATTGTGAATTGTGCTGCTATAAACATTGATGTGGCTGCATCACTATAGTATGCTGATTTTTTAAATTCTTTGGCTACATGCTAGAGAGTGGGATAACTGGATCAAATTGATGGCTCCATTCCGAGATTTGTGAGGACTCTCCATAATGCTTTCCAGAGTGATTGCACCAATTTTCAGTCCCACCAACAATGTATGATCATACCTTTTTCCTCCACTTCCTTGTCAATATTTATTGTTGCTTGTATTGGTAGTTACCCTTCTGACCAGAACGAGATGAAATCTCAGTGTAGTTTTATTTTGCATTTCTCTAATTGCTAGAGATGTTGAACATGTTTTCAAATATTTGTTATCGATTCATATTTTTTCTTTTTTAGACGGGTCTATTCAGTTCCTTCGCCCATTCATTGATTGGGTTATTGGGGGATTTTTTGGTGTTGAGTTTCTTGAATTCTTTGTATATCCTGGAAATTAATGCCCCACCTAAGGTATAGGTGACAAAAATTTTTCTCCCATTCTTTGGGCTCTCTCTTCACACTCTTGTTTCCTTTGCTTTGAAGAATCTGTTTAGTTTAATGCATCCCATTTATTGATTCTTGATTTTATTTCTTGCTCCTTAGAAGTCTTGTTAAGGAAGTCAGTTCCTGATCCACTATGTTGAAGTGTTGAGTCTACATTTTCTTCTAGTATGTGCAGGATTTCTGGTCTAATTTCTAGGTCTTATCTGATCTACTTCACATTGATTTTTGTGCGAGGTGAGAGATAGGGGTTAACTTTCATTCTATTACATATGGATTTCCAGTTTTTCCCAGCACCATTTGTTGAAGAAGCTATCTTTTCTCCAGTGTATGTTTTTGGTCCTTTGTCTAGTATGAGATTACCATATTTATGTGGGTTTGTCTCTGTGTCCTCTATTCTGTACCATTGGTCTACAAGTCTGTTTTTATGCCAATACCATGCAGCTTTTGTTACTATAGCTCTGTATTATAATTTAAGTTATGGTATTGTGATCCCTACTGCTTCTTTTTTTGTTTTTCCTCTAAGGATTATTTGACTATTCTGGGCCTGTCATTTTCTCAAATGAATTTCATGACAGCTTTTTCTATTTCTTTTTGCGTTTCTCTAATTGGAATTAGAGAAATGCAATTTCTACATTGGAATTTTGATGGGAATTGCATTGAATTTGTGTAATGTTTTTGGAAGTATGGCCATTTTGACAATATTAATTCTAAGAACATGGGAGGTCTTTCCATCTTCTTAGGTCTTCTTTAATTTCTTTCTTTAGTGTTCTGTAGTTTTCACTGTACACATTCTTCACTTCTTTTGTTAGGTTAATAACTAATTTTTTTTGAGGCTGTTGTGAATGGGTTGGTTTTCTTAATTTTTCTCTCAGTTGGATTCATCATTGCAGTATAGGAATTCAATTGATTTATGGGTCCACCTCCCTTTTTTGAAAGAAATTTTTACTGGTGTATTATGATGATGTATAATAGAGGGATTCATCCTGACATATTCATCCACTCACATAATTTGGTCAGTGTCAGTCATCCTGCCTCCTTTTCCCTTCCTGATGAAGCTGTCCATCCGCCTAACCCAACTGGACGGCAGAGGCCAGTGAGCCACTAACATGATCCAACATGTCAGCACCAGGAGGCAAACAGAAGGTGCCCTGTCAAACACTTCCCTAGAAGGGAAAGGAACAGTGGATCGAGTACAAGCAAGTATGAAAAAGAAAAACTATGCTATTTTTCAAAACTGGTAACATTTGTCTGTCTTTGCTATCAGTGTCCATCTAAGTATCCCTAGGGAGCCCCGGGGGTACCAAAATACACAGACACCCAAGTCCCTCATATAAAACGCCATCCTATTTGTGGGAATGGCACATATCTTCCCGTGTATATTAAATCATCTCTAGAGTCCTTATGATACTTAGTTCATGCAAATACTATGTAAATAGTGGATATAGTATATTGTCTAGGAAATAATTTTTTTAAAAAAGTATATAGATGTTCAGGAAAAACTCAGTTTTTCTCCCAAATATTTCAGTCTGAGGTTGGTTGAATTTGTAGGCCGGGAACGTTTGTATACAGAGGGCTGTCTGTAATGTGGACCATGAATTAAATGCTCATCCAACACGTCTCAGTAAACAGCACCTCCGTGATTCTCGTTGCTCCTCCAGTTAAACTTAGGAGACATTATTAACTCCTCTCCCTCCTCTCATACTCCCGCCTAACCACTAGCAAATCCTGTTGAAACCAACCCCCAACTCTATAAAATACCCAACGCTTCTCTCCATCTGCTGATACCACATGGTCCAAGTCATCTCTTCCTGCCCCAGAAGAATACGTCCTTCTTTAGGCTGTCCACAGACAGCTGCCGAAGTTACAGTGAGTTCCAGTTCAGTGCCACTGATTCGCAAAGTTGCCCGATGATGGTGAACAGGGGCCAGCACTGAGTCTTTTTCTGTTTGCCAAGCACTGTGGAAAATCTTTTCTGTTGATGTCATTTAATCCTCAAAAGGACTTTCTGTGGGGATAAGCCTTATTGCCATCTCCATTTTACAGATGGAGTGTCTGAAGCTAAAAATGCTCATTTTTCCAAAAGCATACGAGCTGGTCAACAGTCACAATATCAGATCTAAGACCAGGTTGTCTAAGAAGGTGGGGAGCCAGGGAGGGGAGCAGAGACCTGGAAACGACCTGTCCTTGGAGGCCACTGCCCAGGGATATCATCTGGAATGGTGGGGATCCTGTTTTAATGGAACTGATGTTGCAAGAGAAATTGCCAGTCCACGTCGCATAGGAGAGTTTCTCCATTTTAAACCCTGTTCAATTTAAATTTTAATTCAGTTTGAAAAATGAGTGAGTGAAAGTCAACACCCCCCAGGAGTTTCCATTTTGCAACCTTTGCTAGATTAGAACAGGTCCAAAACCCACCGCATCCTTCCAACACCCTCCACCCCAGATGACCTTCCCAGAGTTGCCAGCCCTGAACGGGCGTCCCCTGTCAAACCGACAACCCTCTGTTCGCAAGCCTGATGATAATGACATGATAAACCATTGGTGATTACCAGCATGGATTAAGTACCATGCTAAGAACCTGACATGTGTGATATCTTCTACTCTTCACAACAAGCCTGAAATTTACAGATGTATAATTATCCACTGGGGGTCAAAGACATGACGTCGCAAGGCTTAAGCTTCAAAATAGAAAATAGCAGAGCTAAGGACTGAACTCAGGCCTCTCTGACTCTCAAAATGTAAGCTTTTTCTACCAATGGCAGGGGATTTTCACCCAGCAGGACCTTGAGATTCTAGATGCACAAATCAAAAACCCACTGGGAAAAATCTGTTCTTCCACATCAAGTCTCAGTGATGAGGTCCAAATAACGCATTTCTCTTTGCAGAATGCTAACTGATCATCCATCCGACCATTCTGCTTCCTAAGAGCCCCACGGATACCTTCAGAACTCCAAACAGAAGAAGAGATAAGCAAAGCCAAGAGCAGGGCAGGCCTGTGGAAAAACAAACAGGATCTGCAGAAACAAATCGGCTGTAGAAAGAGCTACAGGGGGCCCCAGCTATTTTTATTTTGATTTACAGAGAGAACGTCATGTTGAAGAGTAGCTTTTTAAAAATGAGCGGCCCTCCTTAGAATGCGAAGGACAATCTTCAATAAGTAGATCTTATCGTCTTCTGAGCACAAGTCCGTCCTTCTCTCTTTGAATCATAACCCCCATCCTCTTTCTGGCTGTTTTAGCCACCCCCTCAGCACAAGCAGCCTTCCAGCTCCCACATGTCAACTAGCATGTTATTTGTAATATGGTCACCAAGTCTGGCCGGAGAAGAAGTGGCCGGCCGAGGAGAAAAATCTGTGATTACATATTTCCATGTGCGATGGCATTTGCTGGATTTATTGCCAACCCTAAAATTGTCTCCAGTTTCCCAAACGCTGGCTGTTTCCAGCTCTACTGCCTGTTCTTTCACATGTTCCTATTGTGATTTTGAGAGGTCTAGAGGCATAAATTAGAAGGGTTAACTTTCAAGTGATGTTTTGCCAAAAGACGTCTTTGCTTCTACGGAGTGCTTAGGAACAGGTCTCCCCAGTTAATGTTTCCAAGATGGGTTTCCTTTCACCACCCTCCCACCAAACAGCCCTTCCTTCCCTGGGACCCCCGCCCATCCATCATCCACACCCTAGTTCATGCCAAAACACTAGCAGCTCCCTCGTCTCCCCCTCCCTAGCCCCTCAAGCCAACATGTCAGCAACCCTTGTTTGTCAGCGGTGCCCTAAAAACCTCTTTCCACCCCTCCCTCCCTCCAACTCTCCCTCTCTCCTCTCCAGTGATGCTCTACCAGCACCAACCACTGCTCCATCCTGCACCCAGACAACCAGCTCCTACCCTAGCCCCTGGCCAGCCTAATTTTCATAAAATGTAAATCCAAACATGACATTACCCTCCAACTCTCTACCACCCCCCACCCCCGGCTCCTACTGCTTTTAGGACAAAGTCAAAGATCACAGCCACTTTCCAAGCGACCTCCTAGCCTGGCTCAGGCTTCTATACAGGCCCACCTCATGCCATGTCCCCCGCCCTCTGCCCACTCTAACCCTACTGGCTTTTTCTCATCCTCAAATATGGCAAGCGCTTTGACCGTCTGAAAACCATGACGGCAGCCTCTTCTCTGCAGGAACACCCCATCCCCAGCTACTCTCAGTGGTTTATTCTTATTCTCCAGGTCTCAGTTCCATTTTTCCCCTCTAAGAGCCTTTTCTGACCACCCAGCCTAAAGGTGGTCCTTGACAGCTACTCCCTGTCCCGACTTCCCTTCTTTCTTTTCTTTCTAGAACCTTCCATAAACTACAATTACGTGGCTTTTACATTTACTGTCTTTTTCCTACTGTGCTCAAAACATCTAGCAGAGATCCCGAGGCTTAATGGCAAAAATAAATAAATAAACATTGAGTGACTGGAGCCCACAGTCACCAAGTGATGCCTTCAGTAAAGCACACATCAGAGTCAAAACAAGAGGTGTCGCCGCCCTGTGCATGAGAGCAAGCGGCTGGATAAACTTAACGAAAAAAAAAAAATGCTTTCTGTTAAGATTAACGGAAGATATTTTCTAACTGATTACATGGAGCTGGGAAGGGGGATTCGAAGGTAATAAACACGTTTAATTTGAAACAAATGAAAATCTGGTCAGTTCTTTCCTGGTTTCTTGACTCAGGGCCTTTTTAAAAAAAAAAAAAAAAAGTCTTTTAAAAATTTTATGAGTATAATTTCTAAGCATCAGAATTTGTCCTGGTGAAAGGCACTGGATGCCCGGTCCATCTTGACAAGGCCTGGCTTAATTGAGTCCTGTGGGCTCATTTGCATATCCGCCAGATACAGGAGGGAGCTGGTAATGCTGAGCCACAGCTTTATAGACCAGAATCCCAAAGTGAGCAAGACACTTTCAGATCCTTGAAGAGGGCGCTAGGGAAATGTATAATAACATGCTCATTGAATATAGATTTCCTTAAAGTGCCAAAATGTGCCTTGGGGTTGTCAAATTCACCACTTGCTGGAAAACTTGGAGGAAATTAATGAATGGAGAGAGCAGATGTTTTTCCAAGCTTAAGAATTTTGTTGGCCTAAAAATCTGCCCAGCTACACATCACTGTGAGGCTCATTAATGCCTTAAGCTGGGTCTTTTGAGAGGAGCAAGAGAAGTAGACGGAGGTTTCACGAACCACAACTTCAGAAACCAAGCTCAAGGTCATAAAAGAAAAATGAGACACTCTCTCTCTCTCTCTCTCTCTCTCTCTCTCTCTCTCATTCAATGACTGATGTTCCCATTAAGGGTCCAGTAGGGACTCTGGTATTTCTAAATCTTTAACCATTATCTTCTAATGACTGCCTTTAGGATGCTGGTTTTCAGATTAAATTTCTTTGGGATTTTTTTTGAGGAAAAAAAATTAAACCCATCAGAGTTGTTACCACAGAGTATTTCTGCAGAGAGGGGAGCCACAATGCCAAAGCCAAGCCGTGTCCTGCTCTCTGAGCCCTTAACTGATCCCAGGACACTGTTAACCAATCCCAGGCCCAGCCTTTACAGAAGGACCTTCTCTTCGTCACCACCGTGAATTTGGGGCTGACTAAAACGCTCCCCCAGACTGTCCTCCCCCATAGTTAATATTCTGGGTGTTTTAGTCAGCTGTTCACTATGGTAACCAAAAGACCTGAGAAGAACAATTCGAGGAGGAAAACTTTATATGGAGCTCACAGTTTCTGAGGTCTCAGTCCATAGATGGCCCACTCCATTCCTCTGTGCCCAAGATGAGGCAGAGCACAGAAGCAGAAGGGCATGGGGAAGGGTCTAGAGAGGAAGCAGCTCAGGATATGGCCATCAAGAGAGTTCTGCTCACCAAGGTCAAAATATATGCCCCAAAGGCATGTACCCGGTGACCTACCTCCCCCCAACCACACCCTACTGGCCTAGGTGACCACCCAGTTAATCCCTATCTGCAGATTGTCTTTTTGATTAGGTTAGGGCTCTCATAACCCAATCATTTCACCTCTCAACTTTCTTGCATTCCCTCCCACATGAACTTTCGGGAGATACTTCTTCCTACTTAAACCATAACATTGGGATTGATCAGAAGGCATCCAGACTCTCCCTTCCCCTTAGTTAATATTTTGAATCTTCAATTTTTGTTCCTCTCTGTCTTCACCCAGTATTTTGCCGTCCACCCATCAAATTGGGGCAGGGCATCTGCCTCTTGCAAGATCCAGTGCTGCGTGTTAGAGACCCACTGTTCAACCGGTGGCCAGAATGCCTGACCTCGGGGAGCACAGACTCTTCTTATAGCAGAAGGTGGTGTGAGAACGGACCCTGGAAGCACAAGTGGTCATTACTAAAATAAATGTATTTGCACGGCTCTAGGATCCAGAGGAAGGACAGGGCTATGTCTACAGGTGGAAGTCAGGGGGGATCGTGGACAGCGCCCTGAAGGAAGTGACAAGTGGACATTCCCGGGAGGATGGGGAAGTGCTGCATTCCCACCAGAGGGAGGGACCCAGGCCAAGTCCCAGAAGCCTGAGAGTCTGAGGCATTTTCCAGGCTCAGGGTGGTTCTGCTGGTGTATCAGCGCTAGGGGAAGGAGTGAAGACGGTGCAGAAGTGAGCAGGTTCGGGTCAGGAGGGCTTGGAGAGGAGAAGGCCTGGGTGCTTGAGAGTCCCTGAGGAACTGTGTCAGAAGTCAAAAAATAATAATAACTGACATAATGTAGGGAGGGGGCAGAATCTCACCTGCAGATGTGGCTCTACCCACAGAACAAAAAGCATGGTGTCCCCACGGGAGGCCTTAGTGTGGGTCACCTATCTGACTGCTCTGGAGAACACGGTCACACTCTTCTCCTAATTGTGTTCTGCAAAAAAAGAAAGAAAGTCTGCCGAGAGCATCAACTTCTTTTCATCCAGGTTAAATCATTCTTCATGCAGCTGGACTCCAGTGCAACCCCTTGTTCTCACGGCCACATGCTGGCCACTCACTGGGGGACTGTTCCATCCTTCAGACCCTCAGAACTAACGGTGGTGGATTCCTTCTCTGTTTAGAGTTCCCCGTGAGAGGAAGAGGAAGAACAAGGAGTAAGAAGACCCACCCGAAGACCAGCACCCGCCCCCCCCCACAAGGTCAGTCGCTGCAGAAGGAGGAGGGAGCCCCAGGCACTGAGACCAGAGCTAAGGAGACAGGAGACAAGGCTCCCGAGGAAGATCCTTCTCCCGGCAAAACAGAACCTCAGAAAGATGCAAAAGGTAAGGCCAACCCGGGCCACTGTGTGCGCTGGCTTTTGGTTGCTGTGACCAAAATGCCGGTCAAGAACAACTGAGAGGAGGGGAGATGTACTTTGGCTCGTGGTTTTAGAGTTCTCAGTCCATAGCTGGTGACTCCACTGCAGAAACATCATGGCAGGAAGGCATGGTGGAAAGGCTGCTCAGCTTATGGCGGCCAAGAGGCAGAGAGAGAGAGAGAGAAGTAGGGGCCAGGGACAGATATAGTCCCCAAGGCCATGTCTCCAGTGACCTCCTTCCTCCAGCCACACCCCACCTGCCTCCAGCTACCAACCAGTGGTTCATTCGAATTATTAATCCATCAAGTGGATTAATCCACTAATGAGGTTATAACCTTCATGGTCCAATCTTTTTGTTTCTGAATGTTGCTGCATTTCCTAACACATAAGTTTGGGGAGGAATATTCTAGATCTGAACCATAACAGCCACAGACCCAGGCCCAGTGCACTTACAGGCATCCTTTGGGCTTATGAAATGGAGCTCTGAAGCTGGCGCCTCCCAGGGCAAGGGCAGAACTGACGTCATAAGACAAGACTAGTTCATGTATGTTGTTCAACGGTTGTAAAAAGAAATCTGCAGAGCTGCAACTGAACTTCTGGCCCAGAAACTGATTTTCATATTTAGGCGGTATCCAGCATTGGGCCACAGTGGACTGTGACCAATGTATTGCCACTGTTTTTGCAGAGTTGGGCTTTTCCATCCTGGACCTCGTCTCCCAGCCCAGTGAGGTACACACCTGAACCCCAGGAACACTCCAATAAGACAGGGAACAGACACTAGCCAACCAGTGTCTTTTCAAGTATGAGGATAGAATCACCCAGGGCCAGCAGTGGAGGTCTTCAGAGGACAGGGCGGCGTCCTGCAGCTGACACACAGAAGACAACTGAGCTGGCTGATGCATGTCCCCACCTCACCTCCTTCCTCCTCTTGTAGATTTTTTCCTCCTGTCCCCCTCCCCTCGTCTCTTCCCCTTGGCCTTGCTTGTGGCTCTGAAGCCCTGATTTGCCACCCTGGGCTAAGCACACAGAGGATCTGTATGGTCGGTGCAGAGAGCTGCAGAAGATACCAGGAAGTCATCTCTGCATTCCCAGGTCTTTCTCTAGCTAAAGAAAATCAAACTTTGTACAAATACGTGATGCATCCTCTAAGTGTGCATAGAGGGAGAGAAGCCACGGATACTTTTAAGGTGAGAAGTGATCTTTAAGCCTCACATGCTAATTGGGAGATGCAACCCCTCCGATCATTAGCAGAGTTATTACCTACTCCAGGTGCTAACAGGAATGACAAATTGCAGCTGCCAGAAGGGAACCATAAAGTCTCCCAGCTATCTCCAGGCCCTGGTTGCAGAGTCAGACCGAGTTTTGAGTTAGTCAGATGCTATGCATTTTTTTTGAAAGTCACGGTTCTGACTTCCCAGCTTGAGTCACATTCTGGCTCATGAAAACTGTGGACATGTGAACGTGATAAGGAAGAACTTAGAAAATGGATTTTTTTTTTTGCAAAGCCCCAGTCTTCCTGCCGAGGCCTGGAACTAGTAATTAAGGAGAATTGTAGGGTAAGGAAAATGGAGAGGACAGAAGTAGCAAACATGGAAGAGAAGAGAGAGGAGACCGTCTACCTTAGGATGAAAGCTTTGGCTTTGAAGCAAAAAGTGCAAAATCTTCCCTGAGGACAGAGTTCAGACAGAGATGTCAACTTCAAAGGCTGCAGGGAAAACTCTTGACCCTTGCCTGTCCCCTGTCAGATGCTCTATGGGAAAGCTCCCAAACAACCCGCACAGCCACATTGACTCTGGCCTATTCTTCCAGATGCCCCAGTTTATATTTCTCTTCAGTTCTGTCCAGAGATCAAAGCAAGTTCCTTCCCTATTTTTTAACCTCCGTTTTGGGCATTTATGCAGAGTCAGCTAGCTGACAGGAATAGTCATTCTTACACGGAACAAATATTCATTAAGCACCTACTGTGTGTCGGGCACTGTTCCAGGTACTGAAAAAGATATCAGTGAATAAAACCGATGAAGATGGTCAAGGACACTAATGCAGAGCACACCTAAAGGGCTCCATTCCCTTCTCTGAGCAATGTTAGGGGAGGGGGGATTTGAATACCACTCCCCCCACCCTGGTGGTCCTGTCTGGAACAAGGCAATCATCTCAGGAGAAGGTGAGTGTCCGCTTCCTAAGAAAGCAGGATTTTGGAACTGTCTATCCCAGAAGCCTGAGCTCAGAATGTACAGCCTGCCCCCCGCTCAAGCCTATCTGCTGCTTATTTTCCTCCCACTTGAAAGTGAATAGACTTTCCTCCCATCTGGGGTTTCTACTCACTTCTGACCCTGAAAGCTCAGGAAATTGCAAAGTAAATTTTCCAGCAGATACTTTAACCAGTGTCAGGCAGACTCCCATAGCCACCACCGTGCCCGTGCTCCATCATGCAAGCCCAAAGCACCACAGAGAGAAGGAGGCTGCAGCAGTGGCCTGCTGGCCTTGGGGGTGGCCCGCTGCAGAAGACAGGTTGAGTTTCATCATCTGATGAGGATTCCTAAGCATGCAGGAGATATCCACAGATGTGAAATACGGAGACAATGAGTGTGTGTGTGTGTGCACGTGCACGCATGAGCACACACATGGGTGCACGTGCCCGAAAAAAAAAAAAAAAGACTCAAATATATTTTAAAAAGAAATGGTTTTGCTTGGAAATGTGTGGTTTCTACAGCAATCGGGGGGATCTAAGCTCAGAGAATAGTGAGAGTGACTGACCAAGGAATCCACAGCCCTCCCTAGCCAGAGCACCATGGGTCACAGGCCATGGAACCACAGTCCCTGCATGTGATCTGCCTCTGCTTGAGGATACCAGGCAATTTGGAAGATTGTCGGGAGCTGCCCTGGATGCAGACACCTTTAAGTCCTGATGCACCGAGTTCTGAACAATTACTGCCTTCCGTCTGGCACAGCAGGGCCAGGTCACCTTGACTTGGGTGTTACCCAGCTCAGATAACAAGGCACGGCTCCAGGAGTAGATGTCACCTGCTGAGGCTGTTACACTCACCTGTTCCTTTGTAATCCTACCCCTTTGCCCTTTGGGGGATAGAATATTCCATGGAACAGCCAATAAAACCCGGGTTCAAGGTCTGCTCTCTCTCTCTTTCTCGCCTCCTTTGTGGCCGCTCTGTCAGCAGAGCTGTCACAGAACCCAAAGAAAAAGGTCTTCCTCTGTCTCTATGTGATGATTTCGTGCCCGCCCGGTTCACCTGGAGTGACCCTGACTGGTTGAGTGGTGTGTTGCGACAGAAGATTGCACATCAAAGGGAAAGTCTGCTCCAATTTGTCCAGAGTCAGGAAAACACATCTTTCAGACAATATTGGGCAACTGCACATCCTGTCCAAACATGCTAACTGGGTCTGGGTCGAGTGGCAGACAGGACTTGGGTTTTGCTGTTGTTCTTCTTTTTTTTTTTCTTCCTGAGAGAAACTGAAGACTTGAAAATAAAGGAAAGCAGGTAGCTCTGAGGCTCAGAGAGAGTGAGCTGTGTGGCGTGTGAAACTCGCTGCAGGTCTTGGTGCCCTGCTCTTCCGTGGTGCAGAACGGAACTCACAACCCACACAGCATCCGGGAATCAAAAAGTTGGCTGAGGGGCTGGGGTTGTGGCTCAGCGGTAGAGCACTCTCCTCGCACGTGTGAGACCCTGGGTTCGATCCTCAGCACCTCATAAAAATAAATAAACAAAATTAAAGATATTATGCTCACGTATAACTGAAAAAAAAATTTTTTTAAGTTGGGTGAGATTTTTTTTATTAGGTCTTTATGGTTATAGAGGAGCAAGATCTTCAAGGTTATAGTCTGACCACTTAAAGCCTGACACATAGTAGGTCCTAAATAACAACTCATCAACTAATTCACCAAAGAGCCCAACATGAGAGCACATTACGGGATCCCTGTGCCAAGTCCAGCAAGAGGTAGTTCAATCTGCACTAAAGTACCACAAGGAGAGGACCTTCCACCGAAATGGGCCCCTGTCTCTGGAAACTAGGGCTGTGAGTGCTGTAGACAAATCCAAACCCACCTTCCAGAAGCTTCCATCACAGGTCCCAATCCCACTCACTGGGGTAGAGCCAAACAGTTTGATCCCAACTCTACAACAGAGCCTTTCAGATATGGAAAACCACTGTCCTGGCCGCGGCAGTGGTGCACGCCTGTAACTCCAGCGGTTCGGGAGGCCAAGGCAGGAGTATCGTCAGTTTGAGGCCAGCCTGGGCAACTTGGTGAGGTCCTGTCTCAGAATAAAGGGGGCTGCAGATGTGGTGCAGTCGTAAAGCACTACAGGTTCAATCCAGGAAAGGAAGAAAGAAAGGAAGAAAAGAAAGAAAGAGAGAGAGAGAGAGAGAGAGAGAGAGAGAGAGAGGGGGGGGGGGAGGGAGGGAGGGAGGGAGGGGAGGGGAGGGAGGGAGGAAGGAGACAGAACTGTCCTGTCCCCCACCGAGCCCTCTCTTCATTAGGCTAAAGATGTTGGATTTTTTCCACTTGACAGTTTACCAAGTGTTTTCAAA
Organism: Urocitellus parryii; assembly: GCF_045843805.1. Lineage (NCBI taxonomy): Eukaryota > Metazoa > Chordata > Mammalia > Rodentia > Sciuridae > Urocitellus > Urocitellus parryii. The sequence goes on along the minus strand of NC_135537.1, from coordinate 172,849,913 downwards.
TGCTTGGGGAATTTACTTTATAAAGCACATTTTTTATATCAGAGAGAAGTGAATTTGGCCTGAAGGGTAAAAAGGAGGAGTAGAGGAAGAGAAAGGCACTCCCTCCACTTAGCAGTCTGTCTGGAGGAAGGCAGTGGGGGCTGGTAGGTGGCTCCGTGACCCATCAGAGAGCCGGCATGCAGAGCTTGCTGCTCCTCCTTAATCTCATGTTGGCAAGATGGTGCTCACCTTGGTGCTTCCCAGGCACATTCCAGACAGGAAGAGGATGAGGGGTGGCTGCAGGAGGAATTCTGGGCACTTCCTGTCTATGCACAAGAAAACAACCACTTTTCAAGCCCCCCCGCCTTTCCCACCAAAGGACTCTTACTTGTCACCAGCCAGAGCTGTCGACCTCATTCCAACTCCAAAACCCCGGCGTGGCTTGGGCTGGAAACACAGGCTCCATCCCAGAGTGGAGATCCTCCTGCCGAGGAAGACGGGGGAACAGGTACGGAGCGACGGGGCGCCTGGGCACTCTTATTCCTGATCTGTAAGAGGAAACAAAGGTAGAGGAAGTCAGGTGGCTTCCTCAAGGTCACACAGCTGCTGACTGACACCCGGCCAAGTTCACACCATGAGCAACCGTGAAGCTCACCTTCCAAATACTCACGATTGACCGATTGACCCCGGCGGGACACCCCTGGCCTCGGCACGAGGTGGCAGGGTGGTGACTGGCTCCCTGAGAACCGCTTAGAACCCACGTCTACTCACAAACACCAGCCTCCTCCTCCTCCCAGCAGAGCCAGGGTCCCACCAAGAATCTCAGGAGGGTCCCAGAGGAACCAAATCCCCAGCTGTCTGTCTGTCTCTCCGCTCTCCATCTCTGTCTCTCTCTCTGTCTCCTTAACAAACCAGAAACGCTGGATTAAAGGGTACGTTACTACTGGAGGTCACGGAGAGCGTTTCTTTCAAGAAGGGTAACTACAGGTCTCCATCCTGCATCTGATCAGAAAAACAGGCCAGCACCCTCTTAGCTGGAGCCAGGCAGGTGGGTGTCACCACGGGACCACAGCCTTGGGACCAGAGCCTCATCCTTTTCTCGAGATTTCTTTAGCACTCAGCAGATTGGCTCCCAGTCCTGATAAAAGCATTCTCCTGTCCTTCTCTTGCTCCTGAGTTACAGAGGGACAGCTGGGGACCAGAATCTGGGAGGCAGCCTTTCTCCCCCACTGTGTGTCTGGAAACCATGGGTGGGACACGCAGCAGCCCCGCCCCTCACAGCACTCAGCTCCCAGGTGGAGTCAGCCCCGGCCATGGCCCATGTTAGAGCCTACAGAAAACCAGCGAGCGGGTGACCCTGAGCTTTGTTTCATCAAGGCCAGAGCAAGTCCTATTTAACAGCTGACCGGTCCATTAGCCTCTCTGCATCGCTCTCCCTTCACTCGTGGGCTGACGTTTTCTTGCTGCATCGCAGATGACCACCCACTGGGTGGTTTAACACCTGTTCATTCTGTCATGGTTTCTGTGGGTCAGGGATCTGGGCACAACTTCGCTGAGCGTTCTGCTGGACGTTTTATTTGAGACTCCAAGCTGTGGGCAGGGTCCACTTCCTTGCAGCCTTCCATCTCTCCGTGGCTTGCTTCTTCAGGGCCAGCAGGCTTTGAGACCTGGACTCTCTTTTAAAGGGCTCATCTGATTAGGTCAGGCCCACCCCAGATACACCCCCCCCTTTGGTCACTTTAAAATCAACTGATTAGGGTCCTTAGTGACAAAATTCCTTTATCTTTTCCATCCTATAACACAGTCCCAGGAGCCATAGCTCGTTGTAGCCTCGTACAAGAAGAGGGGATCGTCTAGGACGTGCACAAGGCGGGGCAGAATGGTGGACCATCCTACAATTCTGCCTCTCGTACCCTATAAAATGAAGACCCTGATTGACCCCTTCCCTATGGTTGTTGTGAAGATTAAATAAAATGCTGGATGTTACAGGACGAGCCAGCGAGCAGCAGCCACTATAATTACGTCAGCATTTTGAGCATCGTACCACATGGCAGGCTCCGTGCTAGGAGCTGGGGATTCAAAAAATAATAACCCAAATCTTGCTTGAAAGGAAATCATGACATTTCTCCAACACTAATCATTTCCTCCCAATTCAAAAGTTGGCAAAAAAGCAATAAAGCTTTAATCCAACCAAATAACTTTTCAATATACACACTCGGGATTTTCTTGGCTTATCGAAGCCACTGTCAAAAGTAAAACATGCTGACTCCAATCAAATACTGTAAGCCACGGGATTATCAGTTCCACCTTCCAAAGCCCCCTGTTTGCCTGCTGGGTCGCACCTGGAGGAGAAGCTACAGGGTGTCATTACTCCAGCGCAGGTGAACTCAAATTCCAACGCGGTGGTGTCTTGGCTCCGCTTCCCGCTTATGGATCCCCTGGGGGAGCTTGTCCAGGGTGCCTCTCACCCAAACTCAGATGTGTGCAATTGCACCTGTGCACTCGCATGCTTGAAAACCTCTCAGGAGATTCCAACCTACCACCAGCGTCAAGAATTGCTGCTCAAGCCAAAACCGGAGGGTTCCCCAAGGGTCTGAAAACGTCATTCCCCTTTAAAAGACACAGCTGAAGGCCCAGTAAGCCAGAGACATGAGCAGCGGTCACACATTTTTCCATTGACTTTCAGCAAAGAGGTTGAAATTCAGCACATGTCACACCTGTCAAGCCACCATCCTGCTGCTTTCTACAGAGATGGCTCTTCTCTGGGTGGACGGTGGCTGGGTGGCACTGACAAAAGGTGAAAGTCACCATCTACCCCCAAAAGCTTCTGTTGTTCAGCATGTTTTCTTCTCACTCACTCACCGTCCCCTCCACGTTTGAAGCACCCACAACGATGAGTTGAGCTTCGTGGCTGGGTGCTGTGGGTTCAAAGGTCAGCCAAACTGACCTTAAAAACTCCGAGTCTAGTGCCAGGACACAAGAGATGTCCTTCCTGCACCAGAGGAGTCGTGGTTTCAGTGTCAAAGGCATGGAACTAATTTTGAGCTTATAAGCCATCTTTTTTCTCCATTTTCTATGATTATGTGTATCTCTCTAGGGTTTAATCACTTCCAGAGAACAGCTGCTCTCCAACTTCCCCTCCTTCTCCTCTGGAAAAAACAACAAAAAAAAATTATTACCCAGGATGGGAACTTAAAAATTGCCAACACACCCAGGTTGTCTTGCAAGGATCAAGAGCCAGCTGGATCCCTGACCACCTCCCTCTTCTGCCATTTCCAGGAACCTCCAGTTCCTCTCTCTCTCTCTCTCTCTCTCTCTCTCCACTACCCAGGAATGCATGCATGCGGAGCTGGCTGACTCCTTCTCCATACCCAGGGCTCTCGGATCCCAACAGGACTAATTGCAAATTGACTGAGAGGGCTCTGCAAAGCCCAGGGTAGCTGCATTCCTCTTTTAAGAGAATGCTAAGCCAGTGGCAGCCTTTGAAAAGGGAAGACATGTGTCTCTGGTATCATAAAATTAAGACTGGATTTGGCTTACCAGGGAAGTCCCCCCCACACACACAACATACCACGTATCTACAAGGACTGAGATGCAGACGGTGGGAAGGAGACCAGAATTCCCATTCAGAAGAAATCCTCTGTGCAACCCTCGCCCATGGGTTTGTTTTGTTAACCCTGATGGAGAATCTCCTATACACAAGCCACCGAACTAAGCTATATTAGTCCACTGCCCCCCAAACCCCACCAATGAAAAGTTTTACAATAGCAGAATCCAACCCTGACCTCAAAACTAAGTGTTTTGGCAGCTGCTGCTGCTGCCTTCTGCCCCGCCCAAAAAAAAAAAAAATCATTCTGAGTTACTTTTTTTTTTTTTTATATACCTACCAGTCATCCTGGGGAAGCTGCCCTATGAAGCTCACTTCACTCTCTATTCTTAATCTATTCTTAATATTGTCAGAAGAGATGGGGATCCCATGCAGGAGCCCCGTGAGCAAGCCCAGCCCCATCTCCCCCTGACCTTAGGAAAAAAGAAGTAAGCAATACTCAAGGTCACGGCCGGCCCCGTAGAGGAAATGTCAGGGAAAACCCAGAGACAGACTGGCCATTGCTTATCACCTTGGTACTCCTCTGTGGGAGAATAAGTGACTCTCTCCAACAACAATAAAAAGTTGGACCACATCAAGGAGGACCCCCATGCTTCCCTGAGGGTGGCCGCCAGGAGGAGAGTGGCTAAGGACCCCAGGGACGCAATTTTTCACTCTAGGATGCTGGGTCTCTGCGTTTCAGTAGAACGGAGGCTTTTATGGCTAAGCTGGTGTCAATGTGGGCCCAGGTGAATTCTAGAACGTGGAAGGCCCCTTGGAGTCCCAGATTCTATGACTGAATTAGGAGGTCAAGCCTGGGCTTGGTTCCCTTGGGAGCTGTTCGTGGGCCAGGTCATGCCTGCCCTACACGTGGATTTTGAAATTGCTCAGAAAACTTTAAAACGCTCACTTCTATTTTGGAAGCCCTGGCTGTCTCCCTGCTACGGGGAGCATGGGGTTGGTGGAGTGGGTCTTGCCACCTGGTTTTGTCTGTGAGAACTAAAAATGTTCTTCAATGGTTGAAAAGGGAGCCCAGAGAAAAATATTTTGTTACGCAAAAAAAAGTATTTGAAAGTCAAATTTGAATGTCCATAAATAAAGTATGATTAAAACTCGCCTACTCATTCACATACTGTCCGTGGCCACTTCCGTGCTGTGTCATGATAGAATGACACAGTTGCATGATTATAACAAAAGACACATGACCCAAGAGACCTTAAGTTAACTTTTTGTTGTTGTGGTTGTGTGGGGGTTTTTTGGCGGGGGAGAGGGGTGAGTGATACAGGAGATTGAAGCCAGTGGCATTCAACTTCTTGGGCCCCAGCCCCAGCCCTTTTTATTTTTTTATTTTGAGACAGCTTCTCACTAAGTTGCCCAGCCTGCCTACTCTCTGGTTATAAGAAAGGTTTGCAGCCTCTTCACTAAGTTGAAAGAATAATCCTGCACACATACAGGAAGGTCACATGACTCATTCTTTAATTAACATCATTAAACAACCATGTTGAGCCCCTACTGATATTTTTTTTATTGTTATTCAGTTAGACCCCCCACAGTAAAACCCAACTCAGGTCGCATTGGCAGAACAATTTACCCACCATCAGTCTCCTCCGGCCTGGGCACCGCCAAAGCTCTGGGACTGAGCTGGGAATTGTCTCCTCCAATATCTAAGAGCATCTTCCCAGTGCATCTTCCCAGTGAGTCTTCCGGGGATCCCTCTGCATTCCCTTATCCATGCAGACTGAGGAGTGAGAGTGCGCCCCCTACAGGGCGAGCTGAGCCAATGAGGCGCGGTGGCCGGCCGTGACCCAAAGTAATTGGTTTCTTGTCACCTCCATCCCGGGTCCCACCCCCTTTAGCCTCCTGGCCACAGAGAACCCAAGAATAGGGAGGAAAGGAAACCCTGGAAGCAAGTAATAATGTCTTGCAAACCTCATTGAGGATGCTTGAAAAGAAAAAAAAAAAATCCTCCAATTTGGACAGTTTTCTGTTGCTCCCAACGGTCTTTTCCACCTCAGGGTGCCCGTGTGCCACCCTCACTCTCTGAGTTTCTGCTACGTGTCCACTGTGCAAAATGTTGTGAGTCCTTGTCCCCTGATGCCTTGCCCTGGGTGCACAGGGTCAGCTTGTCTTGTGAAGAGGTGTTTCTGCAGAGTCTGGTGTTCAGCTGACCCGCCCTCCCTGTTGTCTGAAAATCCAGAAATGTCTTCCTTCAAAGCTTGGTCACTCAGGCGCGTGACAGATTTCTGTTGGGGACTTCCTGTCAGATGTGTAGTCCAGGTAGGTGTATCAAATACAGGTCCAGTTCCCCCCAGAGCATGTTCCAGTAGAGATGTGAGCAGTCAAACAGGGACACCGGCCTGGGAGTAAACGGTGGGACAGCCCAGAGGACAGTGGCTAACTGGGGTCAGAGGGGCAGAGTGGCCTTCAGCAAAGGTGCTGCTTCATCGAAGCCCAAATCAGGGTCCTGGAAGGTGAGCAGGAGTGCAGCAGGGGAAGGCAGGAGAGGAATGGTAGGACTGGGGTCCAAGCAGATATGGATACGCGTGCAAACTGCAGCTGCTAGAGTAAAACTGGTGGTGGGATAATGATGAGGATGATGAGCCGGGCGTGGTGGTGCACACCTGTAATCCCAGCTGCTTGGGAGGCTGAGGCAGGAGGATCGGGCCTCAGCAACTTAGTGAGAACCTGTCTCAAAACAAAAAATTAAAAGGGCTGGGGAGCCAGGCCCGGTGGCACACACCTGTAATCCCAGTGGCTCTGGAGGCTGAGGAAGGAGGATCATGAGTTCAAAGCCAGCCTCAGCAACTTAGCAAGGCCCGAAGCCACTCAGTGAGACCCAGTCTCTAAATAAAATACAAAAAGAAAAAAGAGAGAAAAATAGGGCTGGGGATGTGGCTCAGTGGTACAGCACCCCTAGGTTCAATCCCTGGTACACCTCTCCCCCACCCCCACAAAATAATCCAACAGGATAAATCGGGGGAAAGCAGAATGGAGGATTCCAAAGATGGAAGCCTCTCTTCCATGCAGACCCAGCTCTGAACTCAGGTCAGCCCTGGCCGGGGATGATCCGAGTGGTGTGGCTTCATCTGTGGTCCGAGGGCATAAGCTGCAGCTCTTTGACAAGGACCCCCCAAACCGGCACCACCCTGAGCTACATAGAGCCATTTAAATTGATGCAAGAGAAGCGGGGAGACCTTAGGAAAGTCCTTGCTTCGACCTGACTGAGTCTGGGATCCTCCATCAGGGAAGGGGGACACTTGACCCCTCCAGGCCCTGCTGGCCTCTGACTCTCACCAGCTCCCCATCCCCAGCCTGCCTCCCGAGCTCCCGTCTCACGGCCCATCTGAGTCCCGGTAGGCAAGTCAGGACAGCATGCCTCCTTGCTCTGCCGTGTGGGAGGCAGGAAGTGGCCCCACTCCCTAAGGAGATGAGGTTCCTGTGGTGTGTCCAGCTGCCCACTCCTCAGGGCACCCCACGCTCCCCGGTGTCCGGCCAGGAAGGAGGCCACACAGGGCCACCAGCAGCCTGACCCAGGAACTCAGGCTGTGGCTAGAGATGGCGTTGGCTGAGCCTCCTCCACGGGAGGGGGCCCAGGGTGCCTGGGAAGGGTCCCCTGGCCAACAGCCGAGGCCAGGCCTCTCCCTCCCACAGGCCACACGTGGGTAGAGCTAGAGGAGGCACCAGCTGTGGCAGAGAAACCATGACCAGGCAGAATTAGGAACTCCTGGTCAGTCCAGAGGGGCTCAGTGGCCAGGATGGGGAGAGCAGTGGAGACCACAGGCCAGAGCTGTCCCCGCGGGGCACCCGGCAGGAACTGCTGCCAATCAGAATCCTAGACCAGTGCCTGGGCGAGGGGCGGCTGAAGGGAGACTTCCTGATTTAGGGAACCCACCAGGCACCCCCCATGGGCGTCTCCTAGTGGAATGTAAATGCAGCTGTTTTGTTTTTTGCTTTTTGTTTTTTACTTTTTTGTCACCTGGGATTGAACTCAGGGGCACTTGACCACTGAGCCCCATCCCCAGCCCTATTTTGTATTTTATTTAGAGACGGGATCTCACTGAGTTGCTTAGCACCTTGCTTTGGCTGAGGCTGGCTTTGAACTCACAATCCTCCTGTCTCAGCCTCCCGAGCCGCTGGGATTACAGTTGTGCACCACGACGGCGCCCAGCCTTCCACCCGTTTTTAATGGAGGTGAGATGGGAATCGCAGGTGGGAACCTCTGTTACCATCACCCGGCCTGCGACTGTGGGGAGGAGGACTTTCCACCTCTGGCCTTCTGGAACGTTGTTGTTTTAGATATAAACCGTGCCCTCTCTAGGCTGGACAAAGACCTGGGTCTGTGATCCACCGTGGAGATGGACAGTAAGCCGAGACGTCGCAGGCTTGCTCTGATTCCCCATCGATGGAGGCAGAGTTCCCACAGGAGACCGAGGGAGGGCCTTCTTGTCTGTCTGAGACAGGCAAATGGAAGCCCAGCTAATAAGGGAAAGGCAGGCACAGGAGCCACCTGGGCTGGAAAACACCCGGGCCCTGGAGCGAGCCTGTGGAAACCGACTGCTCCCTGGCCCCTCTGCTGGCACAGGTGTCCACTGGCCCCACCAGGGCACTTTCTGGCAGTTTATGGACATGAAGGTAGAGAAGAGACTAGCCGGGAGCAAGGAACGCCCCCGCCGCTTTGGAGAGGTCAATGTGCACAAGTGCTACCAGTCTGGGCAGGTCTTCTCTCCTTCCCAGGCTCTTGCCACCTCGGTGAGCTCTTCTTTTATAATGGGTTTTAAATAAAGTCTTCGAGGGGAGACTCGGTGCTTTCTCCTTTCAGAGAGTGTATTGGTCAGTTGTGGCCACAATGATGCTGCGTAACAAAGGACCCTAAAAATCTCAGTAGCTTGTGATCGTAAGTGTCAATGCTTCTCACTCATCTTCTGTGGAGAAATATGCTCCTTTTGTTTACTGGAAGCCCACGGTGCAGAAGGGAGTAAAGAATTGAGAATAATCATCCCATCTGACACCAGACTTAGTCCCTGTATCAGATGGGAGGATGACCTAAAGCTCAGGGGAAGATCTGGAGGCAGTGGTGACAGCTTTATACTTAAAGATGAGGTAATTTCAAGGGAAAAGGGGTGGACAGGGGAGGAAGAAATTTTTGTTATATATTCTTGTGGTCCTAAAATGCACCTGTGCCCGTGAATCACTTGAGGAGCCTCATTAAAAGATAGATTCCAAGGCTTATAGTGCTTTCAACTTGGAGGGTCTCAGGTGGAGCTTGGAATTTCCTTTTTAAACCACCCTCTCCAGGCCACCCTTGCACATTCTTATCCATTCAGCCCATCCTGATCTTGATAATGTCGAGGCTCCCATAGAAAATGGTATATTTTGGAAGGCACTCGGGGGTCAACTTAGGAGGTTACCAATGGAGCTAAATAGCCAGCCTGCCCAAGCATGAAGGGGACCAACATGTCACCCGACTCATTCACACCTCCACAGTGTGCCCTGGGACCCAGGTCAGGAGCTTGGTCGTCCTCATTTATCCGTTTCTGAACACCAGAATGAGTGATTAGACATGCTGGTGTCCAGCCTCCCCCTAAAACAAATAGATTAGTAGGTCTGGGGTGGTTCCCAGATATCAGATCAAAGGGTTTTAAAGCTCTACGGGGTGAGTGAGCAACTCCTCCTGGCTTCTGAGTTCTCCCCTTCACACTTGTTCCAGAACTTTCCAACTTTTAGTACTTTTAAGTCCTGAGTCACCAAATCCCTCAGTCCCTATTTTAAAAACCAAAAGTCCCAAGTCCTTGGAACCAGAAAAAAATCAGACGCTGGTTCCTGTCTGCCTGTGATTCCCAGGCACAGCAAATCAGAGCGCTACTGCTCTTCGCACTTCTGGATTTTCTAGCCCAGATTCCTTCTCAACCCATCCACTGGACGACATCCCTTGAGCATGCCTGTGTACAAAGCCCTGAGCTAAGCACTCTGGAGACCCCTAGGATTGAAATCTCAACTCCACTCTTAAGCCTCTTGCAATCTGCTAGGAGAACCAAGCCACGTGCCCAGATCAGGCAACAAACACAAAGAACTGTTCACAAGAACAGCTTCCTAAAGGGACAGACCTCAAAGGAGATGAGTCATTTTCTATTACCTCTATCCCCACCTCCAAAATCTTGCCACAAAACAAAGTCTCCAAGAGGGACACTCCCCAGAGGAAGAGTATGTCTCCCGTATACAGGGAGCAACAGAGCCCACGTAGTAAGTGCTTGCTGCATGCAAGGTGTGAAAGTGCAGGCTTTACAGACAGTTAACTCTCACGACCTCCGTGACATGGACCTAGCACTCATTTTGAGCAGGAACCGGTCTGAAACGTGTTAAGCAACTTGCCTAAGATCAGTACTAGTCTGTGCCAGAGCCAGCGTGGGGACCCCCCCAGGCTTCTTGAGCAGGTGCTCCCCACCCCCAGGCCCTATTCCACTGCCACCCTTCTCTGCCCCCCAGGAGAGGCGAAGGCTGGTGTTCCCCCCGAGACGTGCCCATGAGTTCTGACACACAGAGAGTGGGTCCTTCTTCCCTCCAAGACATCAGACTCCAAGATTTACCCCTGTCTTCCACAGAGCTGGGCTTGGGGAAGGATGACGACCCCCAGGAGAGCGGGAAACCAGTAAACCACCCTAAAACACCTCTATTCCCCCCAATAGATAAAGCAACAAAATATAACGACATGAAATAAAAATCGCAAAACTGCGTTCTGACCCCTTGCTGCGAGACTTCGCATCGAAGCAGTTAGAGCGTAGGAACCCAGGAATGCTGAGATGCTCTCACACCTGACATGGCCCCCCCTCCCCGTGTGAAATCCTTGGGGAGGGCGGAGCCTCAGGAACTGCCTCGCACAGCTAGAGCTGTATCCTCAATGAGAACCCTTTCTCAGAAACCTGAAAATGAACTGGGCGTTTTGGCAGATGCCTGAAATCCTAGTGACGTAGGAGGGTGAGGCAGGAGGATCTCAAGTTCAAGGACAGCCTCAGAAACTTAATAAGACCCTCTGCAATTTAGCAAGACCCTGTGTCAAATTTTTTAAAAATTCTGGGGAATGTAACTCAGTGGTAAAACACCTCTGAGTTCAATCCCCAGTACAAAGAGAGAGAGAGAGGGAGAGAGAGGGGAAGGAAGGAAGGAAAGGAGGGAGGGAGGGAGGAAGAGGAGGAGGAAAAAAGCCTGAAGATAGTTGACAGTTCAATGAATCAAAGACCCTTCTTTTAATTTTTCTGTTCTGATCAGGTTACCATCCCCCCATGGTCACAAAGTGGCTGTCATTGTGCCAAACACGACATTCTCATAGAGCACATCAAATACTAGAAGAGTGGTATTTCTCCTCCTGTTACATGCATGGAAAGAGAAAGGCAAGCTTCTCCCAAAAGCCACTCAGCAGACTTCTTAGCCAGAATTGGGTGGTTTGCCCCTGTCCCAACTATAAAGGAAGCTGAGAGAGCATCGGGGACGTGCTGGGAGGCAAGGTCTACCATCAGGGAAAGAAAGTAGGAGAATGGTTGATTGGGAAGCAATGTTGGCCACGGCAGGGCGCTCAGTAGTTTGCAGACCATCTCGAGGAGAGATTTCGATTTCCACGGAGTGAAACCCTGCATAAAGGAGGCTGATTCTTCCACCTTAAACAGCTTTCATTTTCTTTTGATGGTCAAAAGTAACATGTGCTTGTAATTAAAAACTTCTCAAAGGTATAAAAAGAAAACAGTGACCTCAAGTCTCACCATTTAGAGATCATTGGTGCTTGCATCTGAGAATTTTAGGTCCTGTTTCTACCTCTTACCCCCTGGTTGATAATGCAAAGGTCGGTTTGGGGCTCACTCTCCTTTCCGTGGTTTTCTCCTGGCATTATCGCTCAACATCTCTCAAAGGCTGACCAGGCCAACTTCTGGGTCTCCGGATGCACTTCTGGGCCCTGGGGTCCACTTCCAGGCCCCTCCTGTGTGGCCATTCCTGAGGCCATGACATCTATTGGCATCATGACCCTGTGCCTAGGTGACAGGCCTGTCCTTGCCTGGCTTCAAATCCCCAAAAGGAAAACAAAACTAAACTTATTCCTCCTTTTTCTTTGTCTTCAATCCTTAACATTTTTCACAGATTCATGAATAACTTAAACTTTTTATTTTTTTTAAGTTTAAAAAAATTTTAAAGTCACCTTTGAAAAAAAATTTAAAACGTCAGCGTGTTCATTTCTGAATTATGTGAAGCAGAAGATGCCAGGCCCCTCCTCTCCACGCGGCCCTCTTGCCACGTGGGGCCAGCAGCGCCTCTGCAGCCATGTCTGCAGCCACGTGGGTTGGTTTAATTGCCTCCTGGTTTTCCCTCTTACTGATGTCACACAGTCACACAGGCAGAAGGTCATGTGGCAGTGTTCCCATCCTGCCAAAGCCAGGGCCCCAGAGACTGCCACGCAGACCTGCTCTTGTCAATAAAGCTTTATTGGAACCCAGGCATGCCCCTTTGTTGACACATCGTGCTTTTGTACCTTCGTGCTACAGAGGACGGAGACCCTGTTAGCCCACGAGGCCAAAAGTATTTACTATCCTGTCCTTTACGGAAGAGTCTGCTGAACTCTCTTAAGCCAAATTCCCCTCCGCCATTTCTACCTGGCTTAGCTCTGAATATTTTAATTAGAAATTATTAAATTTTTCAAAAAAAATAATTTTAATTTTTGAAAAATTTCCCTAATGTCCAAGGTCCATGACTATGTCCATCAGAACTTCCCATCACAAATATGAATCAAGTAACCAGACTATATTCGTGGATTACTTCCCATGTGCTAAGTGTATTGATTCATTTCACATCTGCAGCCACCTTCGGCAGGAGGGAGTGTTATTCTCCCCATTTTACAGGTAGAAAATGAAGGCCCAGCAAGGGGAAGGGGCAAAGCCAACACACAGCACAACCAGGTCTTGCACCAGAAGACGTGACCTCAGGACCCGTGTTCTCACCACTGCCCCGTCCTGCCTGCCCCATGGCGCTGTTCTTCCCCAAAGCATCTAGGCTTCGGTGTGGTCACCTTCTTGGAGAGTAAATGGCCAGCACCGGAAGTCAAGAGCTTTCCCTTCCTGCAGACACCTAACAGTAGACGTCTTCCTGTTGCTGACCCCACCAGGCCTGCAGGCTGATCGGCCATCTCCTCCTGTGGGTTTTGTGACCAGGCAGCTGGTTATTCTAACCTGGAGCCACTCCCTCCCTCCCACCTGCTTCCAGGGGCTGAGAAGAGAAGATTCCTTACAGGGGGACAAGCTCCAAACAGGTGCGGGTGGGGCTTGTTATGCTTGAATTCGGGACCCCCGAAGACCACCAGAGACCCAAGATCGATGCAAACAGCAAAGAGGTGTTTATTGCGAGCTAGCTCAGTCCTCCGCATGCACACACACAGCAACTGGTGACGCTGAGAGGCCCCGAGCCCAGGGTTTGCAGCAGTTTTATACATTCTTTGGAGAAGGCAGGGACTTCACATACATCATAGCATCCCTTAGCAAATCATCACACACCGCGGGAAAATCAAATAACAACTCTAAAACATGATTAGCACATTCACTGGTGGGAACAAGTTGGGTAGGGGTGATTGGTCAGTACAAAAGGGGGATTCATTTGAACTGATTGGTTTAAGCCATGAGGGTTGTACGTGCTGAACTACATGGTTTCCCAATATGTTATCAACCACCATAAACTACTGGGAGGGTCATCTGGCATCCCAGGTATTTCCCTGTCTCATGCTGATTGGTGGCTGCTAGGGGGTTGCTATGGATCCCCACCTAGCCTGACTGACTCAGGGACACCTGGGATAAACAACTTACAGGGTGGGAATGTGCTTAGGAGTGCTCTGTGGGTTTTTCCAAGGACAAAGGCCATGTCCCTTCTTTGGACAGGCTTTGCTCTGAGATCGAGGCTGGTTTTTCAGGCTGTCTAGTGAGGACTTCGCATCAGTGCCCCCCACCTGGGTGGGCTTTCTCTTCCAAGGCACAGCCTCATCACCTAGACCCCCTTCAGAGTTAACTGTGGACAATCAAGGGAATGCACGAGAGAGATTCCGGCACTCCAACCGCACGCCCAAGGTTACAAAGAAGCACGGTCGATTTGGTTCACGAAGGACAATAAATCTGATTTATATACAGCTTTGCAGGAGCTCCCTAATTACACAAAGCAAGAGCTACATGAAAAAAAAACACCTTGTCTTGTACTCACAGGACTTTGGTAAGGCAGGACTGAGAGGTAAGAGGGAATAATAGTTGGGCCAGCCAACACTTCCTGGGTAATTGCTTTTTCCAAGTATTGCACTTAAAGCTTTGGGGATCTATCTCATTTAACCCACACTGCTGTTCTACTCTAAGACTCCATGATTATTAAAGATCAGAAAATTGAATTTTTGACAGATTGCACCAGGGCCACTGCATGCCATCCTTCCTCTCTCAGATAGGCAGTTGACCCAGCAACTCCTGCAGCCCGGACCTGTTCTCCCAGGCTCTCCCGCCCCCATGTACAAGGTCCAATTAGCAGTAACTTATCCTCCACACTTGTTGAGAAAGAGCAAATGCATTCTTACTCTGTCCTACCTGCCGTTTATTTCTTCTATGCTCTTCCACGAATTTACAGTAGTCCCTCTTTACCCTGAATTTCACTTCCTGAGGTTTCAGTTACCCAAAGTCAACCACAGTCTGAAAATACTAAATGGAAAATTCCAGATAAAAAAAAAAAAACAGTTCATAATTTTTAAATTGAGCACCATCCAGAGTAGCACAGTGAGCTCTCACATAGTCCTGCTTCTTCCCTCCTGAGACATAAATCATCCCTTTGTCCAGTGTGTCCACACTGTATATCCTACCCTCATACAATAAGTCACGTAGTAGCCATCTTTTTATGAGATCAGCTGTCCCAGTATGATGCTGCTTAAGTTCAAGTAGTCTTGATTTTAATTCATAATGGTCCCAAAGTGCACGAACAGTGAAGCTGGCAATTTTAAACCAGCATGTTGTTATAATTGCTCTAATTTATTATTAGTTATTGTTGTTAACCTTTTAGTGTTAAAGTTTAAATTAAACTTTAGCATAGCTATTTATGTATTAAAAAAACAGTACAAATATAGGTCTTGATAGTACCAGGTTTCAGGCATCCTCTGGATTCCTGGAATATATCCTTGGATAAGAGGGGACAACCTGATATCAAATGCTAATGATTCATCTGACACTGCTCCTTGGGAGAGTCTACTAGTTTTGCCTGCCGCCTTCTAGAGCTACTGTGTGAAAATCAGGACATCAGCCTCCTGGCAAGCTTCGGCAGTTTGCAGGCTCCATGAGAGGGAGACGAGGAGGATGGGAGAGGAGCAAGAGGTTCGCCCCGAGCAGTGGAGTCAGAGGTGATGGAGGCTCCATAACAACCCTGGGGCTTGGGCAAGATGCCTGGCTCCTCCTTAGATGCCTGGGTGTGGTTTTCAGGCCTGACCTCAGCAGGTGACAGGCTGAGCCTGGGAGGACACACAGGAGAGAGCTGCCCGCCCTGCCCAGGCCGGCTGAGGCTCCCCGGGCAGGGGAGGGAGAGGGAACCAGGACACGCGGTTCCTCCGCGGCTCAGCACCCAGCTCCAGCTGCTCCAGGCCCTGCCCCTCGCCTCCCCCAACCTCAGGGCCCACGAAACTGCTGGAGACAGCCGGCTTCCACGGTGGAAGCCAACCAGGGGCGTCTGCCCGTTCTCGTTTCTACCAAAGCGACCCCTCGGAGGCTCAACCCTTCCATCTGCCCTGGTGACTTGAATCACTTGGTGGCTCCAGCACACCACTGCCCAGCTCTCTGTGCCCCCAGCCCCACTGAGTTCCTGCCAGGAGACGTCAAGGCTGCTCTGGCGAAGCTCACTGTGTGCGTCCCTCACCACCGGCCAAGGCCTGGTGCCCGGCACATCAGGCCTAATGTCAGCCATCACTGATTCTCACCTACCTTCTTCCAAGGCTTGGTTCTAAGTGTCAAGGCCAGACTTCTGTGCACACCAGCATGGAGATCAACTCTGTGTGTGTGTGTGTGTGTGTGTGTGTGTGTGTGTGATGAATTCAGGAAAGACATGGCTGAGGCAACCTCTTATTTAAGGACACTCATCAACTTGGAAACGGAGGCTCCCTCCAAGATGCCTCCCTTTCCCTGAGGGCGAGCAAGCCCCCTCCAGCCCTGAAGGGCACACCGTCCCTGCTCCCCACAGCCCTGGCCAGGGGAGAGCTGCTGTTAGCCAGCTGCCCAGAGCCAGGCCTGGGGGCCGTTTGGGATAGACGGGGAGAACTGCAGGAACAAAGCCCCTACGGTTTACTGTGTGCCAAGGAGGAAGCAAGACTGAAGTCCAGAGAAATGGGGTTCTTTCATTTGTGATTCTAGAAATGATAACTCTCTTATTGTCTGTTAATTAAATGTCCCCGTCTGTTTGGCCACTGTGACCTCCAGATAGGATGCATGCCCCCTGAACCTAGGCTCAGAGGAGACAGGAGTAGGAGAAGCTGGTGATCCTGGGGAGACGGGGCAGGCCTGGGTCAGAGGGAAAGCTGCAGCAGGGACAATGGACACAGAGGGCCTTTCCTGTCCCTGGGGTTACACCTGCAGGGGATCCCGGGTCCTGGGCAGGGAGGGAAGGGAGCATTGGGGATAGAGGAAGCTCAACAATGGTGCCCGTGGCTTCAGACCCTGCATGTCCCTCTCCGTCCATCTTCACATGTTTCCTGGGCACCCTCTACTTCTGGGCTTGAACCAGGCTCAGCATAAACAGTGAGTGCCACAGCGCCCTGTTCACCAGGCCTCCTCAGCCTGCTGTCCCCAAGCCCAGCCAGCTCCGGTCACCTCCTGGTTCCCTCTTCACTGGCCCCTGCCCTGCTGGATGGAGCACCTGTTCCTGACCATAGGGTCACTACCCAAAGCCTGGCCTGAAGCCATCTCTTCCCTGATGGTCCACCCTCTGTTGTGGCTATGGGGAGGGACAGTCCTGCTGCCATGTGGGGTAGCAATCCGAGAGCTTCTCCCAGGGACCTGCCACTGTGATATGCAGTGGGAGGGGTCTCTATCTTGGTCACGTGCATGTATTTGGCAAATATCTGAGTGACTGAAACATTCAGCAGCTGGACTGGGGTTGGAGGCACCCCTGGGAGCAAGACAGATGTGGTCTCTGTCCACTTACCCACCCCCACTCTCGAGCATGAGGTCAATGGGGAGGACAGACACAGGATCTCCAGGGGGAAGCAAGGGATTCTATAGGGGCATATTGGCAGGGGGCTGGGTTGTGCCTGAGATATCCTGGAAGGCTTCCCTGAGGAAGGGACATTTAAATTGAGACAAGGGTGAGTCCATTGTGGAGGGGGCATCTTCCAGGCATGGAGAACCAAATTGGAGAGAAGGCAAGGGACCCCAGACGTGGTTTGGAGGCAGACGGGCAAATGTGCTGGAGTAGATGGGATCAGGATGTTTCCAAACAGCTTTCAAGTTTCTGGCTTGAGCCCCTGGGGCGGGGGATGACGGGGGTGTTTGTTGGGACAGGCTTCTTTCCCCAGGAAGCCTGGAGACCTGCCCACCGCCATCTCTGAGCAAAACCGACTTCCAAGTCTCAAACCACAGATCCAGCAACAAACTTCTGAAACGAGAGACCCATATACAAACTGCAAATAGCCTTTGCTTTTCTCATTTTATTAATAGCAGGTATTTTCCAACCGAGTTGGCTCCTGATAACCACGCCTGGGTCTCAGATATGCACACACTTGAGAAGAAAAACAAAATAAGGGGGAAAAATACCTCGCTCCCAGCTCTGCCTTGTTTTGTTTTGTTCCCAGTTCTTGCTGACTAAAACTAAATGCTGCCATATGTTCAGAAAATGTCCGGCGTTTGCATGTTTGGGGTTTTTTTTTTTCTTTTTTCTTTTTCTTTTTTTTTTTTTTAAGTTAGTTTTATCTGGGCGAGTCACAGAGCCCTCAGCTAAGTCACCCTGTAATCTGCAGTTCATGAATAACTGTGTATTTGAGCAATTGCAGTCCTTGCTAAAGGCTGCTGTGTAGACAAGAGGTTTGGGGGCTTTTTCCAAATTGTTTTTTTCTGGAATGCTGGGAAAGTGACTATGCGAGTTGAATCATGGGACCCAGTGTCTTTTGGAAACTAACTTTCCTTCCAGAATAATTAAAGATGAGAAAGGAAGCCACTGGTAAGCAATGTGTATCCCAGCACCCAAAGCCTGGGCGCATCTTCCGAAATGATCTGGTTGGTTGGTTTTTTAATTGAAAAACTTGGGAAGAGCTAAATCTGCATGGAGCCTACTCGGGCACTTGGAAGACTCTGCACTGTGTCACTTACTATTTATAGTGTCTTGCTGGGTTGGTGCATTATCACAAAGTCACGACAGATTGTTAATACTATGCCCCACTTCTCACTTGTGACCGCCGACTGGTAGCTGTGGCCATCTACCAAATCCGCCATCTACCATGCTATTGGAACTGGAAACCTTGGGGTCCACCTCGAGGTCTCACTGTCTGTGTGCCACCTGTCCCTCCTGCCTGGGCCACCATCTATTCCTCCCCCCTTCTCAGCACCTTCCATATTAATCCCGTCCCTCATCTCTGTGTCCCTTCCACTGCCTGAGCATCCTTGCCTCTTCTAAAGCATGTATAATAAATGGCCTGGCAACAATTTGCCTGTTGAAACACAAACGTGATTCTGTTTCCCGACTCCTTCAGTGGCTCCCCACTGCCTGTACAGAGTAAGAGCCAAACTCCCTAGCAAGACTCACAGCACCCTTCTCCATGGGTGCCAGCCCATCTCCCGCGCCTGCCCACGCACCTCCTTCAAATCTGACCCTCACGTCCACGATTCCCGCTTCACACAAACACCTCTTCTACCCTAGACGCCCTCGCTCCTCTAGGCCTTTGCCCATAATCTCCCCTCTGCTGCGACTTTCCTGCTTCTTCTTAACCCCTGGGAGCTCCTGATACCCTTTACCTTCTCTGGGAAGCATTCCCCAACTCACAGGCAGAATGAGCGCCTCTGTATTCCGCTCACTCTCATAACACTGATCACAATGAACTGTGACTGTGTGTGGTCTGCCTCTGATTTCCTCGAGGGTGGAAATCACACAGGATTGACCACTGTGTTCCCTGAAGCCCAGTTCAATACCTGGTTCTCACCGGCTGCTCGTTAACTCTCTGGCAAAGAAGTAGGTGAATTAAAAGGAAAAAAAATGACACTCGGGCTTTGGAACATCAGATGTGATTTTGTGCTGATGCAGAAGCTGTTGCCAGGGATAGGAGAAGATGCTAGAGAGAGCACAAGGTGACTCAGAGGTGAACGTGCCCGCGACAGAGGCAAATGGGGTGTTTGGAAGCTGCAGCAAGCAGAAGGGAACGTCAGCAGCCTGCCCTGCAATTGGCAGGCATCTTCCCTGAGCAGCACTGTGTGATTTGGGTAATTGAAGCACCTCTGCCCATCTTGTAAATCACAGCCTGGAAATGGCCACATTGCAGCAGGCGGGCAGGGAATCAGGAGGAGGGCTGGGCTTGGAGGACTTCCCCAGCCAGGCTGGGCAGGTCGATTCCCAGGTCTCATCTTATTTTAGCATGAGTATATTGCCTGCCTGTTGGGTATCCGGCCTTTTGCTCTATGTTCTGATTAATTTTTTTAAGTATTAGATATTCTCCTTCCACTCAAGAAATTACTGTCACACTGAGAAAGCAAACATATGCACCTGGAATTATTAGAAACTGCAAGACTGGAAAAATTCAACACTAGATTATGAAAAATCAGTTGGGAGTAAACATCAAGAGATCAGATGAATGGCTGGTTAGATGGATGGATGGATGGATAGATGGATGGATGGATGAAGGAAAGATGATGAAAGGAAGGAAGGATAAGTGGATGGATGGATGGATGGATGGATGGAAAGAAGGAAGGGTCAATGAAAGGATGGATAGAAGTAAGGAAGGATGGACATTGGGTGAAAGGATGGATGGATGGAAGGAAGGATGGATGAATGAATGGAAGAATGAATGGATGGATGGATGGATGGAAGGATGGAAGGAAGGAAGTATGGGAGAGAAAGGGAGAGAGGAAGGGGAAGGAAGGATATGAATGGAAAGCTGGTGTGCTTAAGAAGAGTTTGTGGTGTATAGTGGTTGGTACAGAGCTGAACCATAGAAAAAGCATTAAAAATGCTTTTTGATTGTTGAATAAGAGACATAGAACAAGACACAGGAAGTGGAAAGACATTGCAAAATGGAGGGAAACTTTGACCAAAATGAAAATGAGCACAAGGTTGAGCAGAGAGTGCTGCTGGGAGAGAAGAGGAAGGTGGATACGTAAGCACCTGTGTAAGAAAGGAAGTCTACCGAGCTATTGTCAGGTATGCTCTCTCCATGGTTCTTCACACACACCGGACACACAACCAGGTAAGCACTACGAACAGCTCAAATCACTATCCCCAGCATTGGCAGGGTGTGTGTGTGTGTGTGTGTGTGTGTGTGTGTCTGTGAAAATGTGCTACAGATAATGAGAGATAGATAATCTCTCATATTAAAGAAGTGAAGCTCAGAGAATTTAAGTGACTTGCTCAAGGTCACCAAGCTAGTAGATAATGAGGAGTGAGGATAGGATGAGAACCAGACCTGCAGTGTGTTCTCACCACTGCACTGAACCAACTGGACAAACTGAGTCGATGAAGGAATGTCTCGACCTCAACGATGGGGAAGTTTTTCAACCTCCTTAGTCACTCTGCAATGTTAGAAATCTTACTCTTTTTCTACTTCCCTAAACTTTAGGGGACTCCAGGCAGTTCACACACTCTGCAGTTATTCATCCAGCTGGACAGCCGGGACAGCCAGCGTACCTGGAAAACACTGAGTTCTGCTCTAAGAAATTCACACTTGCAAGTCTCCATAGAAGCTCTCTACTGCCTGGTGGTCTCCCACCCTGTGCCAACCACCCCCAAACTGAGCTGATGAGGACATCTTCTTTCCAGGCTCCTCCTCCTCCTGCCCATGTCTAGGGAGAGTTTCTCTCCCTTGTAGGTGACCTTTCTGGTCTTTAAATCTATTCTATGTGCCCATGGCTTCCGGGTGTCCATCTCCTGCCTGCCCTCTTAACATGCTCTCCCGCCTACTGTTCACCTTCCCTCGGGAGATCCACAGATGCTGCCTCCTAAATGTATAAACAGGACTCTTAGTCGGACCCCACTTCCCAAGTCTGACGGCTCCTCCTGTTCAGCCGTGATGTCAACGTCTAGCCAACTGCTCGAGCCGAGCTCCTAGACACCATCATCACTTGCCTTCTTCCTCCATCTCTCAACTTCCTGTCTATCTTGACTCTGTTCCTTTTAATCCATCGGCACCGCCACCTCTCTTTGACCCCTGGCTTCTGTCCTGGCCCCGCTAAAGTCCCTTCTCCACACAGCAGCCAGAGTGATGCTTCTGAAATGTAAATTCTGCCCCTGGGTTGAAGCCCACCAGTGGGTTGCCTATGCACGGAGAGTAAAGTCATCAGAGGTCTTCACACATGGCCTGCAGGGACCCCACATCTGTCCTCCACATCTGACCCCCCTTTTCTGTCTCCTTCTCCCCTCCTACCTCTTCTCTGCCTCTTCTCCCCACTCCTCACTTAGCTTCAGCTCAGTTACCCACCTTTTCTTCCTTAGAAACTCCACACTCATTGGCCGGGCGTGGAGGCCCACCCCTGTTATCCCGGCAACTCAGGAGGCTGAGGCAGGAGGATCACAAGTGCAAAGCCAGCCGCAACTTAGCAAGACCCTGCCTCAAAATTAAAAAATGAAAAGAACTGGGGATGTGGGCTCAGTGGTTAAATATCCCTGGATTCGATCCCTGGTGCCAAAAATAAAGGAAAAAAGAAGAAAGAAGAAACACCAGGTTTGTCCTTCCTCAGGGCCTTTGTCCCTGCTGTCCTCCAACACAGAGTAGTCACCGTCTTCTTATGTGGACGGACTGATAGGCAACTGAGTGTTCTCTGAACTTCAGATTCCTTCAGACTAAGTGGCTATATTGAAGATCATGATGCTTCAAGATCTGGTGCTTCATCCAACACTCTGACACTCGACATTATTTTAAGGTCAGATACTGATGAGGGAGAGGAGACAACTTGTGGAAGATTGTGGGTATTGATATTTTTGGTCCTCAAATGACACCTCTCGAGCCTGCACAAAATGTTAGTCCTGACGGGCAGTGACAGCCCTCCTCACCACTTGAATGAAAATGAGATGGAAATACAGGAAGGAAGGGACGGGAATGCGAGGCAAACAGGAAACCGGGGTTATTTTTTACCATAAATTAGCCAAACTCCCACACCTGTGCTGAGCACTTCCTCTGCTGGGTATCGGGAGGTGCAGCAAGAAAACACCCCAAGCCCCTCCCTTTCTCCAAGAAGCTCATGGTCACCCTGCTGGACACTGGGTTGGAAAGATCTCAGTGGGGCACAGCAAGGGACAGAAAAACCACGCGTCATCCTCCACCCAGGATTCCTCAAGGGTCATCTTAAAACTCTAACAGGGAACCGTGTCACTCTTCAGCGGTGGCCATGCTGGGAAGGACAAGGCAGCTCTGGCTGCGAATCGAACCTGAGTCACAGGGCCAAACCGCTCTGACATGAAATGATGGGAGAGAGGACCACGCCACCGGGCGTGCTGCGTGTTCCTGAGCCTGGCACGGGCCGGCTGGCAAAGCTCACCTTCGGATGAGCACTTTGCTCCTCCGAGAACTTTCTTTATCCAATGGAGACTCTTCTTGGGAGACGTTGAAAAGTGAATACCTGCTCAAATGCAGACTGCTTTTTAAACTTCGTTTAAATCACTATCATTATGCCCCGTCTTCCATAATGATGTACCTGGGGAGGCCAAAATGCCTCAGAGGTGCTGGCCTTTAATGAGGATCTTGGTCCGAGAGAGGTAATTTGACCAGTCTGCCGGGAAGCCCTCCCCAGCCCAGCCGGCCCCGCCCCCACCCACACTGAACTCTTTGCCCCTCAGGACACACACTGCTGGGCTCTCCCCTTGGTCACAGCCTTTCTGCCTGGATGTACCAATAGCGTCAGAGTCAGACAGTAGCAGGAAGACAGAAGAAATGTCTTTATTCATATTCACGTGAGCAAAAACCACATAAATCAAAGCCTCCTAAGTCGTTCAGTGGAGGAGACGCATTGCTTTCGGATGGAGTGGCCCTGAGTTTCCACCATGTTGCAGAATCTGCACCTTCGTTCTGATCTCCTGCCACACACAGAGGAGGTGAAAAACTCCCACTGTACTCAGTGCAGCAAGGATCTAGACGTGAGTGTAAGCTGTGCTTCCCTGTAGGCGTCCCCAGGGGCCAGGGGGCCACAGAAGATGAAGAGAATAAAAAGGTCCAGAACGCCGGGAAGTCAGAGGCAATTTTGGGCGAAGCATGGGGGTCTGTCACTCAGACAAACTCCCGCCCATGGGCTTGTGCTTAGGTCCTAGGAAGAAAGGAGTGTTCTTTCACACGACGGAGGCCAGGGGAAATTCAAAGACTTATTCATGAGCACAGATGAACCCCACGTTGGGGACACCCAGGAATACGGGGTGGGATGTAATAGGTCGGGTGCTGAGCGGTAGACATCATGGTCGAGATGCTTTATCAGGATGATGAACATGAGCCCATTCAAACCCCCAGGCAGGTTGGCTCAGAGATACCATCAGTTTCATTAAAGTTCTCGGATCTGTTCTTTTTTAATTTGTTCTAATAAGTTAGACATGACGTAGAATGCACTTTGACACATCAAACAGAAATGGAGTGTAACTTCTCATTCTTCTGGTTGGACATGGTGTGGAGTGACACTGGTCGTGTAGTCACATATACACATAGGGTCATAGTGTCTGATTCATCCTAACATCCTTCTTAACCCCACGCCCCTCCCCTCCCTTCACTCCCTTCTGCCTAATCCAAAGTACCTCTATTTTTCCCTAGCCACCCCCCTCTTATTGTGAATTAGCATCCACACCTCAGAGAAAACATTTGGCTGTTGGCTTTGGGGGGGTTGGCTTATTTCACTTAGCTGGATATTCTCCAGCTCCATCGATTTATCTGCACATGCCATGATTTTATTCTTCTTTAAGGATGAATAATATTTCTCGGTGCTCCCCGTGTGGATAGGACACACGGGGAAATGTGTGAAAGTGTGACAGTGAGGAGTGTGACACTTGCAGCCCAGGCAGGTGCAAGGGGGTGCTTGTCCAGGTGGACAAGTGGGTAAGACAGAAGGGTACAAAGGTTGACTCTGAGGGCTGGGAAGGAGGTGACAGAGATGGGAGAAGTGGGGGGAGTGGCAGGGCCACGATGTCAGCTCGCGTCACTCACTCTATGTCCAAGTAATTTGACGACGTATTTTGGGCATCATGGTTGCATTGTTGTTGAAAACATTTTCATTCTTCTTCCTAATACCCCCATTCCCAGCCCTCCCTGACGACTCCAAAACTTCTCTTTTTTCAACCCAACTTGCACTCCAAGAGTGCCGCTGTCTACAGCTAAGCATCGGGTTGACAGCCAGATTGGATTAACGGATGCTGAGAGGAACAGGGATAAACCCATCTCCCAGATGAGCACTGCACACTCTGAATCCTAACGGCCTCAGGTTCTTTTTTGGATAACGATAGCGGATGAGGAATTTATTTCTCCTTCTGCTGAGGAGAACTGAGAGGGAGAGGTCTTTGAGCCTGTGTCCCTTGGCCCTCCCAACCCAGCCTCACTCCTTCCAGATCTCTCCTGACCTCACCCCAGAGCTCATCGGCAGAGGATGATCAATAGTCGGGATCCACGGAGGACACCAGCCTTTCTCACAAACAGAAAGCGTGCACCCGTGTATTCAAAGAGGCCCGCTCTGGGAACGGAGGGCCCCCAGCCTGGAACTGCAGACCCAGTAAGCCAGGAAGGTGGTGCCGGGTTTGGAAGAGGGTGGAGGAACCTGAGCTCCAACCTCGGCTAGAGACCACCTTGGGCCAGTCCCTTGCCCTCTCTGGGCTCCGGTGCTTCATTAGCAGCGGGGGAAGCTGCGTGAGTGAGTCTTCTCTGGGCCTGGAATTCGTTCTTTGAAAGGTCATCTGGGGCCTCCAGACTCTGGCAGTAGCCACGTGGCTGGACAGCGATGCCCGGGGTCCTCAGGCGCAGGCTCGTCTCCCTGTGAATGAAGCCTCCGACCTGGGTGCCTTCTTACCTCTCTGGGCTTCTCTTTAAGGCAGAGCGCAGCATCTGGAATGTGAGCAGCCCTGACTTTGGGGAGGTCAGAGCCCTTTTCAGTTTGTCAGAATCATCACACCCCTTTCTCCCTCGGCCTCCGGAAACTGCAAACAATATATATTTATGAGCTAAATGACAAACTGGTACAGTGAACTGGAGGTTTACGTCCACCCCAAACTCGCAGGTTGGAAGGCTAGCCTTCAGTCCCATGGAGTGGGGATGAGAGAGGGTAATTAGAACACGAGGGTGGAGCCCTGGTGAATGGGACCAGTGTCCTTACAAGAGGGACCCCAGAGAGCTCACACTCTCTTTTTCTTCCATGAGAAGTTGCAGCCAGTAACCCAAAAGATGGTCCTCGCCAGAACCCAATCATGCTGGTACCCCATCTCACATTTCTAGCCTCCAGATTGTGAGAGATGAATTTCTATTGTTTTATAAAGCCACCCGGTCTCTGGTACTTTGTTATAGTACCTGGGCAGACCAACACTTCCTTCATTTAACCACCTCCCATTCTCAACACTACCCAGGCCAGAAATTAAAATAGACATGAAGTATTTGGTTAATTGGGATGAATCTCCTGTGTGTTGTATGCCACTGGCCTTCTAATCCCTAAACACTTACTCCAGTGTCAAACCAAAGGAAATGCAGAACGGCACAGTGATGTGGCTGAACTTGACCCTGAACTGCTGTTTCCGTCAGCTGGACGGGTCTATCCTTGATTGCAGCATCCTACTGACTGGTAGGTCACTTACATTTGAGTCTGGTCTAGTGTTGTTTTAAGAGAAGGAAATAAAGTCACAAATCTTTATGGGCAAAGATCATTGGGCATGTCCTTCCTAACAAGTCTCCTCATCACCACTGGATTCAAGGGGACTCCATCCCTATGTTCCCCACTACAGTCACGTCCCTGCCCTCTTGGCCTTCAATGTGGCCAGCAGCTCATCTTTGAAATCCTCCTCTTCCACCTTCCACTAGAGAGTTTCTGGGGCCTGAATTTTCCTTTAGAACAACAACGTGAAGTCAGACTTTCAAATTTCCTATGTGGATGAAGGACAGGCTCTGCTATCTTTATGCGTGCTTCTGTTGGGAACTGGTCAAAGGGTCATGCACAACTCTTAGGTTCTTTTTTAGATAATGATAGCTGACGAGGAATTTATTTCTCTAACAATTTTCCTTCCAGAGTTTTACAAAAGTCAAATCTCAGTCCAAATTTGTCCTATCACACGGACATTTATTCAACCACCCTTTATTGGCACCAAACTGTCCATGCTATCGTTCCTCTAGACGGAAAGCAAGTCCCAGGGCTCCAAATTTGGGGAGCTGTGAACATCCCATTTCTAAGAAATGTTTGGTCAAGACAGAATATTCCAGAAGCAGAATTCAGTTGTTCTCAGCTGAGGTGACCAGAAAGTCAGAGGCTGGACACAAGGCCATGCGCTGACCAGCCTCAGATGCCCACAAAAGGGTGTGGGTCACAGCCTTGTAAAATTTCCACTCCCTGGGTGTGTAAGAAACAATGACCCTAAGGCATCTGAGCCAACAGGAAAACCTGAATACTTTCATTTCTCCAATGAGAGCTCACTTCTCCTACTCACAATGCTGACCCACAGACTATTACTGTCACCCATAAAAGTGTTTCCAATATCACTCTGTTATCTAGCAAAGCATCTGATGCTGATCAAAGTCTGAATAATGGAGACACTGACCATAGCTGCCTTGGGTGACCCCTCCGATGTGGATAACTAAATACCCATACATTTTGAGATCCCATTCAAATGGCATCCTTCCTATGAGAGGGTTATACCTAGACATGGGGGCTAGTTAAGTTAAAATACTAACTAGCGAGGTGACAGATACATATGTAAGTTATACTGACTGATTTAAAAAGTAAAAGGATATAGAGGAAAGAACACATTTGAGGTGGAAGATGAAGAATGCTCTTGCACACATGTTGCTCAGGGGTGCACCAGCTCGCCCCCAAAGCCTATGTTTAAAGGCCCTCTGTCAGGTGAAGTGGTGCATGTTCATAATCCAGGCAATTCAGGAGGCTGAAGCAAAAGGATCTCAAGTTCAAGGCCAGCCTCAGCAACTTAGCAAGATCCTGTCTCAAAATAAAAAAATAAAAAGACTAGGGATGTAGCTCAGTGGTAAAGTACCCCTGGGTTCAACACCCCCCCCCCAGTACCAAAAAATAAGATAAAATAAAACAAAAGCCCTGTCCTCAGTCTGGACACAGAGTCCCCATAGTGTCACATATGCTCTTCTCTTTCCTAACCATGACACCTACCTTGTGGGTCTCTGTTGCTCCTAATTTAGGACTTGTTCCCACCAGGCCCAACTAAGAGCTCTGATTGCTAGAACCATTAGGCTTTCTCATCTCAAACTACAAATTACACCCCAGCTCACCATAAACAAGCACTCTCTCCTGGGACGTTCACCCACCCGTCCCAGTGGATGACTGTGTCCCAGGAAAACTGGGAACCCAAACCTACACCCAGGGGCAACTTCTTTTTTAGGAAGCCTGTTCACTGCTTTACTGCATAGTCATCTGTGAAAAAAAAAAATTGGAAAATACTCAGAGAAGCGCAAATAGAATTAAAATAGCCATAATCTGTATTCCTCCACCAGAAGTAGCCACCACATTAGCATGTTAAAATTTACTTCTACGCTTTTCCTGCACACAGATGACATCTTTTATGAAAATGTACCCATTAACATAATAATATACCCTGAATGCTTTTCCATGTCAGGAAATATTCTTCCGCTAAAATAGTTTCAATGACTGCATGATACAGATTAATTTTTCAATTTTTCATTTTTATAAAAAAAAAAACTGGGCTTATTATGCCTGCAAATACATCTGTGCAGAAATCTATTATTACTCCTCGATACAGAATCCACGACCAAAGCATATAAGCATTCATAAAGCTTCAAGACATTGCCAAATTGCCCTGCAGAAATTTTGGAATATATATATATATATATATATATATTTTTTTTTTTTGCCTCACATCAGAGATAGATGAAAGAATGCTGCCCCTTGTTCCAAAATCATCCAGTATTGGGAAGTCCAGCCGCACCAACTGAGACTGGCTATTTGTATTGCAGAGGAAATCGTGATTACAGAGTCGTCAAGAGCATAGGCTTTAGAATCAGATAGTCCTGGACTTAAGCTTGTGGTTCTGCTGCTTATCCTGTGCAAGAATTTCAGCAGGCTATTTAAAAAGAAAAGTTTTGTTGAGGCATGACCTCCACATGATCAAATGTCCACATGTAAATCATACAACTTCAACCACAAGAAGGCAACACCCGAATCAGACAAAATATTGAAGGCCAAGTGTAGAGTTGGACGAGTTTTGACATATTTCCATTCATGAAATCAACACCACCATGAAGACGGTGAACATATCCATCACCCTCAAAAGTGTCCCCACGTCCTTTGGAAATTCCTCCCTCAAGACTTTCCCCAACCCCACTCCCAAGCAGCCATTGTTCTTTCTATCACTTTAGATTAGTTGGAATTTTCTAGAATTATAGGTGCAATAAAATAGGACGTACTCTTTTTCACCTTATTTCCTTCATTCAAAATGATTGTTCTGAAGTTCGCCTGTGTTGTCCTGTCTATCCGACGCTGGGCAGGGTTCCAGGGTATGACTCAGCCCATAATTGGGTTCCCATTCGTCTGCTGATGGACATTTGGATTGCTTCTAGTTTCTTCTTACTACAAAGAAAGCTGTGATGAGCATGTACATAAAGCTCTCGATGTAAAACACATAACCTCTTTCTTCTCAGGAGTTACCTAGAGATGGGATGGTCGGATGTAAGCTAAGAATATCTGACTTATTAAGAAGCTGCCAAACTGCTCCCCGGGGCAGCCTTACATTTCCACCAGGAGGAAAAGAGTGCTCCAGCTCTTCCTCCAGATCCTTGTCCATATTCTTGCTGAGGCCCATCATTTTAATTTCAGCCATTCTAAAGGGTGGGTGGTAGAATCCCATGGTCTTGGTTTGCATTTCCCTAATAACTAACGATGGATATCTTTTCATGTGCTTATTTGTGATCTATGGATTTTCTTGGGTGTGGTGTCTGTTCAGAATGTTTGCTCACTTTTAAAATAGGGTATTTTCTTATTGTTGAAGTCTTGAGACTTCCTTGTGTACCTGAATACACATCATTTTTCAGATATGTTTTGCAAAATATTTTCTTCCAGTCTGTAGCTTTAATTTCTAATCTCTTAGAAATTAAAGAGACTGGAACACTTAGGAAGTGCTTAATATGTTTTTCTTTCTCTTTTTTTCTTTTGAGAAAAAAAAATATCTGCATTTAATGGATTTATTGCAAAATATGCTTCAAGAGCACAAGTTGATTGAGACAGTTTCCCTCTTCTGAGCCAGTTTTCAGGATGATGTCCACTTCGATGGCTCTCTGGCGGGCCTCCTCTTTCCCCCTTGTCCTCCTCAGGTCTTCTCTATGGAACAAACAGAAGCTTCCTTTTGCAACATAAATCAGACCCTGCCAATCCCCTGCTCTGCTCAGAACCATCTGATGGCTTCTTAAGAATAAATTCCAAAGTTCTTTCATGGCCTGCTGAACCCTCTTCACTGGGTGCCCGTCTGCTTCTCCGCCATCCTGTCCCCAGCTCTTTCTGCCATGGCTCCACGGTCTCCCTGCTTGTCATCTGAGTACACCTGGAGCCAGTCCTGCCTTGGGGCTCTGCACTAGCTGGTCCTCTTCTTGGAATAGCCTCTCCCTCCCTCGCTTCCTTCAGGTGTCCTCTCTAATGCCACCTTCTCAGAAAGGCCTGCCCTGACCACCACAGTAGGAACAATGCCCCCTCTATGTCCCTCTGCCCCTCACCCTGCTTTGCCTTTCTTTCTGGAACCCGTCACCACCTGTTGCCTTCGATTTCACTGTTAGACTGCACCATGCCCGTCCTTTGTCTCATCGCTGCAGCACTGCAGTCCTTCCGGCAGCGCTAGTCATAAAGCTGATATTTAATTAATATTTGTTGGATGACTGAATGAACCACGTAAAGGACAAAGCACTATTTTTCCAAAGGTCTCTCCATTTCCATGTTAAGCTGAGTCCCTCCACCCAGCGAGCAAAAGGAGGAAAGCTCAGACCTTGTGCTGGGAGCCCAGAACTCGCACCTTCAAACTAGAGGTGAGCCGACCCCAGGGAAGGTCTTATGGATAGAGGAGCTTAAGACACATTACCAGGAAGAAGTAAAAGTCGGCCACGCCCCCCGCACTCTGCCTCTGCAATCAGAGTTGATTGAGACAGTTTCCCTCTTCTGAGCCAGTTTTCAGGATGGTGTCCACTTCGATGGCTCTCTGGTGGGCCTCCTCTTTCCCCCTTATCCTCCTCAGGTCTTCTCTATGGAACAAACAGAAGCTTCCTTTTGCAGCATAAATCAGACCCCACCATTTGCATTCCACTGTGCCTTACAGAGGTGAGAAAGGTGATTTGGGAAGCAGGAAAAAAAAAAAGATCAAATGCTCCTTTGTCCCAAGTGGAGCAAAGCAGCCATCTTCCCTAGGGAGGCCACACTCTTTGGGGTACCTGCCATCAACGCCGGACCCCACATCTTCATCTGGAAAAATGAGTCCCTGGAGCATTTCAGAGCTCTTTGCAGCACTGCACGGGCAGCGGAGGCCATAACAGCCCCCAAGCACATCGTGGGCTCCCACACGTAGGGTCTGGCCACCTCCAAAGGAGAGGTAATCGGGATGATGTCCATTTCAGTGGCTCTCCTGTTGGCCTCCTCTTTCCCCCTTGGGTCTTCTCTATGCAGTAGACAGAAGCTTCCTCATGCAACTAAAGAGGAATCAAAGGAAGTTCAAATGTTTAAAGATGTGGCGGCAGATGGAGGAGAGAGGGGAAGAGATGGCAGAGGATGGGCGGCCCTCAGTTTCCTTATCTAGACAATGGAAGGATGAAAGCCGCTAGATCTTCTTTAGCTAAAAACGGAAACTCAGCGAGGAAGGAATGCAGAATCTATTTCTGAAACTTCATTCCTTGAAGGAGCCTCAACAGGAGGTTGCCTCTCAATGGTGTCCATTTGGGGTTCCTCTGAAGCAGACCCCAAATCAGGTATCCTGAGATTACTGGTTTATTTGAGGAGTGATGCTAAGAAGCTGGTGAGGGAAGGAGAGTGAGGCGGGGTGGGAAGGAGGCTGCCAACTGTGGGTGACGAGCAGGTCACCACTCCTGGCACTGGGAGGGTTCTGAGAGCTGCTCTCAGAGAGGTGAGGAATCTGAGGATTGTTCCAGAAGATTTTTTTTTTTCTTTTTTTACTCCCCAGCAGGTTGAGTCTGCTCTGCACTCAGAGATGCAGAGTAAGTATGTGGGAATGTGCTGTGATGTCCTTCCCGGTAGGCAGAGGGGATGTGGACAGGGTCCCCGACACTGGGAGACACTGGAGATTCCACAACTTAAGATTCATTTCCTGGGAGGTTATAAGGGAGACTGAAGGGAGACAAATTAGAAATTAAAACAAAGTGTGGCTTCTCAAGGGTACAGAGGGAGCTTACAACAGGGCGACTTTTCTGCTTCAGGAGGATCAGGGAAGGAAGGAAAGAAGAGCAGAGTTCAGGCTAGGAGCAGGAGAGCAAGCGGAGGTGGGCTAGGGGTTGATAGGCAGAGGGAAGACTGTCGTTTCAGCTAGAGGAGCATCTAAAGGAGGGCACCACATGTGCAAAGGTCCAGAGGCAGGAAAGAGCATGAAGCCTTAGAGAACCTGGCAATCTCAGCTGGACCACGGAGCCAGAGGCAAGAAGTAGTGAGAGATAGAAGAGAAGAGGCAAAGGAGGAGAAGTCTTCCACTCCACTGAGAGATCTGGGCTTTGCATTAAAGCAAAGGGAAAATACAGAAGGGTCCTGAGCCAAGGTGTGGTGCGGAGTAAGAGTGTTTGGAAGAGACCTCTCTGCCTCCAAGGTCAAGAGCAGGCTGGTGGAGAGCAGGGCCTGCTGCAGCTGATCAGTCATCTGACACAGAGGTGGTGCGGCCTTGGGAATGGATCCTAGATGGTTTGGGCAGACATTTAACTCCAACTGATAGCACTTGACCTTGCTTGGATAAGGAAAGCAAGGAGACCAGAGAGTCAAGGAGGACTCCCAGATTGAAGGTCAAGCAGCAGGGAGGACAGCAGTGTGTTTGCCAGTACAGGATCCCGGAAGAGGAATAAATTCAAGGGCAGAGGCTGAGCTCAGTTTGGGATAGTCGAGCTTGAGGAAACTGAAAGATCTACACCGGGCTGCATGGCATCTGCGAAAAATT
The DNA here is from genome assembly GCF_045843805.1 of Urocitellus parryii. Taxonomy (NCBI): domain Eukaryota; kingdom Metazoa; phylum Chordata; class Mammalia; order Rodentia; family Sciuridae; genus Urocitellus; species Urocitellus parryii. The sequence continues at coordinate 172,817,842 of NC_135537.1, read as the reverse complement.
CATGTCCAGGGCTGGGAATATTGCTCAGTTGGTACAGTGTTTGCCTCACATGCACAAGGCCCTGGGTTCAATCCCTAGCACCAAAAAAAAAAAAAAAAAAAAAAAAAAATTCATGTCCACTCAGAATCTGTGAACTTGGAAATCTGTGAATTTTGAAATCTATGAATTTTGAAATTAGTTCTTTGTAGATATAACCAAGTTAACATGAGGTCATGGTGCATTGGTGGCTAGTTCAATGATTAGTTTCCTTATAAGAAAATAAAGACGTGGCTACAGACATCCACAAGAGAAGGTGGCTCTTTGAAGACAAAGGAGGAGACAAGTTGTCACAAGCTACAGAATACCCAAGGATTCTTTGCAACCACAACAGCTAGAAGAACCAAGGAAGGATTTCCCAGAGGCTTCAGAGTGAACATCGCCCTGCAAACACCTTGATTTGGGGTACCTAACCTCCAGCCACGAGCAAAGTCGTTCTTACAGATGTGCACAGAGCACGGATTTCTGTTACGTCAGGCATCAGTCTGTAGTAATGGGCTACAAAGTTCCAGGAAACAGATACAACATGGAAGAGGAGACACCAGGAGTTGGTTCACTATGGATCCAGAGCTCGGAGGATAGACCATGACGGGTCCAGGGATGGCAAGTCAATAACAAATGGATGGTCACTAAGGTTCTGGAAAAGGGTGAGGTGGCCTGAGAAAGGACACACGGAGTGAGCAGAAGAGGGTGTCGACAGAACTCTAAGGAAGGCCAATATGCCTGGTCCGTGGAAGATCACAGCAAAGGAGAAGGAGCTCAGAGAAGTTAGGAGGGACAAAGGAATCCCTTAGCCGCGGGTGACCAGCATCAGAAAAGAGACCTGTTTTGGAAGAGGCAAGGGACAAGGGAGAGGTTTGGTGAGGAAGAGTTTAGGGAACTGGGGGAACCAGGGTAGGACTGAGCACGGGAATCTTAAGAGTCTAAAGGATTGGAAGAGATCAGAGCCTGCATGGGATGTGGGGAGAACTGACACTCTGGTGTCCCCCTCCCTTCTTTTCAAGATGGACAGTCGACTTGACTGAGTTGGATTCACTGGCATTATTTGTATTAACAAGCCCATACAGATTCGGGAGTTTTCGCTTTTTCCAATCACAGCCTATAAAACACTGATCAGCATGGATTGGCTCAGTCTCCCAGCTATTACCGAAAAAGGGAAATTCCCCTGCAAACAGTTCTCACTGCATGTTGACGATGGTGTTTGGTGAGGGTGATCCTAGCACCTTCCCGCCCAGTGCCCCAAAGTAATTACACACTGTGGGCTGGGGTGAAGAAATCTTGTTTTCTAATAATGGAACAGAGATTTCCCAGAAGCAATTACCCCATGCCACTAGTAAAAAATAATCTAACAAATTGATATTTGATTTATGAAACTGCTGTGTGATTCTGTCACAACAAGTCCTTATTAGGGAGACAAAAAAAAAAAAAAGAGGTGTCACTTATATGTACCGAATGTACTTCACAGAAGCTTTTCCCTGAATTCTAAGATTCCTAGAAATGAGTGCATGTGTCTGTCACTGCTGGTTCTGTGAAAGCAATGGGGGCCCCCGAGGGACCTTTGTTTTGGCCCCAGGGGGATTTCATGGGTGCACGTCTGTTGGACCTCAGGACCTGGGTACATGTCCCACAGTGTCTCCTCTGAAAAGGTACTGACGACTTTCTGCAGGGTGGTTCTAGCCAGTCCTTTTCCTCCAACTCAACTTTGCTGAGCATCTATAATCTCAGGCATGAGATCCCTGCTACTGTCACTTGAAGGTGTCTCTTGAAAGTTCCTGTGCTGGAAACTTATCCACAAATTCTTGTGTTTTTGGTGTTTGCAGGTGAGACCTTTGAGGTGTGATTAGGATTAGAGGAGGTCATGAAGGTGGTGGGTGCCACAACGGTATCAGTGGAAGAGAGACCCAAGCTAACAGGTGTGCTGTGCGTAGCCATGTGAGGCCCACCGTGTTTGGAAGCAGTGAGAAAACCTTCACCAGATGCTGAGCAAGTGAAGCACATGGTCTTGGACTTCCCAGCCTCCGGAACTCTAGAAATGAAGTTCTTTTCTTTATCCATTCTCCAGTCTCCAGGATTAAGTTATAGCAAAAGAAAATGGACTACATTCATACATTAGTCTTGCCAACTAAACCAAGCTAAGTTCCAGTGCCTCCCTCCCCCGGGGATTGGAGACCCCCCCACCCCGAGGGCTCTGAGCATCCTCCTCTCACCCCCCTCTCCCCTGTTCTCCCCACAAGCTCTCAGCTTTCCTCCTCCTCTTCTTCACACAAGGTGACATCCCAGCCAGAGCCAGCCACACTTCATACCAAGAGTTCATTTCCTTGACTCTCCTGTCTCAGGACCCATTATCCTGCAGGAACACACATAATGGTAGGAGAATATGTTCTTGGAACCCATAAAGCTCAGAGCAAAATTGTCCTTTCAGATGCGTCGCCATCAGTTCTCCCATTTTCGCCATGATTTTGTTCAATTACAGAATTTTTTTTGTGAGCCAAAGTGATACATACTCACCGTAAAGTACCCTGTTCTATTTTTTCCTCCACATTATCGCTAATGTTCTGCAGAGCACATTCTTGGAAATGACCATGATCATGTATCATAACCACTGTTTGGTCTCCTTCATAGCATTTTGCCACATCTAGCTTTATTCCAAAGTTATCAGGGTTTTTTAGGACCATTTTTCTGTACCAGTCTGAGCGCCAGTATGTAGTAAAAGTTTAAACAATACTGTTACTAAATAGATAAGATATTTTAGATTCAAATAACTGCAGATGTTAAAATAGTCGCATCATAATTGCCACAGTTAGAGGATTTCCAATACCCATAAACAACAAATTGGTTTTGGAACTAAATAATAATGACATCATCAGTAAGGATTTTTCCAGCAAAGGAGGCATCAACATTTGGCAATAATTGGAAAACCCTTACTATCCACTCAGCCTACTAGATTAGAAATTACACCACAAATTATATTTTTAATTTGGGGATGAGAGTAATTCCAAATTCTATGCAGTCAATGAAATTTTATCAAATATCATATATTCAAATTCCTATAATTCCAGTTCAAACAAAATAAAATAATTCTGAAGTTTTCTCCTTCCTCTGACAATAATTTCCACCTGTCAGAATCTCAATGTTTAGGCCTTGATCAAATTCTACCTACCTCTTCTTTAAAACAAATAAATAAATAAACGAAAAACAACAACAAAAAAAAACCCTTTTTTATCTTCCCAACATAATTCAATGTTTTTTTTTTTTTGCTTAAATCCAGTAGCATTATTTGGACCTATATTACAGTACAGTTTATATGAAATTTTATGCTTTTATTATATTATCCTAGTCCTCCTTACAGTAATTATTATAATTATTATTTACAGACAGGGACTGTTTTACCTTTATAGCTATTGAGTACCTAGCAAGACCTCACTCAACAGAGGAAGAGTTGAAAATAAGTTTGCTTTAAGTTGAACTAAATTATAAATCAATGTTCATCACTTGTTGTCTTCAAATGACATGGACTCCGAGGCTGGTTCTTTTGGTTCAGTCAGTCATAATTGAAAAATCAAATATTTTCCAAGAAATAAGATTCGGCACATATCATAATCCATTTTCTTTTCCTATAACAGAATATCTGAGACTGATTAATTTATAAAGAATAAAGGTTTATTGAATTCATGGTTCTGGAGACCGAAAGGTCCAAGGTCAAGAGGCGACCATCTGGTGAGATCCTTCTTTCTAATGGGGACTCTCCAGAGTCCAGAGCCAGCTCAGGACATCATGGTCAGAGAGGGACATTCAAGAGACCAAGCTAAGCTGATTTTAACAACAGACCCACCCCCTCTTCAGATAACCTATCAACCCATTTAATCATTTATCTGTGAGTGCAGTGATTGATTCTTGAGGGTAGAGCCTGCCTGACCTAATCACTTCCTAAAGGTCTCACCTGGTCCTACCTCTTAATTTCTCACCATAGACATTAAATTCCAATAGGAGTTTTTGTGGGAATGCATAGCAGCACAATATTAGTTCCCTGTAAAAGAGAAAACAGAACCTGGGCTCACTTTCTGGGGACAATGGGGTGGACTTATGAAATAAGATGTCATATACATACATGGAGAGAGAGAGAGAGAGATTTATTGCAAGGACTTGACCTTCTATGAGATTGTGAGACCTGGCTGGGCCTGTCCAAGGGGGCAGCCTGGCACGCTGGCTGTGAATGCAAGCTGCCTGCTGTCCCCAGGTGGAATTTCTTTTTCTTCAGGGAAGCTGTCAGTTTTGCTTTTCCCGGCTTTCAACTGTTGACTCAGACCCCGCGGCCAGCCAGCCCCAGTTACACAGGGCAATCCACCTTTGTTCTCGTCCATTTATTCACGTCCATGGCTTGAGGACTTGACTCAGCTGGGTAAGAGACCTTCACCCACAAAGCCTAGATTCAGGAGACTTCTTAAGAACTGGAGACTAGCGATCACCAGAAGCCATGCTGACACTACAAAATACCATCACAGTGTTCTCAGTGGGATGGCAAAAAAAAAAAAAAAAAGTGCTATTTGAACAACAGCTTGAAGAAAGACAAGCAGAGGGAGAAACAATTGCAGGGCCCCCTCCTGAACAGAGAGGACCTGCTCAAGGTACCGCAGGGAAGCCCTCGTGCCTGGACTGATAGCAGCTGGGAAGAAGGAAGGGGAAGATTAAATGGGAGATGGAGAATTGTATGGGTCCCAGAGGTCACATGAAAATGTACAGATGTTTATAATAACTAATAGAGGAAGCCATTAAAACTTTTAACTAGCGGAACAACATAAATCGACATAAATTTTTAAAATAAATATCATTGTGCTGTGCAGGATGCTCAGCTAGAAAAATATCTAAGGGAGAGTGGGCTGTGGTTTCACCGGGATACTGGTAGTGAAAATGAGAAAATTAGAAAGGTTTGAGAAACTCTTTGGAGATGGACCAAGGTAGGCATTCCTGCTTAACGACTGGCATTCACTCTACCTTCTTACTTGCCTTGAGTCCTAGTTTTGCTAAGGTGGAATATGCCCCTGCCATGCATGGAGGCTGTTTGCACACAGCCTCTTTATAAGGATGACTCTAGTGACGTGACTTTTTACCTTTGCACCGCCCACCTTCTTCCTGCCTAAAATGGGAATGCACTTTTAGATACAGCAGTTACCCTTCAACCGTGAAGATACAGCATGTGTCTATGCATCGGGTGTGTATTTCTGCTGCAACAAGCGGGATCACATGCATATACATTGCAGTGAAAAGTGAAATCCTTTATACATGAACCAATTGTTAGGTCTGGAACTGACTTATTAGAAGCAAAAATCCCAGAAGTCCTTTCTCCTCTTCTCTTTGATAAATAGCATCTATTCACCTTTTTTTTTCAATAGAACCCAATTAGGCCTTGATGTAGAGATGACAGATTAAAATAGTATGATCCATCCACCATGTTCATGATTCATTTACATCTTTTTTGTGCATTTACATCTCTAAGGAACCAGATGAAAATAAACAAATTCCTGGCATTTTCTCAAAATTGGGCTCTGGCAACTATCTCCTAATGATTTCCAGTAGAGATGGTGGAAAATGAAGCAATGGTTCATTCTGGGTCAGCTTCCATGGCCAGTGATTGATGTTGGCATCAGAATCATTCCACTGCAAGTGCCTTTAGAAGAGACACGAAGGTGTGGGTGTAACAGCATCATGCCCGTGCATTCAGAAAGCATGCAAGACACCAGAGAAGTTTGCAATTTGAAACTTTTTTGCTTTTCCTTTCTTTCCTGTTTTGGCTTTGTGGGTTAGTCTTGTTCGAACGATATCTCCAGCTTGCTTCATTGAAATGAATGCCACCGTGGCCTGGGGAATTACAAGACTCAAGAGTTTACGTATAGCATCTCTTGCTGTGAAACTAGGAACAGTAACCTAAGAGGACTGTTTGCTACACCAGATGTTCTGTTCTCAGAGCTCTGGTTGCCTAACTGTCCTTTCATATATCAAGAAATGACTGGTTTTCAGAAAGAGCAAAGCCCTCCTTTGGAAAAATTGCAGATTGCAGGGCTAAACCTCAAACCAGCACATCAGGAACTGTAAGGATGGCACCTAGAACCCGTAGGCGGTTTTAAGGACTGGTAGCATCTTCTCACTTATTAGAGTCCATGATACTATTGTGGCTCCTGGAAGCCAACAAGAACAAGGCCTAAAGAGTGATCCAAAGGCAGCATCTGTTAACTTGATTAGTTCAGAGCTTCACATAAAACCAAATTAAACTGTGGAAAATGCAAAGAAAGAAAAAAAACTGTCCTTCTATCCTCTTTTACTGGGGAAATCAAAACTATCCATATGGTAGAATGTTTTAGAAATAACACAGAGTAACATGCAATGGAAGAAAAAAAAATCAGCCATAAATTCTGAAAGTCTGAATGGCAAAAAAACAGAGTTTGGTGGGGCGCAAGAGAGCTAGTTTGATTTTAATGATGGGAAACTGCACCTCTGTGTAAGAAATAATGATTTGGTGACAGTTGAGCTAGAATTCTTTTCAGCCCCCAAACAGAAACGTGAATACAACAGCATACAGTACAGGAAGTACCATTTTCAAACTGGAGGGGGGAATCAATATTTAATAGACGGTGTTGGGGTTTCCCACTTCAAAGAGTTGGTTCCTCCCTCACACCATATACAAAAATAAATTAAAATAGATTAAATACGTAAAGGCACAAAACTACAAAAGCATTAGAAAAATATTTCTATTCTTCTAATGCTATGAAGGCATACCTCAGCAAGATATAAAGTGGAGAAGGTAAAGATGAAAAGATTTGACATATACGAATACACAAAGACGAAAATTCTGCACTACAAAAGATACCATAAGCAAAGTTTAAAAACAAATCAATTATAAAACAAGGAGAAAAATGTTTGCAGCAAACATAATACATAAATAAATAATTACCTAGAGTATAGAATTGCTGTAGTCGATTTTTTCTTTTTTTGGGTGGGGGGCGGTGCTTGGGGATGGAACCACAGGGCCCTTAACCACTGAGCCACATCCCCAGCCATTTTTAATATTTTATTTACAGACAGGGTCTCGCTGAGTTGCTTAGGGCCTTGCTAAGTTGCCGGGGTTGGCTTTGAACTTGAGATCCTCCTGCCTCAGCCTCCCAAGCTGCTGAGATCACAGGCATATGCCACTGCACCCCTCACTGCAGTTAGTTTTTTAAAATGGCCAAACATCTCAACAGTAAAATAAAAGAAGGTGAAGATTATGAATTGACTAGAGGAAAAGAAACGTGATCATGAGCAAACTTGAAAATAAGCTCAATCTCATTTAAACTCTAAAGAGACAACAAAAAATTACAGCAAATTTTAATAAATAGTGCTAATGCCCAGTATTACAAAGAAAGCAGGAGAAAGAGCACTTTTACAATGCCGAAGTGATTATAAACACCTAAATATAGAGACACACAGATACCCCGATATCTGAAATCAGAAGATTCTAAGAATCTATCCTCAGAAAATATTAGTGCCAGGATTACCAAGATGTGTCCAACAAGAATAAAAACTTCACTTCAAAATTGTTTGTAATGGGCAAATAAAATAAAATAAATCTTAAATGTTCATTTAAATAAGATAGATCTTAAATGTGTATTAATGAGCTGGTTCAAGACATTATGGTAAGGCCACACCATGAAACATGCCACCTCTTATAAATGAAGTGGGTTGTCTTAGACACTCTTCAAATTGTATTATTAAATGCAAAGACAAGTTACAGGATATGACATATTGAATTACCTAAAAACCATAGGTCTCACTATGTACGTGAAGACACACGCATATAAGGAAGTCCAAAAGGATATACGTATTTAACAGTTAACAAGGGTTTTTTTCTGGGGAGAGGACGAGGTTGAGGGGAAGGACTGGAAAAGAACATTAAGCTTACTTTATAATTCTAAATTTGAGAATTGTGACCAAAAAAAAAAAAAAATCCCTGCATTGCTCGTGTGCTTTTAAACTTAATTTTTTTTACTCTTAGTCATGAAACCAGAAAGTAATACGTGATCATTGTTGCAATATTAGAAAATACACAAGATGATAAAGAAAAATGTTTTGAATCTCCTGGACTTTCATTATTAGACCTCCTCAAGTTTTATTTTAATGAATATACATACACAGGTGCACTCCTATACACTATTTTTAATCCTAATTTTTCACTGTAAATATTCTTCACATAAATAATTTCTGATACTTACATAATATTAGATGGGGTGAATTTTTCATAGTTTATTTAATCATTCTTCCATTGTTTGACAGAGATGTTAGTTTTTCATATATATTAAAATATGTGTCTGTCAAACAATAGAAGAGAGAGAGAGAGAGAGAGTGTGCGTGTGTGTGTGTGTGTGTGTGTGTGTGTGTGTGTGTGTGTGTCTTTGATAAGATTCTACATCCACCAGTCTCTGACAACTCTGGCTCCTTTCCCTAGAAGTAGACTTCTTTTTTAAAAATTAATTTATTTACTTTAATTAGGTATATATGACAGCAGAATGCATTTTGATTCGTTGTACACAATTGCAGCACGACTTTACATTTCTATGGTTACACACGATGCAGTGTCACACCATATGTGCAATCATACATGTACCTAGGGTAATGACGTCCGTCTCATGCCACCATCTTTTCTGCCCCCAGGCACCCTCCCTCCCCTCCCTCCCCTTTGCCCAATCAAAGTTCCTCCCTCTTTCCCATGCCTCCCCCAATCCCGTTAAAAAACAAAAGGCCAAATGTTCTCTCCGAGAAGTAGACTTCTTTCAGTCAAAGGCAGAAAATGTTTAAGTTTTCTTTTTCTGTCCTATTTCAAAACACTCTGTATAATGTGCCTGGAGGAGTACATCACAATGAATTTCACTCTCAAGTGCAACTATAATGCACCAATTTTAAAAAATAACTTAAAAAAGCAAAAGAAATACTCCATACATTTTCTACATATGATTTCAGATAAAAAATAATTGAACAACCCTAAAATTATTTGTTCAAAGACAAGCCCCACCGCCATACTAAGCTGCCTGAGAACCGAGCCTTGTTACAGAATGGACGAAACCTTCTAAGCCTTCTTTCAAGCATCAAGTTCTGCAGAAATACACGCTTTCAGCTAATTATCAGAGAATGAGATTCCTAACATGGTCCTTCCCTGTTCAGGGAAGATGACGTCAAACTTAGAAAGTAGACAATTAAGTTAAATCGCACCCATAACTCAGGTGACCTTAAACTCGTCATCCGACCTCTCCGAGCTCCAATTAACATGCTCGCAGAATGAGGCTAATCGCTTCTGTCCTTCAACAGGGATTCTGGGAGGACCCAGGAACTAATCTTTGAGGTTGAGCTTGAGCACTGCAGACCGAAGACACTTCTTGCAATAAAATGTAAAAGGAAATGTGTTTGTGACCGTCAATGGCTTCCCTCAGGAATCGGCTTCATCAGACTCTTGGGAACACTTACCACTTTACCAACCATCTGGCACAGACATCCCAGCAAAGCCAAGAATGACCAGAATGGAACCTTATTCTGAGTTCAAGGGACACAGGGCTATCTTTTTGGAAAGGAAACAAACACACACACACACACACACACATGGTTTGGGGGTTTAACATACATCTCATCTTCAGGCCGCCTCTTGAGGTTCTGCAGTGGAAGCTTGTGAGAGTGGAGATCCAACAGCCCATGACCCCATTGCTGTGCCCCATTTATCGGGAGTCATTGATGTCTGAAAGTGGTTTTGTACAATGTGACCTCACCCCTGGTCACAGATGACTGGTCAGGAAATGGGCAGCTTGCCCAGGCTGGTCAAGAGTATTTCTCCAGGAACTTGTTTAAAGCCAGACTCACTCTGGACTGAAGTTGTACCTTGAACCCCGTGATGGAATAATAACCTTCCTCATTAGTTATTAAAAATGGGAATTTTTTTGTATTCCACTGACTTCTGTCCTCGCTCACAGGACAGAATTTACAAGTCATATTAAGACTAAAATCGTTGCCTATTACGTATACCTGGCTCCTCTCTCCCGGTCTCTCTCCTCTGCTTTCCCTCCCTGGCTCTCTCTGGTCATTCTCCGTGATCAAGCCCGTAAACAAAGGGTAGACACGTTCACAAAGCACTGAGGCTTGTCATGAAGCATTTTCTCCCACTGTGGTGCAGATTTTAAAAAGTATGGATCAGTCTTTCTAATCCACATCCCCCACCCTCAACCAGCTGTTTAAATTTTGGAAGCCAACAAAACAAGCTTGTGGTTGAAGAAAGCGGCATGCAGAAGAGGTACACAGATCACATCCTAAGCCAACCGCTCCCTGGGACGCCTCGGAGAACATGCTGTGGGTAGCTTTCCTGAACACTTGAAGTAGAGATCGGGTTTTTCTAGCTGCCACCCAGGCAACAGAAGCAGGACCTGTGGCAGTTCATCCTGTGTCATCAGCCCCCAAATGAGTATTTTAAAATAATGATTTTCATAGTTAAATATATGCAGATATTGTCCCTACCACCCAGCAGCACCCCTATACCCATTAGTAGCTGAGAGTAGGCAGGTGGGAGTCTCTGGAAAGAGAGTAGAAGGAATGAGAGGGGACATCATTCTTCCTGGTCCCCTCCTGGCTTTCCTGCTCCAAGTTCCTGTTGTTCTGGAGTTACGTAAGACCTTCCAGCAGGCTTACAATAAATCACCCTTTGTTTTGTTATTGCTAAAGTCGGCTTGAAGGAAGCTCTGATTCTTTCAACAAAAGAAGTCTAAATCCTACTGATGGATGTTGTTACCCCATTTCTCAATGAGAAAACAGAAAGTCGTTGACATTAAACAGCTTGCCCAAGATCAATTGTTTTCCTCCCCAGGTTTGTCTAACTCAGAAGTCCAGGTTCTTTCTGCTGAGCTGAGAGGGGCGGGCTGTCATAGCCGATGGTGGCTGAATCGCCAGGGCGCACCGCCTCTGCCGTCTCCAAGAAGTCATCTAGTAAGAGAATCCCGCTTCTCATCCATTATTCCAATACTCTTGCCGTTCATTTGTCTTTTTATGTTTCTGGTCAGAACTTGAGCCCTGGCCCCAGGCATAGCCCCTGAAATCTCTGGCTGATGGCAGATCGGTGAGAGAAGGATTGGGAAACAGGAGCTTTTGTGTATCTTCTCTTGCATCTGAGGCCAAACAGGATGCTGGCTGTTCACCCAGGTATGATTTGACTGTGTACTTAGAGATTAAACAGCAAGTGGCAAACCTCAACCCTGCCCGTCTGCCAAAGACCAACACGCTCTATCTTCCCACCCATCTTTTCTCATGCACAGGAATTTCTGAAATGAAGGAAGTGTGCCCTGTCATTGAACAGAATTTATGTATTTGAATCTTATATATTTTTGTGAAAGGTTCAAGAAAGTATAGATCATCTGTAATCCTATCATCCTACCACTCCAAGTGTTAAGAATTTGGTACATTTTTCCCCCTGTCCTTTTTCTTATGTATCTGTTTCCTGCAAAGCTGTTATCAAAGTATCTAATTTTGTAACAAGTTCCTTCAAACATTATATCATAACCATTTTCCACTTTACCCGCACGTTATTTACACCCATTAAATTTCAGGGTAGGTCAGTTTCAAGACTGCAGCGTAATGAGGATGGACATTCTTTGCACTCAGTTCCTCACTACCCTGTGACTACCCTTGCTTTCTCATCCCCTGGAAGCCAGGACAGGACCTAGGAGCAGGATAGAAATCCATACACAGCACTTTAATCCTCGTAAAAGAAATGCAGGGTCACAGGAGGATGAGATCTGATCACCGTGCAGAGGCCACAGTTTGCTGTGTGACATGGTGAGGGTGTCAGGCCACGTCGGCACCAGACCTTGCCAGACCTTGGCTCTGTCCCCTTCTGTCCCCTTGGTCCCCACCATTTCCAGTCTAATCCCTCCCTCCTCCCCATAGACGCAGAACTCTCCAGCACCTTCACGCTCATTTCCTCCTGCTAACGCTAGCCAGAAGAAACGTCCATGCCTCACAGCCGGCTCTTCCCCCAGGTTGCACATCGGAGTTCATTTATTCTGTTTAACCAACATTCATGAAGCCTCTACCTTGGGTTCTGTGACGCTCAAAGAACTAGAAGTATCACAGTAAGAATTGGATTTTTAAAAAATTACCCTTCACATACCGCTTACCTCCTAGGAGAGTTCTCATGAACATTTATTGGAAGGTAAGGGTGTTTCCAAATACCACGTGATTATTAAGATAGGGCAAAACTTAAAGTGATGTAAATAGTTGAGGGGAGAAGCTTCTAGGTTCCAAATGGCTGAACTAGATCTAAACTCTAGTGGAGTCAAAAGTCGGCCTCGTCTCTACTTGCTTCAAGCCACCTTCCTCTCGAACAGAGTTTATGACACATAATAGATGCTCATTAATGAATGCAAGTTAAGAGGGAATTGAACAGGGACTGTCTTTGTCCCTTAGCCCAGAGCTGAGTAAGCTCTCGAAGCTATAGGAGTGCACACCAATGGAAAACCAATCCCAAATCCAATTTGTAAATAAGAAAGTGTTAGCTGAAAGAGAGAAACACTGGGGCCAGGCACTGTGGCACACGCTTGTAATCCCAGCTGTTTGGGAGGCTGAGGCAGGAGGCTCACAAGCTCAAAGCCAGCCTCAGCAAGGGCAAGGCCCTAAGCGAATCAGTGTGACCCTGTCTCTAAATAAAATACAAAATTCAGCTGGGGTTGTGGCTCAGTGCCCCCAAGTTCAATCCCCACTACCAAAAATAAATAAATAAATAAAAATAGAGAGAGAGAAGGAGAAACACTGGGTAGTGCAAAAGTGGTTCCATCATTCACCCAGAATCTGGTCATTATCATTCAAGCCAATCCCTATTGTTCTTTTTATTTTATTTTATTTATTTGTTTGTTCTAATTAATTAAACATGACAGCAGAATGCACTTTGATATACAAATGGAGCACAATTTTTCATTTCTCTGGTTGTACACAAAGGAGAGTCACACCATTCGTGTCTTCAGACGTGTACTTAGGATAATTCCACCATTTTTCCTACCCCCATGTCCCCTCCCTCCCCTTTGTTCCCCTTTGCTCTATCCAATGTTCCTCCATTCCTCCCATGCCCACCCCCCTTATGGATCAGCATCCACTTATCAGAGAAAATATTTGGCCTTTGGTTTGGGGGGATTGGCTAACTTCACTTAGCACGATATTCTCCAACTCCATCCATTTACCTGCAAATGCCATGATTTTATTCTCTTTAATTGCTGAGTAATATTCCATTGTGTATATATACAAAGTTGCCCTATCCATTCACCTATTGAAGGGCATCTAGGTGGGTTCCACAGTTTAGCTATTGTGAATTGTGCTGCTATAAATATTGATGTGGCTTTGTCCCTCTAGTAGCCTGTTTTTAAGTCCTTTGCGTATAGACCGAGGAGAGGGATAGCTGGGTCAAATGGTGGTTCCATTCCAAGTTTTCTGAGGAATCTCCATACTGCTTTCCAGAGTGGTTGCACCAATTTGCAGTCCCACCATCAATGTGTGAGTGTGCCTTTCCCCCCACATCCTCGCCAACACTTATTGTTGCTTGTATTGTTGAAATCTGCCATTCTGATTGGCATGAGATAAAACCTTAGTTTTGGTTTGTATTTCTCTAATTACTAGAGAAGTTGCACATTGTTTCATATATTTATTGATCGATTGTAAATCTTTTGAGAAGTATCTGTTCGGTTTCTTGGCCCACATATTGATTGGGTTATTTGGTTGTTTTTTTGTTTGCTTATTTGTTTGTTTTGGGGGGGTTTTGTGTTTTTTTTTTTCTTGGTGTTAAGCTTTTTGTGTTCTTTATATATCCTGAAGATTAGAGCTCTATCTGATTGATGTACATGTGGTAAAAATTTGCTCCCATTCTGTAGGCTCTCTCTTCACCTCATTGATTGTTTCTTTTGCTGAGAAGTAGCTTTTTAGTTTGAATCCATCTTGTTTATTAATTCTTGATTTTATTTCTTGTGCTTTAGGAGTCTTGTTAAGGAAACTGGGACCTAATACGACTTGATAAAGATTTTGGCCTACTTTTTCTTCTATTAGGTGCAGGGTGTGTCTGGTCTAATTCCTAGGTCCTTGATCCACTTTGAGTTGTTCTTTGTGCATGGTGAGAGATAGGGGTATAATTTCATTTTGCTACATATGGATTTCAAGTTTTCCCAGCACTATTTGTTGAAGAAGATGTCTTTTCTCCAATATATGTTTTTGGTCTAGTATGAGATAACGGTATATATGTGTATGGATGGATAAATGAGTGTTTAATCCATGGAGATTAAATTTCAATATGAGTTTTGGTGGGTTATTGTCCACTTATCACTGAGCTACAAGAGTATTTTCCTCCAATATTTTTTATTGGTGCATTATAATTATACATAATGGTGGGATTCATTGTTACATATTCTTACACACTCGCAATACAACAATATAATCTGGCCAATATCATTCCCCAGGATCTTCTCTTTCCCTCCCTTCCTCCCCCCCTCCCTGGTCCCTTTCCTCTACTCTACTAATCTCACTTTGGTTTTCATGAGATTCACCTTGCACTCAGTATTTCCTTTTTCCTCCCTAGCTTCCACATAGGAGAGAAAACAACAACCCTTGACCTTCTGAGTTTGTCTTCTTTCACTTAACATTATGTCCTCAAGTTTCATCCATTTTCCTGCACATGACATAATTTCATTCTTCTTTATGGCTGAATAAAGCTCCAGTGTGTATATACACAACATTTTTCTTTATCCACTCATTTGTTGATGGACACCTGGGCTGGTTCCATAGTTTGGCTGTTGTGAATTTTGCTGCTATAAACATGAATGTGTATGTATCACCGAGGTATGATGACTTTATTTCTTTAGGGTAAATACCAAGGAGTGGTGTATCTCAGTCATCTGAGAGTTCCATTCTGACTCTTTTGAGGAAACTTCATACTGATTTCCATCATGGTTGTGCTAATTCACAATCCCATGAACAGTGTGAAAGTGCTCCTTTCTCTCCACATCCTCTCCAGCATTTGTTATTGATTGTATTCTTCGTGGTTGCCATTCTAACTGGAATGAGATGAAAATCTCAATGTAGTTTTGACTAAGCAGCAAGAGTTCTTTATAAACTATGGACACAAATCATTAATCACACATACTTGTTGCTAATTCTTTGTGTGTGTGTCTGTGACTTGCCTCTTTAATTTGTTCACAGACTCTTTTCGAGAGGAAAATTTAAATTTTGATGAAGTCTGATGCATTAATTTTTATAATAAGGGGCTTTTGTGACCTGTTTAAGAAATCTTTTGCTTCCTTCAAGGATATGAAGATTTTCTTCTGGTTTGGACTTGTGCTTTTTTGCTGTTGTTCTTGTTTTTCTAATTATTTTTATAGCTTTACATTTAGGTCTAAGATCTTAGTTCTTTTTAAAATATATAATTCAATATGCAGGTTGAGTTTCAATTTTTACATATAGATGTGTAGTAATTCCATTTTAATTTGATGTTACTGATTTTTAAGTTAAAAGTGTTTAGAAATCAAAATCCGCATGATATGCATTCAATGAGCCTTCCTTCATTTCTGCAGATAGCTTTGATCAAATGAAACTTACATATATTCTCCATTGTTGGCTACAATGTTCTCTACATATCTTAGGTCAAATTCGTTGATTATATTATTCAAATTTTGTATATTATTGCTTATTTTTATTCACTTTTTTATCAGTTACTGATACAGATGTCTTAGAAGTTTCCAACAATTGTGGTTCCATTTTTGCTTTGTATATTTTTTATTTCACCTTATTGGGTGCATGCAAATTTATAATTTTATATCTTTTTGGTAAATCAAACCTTCTATCCATATGAAATATCCTTTCTATCTCTAATTAGTTTGCCTAAAGCTCAGTATCTTTTGATCTTTACAGAGCTTCATCAAATTTCTTTTGTTAGAATTCTTATAGTATATCTTCCCTTCATACTTTTATTCTAATCTTCCTATATTGTTGTGTTTTTTAATATGCCTGTTTTAACCAGCTTAAACATGGCTCTTCCCAATTTAACAGTCTGTGTCTTTTAATTGGAGTATATAGTCTATTTACGTTTGCTGTAAATGCCGAGAAACATCAGAAATTATATTCATTTTCTGGGGCTGTCACAAATAGTATGTAAACTGGATGACTTAGACCATAGATGTTTGTTTTCTCACATTCTAGAGACTAGAAGTCTGAGATCAAGGTGTTGGAAGAGTTGACTTCTCCTAAGTCAACTCTCCTTGGCCTACAGGTGTCCATCTTCTCCCTCTGTCTTCCCATGGTTTCTCTTCTGAGTCATGGTGTCCAGCATCTTCTCATTATAGAGAGACAAGTTGTATTGGATCAGGGCCCACCCTAGTGATCACATTTCACCTTTATTACTCCTTTAAAGGCCCTACTTCTATATATCATCCCATTCTTAGATTTTGAGAGTTAGAACTTCAACATATGAATTGGGGGGACACAATTCAGCCCATAATAGTAGTAAATATGCCATAAACTGGATTAAACTACCACCTATCAGGTGCTGTCTATTTGTTCCACATATTCCTTTTTTGTCTTTTTTTAACCTTGTTTTGGATTGGCATTTTTTTATTATCCATCTTTTTTCTAATAGCATGAAATCCTACATGCATTGACTACTCATATAGAATTTTTTGAGAAATTACAACAGGTACCCTTGACTTATTAAAGCATAATATTAGTTGATGCCTTTATCTCTTCTGGACAATACAAAGACTTTAGGACACCTTCTATTTTTTTTAATCTTATGTTTTTGCAGGCCTATATTTTAGCTCAAAATATTTTTCAACCCCACAATGCATTATTATGGCTTATACAATCAGTTTTGATTTATACTTACTCACATTTTTTCCCTAGAAAGAGAATTCTCTGCTTCACTTATTTTTCTATCTTTATGCAATGTGTAAAAACAGGTGAGTTTATCCTCTAGTGAGATGGATAGAGACAAGTCTGAAGTTCCAAACTCTTTCTAAAGTTTTAAGAAAGGAAATACAAATGAAATGTTGGTATTAGGAAGTAAGTCTGGAAAGAGGTAAGTTATTAGAACACTCCTTAAAGACATACTTCCACCCTGCTAGATGACACTGGTTAATTTTTATGATGTTTATTTTGCTGTGTTGGTAGAAGAAAGGTTGACGGTTAGCTGGGTAATGTAATAGCAACTGAACTCAGAAGTTTGTAGACACCTGTCATTCCCAAATCTAGGTTCCTGGATTAAAAGGAGCCCATAAAAATCAGAGGAGAGGCCCAGTAATCACACTAGTGACAGCAGAGTGCAGGTCCTCCATATTTATGAATTCTGAAATGATAAGATTCAGCTTCTAGTATTGTAAATAGTGTCAGCCCCTGCTCATGGGCTTGTGAAAACCTGTCAAGAGCTTGGCAACTTGTGAATATTCAGTCTCCATTAATGTAAATGAGCTGCATGTTGAGGGCAAAAATATCCCTTCCTCTGCCAACTCCAAGTCTTGTGTCTCATTGCTAATATGATTCTAGTAGTGATACCAACAGGTGCAGCCCGACACAGTCTTCCCACAACAAGCATTTGGGAACATTCTACAAGGGGCCATGCTCCAAGTCTGGGGTATTAAAACCAGGGTATCAATTTTGCTAAATCAGCATCAATCATGGTAGGTTAGAGGCATAATTTCAGTGTGAAGGGAGGGCAGGCCAACTCACATCATGAGATTGGGCTGCCTTCAGGCCTGAAGATCAGTTAAATAAAAGGTCTTTGCCCATCTTCAGGTTTTTTCCTTCTTCCTAAATAATGACCAAACAAAAGACCTTCTCAAAGATACCTAAAATGAGGAAATTTTCAAAATGTCAAGCCTATTTCTAGAATTATTATTATAAGTTAACATTTATCCTGTGTTTTCCAAAGGCCAGACATTCATTGTATTCACTTAGTGTGCATTATATTATCTCATTCAACCATTGTAACAGTCCTGCCATACTCACTCTGATTATCCCCATCCAAAACCCTGCAAGGTTGACCTGCTCGCCCAAGGTCAACCATACAGAAAGTGCTAGAGCCAAGGAACAAAAATGGCTCCCTACTCCAAAGTTGGTATCTTTAACCACTATGCCATGCAGCACATTAAAATGAGCTTTCGACCAGGATTATCTACATAATCAAATTCATTACTTAAGAAATTATTAATATTATTAATTATTTATTTAGTAAATTAATTCCCACTAGTTTATCTCATCTCACTGCAAAGTTTCATAGGACAGGCACTCAACATAGGCTGCATTTTCAGAACAGGATCCAGTGAAGTTCTCAGATGTATTCCATGTTCCCCTTCCTTCTCCGCCAGTGCTGCATCTCCCACCTCTCCTGACTTCTTTCAGAGACAGAGTCCACCTGAATGGAGAAGGACAAATATAGGAACAGCTTTTAGGAGAATGACCCTATTATTAAAAAGTGTACAGGAGCCAGGTGCGATGGCGCACACCTGTAATCCCATCAGCTTGGGAGGCTGAGGCAGGAGGATCTCGAGTTCAAAGCCAGCCTCCGCAAAAGCAAGGTGCTAAGCAACTCAGTGAGACCCTGTCTCTAAATAAAATACAAAATAGGGCTGGGGATGTGGCTCAGGGGTTGAGTTCAATCCTTGATACCCCCCACGCCCCCCCAAAAATGTTTATAGGGTGGAAAAAAAGTTGAGACACACTGAGATCTACTTAAATTGCCGGGCAATTCACCTGATGTATTAGTGTTTGTAGCAAAAGGACATATTTCAAACATTGACCTTTTGGGTCTTTCCTCCATTTTTAACAGCAAAGCTATTTTATGCTCATTCCTTTATGGAGGAGAAGGGTAAATGTAAAGAAGGAAATAGAGAAATAAATTATATTCTCCTGGCTCTAATGTTTTAAAAGCCAATGATGTTAGAGGACTGGAAAGAACTCTCAGTTTGGACAAGATCTTTTTTGTAAAACATCTTGAATAAGAGTAAGACTGTGCAGGACCCTGCCAACAGGAACAAGGAGATCTATGGTGTCATGCTCAGGCCCATGAGGGAGGGCCCAGATGTCATGTCCAATATCCGCATAACAATATTGTGCTCGCAGTAGGTAAATATCATCCCAGGAACAGGAAGTTAAATTAGCTGAGGTCAAATTTTTCCACCTTAGTGGAAGAGGGACTTGAAACCGAAATTAGATTGAATTTCAAAAGCATACTGTAAGTTGTTTACCTTGTACACTCAAGCTTCTGGGCTGAGAGTCTCACCTGTGACAGAACATGGAGGACACGGGCACAGACTCCTGCCTCAAAGGAACTCTGGGGAATGAAGAAGCTGCAGGCCCCAAGTGGTTATTGGACAGCCAGACAGGCAGGCCATGCTTCACGGCGGACTCAGCTCAGATGAAAGGACAATTTGTCTCTTTATGAACATCTCAGAGCAGGGACGTCAAACAATTTCGAAACACTTCTTAAGCAAAAGGCCAAGATGTTACATAAAGTTCAAAACCAGTTTACAGCCGGAGGCCCAGGGCTGACACCAAACCCCTTCCAAATGTACTGGGAACCTCGTGTCCCTGGAGATAAAAAGCTATGCTTTTGAGCCTTGGGGACTCAATGGCATTGTTCACTTTTCTCTCTGAGAGGAACTAGATGTGCTCCTGTCTTAGCCAACAATCTGAGAAGGGGCCAGACCCCCTGATGTCCCTGTGCTGAATCTGGTTCCTGCTGAGCGCCAGGTCTGGCTGTACCGCTGTGCATTTGCATCCTGCTTCAGGCACACCCTGAACTCGGCTGATGCTTTGGAGACGGGGGTAAGGGGTGTAGGAGAGGCGCATCTTGCCTTCATAAGATGTTCTTGACCTTTCTGTGCAGAGCACCATCCAAGGATCAGCAGAAACAGCAACATGAGGGAGCTAGTTAGAAATGCCGGACCTCAGGCCCCAAGCCAGGTCTGCTTCACAGGACTCTGCATTTCCACACAAGACTCCCAGGTGCTTCAAGAAGCTGGTTAAAGCCTGAGAAGCACTGGTCTAGGGAACCAGTCTCAGGCTTCTGGAAAAACCGAGGCCTCCTCCATTGCTCCAACAGAAAGAAATCCTCGTGGTGGGAGCTCTTGAGATCATATGATTGGCAGGGAGGAAAGAGCAGACCTGGAGTTAGTCGACTGAGTTCAAACTCTGTATTTATGTATTGGCTGTTAACTGGAGCCTTAAGCAATGTGCCTTCTGGGCCTCAATTTTCTAATCTTAAAATGGGACAGTGGTGGTAACAGTGGATTTTAATTCCCAGGGTTGTGAGGATGAGATGAAACAAAATACATAAAACATTTAGAATACTGTCAGGTACAACAAATCCTCAATAAATGTTAGCTGTCGGTATTTTTAGAAGAATTTTTTTTTCTGTTGTTGTTTTGTTTGGGGTTTTAGTATTTTGGTGGTGGTGGTGGTGGTGGTGGTGGTGAGAGTCTGTTTTTGCTTTTGCCTTGTTTTGCTCTTTGCTCATTGGATGCCTCACAAAAGCGCTGAAACCATCTTGGCGATTCCCTCCGAGTCCTTCCTTCTGAGGTGTGGAAGAGGCAATGGACGACTCCCTCCCTGACTCTGCAGGCCCTTGCTCCGTGGGGGGCCGCAGAACCAGCTGGAGGGAGGAGCAGCGTAAATCACTCTTTCCCAAATTTTGTAGATTCCAGAGGCATCTTCATTTTTTTCTTAACCATATCCATATACACCCTTGTATACTATTTTTTATTTAAATCAATGAGCAACGAAGATGTTTTCAAAAGCCACATCCTAAAGCAACCCATAATGCCTGTGACATCAGCAGTGTAACCTGCTAGCTCTATCTTTTTTCTAATCCACGTTAAAGTGAAACCATAACTATGGAAAAAAAAAAAAAACATGTTCACATATGCATAAAAATGTTACTAGAACTCCATAAAGTTTCTCTGATCCTATGGTAGCATAGGAACATGTTAGCTCCCGGCTGTGGTCCTAAATGTCTTGACATCAAATCTCTCCACCCAAGTGATGTGAGCCAACCTTTTGCTCCCTGCTCATCCAGCTCAGCAGAGGACCAGAGCCAGCAAGTGACTTGCCCAAGATAACACAGCCAGCGCCGGAGAGAAAGAAGCCCAGGTCCCTGCTCTCCCAGCAGGGTCCCACTCTCCAGAGAGCACAGAGACAACAGCTGTGTCCCTCTTCTGCTCCCTGCTTGGTGACGTCGGTCTCGTTACTGCTTAGATTCCTCCTCCTTTTCCATCTAATGCAGAGCAGAGCTAGCAGCAATCGTCCCTCAATGTCATGGCTTTCACTTTGTGGCCTTCCCACCCTGGAGCCCACGGGCTCCCAGTGTCCTGGAGCTTTTTCTCACGTAACAGAAGCAGCAGCTTGATTGTCCTCCCACCCTGCTTGTCACAGAGCGCGTCCACACAGGAGCCCTGTGGGCACCATCCCAAGCTCCCCCAAAGCCAAGGTGAGGGCGAGCTCCCGGGAAAGACGGCCCCGGCCCAGGGTTTTCTTTTCCGTGTTTTCTCCTCTGTGAATCATCTAGGGATCGTCTGGCGACTCTTGACAACATTAGTTAACATACGAGGAAAGAGCACAAATCAGCAGGATCCGTTCTGTTTCATGGAGGGCATGATAATGTCCTGGGATGTTGTTATCAATATTCAACTCCTCAGTCAATATTCAACTCAGTCAATATATGTGGAGGGCTCCAGACAAGCCACATATGCTGGAGCTGCAAGGTCACAAGAGTCAGATGTGGCATCTTGCAGCCCTTTCAAAAGAGGTGACCATAGAGTCACCCTGTAAAACAGTGATCAGCTCATACTTATCTGAATTATATATTCTCAGTGGGCAATATTATCTCTCTGGGGCAAATATATATATATATATATATATATATATATATATATATATATATATATATATATAGAGAGAGAGAGAGAGAGAGAGAGAGAGAGAGATGGTTCTTAGAGGCAAAAATATTTTTTTAGATGTTACAACCCTCCCCAACAAAAGCTCATTCCTTAGTATTTCATTTCTTTCATTGGGGCAAAATTTAATTGTAATTTGGCCAGGCACAGTGGCACATGCCTGTAATCCCAGCAGTTTCAGGAGGCTGAAGCAGGAGGATCAAGTGTTCAAAGCCAGCCTCAGCAATGGTGAGGCACTCAGCAAATCAGTGAGACCCTGTCTCTAAGTAAAATGTAAAATAGGGCCAGGGATGTGACTCAGAGGCTGGGTGTCCCTGAGTTCAATCCCTGGTACCAAATAACAATAATAATAATAATAATAATAATAATAATAATAATAATAATTTTAGTTGATTCAATAATTTAAGTTTAAATTTTTTGAGTGGATAATAACATCAAAAAGACAGAGAAATGCTGGTCTAAATGAAATCCAAAGATGCTTTTCCTTTGTTCTAGAAATCCTTCTTCCATTATCTATCCTAGAAAGAGTCCCTAAAAGAAGCAGAAGAGCAACAACTCTTTTGCAGTTCACAAGTGCATCATTGTTTTTAATAGTAAAACAACACCTAAATGTTCATCAAGCGTAAATGGTTTGATAAACTATGGAACAGACTAAACAGTGCATCTGTGTTATGAAATACTGAAAGGAATGAGGTAGATCTGGAGGGACAGGAATTGACATGGGAAGGTTTCCAGGTCATTTCCAGGCTGGAAAAAGCCATCTGCAGGATTCAGTCTTCCCTGAAGCAAATGGTTCCAGGATATCCAAGGAGCTTCTCCTACCAAAGCCCCTGGATGCTCAAGTAGCTTCTATAAAGTGATGTTTGTATGTGGCCCACACATATCCTTCCATTGACTCTAAATCACCTCTAGATTACTTATAATACCCAATACAATGTCAGTGCCATGTACCTGTGCAAATAGTTGAGGTTCTGTATTGTTGAGGGGACAAGAAAAAACTCTCCAGTGCTGATGCTTCATTATTTTTTCCAAATGTCTTCTACCTGCGGTTAAATCTGCCCACAGGAAACCCAGGGCTCCCTGGGCCGACTGTAGATCCACAGCCACACTTACATTAAAACAAACACACAACAGCTCTAGGAGCTTCTTTATGTACAAGTGTAGATATAAATGCAAAAGGAAATCAGTGCAAGGTTTCACACCAAAGTGACAAACTCAGCTTCCCCTTGAGATAAGAAGGATTTGACAATTACCTTCAAATTGTACAAGGTTGGAGGGCTTTTTATTTATCTCTTTCTGTGGGCTTTGTTTTGGACTTCTGCACCAGAATAGCAGTAAATAAATCCTATAAATAAGAATAATAAATAAATATTTATGAAAAGAAGCCCTATACCACCCCCTTAGCATTAGGAAAGATTTCTCCACCTGAAGAAAGAAAATATTTCTTCTGCCCCAGAGAAAAGATCTGCCGCTTGATTTCTAGCACACCTGGGAGTCGAAGCCTGGGTGCTTCAGACGGATTCAAGTTCTATCTTCTTAACCAAATTATAGAAAAGCGACACAAAGATATGCAGAGTCTTTGAAAAAATAATCTCCTAAGGTCTGAGGTAGTAAAGCACTCAACAAGAAAAGAGAAATGCATCTTACTACCAAAAAATGAAACGCTGGTGGCCGTCCATTCTGGAAGGCGGTTTGCAATACGTAGGGACGTGTTAAGTGCTTACCTGTCGACAGGCCAACAAGTCATAGGAATTTTGCAAGGACACTTATTGTTGCTTGCTTCAACAGAGAGAGAGGTCACAAATCACTGAAAAGTTTGTTCATAGGGGGTCAGATCTGCAAAATATGGCTGACATACAGCTGTTCCTCCCTTATCCTCGGATTACATTTACCAAGACCTCCAGGTCATACCAAGCCCTATGCACAAGCACTGCAATCCTTTGACAGATCATCTGGTAACAAGACAGCTACCAAGTGAATGACAGCAGGTAGCATATACAGCATGGAGATGCTGGACAGAAGGTGATTCACCTCCTGGGCTGGATATGGTGGGACAGAGTGAGATTTCACTGTGATACTCAGAAAGGTGTGTGCTTTAAAACACATCAATTGTTACTTCTGGAATTTCCCATTTAATATTTTCAGACTTTGGTTTACCTCAGGTAACTGAAACCACAGAAAATAGAACTGCAGGTAAGGACAGGGGGTGAGATGGTGGCACTGTGTACAAAGGAACACGCTGCATTCATTCCAGGGATGGTCTGCATTTACCAACATGGAAAGAGATCAGTGAGATATTACTATATTAAAAAGTAGGTTAGCGGTAGTGCGCTCGCCTGGCATGCATGTGGCCCAGGTTGGATCCTCAGCACCACATACAAACAAAGACGTTATGTCTGCTGAGAACTAAAAAATAAATATTACAAAAAAATTTCTCTCTCTCTCTCTCTCTCTCTCTCTCTCTCTCTCTCTCTTAAAAAAAAAAAAAAGTAGGTTAGGGAAGTGCACAGAGAAAACCATTCAATTTAATTTACATCTATTAGAAAGGTACTTAATAAGGTATTAACAGAGTTTACCAAGTCATTTTGACTCCTTTTGTGCTGTTCTGTACAGCTTGAATTTAGAAGAGTCTGTGATTTTTTGTAGAAAAACAAAAGAGCCATTATAAATAAAAATAACAAATAGATAACTACAATGAGACATAACAGATAGAAGAGGGAAAATGAGTATTTGCACCCAGTGGAACAGACCAAAGGCACATCATGGAGCATCAATGATATAAATCCTAATCCCGGCTCCAACTTGAACGTGCTACGTGACTTGGACTCTCCCCAAGCCCCTCTTTCCTAAGCTGTAAAATGGTGATGTAATCCCAAAGGCTCTTAGTGAGGATTAGATAACTATTATAACAACAATACCCTTACATCAAGGCACGTCATCACAGAATTTTATAGACCATGGATAAAGAGAAGATCCTAAAAAGATTTCAGAGGAGAACAATGGTTGGAGGAATCATGATGATGTTGACCCCTCAGCCTAAAAACTTGATGATAGAAAATAACAGAACAAGACAGTTCTTATGCAGCCATTACAAAGTTTGGGGAAGATGTTTATGTAGAATTATTAAAATATTTCCAAGATACATAATTTTTAGTGAGCAAGATGCAGAACAATGTGAATTTTTTAAAACACGAAGAAAAGAGGAATGAATAGGTAGGCATAGATTATTCCTGGACAATATACAGAAACTGGTAAGAATAATACATGTGCCTATACTATTTGAAATGTTTTGCCCTGGGTTGGTACTGCCTACTCAGATGAAAATGGGTGGGGAAAAGGTTACATACAACCTGGGACAATGTCCATAATAAATCACCCAGGAAAAAAATTACATAAAATTTATGAATGTGATGATTCCAACTACCATAGTGTCACTGATTCTAAGATGCACTGTTTCCCAGACATTAGCATCTCTGAAATCAGGCCATGTCCTGCGATCCATGTGTGTGATCCATCTTGTGATAGATCATATTGGCAGAAGTGTTTCTTATTTAGAGTACATAAAATAGTGGATACTTTACAAGTTATACATCTTAGAGTTTATAATAGATGTGTATTTGTCATCCGCTGCTGCATAACAAACGACCCCACAACTTAATGGTTCAAAACACCACTGATTACTCCACAGTGTCTCTGGGTCAGGAATTCAGGCACAACTTGGACTCTCTCCGAGTCATCGCGACACCACAGTCCATCTGCTACCTGGGACAGGACCGGTGTCATCTCAAGGCTTGACTGGGGGAGAATCCATTTCCAAGCTCACTGGTAGTTCAGTTTGCTTGGTGGAGAGCCCCAGGGCTTCTCTGGCCATTGGATGGAAGTGACCCTCATTTCTTTGCCACGCAGGGGGTCCCTGCATAGGACAGCTCACCACAAAACAAGAGAGAGGAAAAAGAGACCGAAGTCACAATTTTTATGTCCCAATCTCAGAAGTGACATCCCATCACTTCTCCCATTTCTCTTCCCATTAGCTGTAGGTCGCTAGATTCAGACACACTTCATGACACATGGGAACCAGCAGGCAGAGGTCTGGGAAGTCCTCGTAGAAGCCACCTGCCACAACATCCTATGTGTATGGACAAAAAATAGAGATTAAAAAGTATCTTTTCCATGTTGTTGGTGAAAAACCGACACAAAGGGGGAAAGGCCAATGTTCATACGTCACTAGTCACAGGCAAATCTAGCCGCGTGCTTCCTCGGGGGACTGAGAGAAATCCCAGGGACCCTGGAGCCTCTGTCCAGAGCCAGGCCACACTCCCCGCACTGACTTGGGGTTAGAAGGAGCGGTCACATCCTGGGTCTGTGGGTGACCCCGTGCAGTCACGGGGACAATAGGCAGCCAACGGGAAAGCATCACGGTTGGAGCCACCAAGCCCTCCCCAAGCCCTTGTGTGAACTGTGCTTTGAGATGCAGGCAGAGAACCCTTGACATCCTCGCACCTTCCAACCCCTTGATTTTCTGCCACAAACCCCTGACTCTGAATGAAGCCAGCCATTCATTTTCTCTGTTCCTGCTCCCTGGCTGCCAGATTTTACTGGAAGAACTTCTGAGACCCTGCTAATTGGTTCCTCCACAAATCAGGCTTCCCAGCCTGAGCCGGGGCACAGTCTGAGGCTCCGCCAGTGAACTTCCACTCTTCTCCCCTGCAACAGCAAGAAGACGAGTGTGTGTGTGAATGTGTGTGTGTGAGTGTGTGTGTGAGTGTGTGTGTGTGAGTGTGTGTGAGTGTGTGTGTGTGTGAGTGTGTGTGTGAGTGTGTGTGTGAGTGTGTGTGAGTGTGTGTGAGTGTGTGTGTGTGAGTGTGTGTGTGAGTGTGTGTGTGAGTGTGTGTGTGTGAGTGTGTGTGTGAGTGTGTGTGTGAGTGTGTGTGTGTGAGTGTGTGTGTGAGTGTGTGTGTGTGTGAGTGTGTGTGTGTGTGTGTGTGAGTGTGTGTGTGTGAGTGTGTGTGTGTGTGTGTGAGTGTGTGTGTGAGTGTGTGTGTGAGTGTGTGTGTGTGTGTGTGAGTGTGTGTGTGTGTGAGTGTGTGTGTGAGTGTGTGTGTGAGTGTGTGTGAGTGTGTGAGTGAGTGTGTGAGTGTGTGTGAGTGTGTGTGTGTGAGTGTGTGTGTGAGTGTGTGTGAGTGTGTGTGAGTGTGTGTGTGAGTGTGTGAGAGTGTGTGTGTGAGAGTGTGTGAGTGTGAGTGTGAGTGTGTGTGTGAGTGTGTGTGTGAGTGTGTGTGTGTGAGTGTGTGTGTGTGTGAGTGTGTGTGTGAGTGTGTGTGTGTGAGTGTGTGAGTGTGTGAGTGTGTGTGAGAGTGTGTGTGTGAGTGTGTGTGTGAGCGTGTGAGTGTGTGTGAGTGTGTGTGAGTGTGTGTGTGAGTGTGTGTGAGTGTGTGAGTGTGTGTGTGTGTGTGTGAGTGTGTGAGTGTGTGAGTGTGTGTGTGTGTGTGAGTGTGTGTGTGAGTGTGTGTGTGTGAGTGTGTGTGTGTGAGTGCGTGTGTGTGAGTGTGTGTGTGAGTGTGTGAGTGTGTGTGTGAGTGTGTGTGTGAGCGTGTGAGTGTGTGTGAGTGTGTGTGTGTGAGTGTGTGTGTGTGTGTGTGTGAGTGTGTGTGTGTGTGTGTGTGAGTGTGTGTGTGTGAGTGTGTGTGTGTGAGTGTGTGTGTGAGTGTGTGTATTCAGGCAGATGGTGGATGGACTGATGGATGGATGGGTACAGTTAACAACAGAGAAGAGATAGACTATGTTCCTTGTGATGTACAGACGTACACTACGCATGTCAATATATCTATCAATGTACATAGGCAATAGGAATATGTAGATATAAAATCAGATAATAAGGGTCCAGAAATACAATAAATGCCTCAAATACTCCGTATTCCTTCATGAACAAGACTTCCTCAAAACTATTGCTACAGCCGGGCACGGGGGCGCACGCCTGTCATCCCAGTGGCTTGAGAGGCTGAGGCAGGAGGATCATGGGTTCAAAGCCAGCCTCAGCAAAAGGGAGGTCTAAGCAACTCAGTGAGACCCTCCCTGTCTCTAAATAAAATATAAAATAGGGCTGGGCATGTGGCTCCGTGGTCAAGTGCCCTGAAGTTCAATCCCTGGTCCCTCCCCCACCCCCCAGAATAAGCTGTCCCTGCTCTGTTTGGAAGGCCCCTGTAGGAGCCCTCACTGCCTGGACCGGTCTTTCATTGTTGCTGTCTCCATCCAACAGCCCTTCCCTCCAAGGTCTCCTTTGAGACCCGCCATGTATGGAGGTGCCCCAGGGCAGCGTGGTGAACACGGAGTGTTCCGGAATATTTTAATATCTCCAGGGAACCTCGAGGAGAGCTGACATCTGTTGGGCACCGAGGACTCCTAGTTGGAGGTAGTTTACAGCTGCAGCGTGAGGTCACTGCATTCCTTTAGATGACATTCTGTTTTGGCAAAGTTGGGCTTGGGGATAGCTGATGTGATTTCTAAAATAAATAAATAAGCAGGCGCCACATGGAAATCAGCACAGCAAAGGAAATGAGGGTGGCGATGTCCAACCTGGCTCTAATGTTGGAGAAGTTGTGGAACATCGACTGTGTGTGACACGTGTCCCTGGCAAGTGCCCTCGGGGTTTAAGAAATAAATTAAAATATATTTTCTTTCTATTTGTATGCATTTTTAAAACAGTTACTAAGGCTGGGCACAGTGGCACATGCCTGTAACCCCCGAGGCTCAGGGGGTTCAAAGCCAGCCTCAGCAAAAGCGAGGCCCTAAGCAACTCAGTGAGACCCTGTCTCTAAATAAAATACCAAATAGGGCTGGGGCTGGGGCTCAGTGATTGAGTGCCCCCAAGTTCATTCCCGAGTACCTCCCTCCCCAATAAAAAAAAAAAAACAGTTACTAAGTTGTTAGGATGTAAATACTTATTATGTTTTTTTGAGCTAACTTCTTACTAAACAGAACTGATTTTTTTCCTCCCTCGGGATACTTTGAAATAATGACTGAGACACTAAAGGCTCTGGTCTCTGGGATTCCCCTAATATCTGGGGCTCACTGGGATGAGGGTTGAGGCTGGAGGGACCAGTTTGGATGGACTGTCAGCTACATGAGGACAAGAACCTGGACTGCTCTTGTTAGTCCCACAGTCGGGGCTCAGCACAGAGCAGATGCTCATTACTGCTTCGGTGTCTGTGGGTGTCTCTGTTTATTTCTAAGTCTCTGCACAGAGATTTCCAACCTACCCGACTCCATCTAGCTCAAAACAAACACGTAGACTTCTCCTTTGTCCTGGAATGTCCTTTAACATCCCCATATCCTTCGTGGTTTGGTTTGGTTTGGTTTGGTTTGGTTGAGATGGGGTCTTGCTATGGTGCCCAGACTGATGTCAAATTCAGGGATTTGAGGGACGCTCCCACCTCAGCCTCCACAGTGGCTGGAACTCCAGGCATGTGCCACCATCCCTGCCTCTCGCACGTGCTTGGGGCCTTACCCCTGGCATCCAGGAGGCTGAGCCACACGGAGATGATAAGTGCAAGATGGAGCTGTCTTCTGTCCTCCGCTGCCCCCTGCAACTCCAAGCCACCACCACTTCCCCAGGTCCAGTCCTCACACTGTTCCCGTCTCGGCATTTCTCTTGAACACTGCCTGGTTCAGGCCTTGGCTGCCTCCATTCCTACCCAAACTACACCCTGCTTTCTAAAACCCAGCTGGTCTCTCCTGTGTCAGAAAATTTCCACCGCCTCCCGCGACTCTCTCCAGTAATGACCAACCTCCTTGGCAGGGCGGATGAAGTCTCTGCCGACGGACTTCTCCAACTTCAGCTTCTTCCACTTCCCGCGCCTACCCTGAGGACCACCTGCCCTCCTCTTTGCATGTATTTCTGTTCCCAGGACACAACATGCCTCATCTCTCCGGCGACACCGTGAGTTCCTGGGAGACTCGGGTTTGTGATTGGCCTTTATGTAAAAAGCATCCCATGTCCAACACGGTGCCTGGTCTCTGGATGGGTACTTCATTTCTACTCCATGGAAAGGGTTCAGTTACGATTCTACCTTGGGATTCTGCCTTCCCCCCGGACTCCCCAGGGAAGAGGAGGTGACTTACCTGACTGATGAGTTTGGCAAAGGAGTTTGCTCAGGGCAGCACCCGGGCCCTCTCTTGGAAGAGCCAACCACCTGGAGGAAACCTCTGTTCCCTGTGTGTTCTCCTCTCTTCCTGGCCTTCCAGAAAGATTATGGGGACAGGATCCTTTGTGCAAGGGAGGCCTCCGGTTTGGGCGAGTGATGCAAGTTTGATCCCAGGGACCAGGAATAAGCCCGTTGGCCAGATCTGAGCCATGCCCCATGACACAAAGCTTTATGAGTAACAAAGGCAACGTGTTTATCTCCATCTGTTTGATTCTCGGGTCTATTTTTTAACTTTTTACCACTAAGGCAGCTTAGAGGGGTGCTGTTCTTTTTGGGTCACCTCAAAACCCAACCTGTCATAGACACTCCATGTGCCCTTTCTGTGTCTTGGTTTAAATGACTTGAATTCCATTCCAGAGACTGATTCTCCATTGGCCCGTCCTGCGTGAGGCTGGACATCAAAGCCTTCCTTTATAAGTAGTGGAACAGTAACGTGGCATCTGTCAGCAAAGAGAGGTTCAACATGGGAGTGAGAGGCATCGTTTGTTACCTCACCAACAGCAGGAGACTGGGAAGAAAAACAAAAATAGATGTTCTATGTCAAATTCTTCTTCATCTATAAACTCTTCCCTTCTCAAGAAAACGTATAAGTCTCTAGCTTT
This sequence comes from Urocitellus parryii, assembly GCF_045843805.1. Classification (NCBI taxonomy): domain Eukaryota; kingdom Metazoa; phylum Chordata; class Mammalia; order Rodentia; family Sciuridae; genus Urocitellus; species Urocitellus parryii. The sequence continues at coordinate 172,787,029 of NC_135537.1, read as the reverse complement.
CTTTCCCTTTGGTCGTCAAACTTAACTTCCTAAGAGTTTGTTTTTGTCTTTGTCTTGTTTTGTAACTATTCTAAATTTGTAAAAAAAAAAAAAAAAAAAGTCCTTATTCTTCATGTTCCAGTCGCTCAGTTTAATTAAGCCACCGCTTCTAATTTATTCCTTTCTTCTATTCTAAACTTTTATTTGGGTCAATTCCATAGATGACTAGATCTCCTGCTTCTCCAAGAGCCGCTCGGGGAGTCTGTGTTTCATCTGAAAACACGCACCAACTTTTCTCATTCTTCCCTGAAGCTTCTTCTCTGAAAACAAACCTTTCCCTTCTGCCGTCCAGAGCGCCCAGGAGACCCACGTTTCTCCATTCTCCTCACGTCCTGTCCATCTCTCTCCTCCACTGACCCCTTCCCACCTCCCAGCAAACAGCCCACCCACTCAGCTTTAAAGAACCTCTTCCCATCAATCTCCAGGATACGCAAAGAACTCAAAAACCCTAACACCAAAACAACAAACAACCCAACCAACAAATGGGCAAAAGAACTCAACAGGCACTTCACGGAAGAAGAAATACGAAGGGTCAACAAATATATGAAAAAAAAAATGTTCCACATCTCTAGCAATTAGAAAATGCAAATTAAAACTACAGGAAGATTCCATCTCACTCCAGTCAGAACGGCAAGGATCGAGATTACAAGCAACAATTAATGTTGGCGAGGATGTTGGGGGAAAGGGCACACTCCTACATTGCTGGTGGGACTGAAAATTGGTGCTACCACTCTGGAAAGCAGTATGCAGATTCCTCAGAAAACTGGGAATAGAACCACCCTTTGACCCAGCTATCCCACTCTTCTGTATATATCCAAAGGACTTACAATCAGCATACTATAGTGACATGGCCACATCAATGTTTAAAGCAGCTCGATTCAAAATAGCTAAGCTATGAAACCAACCCAGATGTCCTTTGACAGATGAGTGGATAAATAAAATATGGAACATATACACGATGGAATATTACTCAGCCATAAAGGAGAATGGAATTCTGGCATTTGCTAGTAAATATATGCAAGTGGAGACTCTCATGCTAAGGGAAATAAGCCAGTCCCAAAAAAACGAAGGCCAAATGTTCTCTCTGATATGTGGATACTAACACACAGTAAGGGGGGAAGGGAAGAGTCGAAGCTCATTGGATTAGACAAAGGGAAATGAAGGGAAGGGGAAGAGGATGGGAATAGGAAAGAGTGTGGAGTGAATCGGACATAACTTTCCTGTGTTCACATATGAACACACGACCAGTGTAGCTCCAGTCGTGTTCAACCACAAGAATGGGAAGTTGTACTCCATGTATGTATGATATGTCAAAATGCATTCTACTGTCATGTAGCACTAAAAAGAACAGATTAAAAAATAAAGAACCTCTCTGTTCTCACTCATTCTGTGGCCCACCTGAGCTACCTTCCCTTCCCACCTCCTGTCCTTCACTTCAGAATCCTTAAACATGCAAACCCACATTCCACCCATTCCCCACATCTGGTGACTGCTCCCGAACTCCGTGGCCTTCTGCTTGCAACCCAGCCACTCCACTCCGCGGAGGGAGCTGCTCTCGGACTTCATCAGCAATTTCTTCATCGTTACACTCTCAAGTCTCTTGATTTCATTCCTGCTTCTTTTTTGACGTCTTTGTGACATTTGACCCTGCCAATCACTTTCTGACCCTTAGCCTCCTCTTCTCCTTTCTCTCGGTGTTGAGCTTCCGTCGGGGGCCTCCATGAACCCTGGGTTCTGCTTGGCATCCTTCCTTCTGCATTACTGAAAGAAGAAGTGCCCAGGCCCTACCACGCGCAGCAAAGGGTTCCCCTCTGATAGCAATTGATATTCTGGGAGTAGCTGAGCCTACTCCTGAGATGGGGTGATTTATCAAGAACAGAGATTTACTTTCAATTCACAGTTCTGGAGGCTGGAAGCCCAAGGTCAGGCAGCTACATATGGTGTTGGCCTCAGGCTGCATCGTCCCGTGGCAGAAAGGAAAAGGGTCGGCAGGTTTGTGTGGGAGGAAGGAGGAGCTGGGCTCACCTTATAACAACCCCCTCCCACCAGAATGACCCACTAGTGCCTCTGAGGGACCTCATCACCTCTTAACCCTTTCCCCCTTCCAAACTACCACGTAGCCATCAGACTTCAACACGAGTTTCTGGAAGGAAAAACCACATTCAAGCCACACCAGACAAGCATCTTATCGATCCCTGATCCGTGGTAACGGAAGACCTCCAGGGGGATCTAAGAAGTACTTTGACTTGCTATAAAGGAGGTACGTACTAAGAATACCATCTCTTCCTGACCCTTCCTTTCTTCTTGGGGTGTTGTCACCTGAGAATAAGAGGCCCTGAGCTGTGCCATCTTGCCATCATGAGGGAGAGCAAGAGCCAGGAGGCCCACACTGAGCTTGGCTTCAGAGGCTTGCCAAGCTGGTCTTGCACCTCCACAGACTTGAATGACAGCAGGTCTGCTTGGAAGTGTGCCAGGACTGGTTCCCTTTCTATTACTTGCAGCCAAACACGTGGAAGTACCCCCCCCCACGGCCCTCTACCTCATCCCCTTCCCAGAAAGCATCGTGCATTCCGTGCTGACCTCAACAAAGTTCTTATTGTCCCATCTCCCCACCCCCAGCCTCCTCAGGCACCAGACATTCCACCTGGATTTCACACCATCCTCCTCACATAACATGTTCCCATCCAGACTCACCAGCTCTCCCCCAGAGTCAACAAGCTCGGAGTTGTCTTCTCCAAGAGGATGGACTCCTTTGAGATTTGCTGGAAGAGTGTGGATTCCAAGAGCTTCCAGGTGGGGGGAGTAATGCAGAAAGGTAAAACAGAATCTAAGATTTACATCTTCACATGGCTCAGCTCTGCCTGGGTGTGCTACGTATTTCGCGATAGGTTTGACACAACGTGGAGAAGACGCGAGGTGCACAGCAAGTAGCCAAAGAGAAAGACGAGAGAGGACACTCAGCAGACCATGGATGATGCCTCCCGAGTTGGGCCTCTAGTATGTAAGGAGTGGAGGTCCCCAACTACAAAGTGCACCTTCAGATGCACACTTTGCCAAATTAGCTTCAGCAACAGCATGAAGAACGAATGAGGGGTGCAAGATTCAGGTGAGTAAAGCAATATCAAAACCCTCTCGTTGGAAAATAATGAGAGCGGAATATATGGAGACTCTGCAGGAAGTAATGGGGAAGAGAATTAAAAAATAATGAGAGAATTTGCAAGGCCACGGAACAGATCAAATATGGAAAGTGAGGGAAAGAGTCTAAAAGGAGAGATTGGGGTTTAAAGAGTTGTTGATGGCATAGTTGTAGAGGAGGAAATGTTGGAATTATTGTGGAGTGTTCTCAGCTTTCCCTGTAGCTAGGTGCAGTCACATGACTCTGTTCCCATGAAGAATGTGTGTGAGACTTCTAAGAAAACTACTTAAGTTTGTATGCCTCAAAGAGAGGAAGACTCTCGTTACTCTTTCACTTTTCTACTTTCATTCTGCCAAGGCCAGGGATGTGATGGCCAGAGCTCCAACAGCCATTTTGTTCACGTGTGAGCTTGAAGATGGAAGCCATTCGGGAGGATGGCAGAGCAGTAACATAGATGGGTCCTGATCACTACAGAGCTGCCAGACCATCCCTAGACTGGGAACCTGCAGGCTCATTTTACATCAAAACCATTGTTGAGGTTTCTGGTCTGATGTCCCTCAGTAATAATCCAAATTGGTATCACAGATCATTATCCATGTATAAGTAATGCCTGCCACAAAAGATCCCCTCTTATTAAATAGACTACGTTAGACCGTGAAAGTGGTGAAGATCTTCCAGAAAGCGCCAATAGGATAAGGAAAGGGGAATAAGTCCAAATGTCTGGGGAACCTCAAGGCAAAGAGCAGATGAAGAAAAACCCACCAAGGAGATTGGGATTGCTACGGGCAGCCATTTCTACTACATCATAAAATGGCAAGATCAAAACCACCGACCAACCCTGAGGACGAAGCACACCAACTGGAAAAAGAATTGCACTGAGCGGGAAGAAGGTGTCAAACTTGGAGTCGTACCACTCCAGGGAGTGTGATTCAAGAGCGGACCGGCCGCCTCGCAGCAGGAGTGTGAGTGACGGACAGCCTCCAGCCTGAACCTCATTATGGTGCTCCTCCGCCTTGAAGGCTAGAACTTCCTTGGACTCTCCCAAGAAGAAGTGAGTCATGGTAGTGGTAGCCAAGATCACTTCCTCCCGTGGCCGCCCTTCCAGGGATTAGGGAAAGCCCAGCACAAATGTCCCACCCCGCGCAGGACTCCTCCAGCAGACTCCCTGCTGTCCACGAGGCTCTCAGCCCCATCACGAGGCTCCTTCTTGCTCTCCTTATTCTATTCCAGCATCTGCTGGCCAGAGAACTCCTTGGGGAATAGTAAGGAGCTACAGGAGTGGATGCATAGTATATGATTCAGTTAAATAAGCGTTAAATCATTTAATTTCAAAATGAAGAGGTGGGAGGTGAGCCATTTCCTCGACCAACAAATAAAACTATTGAATACAGGTCATCTCCCTCAACTCGTGTCCTTCAGGTAACGTGCTCGGTCCTCCCTGGTTGTTGTTGCTTTGTTCTTTGTGGTTTTTGATTTGTTCTATTTCGTTTCAGTCTCAGTTGACCCAAAAATAAAACTATATTCCATCAACGTTTCTTCCAAACTATCGTTCATTTCTACTCTCTTACTGTTCAGGTTCGATCATGAGGTGTCTCCCCAAAGCTCCTGCGTTCATGCAGGAATATTCAGAGGTGAAACGATGACACCTCTGCATATGTGTGACCTAATCAATCCATTCCCTGTTCCAATGGGCGACCTGTCCGCTTGGGGGAGAGGGAGGAGCATGCCCAGGAAGGTGCAGCCCCTCCCCTCCCTCTCCCTGCTTCCTGCTCACCAGGAGTGGAGATTTCCTCGCCATGTCCTTCCACCCTACTGTTCTGCCTCACCTTGGGCCCAGAGCAATGGAGTCAGCCAGCCATGCACTGGACCTCAGAGACCCTGAGCCAAAAATGAACTTTTTCTCCTCTAAGTTGCTCTGGTCAGTATTTTGGTAACAGCAATGGAAACATGATACACTTTCTTCTCGAATTTTATCTTGCAGTCAAATATTCCCTAGGGAAGACAAATAAGTTTGAATAAATGACGTCACAAACCCAGGAGTCATTCAAACCCCTTTGGGTGGGTCATCACTACCCTACAGACCCAGCCACGTTGTGGTATTGAGAACACGTGGCTCCACACAACTCCATAGGATTCAAGCTCCCTGGGGTAAGATGGACCTAAAATACAGGTCCTAAACCTGTGCCCAGAATAAGTGTCCATCTGAAGTCAGCACGAGGCTTGTTAAATACAGAGTCCAGAAGGAGTGTCAATGGGATTCTTGTCTCTGAGATTCCAACCATGTATTTCACAAAGACAGAGGTTCCTGTTCTCTTTCTCCCTCTCGTGTCAATCATCATTTAGCTCAAATTACTCTCCCAAGAAAAGCACATATAACTGCAAATCTGTTGCCATTTCCTTCTTACCAGAAAGTCACAGAACAAGAAAAAAATCTGGTACACTCTGGAGACTCTGATGTTCTCTTCCAGGACTCAGCAAAATCCCACCCCTAGACTCCACCTGGCCTCCCACCTGTTTTTACAAATAAAGATTTATTGGAGCACGGCCATGTCCACGGATTTACATACCGTCTCTGGCTGCTTTTGTACACAATGACAGAGATGAGTCAGTGCCACAGAAACAAGCCAGCCTACGAGGCCGAAAATATTTACTATCCTTGGCCCTGGTCAGAAAAGATCTTCCAACCTCTGTTCTGGTTATTAAAAAAAAAAAAATCTGTGTGTGCGCTTACATTTCAGGTGTGTATCCATTTCACTGACATTTTAACACGTCCACATCACTATTGATCAGTGTCCATCTGAAGTCAGACGATGCTTGTTAAAGATCGTAGCACACGCTCGCCTTTTCCTTGGGTGAACAAGGGATTATTGTTTTTTGTAATTCGTCTCATTTTTAAAACATTACCTTCTACCCAGATGACACAGACGCTTGAATCCAACCCTTGATGTGCAGCCGCGTTATAAGCTCAGACATCAAGCTTCAGAACAAAAATGAGTCCCCCAAAGAGACAGAAATTGAACCCCTACAGCCTTAAGAGAAATGAGAGAATTGTGTCCTGACGCCCATGTTTTCTGTCCTTTCCTCCTCTCTAAATAAAAGAAGATGACAGCCTTCTGAAACGCCTTCCATCCTCCCATCGTTTGACGTCACAGATCTTCCTATTTTTAATAGAGCAACATCTTCTAAGAATTCCCCAGTGAATCACAGCAGGGGGAGGAGGCCGCGCTGTCAGAGAGGGAAGCTGGGCGTCCACCGCCCCGGTGCGCCAGGGCAGCGGGCAGGTTGACGAGAGGCCAAAGCAAGTGCCCAGGGATGAAACGCAAGACCCGAGATTCACAGGGGAAAGCAGGCGAGAGGCCAGGGACTGCTCCAAGAGGAGTCCAGTGGTGACAGGCTGGCAGACAGCACCTCTGTCCCTCAAGGTGCTTCGCCAGGCAGGGCCTCCCCACCTCATGGTGTTCTCTGCAGCGGCGGCCACCTGGACATCTCACGTATCCTCCCCTCTGGGCCCTCAGTTCCACGCCTGTCCCCCCCCCCCCACTCTTTTGGGCTGCAGAAGCTGTGACAGCATCAGCATGGGCCTGTCCGGATGGCCAGCATCCCGGGAGCAACTGTCCCGGTTGCCTTCCACAGAGCACATGACCTTGCCCTAGTTCCCAGTGTGCGGGAAGGAGAGCCAGTGCCCTTCAAGACCATAGGCACCCACACCCCCCAGAGCAGCCTGCTCTCGGGTTCCCTTAACCAGGCGGTTTCAGGGAACCGAACAGGGGGATTCGGGGACATGTGTTTTACCGTCCCCCTTTTCTTTAAGGACAATCCACAGGGAGAGTCCAAACTCAATCTGATGCCCTAGCCGGTGAGTGAGGGCAGAAGGTGGATTTCTGGTGACCAGCTGCCCTGGGCCAGCTCTCGGCAGGGAGCTCTTTAATTTTCCATAGAGCGTAAGTGAGCACAGGTCTCTTTCCAGAGGACATCCCCCTCGGTCTGAGCCGCCTTCTCGGACTCCTTCCTTCTCTAAGTGGATGAAATCACTCGAGTTCTGTGAACCCCGAATCCAGCCGTATCTTCAAGATGATGAGTTTGGCACTTGACAAAATGGTCTCTCATTCTTCGTATGCCAAATACTTTTCCCTTTCCTCTTACTTCAAAGTAGTGTGAAGATTTTTTGCATGAAAAGCATTAAAAATATACTTGCCATGAAGAGAGGAGAAAAAGAAAACAGAATCTCCGTGAGTCCTAAAATCCAAAGCCACCGCTGTCAGATGTTGCTGTGTGTGTATCTGTACCCACAGGGGGTTGGTGGTACTCACCCCCCATCCCACCCTCCCAAAGATGTGCCCACCCAGAATCAGGAAGTATGACTTTAATTTGGAAAAAAAAGGATTTGCACAGACAAAGGTAGTTAAATGAAGGACCCCCGTCAGTCGGTTTCCATTGCTGGGAAACACGTGAGAGAGTCAACCTAGGAGGAGAAGGTAGATCTCCTGGGGTCATGATTTCAGAGGTTCAGCCACAGTCGCTGGGTCCCCTCACGGGGGCCTGCAGTGAGGCACAACGTCATGAAGGGGGCGCTGTGGCAGAGCAAAACTGCTCCCTCAGGGAAACCCAGAAGCAGAGGGAGGAAGGAAGGGGCCAGCAACGTAACATACCCTTGAGGACATGCCCCCAGCAACCCACCTCTGCCAAGGAGGCCCCACCTCCCACAGTTCCCACACCTCCCCGATAGCACCACCGAGGGGACAGAGCCTTTGGGGCCAAGCCAACAGGTCTCAAATGAGATGATTCTGGATTATCCGTTAGGCCCTAAATCCAGTGATGCCTGTCCTTACCAGAAGAGGGAAAACCTTCAGACAAAAGAGAAGGCCACCCAAAGAGAGAAGCAGAGTGATTGGGTGATTCTGCCACATATGAGAATGTCCGGAGCCTTCAAAGGCTGGAAGAAGCCAGGAAGGTCCTCCCCCAGAGCCTCCAAAGGGAACTTGGCGCTCAACTCAGATGTCCAGTGTCACGAGAGAATCGATCTCTGTTCTTTGTGGCTAGTTGGTAGCATTTTGTTACAATAGCCCTAGGAAACTAATATAATACACTTGTTCATTAAAAGATACTGAACAATTATGAGCAAGATATTAGACCAAGGAGCTGGGGAATGAGATGCCAAACTCTTCACAGATGTATAAATATGTTTTTAATGGGCCACCACAATCGTTATCGTTAACATTTTCCCATCTAATAATATAAACATACTTCATGATAATAAATAAATACAGCTTTGTCTTACGGATAAACCACTAATTTTCTCCAGCAGTTCCCAGTTTTCCAAACCTTGAGTTTGTTTCAATTTCTCTTGCTACACAGCAACCACCATTCTTTTTTTTTTTTTTTTTTTTTTTTTAGAGAGAGAGAGGAGAGAGAGGGAAAGAGAGAGAATCTTTTTTTTTCTTTTGTAGATGGACACAATACAATGCCTTTATTTTATTTTTTTTAATGTGGTGCTGAGAATTGAGAATTGCTAGTTGAGCGCTCAACCACTGAGCCACAATCCCAGCCCCCACCATTTTTTATCTAAATGATTATGTACACCTTTAACCATTTTCTTAGTTTTTTGGAAATGAAATTCAGTGGTCAAAGTGTGTTCCATTTATCTGCCCAGCTCTTAATCTCCCAGTTCCAAGTCCGCCCTTCTTTACCCTGTCTGGTTAAACCAGAGCCGGACCCTGGAGCCTTTCTCCTTGACTATTGGCACAGTGACAGGCTTTGTCACTAGAGGGCACCAGAGGGCAGGAAGACCTGACACCTCCCCTACCCCCACCCCACCCCCTCCCCAATCCTCCATTTTATGGGAGCCCAGCCCCAACCACATTCTTGAGCCACACTCCCTCACACTTCCACCCTGGGCCTGTGTCCACTGTGGCCAGGTCATGGCCACAGGTCTTTCTCCCCGTCCCACCTACACATGAACATGGCCTGCCGTGGTAGACTCATTCTCTACAAAAGGTCTAAATTTAAGCCTTGGGTTCCGGTGGGTGCAGCTTCCCAGAACTCAGTTCCTTCACGGTCCACTCTTCCTCAGCCTGGATTTCTATTTCTGTTGCTGTTCTTGCAGTTGCTACTTCTTCTAGACTCCTTAGAGATCCTTTATCACTTTCACTAGTTAACCATTTATTAAATTTTTCCTTCTCGAATAATTGATGGGCGTTCAGCCCCCTAACTGAGCCCCGACTGATATAAAATCCTATACCCATTTACATGACCAAATTAACTTCCGGAACTGTTGCTCCAATTTATAAGTTCTTCCCCAAGTCCTAATCAATTCTGGATAGTTTCATTCTTCTTGTTTGTTTGTTTTGTTTTGTTTGTTTGTTTTTACAGTGGAAAGAAAAGGAAAAAAAAATGTCCCTCATCAATTGCCTTAATTTGCATTTCTCTGATTTATTGGTAGGGAAGACAAACAACAAAAGCAACTGGAGTCTATATTGCATTGAAAGAAGTCACATCAAATCAACAATGGTTACTTTTAGGAAAGACAATAGCATAGAGGAGAGAAAGCAGGAACTGGCAACGACTCTAAATCCTGTACAGTGTCCAAATGTCTTAACAAGGGGAAAGTACTCATGGGTCTTTTGTGTATAAATAAAAATAAATACATCCTGAAAATAAGCCACCGCTGGGCTCCCTGCAGCTCCCTGCAGATCTCGACCCCCGTCAGATCTGCTGCCTTCTGCTGTGGTTGGAACCAGGTGGTCCCCACGTCAACTCAGGCTGTGGCTTAATTGCCCAGTGTCCCTGTGTTGAGGTGGCAGGGCTTTGGGAGGCCTTGGGGGTCATGAGGGATCCTCTCTCAGGAGATTAATGTTTTTCTAGAGAGTCTGGGTTGGTCTTCTCTAGACTGGAGGCAGGTTTGGCAGAACTGAATTAGAGCAAGAGGAGGTGGTCAAGAAATGAGTTCAGCTTCCTCGGCTCACTCTCTCGCTTCCACTCACGCCACGATCTCTCCCCACACCAGCTCCTTCCTCCTTCCTACTCCACCACGTATGGAGGAGAAGGTGGCCCTCCCCAGCAGAGGACCAATTACGGCCTCAGATCACGGATAGAATGTGAACGGAGATAAGCATCTTTTCCCCAGGGCTCACAGGGACTCAGGTAAATGGAGTAAACTTTGGCAAGAGCTGATCCAGTCACCAGAGACTTCGGGGGCCGCCGGTGACTTGTCCCTCTAGAACCCCAAAGGGAAGTGCAGGCTCAGCATGTGCACCTGTTGTGGTGGCTATGCTCCCTGTATTTTCTGGGATAAGAGAGCCATGGTTTCTAACACCCTGCCTCACTGTAAGACCACATGGAAAGTCAGGAAGTGGACCCTAAATCCAGATGGTTGTTCACCATGTGTCATCTAGGGAGGAACACAGGGAGCGCAAGCGCATAGAGGTTCTCCGCCCTTCCTGGCTACCAGGTGGACGCAGAGGAAGTAAAAGGTAGGATGTGGCCTAATTCTTGAGAAGAGCCTGGCTCGTCAGCACAGGCTTGGCTGCAGGCACTGTACGTAGAGGACTGATCACCTCTCACCTTTCAACCTTACGTCCAAAATAAAGAAACAAGAATAGCACTAAGAGAGTTAAGATGATCAGTTAAAAATTTTTTTTAATTTTAAAAAATGAGAATTAAGATGATGTTATGGCACTCATACCAACTGTAATTGTTAATTTTATGATTCTCCATGAGAAAGAATCAAATTAATTTAATGCAACCAATTAGCCAGGTGTGGTGACACATGCCTGTAATCCCAGCTACTCTGGAGGCTGAGGCAGGAAGATCTGAAGTTTGAGGCCAGCCTCAGCAACTTAGTGAAACCCTGTCTCAAAATAATTTGGGGGGAGAGTGAGGAGGAGGTACTGGGGATTGAACTCAGGGACACTTGACCACAGAGCCACATTCCCAGCCCTATTTTGTATTTTATTTAGAGACAGGGTCTCCCTGAGTTGCCTTGTGCCTTGCTTTTGCTGAGGCTGGCTTTGAACTCCCGATTCCACTGCGCCTGGCTGGAAATAAATTTGTAAAGTGTGGGGTGTTAGCTCAGTAGTGGAGAGCCCCATAGGTTCAAATGCCTAGTCCCTCAATAAAAACAAACAAAGTAAGTTTAACTTGATGAATATTGCATTATCATACAGTACATACTTGACGTTCTTCCAGGCAGGTTACAGAACTCTGTTGGGCTGAACTGTGTAGGGAGTGAGGAACATGGCAACTGGTCGGCACAGAGAGATAGATGGTCCCCCAAGGTGGAAGGATTGGAGGGGCTGTGAAATAAGGCAACAAGCATGGTGGGTGGTGTTTGTGGGAGTCTGGACCAGGGGGTGGAAGGAGAAAAGGAGACCACAGGTGCAGGCTTTGTGACAAGCAGGACCCATGGATCTTTAGGGAGCAGGAGGACTGCTGGCTGCAGACCTGGACAATGTGATTCTCGCCTCTCCGTCAAAAGTCAGCGAATGGAGACCTGCGCTCATGCCAAGGCTTTCTGGAGTCGGGTCTGTTTATTTTAGCTGCATTGATGTTCTGAGACTGAACTTTGAGCCACATCAAAGGTATTTATTTGTGTTACGTTTGTTGGATGTTTGCCTCACGCACTTGCTGTGAAATCACATCATGGATTAGGAGTTGCTGAGCCACAGCTAAAGGACTTTAGGATGATTTTCTAGAAACCCAGAAACGTCCCCACTTCGCACCGTCTCAGAATAGCTGAGCTGTCAAGGTAGCAAAAGCCGAAACAGGAACACAATGTCGTTGCCCAGCCTGGCAGCCAGCGCTCTCGTGGCACAGACACGGGCACGGGCACTGCTCAGAGCCTCGGAACCCTGCGGATCTCTTCCCCTTCTGAAATATAAATACAGTTCATTGTTCTTACTCATATTCTTTGTCCTTTATCATATTCTTGTCCTCTCAAAAGGAATAGCCAGGGCTCGGTGGCACACGCCTGAAATCCCAGCAGCTCGGGAGGCTGAAGAAGCAGGAGGATTGCAGTTCAAAGCCAGTCTCAACAACTTAGCAAGACCCTCTTGTCTCAAAATAAAAAATAAAAATTTATAAAAGGGCTGGAAGGGGGGCTGGGATTGTGGCTCAGCGGTAGAGCTAGCACCGGCGGGACCCGGGTTCGATCCTCAGCACCACATAAAAATAAAAAGGCATTGTGTTGTGTCCAATCTACACCTTAAAAAAAAAAAAAAACAGATAAATTTTTAAAAAATAAAAGGGCTGGAGGTGTGGCTCAGTTGTTAAGCACCCCTGGGTTCAATCCTTTTTTAAAATTTTAACTTATTAACAGAAACATAGAAATTAAATAATTTTAAAAATCAAATCATAAAAAATAAATCATAATTAATTCTTATTAAATTAACTAAATACTAAAATAATTGATTAAACAATAAAAAATAGAGCATTTTTTTGATCCTAGACTGGAAGTTGAATCCAGGCCCTCACACATACCAAACAAGCACTCTGCCATTGAGTTACATCCACAGTCTCTTACTTTTTTAATCTGTATTTTTAAAATAGGGTCTCACTAAGCTGCCCAAGCTGGACCCAAACTTGCAATCCTCCTGCCTCAGCCTCCTGAGTAGTTGCGATTTTTGGCATGTACCATCAGGCTCAGATAGAATGAGTTTACTGCCGGTTGACCCTTATTAACCTGTTTCATCTTAACATCAAGACCCCTACCCCATCTCAACTGTCTCTTTAAGATAATAAAATATGAAAAATGTTTGAGAAGATAAAGGCGTTTAACCTGATTTAAATATTATACAATGTATACATGTATCAAGACATCACATGGAATCCCATAAACATGCACAATTCTTATATTTCTATGTTTCTATTAATAATTTCAATTTTAAACAAGAAACTAAAATAGCCCAGAATATGATACCATGAGGTCAAATTTTTAAGGAAATGTCGTAAGTATACAATATAATAGAACATGCCCAACATCTGTAGATCACCACCCAACTTGGTCACATTTTAACATCACGTGATATATTCTTCAAATCTGTTAACCTCTAGAACTGTGAGAAATTTCCCAGCCAATGATATATTTGTTATAGCAGCCCAAATGGACTGAGACGATTCATCATTCTCATGCATATGTTCACAATTTTACTACATACTCATCTACTAATACCAAGAATCATTTTGCCAGCTTTGATGCTGATCTACATGGGATCGCACTGCTATGCATGCACATAGACATACACACATCACAAATAAGTCTTTATATCCTCATAAAGCTTGAGGATGTATCCGTGTCAAAAACCAGGGTTATACTTCTTTCATTTTAACTTCTGCATCCAATTATGTGACCATACCACACTTTACTATTTGGTGGATGAACATCTACTTTCTTTCTGCAATTCTTTGCTAGTCTTAGCCAGACTGAGGGAAAAAATTCTTTTGGATGGAAGTATGCATCTTTTGTTTTTTATTTCATTTTGTTTTTAACAAAAGTTAAATTCAATAGTTAATTGAATATTAATAATGAGGTCAATAAAGTTGATCTCTTTTTTTAATGTACAGGTCTATCGGTTATAACACCTGCATAGACTCTTGTGACCACCACCATAAGGATATACAACAGTTCTCTCACCCCAAAACTCCCATAATGTTGCTCCTTTGTGGTCACGCCTTGGTCACTGTCCTCACTGCCAGGCAACCAGAGTCCCATGTCTAGGATATCACATAAAGGTAACCATAAACTATGTAACCTTCTGAAACTTCTTTCTGTCACAGCATAAGGCCTTTCAGAAGTATCCATACTGCTGTGTCTATCAATATTCTGTTCCTTGCCATTGCCAAGTCATACTCCATGTTATGATGTGTGACAGTTTATCTATGTGTCCATGAAAAGACATTATTTCTTATTTTGTCAACTATTAATAAATCTTCTATACATGTATGAATTCTTGGTTCACTTGAGTAAATACCTACTAATGGGCCACCAGGTCGTGTAGCAAGAATATATTTGGCTTCTAGTCTAATTCTAGTATGAACAGAGAGCATAATTTGTATGACAATGATTCTTATACCCTTCTTTAATGCTTGCTTTACACCCCCAGTTAACAGTCTACACTGGTAAATGTCGTGTACACTTGGAAATAAAAGGTGCATTATAATGCTTTGAGTGGAGTGTCCTGTAAATGTTATGAGCTGCAGTTGCCCAATAGTGTCCCTCAGTTCTCCTATGCCACTGCTGACTCTCTGTCCATTTGCTCTGTTAATTGCTAAGAAAACAACCTCGATGTCTTCAGCTGTTACATGTTGGGATTTGTCCATCTGTACTTTCAGTTTCATGAGCCTTACTTTGTGAACTCTGAAGTTCTGTTGTTAAAGACAGACACACTTAGGGTTAGTATGTCCTGTTGGCAAATCGACCGTGTTTTGTCCCTGGTCTATTCCTTGTTCTAAAAATCTCTTTTTTCTGATTTTAATATACTCATCCTGTGTTTGTTTTGCTCAGTGTTTGCTTAGCATATCTATCCTTTTACTTTTAAGTGACCTATAGAAATATGCAAATATGTTATATTAATATTACAATTTTATATAATTACAAATTACCATATACAATCCATATCAGTTTCTTGTAGGCTGCATACTTTTTAATTGATTCATTTTGACAATCTTTCTCTTTTTTATTAGATCTTTATAGTTATACATATAAACTCAAGCATACATGGAATTCAATTTCAGTTGACCATCTCTGATAATCTCTTTCAATGGGTTTGTTTAGACCATTTACACTTAATGTAATTATTGGTTGCATGTAGATCTACGGATTTATAATTTATTTTGTTGGTTCCCTATTTTTTGGTGTTCCACATCAATATATTTATTGTTTTTATTATGTCTTTGTTTGTTTTTAGTGGTTGCTCTGGGGGATCACAATATACAAACTTCATGTTTCTTAGTCTACTTAGCACTAATGTTTTTACCACATCAGGTGGAATTTAAAACCCTTACCAACATATAGGTCCCTTTACTTTCCACCCTTTATGTTGCAGCGATCATATGTATGTAGGTACATACACACACACACATGCACACGCACACACAGAAACATACATATGTAGGTAGAAACTCCATGAGACAATGCTATAATTTTCGCTTTCAATAATCATATATATTTTAAAGAACTTAGGAAGAGAAAAATAATCTGTTATATTTACCTAGATATCTACCAACAGATATTTGATTGCTCCTCCCTCATTCCTGAGATCCCAGATTTCCCTCTGGTGGGTGGCATATGCCTTCCACCGGGAAACTTCTGTAACATTCTTTTAACATTTCACTAGTGATAAATTCTCTTCATTTTCTTTCATCTAAAAAAAAAATGTCCTTATTTCATCTTCATTCCTAAAAGAAATAGATGCTGAAAGGGAACTTTGAAACTGTCTAACTCAAAGAGCTAATTTGCACATAAGGAAAGTGGGGCCCAGAGACATTAAACAATCTGTCCCGTGTCATCATGGTAATGAATGGTTGAGCCAGGACCACAGTCTAAGCTCCCTCACTCCCAGTCCTGTGCTCTTCCTCTTTCTAATCAATGTCCTGCTTTGCTACCTCAATTATTTGGTTTATACGGGGAATAAAAGAGCCTTGTGCAAAAAGAGCTTGATTATTACATGCTTATAAAGGGAAAGTAAAATTATCACTTTTTAGAACTAAAAGGAACCTTAGAGATTATTGACTTTGGCTTTTCATGTTTCAGAAGAGAAAAATGAGGCCCAGAGGAGTTACTTCAGTCTTCCAAAGGAAACTTATTAAAAAGTACAGCTACAAGTTTTTGTAACAAGATACCCACCATCCCTAAAGAATAGGCAATAGAGGTATTTGTTCACTTGTGGTCTGCAGTAGTGCTAGGTTGTGCTGTGCCCAACACACACTCGCACTCTAGCCCCCTTATAACGTTAGGATTACAAGTTGGGTGACTAGCATAAACAGAGTATCCTAGACAGACAATTTGGCAGCAGATGTATGACTCTGTTCTCATTAGCACTGTCTTTTCAACCAGGGATTCCTGAAATTCAGTGTGTATCAGATGCTTTATAAGGTGATAAAAATCAGTTTATTGACCTAGGTGCATACCTGTAATCCCAGCAACTTAGGAGGCCAAGGAAGGAACATCACAAGTTTGAGGCCAGACTCAGCAACTTAGTGAGACCCTATCTTAAAATTTAAAAATACCAAAAGGGCTGGGGATGTAGCTCAGTGGTAGAGCATCCTGGTTCAGTCCCCAGCACCAAAAAAAAATAAAAAATAAAAATAAAAAGTCAGCCTATTAAAAATACACAATCTTGGCCCCACTTCCAAAGATTTAGATTCATTTGACCTAGGGTACAGCCCTGTAATTTGCATTTTATAAACAAACCAGGAAACTCTATCCAGTTATCTGCTTCAGATTCAGAAACATTGGGTCTATGTTGAGGCATTATATTTTGGTGATCACAGAAAATTCTGGACTTTCTCACTTAGAATAAGAAAATTGTACTTTCTAACTCAGAATAACGTGTTAGATCCAACGTCAGACCAGCCAGTCTTAGGTGTCTTAAGCTCACTCTCTTCTGGTCCTGCCATTCACAATAATTGAGTTGCCTCTCTCCTCTGGCTGCTTGCTAAGACAGCTAGCAGGTGCAGGTAACAATGTCCTCACACTCATCTGCACTGCAATAAAAACTCCAAGGGACACAGAAGTTTACATGTGGCTTTGCTATTTCTCGGTGAGTCTCTTACCTTCCACTCCTTTAACAGCTCCATTGAGATTCCGTTTGGTTTTCTAACCAAATATAACGGTTACTTATCTGGGGCCAGATTTTATAAATCCAAGTTCTTATTTTAAATAACTCTCTTTTCCAAACCACTCCCTGCCTCCCACAGAGGAATACACTTGCACAGACCTACAAACACCATTTCTTCTATGGGACTTTGTCAGTTCTCATCTGTGTACCCTGCTGTGTGTGAGAACCCGTGAAGATAGGAAAGGGAAGAGAAAGTCGTGCCCGTGGAGTTATAGTATGGTGCAGAAAATCAACCACGCAACAAAAAAACAGCTAGTCGTGTCTGAAGCAGCAAGTGAACATATGCAAGATAAAAAACAGAATCTAACCTTCACAGCCGGAGGAACTCTTGTGTTTAAATGTTGACTTTGATGTTTTCATGATTTAATTCCTAGAAGTAGAGGGCTTGGTATTTAGCGAGACTGAAAAGAAACACAAGTGCCCTTTGCTTTGCTCCTCTTAACACAGGCTGCATGCCCTGATCTGCTTCCTGCGCTGCCTCATTCTTTTTCTTAATTGGCTCATAGGTACAGACAAATCTTGTCTCTCTGATGATTGTAGAAGATGCTCAAAGGGAGGAAGTAACTGTGTCAAATATTTCTTCTGTGTCTCCTTCAGGGTCCAAAACAATGTCATTTTTTTTATAACCCAGAGTGACACCCCTACCATGTACTAGGCTCTGTATGAGATGCCAGTGTCAGAGATGGCCAGTATCCCTGCCCTGGCTCAGCAAGCATTTCTCAAACTTTTTCCAAATTAGATCTGTGCACACATCGATGGTAGCCCCCTTCCCCTGCACACAGGTGGTGGTACTCCATCAGAGACACCCACAGGTGTGCTGTATTAGCTAGCAAGGGCTGCTGAGACAAAACACCACACACACCGAGTGGCTCAAGCAACAGAAATGGACTGTCCCACAGTTCTAGAGGGTGTCAATCCAAGGTCAAGGTGTCAGCCATGTTCGTCTCAGGGCTGAAGGAGAGAAATCCATCCCATGCCTCTTTCCCAAATCATAGGAGCACTGCCCGATTTCTGTCTTCCTCTTCACCTGGTGCTTTCCCTGCGTCCTGTCTCTGGGTCCAAATCCCCTCCTCCACCTTTTAAGGGCACACTCTACTCCAGTATGACCTCGTGTTAACTAATTATATCTGCAATGACCCTATTTCCAAATAAGGTGACATTCTCTCAGATATTGGAAGTAAAAAATCTTAGCATACGAACTTGAGTGAGGTTATAATTTGATGCATAATTCATATAAATAACTAGATACGATGGCCAAAGCTATAAGGGAGCGTATGAGGAGCTATAGGGGCACGTGAGAGGTCATGGCACCAAGGACAACATCCGAGAAAATGAGTCAAGTGGCAAAATGCTGAGTGGACAATGGATGTTCTCCAAGTGGGGACAGAGGAAGGGACATTTGATTAAAGAAATGTCTGTGGGAGAATTCAGAAAATATTATGGGGTGAAGACTGGAAGAGGGGTGTCTAAAGAGAGGGGAGATGAGACTGGAAAGGAAGGTAGAAGCCAGACCACGAAGAGCCGTGCCACAGTGAGTGACCAGATCCAGAGGCATGAAAAGCTACAGGGGACTTTCAACAGGAAATATTCTGATTATTTCTGCATGCTTGAAAATGCCTGGTGAGAGTATGAGTGGGCACCAAGTGGGGTCATGCTGGAAGCCCATTTGCAAGTCTGAGCAAGAAACTATGGGGCTCTGGATACATTTAAGAGCAATAGAAATGGAAGAGGTGCCATGCATTTCCCGCAGGAAGTTTTAAAGAAATGATGAGTTCCAAACAAACAGCAGTTTAGAATAGTTTTCGTGTAGACTGAGAGAACATAGATGAAGTTGGTGAGGAAGCCAGGGGCCAAGACATAGAGGTGCACAAGAAGAGAACTCTGGGAGGGAGAAAGATCTGGAGCAAATCCTGGGGATAACGGCATCTGATGGGCCCATGCTACCTGAAGGATTTCCACTCACCTACCCCATCATCATTCACACACTTCTGCTTGTAGTGTTGCCCTTGATCCTCAAAGGGCACGAAATCTATGTTCAGATCATCTCTAAACAAGTTAGAAATATTATTCCCTAAATTGGGGCCAGATAAAAAGGCTTCAAAGGGAGCATGACATCATGGTTTGGGAAGAACAGAAATCATAAGGCTTGTGATGTTTTCAGGTCCAGTGTCTTTATCAGTGGAGAGAAATGCAAAGCAGTTCATCATCACAGATGTAGCACCACCATTCAGCACCTGAGTGCCTACTGTGCACCAGGCATGTGGCATTATTTATTATCACAGATATGGCACCACGGCTCAGCACTTGTTTTCTTCTTTTTTTTTTCTTTAAATTATTTTATTTTTGTGTCAGCTAAAAGGAAATTGACACAATGAAATCTCAAAAGACCTTAGTGACTTCTTTATCTACTGGTCATCATGCAGTTAGTCTCCCCAGAAGTTGCAGAGTTTCTCAGAAACTGAACACTAGTGAAAATTAAATTCTAGGTAAAAAAGGAGATGGGCATTGAGGCCATCCTGTTGTACTCCTCAAGATGGGTCTTTTCGGGTATCTTCCTTTTCCAGGATTTTCTATTTTTGTGGATGAACAATCTGCCCTATCCTATGGCCCTACAGGAGGTTACGAAGTAACCATTGCTGTAGCAAACGCATATCTCATTCTTACTTAGCAGGAGCCAGGGGCTGCTATGAACCATTTATATACTCTCAACTTTCTTAAACCTGATAACAATCCTAGGAGGTAGGTTCTATGATTATCTTCATTTCCAGATTAAGAAGATGCAGAGGACCACAGGAAGTATCCCACTGAACCATGAGGGAAAAGAAATCTAGTTCCTCAAATCATTGTAAGTCGCAAGTTTGTGACTCCAGCAAGGGAAGGGGAGGCAACTGCAAACAGAAAGAGAAGACTCCCTGAAGGTTCAGCAGGTTGGGGTCACCTCCTCAGTCCGATTTGCATTTTACTGTACTCCCTGTCATGAACGAGAGGAGCTAGGAGTTCAGGGCTCCTTCCCTCTTCTTCAAAAGGAAAATGGAGAAGCATAAATTACTTTACTGGACATCAAGAGAAAGCCTAACTGTGCCCTCCAGGGATTCATTTGGGTGGACCACTTTCACACCAAGCTAAACTCCCAAGTTCAGAGTGGGGTCATCGGGGACCCCGCCCTCATTCAGTGCAAGAGCCATTTCCTCTTTTTAAAGTACAAGCAGAGTTGAAGTCGAACTCCATCCAAACAGGAAATCACCAAGAGTCTAGGTAAAACTGGCGCCTCATATCTAAAGGTCAACTTGTTTTATTCGCCCACCGGGTATTTCCCGAGTGCCTACTATGTGCCAGACACTCGGCATGTCTTTGTTAGGAATCTAGTGTGTTCTCTGAGAAAGGATAAGAACACACACACACACACACACACACACACACACACACACACCTAACAAAGCTTACAAGAGAAAGGTTTTTTTACGGAACTTAAGTCTTTCTAAAAATAAAAAATAAAAAAAAATAGAAATAGGAATAAAAACCTTCACACACACCCCAACCCACCTGGTTTGGGTGCCTCCAAATGTGCGGATTGAGCCCTGAGCAAGGAAGGGGGATGGGCGCGAGAAGTGGTTGGTGACAAAGTGGAGGGCAGAGCCGGCAGAGGCTTCGGGAGTTGGCTGGTGAGCTGCGCCAGAGGCAGGTGCCAGCTGAGAGTGGGCGGAGGTGCGGGCGCCTGGCCAGGCGGGTGGAGGCCCGGTTACCTCTGCCTCTAGGAGTCCGGGCGCGCGTAGACAACGCCCCGAGGCGCCCCTGCTTCGCAACTCCCCACTCCCGCCGCGCGTGCCAGCCAGGGACACGAGCGTCCCCGCCACCCGCAGGAGGAGCCGCAGGAGCAGTCGCGGCCGCCACCGAGCGACAGCATCCTCAGGAGAGAAGCCCCAGGCTCCGCAGCCGCCTGCCTCGGCCCGCTCTCTGCGCTCCTCCGGGCCGTCGCCGCTGCCTGGCCGCTGGAGGGACACCGGGGCCCTTCACCTGCCCAGGGCGGGCGGGCACAGGGCAGAGAAGGCGTTAGAAGCGGGCGCCCAGGAGACCCCTTCTCAGCGTCTCAGCGCGTTGAGGAAAAGAGACAGCCGCGAGCCCCGGCGCTCCCTGCACCGGGTCCCCAAGTTCAGGGCGACACCCCTCAAAGGGGGTCTGTCCCGCACGGTGAGCTCTCCGGCCGCATCGGCCCCAGCCGGCCCTCAGGACTCCAGGCGCCTCTGGTGCCTGCGCCCTAGGCGCCCTCCCGGGTCCCCGGAGACGGCCCGCCCGCCCCCAGCGCCCACCATAGCCCGCGCGCCCCGGCTGGGCCATGCCCGGGCTGCGCCGGGACCGCCTGCTGACCCTGCTGCTGCTGGGCGCGCTGTTCTCCGCCGACCTCTACTTCCACCTCTGGCCCCAAGTGCAGCGCCAGCTGCGGCCCCGGGGGCGCCCGCCCGGCTGCCCGTGCTCGGGTCGCGCCTCCTCCGCGGCGTCCGCCGCCTCCTCGAATCCTGGCACCATCGCGCACAACTTTTCCCAAGCCGGGCCCCGGGCTGAGCAGGACCGCGGCGGCCGCAGCAGCCCGCGCTCCAAGCTGCAGGCCCTCTTCGCCCACCCGCTGTACCAGGTCCTGGAGGAGCCGCCTCTCCTCGGTCCCGAAGACTCGCTCCTGGCCAGCCAGGAGGCGCTGCGGTATTACCGGAGGAAGGTGGCCCGCTGGAACAGGTGAGGACCCCGCCCGGGAGACCCGAGCACCCGCGCGTCAGCCCGGCCTCCCAGTCCCATTCTCCCCCGCCGCCCGGGCCCTGGGCTGTGGCGACTTCGCCCAGTCCTGAAGCCCTGTCACTGCGCTTGGAGTGTGGCCCCCGCGCAGACCCCACCAGCAGTTGCGGACCTCAGAGTTCAGGCCCGAAGTAAGATATCTGTGGCAGAAAAAGTTTCTGGGCAGCGGCGCCAGAAAGAAATGCTCTCAGCCACTCCCCTTGAGCTCGCTGTTGTTGGCCGCCTAGCCCCACTCCTGCTCCCCGGTGCCTTCCACCCCCTTTCTCTTTGTCCTGGTCTGGAAAGCCGCTGCTGGACTTCGGTTTTTCAGAATGAGGTTTCCAAACAGAGCAACTCCAGAGCTGGTTCAAATTCAGCACTTGCCTCTGCTCTTTGGGCAGACCTGGGCACTTTCCAGAAAGCATGTTTACTCCCCCCAAGACCCAGCTCTTTCCCTTCCTTAGCCCTCTGCCCAGTGTCAGAGAGGACAGGATGTCAACTGGAGCGGTGCCCTAACACAGCCACCCACTGTTTGTATTCAAACGTGGCTTGTCCCTGTCTAAACTGAAGCGCTCTAAACTGAAGGCAGTTTATTATCTTTTATTATCGTGATGATTTGGGTTAACTTGGATCTGAAGGTTGATGCTTTTGCAGAGAACAAAAAAAAAAAAATCTGCCTTTGATTTTTTTTTTAACCCAAGCAAAATTTAGAGGGGGAGGGAGATGGGGGAGGGCTCCCAAACATATTTAAGATAAATTTAAGAAGGGTGTTTTTGTGAGAGGGTGGGAAGTATTAGAGAAGACAGAGTAGTTAGCCCTGAGATCCCCAGCTCATGACAGAAATCCTTTGTAGGAGTTAAGGACTGTTTTGAAGGACGAAACTTGTCTAAATATCACTTGTAACCAGAATTCACTTTCACACCACACCCATCTCTTTTCTCAATACAAGAGATTTCAAGATATGAGATGTCATCAGTAGTTTTATAGCTCCCCTGGAAGATGAGTAGACCATAAATCTTGGTTGAAACTCAGAGCTAGCCCAATTTAACTGTTTGCTCATTATTCTGTAGTGCTTAAAAATGAAGGGAGGGGGCGGGAATCAAACCCTTCGGAAAGAGGAAGAAGTTGAGAGTTATTGGCTGAAATCACTGTGGTGAATTTCAATTGCAACTCTGTGGCTAATGATTTTGTATTAGAAGGAAAGCGGTTCTCAATTTCATTGTTAATTGCATGCAATAAAAAGACAGTTTGAGATTGCTTTTCAGACACTGTCACTTTCAATATTACCTTTATTTCATCAATAACATGGGACTCTGGATCAGTGAACTAGGAAATTTTGCCCTTGGAAACATTGTCTACACATTTATACAGATTTGAGAAAGAGGGACTATGGGAAGTCATTAGCTTTTGTAAATGTGGATCAGTGCTCACTCATTTAGTCACATTTTTGTGGCCTTAAACTTCCCTTATGATACTTTGGTCTAGAGGAAAGTCCAGAGACACACACATGCACAAACACTCACACACACACACACACACACACACACACACACACACACTTTCTGACCAGAATTGATGTTGATCATTTAACAGGGGATCAAAGGGACCTGGTGACCCTGCTGTATTCAGAGGTCACAGAGTAGTTTTATGTGAATGGTTGAATATGACCATTTCCCAAGCAAGGTTTGTGGGCTACCACAGAGGATCGACTGCACTGATAAATGTACAGATGGGTGGTGCACCCCTATAATCCCAGCTACTTTGGAGGCTGAGGCAGGAGGATGGAAAGTTCAAGGCCAGCCTGGGTAACTTAGCAAGACCCTATCTCAAAATATAATTTTTAAAAAAAGAAAAGGAAACTGGGGACATGGCTCAGTGATAGAGTGTTTATCCAGCATGTGCAAGGCCCTGTGTCCATCCCCAGTATTTCACCTCAGTGCCAGAGAACACCTTCCCTTCACCCAAACTGTACTGTAAACATCAACAGGATAATATTAATAAGCAGATGTGTCGTGACTTATACCAGTGCTCAAAATGGAAGCGAAAGATTCCTTAGCCAGTGTGGATTTGAACCAGGCCCAGAGTTCTCTTGTACGATGTAGTAAGTACGAATACTACTCCCTTTAGCCAGGGGGAACCCTCACTTAGGCACATGACCATGAGGACATGAGGAAGTGCAGATGAAGTTCAAGTACTGCTATGGTGCACAGGGCCAGAGGAGCCACCGCATCCCCCTGTGGACACATCATCGAAATAGATAGCAAAGGAAGAACCAACATATGGCCTGGCTAATTGTTTGTCTCTTGCACAGACAGACAAGCCCTCCTTGTCCATAGCCCCAAACCTGCCAATATGTAAAATGCAGTGATTTATAAACACACGTGGATACTTCCATGCCAGTAATTACCTAACATTAACTACCATCCAAAATAAGCATATCAGCAAACCGTCTGCCCCGCCAAGAAAGGTGCAAGTCACAAAATAAGCCAAATCAGCATCCTTTGCCACTTGCCCAGAAGAGACCATTAGTCTAAGTGGTTTCTCTTCTTTTTTTTATTTTTTATTTTTACCACCACACTAATAAGTTATGGTATGAAGTCGGAGAGTGTCTTTCTACACCTCCAGCTCATTACTGACAGGAGGTAGGTGATGGCTTGTCCCCCCCGCACAGCACAGGATGAAGCTCACCTACTGTTGTGAATGATTAGGCTCTTGGTCGATATTTCTCAGTTGGATGTCAATATTTAGTCATGTTGAAATGCAGAAGGCGGTAAGCTGAGTGCAGGTGGGCTGTCCGTGTGCCCCCTGGCTCCTAGCCTTCAGCAAACCTGCTTAACCCTCGTTTCCTCCCTCCCTCCCTCCCTCCTTCCCTTTCTCCCCACGAATGTAACCAAGTGTGGCAAGTCCAAGTTTAAAAGGTAATCAGGGAAAGTGTTTCTGCCAGGTCGTCAGCCGCCGATCACAGCCGACACCAGGCTCCATCAGGCCCTCTGACGCCTCTGGCACCTGTCTGGAATAATAGCGAAGAGGCGGGAGCGCAGGGAGCAGGGAGATGTCATTTCCATTCTTCCTGGCCAGGAACTAACAAGCCAGAATTGTGCTGCTCTCAGTTTGGGTCCTTAATGGGCAATGATGGCGGCCGGCCTCACCTGGAGCTCAAGTGAGCGGTTCATGTTGTGGCTCTACCAACATCCTTAAAGGCTGAGTCTGGGGTTTCTACTCTGGCCCACAAGCTGCCCAAGCCAGACAACATCCTTGGACATATCAAAACTAGTCATCTTGGCCTGGCCTTCTGCCAACACATTTTTGGTCGGTTCTTCTATAACCCTTAGTCTTGACCAAAGGCAAGGTCAAATAGGGTCGTGTCTCCCTGTGCAGAAACTCCAGCAACTACAAAGCACATGTGAGTTTCCTGTTCTCTGCTTTTCTTCCTGAATGTCTTGGTCAGCTATCAACAAGGTGTTGCTGTCCTGCGATGGGAGAGTCAGCATCTCTCAGACTCATGCACGCCTCTGTGTCCCCCACCACCAGAAGCCCTTGCCGCCCCCTCTTCTACCTCTTTGCCGTCACTGGAAGGAAGCCTGAGTCTCTGAAAATCACAGCAAAGAGACTAGGCAGCTTCTCAAAAGTGACAGTTGTTCAAGGGGAGGAAATTGGCTGAAGTTTTCCTGGGGGAAACTTTGAGAAGATCCAGAAGCCAAGGCAGATAGGAGAGGGAGGGGGACAGAAAGCCAGGATCTGAGATGAAAAAGAGAATTCAGCTGGAAATAAGAATGGTGTAGGGGAGGAGTGTTTGAAGGATAAGCTGCTTGCCCCTATCGCATCCATGACATGAACGATATAATCTCTGCACTCTCCATCCTTGTTGCTCTTTGCAGTTCATCTCATAACTGCCCAGGGCTTTTGAACCGTAGCTTCCTTGTGAGCAGTTCAACCCACAAGGTGGACCAAACACTACTGACTTACAAATGGTGACCACTTTCCTTTCTCCCAGCAGCAACAGGGCCTAGGCCCCTTTTCTGATTCCGAAGTGGTCAGGCATGGCCTCCTGCAGTTTGAAAATGTTCCTGAGCCACACCAGCTGTGTGTGTTCAGCAGAGGGCTGGGGATCCATTCCCATTCCTCCAATTAGAGCCTGGCTTGGCGGGTTTTGGGAAAGCTATTATTTTAGTGGTTTCTGAATCCCCGGACTTGTAGCTGAAAAAAAAAAAAACCTCTTCGCTCTTTTCAGAATTGAAAAATCTCCCTGCAGATAGTTCCTGAGGGGGACAGTCTAAAAGGCCATTTCCAGGTTTCTTCTGCTTCGTTCCAAACCCTGGTCCTCACTACCACAGCAATGACCTAAATCAGGGAGAGCATCCATTTTCTCCTTTCAAGGAGGACAGCACTTCCTATTCCAGCCAAAAAAAAAAAAAAAAACAGAATTTGTCTTATTGTTCCCAAGTCTTAACAACCTCCTTCTACCCCAACCCCAGATCTCATCCATCCTGGAAACCCAAGTGGCTAATTTTTCTCGTGCAAATCCTCCTACCTGGAACCTGCTTGCTGTGTGCTGGGTATTTTCCATACACTTGTTCATTTGGGCCTCTCAGCTTCTCCACAAGTAAGTGCATGAGGTCAGAGTTCCAAGGTGGTCTCCCTGAGTTTCCAGCCCCCATGTACACACACTCTCCCTGTTATTCAAGCCAGTACTGATTTAGATACTGATGCAAGGGATTTTATGGATGCAATTAAAATTCCACGTTCATTGCCCTTGGGAGAGGGAAATGACCGGGTAAGCCTAATCCAATCACATGCACCCTTAAAGCAAAGCATTTTCCTCAGCTAACGAAACCTAAGGAGCCCAGATATTAAAAGTACATTGTGCCATTGCTGACTTAAAAGGGAGACGACCATGGGGCAAAGCAAATGAGTGACCTTAGGAGCTAAGATTACCCCTAACCTAGAGCCAGCAAAAAAAAAAAAAAAAAGAGAGACTTCAGTCCTACAACCACAAGAAAGTGAATTCTACCACCAACAAGAATGAGCTTGGAAGCAGATTTTTTTTCCCCCCTTAGAGCCTTCAGATGAGAACTTGACCTGGCTGAGCTCCTTAGCATCAGTCTTCTGAGAGAGTGTGGCCACAGCAGGTTGGGCTTCTGACCTCCAAACCCGGGAGCCACGGGATGCTAAAGGAATGTTGTTTTAAGCTATGGGGCTTGTGGTAATTTGTCACAATAGAATGTGAATACGGAGGAAATAGGATGAGAAGGTTATACAACCTGCCCAGAGTCGGGCAGCTAGCATACCACAGGCAGGCTTTGTCCCAGAGGGTCAGCTCCACAGTCCATGTTCTCATACACCAACTCTGCCACCCTGTGTCCCTCCGTGCCCTTTCCTCTTTGGGAAAGTCTTTCCTTTCACGCACTCGGATCCCTCTTGAGCTCTAGACATCCTTTCCACATAGACCGTACTTTTTAATGCCTATATCCAGCTGTAACTTCATGGAGCTTTGAAAGAGAATAAAGAGCCACTTGCTCTTGGCATGAAAGGCCCCCAACTTGCACATGGTCGCCATGATACATCTGTTTCATGGTTTGCCACAGGGTAGAGCCAGAATAAATATCTCAGGAATGCCAAATTGGTAACAGATGACACCAGGGTTTAGGAGCTTTGGGTGAATGGCCTGTTATCTCCTATGAAAAAGGCCTGGGACAAAAGCCATTCCAGTTGTAACCCTCCCCCTAGAACTCGTCTACCCCTCCTGTAAACGTCTAGAGCAAAACCACTCCGCCGAGACCCTCTGAAATGTGTATCTGGGGTGCCCTTCCTCTTGCAGTAGGCTGAGCAAACTCCATTTCAGAAGTGGGCAGGGGGAGTACCAAGGAAAGTTGGGAACGTGTCATTGCCAAGATGAGGGAATTTCTTCGGCTTCCTGTGCTTTCGGAGGAAGAGCAGCCAAGAAGTCTTGCACCAAAGAAAAAAAAATGGGAAACACAAAGAACTTGACTTAGCCAAAGCAATCCCTGCCCTGCCCACTGGCAGGTGCTGACCTGTATTTTTCTCGTGATTATTCATTAAGCTAGAGGCCGATGAGAGCCTGCAGATTCTGCTGAAGTAGGCTTGCAGGTGGCTGGAAGCCGAGTGGGGATACCATTCTAAACAGCTGTGGTTTTAGCAGGGCAGAAGTGACTACCTGTTATTAGAGGCAGACACACACACACACACACACACACACACACTTGCCTAATGAAAACCACAGTGTGGAAAAAGGCTTAGCTCTTTTTTTGGTGCCCTGTCACTTGGCAGAATGTCCTCTGGTTGAAATGTGAAATCAGGACAGAACTGAGCTTGAGTGCTGGGGAGATGCTAGCATCCAGCACTTTCCATCCCTGGAGCCTGGCTTTTGGAAGCCAAGTGCCGGGGGCAGCCAGGAGAATTTGGCTTGAGCGAGAGGCAAAATGGAGTCCCAGAAAAGGGCTTATTTTGTTGGATTCACTAGTACTCAACCAGATAATAAATTTGGGAAGCCCCAGGAAGCAGAGCATAGTGAAGGACTATGGTGCCCTTGCAGCCAACTGCCTGTAAGTAAAGTCAGCAAAATAGGGAGAGGGAAAGAGGAACTTAAGGAATGCAGGTACGGGGACACAGGACTAAGAAACTGGACCCTTTAAAAAAAATTGTGGCCTAGGAAGAGAGGGGAGTTTTAAGACTTAGGAGAGATCGATGGTCCAGAAAGGCATCCACTAAAGAATAGCAGAGCTATTCAGCCCTTGGAAGCCAAGCAAATTTGCCTCAGGCCAACTTGCCTTCTTCAATCACCAACATCTGGGTCAAGCTCCATGGGTCCCAGGTCCATGTTTTGATGATGCTAACCAAAAATGAAATCTACACAGAAAAACAGATCCTCTCTCCTGGCCAAGTCACGTGTCCCATGGGGTTGGTTTTGTCAATTGAAATGGGATTTTGTACTTCTGATTCATTTTTCTTCAGTAACTGGAAAGTCACAAATCCTGCAGGGAATGTGTGTCTATCCGTTTTCAAAGCCCAACTCATGTTCTCTATTATCCTGAGTTAAGGATTATGCCTAACGAGTGGCTGCTTATCTCTGCATTCTGTGCTCCCCTGAGCACTCGGCGATGCTAGAGAAAGTCAGATTGACCAACTAACATTCCATAATCACACTCAACCTCTTCTCATCCAAAATTTCACTGCAGGAATTTTTTAAAATTTTTTTCATTTGTCCTTTTTCAGTTACACACGACAGTAGAATGTATTTTGACATCATACGTACATGGAGTCTAACTTCCCATTCTTGTGGCTATACGTGATGTGGGGTTACACTGGTTGTGTATTCATATATGAACATAGGAAGGTTATGTCTGATTTTTTTTCTACTGTCTTTCCTATTCCCATCCCGCCTCCCTTCCCTTCATTCCCCTTTGTCTAATCCAATGAACTTCTATACTTCCCTCCTCCTCTTATTGTGCATTAATATTCACATATCAGAGAGAACATTTGGCCTTTGGTTCTTAGGAACTGGCTTATTTCACTTAGCATGATAGCCTCCAGTTCCATCCATTTACTGGCATAATTTCACTCTTCTTTATGGCTGAGTAATTTCTGTTGTATAAATGTACCACATTTTCTTTATCCATTCATCTGTTGAAGGGCACCTAGGTCGGTTCGTTCATATTGTGACAATGAGCTGCTATAAACATTGGTGTGGTTTTGACACTACAGTAGGCTGATTTTAAGTCCTTTGGATATATGCTGAGGAGTGAGATTGCTGGGTCAAATGGTGGTTCTATTCCCAGTTTTCTGAGGAATCTCCATACTGCTTTCCAGAGTGGTAGCACCAATTTGCAGTCCCACTAGCAATATATGTCACTGCAGGAATTTTTTAACTGGGCTTATTGAATCCCAATTGAGTGCAGGTGAGATCCATAGTTCCCTTAAGTTATGCAAAATTTGCACCGTGTTCCCGTTCACTTTCCTGGGAAACAGTTCATTCTATTTGCAGAGTCAACCCTGTACTCATGGAGATAGTTTGGTTTCACAAGGCAAAAAACCCAATCCCACTAGACTAAGCAGAAATAGGAAATGTAGCCGCTCAAGCAAGGACGGAGGGCTGGCCTCTCACAACTGGAAACAGTCTTGGGCCTCTGCATCTGCTCTCCCTCTCTGTCGCCCCTCTGCCTGCCTGTCTTCATTCCTTCTGTGACTCACCTCCCAACAGCCCAGGAGCAGAGGCTTCTTGGCCTTCCTCCTTCAGCCTCCTCAGCCTCTGTGCCTCCCAGAAGAGTTAGCCTCAACCCCCTCCTTAAAGCAAGGTGTCTTTATTTATTCTCTTTTTAATCTGTTTGTTTATGGATAAAGTTTTCTGGAGCCTATTTTTAGAGGTCAAAAGTTGGAAACTGACTCAGCATTTCTTCTACAATAACCCTAATCCTCACCAAAGCTAACAGATGCTGAGGTTGAGTGGACCAAGTACACGATATCATCCTCCTCCCATATTAACCCAAATATTTAGAAATAATAACGACTTGCTTCACTTTATCAAGTTCATTAAAACTTGTATTTTAGAAGTGTATCTCCAAAGACCGTTACTTATCCATTTGTCTATAGGGTATTTTTTATGTAGGTTAAGTATCTCTTATTTGAAATGCTTGGGACCACTTTGGGGATTTCAGATTTTTTTTTAAACTTTGGAATATTTGCATACGTACTGAGATTTCAGGGCTGATAACCAAGTCTAAACATGAAATTTATCTGTATTTCATATGCACCTTGTACAATGCACCTTGAACACATAGCCTGAAGGTAATTTTACACAATATTTTTAGTGCCCCTAAAATGTTTTGACACCGTAGTGTCCCATGAGCTCAGGTGTGGAATATTCCACTTGTAACATCATTTCAACATGCAGAAAGTTGGATTTGGAGGCATTTAGATTTTGGACTGTTGTGTTAGAGATGTTCAACCTAAAATCATCGTTAACAGTAGTCTCATGAACGTAGAGTCATTTCTTCTTCCGGAGCTCTTCGAAATCATCTGTAAGGAGTTCACCAGTGAAAGCATTGGTCACCAGTAAGAGGTTGACCTGAATGTTCCCAGGGGAAGGCATCTGGTCCATTCATAGTTTATCATAAACCAGCTCCACCCACTGCCCCAGCTTGGCTGGCCTTCAGTTGTCCACAGCAGACTCTGGGTGGGGCTTGGGGAAGGCATTTGGTAGGAGCCACGGGTACTGCCCTTGTAGCGACCCTGGAGGCCAAACCTCTAAGTGCACTCTCCACTGAAATGCATGAAAACCTGCCCACGTGGGGGGTAGCTCTGCTGGGAACCACCCTCCACACAACTCAAGGGCACCAAAGCACACAGCGGGAGATTTGTGTTCCCCATGATTATCCATAATTATAATCATGATGCTATCATGGTGTAATGATGAGAAATTGAGAAAGGATCTTCTAGTAGAATCTTCTATCAGAAAGTTTAAAATATCATCGAGGATAGGTTTTCTGCCACGGACTCTTCAGCCCCACTGTCCTGGACCTTTTGGAAGAGAAGAGCCCTTAGGAGCTGCCTGCAGGGCCACAGTTGGGTGTCTGAGATGTCACCCTCCCAGGAAGTTGGAAGTCAGGACTCTAAGCCAGGGGATCACTCAGCATTTCCTGAGCAACTTCTGGAAAGGGGATTAGTCACTGTATTTGTTTCCTAGAGCTGCCGTAAGAAATTGCCACTAAGCCGTGGATGGTGGCTTAAAATAACAGACTTCTTCCCGGGTTCTGGAAGCTGGAAACCGGATGTCAGCACACCAGTGCTCCCTCCAGCGGCTCTGGGGGATAATCCAGCCTTTGCCTCTTCCACCTTCTAGTAACGGATCGCATTCTTTGACTTGAGGCCTCTTCAGTCCTGTCTGTGCCTCTGTGGTCACACTGCCTCTGGCTCCGGCTCCCCGGCGTCTGGTGTCTGTGTCTCTCTCCCGCCAGAACATTTGTCATTGAACCAGCTCAGGATCCTTAACTGAGTTGCATTTGCAAAGACTCATTTTCCAAAGGAGGACCCATTCCCAGGTTCTGGGGCTCAGGTCAGGGACATGTCATTTGGGGACCACCACTTAGCCCATGACACCCGCATGTCATTACAGACACAAAGGCCCTGCAGTAACCTTTAAAACAATGTTTTTTTAATCTTGGAGATAAAAGAGAATCAAAGATTATATGTTAGACAATCTTTTAGATAGATCATAAAATAATCATGAAATGCTGCGATATAAAATAAATGTAAAATGGTTGAAAAAAATGAGGCCAAAAGGAAAATAAGGATACAGAAGACAATAGGGCCGGGAGTGAGGATTCTCTCGGCATGTTTGCCAGGAAAACCTGCCCCCCACCCCCAGCTGCGTCTATTAGGTCAAAACCAGCGAGGGGCACACAAGAATGTGGTGATTCCCAGTGGTGACTCAGAAAAGTCTTCTGCAGTCTTCCCCACACCAGAGAGGACCAGTGTGGTCGGTGGAAGGACTGGCGTCCTCCACCACATCCTTAAGGGAGTTTCCCAGTGGAGGCTCTTGGTGCATCCCTCGGCATAGCAGAATGTGCTGTGCCCCAGAGCGTAAAACCACACCCATAGATAGAGGCTCCACAACCCAGGCCTGGTCCTTGCGCCTACTGGCTTGTCTCATGGAAGGAAAGAATTTAAAGCCTTGAGGTTCCAGAGCAGTGGCAGCAGTTGGATCTCTTGGGCTGTCCTGCACGAGCCTCACCTTTATCTCATGGCCTCTGGTCAGCATTGAGTGACACAGTGCATTTAGGATAAAACTCCCGGCAGCGTCTGACCCGGCAGCTTTCCCGGGTCGTCACTCAATGCAGAGGAACAGACTTGGTAATTAGCTGAACTTGGAGGCAGGAACAACAGGCTCTTGATGTAGGTGGTGGAGTCACATGGAATAGGCCTGCGGACTCAAAGCCACTGACCACTGTCCAGAGAAGGGCCAAATCCAAAGGCCAGCCTGGATTCTCCTTGCATTATACTTTTGGATCTGCTAGGACGAGCCGATGGGTAATCAATCATCCATACACCATGGAACATGTCTGCAAGTTTGGGAGCCGGAAAAAATATTCAAATCCATTATAACCAAATGGAAATCATCCATAAAGCAGCCCTTGGATGGCTAATGTATCAGTGGCCCCTCGAGTTGATTGCATGGCAAACTGAACACCCCAGTTCACGGTGAGGTGGCATTCTGCTCTCTTATTAACCATGAACCCATTAAAAGGTGGGAGAAGTCAGCCAAAAAACGATGAGCTTGGATTTAGAGCAGTTGATCGGCAGCCCTTGTTTTTTGGCAGTCACACAGCCAGTGGGCTGGTAAGGCCTCCTGTGGTTTGTGATAGTAAAGCCATTTTTATCTGCATGCGTTAAAAAAAAAAAATGTCCTTGCTCTTCATGCGTCAGGCAGGGGCTGCTGTGCCCAACTCATCCAGAAGAATTATTTACTCATGAAGGTATAGATTCAGAGGCTGCTGAGTCAGGGCAGGGGTGCCCACTGGAAAGGATTAGCCGGCTCCTTCTGGTTCTCTGGCTCTTCCTGTCCAATCCCCCAGCCAAAGGGGCTGACAGCTGCGCTCTCTCTCTCCAAGCCTATCGGGGATCCTAACACCACTTGTTGCCCTCTTGTTTATTGATCTGCTTCATAATGACGTCACTAGATCATAAGCTCCATAAGGACTTTTGGGGGGGGGGGGTTGAAAGATGACTCTAAATAAATAAATAAATAAGATGTACCCATGCCCTAATCCCCGGGTGCTGTGACTGCCATGTATTTGGGGAGAGGTTCTTTGTTAATATAATTAACTTGAGAAGGGATTAATGGACTCAAGTTGAGAGAGGAATCATTCGAGTGGTTCCCAAATCCGACACCAAGTGTCCCTAGAAGAGAAAGGCAGAGGAAGATCAGACACAGACAGAAGAGGACACCAGGTCATCGAGAAGGCAGAGGCTGGAGCGAGGGGGCCACAAGCTAACGGGGCACCAACAGCCACCAGAAGCCGGAAGAAGCAAAAATGGATTCTCTGCCAGGGTCCCCAGGAGGAGCACAGCGCTGCCCAAACCTTGATTTCAAACTCTCCGACTCCAGAACTGTGAAAGAGAACATTTATTTTAAGCTACGGGTGTGTGGTCATTTCTTGCATCAGTCACAGGACATTAACGGAAGGAAGGAAGCGTGTTTGCCCTGGTATTTAAAATGTAGTCGTAGGCCCTCGATAAATGTTCAGTAAATGAATAAAGAGAAGTGCTTAAACTCTGGGTTTGAATCCTGGCTCTTCCTCATAAGTACTACGATGCATGAAACTTGTTTCCTCAAGCCTCAGTTTCCTGGTCTGTGAAGTGGGATACCTACCCCGAGGTGTGGCTGGGAGGTAGAGTCCGAGTTTGTAGGTATGCACAGAGCTGGATTCCTCATTCATTGGATGCTGAACCACCAGCTGATGAAGGATCACTTGTTGGTTATTCTCTTATATCCTGTCAGTCAGCTTTTTGTCACTGTGACAAATAACCTGAGAAAAACAACTTAAAGAAGGAAAAAAAATTATTTGGGCTCATGGTGTCATAGGGTTAGATCATGGTTGGCTGGCTCCATTGCTTTGGACCTGAGGTGAGGCAGAACATCATGGAGGAAGGATGTGGAGGAGCAAAGCTGCTCACTTTGTGGCAGCCAGGAAACAGAGAGAGAGGGAGGAATGGACTAGGAAAAGACAATAATCCCAAGGCCATGTCCCTAGTGACCTTCTTCCTCCAACCATGCCCACTGCCTACAGGTCCACCATCTCCCAGTAGAACACGAAGCAATCGATGGGTTGACTCACTGAGGAGGTCAGAGCCCTCATGAGCCAACCACTTCCCCCAAAGCCCCACCTCGGAACATTGCTTCCTTGGGGACCAAGCCTTCAACACGTGAGTCTTTGGGGGCTACTTTACATGCAGACCATAATAGTTCCCTGAGTTACACGATTCCTATGGATATCCAGGCCCCTGCATTTACATTCGATGCTCTAGCTGCTGATGGAGAAGCAGCATCCGTGGTCTCCCAAGGCCAGGGAAAAGCACTAGTGCTTCCCGCCTGGTCATTGCCCTCCCTTGACCTAAATGCAGCTGGTCTTTCCAGACAGAAAACACAAGTTGATCTCCCCTCCATTACTGTGATTCCAGGTGGGGAGAAAACAGCATCAGTCTGCAGTCAGTGCACCTGTTTCAGAAACTATGCACCCCCACACAATGCGCACACGCACATAAGCACGCACACACATATGCACACGCACACACACACATTGCAGATTCTAGGTCTCCTGTTTTTTTTTTTTTTTCTTGCAACAAAGCATGTATTAAACGGGCTGCTGTCTGTTCTTGGGAGACCTTTCCCCTCTAACCATGCTTCTGGAGGGTTAGAGACATGGCTGGCAGCTGACCCTTGTCACGCACTTTGTGCTCATCACAGTTTTTACACACTATCTCATTTGATCCTCACGACAACCCCATAAGTAGTTACCGTCATTATCCTCCTATTTAGATAAAGGAAGTGGCTCCGAGGGGCTGGGGTACACAGGAATTGAGATTTCAACATCACCTCTTTGGGACTCCAGAGCTGAAATTTAACACTGAGTTTAACTTCATCTTGTGTCTTAAGCTGGGTCCTAGAAACATATAGGAGACAAGACTTGTGCTCAGGAGGTTTAGTGGGCAGCGCTGTGAGGGGTCCAGAGATTAGTGAGGCAGCATTCTTCCAGAACCTTCTATATGATAAGGTAGGCGGCTGTGGCCTTGCTGGAAGGCAAGTTGGCAATAATCATCAGAAGTTTTAAAAATGGTCCAAATCATGAATCTTTCTATCCCATACACAAATTTTTTTAATACCAAAAAAAAAAATGTTTGGCTTCTTATAATCAGAAGGAAAATCATTATAGGTGGACTCTCTCACCCATAGTCTGATTTCACGCTTGGGTTTGATCACGTGCAGCCACTTACTAGGAGTAGCACCTTGAATGAGTCATCGGTGCCTACACCTGACCCCCTGTCTTTACCATGGCAGGGATAGCGATGACATTACTGACCTCGTAAGGAGTTTCTGTGAGGGTTAAAGGAGCTAAATTTACAAAGTGCTGAAAACAGTGCCTGGGGCAGGATGAGACTATGCTGTCAGCCAGCTGTCCTCCCTGTTGTCACCTGGAAACAGAGAGACATTTGGTGCTGATAACGCCAGCCAAGGTCGCGGGTTCGATCCCCGTACGGGCCACTAAATGCTGCAGTCTGGCTGGGCACAATTCAGGAGCCACTTGTCAAAAGAAACTAACTTTATTTTTAGAACTACAAACGCCAAGCAAAACAGCTCCTCAGGAAAAAAAAAAAAATCCTCAGAGCCCAACTGCCACCACCGGCTTCCACAAGCCTCTCACCCACACAACACTCACCACCTCCCACAATCCTCCTGCTCTTGAGGCCGATTGGCTGGGTCGCGTGGGCAGAGCCAAAGAAGTCCCCCAATGAGCAGCTCCGTGGTCTGAAAGGGCAGGGAAACAGCCCAATGAGCAGCTCCATGGAGGAGCCAATCAGCTAGATGTTGCTGGGGCCGCTGTGAGCCAATCATCAGCTGGCAGTCTGAAGGGCAGGGAAACAGCCCAATGAGCATCACCACAGAGGAGCCAATCAGCTAGATGTTGCTGGGGCCACTGTGAGCCAATCATCAGCTGGCAGTCTGAAGGGCAGGGAAACAGCCCAATGAACATGACCGCAGAGGAGCCAATCAGCTAGATGTTGCTGGGGCCACTGTGAGCCAATCATCAGCCGGCAGCTGGAAGTTTGCTGGCAGCTGGAAGTTTGCTGGGGCCCCTTTGGCTGTGGCTCTCAACAGCCCCTCTTGGTCTTCTTCCTCTGAAATCTGATTTTTGCTCACTGGGACAGAAACCTCTGAGTCCCCCCACCCCGGGAGGGTGCGTGATAAGCCCCGTCTCGTCCAAATCCTTCCCAGCCCACTGGAGCTCAGAAGCCCCACGTCCCCATCTGGAGGTCTCTCACTCAACTGCGGGGCCAGCAGGGCTCTGGCCCTGTGAGGGCAGGAGGGGGTCAGCACCCAGTTAGACCAGAGTGGAAACAAGGGGTCTGTTGCGACACAGCATGAAGCCAGCTCTGAGAAGGAGAAGCGATTGTATTTTTTACCAGAAGGGAAGTGCATGTTGGGAAACCAGCCCATTTGGCAAAACCTCACAAAATCTTGGTACAGTCATTGCTTTCTCAACAGCAAACAAATAAGCAGGTCTGGCAATTATCCCACCACACCACCATCACGCTCTTTCAGGAGTCACCATCAAAATTAAAATTTATGATAAGGCATCACTTGCTCTGAGGCCACTAGGGAAGAGCAGAAAAGGGTCAGGTCGAAAACTTAGCTTTGAGTCCTTCTTCACTTAGTCTATTTTACTTCATGAATCTTAATTTCCTTAATTTGCAGGGCCCCAGGGGGATTGGAATAAGGGACAAACCCCTCAAAATACCTTTGGATTAAGCTCTGCACACATGCACATTAATAGTATTAAATTAAAAAGACATATCATGTGTGTTTAAGTACCAAGAGGCTGTAACAGAGGCATTACAGCTCAACAAAATCCATGTCCCCTTATGGTGTCCCAGCCCCCTTGCAGTTAGGTGGGGTCCCATGACCAGCTGTAGCCAATGGGATGCCAGCTGAAGTGAGGTACATCACTTCCTTTGAAAGAATTCAGAGCCAGTACTGAACCCTCCGGTTCCTCTCTTTTCTTTCCCCGATGACCGCCAAGGTTACAAGTCGGGATCTTGGTATGTCCATCAAGCACGGTCCCTGAGTCACTCTGTAGAGCAGAAGCCCTATTGACCTTCATTAGACAAGTAGCATAGTCGACAAATAAGCCTATGTTGTGTGAAGTCACTGAGATTTCAGGATTAAGTTGTTACTGTAGCAGAACCTCACCTACCCTGACTAACACAGCAGGTGGATTTTGCTCTACTGACTCAAGCATGAAAGAAATATGACACTGATTTATTTTTCAAAAATCAAATCAAATGAGATCCTAAGCCCCCTTTTAGTTTAGATTGGGTGGAAATGCAGTCTCAGTCACTACCAGAGCTCCTTTCCCCAAGCCCCTTTAGAGTAATTATCTGAGGTCTGGGCAGCATGACATTGGAAGGGGGCCATCCCTGTTCCATCACTGGAACTCATGCAGGTGGGTAGCTTCTGTTGCTTCTGGGTCAAGCTCCAGCACAAGATGAATTTGCTGAGGCTGGATTTCTGGAGGCCTAAAATGTGTCTTCCTAGTTATTCGCCAGGCATCCTCCATCAGCACAGGTCATGTCCAGGAAACAGGCCAGACAGGACCCCAGCCAATTTTCCTCTCCTAATGTTAGAATCTTCATGCTTCCCCCAAATGTTATGCTTCTTTATGCACTTCCTGCTTTCTGCCAAATCCCCCTGCCTGACACTCCTTCCCTGGGTCTAGACTCTGAAACAAAGAATCCAGGGAAGGAGTGAAGAAACTGTCCCTGAATCATAAACACCATCTGAGACAAGGAAGCAGGCCCAGCTACCCTCTTAGGATCGGAATGGGGAAAATTCTGGAGGAACAAAAAAAATACATTAATATCTCAATTAATTACCTTACCATACGGTTGACTGCTCATGCTGAGAAGAAAAATAAGCCAGGAAAATCCACAATTATTCTGTTTGCAAATCAAGTGGAAAAAAATAATATCATTCAAATTAGTACTAGCTCACAGGCCAAGGACTTGGAAGAATTTAATCTGGGTGAACCACAAGGAAATCTGCTGATAAACCATGAAAATATGTGCCCCTAGCCGAACCCCCTTTTGCAATCGCCCACATTCAGATTCCCCACATTCAAATCTTTATCTCCTTCCAATGCCCACGCCGGTGTTGTAGGGAGTGAGGCAGAGTTCCAACACTTTTAAACACAAACGTATTCTGGTAAATTATTGATCATTAGAGGACCCCGGGTGTGGGTTTTTAGACCTCCTGAATTCTCTTGGTCCACTCCCAGGACTCAGGAAAATGGTAGAAGAGACTCATGTCCCTACAATGATTCAGTGTTGATGGCGTCTACTAATTGTGTATGTGTGTGTGTGTGTGTGTGTGTGTGTGTGTGTGTGAGAGAGACAGAGAGACAGAGAGAGAGAGAGAGAGAGAGAGAGAGATTTTAGAATTGTACAGTGAGTGGATGAAAAGTACCAAAATTGTGACATGTAAATAGATGGATGCCGCATCCCTTGCAAGACGCACGTGCTTTCGTGTCTTATCAATGTGCGTCTTAGGTGGGTTATGAGTCTAAAAAGTAAATGCCTGCTGACTCAAATGTGTGCGTCTTTCTCTTAACAATGAAGTCACATTTTTAATTTTTGCTGTGTCGAAGATACGGAAGGAGTCTCGGAGGCCCCGTGGAAGGCTTTTATGCTGTCTACGGAAAATATTAAATTGCATGGAGTCCAAAATCCATCATAGCAATTTTCAGTTGTCATCAGAGGATTAAGTGCTTAATTTGCTCATGAGTCTGTGGCGCTAGCCCAGGGTTTGTAACCTCAGTGTGACTGACATTTGGGGCCAGTTGATTTTCGGTTGTGTGGATTTGTCCTTTGCATTATAGGATATTTACAGCACCCCTTAGCACTTCCCCCATCAATTGTGACAACCAGAAGTGTCTCTGGACACTGCCAAATGTCCCCAAAGGTGCGAAATCACCCCTCATTGAGGACCACAGGTCTACACTGCCCAGTTAACAATCCTATGAAAAGACATAGACTGTGGCCTGGAGGCTTCTGCTCTGTGAATCATCCCTTCACCATCCGAAGCTCAGTCTGGTGGTAACATCTCCTGTTTCTGGAAATGGGTGCATGCGACAGAGAATCCGGGGGGTGGCCCTGTGCCGTGCAGGGCAATGATGTAAGAAAGCCCCTCTGAACTGTGGCCCCTCTCTGAGCCCCGACCATCTTTTTTTTTAATATTTATTTTTTAGTTATAGGTGGACACATATCTTTATTTTTTTAATGTCATGCTGAGGATCGAACCCAGGGCCTCATGCGTGCTAGGTGAGCACTTTACCTCGGAGCCACACTCTCAAGCCCTAAGCCCCGACCATCTTTAGGTGCAGCACCCCCAGAACCTGCAGCTCCCTCCATACTTACTTCTGCTGAGCCTGTGGTGTCTGCTGAGCCTGTGGTGTCTGGGACCATTTCTATTCTTAGCTCTATGGCCAGAGAATAGAATAGAATGGGCTAGAATCTCAGAAACATTGCCCGGCTAAAAGGAAGCTCCTGGATCCCTGGTGTGCCTGTGGGCATCGTTCTTTCGTTCTCCCCGAGGGTGTCCAGTCTACCCCCAACTTCAGCACAGGGTTGGAAAGTTGCTGTGGAGGGAGAGATGGAGGTTTCTCACTGAAGTCACAGTCCCAGCCCCTGGAATGTCCCTTCTGGCTTGCCGTAGTCATCTAGCTCAACTGGGGGCCATCTAGACTCAGATCTGTCAGGCCATCCAAAGTCAGCAGGGGCTGAGCCAAATGGGTGACCCTGCCACATCGAC
Organism: Urocitellus parryii; assembly: GCF_045843805.1. Taxonomy (NCBI): domain Eukaryota; kingdom Metazoa; phylum Chordata; class Mammalia; order Rodentia; family Sciuridae; genus Urocitellus; species Urocitellus parryii. Next base: position 172,746,660 of record NC_135537.1, on the reverse strand, counting down.
AAGACCATGAAAAAAATTTATAAAGGCCCCATTTTGAGTCATGAGGAACCAGGTCACCTAACCTTATCTCCTATTTCTGCATCAGTTGAGCAAGTCCCTTTACCCCTGGTCCCCAGCGACCTGTAACTAACATTTCTACAAATCCCCTTCGGCAAGTGTCCAACAGGCCTGTACGACGAGGCTGTCCCTACCTGGATGGCTTCTCCACGCAGCATTGATGGACCTACAAGTCCCTCTCGTGGGGAGAGGGACAGGCAGCAAGGGAGCCCAGGCTGGTCACTTCCTCCTGAGGAGCCTGAGGGGTCAAGGAGCAGGGGCCGTGGTGGGTCGCAGGGAGGTGAAGAGCTTGTCTTGAGAGCCAGTCACCTCTCGCCAGCCAGGGGACCTCGAGCGAGCCCATCTGTCTCCCCATCTGTGAGACGGCCAACAGCGGACCTGCTTCGCGGGATGTTTGGGAGGATGATGGATTAATACAGGTGAAGGGCTTCACCACAGGTCCCTGCGCAGAGCGAGGGGCCCAAGACATCCTGAGCCAGTAAGAGCCCGAGGGGGAGGGGGAGAGCCCTGGGGACAGGCGCGTGGGGGAGGGGTGGAGCCCTCAGGCAGGACCCCTGAGTATTTGTTCCCTGTCACTTTAGTGTCCTTACAGGAGCCGTCTCACTGACTGGCCATCCACTCACAGAGCTCACTGTCCAGCCCTGTTTCAGAATTTGGGGTGGGATGGAGAGGCAACCACCCCTCCCCAGCCTGCCCCACCCACGTCCCCCAGCGAGAGTTCCCAGGCTCAGGAATGGCGGCTCTTAGGGGATGCCCTTGGAACTTGGTCTCAGGAGCAGCAGCGCCCAGGGTCCACGCCATGCCTGGTGGCCTCCCCCAGCTCCACCAGCTACAGCGCCAACAGGTGCTGGTCTTGGTCCACTACCACGGCCATTACACATGGCCGCAGGCTGGATGGCTTAAAACAACCGAAGTTTTTTCTTCTACGTTTAGGGAGGCCAGAGTCCAAACTCAAAAAGTATGCAAGACTGTGCTCCCTCCTAAGGCTCCAGGGGAGGACCCTTTCTTGTCTCATCCAGCTTCTGGTGACTCCAGGTATTTCTTGACTGTTCTCCCTTCAAACCTTTCTTGGCCAGTGGGGTCACATTGCTCCTTTTCTTCTCTGTCCTCTTCTCTGTACACATCTATTAACCCAGGGGCACTTTACCACTGTGCTACATCCCCGATCCTTTTTACTTTTTTTTTTTTTGAGCCAGGGTCTCACCAACTTCTTTAGGGCCTCCCTAAGTTGCTAAGGCTGGCCTCTGAACTTCTGAACCTCCTGCCTCAACCTCCTGAGTCACTGGGATTTACAGGTGTGTGCACCTGTGCCCAGCTTATAAGTGTCTATCTTATGAGGGTACTTATGATTTCATTTAGGGCACACCCAGATAATCTAGGATCATCTCACCATCGCAAGATCCTCAGCATAATCATATCTTCAATTCCCTTTGGCCACATAAGACAACATTCACAGTTTCCAAGGATTAGGCATGAGTATCGCTTAGGGAGTCATTATTGAGCCTCTGGTAGGGCAATACTAGGGAATGCAAATTAGAACTCTTGTCCTCACCAGATAAGCAGAACTCAGGCAAATGGGACATTAAGCAGAAATTTCAAGTATTTCTTCACAGTCCTCTTTCCCCACATGAGGCACAGAGGTACCTATATTGATGGAAAAATCACAGTAATAATAACTCACATAAGCAATTATCAATCCATGTAATCCTCACTAAAATCCCATGAGGCAGGTACAATTATTCTCTTTTTCCAATGGGATAAGGCACAGAGAGATCAGATAATTTGCCCTGGGTCACACAGCTTATGAAAGGTCAACTAAACCAGACTTGGGTACCTGTCCCACCCTCCCTATCTCTAGATTTGCAAACTCATCAGTAATAGTGACTCTGATTTACAGACACAGAAGTTCTGCCCCCATCACCTCCTCCTAGAGCTCAAGCTGACTCACGAGCTAGCTGGACAGAGACCCCTTCGGGGCTGTAGGGCAGATTCCCAAGGGTGGGCTCACCTTTGTCCTGCCCGTCTCAGCTGCCGTGGCATCCACTCCACGTTACTGCTCTGACCTTCTCTTACTCAGGAACTGGCTGGAGAATCAAGAGGGTCCGTTAGATAGAGCCCCTGACTTCCCTAAAATAAGGTGCCTGAAAGTGACAGGCCAGGTGTTCAGGAACTATTTCCGGATCACAGATCGCACAGTCGTCCTGAAGCTGACAAAGCTTCATCCCAGGGTCCCTCCTCGCTTCCCCCGAGGGTGCTGGGAGCAGCAGAGTTGGGATTGAGAAGTATTTCTACTACGTATGAGATCTCAGAAGCAGGGGACCTTCCCTGTTGACCAGGGCAACTTGCTGATCTACTGCTTATTCTACATGCAGAGCCAATTCTTACTAATTCATCATCTTGTACTCTTCCTAAGGATGTCCTCCCATATCATAGGAGCTACAGGTCCCCCAAAAAAACTGAATCCTACTTTTTTTTTTTGTCCTGGAGAGACAGAACAGTTCGTCTCAGCCAGGAGGGAAGCAAAAACAACTCTGAGAAAATAATTTTTCTAAGACCAAAGTCAAGGATAAGAACATTGAACTAGACACATGGATCAAACAGACATAATATTTAACTGAAAGCTAAGCACCGTAGAAACCCACCATAATGCTTTTATAATCTCCTTTATAACAGAATACGTCTGCAAGTTCATAAAATGAGGACGACCCACCGTAGGAACTCCAGGCTAACACAGAGGGAATTCTGGTACGGTTTCTGTGCCCAAGAGATTTCCCCCACCCCCAGCCTAACTTTTGATGCTGGTGTTTTGGAATGTGATGGAGCTTTCTACCGCAGGAAACTTGTCTGGGCGGCTAATAATCAGTTATTTATAGAGCATTGATTGTCTGCAGAGCACTTTGCCAAATACCAAGGAGGATGCGAAAGAAATCCAAGTTAGATCCTTGCCTTCAAGAGTCTAGAGCTTAGTTAAGAAGAAAATACACGACCCTGAGCCTTTCACGCTTTGTCTTCCAATGTCATATGACCAGTAAACTGAGCTTACAACATGAAGAATTTTGCCTCCGTGCCTGACAGTCCCATCTTCCTGCTCAGGGTCCCAGGCCACAGTGACCAAGGTTCCACAAAGTTCTGCAGGTCACCCCATCCTCACCCAGGTGATGGGGCAGGAATACCCATCCCAGCTCTCCATCTGGTGGAGCACCTCCTAGAATTACTCAGGAACGAACATCTCCAGGAAGTGAACTGTGATTCAAACAATTAAGAAATAGTTTAGAGATTATCACCAAATTCCTCCCCAGGGAACCTCAGTGTGAGCTCTCGAAGCAAAGAGTGTCCGTTCCCCTAACAGCTTGGTAGCCAGTGAGTCTAGCAAAATATAATTTCTGCAGCATGCAATTTAAAGAGCAGTGCTTGGGAGAATTTGGCACCATGGCTCTTGAAAGAGAGGTTGTAGCCAGATGCCAAAGGCAGACTAGTTATGTCAACAGAAGGGACAGAAGTTATTTCCTATTATCAGGTTAGTCTACCCAGAATCAGGAGACCTGGGAGGTTTAAGAGAAGACACAGTGGAAAGAAACAAGAATGAGAGGTAAGATTTCCGGATTCTTTAATATAGCCAACATCTGATATCTAAAAAGCATGCAAGGCTACTTCTCTTATTCCGGGGACTGGAGGAAGCCTGTGATTCCCACTAGCTGTCTTTTCAGAAAAATACAGAGGACAGTTCTCCCAGAGCTGTGCATCCATGCTGGGGGGGTGGGGCGAGATAAGGAGCACATTCCTCCACCCAAATGAGTTTTGAGCCAAATGCGAAGGAGCCAGCGTCAAGCAAAAACAGAAATAGACTCTGCCCTTTGGGTGCTTGGGGTGGATAAGCACATCCAGTAAGAAATGGTAATGCGGATTGTCTGCAGGAGGAATACACCACACACTGGAGCCCAGAAACAGGGACACGGGACCTCATGCAGACTTCCAAGAGCCTGAGACTCAGGCTGGTAGGCAGAAGAGAAATGTAGAAGAGGGGAGGAAAGCGTGACCCAGGCTAAGGAGAGAGCATGTTCTCGGCCTCTGTCATGAAGGGATCACTGCCTCTGTAGTTCAAGTAGAGGAACAGGGTCCAGACCAGTGAGTCCAGTAGAACTTTCCGCAACGAGGGATGTGTTCTACAATTGCACTGCGGCCACATTTGGCTCTCTGAGCAGTTCAGATGTGGCTGCTATGCTGATGAACCAAATGGTTGATTTCATTTCATTTTAATGAGTTTCAGTGGAAACAGCCACATGAGGCTGGTGGGTCTCACATCGGCCAGGCCAAGCCCTGCAAGTGATGTCAGAGAAGCTTGTCTATTTGACGGTGCAGTGAGTGGCTTCTGAGCAGCCGACAGGGTTGAGATTGCATTATTGGAAAAGCCAGCATTCCAATTACAATCAGATCCAGGTAGGAGGCTCTTGGAGGAGCCCCAGTAACTGGGGTGACGATGGTAGCCATGAGATGGGTGCACAGATCCAAGAGCTATTAAAGAAGTAACATCTACCTGATCTGTTGATGGAATGGACATTGTAGGAAGAGAGAGAAATTTCAGGGGAACTCCTGGGATTCTGGCTCAGCCACCCAGATGGAGAGTGGTGTGCATCCGCATCTTGAATCCCTTCCAAGCTCAGTCCCCATCCCCCAGCTTCGGCTGCTAGTGGCTAAGGCACTGGCTTCACCCTGGAGGAGATCCAGAAGTACCTGGGAGTTTTGCTTTTTTTTACATTTAGGAGAAAAATAGCCATGGAAAAGAAGTCCCTGGAACCCTTGGGGGAAAAGAGTCTTTGTAGATGTGGTTAAGTGAAGGATCTTGAGATGAAGAGAGGATTCTGATCGTCTGGGTGGACTTGAGAGAGAAGAGGGAAAAGCAAGGCAGTCTCAGGGGCAGAGATTCCTGATGCAGCCACCAGCCAGGGAGCACCTGGGGCTTCCAAATGCAGGAAGGATTAAAGCACAGATCCTCCCCGGAGCCTTCAGCAAGTGAGCACCCCTGGCAGTACCTTGATTTGGGATTTCTGGCCCTCAGAAGTATGATAACAAATTCCTGTTGTTTTAAGCTACTCACCTGGTGGTGATTTGTCTTGGTGATACTGAAAGCTCACTCCCTGTCCCCAGTGCTGATCCCATAATGAGGACAAAGTTTTGAGGAAAAGGAGAAAGAAGTTCTGATGCTTTCCTAGCAAAGGAGAGACACGGGGGACTCCTGTGGCAGAGGCTATGATTCTGTCAGGGGAACAGGGGGCTTTTAAAGAGGTGATTCAAAGGCTACACTCCAGCCGTGCCCTATTGGGAGTCACAATTCATTTGCAGCCTGAGTGACAGCTGTTTCTCAGATTCACAGACGTCAATTTCGAAGTCCAGACTCCTCCATTCCTGTGGTCTGTGAGCCAAAGGGTGGATAACTCAGCCTAGGACTGGAAGAAAGTTAATATTGTTTCTCCCCGTGATTAGGGAAGGAGAGAGCGAGAAAGAAAAAGAAAAAAATATGTGTCTGTTTTAAAGGGCTGGGAATATAGCTCAGTTGGTAGAGTGCTTTCCTCACATGCACAAGGCCCTGGGTTCAATCCCCAGCACCACACCCACACACACACACCCACACACACGTGTATATATCCATTTTTAAATAAGCCACAGTGGCAGAGAATCAAGGCTTATGTTCAAATCATGAAATGAACAGGACCCCTGGTAAGTGGTAGTCGCAGAAAACTAATATACTCCCCACTCCCCCTTCCCCAAGGGACGATCATAACCAATGACTGATCAGACTCCCCAAGTCCTGGGCCTCAATGTAGGACAAACTTTTAGGTACAACAAGCCCAAGAGTTTCCCTACAGATCAGACCAAGTCTGGGACTTGGCTTGAAATGACTCCTTCTTCTGGTTTCTTCCACTGTCCTGCTTCTCTCTTTCTTATCAGTTTCTCCATGCCATGCCTTCCTCATAAAGCCTGCTCCTAAACCCAAAGCCCAGGGTCAGCTCAGGGGGAAGCTGACCTAAGATGGGGGATGGGGGGTGGGGGGTAGGGGCCCTCCACTGGGCAAAAGCCACAGCTGAGGCCCAGGCTTGAAGGGAAGATGGTGAGTTCAGTTTTCAGCGTGTTGAATACCAGAGCTTCTAAAACAGGTGATGCAAGACTGCGTGACCCAGGCTGGCCCTCGACCACCTGTTTTGGAACACAGCTGTATTGCAACCTGCTCCACCCATTCGTTCACAGATTGTCTAAGGCTCTTTCTGACGCAGCAATGACAGACTTGAATCGTTGAAACAGAGATTGTAAGGCCCAGGATGGCTAAAATCTGTGTTACTTTGTCCTTCAGAGAAATAAGCAACTGGATATTTGCATCCACAGCTCCCAGGGCTGGAGGGATAAATCTGAGTGCCGTGCATACAGGTGGTCATGCAAGCCGTGGGTGTGTGTGCAATCGTGGCAGAAGCGAGGCTAAGGGAGGAAGGGAGAGAGTCAGAACAGAGCCTCAGGAATTCTAGCATTTCGTAATGAAGCCAGGAAAACGGAAAGAAAAAAGAGAAACCACGCAGCCAGAGATGCAGAAAGAAAATCAAGTGAGTTCCTTCACATTTATGAGACCAGCATATTGCCCACTCATTTTTAGGTCTTAGGACATTCAAAGTTTTTCTTTTCTCCTGGAGCATCAACATTTCAAATTATCCCTCAAAAGAAATATGCTACCTCCGGGACATTGGAAGTGATTTTTACATTAACTTATTTAAAAGTTACTTTGTCCTGATGCAACTAAAAATGTAGCGATATACCATATACCTATGCCACGTCCTCTTCAGAATGGTCTGGTGATGTTCAAATCATAAAGGGATACCTAGTCCTCCCTAATTCTTCTGCTGTTTGCTGCCTCTCACCTGCTTCATCTCATAAGAGTTCTCTTATTTAGAAAGTCCTCTTTGTAGACAACTTGAAGTGAAATAATCCAAAAAAGACCAGATTTATATGGAAAAAAGTTGATGAATCCGTCCTAAGTTATAGTCAAGAGTAAGAAGTTCTTGCTGTTGCTCAGCAGGTGGCTGCAGATAACAATAATGTATTGCATATTTCAAAAATCTGGGAGGATTCTGTATGATTTCATTATAGAGAAAATGCTAAACATTTCAGGAGACAGATCTGTCTACCCCTGATTTGAACATCACACAATGTGTACATGAAGCATCACATGGTACCATAAAGATACAGTTTTTTGGTTTTACGTCAGTTTAAAAAACAAATTTTGAGAAAAGAAAATGAAGACCAGTTTTGTCTTGAATTATAAACTACCAAATCCCTGAAATATTTTCTAGCCCCCAATACCAAAAATACATTTGAAACACAGTAGCGGCATATGTTTGGTACACAGCTCTATTGGAACTCGGTGAGTTGAGCGCTTCCAACTTCTTTCCATAATAAATATAAGTACCTTCTGTGTGCAAGGTGCTGGGTTCTGTTTCGTAAGGGGTGCAAAGATAAGGCATTGCCTCTGCCCGCCGTCTGTTAGAAGGAACAAGAAACGTGTCTAAATCCCTGCTGCTCAGAATGTGGCAAGAGCGACAGAAGAAATGGGAGTTGCATTGGAATTTGAGGGAGCAGGAGAGGAAAGATCCTATCCGGTGGGAGATTGGAAAAGGTTTAGAGAAAAGTTCCAGGGGAGTTTGGCCCTGAAGGCGGGGAAGGATTTCTGGAGATGAAAATGTGGGAGAAGGTGTTCCAGCATAAGACAGGATGAGAACAGGAAGCGGAACTTAGGCAGGAGGAGAATGGATGGAGGGAGACCGAGAAGCACAAGAGGATAATCTGGGAGATGCTAGAGCAGGGGCTTGGGGCCAGTGCTCTTGACCTGCTGAAGGACTGTATGGGAGGCTCGTGCTGGGAGCTGGGCCTTGGACAGTTAATCTGGCAGTGATGAGACCCAGAGTGGGGAAGGAAAAAGGACCACGGTCACAAATGTCAGTTAAAAGGATACTCTGTTATCCAGGTAAGAGGGCTGCAAGAGGGCAGATTCTGTGTGTACCGAAGAAAAGGAAAATTAAGAGGCTGTGCATGGAAAACCAAAAGATTTGGAAAGAAAAGGAGTCAAAGATGTCTGCACCTTGCAGCTGGGGAACCTCAACAATGAACCAGGAGAGAACGCACAGAGGCCTGGCTTTCCCCCTGGCTCTGTTCCGGGGTCTCCACGGTACCAGCCATCAAAATGTATTGTTGTGTCTGTATTGTCCTGGTCTGGTACCAAAATTATTCCAGAGGGCCTGCTCCCAACCCACAAGGGACACGTGAATATAATAAAAGCCTCCATGCCCCCAAACCAAGTGGGGGAGGGGATGTCAACCCTAGTCCTCGTAAGACAAGGCAATGTCTTGTCAGGAGGGTTTTCCACACCTGAAGCCATGGGCTCAGTGACTAGGAGCTTGGGGAGTCTGCCCAAATCTCTGAACACCTTCCAGATCCCTCCTGAGCCCTCTGAGTCACAGCTGTCTCCCCTGCGCCTCGCACAGCACCTGGCTGGTGAATACCGCACCCCAGTGACTCTGCCCTCGAGAACCTGGAAGGAAACAGAATACAGGTTGGCACCCTCCACCCCCCGAATTCCAGGAAGCTCATGAGAACCCAGGCTTCCTCTTGGTTGGTCCAAGCTTCTCCGGGTGTCCCACCTGTCCCCAAGATAGCAGATGACCCCTCCTAAATCTCAAAGCCAGACACCCCAGGGTTTTCCCCCTCATGCCTTGAACTTGGCTAATGCTTCCCTTGCACACGGAGAGACCGCAGACAAGCTGCGGCAGGTCTCACAGGTCCGCTGTATGATCTGTGACCTCACAGACGTGCCAAGACCTGCAAATCGTGGTATCTAGTGCAACCCGATGACATAGAGGTTGTTCCCTCGCTTATGAAATGTTCCAAGGGATTTTTTTTTTTTTTCTGGCTTGCAACACTGGTTGGTTTCTATTGACCTGATAGAACTGTGTTTTTGAAAACTTGTCATCCCTGTGGTTTCTGGTCTTTATACATGGATAAAATAAGAATTAAATAGCAACCGTTCTGGGAGGGCTCCCCCTTGGTTGGATAGTACTGCGCTTTCTTCTTACAAAGTACATGGAGGTAGCTATCAGAATCCCCATTTTTCAGGGTAGGCAAACTGAAACTCCGAGGCCGGACACCACTTCTTAAGACTAAACCTTGTTGTCAACCTTCTCATTTGCAAATTGTGGGGAAGAACACTTCCCTGGAGCCGTGGCTGTAGGACTATGGGAGACACTGGGTACAGAGGAGGTGCCTGCCCATCCTCAAGGTCGCTCTGTCTGTCAGAGGCAGAGCCAGGACTTCCAGACACCCACCCCCTGTCCCTTTCGATCATGACACTCTCAATTAGTTCTTGCTCCACTGGCTGTGCACCCGTGACTTGCTCACCTCATTCCATCGGGGGTGGGACCAGGTCACTGTCATCAAGAATAGACCTCGTGTTTTGCTTCCGTGCTGTTTATGTTTCATTTAGGGGAATCGGACAAAGGTCCACGCTGGAGTTTGGCCGTGAAGACGGGTAGAAAAATGGACCCGAGTCTTAGAAGCTTTTTCCCAAGAAAAAGACGGAGGGAGATTTAGAGAGAGGAAGAAAGCCACAGTAACTAACGCAGCCCGGAGATGAAGCAAGGGTTCGACGGGACACTGGGTGATGGCGTGGCTGCTGAGCACGGCCGCTGTCACGTCTGCTGTTGTGACAGATGAGATTAGGGTAGTGGTTTTGTGGAAGGAAAACAAAGATCTCTAATAATCTTGGACCTGGGGAATGAATTTCAGAGAATTGCTTAGACGCTGTGGGGCGCTGTCCCTCCACAGCCTGGGTGGCCTTCTAGAAGGGGAGTTGACACCGTCTCCCAAACGCCGCCGTCAAGTGAGGGACACATCAGGAGCAGCATTGGGTGCCAGTCAGGCCACCCCCCTCTTGTTCTCGTCCCTCACCTGTCAGTTCTGTTTCCTCAATGGCACCAGGAGGAGGCAGGGTCTGTGGCCACCAGGAGCTCCTCTGTTAGTCTCTTTATAGCCTCGAATCCAGAAAAACAAACAAACAAACAATATAAGTAAAGTCAAAAGCCAACAGAAATACTATTTGCAATTCATAGAGAAAGAGTGATTATTCTAATTGTAGAAATTCAATAGAAAAAAAAAAAAAAGAATGAACAACCCAGCCCAAACGTGGTCCAAAGAAAAACAAACAACTGAGGAACTTATGAAAAGATGGTGCAGCTTCACTCTAGCAAGACAGAGGCCAATGGGAAGTACACGGAGATACCACTTTTCACCCATGAGATTGACAAAGATCAAAGAGCACAGTAACACTTCATGGTCTCATACCATGCCCAGCCCTGGTGGAGGGCAGCAGGCAGTTTGGCAATATCTGTAACAATTAAGAATGTACTTACCTTATATTGTGCTATGTGCATGTATAAATATATCCCAGTGAACTCTACCTCCATGTATATCTATTAAAGCACCAATCAAAACAAATAAATGATTGAAAGGAAGACCAGTAGAGGGAGAGAGGGAAGGAGGGAGGGAGGGAAGGAGGGAGGGAAAAGGAAGGGGACATCAGAGACTGAAATGGAGAGAAATAATCCCCAATGCATGTATGATTTTATCAAAATAAACCCAGAGGTTATGTAAAATTATAACTCACTAATAAAAAAGAATAAACCCATCAATTACACTTCTAGGAATTTATCATACAGATTCACCCTCACGCTTGGGAAATATCATGCATATAGGCTACATGCCACACCATTGCTTGTCATAACAAAAGTCTTTCTCTCTTCTCTCTCTCTCTCTTCCTTCCTTCCTTCCTTCCTTCCTTCCTTTCTTTCTTTCTCTTTCTTTCACCAAGCATTAAACCCAGTGCCTCACATATACTAGGCAAGCACTCTACCACTGAGCGACCTTAGTTACCCAGGTTGGCCAGAAAATTGTAATCCTCCTGCCTCAACCTCCCTAATAGCTGAGATTTCAGGCCCGTGTCACAGTGTCTAGCTGTGATCTCTTCTATAACAGCACTTGTCCAGCCATGAGGACTACACTGTCATGATCTGATCATGTCCCAAAGGTCTCACCTCCTAATACTATCACCTTGGGTATTTGGTTTCAAACATGTCAATTTTGTGGGGACAAACGTTCAGACCATAGCAGATTAATTATTATGTGATTTGCATATACCAGAATATTATGCAGCCTTTACAAAGAACAGCATTCTGTATACTGAGTTGTAAGACTGCCAAACTTACAAAAGAATAAAGCCAGCTTCAGGATACTTTTATATTATCATGCACGTAAAAATAAAGCTGGAAAGAAACAATGAAAAAGAAATTGCAACATGAGTGGCCTCTGGAGAGAAGCAGATTCACGGAAAGAGAGATGGAAAAATTTCTGAGATTTAAAATTTTGAATCATGTAACTCTTTTTATTCAAAGACAAATAAGTAAAATCAAACATTTTTCAATGCTCTCTTTTTCCTAAAAGAGGTGCTGCTCCTTTCAGGGAACAATTTCCAAGGAAAACCCCAGCGCAGCAGCAAGTAAGAGCAGAGGAAGTTTTACTTCTTCTCTTAAGGTCACAGGACTTAGAGCTAGGGGTTCATTTTTATTGATGCATCAGTCATCAAAACCTTGTGCTTTTTAATGGTATATACTATCTCTTTAACTTTAAAAGTAAAGTTAGCTTAAAAACCAGGATTATCTTTTGACATTGTACCTAACTACATAGACATTTGTCTTCTATAAATGGGTTTTTAACATATCGTATTAAAGTATGGTGCTATTTACTGTATTTTCATATTGATATGCTGTTTTAGAATTCTATTTCTTTTTTTTTTCCTTAAGCATAAAAAACAGGTAAAGAAAGAAAGAAAGAAAGAAAGAAAGAAAGAAAGAAAGAAAGGTAAATTCTCTATATGTCACTATTTTTATTCCCCGTAGGCAGGCAGCCATGTCAGACAGGACAGAGCTGGAAACCAGTTTTCCTGAGAAATAACAAAAGCTCTGATTTGAAACATTTCCAGTTACCATGGTGTAAATACTCCAACCATGGCCATTTCTTTTTGGGTTTTGTTGTTGTTGTTGTTGATGTTGTTGTTTCTCTTCATCAGACTGGGGAGTGAACCCCGGGCACTTGACCACATACATGCCCAGTCCTTTCTGATTTTAAGTTACCTGGGTGGGCAACACCTCCTCGCAGGTTGCCCGCCCAGAGGCAAAGAGCATTCAAGCAAAGCTTCACAGGAAATCAATCCCTCTTGCGAGCTCTGCCTTGACCATCTAAAAAGGAAAAGCAAAAGACACAGTGAAACTCCTTCTTCCCTCTCCACACTCCCACCCCAAAAGAGGTGACCCCGACTCTAGCAAGGGCAGAATAGCAAACCAGAGAGTCCTGTGTCCCCACCCAACAATTAATGTGAATGTTTTTAGAAGCAGTACGAACTAGTCCAGAATTTACCATCAATTTGACGCCCTTTTTTTAAAAATTTTTTAATTCGGATCATGTGTCCCCCACGGGTGGCTATAACTAGAATCCATTAGGTATCGGCTCCACTGCAGAAAAGCCCACCTCCTCCCCAGCCCTCTCCCAAAACCCGGCTCGGGCAGCATGATTGTTTTTCCTCCCTTTCCTCCCCACGTTCTGTGCTGCTGTGGTTCAGGGTGACTAACTTGGCTAAGGACTTTCCACTCTTTACGGCAAATTCCCGAGAGACTTTTGCCGTCATACAACCTCAGCTTCCAAGTGGCCCTGGGAAGCAGAACTTGGCCAGACGATTTGTTAAGATAAAAATAAATGTTAACAAAGTCAGGAAAAGTTGGCTGGAGGCCCGCAGACCTGGTCAAGAATTCACCCTTCCCCTTGATTTTTCATAAAATTCTACCTCTGCCCAAGCTTAGCATCGGTCACTTTAAATAATTAGATGAACAGGAAAAATGCCTTCTCTGGGGTGGGGAGGGGGCAGCTGGACTCTTGGGCCTGCTGTCGACCTTCAGGGGCTGTGTAAGGGACCGTCCCCCTAGTGGGAGAGAAGGTCCAGCCATCTTTCCTTCTACTGCTCTCAGAGACCAAAATCTTAAAATAACGGATTGCTCCGTGGCTTGCCCTGTGCCCTTGTTTGCACACGACCCCAGAGCTACATGTGGGGGAGGGGCCTGAATATTTCTGTCTTGTTGACAGACCTGGCTTTGCAATTGCTGTAACAGAATGGAGCAGATAACACACTGGCTATGGAGCTCTGTAACTGTTTTGGCCCAGGCAGGATATTTTTAAATTTGAGTCAACATGGGGTTTTGTTTTTTTTTTTAAAGGAAGTTTCAAATTCTGATCAAAATCTGGGTTTCTAACTCCTGTTGAAAACTCAGAATAAGTGATTTTCCTGGAATATGCTTCATGAGAAAAAGACTTTATTGTGTACACAGCTCTAGCTCCAGAATATAGATCAGTGTCCAACTGGAAACACATGTTTGATGAATGAATGAATGAGTCATGTCAGGGCACGATTGCTGGGAGCTGAGAGTTGGCAGTGGCTGTCCCCCTTGAGGTGGGGCCTGTGCGCTCCAGTTTGACACACTCTCCACCCCTCCTTGTGGCCTTCAGCCTGCACTCTTTGCTCATTTCTGCTCCCTGCCTGGCTCCTTGAGGCATTTAAATCTGTTCATCTTCTCCTCATGGTGATTCTGCAATCTACATCTCTCTTGTTATATGACCCTGGAGAACTCAGAAGTATAAATTTTATCCAAAACTGATGAACCCCTTTCCTGACCAATTAACATTCTAAAACTTATTTGCACAATAGTTTTCTACATTAAAGAAAAAAATATATAGATTACTTAGAAGCCAGGCAGGGAGGTGCATGCCTGTAATCTCAGGGACTCGGAAGCTGAGGCATGAGGATCGCTAGTTGGAGGCCAGCCTCAGCAACTTAGTAAGATCCTCAGCGACTTAGCAAGATCTTGCCTCAAAATAAAAAAACAAAAAGAGCTGGAGATGCAGCTCCGTAGTTAAGGGTGTTTAGTTAATATTACACACACACACACACACACACACACACACATACATTACGTAGGGTGTTTTCTTAAATAAAAATGTATGCTTAAAATACAGGTATTTGGTTTTTTAGCCTCTTTGTGAACAGAATATGTGTGTTTTGTGCTACTCTGTACAGATTGCCACAGACTGAGAGACTTAAAGAAGTACCCATTTGTTCTTTAGCTTAGAAGTCCAGGGCAGCAGGACGCATTCTCCCCTAGAGTCTCAGGAGACCCTGAAATCAAGGCATCTGTTGGTCACATTCTCATCTGGAGCTCAGGGGTCCTCCTTCGGGCTCACGTCTGTTGGTAGAATTCTGTTCCTTGCAGTTGTCAGACTCGTCCCCCATTCTCTTGCTGGCCATCAGCCAAGAAGCAGTCCCAGTTCCTTCTAGCTATTCCTTGGTCCCTGCCCTTGGCTCACTTCAAGGTCAACAAGAGTTTGTCAAATCTTTCTAACATTTTGTCATTTCTCTGCCTTCTCTTTTTGCTACCAGCCAGGGAAGACCTCTGCTTTTAGGGCTCCTGTGGCTAATTCAGGCCCAGCTGGGTAATCTCCCCACATTCCACGGTGCTGGGAACACCGAGTAATCTTGGGCGTGAGAGCTCGTCACAGCCGCAGGTTCCGGGGATGAGGTCATGGAGTCTTGGAGGCCGATTTTGGATTCATCGTCTTTTTAGAAACATGAGATGTAATTTCCCCCAAATTATTCGGTCTGCCATGACATGAGTAGAAAGAAAGCATGTATAATGCAAGTTGTGATCATCCTGTTCTCCTCTGCCCTGGCGATCCCCAGCGATCCTCACAAAGAGGCTAAACAAAACCCAAATACTTGTTCTAGGTGTCAGAAATTGGAGGGAAGTGAATAAATATAACTCAGTCCTTACAAGCTGCTATAACAAAATCCCATAGTCTGAATGGCTTCTAAACAATAGAAATCCATTTGTCACGGTTCTGAAGACTGGAATTTCCAAGATGAGGTATCCCTGGGTCAGAGTGGGCTGCTGAGTTTCTGATTGAAACTGAAAGACTGAAATCCAATTCCTTGGCTTCAGATCTGGTGTCTGATGAGGTCCCTTTTCCATGACAGCTGACTTCTTTCTAGAACATGGCCTGGCAGAAGATGCAAGAGATCTCTCCGGGCTCTCTTTCCTAAGGCCACTGATCTGATTCAGGAGGCCCTATCCTTCAACACCTAATCACCTCCCAAAGACTCCCCATCCCGATGCTACCAGAATGGGTTAGGGTTTCCACATGTGAGTTTGAGGGGGTCATGAACCCTCAGTCCATTGCCATGACTAAGACTCCACCCCCAGGTCTGTGAAGGGAGTCAGGAACTTAGGCTTAAGATGGAAGGATGCCAAGGTCATTATGAGAACTATCTCTGAATATTTTAAATGGTGTAATATCAGAGGGGGATCCTAAATCTGGAGGGTAAAATCAAAACTCACTGGCAGAAGCAATGGAGGGAAGCTGGGCTTATTGTTGGAAAGTGCTTTCTCATAGAGCTGGACAGATGGACTGCACTAGGCTGGACAGGGCATGTCCCTTCTCTGGAGCTGATCCAAGATGAGAGACGACTTCTTGGAAGGAACGTTATGAGGAGTTAGGGAAGCTGGGTTAATAGTCTCTTAGGTTTGCTCCAGCCCTGAGGTCATTGCTCAATGATGGCCTCGTGATTGGAGTCCAGTTCTCCGTCTCCAGCCCCTCTACCTGGTGTGTTCGTGTTTGCTCTCAGTCATGACGTCAGATGCCACAGTTTGAAACTTAGCTCCACCAGGTCTTCCCTCCCGTGGGCTCTTTTCAGAATCAAGTTTGAATCATTAAGCAAAAGGCTGAAAGAAAAGAAGAAATGGTTGTCCCAGGAAGACTCAGCAGATTACCCAAATCCACAGGTCCACTGCCAAAGGAGCGCTCTCTCTAGGAAAGACCCTTGGGGGTAAGACCTGGAAGGAAAAGATAAAACCGAGGATAAACAGAAGGAGAAAACACAGGCAGGAGAGAGGGGACCTATTTGGGACCATGCCATCAAATTAGGTATAGAAAGCACAGGGTCCTCAATACCAGTGAGAATAAAACAGGAGGAATAAGGTCGACGAAACAGACTCGCAGTTAGAAATTCCGTGGAAGTTAAGAACCTGGTCTTGGTACGATGGCAAAACTTCCAGGGTGTGAAGCAGGTAGCCTGATGAGGCTCTGGGTGGGAAGGCAACTTGCCTTCAAATGAACCATGGCTCAGTGGTCAAGCACATGCCTCACATGCTTGAGGACCTGGGTTCCATCCCCAGCACCCCACAAAGCAAAAATCACCAAAGGTGGTCATGGAGATCCAGAGGGGTACAGGGGCAAGAACCTCATCACCAAACTCAGGAAAGCCCCAGCTGACATCAACCAGCTGAGATTCGGTCTCTGAACAGGGACGCCCAGAGAAACCCAAGTCTGGGTATTGAAAGGCAGGTTCCTAGTCACAGTGTGCCGAGGAGAAGTCTGATAGAAACTGGAAGATGGAACCCAAATCCCGTTGTGTAGTGTTTCCCTCAGTGAAGACAGAATCTAGAAGGCCTGCCATAATCCAGTAAGTGGCGTGTGGTACCCAAGCCCCAAAGAGTTGGGGGCAAGAGGTGGAAGGTAACTAGATTCCTGATGACCAGGGTGAATTGTCCCTGGCAGCTCAAAAGACTAATGGAAACAGAATTTGTAATTGCCCTCTTATGTATAAAAGATAATGAGGGACTCCTTCTTGGTCTCTGCAGCCTCCCCTTGAACTGGGGAGTTACCTGTGCAGGTAGAGAAAGCATAGATAGGTGTCTTATAGTCAATTCTTGGCACCTCTGCTCATGCTACTCTGCTCTTCACCCTCCCTGGCTGAAGAAGTGCTCTAGTACCTAGGCCAAGAAAGGCACTAGGAGAAACCCACTGAGTCAGGCATCGTCAAGCATGCCTGTAATCCCAGTGGTTTGGGAGGCTGAGGCAGGAGGATCACAAGTTCAAGGCCGGCCTCAGCAACTTAGTGAGGCTCTAAGCAACTTAGAAAGACCCTGTCTCAAATATAAAAAGTAAAAAGGTCTGAGGCTGTGGCTCAATCCCCAATACCAAAAAAAAAAAAAGAAGAAGAAGAAGAAGCCCACTCTCTGAAAATGATGTCAAATGCCATATTTCTTTTTAAGAAGAAATATCCTCACCCATTTCTAAAATAACAAAAATCGGAGCTGGGGTTGTGGCTCAGAGGTAGAGTGCTCACCTAGCATGCAGGAGGCACTGGGTTCGATCCTCAGCACCACATAATGTAACATAAAGATATTGTGCCCACCTATAACTAAGAAATAAATATTTTAATATATCATAAAATAAAATAACTAAAATCAATAGCTGCTCAGCGTTTGTTCACAGGTTGAGCGAGTGTCCTCTATAGACGAGCTGCGGGTGCAGAACGCACATGCATCTTACTATGGACTTCAGGCTTGTGTGTCCCCAGTGTACTGGTACTTGGAGGGGAGGCCTTCTGCTTTGCTCCAATTATTTCATAGACGTACGATTTGTCTCCCATGCTAGACTCTAAATGGAAACACCATTGTTGTTCACTTTTTTCTTTTTATCCTTGCAAAAAAAAAAAGGCTACCAAGAAGAACAATCAATAAATGGCTAATAAATGGCTTCTTTTCCTTGATGCCATATTGATTTCTCCAACTCAGCGTCCAGCCCCTCCAATGGACCTTCCCTGTGTTCCCTTTCATTCTCACCCATCACCTTCTCCCCTCCCTCCCGACTCCCTGGGACCTAAAGTATTGGGACTTTTTCACTGGAAAGGGCACAGGGGTGTGTCCTTGAGAGCCGGGGTTACATGAGTCCCCTCGTTCTTCTCTCTGCCTTTGTCTTCACAGGATCTGTGGTGGCTTCTAGGTCAGCACTGGTGTATTTGAGTACATGAATGTGTCACCGTGCACGTGTCACGGTGCATGTGGCATTGTGCAGCTGTCTGTGTTACCAGCCAGATTATGGGCTCTCTGAGGACCAGGAGGGACCAGGGCTCTTTGTTCCCCTGAGCACAGCGCAAGGCCTGGCCCGCAGGAGGTGCTCAACGCACTTGTTGAGTCCAATCCGTGGAGCTCCAGAGAAGTGCTCCAGTGACGTCCCCGCGCTCTTTCTTCTTCCAATTTAAAAACATAACCCAAAATGCTCCGTGGCTCTTTCAGACGACACAAGATTTACAGAGAGCAGTTGAACCTCACCTCCCAGGAGCCCCCGCTGCAGTTCCGAACCGAGGCCAGCTGGGTCCAGTTCCACCTGGGAATCAACCGCCACGGACTGTACTCCAGGTCCAGTCCTTTCGTCAGCAAACTCCTGCACGACATGAGGCACTTTCCCACCATCAGTGCCGGTGAGGGTCATGAGACAGGGCAGGAGTGATTGACACTCTCCCGGAGGGGCTGGATTGAGCCATCTCAGGCTGGGACCCAGGGTGGAATGTTAAAGGGTTGCCACTGTCACAGGATAGACAGGTTCATAAGCAGAAAAACACTTTCCTCTTGAAAGAGATCTTCTAACCTTAATCTCATCACCATCCTGTAATGGAGGTATGAGAATGTGTTCTGCACACATAATAAAGAAGGGCGATCCCTGCCGTTTTATTGAGTGCTCCTTTGGAACCAGGCAATGCATTTGCTCTTCTGCAATGACCTGATGACATAGACATTATCATTGGAACTTTACAGGCAGGAAAACTGAGACTCAGAGAGATGAAGTAACCTGACCAAGGACCCATGCTGGGGCTAGGATTCAAACACAGGTCTTCTGACCCCAAGTCTGTGCCCTCAAGCACTATGACCATCTATGTGATGCAGCAGATTATTAGCAGAGACCAAATCAGACTGGGTCTTCTAGCCAGCTGTGGATGGATTGTGCACTAGAGATGATGGGAACCAGGATGGAGCAGGGGGGAAACCGTGGGTTTTGGGAGATCCCTTCGGAACAGTCAAGGCTAAGACCTCCAAGCTGCATCCCCCCCTGGTATTGAGGGTCCATCTCTAGGTGGTCACTCTCCCAGGAACCTGGCTAGAAGCCCTCACTGCCCTTCTCCTTTGCAGATTACAGCCAGG
This sequence comes from Urocitellus parryii, assembly GCF_045843805.1. Lineage (NCBI taxonomy): Eukaryota > Metazoa > Chordata > Mammalia > Rodentia > Sciuridae > Urocitellus > Urocitellus parryii. The sequence goes on along the minus strand of NC_135537.1, from coordinate 172,727,434 downwards.
ACGAGAAAGCCTTGCTAGGGGCGTGCGACTGCACCCAGAGTAAGTTCCTGCCTCTCCCAGCCACATCCATCCCCCTCCCTGTCACAGCCACAGGAACCCCAGCATCCACTCCAATGGGGGCTGTCCCTGCCTAATCCTAAGAATTCAACATTTCTGCCCACCCACCCACAGAAAGAAAGGCATTTACGGGGCACTCTGGTGCAGGATCTGACTGATCCAAATGCCAGCCAGGGACAAGCCTCACCGGCATCACTGGGGAGCTTGTAAGAAAAACAGAATCTGGGTTTCCAATCTGATTTATTGAATCGGAATTTGAATTCTAACAAAATCCCCGACTGGAGGCTGTTTTCGAATTTCAGAGGGGGTCCTGCCTGACAGTGGTTCGTGATGCTGGCAACATATCCGAATCACTGGGGAAACTCCTCCTGCTCCGGAGGTTTGGGTTCCACTGCCGAGGGTGAGGCCCAGGCATTTATGTTTTAAAAGCTCCAGGTGGTTCTAATGCAGCCAAGGCTGAGCCCCCTGGGGTAAATGATTGACAGGATGGAAAAGCCAGGAGCGGAGCAGCGTTTCCCTCTGGGGAGCCTGTGACTTGGTTCCAGGTGGGCCTGGACACTGAACCGCAGGCCAGCCACCTCTGGCTGCAAGTGGCCTCTTCTACCTCAACTTGATGAACATGCGTCAGACATTTCTCCATGTGACACGATGTGTCAAAGGTTAGAAGACGCTGTCCCAGCCCTCATGGGGCTTGCAGCAGCCCAGAGTGGGGCAGGTGAGGTGAGGCAGGCTGCAGCACAGGGGAGCAGTTCCCCCCTGCACCCCAGGCGCATGGATTTGCCACGCCCTAGACCCTGCCCAGCGCAGAGTCCTCCATAGGAAGAATGCATCTCAGTTATCGTCACAGCTGGCAGGATCAGAGTCCACAGGGGGCAGCTGAAACAGAGGACAGGGTCGGTTCTTCTTAGGGTAACATTTTGGGGGGTTTTTCACTGGTGTCTTTCTGGGGAACCCTGACACCTGCTCCACTGCTTGGGAAGCAAATACTCATCCTTAAGTTCTTATTAAATAAAAGAGAAGAAATTGGCTGGGCCTTCGGAACCAACAGTCAGAGCTCCGACCTAGGCCCACATGCGTCCTTCCCTGGCCCTTCCACCCTCCACAGTTGTGAAGCCCAGTGGCGTCCACCTGAAGCTGGTGCTGAGGTTCTCGGACTTCGGGAAGGCCATGTTCAAACCCATGAGGTAAGTGGAGTCTTTCCCACCGCTGCGCCCAGGGCGGCAGCCCTGGGGGAGCGCTAACTAAAAAGTAGTAAAAGTGACCTAATGCCCACCTTTAATCCCACTCACTCGGGAGGCTGGGGTAGGAGGATCACAAGTTTAAGGCCAGCCTCAGCAATTTAGCAAGACCCTGTCTTAAAATTTTAAAAAATAAAAAATAAAAAAGGACAAGGATGTAGTTCAGTGATAGCGCACCCTTGGGTTCAATCTCCAGTACTACCAAAAAATAGAAAATAAAAAGTGACCTAATATCTTTATACCAGTGATGGGGAGACTCTGTTTTGGACATCCTACCCCAAGCACATAACTATTTTTTGTGAGAATGATAGCAATTAAAATAGTAAGAGTCCCTTGCTAGCATCTGAGCCACACACCCCACATGAATTGGGTCTTTGGGTCGTCAACGTCCTCAGGAGCCAAGTGCCATTATGATGTCCATTGTAAGGCGAAGATACCGAGGCCACAAGAGGCCTGCGCATCCCAAGCTCCCAGCTGTAACAGTGGACCCAGGATTGAACCCCAGGTGGGACTGTTAAGTGTGCTAGCACCCTTCCCTGGACATCAAAAGTTTACAGATCTCTACGTGACAGTACTTGCTTTATTTTTATTTTTTATTTTTTAGCAATGGTAGAGGTGAAGCCAAGGCCTCGTACATACAAGTGCTCTACCATGGACTACACCCCCAGCCCTACAATACTTGTTTTGATTGAAAAACTAGACAACCTAGAAAGGGTACTATGAAGTCTGTCACATGTTCGCACACACACACACACACACACATACATATATATACACATATGTGTTATATATAATATGTACATTATATATAATTTTATTTAATTTTCTTATTGGAGATTGAACCCAGGGGCATTCTACCACTGAACTGCTTCCCCAGTCCTTTTTACTTTTTTATTTCGAGACAGAGTCTCACTGAGTTGTCCAGGTTGGCCTCGAATTTGCCATCCTCCTGCCTCAGCCTCCAGAGTCATTGGGATTAGAGGTCGGTACCACCGCACCCAACTACACTGATTCATATTTTGTTCGTAAAACAAGTAACCTAACTGCCAGGCCTGATGGCACACACCTATAATCCCAGCAACTCAGGAGGCTGAGACAGGAATATCACAGATTCTAATCCATGGTGGATAACTTGTTCTTTTAAATCTTAAAATTTAAAAGAATAAAAATAAAAGGGCTGAGAATAGAGCCCAAGGTAGAGTGTCCCTGGCTTCAATCCCTACTACCACCTTAAAAAAAACAAAAACCTTACATGCCCTTGAAGTTCAGATATATTGGTGAAATATAATCACGCGTCTCGTCTGTGCGCACACCTCGGTGTGTGAATGGGTGTCTGGCTCCAAGACGCTGCAGGTGGCGGTCCCCTGAAGTAGGACTCTAGTGCCTTAGCCTAGTGGATTGCTCCCCCTGGGGCTGCCACACTCGGAGAGAATGGCCCCAAGAGGCACTCCCATTACCCAAGTCACATGTTTTCCACAGTGCACTGTCTTCCCGTGGAATCCACGTGGACCGGCCAGGATTCCACACCTTCCGCCAGTGAGGAGAGGCCCCATGGACCGTCTGGTCACTGGTTCTAGAGGCGGGGCCTAGTGAAATGTGTAGCAGAGGGGTCTGAAGCAGGTCAGCTGTCCTGGGGGCCTTAAACAACTCTGTGCCCACGTCCCATGCTCACGGAGTCCAGTGGACTGGCTCTGGGGGCCTACCCTGTGACCCCAAGGCCCAGGCAACCTTTAGAAGCCTGTTTTCAAGGAGATCTCCTCATTTTTCTTCTGTGGAAATGGAAAAACCTAGTCGTCGGGTCAATTTAAATATATAACTTTCAAAGGTGTCTATGAAACCATTGAACATCTTCTTACATTTTTTTGAATTTAAAAATTCTCATCCTATAAAACAATATATAAATTTAGAGAGTCTGCTCCCCCCGCCCCCCACTCTCATGTTCCACTTGCCAAGAATCGTGGGTGTTGGTCAACATCATTGCAGAGTCAAGTTTAGGATCAGTGTTAACCTGTAGTGAAGTCTTTCCCACTTTTCTTTCTCATGATGCCCAACGACCTGCTTTAACCACTTGTCAGGCAGCAAAACCAGCTCAGAGTGACATCATCAGCTCAAACAAAATAAAGGAGTTGAGAGGGGGTTCCATCATTTGAGAAAATACATAAGAATTTGAATATGAAAAGAATCCTTTTCCAAGGGACAATTTTCAGAGGGATCTTATAGTCAGGCATATAAAATACTGAAGGGACAATTTCAGGGACACTCGACCACTGAGCCACGTCCCCAGGGCCTATCTTGTACTTCATTTAGAGACAGGGTCTCACTGAGTTTCTTAGTGCCTCGCTTTTGCTGAGGCTGGCTTTGAACTCGCGATCCTCCTGCCTCAGCCTCCGGAGCCACTGGGATGACAGGCGTGCACCACCACACCCACCAGCTAGAGGTGACGTTCTTAATGGCATATATTCAATGCTTGCACAATAAGTGCACTCGTGCTTCTCAAAACAAGGCATTCACATCAAGTCAAAGTGGTTTTCAAGTTTCCGAGGAAATGATGTTTTAGAAAATCCCAAAGGAGAGACCATATGTTCGTATGGATGAAATTCAGGAAGTAAGACCAGGGACAGGGACTGTCTGTTGTCTGGGGCAGAGTGTGGTGATGCTCATGAGAAGGCCAGGCAGGGCTTGGAGCCGTCCAGGAGGTGCGGTGGCACTTTCTGGAATAGCTCCTTTCCGTGGGCAGCACCTTGCAGCAGGCTTCAGGACCAGCCTGTGTTTTTCTGGCCCACGGCACAGAACCCTTTCGGTTGCGGGCTGGTTCCTGAGGGCTTTCTGCACCACCACGTTTCTTTACATTGTGGATGTTCTTGCTGCCTTCAGACACAGCGGACATAAAACTATTTGAAGATCCCCATTCTTCTATGTTTGTTAGCATCAAGGCAGAGGTGACCTAGCAGCCAGAGGTGGCCCCACCATGCCTTAGGGATCAGGAGACACTTTCCTGAACACACACACCGGGGGCAGGCTGGAGCTGTTTTCAGGAATCCATTGGAGAGTTTAATATGTACATAAATCAATGTCCTCTTCACCAGCCTCCCGGGATCCTGTGGCTGGGTCCATTCCCCTGACCCATCTGAGTTTCTCTGAGGGGATTGTCCCATGTGTTTCTCCCAAACCACCCCAAAATCCAGAACTTTCCAGCTCTTCAAAACCTCAATTATACTAGACTTCTCTAGGGAACTTTCCAAGTTCGGGATCACACCCACCTTTCCTAATCCCCGGGCATCTGGGTCTGCCCTGCTAATGAGTCCTCGCTCCTCCTTCTACACCTTCCCAAGGATGTCTGTACTTCTTCCTTCACGTCCGTTGGATTTTTAAAGACTCGACCACCGTGGTCAAAGCTTCTCAAGTAGGAAACTTGATGTTGATGGCGATACGGGACAGTTGTCTTCCAGAAGCCGGACTCTTCCTACCTTGCATGTCTCTTCCTAGCCCAGGGAGCCACTGGCCATTCCTGATTGGTGGCTCCATCATCCCTGTGGACGTGAGAAGCACAGAAGCATGTCCCCCCTCCTCTTCCTCGCAGCCCCCTCCTCAGCCTCCCAGCTGGAGCCTGAGTCCAGGGCGTGACTCCTTCCTTCTCTCTAGACAGCAGCGAGATGAGGAGACGCCCGCAGACTTCTTCTATTTCATTGACTTTCAGAGACACAACGCCGAGATCGCAGCTTTCCACCTGGACAGGTAAGTCTGACCCCTGGAGGTGGTGTCCACTACAAGGGCCGATTGCCTGGGAGGGAACGCTGGAAAGACCCTCGGGGGACTCTTCTGGCTGTCCACCTCTTCCATACCTCAGGGCGGCGCCTTTAAACCCAACAAACCCATGGTCTTTTAACATAACGAAATAAGCAATTAATAAAGAAAACTAACCGTGCTGTACTGCGCACATTGCCATCTTGGGCACAACACTGCCCTTTCCTCTAGTTCCCTGATCTGAAAACGAGAAGATGCCCAAGGAGCTGTAAGGTGATGATATTAGAAGACAAAACACCTTCCTAAACTCCCAGGTTCCATCCGCTCAGTCACTGCCCCTCAAAGTGGGGTCCATGGATTTGCATCATGGACACCACACAAGAGCTTTTTAGAAATGCAGAATCTCAGCCTCACCCAAGACCCACGAAATCAGAACCTGCACTTGAACAAGATCCCAAGTGATTAGCACACATGCCCGAGTCGAAAAGCACTAGAGAAGAACACAGCTTGGACGGTAGGAAGGCTTGCCCAGGAGGCTCGATGGAACAAGGGCTCCTTCTCCACCCTCAGCAGTGACCCTGCCACCGCAGCTCAGCACCACAGACACACCCCCAGTGGCCGCCCTGCAGGGTGTGGTCAGGAACACCAGGCGATTTCTAACATTTTTTGGCCTGGGGACAGGACTTCTCCCCATTCCCTGACCATCCCTAACCTGGACTCCCTCTTTCAGGATTCTGGACTTTCGACGGGTGCCGCCAACAGTGGGGAGGCTAGTGAATGTCACCAAGGAAATCCTAGAGGTCACCAAGAATGAAATCCTGCAGAGCGTTTTCTTTGTCTCTCCAGGTAGAGTGCTGGCCAGAGCCTGCCTGCCTACTCGGTAAAGCAGGTGCCCACTGTCACGTTCACAGTGGCATGGCTCCTTGTCACTAGCACCGCATTACTGGGATGGGCGGATGCTGCCCTCACACACTCCCATCCGGATGAATTTTGTGTGGGAAAAGGTGGTGTGTGAGATGCTAAGAGGCTAGTGTGGTCGCTAAAGCCCACAATGCTGGCCTTCCTGGGGCCAGAGGTTATCCTTCCAGGGTAACAAAGAATGTCCCAATCATATGGATGAGATGCAGAGAGGCTGGATCCCACTTTCTCTGCTCAGAAACATTTGAAAATTGGTCCCCATGATGCTCAGTTCAGTAGCTGCTAGGTCCCAAAATGGCCATGATTCCTTCTCCCACCTTTTCCCAAGACACGGGTTCAGGGTTCCCCATCTAACCCTCAGGGGGTTCTTGGTGCAGGGAGACGGCCTGCCTCCAAGTCCTCCTCTTCCTGCTCCTCTCTTCTTCCCCGTCCTGCAGCCAGCAATGTGTGCTTCTTCGCCAAGTGTCCGTACATGTGCAAGACGGAGTACGCGGTCTGCGGCAACCCGCACCTGCTGGAGGGCTCCCTCTCTGCCTTCCTGCCGTCCCTCAACCTGGCCCCCAGGCTGTCGGTGCCCAACCCCTGGATCCGCTCCTACACACTGGCAGGAAAAGAGGAGTGAGTCGGCCCTGGCTGCCAATGCCACATCCACGGTCCTGCAGTCCAGTTCTTAAGAGTGGTCACGGCTGGACCCCAAAAGCTTCCTGGGTCCTCCTCTGCCCCATTTACCTGGATCCTGTGACTGGCTGGTCTGGGTCTGCTCTCTTGCTTTCATTCATTTAATGGGTGATGGAGAGCCTGTTAGATGCTAGGGGACACAGGAGGGACATGGGCTCTCCCTCGGGAGGCTTCTTGAGTGGACAGACAAGCAGCCAGACTGTGGAAGCCTAGTGTAGTGTTCCTATAACAGAGGAGCACGAGAGAAGCCGTAGGAGGGACAGCAGTTAGCCTGAGAAAAGTCCACGAGGCCAAGAGCCTCCTGGCTGTATCCCCAGGCCCAGCACCCCTCCTGGCACGTGGCAGTACTCAGTTCTAGTTGAGCAGGTCCATCTTCAGGCCACCTTGACTGTGGGGGTAAAGAAGCAGTGGAAGAATTTCTAGAGGACATGAGTGATGGGTTAGAAGGGACTTTGGAAGTTTGAGCGGCACACGGTACAATGTAGGCAGAAGCACAAATGTGACAGCCGTAACAAGGTGGCCCATGGGGGGTTGTGAACAGTGCAGGAGCCCTGGAGGGCCAGTGTCCAACAGGCTTGGTGAGGGATGCTGAGGAAGCAGGTGAGAGACATGGCACCATCTTGCCCTGCCTGCCCTGGTCTCTGAACATGGTACCCCAGCCCTCAGCTTAGCATCCAACAGTTAAATGACTCAGAACCTTGTACCAGGTGGAATCTACGGGCTCCTTTCCCGAGTCCTGGGCCAGGGTCCTCCTGAGGGTATGCTACCACCAGCCACCAGCATCCTGAGAAGTTGCCCCCGGCCCAGGGCGGGATCAGGGAGGCAGGGATTTGGGAGTGGGCTGCAGGTGTGGGGAGGGCCCCAACACCTTGCCACCTTGGCTTTTCCAGCCCCAGGACTTCTTCTCACCCCCAGGTGGGAGCTCAATCCCCTTTACTGTGACACTGTGAGACAGATCTACCCGTACAACAGCAGCAACCGGCTCCTCAACATCATCGACATGGCCATCTTTGACTTCTTGATCGGTAGGTCCCCATGCTCAGGGCACCTGGCGAAGTGGTTGTGACCTTGGCACACAACTATATCCAGGTTCACGAGGACTGAACAACCCCGCACCGCCCAGCCTCAGAAGTGGCAAAGGCCCAAGAGCACAGAAGTTAACAGGTGCCCTCTTCAAAGAACTGGGGAAGGGGCCCTCGGGGGCAGGCACAGCACCCTGCCACAGGGCCCGAGGGGGCGTCAGATTGACTTTACGTGTTCCCTGCACCCAGCGAGGGGACAGCAGGTAGGAAGGTGAGAGAGAGAGGGTCGAAGGCAAGGTCCCAGCCGGAAACTGGTGATTCCGCCGTCCTGGTAATTCCACAGGGACCAGAAAGATCGGGCAGCACAGCAGAGTAACAAAGGCGGCCATGGCACACGTGCTCAGACATAAGCAAAGCAGACAAGGGCTCACTGTCACTCCCTTCAGGAAGGTAGCTTTTCACTCTCAGCTGGGGGTGCCTGGGCTGAAAAACCCCATCGATGTGGACATGAGGGACGGAGGCACACTTCTGCACAACAGAACCCCTGGGCAGGGGTGGGGGCAGAGGAAGGGGAGGAAGCTGGGCCATGCCAGCTGTGGCCCGGGTCCAGGCCTCTACTCTGGACAGAACTGAGGTCAGAGGTGCCTGTCCCCCTGACCTACCAGCCCCTCTCCCTTTCTTTACAGGAAACATGGACCGTCACCATTATGAGATGTTCACCAAATTTGGGGAGGATGGCTTCCTTATTCATCTCGACAATGCCAGAGGGTGAGGGTCCTGCCAGTTGCAGCTCTTTCCCTCCAGACACACACCTTCCTGCAGCTGCTCGCCACAGGAGCCTGCCCAGACCTGCCCTGCATGGTCCGCCTGCCCCCATCGCACTGGCCTCTCCCACTTGCTTTTTTTCTTGCTCTTAGCTGAGCACCCTTGATTCTCTGCCAGCCCAGGAGTGCTCTGTGAATCAAGCTGAGACATCCTGGGTTTCTTTTAGAGGGTCCCCTTTCACAGGCTCAGAATGAGGATCCCCAGAGGCTGGGCCTCCCTAGCTGGGCCTGAAGGAAGGAGAGGTTGCTTGGTTCTAGCAAGGAGGCTGCTATGCCCAGAGGAGAGGGGGGCTGGGGAGGCGGCTGCCATGGTCCCTGGCTTTTTACCCCAACCACAGATTTTAAAAGTAGAAGGGAGGAAGCCCCAAGGGAATAAGGATGCTGCTCACTGAAGTCTGTCTTCTCCTAGGTTCGGACGACACTCCCATGATGAGATCTCCATCCTCTCGCCTCTCTCCCAGTGCTGCATGTAAGTTTGCATGCAGCAGGTACCAAGGGCAGGTGGCTGCCAGGACAGTTCATCCTGCTTGCCACTGAGCTCTGAAGGCCCTCATCAGTTTTCACTGGTCTAGGACATGGGCAGAATTGCCTCATTTCTTAGACAGTTATCACATCTTCTCAAGCAACATCTCACTTTTTCATCCTTTGGCCTAAGAAGAATTCAGACTTTTTTTTTTTTGTACTGGGGATTGAACTCAGGGGCACTCGACCACTGAACCACATCCCCAGCCCTATTTTGTTTTTTTGTTTTTTGTTTTTGTTTTTTCATTTAGAGACAGGGTCTCACTGAGTTTCTTAGCACCTTGCTTTTGCTGAGGCTGACTTTGAACTCACAATCCTCCTGCCTCAGCTTACCAAGCTGCTAGGATTACAGGCGTTTGCCACTGCACTCAGCTGGACATAATCTTTTAAATTTTTCAGTTGCCAACTTTAAGCTCTAAGCCACTTAGATAATTACCCACTTTTGCAGGGGCTGATGACCTTTGACATTACTAATCATACCTCTGCTTTGTCCAGGAGTCAGATAATCTCATATTACTATTTGATCACCATGTAAGCAAAGTCCTGATGAGAGGGCCCTTTAAACAGCCTGTGTCCAGAGTTCAGTTCTCCCAACGGCACTTCTCTGGAGGATGTCTAACCTACTTCCAGGCCTCTCTGGCATCCTAGCCAGGCTTGTGAAACTGTCCACCTGCTCAGCAACAGCATCCGGAGCTAATTATAAATATGTGGTTCGCACCTAGCAAAACCACCCCATTTGTCTCCAGTGGGAAACTCCGAGTATGAATGTTCTTAATCAGCTGCTTAGATTAATTCCAACATGTCTCCCTTCTTGCTTCCTCCCTCCCTTCCTGAGGAGGCCAGGCAATAGCTGCTTGTGACAAAAATAAGACAATTAAGCTGCCTGCCCAGAAGTCCGAGTCAGATTCTTGCATAAAAAGAGAGAAAACTCCTGGGGATGGTCCCACCCCATTTTCATCTCTCTGATTTTAGAATCTGAGAAATAGTTAGCATGACCCATCTTGGAGGCTAGCTCTTGAAATGGCAGACAGCTTCATCATTTCACCTACTAGAAGCTTCTCCCATCAGCTTTAAGTCTCTTTAAAAAATCCTGTCACTTCAGTTTTGATTCTTTTAGCAACCTCAGCGCAAATGCGCACGGTCCAGCGTCAGCACAGGCGGCATTACGATTGTTAGAGGCTGTTGACCAAAAGGCAATTGGGCAAAGGCGGACACCTTTTCTTCATTCCCTTTTGATGCGGTTTTCATTAACATGTTTGAGAAGGCACTGGGGGTGAAGGCTCTCAGAATATCAGCTGCAACAGCTATTCGGGGAATGGGCAGGTACAGACAAGGTATTTTCTTTGCCCTGACTTATTTGGCTCCTATGACTTTGCCTTTTCAGGATCAAAAAGAAAACACTCTTGCATCTGCAGCTGCTGGCCCAGGCCGACTACAGACTCAGCGATGTGATGCGGGAGTCTCTACTAGAAGACCAGCTGGCCCCCATCCTCACCGAACCCCACCTCCTGGCCCTGGACCGCAGACTCCAAATCATCCTCAAGACAGTGGGGGACTGCATAGAGGCCCATGGACAGCAGCGTGTCATAGCCGATGTCCCAGCACAGCCATCAGCCCTAGACTCTGGCCAGGCTAACCTGACAAGCTAAGGGCTGGAGAAGCAAATTTCAGAAAATACAGCCGGAGCCAGCGGTGGGCTCTGGAGTGCAGACCACTGCATCCTTACTTCCCTCTCCTCGTGCTGGAGGGCAAGTCTCAAGCTCAGGAAGAGGCAGGGCATGTTCTGAAACAGCAAGAGGGATCCACTGACCTGCTCTATAAGGTCACTTAAGATCCCTTCTATAGTGAATCGCCTTGGCTCCATCTTTCCCAGAAATCTCTAGCTCCATCAAGCCACAGACTCTCTCCCCAGTGCTCTGGGCAACCTGCAGATGACTCAGATCTGGAAGGTTTCTAGGCCCTGTTCCCAGAAAAGTTTTAACTGTACCAAGTCAAATAAAAGGACATCAAAGAGGATACCTGTCCTCCAGGTCCTTATTCTATCTACCAGTAAAGGACAATTCCTGGTCCAGACAAAACATCTTACAGATCTCAAGCAGCCTCAAAATCTTCAGATAATTAAGCCTCAAACTGGTTCAAACTAGACTTAACACTTTCTACTTACATTGTAGTCACTGTCCCTACTGAGCAGTCCTAGAGTAACTTCTCAGAATACTGTCACAGAAAGTAGAATAGGAATTTGCTCTAAATACCAGAAATAAGGTATTCCAGTGAGAGTATTAAATATCAACTGAAATAACAATGTCAAGATGAGCAGGCAGTAACAACAGGAGGAATTGTGATGGAGGGAAAAGAGAGGTCTCCAAGGTCAGCATGGCATGGTCGGGCCTGTCAGACCCGTAGGTACTAGAGGAAGTCCTGGAGAAAGGAAGGACAAAGGCCAGGGCCTGCTGGACCGTCAACCACAACACTCCTCCTTATGTCCCAGAACTGTCACCTATGAGACTCCAACAGGAACAGGGAGCCATCTGGAGGGATGAGGTCCTCTAGATACCCTCTCCTCCTGTACTGACTAAAAAAGAACTAAATCAAGTTTCTGTCCCAAACCTCCTTGAAAGGATAGTAGGGATTCCCCGTCTCCTCCAATTCCCCCTACTGACTTGTTGACATCTCAAACTCCTGCAACTGGAGATGTGTTTCTTATTCCATAATAACTGAAACCACAAATGACAGGAATGTATTCATTCTGCAGAGTGATGAGTCAACAAGCAAAAATAAATTATTTCAGCAGATCAAATTCTCTTCTAATAAAGGTTGGAGGCTCAAAGTGAGGGGAGTAGAGAACAAGGTCAATGTTCCAATGTCCAAAGACAGTCCCACAAAAAGTCACAACAGGTACCGCTGGCCCACGCTGATACTCCATACTGGTACCCTGCCCCTGAGCCTGTGGTTCCCCAAGTCCCCCCACATTACAGAAACAACACACAGGCTTCCCAACATACACACAACTCCCAGCCCCTCAGGAAAGAGAACCAAGGCTCAGAGAAATAACCACCCAGTTCAATGGCGTAGACCTATCCGATGTCTTCTTTCCACTGTAACACAAAAACCCAAATGTATCACAACCAATTTATGAAGTTGTGCTTAAAAAAATAGAAAATAGAAAAATAGCTCTTTTTTTTTCTCCTTTTGTGGTGCTGGGGATCTTAATCCCAGAGACTGCCTCATGTGGGGTAGCCAAATGCAGCACAGGACTTCCCACTCCATCCGCTGTTTCTCCTACTTCAAGTCATTTTTTTCCCGAAGGAGGAACCAGGAATACATGAAAATATTCAGGGAAAGACAAAGAACAGCACAAAATGGTTGGGACTTCCAAATCAGAGGCTTAGGAAGGTGAGTTTCAGATCCATCCAATTCAGCTACTACTCCAACTACAAGTTAATTTTTGAAGGGTGTAGGATTTTGTGACCTACTATTCAAATTGAAAGTAGCAGAACTGAATTTGACCTTGATGAGGAGCTCTATGCCTTATTATTTACTCATCGTTAACATTCCATTGTTCCTTTTTTTTTTTTTTTTTTTTTTTTGGTACCAGGGATTGAACTCATGTTCACTCATCTACTGAGCCACATTCCCAGCCCTATTTTGCATTTTATTGAGAGGCCGGGCCTCACCAAGTTGGTTAGCACCTTTTGCAATTGCCGAGGCTGGCTTTGAATTCGATTCTCCTGTCTCAGCCTCCCAAGCCACTGGGATTACAGGTGTGCGCTACCACACCCAGCTTCATTGTGTTTTTAACAACAAAATTAAGATCATTCATCAAAAATACCCAGAAATTCTATCAAATGGTATAAAATGTCCCCACAGTATTAGTATTACTAGAATAGCTGATTAGTATTATTAAATGTGAGAAGGCTGTGATCAAGTTTTTTTTTTAGAAACCAGTGAGTCCTTCCCACTTGTTTGAACCACTGCTCAAGGCCCCATGAAACACTGTGAAAACTTTCCCTGACACCACTGACAGAAGGATGAAAGATGGCCGTACAGTACAGGACTTGGTGATATAGGGGCTGGAGGCACCCTCTGCAGCCTCTCAAAAACCAGAACAATTTGAGTCTGAAAATTACACAACAGTCAATTCTCTTTATGTCCTATAAAGCTGCCTCTGATATAAATTAGCAAATACTGAAATCCTTCATTGCTCTACTGGGTTAGGTTTCCAGAGTTTACGTTCACACATTTTCAACGGATCAACTTATGATCTTTTCTTGTTCAAGACACTTTATTCTGCTGAACTCTTAACACTGCTTCACCGCCAACATCACTGCAACTCAGGCATGAACAAGGCTCATCTAATACGAAGTATTTTCTAAGACACAGCACAGCCTTCTTGCCCTTAGGAACACTGGTCAGTCCAACAGCACTGCACTTGGAGCCATTTCAAATAGGAAAGTCATCAAGGAAAAGCACAAAACTGCAAAATGGCACTAAAAGGACCGACCAAACAAATAAACAAAAAGACACAGTGTGACAACTGAAAAAGACTGAGCGTCCCCTTGTTCACCTTAGGGTGGGAAAACATTCACTGGAGATTCCAACTCTCCACTGCACCGCACAAGTCCTCAAATGACTGCAAAAGCACCGTGTACAGTGGCGGGTTACAAATAAATGTTAGCAAGTAGGCATATCTGCAAACACAGAATCCTTAAATGACTAAGAACAACTCATTTGGGATTAACAAAGATGATAAAAAAGCTCTCCATCTAGTGGAAACTTTTAGAAGCACAGAGCTACTTAGGCAAAATTGGTAGAACTTTCATTCAGAAAACAAGGAAAAAAAATTACAGTGGTTTTAGTTTTAGGTGGAGTCATGATGCAGTCAAGAGTTCTGAAGTTATGTCAAGAAACAAATTTTAGCTATGTATACAACAATGCTGACTTCTATGCTAAAATCCCAGTGTGAGAAGAGAGAAATTAGGATTCCCCCTTTTTAATTCATGTAACTACAGCCTTTACTGATAGCTATTATGACAGACATCTTCGGGGACAAACTAGCCATTGTTAGTTCCTTAATGTTGTTTCAGCTCATATAAAAATACATTGCCAGAGTCTAAACAAAGTACAAAAAAGGCCCAGCTATCAGTGGTTGGATATAAAGCAAAATTTAAAACAATCTGACATCATTCTACTTCAATTTTAAAATGTCAACACTTTAATATATTAAACAAAATGTGAGTCACCATGGGCCACTGTTAAAGAGGGAAAATTAATCTATAACAAGGACAATCAACCCAATCAAATTTTCTTTAGTTCTACTCTGTTGTGGCTCTGAAGGTTTCAGCTCCAGCGGGCTGGAAGAAGTGGGAACCTATACAAAGAGCACAGTGTTCTTCTGGGGCTGGGGATGTAGCTCAGCAGTAGGGTACTTGTCTAGTATGTGCAGGGCCCCAAGTTCAATCCCCAGCACTGAAAAATAATAATAATAAAAAAACCAAGTTCCTGAGTGTGTTAGCTAGAAAAAGTTCTTCTAGGGGCTGAGGTTGTGGCTCAGCAGTAGAGTGCTCACCTAGCACGTGCGAGGCCCTGGGTTCGATCCTCAGCACCATTTTGTTTAAAAAAATCATAATAAAAATAAACTGTAGGGTATCATTAGAATATTATAACATATAAAATAAAAGTATTAAAAAAAGTTCTTCTAGCACATCTCCAGCTTCACAGGATGTGAAGAGATAAGCACATTATACTAGTAAGTACAACTTAATCACCTCACTCCTCAAAAATCTAAGCTATAAGACTTTCTATAAAAACATCTCTAGGCAACTGCATATCTTAAATACAAACCAAAGATATGGTAATCCAGAAATGGTATTTCCCCCTTAGGTATGGGAAAGTTCTAAGGCCACAAAACTGATACTATCTTCAATAAACAGGAAATTGATTGAATCTTTTCCTTCCATAACTTGGTGGGTAAATCTGTTACGTATCTGCTACCCTTTAAGCAAAGTTGAGATCCATTCTTTGATAGTCAAACTGAATTGGAAAGCTTGGAAAATAAACATGTTACTCTTTAAAAATAAAGATCCCATAATTCACTTCCCCTTCTCATTCTCACCCACCAGAAACGGAGACTCTGGGGAAGGGACAGAGGAAGAAAAAAAGGAGAAAGTGAAGAAAAACTGATTCATTTAAGAATTTAAATTATTTAATCTCTTTTTATTACTTGACCTACTGTTAAGACAATCTATAACAAAAAGAATAGCATATATTAGCACACACAGTATCATCAGACAGGTAACCAGGAGGCAATACGAAATGGTCCTTTGGCCATCTATACTTCTAGAGCAGTAGATCTCATAAATTCACTCACCAAATCCAGAAATAATGATTCCTAAAACCCTGAATATCAACTACAACAAAATTATGCCAACTGTGATTTCTCACATACACTTAGATTGCACGAAGATAAAGCTTTAAATGTGAAAATTTTTCAATTCAGACTTATCTTAAAATGTCTAAGATCAAAAACTACAAAAGGGAGTAAACAGCAAGCCAAATGATTTGAGTAAAACTCACTTAGCAGTATCCATACCTAAATATACATGAACATGATTATGTACATATAAGAAACTGATTTTATGGCATTCTACATAATTCATTTAAGTACATTTTGGGCTTTTAAACAAAGATCAAAATCAAGCTTAAAGCTAATAAGAACATAATTTTTATTTTTAGTTTTTTAAGTATAAAAAAGATAGCTAAACATAAAGTACAGAGCAGAAAACCTTCATTTAATACAGATTTTTGGAAATTAAAAAATTTGTAACAAGGTGGCTTTCTATCCCACACTAACAAGTAAATAAAATTTCTTTCCCAGATTTATATTCCAAAGTTAGTAACAACCTAAAATCTGCAAAAAAAAAAAAAAAAAAAAAAAAAAAAATTGATCATGTCCAATTTAAATTACCTGGGAAAAGGTAGGTGAAAGGATTATTAATCAAAATCAGTTGCACACAGATGGAAAACTGCTTGCAGTCACTCCCAAATATTACCCTACAATATACATAAATCACAATGAAAATAAAAGTGCCTACATTACAGAACTGTGAAATTTTGTTTAAAAAAATCATAATAAAAATAAACTGTTGGGTATCATTGGAATATTATAACACATAAGGCAGGAAAATACTGAGTTACAGGTAAGACTCAAAACACAAGTTGACTTAAAGTAAAAATAAAAGGCTGCCAGAGAAATACAGGACAGGAAAGCAGGTCTTCCAGCAGAATGGCCTTTTAGACACACATAGACATATCCCACCCCATCCCACCCCACCCAAAGTTCTAGCCAACGTAAAAGAGGGGGGAAATGTGAAACCGAAGTACAAAACTTATTCCTAAACCTCACGCCCCAATGAATTTAGTGGGGAAAAATTCTCGACACTGAAATCTGTCCACCTGGTTCTTCTCTTTAGCAACATCACTTCATATTTCTGTGTGACATTATTTCCACCTGTATCTACTCTCAGCAAATCCAATCTCCTGGAATCAGAGTCTACTGAACATAGGAGATCATACTGGAGTCAAATGAAGAACATGTTTTAACCAAAACAACTGAAAGTGTAGACCTCAAATTCTTATTTTCAATTCAGCATCTGATGTCAGTATTTGGCACTAGCTGGATAAATAAAATCTGTGAGCTGAGGCAGATGTAGTTAAATCATAACCCAATATTTGTAGTCTATGGTTTGGTTTCAAACTTAAAAGGCAGGTATAGATAGCCACACCTAAAAGTATTTCAGAGTTGGAAAAGAAACAGTAACAGGACACAAACAAAACCAGGCAAATTAGCTTGGCAAACAAAAATTCAGGTTAAGGGTGGGGGTCTGAACCAACTGTATCCATCTGATAATTAGCAAAAATGAGCATTTTTTCACCTTAAACTAGTTTTAATTACAGGCAGATGTCTTTCTACGCTACTAAGATTTTTCTATATCCATTTTTCTAATCCTTACAGCTTAATGAGAAACCATTTATTCTATAAAGAAATATAGCATATATGGCCACAGTCTAAATATGCTTGACTGGAAAATTATGTCACAAAAAAATCTTGCACTGTTACATCATTACTCTATGGTAATTCATTGGTGCTGGGATCTGCCCTCACCAAAAGGCATGGCACTCACTGCCCAGTTTGAACACTAACACTGCACAGAGAGAAGCAGTAACAGCAAAGTCCACAGAACTCTTTCTATTTATTTGTGTTCGAGCATTCACTTAATGCTCCAAATTGAGAACGGTGCAATAAAAGCAATTTTTAATATAAAGAGACAAGAAGCTGCAATGCCAGTGGCCACTTGGCGCTGCAAATAGGGAAAATTAAGCAGTCTGCGTGAGTGAAGCATGAACTGGGGAAAGGAGAAAGGGAGGCACAGGAGGCAGGTTTCAGACAGACAGTGACACGAAACTGTTGTACTGCTGGATGTTTCGTTTGAGAATATCTGAGCATGGGCCAAGGACACGTTCAAATCGAGGTCGATCCAGCTTCACACACTTCAAGGGGCCACGTGCAACCACTGTAGCAGCACGAGGACGATTCATCAGTAGTGCAATTTCACCTGGAAGACAGAAAAGAGAAGGATAAAAGCAGGTTAACTTCTACAGAAAAACAAAACAAAAAAATCCTTTAAAAAGTATATTAATTAAAACAAATTAAAAAAAATGTTTAAAGTGCACTTCTGAGAAAGAAAAAGATTTTGTTTTCCATTCAATTAAAAGCAGACACACATCTGCACATTATATAGATACACACACACACACACACACACACACACACACACACACATATACATACACACACACCAATAATAGGTATGGGACAATCAATTACTCAATTATTAACTGAGTAAAGAGCAAAATCTCACACTATTTCTCTGACAGGCAAAAGACTGCAATTTTAAAAGTTCAGGAGAAGAGAAGACAAAATTATGAAATACTACACATCTCACTGAAAGGTAACTCTAATTGTGAAGAAATCCAACATACCAAAATAATCAGAAGGCCCCAATCTTCCCACTTCAACAAACTCTTCATTTTCTGACCGACGTTGCAGCACAGCAGCCGACCCCTATAATACAATCACCAAAAAGCTAAGCAAATACTTTCTAACCCAGAGTGGCATCTTAAACACCCTGTGCAACTTTAGAAAAGGATTTAGAGATAATTCAACTCACCTGTGTTCATAAGGTAAAAGATGACTTAAAAGTCAGTCACCATATGAACTTTGATTTCTATTTAACCATTATCCCCTGCTCAGAGCAAGGTACTGATCAAACTAAAATACTTAGGAATTCAGACTCTGGCAAACTGTAGTTTCACAAACTGTAAACAGAAGGCCAAACCCAAACTCACTATTTTGTAAATAAGATTTTTTGGAATGCCACATCCACTCATTCACATTTCTAAGGCTGCTTTTGCACCATGACTACAGAGTTGAGCCTTTGAATCTGCTATTTGGATCTGTCTAGCAGGCAAGATTAACTGCTATATATTTCCCAGATTGTAAAGATATAAAACATATAAACTTTAGGAATTTAAATAATTACCTTTGATCCTTCTTTGTCAAATAGCCCAAACACTTGCATTTTAACAAGAACCACCCAGAGTTTTCAATTTGTTTTGCTAACTGTTGTAAGTTTTCAGTTTTTTATTTTGGGGGGTTTTCTTGGCTTGCATGGTAAAGAACAATTTGAGTAACCCTGGATTTGGCCACTCGAGTCTTGGGCCTTTCTAGAATTTTCCAACTCAAACTCTTAAAATGTAGTGGCCTTAAACAGAAATCAAACAACTGCACTCCAAATAAAAATTAAAAAATAATTTTTAAAAAATGATCTTCACCCTGGGCTAGTTAGGCCTCACAAACCACAATGAAACCATATACTACTTTATTTTTTGCAGTGCTGGGGATAGAACCCAGGGTCTCAGTCTCATAGATACTAGGCAAACACTCTACCACTGAGCTATATCTCAAGCCCCAAAAGATAATTTTTAAATAAAACTATCAGGTATTCTTAAAATCCAAAGGATAAACAAGAATTAATCCCCAGTTTCCCCTTTATGGCATACAACTTGGTAAGGAATCAAATGCAGAGTTTCTTTACCTCTAAGATAATGAAGAACTCATCTCCTGGTTCTCCCTGCACCACAATCTTCTGTCCATCTTCAAACTGGACTGGTTCCAGTGCATCAGCTACAGTGAGACGTTCCCATTTGTCCAAAGACTCTGAAAGACAAGAATCAAAAAAATTCTACATTATTTGGTATTGCTAAATTTTTTGAAACAAAAACCAAGTGTACAGATATTCAAGCAAACATCCATGCCCATTCAACACCCCAGCAGTGTTTCAGATTAAACATGACAATGGCACATATCTTCAATTGCCTCTAGTCTCAGCAGGATTCTCATATACCTGCATATGACTCTTAGATTCTTACTTTTGTAATCAGATTAATTTATATCAACACTGTATCAAATGGCAAAGGAATAAGAAAAATGTGATCAGAAAGCAGTCCTTCATACTGCCATCAATGCAAATCAAACTTTCAATAACAGTACCCAAATGTTTCACTATGCATAATTTTCCAAATTCAAATAACTTATCCATTAATTTTCCAAAGTTCAAACAACTTAACAGTTGAATTTGTTTATGAAACCAACAAAGGGAGCCAGAAAATAACTTTTGCTCCCAAAGGTCAAACCAATATCCAAGACAAGAAGTAATATAATTATTTTAGAGGTCAAATAAGGAGGGAAAAAAGGCAAATCCCTATAACAAAACAATGGCAAAGTCACCATTGCCTTTCCTAAAGAATAGGGTCTAACATCTCCCAGTCCACATAAACAAAACTCAGGTAATATCTCCAGTTAATTTGCTTTACTCTAAATTTCAAATCTGTCATGTTTTCAGAGGATACCAACAAATGATACCTCATATTTCCACAAAGCAAATGCCTTCTTGGAAGTACATTCCAGAACCAATAAGCTCAATAACAAAATAAGAAGGAAGTCAGAGTGGGAATTACTAAATGTTCACATTCAGAAGGAGGACACCTTCAGCTTTTTTAGTTAGGAGGAAAGAGCCACATCCTTATTTTCAGAAAGCTTTTCCCACGTCCGATCATTTCTAATAAAGGAGTTTGTCATACATTAGCAAATTCAACACACATTAGACTTTAATTTAGTCAAATCTTTGACACAAATAAAAATCTCATGTGCTTTCCCCTTTCTGCTAGTAAAAAAAACATGAGTTAACTAGATTACTTTTTCTGAAATGTAATAGGTTCTGCTAAATATCTGACAGTACTCCATGCAATTTTAAAAACTCACCTAAAATAGACACTTTACTAAGGAACTCCTCATACATCTTTCGCTTTCTCAGTGTGCTTCCCTAAAAAAAAAAGAAAAAGGAGTCATATCCCAAAAACATGAAGTCATCACACAATGTTGTGGAATAATATTGTTTAAAATATACTAAAAAGAAAAAAAAAAAAGCTTGCAGCAGTTGCCTCTTGATTTATGATCATTTCTCTGCATGCTGAAAACAGTAAGTGTTCAGTTACATCAAAAAGCTCTTCATAGCTTGCTCCTAAAAGCCACAGGAGATACACAGCACCACTAAGTAATGAAATGTCAAGTAAGCAAAAGCTCAGCTCTCCAAAAAACAACCAAGTGATATGAAAAACTGTATCTGACTACACTCCCAGCCCAGAATCCTTCCCCACAGCTCCAATCTTGTAAACTGTGTTATTTATAGAGCAAAAATGAGAGAATGTCCCATAGCCCCAAATCAAGTTGTCTTATCTTAAAATTTGTTAAATATATCTGGAGGAAAGAGGAAAGGAAACACACTGTCCTTTATAACAAATTTTCCTAATGAGGTCAATTGCCTCAGCCCCACAACCCCCACCTATCAAAAAACATACATCTGCACGCACACACACACACACACACACACACACACACACACACATATATATCTATATATACACACAGTCTGTCCCTCCATGTTATCCACAGGTACTGAACCCAGAAATCCAACAAACTACAGATCCAACAAAAAACAGAATTATTTCTTGTCAATATTCCCTAAACAATACAGTATAATAACTACTCACAGAGCTTTTACTTTGCATTAGTTATTATCTCTAATCAAGAGATGACTTAGAGTGTATACAGGGTGTGCATGTTTTATGCAAACACTATGCCATTTTATAAAAAGGTACTTGAGTATTCATCAATTCTGGTATCCACAGCAGGAAAATAGAAACACAAAGTATATTTCAAAGTACATGAACATATCCCAAACATACAAAAAAATTTCAAAGTACACAAGACTGCAAACTTTCAAATGGCCAGATGAACACTACAGAAATTTAAGAAAATTATTTAGAACAGCCAATGCTATTAGCTGGGACTTAACCACCAAAACTACTCTACAAACTTATCACAATAAGTTCTCAAAAACTCATTCACTGTATCAGCAAACTGTCCCAATGGTTTTATTACTTTGTTCTCTCCAAGAGGAGACATGTCACATGCATTTCTGATAACCAACTTTCAGTTTAGAGAAGCTACTTATTTCTGAATGGCCTAATTTTATGCATTTCAAAGCAGCCAATCTATGGTGGGCAAGATCAGGTAAATCAAGAAGCATCTGTTGGCAAATGGGCAGATTTCTAAATATGAGAAGACCATTATACATACATCACATTCTGATTCCCATGTGATTTCTGGCCTTAATTTATTTTTGTTCTAAAAAATCACTGCCTCCAAAGGCATAATGAGTGATGCTAAACTGGGATTAATACAAAACATTCAATCATTAAAAGAAAAGAACATCTCATTTTTAACTTTGTGACATTATAGAAACATTAGTTAGTTACATAGATCAGAATTCTAAATCACACTCCAAAAACCATCATTTCTTACCATAAGGATTCTTCTATAGCTGTCTCGGTCAATACCCCAGAGTTTCACATTTGTCTTTGCTTTGACAGTGGCTGCTCTAGGTGTTCCATAAATCAAAGCAAGTTCTCCAAAGCTCCCTCCTTCACCAACACTGGTTGCCCATTCATTGTTGACATAGACCTAAAATGCAAATGACTATTAAGTTTTCTCTTTATATAGATACAAACATGTTAAAACTTTTAGACCTTTTTAAAAGGTCAGAATCCCGAATTTATTTTTAAAACACAATATTTTATTTCTCAGAACACAGCACAGCAAAATAGATGATCTCTGACAACGAGTTAAATGAGCTACTATGTGGTATGAAAAAGATATTCCATAGAGATGATGATGAAATAAGGTCAGTCAAGCATTAATACCAATGACACACGTTTACTAAGTACTAGGCTGAGCACTGCATTAAGCATTTTACTTCTATTAAGTCACTGAATTTTCTAATAAAACTACAAGGTTTGATGCTTTTTTATTGCTATTTCATTTATAAAGAAAACTTATAGAATTAAAAAAGCTGTGTTAAGTTTTATAGCTAATGGCTAGGTTTAGACTCCTTTACATCCGTCTACCCTTCCACAGCATGCACAGACTTATTAATCACTAACCCAGAAGTCAGGAACTGCATATCTAGTCAGAAAAATTACCCTTAAAGATACTGTATCAGTGATAGAGCTCAGTGACAGAGCACTTGCCTAGCACATGAGGCATTGGGTTGTATCCTTAGAATGGCATACAAAAGTAAGTAAATAAAATAAGAGCATATTAAAAAAAAGTTACTGTGTCAAAAAATACTTGGTAAAAGGTAATAGAATATAATACACAATACAAGCCCTTGAGAAACACTATGCTTAGTGCTTAGAAGTAATAATACAAGATTATTAAGGTAAGATTATCAACATAGTTTTGCCATTATTAAATCTTACATCCATCTCTCCTTGATCAATCACATAGAAATTATCCCCTTCATCGCCTAAAAGAGAGTAAAAGATTCAGAATCATATCCCAAATTTAAAAAAACAAATTGAAATGATCAAATTAATATAAAATAAACTCATTTAATAATGAGGCTATAAAAACAGTATGTTAAATTTAACACAACCTTTAAGAAAAAAAATTCAGCAACAGAAGCCATAAAATTAAAAGTCATAGAACTGATCAATTTTGTTTAGTCTAATCTTATGGTGAAGAATACCTTCTAAAAAGGTAACTAGAGAAAGCCACATATGTGTACAAAGTTATTAACTTTTATGTTATCTATAATATCACAAGAAACAACACAAATAGTTAACAGAACATATCAAGACTGTCATGAAACGGGAAAACATATGGTTTATGAAGACCCATGAAACTATCAAGAATAAATAAAAATATAAGTGGTTTTGTTCCATTTTTTACTATAAAAGTGCCTAATAATCAGCATAAAGGACATAGGAGATATATATATTGTTCTAAAGTTCCATGACATTCAAAAAAAAAACCAGCATTTCCTTTAACAATTATTATAAATAAAATTATACCTGAAATATTAATGCCTTAGAGAAAGCTTTCTGTTTAGCTTAAATTTTTATCAAAAAAAGGAAAGAAAAAGGATAAAGAATAATCTAACAACATAACAGGGGGAAATGGTAGGCACAAAGAGGGAAACAAACTCAAAATAAACAAAACCAATTCTCCAGTCTCTCCTATCCTCCCATAACCATACTGCATGTCCCAAAAACAGCAGTCCTTACCTTGCTGAATAACAGTCTCTCCAGCAATAAAAGAGACTGGAAACATGGCATCAAAAATATCACTGCAAGAGAGAGAAGTCCTAGTGTAAGATTTCACAGGTCTCTTCCGTGATTTCCAATGTTAACCTTAGAATTAAAGCCTCCAGATTTTCAGCCCTGATTGTCATTTGGCCTTAAAATAAGAGTTTGGGACATATGAGATAAATGACATACTGAAAAAATATTCTAACAAAGAAGATATACCTACCTTCTCTCATTATCATCAAGATGTGAAAACAGCACATTCTTTTCAATGGCTTTAGCTAAAGCAGCCATTGTCTTATAATCTTTTGGTATAACCTAGAAAAGAGTCAAAGGACAAATAACAATTCCATAAACAAAAAAACACTTAATGTTTGCAACTTACATTTCAATTAAATGTCAAGCCACGTTAGACTATTTAAACAAGACAGTTTTGAGTTAAATATTTTCACTGTGGGCACATTCTTACTATCTTTGATTCACAAAGTACTCAACAAATATTGACTATTTAATCCCCTTGCCTACAGCCAGGCTTGGATTTAAAAGCCAGTACTTGGTTCCTAGTTAAAAACTAAACAAACCAAAATTACCTTGACCGAGGTCATTATTCTAAGACAAAACTAAGTATCCTATAACAATCATTGTGTTTCACAAGGCCCAAGCACATGCAATTGTTCCCACTGGAGACTAATAGCATAATTCAAAATGGCTGGGTGGCTGGCTGTGAGAATGAAAAGATTAGGACAAATGAAGCTTGTTGGACACAAGGTTAAAAGCTACAATATGAATTATGGAGTATCAGAAAACTGAGAACATGATTCAAGAGAAAAAAGAATACCTCTTGATTCGACTGCAAAACAACTGCATGGAAATGACCAACCCCCAAATGTAATTATTCCTTGGGTTATAATCACTGGTTATTTCCTTTGACAGCAGGCTATTATAGAAACCTGTTCTCTGGTACCAAGTAACTGTATTTTTGTAATTAACTATTTGCAAATGTACATTCACGTATCAAAGGAAACTAGATGACCACCAAGTGGACCCCCAAAACATTTCCCTAATGTTTAGACATCAAAACTACCTTTCTAACATAAGACGCAGCATCTTCCTCTGTGTAGACTTCAGCACTGATAGCCCCACGTCGCCGCCGACCTTTAACCACTGGATTTGGGGGAGGAGGAGAGATTTCTTCCTCCCTTGAGTCTGTGCGGGTGCCTGCTTTCTGCAGATTCTGAATCTGTTTTGCCTCCTCCTGAAAGAAATGAGGGTTTATAAAATGAGACACTTCAGCATATAAAGTTGGTATTCTTATAATCCAGTGTCAGTCCATCTCAGGGACATCAAGTCTCTTCTTGTACCAATGTAAATTAAGGGGAAATGATCAATTCCAAATAAGAAAAAAACAAAGTTTAAAAAGAAAAACTTTCCACAGACTGTTTCTCAGATGATAATAGATGGCATGCTTTATTAATGGACAAAAGCCATACGTTCAAGGACATACACAAGTAAAAAATTAGATCTCCATTATAATAATGTATTGAGATTACTGATTCATGATGAACATAATAAAAGCAATGTATCAGAAAACAAAATCCTGGGAATTAGGCTTTTTGTTTTCTACTGCAAACAGTAAGAAATAACTTCCCCTTTCCAAGCATGTTATCCAGTAACAATAATTCTGGTTCACCAAAGTAACCCAAGAATGTCTAGACTACTATTTCATTAATTCTGCATTTTCTGGATCTGCCATACCACATCCTATACAAAGCAATGGGATACACAAACCAACTGGAGAGGGTCCTGAGCCTGCAGAATTCACATCTAGCCTGGGTCCCAAATATAAACAAATAATGAGAGGGTTGTGATAGTAACAAGAATTTAAATAAGAACCAGCCCAGTGATACTTCTCCAGCAGAGCTAGAAGCACTCTTTATTAGCAGGGTTTATATTTGATTATCTGCTTGTAAAAACTACTTATTGAACCAATTCATATAAAAACTGAAATCAACAATTAAATGTTTTTTTCAAATCTAGAACCTTAATAAGAAATTCCTCAGTAGAGAATTATTATGCCTGAAATAAGAGTAAAAGAATGTGTTATCTTCTACTTTCTCATTCATTTGACCCATTCTACATTGTTTTTCTAAACCATCTTAAAAATTCTAAAAGAACTTCGAATTTAATGATTATTGTAGGAAAAAAATTTGATTAAAAAAATCCATTTTTGTTGTTGTTGCTATTGTTTTTTGTTGTTTTTGTGCATAGTCCTCACCCAAATGTTCGAATCGAGATAAATACAAGAATCCTAAATGTGCAGCAAGCAAAATCTAGAACCATATCCATGAAGGGGTTAGTAGTGTTCATTTCTATTAGTAGAGCCATGTCTGTTTTTTATAGCAAAATTTTATCCTTATCTTCTCACTTCTCGGATTTTCTAATTTTCAGAGAGAGAAAAAAACAATATTTTTGTTCATAGTTATAAATATATTTACCTTTTGACTCAGCAATCTAGTAATTCTGCTTCCAGAAATTTATTCTAAGATATACACATGTGAAAAAATGATACATACATTATTTAATTAGTTTTTTTAAGAGTGAAACACTGGAAACAACCAAAATAGTTATCACCAGGGATGAGTAAACATAATAGCCAGACAGTGGCTCATTCCACATGTGTTGGAAAAGATGTTCCTTTCATGTGTAAATTTGTCTATAAATGCCATATATTACCTCCAGAACGCTGGCCACACCCAAAGGCAATGGTGTGGGAAGGAGACCTCTTATTGCTGTGCCTTTTAATTGTGAACTGCATGTGAACATGTGACCTATTTATGTATTTTTTAGAAACCTCACTTAATTTTTATTCTGGAACTTCCAGTGACTAATAAGGCTTTCCTATTCCATATCAACATAGAACTATGAAACTCAGGTCCCAAGTGTAAAGAGTATAAACGAAAACATAAATTCAACTTCCCCAAATCTGTCATTGACATTATACAAAAGTTTAATGAAAAAATTCACAAAGGACATCTTATTAGGGCTGTATCCTACTTAGATAAATTTTTAAGATAATTCTGAAGTAACCAAAAACAATTTGATTTTAATACTGCCTTGGATTCTAGTAAACTATAAAACAGCAATCTGAATATAACCTATTTTGTTTGACAAGTCAGAGCCGTTACTGGAATCATCAATTTCTAGCATGTACTGTGATACAATTTTATATCCTTACCCTTGCTGTTATTCACAGCTTGTTAGCTCTTTAGCTTATTAAAACAAAAAATAAAAAACTCCCAGCCTACTTTCTGGTTAATCTTGTTGACTCTTCTGCATTATATTCTGCATTATGTTTTTAACTCCAACCACTTAATGTTTTCACAACTGTTTGTCTTCTCCCTGCCCTTGCCATTCTTCTCTGTAGATTAAGTAAACTTGCCACCCCACAGACTTGAGGCTTGGCCATATGACTTGCTTTAGTCATGGAATGTAACTGGACATGCCTTAGCATGCACGCTAATGTGGTTTGGCTCAGCCCACCTTGAGCTTCTGTCCCTTCTCTGCCTTGAGAACAGAATGCCCCATATAGTGATTGTTTCTTCCCCTCAGCCCCAGAACAAAATACATGAAGTAGAGAAGACAAGACAGGCTGAGCCCAAAAGAGCTACACATGACCAATATATACAGTCTGTTGTAGTAAGCCACTGAAATATGGGGATTTTATGTTCCTGCAGCAAAAAGCTGACCACTACACTGTATGATCACAACCAAGTTTTACCAGCTGTCTCTATAAAATGGTAATGCTCATATATATCACACATTTGCGATAATGAATATTTATGTATATAAAATGTTTCACACAGTATCTGGCACACAGGAGGCCCTCAAAAGGCAATAGTTTAATTCCTCTTATCAACAAGACAGGGAAGTTCTATAATAAATACAAACATGAAAGAGAACTCAAATTCCAGACAATAGTCTGAATTAAAACGAAGAAGCTTTCAACAGGCCCAAACTGTGGGAGTTTTTTGGTACATTTCTTATGGAAGAGCTGGAAGATTCCAGAAACATAACTCCTGGGTAACTGGGAAGGAGGTGAAGAGAATGTGACTAGTATTTTAAGACATAAAAATTAACATGATATATGGAACAATGAACTATTAAAAAGTGGAAAATCTAGGTACTTGAAAGTCTAGGAAAATATATTTAACCCTAGGTAAAAGAGTGCATGTTAGTCAAAGACCCTTGAGTTACAGGAAGAAAAGTGTTAAAAATGTAACTTTTATTAGATTTTTTTTAAAGACCAATACATAGTAAAGCTAAAAATCCCATTTGTAAAGAAAGTACCCTAATAATTACTTCTTTCTTCCTTCCACCTTGATTAGTCCTTAAAGAGTCCTGTGGTAAATACAGGCTTTGTACCTAGCACCACACATTCAACACTCCCTAAAAAAAGATACACACTTAATGTCTCACTAACTTAATCCCCTCATTTCATGATTTCTATTGATGTCCAAAGAAGAGGGATCGCCTTACAGTGACCCATTTCAGAACCAGATCTCCAGGAACGCACTTGATTTCAAAACAGGGAACATTTGTGACCTGGCTCCACAGTAGTTTCATTATTTGGAAATTTCTCTTATTTAATAAGAGCAAACCAGAATTTCTATTACAATTTCAAGATAGCAGGGCTACATTCATAGTGACTGGTTAATAGTTGTGTTTTGTTTTTAATTATTCTAATCATGGTATTAAACATCAACCTGTTAGTTTTTAAGGAGTGTAGAAAATACTTGTTCACTGAACTACCCAAACATGTTTTAAATCTTAAAACATGAATTACACTGGTAAAAAATGGCCCAAACAAATAAGGCAGATATTTCTATTATACAATTAAGTAATTATATATATTTTAAAAATCACAATTGATTCATGACCATTATGAACCACTTCAAAACTTCAATATGCACAAGAAAGCCTGTAAATTTATCCCAGAGTTAAAAATGCAAATCAAATAAAATACTCAAAACATTTGGTAATACAGACTTTTTTTCATTCATCATCTTGAAGAAAGTGAACTGAAGCACTGTCCTTGATGCAAAATTATTTTGATAAAAGCATCTATCATATACATAGGTCACAATAACATACACACAAGAGTAAACAACCAAGAAATAACTAGAATATTTTTTCCAGAAAAAGAAGTCCTAATCAAAACTATAAAGGAATAAATTTTTGACAACCTTCCATCTTGTATCTGCATTCTAGTTAATTCATCCAACATATACTCTATAGTAAACCAAACCATCAATTTAGAATTTCTGATAAATCTATCACAAACTAGACTCAATCAATTTATTACCTGAGTTCTAAAATGTGGGGTAAGGTTTATTAAGGTTACCTGCTTTGCTGAAGAAAAATATTGACTGCCTTCGAGTACTTCAGAATTTCTCAAGTCATAATAATTGCTGTACTAAAGATTGGTTCTGTTACAGTCAGAACTACTAATTAAACCAGGTTACAAGGAACTAAGTTTGGAAATCCTTTACTATTCAAATAAACAGCAAAAGATTCATTTCTGATTAAACTCTACCAGTTACGAATTTAAAACTTACTACAAATGTCTTCACTGCATTTCTTAATTTTAGACTTATTCGGTCAAACTTCCTTTTCTTCCAAAAGGTACAAATGAGCAACATTCTTAAGCATTATAACATTTAACATTTATTAGACTCATCATAGCATCTCCCATATTTTTACCTTCTCCAATTTCTCAAAGTATTCCCTAAGGAATGCCATGGGTCTCTCAGGTCGAGCAGTACACAACTGCACAATAGAATCCTTGAGCAGCGCCTGAATGTTGTGCTTCTGCACGTAGAGTTCACATTCCCGGAGACTGCGCTCCTCCTCACTGGCAGTAGTACTACCAGACGCCATGATTCTCTGCAACAAAAAGCACACATATGCTTGGGTAAACTATGAAGCACAAACACCAGTTTGGCCTTTGATTTATTAAATCCATTAGGCAACTGATTTGATTCATGGAAACTTTTTCTCCTCACTAGATTGTTTTTAAACAGGGACTAGGGTACAAAATATGTACAGAATTTGCATTCTTCCAAATAAGTATTTCATTTAGTTGCTGCTGTAGTATCTGGGCTCTATAGGCCACAACGAAAGGCAATATTCTCAAGCTCCCTGGAGTGGGTATGAGCCACTATCCCCTGCAGAGGCAGGCTGCTGAGAAGCCAGTCCCTTCAGGGAATTTCATTCAGTTCTCTCCCTGCAAAGAAATCATGATGACGTGGGAAATGTGTAAATGGTAAACAGGACAGAGAATTACAAGGGCACTGCTGACATTACAAGCTGACAAGAGTTACCTGTAAGTGAAAACAAAGAAGCACAATAAAGAACATCTGATAATGTCTTTATGGTAGCTCCCATTTAGTTCCTATCCCATGGAGAAATGTCCTGATGTCACACAGCAAACCACTAGAGGGAAGGATCTGATTAACTATTAGTGTAATCAAAATTTTTTAAAACACAGAAGAAACCTCAGTTAGGTTTTAAAAGCAGTCTTTCATTATAGAATATTTTACCAGATTCCAGTCCTATATAATATATTTAGCAGTGGTAAAAAGGGGGAAATCCTTCGTTGGGGGGTGGAAAATTCTTACCAAGTATACTATAAAAAGTTTGGACAGAAAATTGTCAAAACGTTTTCTTTATCTGAATAAAAAATATAAAAACAGTTAAGTTTTTCAAGCTTACATGATGATTCAATATATAAAACTGCATTTAATGGATTTCAGAGGACTCAATCTGCCTTGATGTGAAGAAAATAGAAATATAATAATGACTAGGTAACCTTACCCTAGAATTAAAAACAGTAATTTAACAGTGTCATTCACAGTTTTCCCTCCAACTACTAATCATGAAGCAATTAAGACTGTTCCCCTCCACTCTGCAACTAAATACAATACTAATCAAACTTTTCAAATTATAATGCACACAAAACAACCAAGATAAAACTATAAGTTTAAAAGAAATACCAGAGGAAGAGCTATTCTAAAGTGCCAGTGTTATTCATTTTGTTTTGACAACTTATGTGATAAGTCATTACAAGTAGACTAATTAACTGACCATGAGAAAGTCTATGGCTCCATGACAAGCATACAGCTTAGAAGCCATGGGGAAAGAATCATGCTGCTACTTCAGAAATAAACACACAAAAAATGTTTACTTACTATAGAATATATTTATACTGGCTACTTTTCCAGATCAAGTAATCATAAGAGTGGAAAATCCACTTCAGTAGAACTGTCTGCTTTTCAAATGATATTGAAGAACAATAATAAATCAGATCTTGTACATTTCAAAGTAGTCTTCAGTCATATTAATACACACATTCAAGTCAACAGAGAAATCCTTCTAAGATCTGGTAAAAAACGACAGAATTGTGCCTAGAAAGTGAAAGTGTCTTTGTTTGAAACAAACTAATGTTTATCGCAAAGACCAAAAGGAAGAATCTGATGACTGATAGGATAGTACGTGAACAAAACTGACCCAACACTATACGGTCGCCCTGTGACCTCCGAATACCCAAATTCCAAGGCCTTTTAACATATTTCATCGACTATACCTGGATTAATTCTGTCTTTGTACTTATTTATCCAAGAGTCCAGGAACTTAGTTTCTTCCCTTCTCCCAAAATTATTTAACCATTTAAAACTGTCAAGAACCTTACAGCTGTTCACAATACTCAGATTCTCTCTTTAGGAAAGTGGACTGCGAGAAGATTCTGGAGAAGGATCCCATGTAAGCAGAGGCCGTTCCCCACTCCGGGCGCTGCCCGGGGGCTGCCAGGGAATACCTCCTTGGGGTCATCTCGAGGAAAGTGGGCTGGCTTTTCCCTGCTGGCTCGGGAACCCCTGCGGGACCTAGGCCCTGGCTGCAGGAGTTAACAGGCACCGCGCATTTTCGAGAGGACGGCAAAGTGCCCTTCAATCCCTCAGGCCACGGTCATGACCACACAACGAAGGGAGTCGACCCCCATCCTGGGCCGGTGGGAAGGCCTCCGCGATGGCGAGGAGGCCTGGGGTGGGAGGATCGGGGAAGGAAAGGCAGTGACAGGGACAAAGGGAAGCTGAGGAGCCAGACCCAGATCGCCGTGCGGGGGCGGGGGGACGACAGCCCCGCCGAGGAGAGGGAAACGGATCGCTGGAGACGGCTACAGGGGAAGGGTGGACACGAGAATTCCTGCCGGGCCTCGAGATCGGCCGAAACCGGCGGGGAAAACGACGGCGGATTCCGGTAAAACCGAGCTGTTGTCCTTCAGGAAATGGGGGAG
The DNA here is from genome assembly GCF_045843805.1 of Urocitellus parryii. Classification (NCBI taxonomy): domain Eukaryota; kingdom Metazoa; phylum Chordata; class Mammalia; order Rodentia; family Sciuridae; genus Urocitellus; species Urocitellus parryii. The sequence goes on along the minus strand of NC_135537.1, from coordinate 172,695,315 downwards.
GGCGAGCGAGAAGGCCGCGGCGCGCGGGGGCGGGGACGGCAGGGCCGCCGAGGACCAGGGCCGCGGACGGCCGCGGCGGGAGGGCAGCGGCTGGACGCCCCGCACGAAGCGGACACCGGGCCGCCTGGGGCCTCGCGGGTGCAGAACAGGGGCCGGGGGCGCGGCCTGAGGCCGGCCGGGAGGCGCCGGGGCTGGGGAGGGGCAGGGGGTGCGGCCGTCCCCCTGCAGGTCGCTCCCCGTGACGCCATCTTGGATCGGTCCAGCGCCCCCAAACGCGCGGCGGGGCGACGAAGATCGCTGCGGCGGGGCCCCGGGCAGACGCCACTCACCTGGGACGCGCGGCGGCGGACGCGGAACTGTCGGTGCTAGACTACGGCGGTGCCCAGCTCCCTCAGTGCTACGCTCGTCGCCCAGCTCCACTCTGCGAGAGCGGCTCGGCTGCGGCTCCACCGGAAACGACCGGCTGCAGCCAATCAGCACTCGGCTGCTGACGTCAATGCGCCTCGCTTTGGCCAGAACTGTCGCCTTGGCAACCTTAAAGGCGCAGAGGTCTCAGTGCCTCCCCCACTCGAAGAGCCCTAGCCCTTCGTCACCCTAGAATCTTCTCCTCCGGCCCTTCCTTCCACCTCCTCTCGTCCCGGTGCGTAGACCTTTTTCACTCCCGACTCTTTACTCCCTCTCTCCGGCCTGGTTCGTCTTTCCTTCTTTTCGCCTGCCCCTCCCTCCTTACCTGTCCCTCTCGTAGGGTCTCGGGTCCTCTTTTTTCTTTCTTCTGCTCCTAGCTCCTCCACTCCGCCTTCCTGGGCTCCGCTTTCCTCTCCTGCTTTCCTCTCCTCCGATCCTCTCTCCTCCCCACTCTCACTCCCGCCTCCTTCGACGCCTCTGCCTTTTCTCCCTCTCTGCAACCCCTCCCCACGGCCGGCCCACGTGGGGCGTCTCGGATGACAGGTGGGCGACTCCGCCCCGGGCCCCAGCAGGGGGAGGGCGCTGGGCCGGGCCGGGGAGATTCCTGCCGTTTCCCGGCCCCGGAGGAGGCGGCGGCCCGGGGGGATTTGCAGCAGCTGCACCGCTGGCCCAGTGCGGGCGGATGCCCGGGATGCGCACTGAGGGCCGCGCATCCTGCGCCGGGCCTGCGCCGCGCGGGGCTCGGGCTCGGGTCTGTCATCCGGTCCAGGAAATCTGAGCCCTGCCCAGGCTCTGCTGGGCTCTGCCGTGGTCAGTGGGGGCCACACCGTCCCTCAGGGCCCGAGACTCGGGAAAAAGACTTTGTCCGGGTCCAAGAGGAGGCCGGAGTCCTGATAGACCCTGAAACGCCCTCCACGGTGAGAGGTGCGGGGCGTGCGCGGCGACACCAGCGCTGTGGCTGCAGCGAGCAATCTCAGCTGCCGGCAAAACCTGCACTCATTGGGGACATTCAGAGAAACAGAGACTTCTTTATTCCTCAAGCCATTTTTTTTTCCCCATCAGAGTATCTGCCGGTGCATGAAGAAAAGGAAAGCCAGGAACATTTTAGACGTAAAGTCACCAAATGAATAAAGAAGCCCCTGGGGGACACATATTTAAGTGTTTGGGAGCTATTATATTCACATGGTGTGTAGGTCTAGGGATATGTGTGTAAAAATACTTGATGGATTTAACACAGTATCCAAAAGAAGTAAAATATCTCAATTTTATGTCCATTCTAGGTCGAGATATTTGGCTATAGTATGTTAAGTATTATTTAATTTCACCTTTTTAAAAAACTTTTTTTAATATAGCTATTAGAAAATTTTGAATTCCGTAGATGGCTTCCATGACGTCTTCTTCCTAAATCCCTCATGCTATAAGGGTCCTGCTTATTAGACTGTTTCTTTGATGTAGTTATGATTGTTCCCTGCTTTCTGACAGTCTCAGGAGGCATAGGCAATATCAGAAGGGCCTGAGAAGAGGGATTTGCTTCCTCCACTGACCCCCAACATGTTGACCACTGGCCTTTCTCCAGGGATGAGTGGAATGGGGAATTAAAGACAGAGCCTCAGTCATATAGAATTTCACCCTTGTCAGTACAAAGAAGGACTGATCAACTGAACCCTCAGCTGGCAAGCAAGAGGGGAAATTTGATAGCATTGAGCAGACCCAGTCATGTTCTAGGAAGAAAACATTGCAGTCAGATAAATCTGAGTTTGTTTCAGGCTCTGCCATCTCCGGTAATTGACTTAATCTCCGTGAGCCTCAGTTTCCTCCGTTGTTAAAGGATAAACAAGGCTGTGTTAATTAAATAATAAGATAATAACAGCAAATAGGCAGGTAGCTCTTACCCTGTTTCAGGCACTGTTGTTAGTGCTTTAGACACACTAATTTAATTCTTGTAATAATTCTACAATTGAGGTGTTTTTATTATTTCTACAGGAAAAAAATCAGGCAAAAAGTTAAGTAACATAACTCTGTCTTTAATTCCCCATTCCACTCATCCCTGGAGAAAGGCCAGTGGTCAACATGTTGGGGGTCAGTGAAGGAAGCAAATCTCTCCTCTCAGGCCCTTCTGATATTGCCTATGCCTCCTATGACTATCAGAAAGCAGGGAATAATCATAACTACATCAAAGAAATAGTCTAATAAGCAGGACCCTTATAGCGTAAGGGATTTAGGCCCACAGCAAGTGTGGCTCAAACCCAGGCAGTGATCTTAAATCACTCTCCTTTATAGCATATATGGGATACATTTAATAAATGCTATTTTGCTTCTCACTTTGCTCCTTCCTAAACAGCTACCCAAGCTACAAGGTTAAGTCTGAATGATACTGTGTCCCACAATTCGTATTACCTTTCTAAGACACTTAGAAAAAGGAATCCAGCAACATGGTGACATTGAGCCCAGTGCTTGGAGTGACAGCTGCTTCCTTGCTAAGACCTGGCTATGTGTCCCCATTCAGCTGCACCCAGGCATCAGTCCAGCCATAGCCGTTTCCTGTGTCAGCCGCATTCAACCTTGTTCTACCTGCCAAATCCTCAGATGCTGGGGCTTTAGAAGACAGAAAGGGAAATGGGCCGTGGATAGCTGAGCCTGGGGAGAGTTCACTGAGACAGCTGTTCTGAAAAACCGAACAGCCCCAGTGCTTTCCAAATAGTGCAAATGTTCTCTCAGTGCCACCGCGCCTCGGTGAGAATACCGACTTGTAAATTACATTTCAGAAATGACAGTTGTAGTTTCTAACAGCCTCCCTTCTCCAGAGGCCTGCTGCCCTTGCCCTTCTTTGATCTGTGTCCTTGAGAAACTCAGTAAAATAAATATCTAGGGTAGTGGGATAGTAAGTATATATTTTTTAAAAAACAAAATTCTGTCATTGCCATTACAATGTTTGTGAGACAACAGCAAAAAAAAAATAAAAAGTAAAGTTAAAAGCAGTGATACATTTTAGAAGAAGAAGAAGAGAGGAAGGAGGAAGAAGATAATCACTAAAATATCAAAGAAAGGAATACTTTGGAGGCCCATTACATTTCTTAGTGTTTCTTATGTTTAAAGTTTTCAATGGCTAAAAGGCAGATCCATGTATTCCAAATTTCCAAGGGGAATTTTTTAGACTATCACCACCTAATTGTGGTGTGCACTGATCTGAGTACTTATGCTTCCTAGGGGACCCAAAGCCGTAGTTTCAAACATAACCCAATTCCAGCAAATTGTGTTAGGGTTCGGAAAAATAGAAGCAGCAAGAAATGTATATATAGAGATATTTATTTTAAGGAATTGGCTCACACAACTGTGGGAACTGGCAAGTCTAAAATCTGCAGGGCAGGTGCAAGGCAGGCCAGCAGGATAGACCCAAGAAACAGCTGATGTTGCAGTCTCAAGTCCAAGATGGAGCTCCTTCTCCACAGGGAACCTCAGTCTTTAAAGATCTTCAACCAGAGTGAAGAGGCATGCCTACAATAGGGAAGTTCCATATTGCTTGACTCAAAGTCTAATAATTTGAATGTTAATAACATCTAAAAAAATACTTCCACAGCAAAGACTGGTGTTTGAGGAAAAACTGGGTACCATGACCCAGCCAAGTTGACACAAAATTACCCATAGCCAGCATGTATCCAGTTATTTATTTGTATGAGTCTCTTCTAAAACGTTCTTCCTTTGAATATCAACCTCCTCTGCCTGTGCTGCTTTTAACCAATGCTAGTCCTCTGACAATAGGTCACAGAGGGAGTCTTTTAAAAAGTAGTGATATGCCAGATGTGGTAACACATACCTGTGTATTCGGCAGCTTGGGAGACTGAGGCAGGAGGATCGCAAGTTCAAACCCAGCCTTAGCCACTTAGCGAGGCCCTAAGCAACTTAGTAAGAACTTCTCTCAAAATAGAAAATAAAAAAGGATGAGGATGTTGCTAAGTGATTAAGTGGCCCTGAGATCAATCCCAAAAAGAAAAGAAAAGAAAATAGTGATCACCCATGCAGTGTCTTGGATGGTAAACTGTTGAATAGGATCAAGAACTTTCTTTGTTTCTGTCAAAAGGACAAAGTCAACAAATCTTGTTGATTTCTCCCTGTCTGCACTTTACTGCCCATGTATCTATAACTTTTCCAGGAATTCTTAATCTTTTTTTTTCCTTCGAGGGAGGGTTAGTCATGGTCCCCTTTGAGAAGTTCATGAAAATTGTGGGCCTTCTCCAAATAGACATATACAAACATTTATTCACCTTAGGGGGATCACAGATGCTGAAACCCATTCATATGTGGCCTCCAGCTTCAGAATCCCTTAAAAATGGATCCTGATCATCAACAGCTACCAGGTGCCAGGGATGCAGAAATAAATAAGACATGGCCTCCATCTTCAAAGCTCCCAGCCTGAAGAGACCAGCAAGAGCACAGGTGCTTTCAAGAGCGGGGCCAAACCATGAGGACGGGAGTTAGGCAAGACGTTGAAGAGGCATCTAACCCAGTCTTAGGAGGTGAGAGAAGGCTGCCAAAAAGAGGGTCCTGGAACATAATGGGGCCCAGATTGTCCTGCCTGGTTTGTTAGGTAGGGGAAATTGACCATCAAAAGAAAGCATGGATTTTTGGAAAAAAATTTTTTTAGAATGGCCTATGGATAAGATGGAGGATGAAGTAAGTACTTGCTGGAGAGTAAACAGTGGCCTGCTGTATGCAGTGGCTTAGACCAGAGTCAGCACTTTTTTTTTTTTCTATGAAGGGCTAAGTAGTAAATTAGGCTTGCAAGCCATTGGCCATAGTTGCAACTCTTCAACTTGGCCATCATAGCACAAAACCACGGACAACATATGGCTGTGTTCTAATAAAAATGGATGAATGCTGAAAATTAAATGGATATAATTATTTTGAATCCACAGACTATTTTTGAGCAATTTTAATTTTGCTTTAAAAAAAATGACATTGGACAGAAAGTCCAGAGAATTCTCAGACACCCCCTTACCACCACTCCTTCATATATTAGTCTCCCTTTTTATTAATATCTTCCCTTAGAATGGTGCCTTTGTTACATTTCATGAGCCAATATTGATACATTGTTATTAACTGAAGTCCATAGTTTACATTAGTGTTCACTCCATGGGTTTTGGCATAATGTCATTTATACCCATTATGGTGACCTACGGAAGAATTCTACAGCTGTAAATACCCCTGTGCTTCTGTTTGTGCCTCACGCTGTCCTGAGATTGATCTACTGTTTGTGCCTCATGCTGTCCTGAGATTGATCTACTGTTGCCATACTTTGCCTCTTCCGCAATGTCATATGGTTGGACTCACAGTAGGGAATCTTTCCAGATTGCCTTCTGTCACTAGTGACACATATTTAAGTTTCTTCCATCTTTTGGCAACTCAATAGCTCATTTATTTTTATTACTAATAGTCCCTTGTACAACGTACCACAGTTTGTTCATCCATTTCCAAATTTGGGCAATTATGGATAAAGCTGCAATATAGGTCTTTGTGTAGAGATAAGTTTTCAACTCCTTTGGATAAATACCAAGAAATGCATTACTGGATCATATGCTAAGACCACATGTAGTTTTGGAAGAAACTGACAAACTGTCTTCCAAATTAACTGTGCCAATGGTATTCCCACCATCAACGACTGAGAGTTCCTATTGTTCCATATCCTTGTAAACATTTGGTGTCATGGGAGCATTCGATTTTAGGCACCCAGTGGGTGTGCACTGGTTTCTCATTGTTTCAATTTGCAATCCCCTAACATTACATGCTATTAAGAATCTTTTCCTAGCTGGACATAGTGGCACTCACCTGTAATCCTATTGACTCGGGAGGCTGAGGCAGGAGGATCACAAGTTCAAAGCCAGCCTCAGCAAAAGCAAAGTGCTAAGCAACTCAGTAAGACCTTGTCTCTAAAAATATAAAATACGGCTGGGGATGTGGCTTAGTGGTCAAGTGCCCCTGAGTTCAATCCCCAGAACCACCCCCCACAAAAAAGGAGAATCTTTTTATGTGCTTATATATCTGTCTATATATCTTCTGTAGGGAAGTGTTTATTAAAGTATTTGGGACATTTTTAAACAGAGTTGTTTATATTCTTATTGAACTTTATGAGTTCTTGGCATATTTTAGATAAAATTCATACCATTGTAACATGTTACATTCTTTGACTTTTTCCAACCATTGAAAACTGTAAAACTATTCTTAATTTTTGGACTGCACAAAAACAGGGGATGGACCAGATTTCAACCCATGATATGTAGCTTGCCAACCCCTGCTCAGAAGTTTCGATTTTCTCCTTCTGGCCGCGAGTATCATGCAGGGAAGCGGTGTGGCCAAGGGCACACTTTTTTAACTGTAATCCTAATGAAGCGAGGACAGGAGCAGGAGCGGAGAGCCTAGGAGTCCTTGCAGTGAGCCCTGAGAGGGGTGACAAGGGCTCAAACTAAAGAAGTTTTGATGCAGGTGAATGGAGCAGGGCAGACTTGAGAGACAGGAAGGAAACAGAAAGACAGAACCTCAGCATTGATGTGGAGGATAAGGAGGAGAGGGACTGGAGGCCGGTACTTAGATTTCTGACTCAGACAATGAATCGAGTGAGGCTGATTCAGAGAATGTGGGAAGAGCGGCAAGAGTGGCGGAGGTTCAGTTTGGAATCAGCTGAATTTGAGAGGCTGTAGGAAATCCATTAGCAGCCTGCCAGGTGCTTGCTGATCAGAAGTCTAAGAGAGAGCTAAGGGGTTCGAAACCATCAGCTTATTAATTCCAAAGCCATGAGAGTGGGTGATATCCCTCCCGATACAGAGAGAAGAAACGAGAAGAAAAATGGCCAAGTGTGGAACTACATGGAGGGCCAATAATGAGAGGAGAGAGGGAGGAGGGGACCCAGCAGGAACATTGAGAAAGCAGATAACAAACCAGAGAACAGGGGTCAAAAAGGTCAAGGGAAGCCACTGTGTTAAAGGGACAGATGTTGCAGAGAGAAATGAAGAGCCGGGGCGATTCACAGCACAGATGGGATGCCAAAACCAAGATGGCCCTTCCAATCCACTGTCCCAGAGGAATGTGGCGTGGCCACATTTGCACCGACCAACCAGCAAGAGATGAGAGGAAAAAATAACCACGAAGCTCTCAGGCTGCTTGCTGTTCATCTGAAACTTGTATCGGAAGACACAGGGGAAATCTAGAGAGTGCCAGGCTGTGTTGTTTTCATTAACCTCTTTTCCACCCCTGTCATCTGGAGCAAATCCTCCAGAGTGTCCTCTTCCAAGCCCTTGCTCAGTGTGGTTTTCGGCATTGTCCCCAACTGACTCAGTCCCCACCCACCCTGGTTTCAGACCTTCCCAGAAGTTCTGTGAGTTGCCCAATATATTTCCAATATATTTCTGCTTTACTGAAGTCATCTAGGGTTTGTTTCTTTGCTTACAGTAAGAACTCCTGTCCCCTATCCTATCCCGGAAAATAATATAGTTTAAAAAAAAATCTCTGGGTTCATGTTTGAATAATTAGGAAATGACCAGTTAGTTAATGTTTGGTCTTCATGTCCTCCAAGAAGGGGAGACCAGGAAAGAAGGACCATGCTCTGTCAGTCAGAAGTCACAGAGGTGTACAGAGCCTGGGCTGGCTCACTTTCACCAGTCGGATCTGATCCTCCCGCACCTGAGCAGGGAGCTCTGATCAGCAGTCATCACAGTATCATGCAGGGGTCATCTCAAGTGTAGAGAACCTGCACAGACGTTCCCCTCTGTAAGCCAAAGAAAAGTATAGAAGAGTTTCCAATCCTACACTAAGAAGTCCTATATGCAAGTCTTGACTTCTTCTCCTCCCTCACCACCACCACCACTACCACTACTACTACTACCACTACCACTACTACTACTACCACTACTACCACTACTACTACTTCTGCCTCCACCTCCTCTTCCTCCTCCTCCTCCTCCTCCTCCTCTTTCTTTTTTCTTGGTACTGGGAATTGAACCTAGGGACACTTTACTACTGAGCTATATCCCCAGTCCTTTTTATTATTGTTATTATTATTTTTATTTTGAGAAAGGGTCTCACTAAGTTGTTGAAGATCTTGCTGAGTTGCTGAGGCTGGCCTTGAACTTGCCTCAGCCTCCAGAGTCGCTGGGATGACAGGTATGCACCATGGTGCCTGGCTGGCAACAGTCTTAATAATGGTCATTGGTGAGTCTTACTTAGTAAACAGCTCTTAGGGCTGGTTCTAAACTGAATTCTGGCTTGCTGTCCCAGCACTACCTGCTCCTAGATTTGTATCCCAGGTCTTACCTCACCCCCCCACCCCACCCCACCCAATGACATCACTGATCTCTGCACTGGGTTTGGCATTCTGAATTTGCAGAACTTCTTGTCTTCCCCATTTTCCCTAGTTGGGAGTATAAAGCATTCTCATTTTGTGCAAAGCACAAGTTCCTGAAGCACTCTCATAAGATCCACTCAGTAGAAGGACAAGGGGTATTGTTGGTTACCAACCAGAGTGGCGCCACCCAGTGGCAATAGTATAAACAGAGCTTCTCATTCACTCTGGCCTTGAAATTACTGTTGTCCCTCTGTATCACCTGGGAATTGATTCCAGGACCCCCTCAGATACTAAACCCATGGATGTTCAAGTCTCTTATATAAAATGGTGCTCTTTTTTTTTTTCAGATAAACTATCCACATCCTCCCATATCCAATCAGTCTCCAACTTAAACTGGTTTGACTTATGATTTTTCTACCTTAGTATAGGTTTAGGGAGTATTAAATAAATGCATTTTCAACTTACAGCATATTCTACTTACAGCAAGTCTATCAGGATGTAACCCTCTTCTAAGTCAAAAATCACCTGGACCGCCAGACTCGGTGGTTCACTCCTGTAATCCCAGTGTCACGGGAGACTGAGACTGGAGGATCTCAAGTTCAAAACCAGCCTCAGCAACTTAGCAAGGGCCTAGGTCACTTAAAACCCTGTGTCAAAATTTTAAAAGTGGGGGGGCCTAGGAATGTGGCTCCATGGTTAAGCGCCCCGGGGTTCACCTATTCAGTGTGTACCTACTCCCACAAAAACTGTCACAAGCCCCACAAGGGGAAGCCAATAGAGTCCCTGGTCTCTAGGAAGAGGGACCAAAAAATACACGTAGGAAGAGTAGGTAGAGATTGCTTCCCAGAGGAGGTGGCATCTGAACTAGTGTAAGAGGATTGAGGCAGCATTGGTGACTAGGGAGAGGGATCCCTCTTCGGGTGGAGAAAACGTACACAACATTCAGGGGTAAGAGGATGCAAAGTGGAGGGTGTTTTGGAAACTGCAAGCTGACTTCCTCGAAGATGATGCCAGCAGACTCAGAGCCAATCCAGGAAGCCAGGGGACAGTGGCATGTGGTGGAATTATGGTCAATTGCCAGGTTTCCAAGAACTGAGTGGGGAGCTGGCAGGATCCCAGCCAAGGCTGTGGGAGATAAAGGGCTGGAGATTATACCTAACTGGCTCAGGGGTGTCTCTTAAAAGCAGAAACATCCACCAGCCTAGGGAAGAAATTCAACCCAGTGTCTCAGAGGAAGGGAGTGTCAGAGCTCCTTGTCCATCTTTAACTTGAAAGAAATGGAGTTTAACCTTTAAACTAGAAATGGAGACAGTAAGGGCATTTCCAGTTATATGTGTTTAAACATTCTTATATGTAAAAATACCAAATAAAAGAAAGAAAATGAAAATCACCCACACTTCTCTCACCCAGAGATCATCACATTGCATTGTGAAGAGCTTCCTTTCAATGTCTGATGCTCTGTCTTTCTAGAATTCTCCATTTATTTTTATGCTTTTTTTTAAACTGAAGAACATTAAATAAGAGATAGATGTCATTAAATCTGCATGTTGCAAAATAGTTTGGCTCAGTGAAGAGAACAGTTTGGCAGGGAGACAAAGCAGCAGGGAGATGCTGCCATCAGGGAGGCAAAGGACGTCCAAGGCTGGGCTGCAGCAGAATAAGGAAGGGGGTGGGGGTGTCCACTATACCCTGGGCTTCTCCCTTTCCATTTATTATTATCATCACCGTGTTCATTAGAGCATTATAGTTATACACAGTAGCAGGGTTCCTACCAACAAAATCATACGTGCATGGAATCCGGCCCACCCCGTTCCCTCCCCGCCCCCTCCTTCCCCCACCTCTGCTCCACACCACGGATCTTCTCCCTGCTCATCCCTTCCTCCATCTTTCATAGGAACTTCCCAAACACACATAAAGGTGGGATTCCCTGTGGTGTATCTACATATGCACATAAGGTGACTTCCCATTTCACTGTTTTAAATGGACAATTCAACTTTCAAAAATGAAGATAATCATCTTAAAATTACAGTTCACAACAAGCCCAATGCAGAAACAGGCAGGAGTAAGTTTACTTCTCATTCACACGGCACGTCCACCAGGGAGCCCCAAATCCCCATCCATAGTGTCTTCACACCAGGTGACAGGTTTAAAAAGTGACCTCTTTCTAGAACACTGTGCAGAGGGAAGGGAACGATAGAGAAGCACAGGCCGGCTCTTAAAGCTTCTTCCTGGAAGGACACAGGTCACCTCCTCTCCCACTCCATCGTCAAAGCAGATCAGAGGCCCATCAGATTACAAATGGGGCAGAGAAACCTCAAGGTGGCCTTCAATCCCTGTGATCTGGCCCCTGTCACCGGCTGACCTCACCCCCATAGCCTCCTGTTGGAAGCCTCACTCCACCTCAAGGCTGGCTCCTCCCTCTTCCTAAGACATGGACTTCCCCAGACACTCAGGGCTTATTGCCCCAACTCCTTCAACTGCGCTCAGATGGCTCCTGTCCTCCTGTTACAAACTGTGGACTCCCCCCATCCCCAGTATCAACCCCACTCCCACTTACTCTGTATTGATCACTGTCCCACATGTATTATGTGGACGGTGATAAATATACATCATATATAAACATCATATATACATATGTACACACACATATTTACACATAGACATATAGTCTATGTGTATATAGTATATATGTAAATATGTGTGTGTACATATGTATATATGATGTTTATATATGATGTATATTTATCACGGTCCACATAATATATGTGGATATATATGTATATGTTTATATATGTGTGTGTATATATGTATATATGATGTTTATATATATACATATTTGTATATATGATGTTTATATATTATATATAAATGTATATATATATATATATATATATATATAGAATGTCCTATTAAATCCACACAACATAGACATAGACTCTGGGAAGTGACCAGTGTTCATATAGCCATCAACAATTGGGTAAGTAGGGCCTATTAAGTGAGTGACCTCTGCAAAGTAGCACAGCTAGTTGGTCATAGAGCCATGTTTAAAACTCAAGTTTGATCCCAGAGCAGGAGCCCATCATGCCATGATGGTCCTTTCTACAATGAGCATAACTTTAGTTTTATTATATAAAGAGGAAGGGGGTGCTGGGATATAGCTCGGTTGGTAGAGTGCTTGGCACAAGGCCCTGGGTTCACTCCCCAGCACTGCCAAAAAAAAAGGAAGGGGGAAAGTTATTTAGAAGTAGGAGGAAGAGAAGGAAGAGAGAAAAGGAGAGGAGAGAGGAAAAGAAGGAGAAAGAGGGAGGAGGGGAAGGCAAGGAGGAATCGGTAAGACAGCGCTCCGGGGATCTGTGACTTTCCTAGAACAGTATCCTGGGAAGCCCTGCATGTTTTCAAGGCTCCACGATGAGGCACATGTTAAAGAATCTCCTGGGCTCTCCTCTGCTTAGTTCAGGCATCAGTCTGACAAGTTTGAAATTGATTGTAAAATTAGCCAATTCCTGGGAGAATCTTTTCTTTCATTTTGATCAATCAAAGTCACTGAATCGCTGAACCTTCTGTGGGGGCAGGACCTCATCACAGAATGTAACCTATGTCTCTTTAGAATCAGTGGAATGGAAGGAATTATTTGTTTTAAATAAAGACAATGTAACTCCTTCGATTGTGCAAGCATCGTTGGGCTGGGCATGGTGGTGCACAGCTGTGTCCCATGGACCCAGGAGGCTGAGGCAGGAGGATCACAGCCTTGGCAACTTAGAGCCTGTCTCAAAAAATAACAATGGCTGGGGATGAAGCTCGGTGGTAGAGCATCACTGGGTTCAATCCCCAGTACCATTTTTTTTTTTAATTCTGTCTCTCCTTTTGCAGTGCAGGTGTGGTCACCATTTCCCTACCACAGGGAGGGCAGCAAAAGAGCTTAAAATGTCCTATTCTCTGGGCAAAAGATCCAAGGGTCAAAGCAGAAAGTGGTCACTGAAAGGGAAATATTTTGAGAGAGCTGAATTCACTAGAAGTTAATAGACATCTTCTCTTTGTGTTTTGCCCTCTGTCACAGAGCAAACCTGTTTGTCCCATAAACAGACCACTCTCCAAGGACATGCAGTAACTCAGAGGTGTGGGCTAAGATCTGTGCACAGTATGGTCTGCTTTTAGAGGTCACTCAGCACTCCACTCTTAGTTGATGTGAAGCCACCATCGCCTCCCTCTGCAACCATTATCCTGCATGCCTTCATTTCTAGACAAACTGTACTAGGAGCATAACTACTCCTTTGTCAGCATTTTTCCAAGATGATTTGGTGGGTAAAATGATCTACTTAGCAGAAAGGAAGCCTAAAATCTGCCCTGGAATCCAACAAATCTCAGAAGTTCAGGTTTTTCTTCCAGTTCTTGGTAACAAAGATACATCTGTAATGTCTTTATATATTCCATGTATCTCTAGGTATGAACTAAACTGCTAATTCGTTATTCTTGGTGATGTCGATAGAACATACATTTATTTTAAAGTGAATACAGCAAATATAACTTTACTTTGAAAAGTTCAATTTAACACTGTCCTGTGCATCGCCATCTTTATTTTCAGGACCAATTCAGAGGTATTTTCTCAGCTTAAGTTGTCCCCAGGATCTGAGACTTCACCTTTGCTCACTTTTTGCAACATGATCAGTCCTTTCTTGCTAAGTTTGAGGAGATTCCAAAACTAACCCAGGCAGAGCTTCCTCGATCTGATAAAGGGCATCTGTGAAAAACACACAGTTAACACCTCACTCAGTGGAGTGCTGCTGAAGGCTTTCTGAGATCTGGATCAAGTCCAGGCTGTCCGCTCTGATCCCTTCACTTCACATTGCAATGGAGGATCTAGTCCATTCCATAAGGTGAAAACAAGGGAAGCGCATCCATATCAGGAAGGAAGAAGTGAAATCATAGAAAATTATTTGACATACCAAACACAATACCAGAATAAGTGAGTTTAGCAAGGTTGCAGGATTCAAAGGCAAAATGCAAAAATCGATTGTATTTTAAGATGCTAGTAATGAAAATTGGAAATTAAAATATTAAAACAACCACTTTAAATACTATCAAAATAGGAACAATTTAAAGATAAATCTGACAAAAGGTTTTTGGTAGCCTTGACTTAATTCACTAGGAGTTAATAGACATCTTTTAAAATTCCTAAGAAAATATACAAGGCCCAGAATAACCAAAACAAATCCAAAAAAAAAAAAAGGCCACGTGGTCATAACCTGTGTCCTAGTCTGTCTCTGGCTCCATGCATTCAACTGTACACTCCTTGAAGGTAGGGCATGGCTTCCTCTATGTTTCCTAGCACCTAGGGCAGTGCCTCACTCCTACTAAGCAGTCGAAGGCCATTAGTCTCCTTTCCCTTAATCTACACAGCTCAGTCTAAGTTCCACCCATCCAAGATGTCTTCCATGTCAATTCATTGGGTTGTAATTTTGCTTTGTTTTGGGTTTTTCTTCCATTTGTTTTTACATATTCTATTCATCCATGTCTCACCAGTACCTAGCACAGCTTGGATGCCCAAGCAATATTGCATGACTAAGTAAATGAATGACTGGATGAAAGACTGATTATTCCAGAGTTCCAGGAACATGGATAATTATGATAAAGAGGAAAATATTTAAAAATATTTTCAACTCAGTATTATATTAAAAAAACCATGTTGGAGCCCCTAAATAAGTTTATAAATTTAACTAATAAATAACACAAGGTTTTCTGTTTTGGTTTTATGCTTCATCTGGTTTTGTTTTGCAAAGCTGCACAAGCTTAGTCGAAAGCTCCTATGGAGAAATGTATTATTAAGAACAACTTGAAAAACAGTGAGAATAATAAGGGGAGGCCACCCCTCTACACATTAATATGTTATACAGTTACGATAATTACACACAGAGCATGAGCACAAACATGCACACAAATCAGAGGTTCAGACTAGAAAGTATCAAAGTTAACTCAAAACATAGAAATTTCATCTTTTGTAAAGATGGATTTAAACAGATGATAAGAAAATCAATTAATAAATAATGTTGGCACAATTAGTTAGCTAGTCATCTGGAGAAAAAATTAAGATACTTATACCCTTGACCTAACGTAGGAATTTGTTCTCCAACTCACAAGAACAAGTTAAGTACAAGTACAGATATCCATTAACAGGGGTGGGTAAAATATTATATGATCTATAAGATAACATGTGTGATATATAAAAATATGAAAGGTATTCAATATTATATAGAATAATTTACATTCTACAGATTATATATATATGCTATATAAAGAATATAAATATATTCTCACAATAGGAAAAGCAGCCATTCAAAAGATGAGGCTGCCCTAAATATTCTAATATAGTAAGATTTTTCACTAAACATCTCTAAGGAATTAAAAACAAGGTAAAAAAACAGAGAGTAATCTCTAGAGTATGGAAATATTTGCGAGGAAGAATGACAAGAAGGAGAGAAGAAGGAGGGAAAAAAGACAGATTGACAATTTCTGGAAAAACCCATAAGAAAATGGCAACTAGTTGCCCCTAGAAGGGATGCTGGGTGCCCACAGCCCAGAGGGGCAGAGATTCACTTTTCACTCTGTGCCGTTCGGTTCTTTTAAACTTTGAACCATGTACTTGTGTTATCTATTCCAAAAATATATTTTATAAATAAGAAAGGGAAAAATGGAACTTTCTACTTCCTAAACATGGCAGACTAGATATCCCAAAGTCCTTCTGCCTATAAAAATAACTGGTAATGCTAAACAGAATATCACAACCACCATTCAGTCATAGTGATGTGCGGGGCAGGGTACCGGGGATTGAACTCAGAGGCACTTAACCACCAAGCCACATCCCCAGCCCTATGTTGTATTTTATTTAGAGACAGGGTCTCACTGAGTTGCTTAGCGCCTCACTTTTGCTGAGGCTGGCTTTGAACTTGCCATCCTCCTGCCTCAGCCTCCCAAACCACTGGGATTACAGGCATGCATCACTGCGCCCAGCTCCATCCCACTTAATGGCTACATAATAACAAGAGCACAGGTGTCCTACCTGACTCCAGGGAAATTGTTGTCATGTTTCTGCAAAAAGTATACTCTTCGCTATAAATTTTTGGCAGATAATATTCTGTTGCGTTAAGGAAGTTCTCTTGTATTTCCAACGGACTGAGAATCTTTATTGTGAACAGATTTGAAATTGGTCAGTCCACTGCGAGATCTGTTAAGAGGATTATGTTTCCCTTTGGTATTCATTTATACATTAAAATTGCATTAAATGAACTCATTGATTTTGAGTGGTAAACATCCTTTCATTACAGAAATAAAGCCAACTTCACTTTTAGAATTTAAAACTATGGACTTTTAAAGTATTTATTTAAGCAAATGGGAAAACTGGGTGTTGGGTGGGTTTGGAGGGTGGGGCTCTGTGATTTTCGCTTGGTGCGCTGATTGAGAATCCTTAATGGGAGGCCACCTGACAATGTGCTCTGCTGACTATCACGGGGCGGACTGGAGGCTGTCCTGCCTTCCTGCTGCCAGCCTTCTCACTATGTGTGACATCAGGTGACCGGAGATCAACAGACCCCTGGGACACTGGTGTCCAAGTCACCCAAGCCTCTGACTCCTCCTGTCCATGCACGGGCAGGCCAAGGCAGGAAATAGCTTTATGCCAAAGTCCTCTTCATTCATTAGGAAGCACACTTCTCATGGTTAAAAATGGCCAGGATGACAGCTGAGTCCCCACCTTTCCAAAAGCTTAGCCTCAGGAAAAAGCAGAGTTGATCTGACTTAATGCTCTAAGTTTGGAAACTGTCCAATGCTTTCAGCCGAATTGAAGATGCTTAAGCATCTATATATAGCTGTGTATACTATAAAAGGAATATTAAAATGCATTTAATCGTTTTAGAAAGAGTAGCAAGAATCAACGGCCAGTGATCAACTGAGGATGAAGATTTTAATTCAACCTTTCAAAAGTTACTCTTCTTGTTTTATAAGTTTTCCAATGTAAAAACTTATTAACACGTTTTAATTATTATTTAATTATCATTATCCAAAGTAAAAACTTATTAACAAGGGACTGCATACCTGTAATCCCAGCAGCACAGGAGGCTGAGGCAGGAGGATCAATAGTTCAAAGCCAGCCTCAGCAACTTATCGAGGCTCTCAACAACTTAGTGAGACCCTGTCTCTAAATAAAATACAAAAAAAAGAGCTGGGATTAAGTGCCCCTGGGTTCAATCCCTGGTACCAAAAAGAAAAAAAAAATATATAAAACAAAACAAAAAGGTAAACAGCAAGATGGACATGGGAGCACAATTTCAATGAGTGAAGTAATCCCAGCTACTCAGGAGGCTGAGGCAGAAGGATCAATCATTCAAGGCCGGCCTGGGCAACTTAGACCCTGTCTCAAAGAAGGGGGGCCGGGGCTGGAGATGTAGTGCAGTGGTAGAGCACTCCTGGGTTCAATCCCCATTACAAAAAAAAAAAAAAAGAGAGAGAGCAAATAAAGAAAGAGCATGTTCTCTCCTATCCCATTTCCCAGTTTCTGAGGCTTTTGAGAATGGAAAGAGACTTGGAAATCACCTTTTCCAATTTCTCCCCATCTTCCCAGAAATCAACAATACATATACACTAGAAAGTTCAATGAGGGAGGATTGGCAGATAGATCATACCTAGATCAATACTTCTGTCTCTTCATTTGAATTAATTTTGTGCATGTCTGAATTTAAATTTAATGTAAATGTGTACCATGGCATTTTAATGTCTCCCCTGACAACTCCTGTAACTTGTTGAGGTTGCACAAGAAACCAAAAGTTGCAACCACAGGGTTCAATCCTTAAAATTAAAAATGATTCGCAATACAGCATTTCTCCAGAGCCATGACATTACCTTCAACTTTATTGATTAAATATGAAATTACTAAAAATATAAATGTTGATGACCTCGTAGATGAATTTGCAGAAAAGTGAACCAGAAAAAGTCTAGTGCTCATTCAAGATATTACATCCACAAATTATTGTTATTTATTATGTTACATAGAATTAGGACACAAAAATGGTTTTTATTTTTTTGTATGCTTGTGTTCTATTAATGCAACCTTATTACCACTATTGTGTTTTATAAGAAATAAAAATGGGGAGGGAAATTGCTGAGGTTTGAACCCAAAGTTACTGTAATATATTTCACTGAGTTTCAGTAAAATATATTACAGTATAATAAAAATATTTTTAAGGGGAAAAAAATTTTTGTTTTAATGCTTTTAAGAGCACTTTTCCCTGTTTTGAACAAGGAGGAAATTACAGCAAATTCTGTAGCTGGTGCTAGTTGGAAGTTTTGTGGTGCCATAAAATCTCACAGGCCCATCTCTGCTAGCCTGAGCAGAGACACCAGGAAAGTTGTTAGAATCTTCTCCTTTGTCCTCTAGAATGTGGTCAGGAAAATACGAACCTAGAACCTAGTGCCTGCATCCTACCAGCAGGGTTTAGGAGAGAGGGCAGCTATGGGGAGGACCACTCCAGCCACGGCAAGGTGAGGGTCCACACACTTTCAAAATAATAGAGGCTAGGGCTGGAACCACCTGCCAGCACAGCAGGAAAGAGGCTGCAGGTGGGCTCAGGGTGCTGTAGTCTGGATCTTAAACGTCTCTCAAAGGCCTGTGAGTTAAAGGCTTCATCTCCTGCTTGGAACTATTGGGAATTCGTGGAGCCTTGCTAAGTTGCTTAGGGCCTCCTTAAGTTGCTGAGGCTGACTTTGAACTTGTGATCCTCCTGCCTCAGCCTCCTCAAGCCACTGAGATGACAGGCGTGCGCCACTGCGCCTGACTCTGAACCTCTCTCTTTCTTTAATTATTGTCTTTCCTCCCCTCCCCACTATTTGTGCCTAGGAGCATGACTGCATACATTTTTTTTTTCCTTAAAAAATAACCATCAGGAACACTTTGTTCTTTCTTTGGAAAGCAACCATCACCTCTCATTATTTTTACCCATGTTCAGTGCCTGATTTGAAAAACAGTCATGAGCCAACTTTCTCAATTTTCTCATTACCAGACCCTCATCATTCTTATCCACACTGTCTACCCGGCTTTCTCCCCCTGACTCAGCAAGAGGACTGCTTTCTTATTTTAATGCCTGCAAAGTATTTGCTGTGATCTGAGTATCTCCACCCAAACTCACACTGAAATGTAATCCCCATCATGAGGTATTTGGAGGAGGCTGGGCCTTCAGGAGATAATTAGGATCAGAGGAGGTCACAAGGGTGGGGCCCTCCTGACAGCATTAGTGACTATAAGCGTAAGGCCCAAGTTAGCACGCTCTGTCTCACCAAAGGTGCTCTCCGTCGAGTTGTGAGGCAGCAAGAAGGTCCTCACCAGAGGCCGAGCAGACGTGCCCACCATGCTCCAGAATCCTCACCCAACAAAACTGCCTGCAAAGTGATCTACGATGTTATTTACCTTTTTTTAACTTTCATTCTTTCACAAATACTCAGTAGGAATTTCCAGAGGGTCCATAATGTGCGGCATCCCCCCCACAGACTGAGTGCATGGTGGTCTGAGAATCCAGAAGCCATGCATCAAAGAGGTTATGCAGGGGTCTCAAGCTCTCTTCTCCCTACTTTTTATTTGCTTTGGGGACTGAAAAAAAAATTATTACTAATTTTAACATGCAATGGATTTACTATTTTTTAATGAATTGATACATATTTTAAATTATTCTCAGTGTTAATTTCTACTCCACTGAATAATGATAGCTATAAATCATATAAACAAAAGCTCTTTGGGGTCCTCAATAATTTTTTTTTTGTATGTGTGTGTGGTGCTGGGGGTTGAATCCAGGGCCTTGTGAATGCGAGGCTAGCACTGTACCGACGGAGCTATAACCCCAGTCCTGCCCAGCTAAAAATTTTTTGTTTGTTGTTTTATTTTTTGGTACTGAGTATTGAACTCAGGGGCACTCAACCACTGAGCCACATCCCCAGCCCTATTTTGTATTTTATTTAGAGATAGGGTCTCTCTGAGTTGCTTAGTGCCTCACTGTTGCAGAGACTCGCTTTGAGCTTGCAATCTTCCTGTCTCAGCCTCCTGAGCCGCTAGGATTATAGGCATGAGCGCCTGGCCCGGCTATAATTTTTAAGAGGATCCAAAAAGTTGGAGAGCCACTAATATAGTCAATTGACATTTAGCAACAGCCCATTTAAATTGGAACAATCTTTTTTCAAGGGAGTGGGGGAAAGGATGCTTGTGATAGGAAGCTAATGTGTGTATGATATTTGAAGTATTGGTTCCATGAGTCAGTCTGGCAGCAGCTACTTCACGAACACCTGCTGGGTGGCCAGGCATTGCCCTAGGTGCTGGAAGAAGACACTCAGACCCTCACTCTTAAGGAGCTTACCTTTTAGATGGAGGGGACAGATAGTGAACACACATAAAGACATGCGATAATTTCAGGTTGTGATCATTGTTTTTGGAGGAAATACATGGCTCATGTGATGAGAATTCCTTGGAATGGAAATGATCAGGCTCTGTGGCCATGGAAAATGACATACCTCACTCCCAAAGGACTTAAGAACTTATGCCACAGTCATGGATTGGGAAGAAAAGCAAAGAACAACCCACTGTGAAAATAGAGAATGCATAAACTGGTACAAAATGAACAATTCCTATGTTTGTTGCCAGACAAGTCCCTTTTTAAAAGACAACGCTCTCACCCCCTCCCTGGGAGTCACCGAAGCACAATTCTTCCAGGAATCTAGGAGAAAGAGATCCCATCAGGAATGCCAAGAGGGAAGTATGCATGATGTTTCCTGGGGTGAAAGTCAGAGGCAGACAGCATTTCAAAGAGTGAGATCAGACAAGGGTCAGCTGCAGGCAGAGCTGACTTAAACCACTTTAAGGGGAACGGATAGCCGGGGAGGATGTGGACAGAGAAGAGCCAAGATCCTAGGACAGAGCCACTTGAAATATTTTGAGACATGTCTTATCTGCTTGATGTTCTTCCAAAAGGCTCATAAATAGTCTCTGGAGCTGAACTGACATAAAAAATCAGAAGCCCATCCCAAGAGGACCTCAGCTAAGATATGCAAAGTCCACGCCACGCCCACTAGAGGTGTGCAACAACGGAAACACCGTCAAGTTTTTGAAGAGCATACCAGCTCTTTATTCCTTATGCATATTTGCAATCAATGAGGAAAACAGGAGATTGTGGACATAAGAGGTACCAAAATAAATGGGTGCGTTCCAGTGAAGCCAATGAGCATCTGCCAGTTCACGTTTCCATTTATAACAGAGATTCTCACTCACCAGCAATGTGTGATCTAGAGCTGGTGCAGGAGGCTGAGCTCACAAGCCAGCTTCCTTTCTGATAGTGTTCCTAAAATTAAAGGAGTACTCAAATCTAACCAGGGCCTTTCATGCCAGTTGGTGACCAGCCGGCACACTCCCTACGCCTCACCTTCTCTTGCTGCTCAGCTCCTACTCTACCCCAGTGAGCCCTGGATCTCTCAGCCCCATGCATCCACCCTCAGCCCACATGCAGATGCCAACCACCTCCTGGGTCTGCCCTCTGAGATCACACAGGATAGTCACAGCCAAAGGGACCAAAGCTGTTTGTCTTTCTTTATCTGTTGTGTGGTTGTCCTCACTGTCCACCCTAACAACATCCCCTGCTGAACCTAAGCTCAGATGCAATCAGGTACCCTTGTACCTGAATAATTATCGGTCCACTATTTGCAGAATAAAGGATAAGAGTAGAAAGAAGAGGCGAGAGAGGACAACCCAGTATGGATTTCTTGACAAGGTCCTGTGGACTTCCATTTGAACTTCATGAGGCAGGACTTACTCCAAGCTGAACAAGCTCCTATATGATATGGGGCTTTGTTGCCCTGGTGTCAAAAGTGTGATCCAGAATGAGTGTTAAGGGTCTTGAGAATATGGCATAACTTTTTTCAGTGAGAGTGCCTGGGGGAACCTCTGAGCTACTTGGATGTCCCAGGAATTTGCAATTTGCAGACATTACATAGAAACTTTGGTTCTTCACCCCCACCAAATGGCTATAGCAATTTGGGAGGAAAAAACATACAAAAACGAAAACAGAAAATAACCTGTGTTGAAATGGGTGTGGAGAAACTGGAGTGTGAAATGGTTCAGCTGCTGTGGAAAACACTTTTGCAGTTACTCAAAAAGTTAAACAAAGAATTACTATGTAATCCAGACATTCTACTCCTCGATTCCAAAGAATTTCCAGGAGAAGTGAAACAGTACTCAAGCATATATTTATATCTACATATATATATATGCATATTTGTAATATTGAGAGTAGCCAAAATGGGAACAACCCAGATGTCCATCAGCTGATAAAAGAATAAAATTGCAATATATACATTCAGTGGAATATTATTCATCCATAAAAAGAAATGAAATACTGATCCATACCACACAATGGATGAATCCTGAAAGCGTGTGAAGAAGCCAAATACAAAACGTCCCACATTATGTGATTCTATTTATATAAAATATCCAGAATAGGCAAATCCATAGAAACGAAAAGCATATTGGTGGTTGCCAGGGGCTAGAAGAGGAGGGGTGGGTAGCAGCTGCTTGATAGGTTCAGGTTTTCTTTTGGAGGGATGGAAATGTTTTGGAAATAGGTAGAGGTGACATTGGGAATGACCTAAGTGCCAATTGTCTGTTCACTTTAAAATGAAAATTTTTACATGGATTTTACTTCAATAAAAAGTACTCAACGTAATACACCACATTAACGTAAGACAAAACATAAAAGATTATTTCAATAGAAGCACAGCAGGGAGGAACTTCATTGTTATCACAGGGGACACCAGCAGGTGGCAGTAATGAGGCACCCCTGCCTCATTGCCTGCCTTCATCAGAAATAGCCATGAGTACCTGTGAGTACTCAAAAGAGCAGGTCCCCTGCACATATAATGCGTTTCCAGGGACCCTCAGTAGTTAATGGAAAAGGATTTGAAGAGTATTGAACGTCCTATAGAAGGAAGTGCCACAAGCCAGTGGAATTTGGATAACTGATAGTCCTCTTTGCACAAAAGGACAAGCGATGGGGCTGGGGCTCAGTGGTAGCGCACGTGCCTAGTATGTATGAGGCACTGGGTTTGATTCTCAGCACCATGTATTAAAAAAATAAAGATCTATCAGCAACTAAAAAAAAAAAAAAGAAGAAGAAGAAAAGAACAAGCAAAGCCCAAGGATACCCAAGTTGCAGGGACAACCACTTTACATGTTGACCTGTGTCTCTTCATTTCCATGGCTGCTAGCCCACTGCATCCTATGGATGATCCATCCATCCCCAGCCACCACCTGAGCTCAGGTCTCCCACCGGAGGGGTGAAGCAGCCTGCCACCTGGCCTCTCTCTCTCCTTCCCATCTCTCCTCTTCGTCCTCTACCTGTCCTGCTGCCATGAGCTGTACAAGACATTTTCGTCGATGGCCATTACTCACCTGCTCAAGACAACACAAGTGAGCTGAGGAAACGTACTTTATTTTTACCTAAAACCAATCTGATCTTTCTCTAAGCATCTGTGCATCCCCTGAGAAGGTCCAAGGAGGACCCTGGCATGAGGCGAGGGTATTAAGCCTGATTACGCCCAGAGTTCACAGCACCTATGCTCAACGGAAAGCTTTAGCACGTGAAGGTTCAGACAGACCAGGGCAGCTAATGAATACTTCTTTTTAAAAAACTGACAAAATCATCCTTATCCCTTTTCATTCATCCAACACTGTTTCCCATTGGCACACAGGGCATTTATGGTGGGAAGCAATGGCTCACTCTAGACTGTCAGAATTTAATATTTTTTATGATTTATACAATATTTCTTAAACTTTGAGGAGACACAGGTTCCGATTACACCTTCAGGTAAAGACCAACAGAAATGGGCTTTGTCGATGTTTATGAACTTACCGCCACAAGAAAATGTGCACCTCAAAGGAGCCTGGGTGCCTTAGTAAAAGGCTGTGGGAAGGGCCTTTTTGTAGGTTCTTTATTAAGTGACTGTAGGAAGGAGGGTAGAAATGGAGTCAGTTCAGGATTGGATGTGTCACAGAGCAGATGGTTTTAAAGGCGGGCATCTCAGAAACCTTTGCTGGGGAAGTAGAGGCACAGAGTAGGTCTAGGGAAGGCCGATAAGAAGGAGTGAGTGTCGGTGACTTTCCAGCCTTGGACTAAATGTTCTGTGGGCCCCGGGCCGGCCTGGTCCATGACTGTCAAGCACACGGTGGTGCACAGACTGGGGCCGATTTTCACTTTCTCAGGTCCCACATGAAGATGGTGGGTGTTCCTGGAAGAAAGGAAATGATTCTGGAGAGTACTTTGAAATGATGGTCAATAATAAATATAATCCTGGGCTTTCTGGAGCCTTTGACGTGGTTAAGTGAATTATGAATTTCCCATGACTCCGTCTGTTTGTTTTCAACACAGCTGTTTGGATGATTCTGTTAAATTAAAACATTCAGGGGTTCTTACTCCCCCCAACCCCCCACAGTTGCCTGCCTGAGCTCTTTCCCTCTCATTTTACCCCCTTTCTTTCTACTCCAGCCCTTGGCCTCTTTGTGGTCCCCCAGGCACCTGGATTTCTTTAGCCCCAGATGCCTTTCTCCACATGACTTCATAACCCGGTTCCTTCCCATTGTTCAGACAGAACCTTCCAGAAAGGCCTCCCCAACCCCTTCCACCCCTTTCCATCCCTCCCCATCACCTCTTTTACTGCTTTTTTTTTTTTTTGTCTAATCAACATCTGAGATATTATGTGTTTTATTTTTCTTGCTTGTGGTCTCGCTGCCCATGCAGGCAGGAATTTGTGTTTCTTCTGTCTAGCAGTGTGTCATTAGAACCCGAAGTCCTGGCACGTAATGGGCACTCGATAAAACTGTATGAATGGATGCATACGGCAAACCACTTCCAAAATTCTAGAGAGAAAATGGTGAGGGAAGTCTCTAAATTTTCCACTTATGGACAGAAAAGAGGTTTCAGAAGGACAGAAGGGAGCCTCTGGGTCTGCTCTTGCAGGGTTT
Organism: Urocitellus parryii; assembly: GCF_045843805.1. Lineage (NCBI taxonomy): Eukaryota > Metazoa > Chordata > Mammalia > Rodentia > Sciuridae > Urocitellus > Urocitellus parryii. Next base: position 172,670,542 of record NC_135537.1, on the reverse strand, counting down.
TAGGATGTTACCCGAGCCTTGCCACTCAAGCTGGTCTCCAACGTCTGCCCCAGCAGCCCAGAACTGCTGAATACTTCTTGTCACTAGATGGCGCTGTTCACTAAGAATCTCAGGAGTCCTCGCATCCAGGTCCCTCCACCCCAAAACCGCTGAAATCATCTTCAAGGAGTGAAGAATCCGGAGGAATCCTTGCCCCTCCCTACACCATCTCAAGACTAAAAGTGTCACAGGGCTGGAGGATTCTGTGAAACTGACACAGCACGGAGGCCCCCTGCACTCCAATTCCTGCAATCAAGCCAGAAAGATTTCAGACACGTGGCTCAGAGTAAGAGGCATGCGTTCATTGAAAGGGGAACACTCTCAAGAGAAGGAGTGGATCCTCTCAGGGAGCAGAAAGATGGCGTGCCCCACCTGCCCTCCAGTTTTATTAGGGGTCCCAAAGAAGCTTCCAGAGTGTCCCTCTCAGGTCCACTTCTTGACTTTTGATTGACAGAGGAAGACATCAAACTTTCAAGCCCCCACTGTACATGACAACCCTAGGTACTTTGGCTCATGCTGACGGGTTCTAATTGGAACCTGTTGTCATAGCCTTTATAATCCGGGAGTTATCCTATCTCCCTGAGTGCTGGGATTGGGTCTACAAAGGGTCATAAAAGTCTCCCCATGCAGGGCAATTCTTCTTAGCAGCATTTCAGGCCTGCATTTGCCAAGGAATGTAACATACACTGTTGACCTAAGCCAGCTGGGAATGCAGGGATGTTGCTTTTTATAAGAGGAAGTGTGTGGAGGTCAGCACAGTGGGCCCAGTCATAGAACTGTTCTCTGTTCCTACTGCTGAGGTCTATCTGTTCCCTACCAAGGGGAGGCCTAGGGTTTCTTCAGCACCACTTACCAGCTAACCCTGGCCCACCTGGGAGCACAGGGCAACTCTTTATTTGGAAGCCAAGGATGTTTTTGAGTATTCCTAGTAGTGCACTTGGCAAATTTAAGCAGAGCTTCTCCGGTCTCCTTTTAAAAGCTGCAGCTCTCCCAATCCCACTTCTTAGACTTGGCCTGTGGCCCTCTTGGCAGAATCCTGCCTTTCTCTACCCAGTGCCTCTCTGTCCCTATATAGAATGTAGCACAAGTTAAGACACAAATTATATTTCTAGCTTTGAGCCACTGCAGTGTGAGCAATGACATGGAACAGTAACTTGGGCACCTAGAAGAAGGAACTGAGCACAAACTGCATCTCCATCACTAACCTCCAGAGCTTCTGGCAACTACCCAACATGCCTCGACCCTATGCCACTGCTTGATGGGGATTTAAAACTCCTGGACCAGACAGATGTCTGAGCATTAGATGAAAAAAAATAAAAGTCAAAGGCTTCAAACCAAGTTTTCTATGTAGCACTGTCTATCATTTCCTGGGATCACCTAGAATTATATTCTTGACTTAAGTCACTGCCAATGGTTGAACGCTTCTCTGTATTCTTACCTGGTTTTGAGATGTCCCAGGGAACAAATAGTCCATAACCGAGCCTCTCCGCCTTGTCCTGAACACGTGGAAAGCTACCGTTTTCATGAACGAGCATCAGCTGGTGTGGAAGTATTTGTTGAGAACCTGTGAGTTCCCTTGGTGTTTTGGAAGAGAATCATGGAAACCAAGATAAGACAAAGGAAAGGAAAGAATAAAGACACAAGTTCTCCTTTTTTGGTGAAATATCATTTTTTTCTAACTCCTGCAATGAAGTGAAGGAATGTTAGCATGGTGGTTGTTTGGGGCTTTCTTCTATTGCATTTTCAATCAGTAAATCCGGAAGGAATGGTTCCATTTGGGGGAGGGGAGAGCCCACCACAGGGACTGCAGGCTCAAGCAGACTGTGCCTATGACCAGGAACAAAATGAAAAAGCCCAATGGTGCCTCTGGCTCAGCCAGACCTCTGCTCGGGGGACCTCCCTGTTTGCCCGCCAGGTTGAATCACCTCCTTTCCCAGAAATCACCCTGCAGCCCCACCTCCTCCCCCCACCCTGGAATCCTCAGTCTGATTCCTCAAGCTTTCTTCACATTGTGACCCATCTCCCTCCGCCTCCCCATCTCCACCTCCCCTGGCCCTTCCCAGTTCCCCCTTCTCCAGGGCTCCCCCAGGCTCCCCCCCAGGCTGGTCCACAGTTTTCCAACTTTTTCAGGTCACATTCTGAGTGTCAAGACGTCGCAGAAAAGAAAAAGAAAATGATTTCCTGTGACTTGATTTCATAAAAATAGAATGGATTTTTATAAAAAGAAGAGGACAGGAGTGGCCTTTGTTCACCTAGTAGTTACTCTAATTATAGATGGTTGGGTGTCCCGGGCAACCATACTGGGTGACGGGAGGGTTGCGTCAGACAGGATGTCTCATTTCCAGCTTCCCTGGTCAATGCCCTGTGCGTGCCCCCATCAGCATTTTACAATTACAACCTGATTGTTACCCAAATGGGAAGTCTTTCCATTAGCTGAGTTGCAGCCTGCAATTTTATATTACCAAAGAGATGTAATTCCCAGGGCCTGGCTTTATTCACCCAGGTTTCAGTGACTTTCTATCTCCCTGGAAATAATAGCCATTTTCTTTTTCACCAAAACGGTAGACATTAAGGAGTTTCAACTGGAAGAAGAAGAAATGGATTCTTCTCTTCCAATATCCGTTTTTTGTTTGTTTGTTTGTTTGTTTGTTTGTTTGGAGGGGGGGTGGTTGTAAGGATTGAACCTAGGAGTGCCTTCCAACTAAGCCACATCCCCAGCCCATTTTATTTTGAGACAGGGTCTCACTAAGTTGTTTATATCCTCATTAGGTTGCTGAGGCTGGCCTCAAACTTGCCATCCTCTTGCCTCAGCCTCTCAGGTCACTGAGAAACAGCCATGTATCACTATGTCCGGCTTCCAGTAGCCTTAGCTATTGTTATCTTGCAGTGAAATTGCTGTCATAAGCATGCAGATGTCAAAAGCCCAACACTCGGATTAGGAGTGTCCTCTCCCATAGAGCCTAGAACTAGAACTAAGAGAAAAGCCTGACAATGAATTCAGCACCTCTGAATTTATTTATTACCTTTTCCTTGGCTTTTTATAACAAATAGACTTCTTGGATTATTTTATTTTTTTTAAGATACAGCTCTTTAAACTGGCAGCTCTAACACAGGTTACTGACGGACTGTCCACAAGCCACACCCAGCCAGCTGACATATTTAGTTTGGCCCACATGGTGTTTTTGGAAAGTAGGAATTAGTTGTCAACATTTTAAAGACATACATAAAAATACATGTTTATATAAAATGCACAGATTTCTATAAATAAAGGTTTATATTAAAATACAGACTCATATGTTGTCTTAGGAAAAACAAAACCAGCCAGGGCAGCCCTGAGGCGTTATTTCTGAGGGTGGTGGACATGAAACATTCACCCAACGGGCAACCTACAAGGAGGGCCTACTCCCAGGAAGGGTGGGACTGGGAAGGTGACCAGTTTTCTCCCATGCCTGTATTTCTAGGCCTGAACCTTAACTCCAGTGAAAATTCAGTTTTGTTGCTACTGTATACCATGGTGACCTAAACACATCTTCCTTAAAAAAAAAAACAAAACTGCCCAATGATCTGGGTTTCTAAAATCAGCACAATAGGCTTCTTTCCCAACCATGCCATCAGTTTGAATTCTTCTCTTTTGTTCCCTGCTATTCATCTTCCTCATCAGCCACCATGTCCTGCTGTTTATTCCTTCAAAACCCCACTGAGAGGGATCAGTAGCGCACACCTGTAGAGCCAGCAAATTGGGAGGCTGAGGCAGAGGGTTTGCAAGTTTGAGGCCAGCCTGGGCAACTCAGCAAAACCCTATCTCAAGATTAAAAAATAAAAAGTGTTGGGGGCATAGCTGAGTAATAGAGCACTTGCTATAGTATGCTGGAGGCCCTGGGTTTAATCCCCAGGACCATTAAAAAAAAAAAAAAAGTCTAAGTAAAAAGGTAACCACCGCCACAAAAGCACTTAAAATGTAGCTAGCATAAACTGAGCTATGCTGTAAGTGAAAAATGCATTCTAGATTTTTAAACACTAGTTCTAAAAAAAAAAAAAGGAAAAGAAAAATCTAACTCTTTAATAATTTTATGTTGATTGCTTATTGAAATAGAGGTAGGAAAGAAGGGGGGAAAGAGACAAAAAGGAGAGAAAAGGAAGAAGAGACTATAACTTAATCAGAAAGCTGCTAAAGTTGCTTCTCTCTTTCTTCCTCAACTTCCCCAAGCCAGTTCTCTCTCCCAGACCTCTCCTTCCCCAAGCAGGTTTTTCTTCAGGTCTGTTACTCCAACATCTACAAATTTTCATTCACAATCTTCAAGTTACTGGTAATTCACCCATTTGTAAAAACTGCCCTGTGCACTGTTCATTATCCCACTAATACATGTACTTTTAGAATAGATTGATCAAAGGGGATATCGAACCTATAATGTAGAGTACTTTCCTAGAAGCCTATGATATACGGTACTCTCCCAACATGATCAACTGACCAGCCAATGGAGAAGACATCAACCTAAGCATCCTGGGAACCATCAGACCACCATAAACCATTCTGCCATCGGGCTGATATCATCCCCACATACCTTGCCGTGCCCACTCCTCACCCAGTTTCCTTTAGAAAAACAACCTAAGAACCTAAGAAAGCATCTCACAGTCCCAAGAGGCCCCTCATTGTCCCTTGAACTGTGTATTTCTTGATTTCCTGGATAAACCATGTGCCTCAATATCTGACGCAGGCTAAAATTCTTCTCCGTCACATACGTCAAGGACCCTGTCATCCTGAGTTGAGATTCCTGTCTCCAAGACTTCCTCAGACCCTCTCTGGTGACAAAATGACATTTTCATCATATTGGGCTAAAAAAAAAATGTAGTATTAAATTGATTTGCCCACTTATTTTCTACCATTTTAAATGTATCTTTTAGAAAATATAAAATTATTTATGGAGCTCAGATGTGTGGCCTATATTGTATTTCTGTTGGACAGCATTGCCTCAAAACATCTCTTAAAATTTTCCTAACCTTCTGGCCTCACTATCATCACATTAGCCTCTCAAGTACTTTCATTCCCAGAGTGTTGCATCAGTCCCCTAAAAACTTCTAGGCGTTCTTCCCCTTCTAATCTGTTCTGCACACCCTGGCAATCTCTATCTTCCTAAGAACCGCTTTTATCATGAAGCACTCCTGATCAAAAACTAACAGAAGCTTTCGTCTCTACCCCCATAAATTCCAAACTCTTAATAACAAACTGATAATAGCTTACCTTTTAAAACCTTATGTACTTTATGTAATTCTCCCAACAACCTATCACCTAGCATGCCAGACTTAGTTTTCTAAATAGAACAGAAAGGACTGCAGTATTTGGCTGAGCTGGGAGAAGGGCATAGAAGCACCTTTGATCTTAAAAACTACAAAGATCCAAACAGCAGTTCTTTTCACTTACAATGTTCTATATAATACTTCACAACTGGAAAAGGAGCAATCATCATCTGTGTATCTACAGAGAACTTTGTTTGTTTTTTAAACACATTCTTTTAGTTGTAGATGGACACAACACCTTTATTTTGTTTATTTATTTTTATGTGGTTCTGAGGATTGAACCCAGTGCCTCACACGTGCAAGGCAAACCCTCTACCACTGAGCCACAACCTTAGCCCCCAGAGAACTTTGTTTTTACATATCAATTGAGAAAAGAAACTATTACATTTGCATCTCAGAAAACTCAAACAAGAAATCTAACCAGAAACACTTATGTGATATAGTGCTCTTTGCTCATCCATTCTAAGAATATATATAATTTTGTCATAATTTGGGTAAATCTGAACTACACTAATCTAAAACTTTGCGATATAACAATCATTAGAATTATTCCATCTTAAAATTTGAAGACATGAATTAAAAATTGGCCACGAATTATAAATCCAAGGCTGGAAAGAACTTCCAATTCGCAAAATGTTTTAAGAGTAATTCCATACAGGTGCAACACACATTTAGCCTGGGGAAGAAAAATCTTTTGTCAGAATTCATCTCGAATTACAAGAGCTTCTAATTGTGCTACCTCTTGGAGACTTTATCCCTTTCCCAAACTACTCCATCCTAGGATACTTTCATTTTTGCAGCTAAAAATCAGCTCTTGTTAAACACAGTTAGCAAAGTCATTTGGCGCACAGATCTTGAAAGAAAACTACACATTCTATCATCTATTGTCACTTTAGATGAATTGTTTTGCCACTCAGGACTTCAATAGCTCCTTCTATAAATTGGGTACAATCATACTTTTTACACAGGGTTCCATAAGAACTCAACAAGATAACATACATAGTTAACGCAGTGCCTGGCATTAGTAAGATCTCTCAACTGCACAATAGATAATTTCCTATCTGCCTTGCCTAGCAGCTCTGTTTGGGGAACTTTTCTCAAAGCAATGTAAGGACTCTGCAAAAGGGTGGGGCTTTGGCGTCTAACCCTGTCTACTAAATTCCGTAAGTTTAATAGGCAAAGGGTTACACATGACCGGGGTTTGGGTGGGGTGGGAAGCAGCGCGTCCGCCTGTCTCCTCGCGGCGGTCTGACGCAGACGCCAGACCGCAGCCGGCAGGTCCACCCCACAGCTGCTCCAGTTCAGAGCTCCTCGCTCTCAGCTGGGTGGCTCTGGCAATGAAAACACTACCACGTGGCCTGCTGCCTCGGCTTCACGCACATTCGACCAATGGAGAGCCCAGTCGCCGATCCGGGGGCGGGTCTTTAGAAGAACGGTTCCGCCCACAGTCGCCGCGGATTGGTCAAGGGGGCGGAGCTCGCCCGCCGCGGCCTGGGCTCATGGCCAATGGTGGCTGACGGAAGAGCCCCGCCCAGTCAGCTGCTCGGTTCCGCCAGACCAGTGGGCGGGGCGACTCGAGGGCGGGGCTGGGGGGTGGGCGTGACCAGCGCCCCGGCCCCCGGGAGCCGCCGCGGGCGGGCGCTGAGGTGGCTGTCGCCGGCTCCGAGCTACGGCTTCCCGGGTCGAGCCCCCGATGGAGGCCGAGGCCATGGACGTGCCCCCAGGCGGGGTCGAGGCGGCGCTCAGCTGCTTCTCTTTCAACCAAGACTGCACGTAAGCTGCGGCGCCAGCCTCTGCCGGGGAAGTGGGAAACAGAACGCCGCGAGCGACCTCAGGGTGGTGTCCAGAACGCGACTGGTGGCGAGAGAGGCGCGGGCTTGCCAGCCAGAGGGCCTCGGCAGGACTGCCAGCTGTTGCATCGCAGGGATCGGGGTCCTGTTGGCCCCCTCCCTCGGTGGGGCTTGATCCACCGCGACACCCCGCGCCTGCCGAGAGGCTGGACAGGATGAAGGGAGGAAGTTAGCAAAGGGAGTGGAGCTGAGGAGGCCACGGAATGTGGGGGGTGAGAAGGACAGGGCGGTGGGAAAGCTGGTGACCTAAGTGTGGGGGTTCTGAGAAGGAGGGGCAGTATCCAAAACAAAGGAGATGGAAGTGGAGGGGGAAGTCGCAAGTTAACCCGAGACGATGTAGTTAGGGCCCAGGAAGATGGGAGTACAGGAAAAACTTTCCCATTTGTCCTTGAGCATCTCAACGTGGCATCTGGGCAGGGCCTCGTACTAAGAGGCAGCCTATCCCTGCGGCCAGGCCAGCCCCAGAGCAGAGCATCTTTTCTGGCCACTTTAGATGTAAGAAACCTTTTCCTTTCTCTGATTGTTTTCCCATTGCCCAGCCAGCCACGCAGAATCCCCTCTGGGAGTCCAGGGGCCCTTTCCTGGGCCCTGACTGCTTTCTCTCCCGGAAGCTGGAGCTCCAGCCTGTTGCTCTGGAGTAGATTTTTAATGTTTCACTTTGGTGTTCACTTTTGGACTTTGGTCACAGAACTGGGGATTACTGAACTGTGCTTCGGGCATATGCAGGGTTGTCTTAGAAGCAAAGGCCTGTTTCTTTCCTTCTTTTCATGGCAGCAGTCCTGGGGACCATATGGAATAATCTCTTTGGAATGTGCACCCAGAGCATCAGGCAGATCAGGCAGGGATGGCCACTTCCCTGTTTCCCACTTCCTGCTGTACCAGTTTCTGTTGTGTTCCTTGTCTGGAGTCAGGGGACTAGCTGAGCTATGCTAATATTGAACATTCAGTGGTGTAATTAAGGCCATCGAGTACCATAAGCAGCCCTGGTTGCCTTTCCCTTTGTGTTTGTTTAAAAACACCCTGTACTGAACAATATGCCTTTGTTTGAAAAAAAAAACTGTATGTGTAATCAAGTAGCTTGACAGCTTGGTTAGATGAATGGCTTTCAAGCTTTTTTTTTTTTTTTTTTTTTTTACCACAACCCACAATAAAAATCACATATTAGAACATCTCCCAATACCCATATAGTAAAATATTTGCAAATATTATGTGCAATACCCTTTGGTATTTTTCATGTCTTTTTTTTTAAAGCTGCTTGCAATCTACTGAACTGTTTTTAAGATCTGCACATGGGTTGAAACCCACATGATAGAACAGATAAAATTCTTAAGTTTTGTAAGAAATATTTTGCAAGAGAGTGTGTCTGTTGAAATGCCTGGGTGATGTTTTTCTTAATTAAACACAGGTTAAGGAAAGCAGTTAGTTTACTTCTAAGTAGTAAATATTCCAAATTCTGCATTGTGATATTATTAGATTTGAAAATATATATATAGTTCTTTGCTGCAGTTATTAAATAATTCTAGAGTCAGTTCCAGCTTTCTATAGCAATTGGATCTGAATGTTATTTTCAAAACTGTAGGGTGCTTTGAAAATTAACTTCCTTAGTTCCTACTGTCAGTCGTCTTTTCTTGGATGAAGATTCTGCTGGGCAGCTCTGTCTCACCTATAAATAAAAGTCCTTGACACAGTCAATTTGAGCCACGGAAGGTATGACATTGGATTTTAAAATAAGTCAAGCCCCTTACTGAATGTATTCAGAGATGTCAATGTGTCTTTTTCTATAAATATAGGCTGAGTTTAGAATCCAGTATATCTAGAAAAGCTGGGTACAGAGAACCAATCCTTACTAGTGTCCTATGTTACAACTTTGTGCTTGGCCCTATGTTATATACCTCGGATATATTTTTAAATTTGATTAGTGATATGTATTTGCCTCAAACTCCATTCCCATGAACAGTGATAAGAATTTTGTTTCTATGTTCTACTTAGTGCTTAGTGAAAATATTTTGAATGACTATATATGCAATTCATTGTCATTTACATTAATTCAGAAGTTGTCTGTCAAATATCAATTTTTCAATATTATGAAAAAATAATTTTGTTTCTGTTGGAAGGTCTTATGGATAAATAAGGTCTAAGTCTTAATTCCTTGATTCTGGGTCTCAGTAGACATTAAAACATGTATAAAATTATTCTGAGCCAGGCACAGTATTACATACTTGTAGTCCCAGCCACTCCAGAGACTGAAGTGAGAGGATCATTAGAGTTGACAAGTTTGAGACCAGCATGGGCAATATGGCAAGACCTTGTCTCAGAAACCAAAACAACCAAAATTCTTCAGTTCTAGGATCAGGGCTTACATTTTGAAAATTACTTTAAAAGTTGCTAAATCTTGGGCTTGAGGGTAAAGCTTAGTTGGTAGAATGCTTGCCTTGCACAAGGCTCTGGATTCCATCCCCAGCACCACCAAAAAAAAAAAAAAAAGATAAATCTTTTAATTAATTAAATTAATTAATTAATTATTTTATAAGACTCTAGTTACGGTATTTTATTTTTCTTTACAAGCTTTACAAACCTTAGCTTGCAACTAAATGTGTCTATATGTAGGTGCAAAAACTTAAGTAAAGAAAATTTAGTAATCTTTAGAGAATATATTTTCAAGTTCTAAGATATTCCTCACTTGCTTGCTTTTTTTGGTACTGGAGATAGAATCCAGGCACACTTTAGCCCTGAGCTCCATATCCCCCTTTTAATTTTTTTATTTTGAGACAGGGTATCCCTAAGTTGCAGAAACTGGCTTCAAACTTGCGATCCTCCTGCCTGCAGCCTCCTGAGCACTGGAATTACAGGGGAGTGTCACTGCACCTGGCTCCTCGCTTTTTTACAGTTCTGTTTTGTCTGCGGTTCTGGACACCAGTCTCCACTTCTAACTGTACTACTGCTGTCATGCAAATATTTAGATACCATTTTAGCTATTCAACGGGTCGGTGATGGGGAGGGCTACAGGAAAGAACCAGCTACCTTGTTGATCAAAAGTTGACTGTAATCACCTGTCCCTGTGTCTCAGGAAAGAGCTAATGTTTGGATGGGGGGAAAAAAATTCCAGGGAAAAATCATGTGACCTCTTTTTTAAGATGGTGAAACCAGAGCCTTGGCACCCAGGCTTGTACATGTCTTATTTTAATGTTTGTGTCCCTGGGAAGGACGAATCTCACCTTTGCATATATTTGTTTGAAAATGAAGGAGTCGGACTAAACTATTTTAAGGTCCATTTCAATTCTGACATCCCACCTTCTGAGGGTGGAAGTGCCCAGGGTCAGGCTGCTTTTTCTGAGTTTGTTCTGTGCAAGTGTCTGGTCATCCATGCAATGCTGAGAGCACAGAGGGAGGGAGCTGGGTGGGGATTCCCAGGAGCTGGACAAAGTTAACCTGTTTTGCTCTTGTCATGAGAACAAGAAAATCTGAAATCACACCTTGCTTTCATCCACCGGTTGAAAAGTAGAAAATTAAGAAAACTAGATTTTTCTTTTCTTTTTTTTTTTAAGCCCACATTGAACTAGATAAGTATTTAGTTTTTATTTTATTTGTTAGTTGTAATAATAGCTTTATAGTACATAGCACAAAGGAGAGTTCTCAATCCTGGCTGCACATGAGTACTTGAACTTAAAAAAATAAAATTCAGTTAAGCTTCCCAATTGAGTTTATAGGTTTATAAAGTACTTTATATACTTTATCAGGAATATTTTCTTGGAAACTGATAAAAGGAAGCATCTATCCAATTTTACTTACCAATGATCTACTCTACTAGGCACATGTGTTTCTTTTTAAAATGCAAAAACAAAAATGTCATTAAAAAATAATTTATCTCTTGGTAAAGTGCATCTCAAACAACAATGTGTTGCAAGGGGAGCTATTATGAATAGTCTTAAACATTCCATCTCTCCTGTACCTGCCCAGCTGGGCAAATGTCATCTCTGATAAGTTCCATACTTTGATGACAAAGCCCAGGCAGTTTCTATCTCTACACTATTATATATTATATATTATACACACACATATATATCATATAATATATATATACACATATAGATGCAGAATCTAGTGTCTCATATATATGTGTGTGTGTGTGTGTGTGTGTGTGTATATATATATATCTTTTGATCTTTTTCCTTTTACTGTACCTGACTGCCTGCCACAGTGTGTTTTGCCATTTAGAAAGTTACAGAGGATCTGAGCCCCTGAAGATGGATGTTTACCTGCATCTTCTGAGCCTAGGGAGAAAGGGGTATCTATTTTTCAGATGGATCTGTGGTTGGAATACAGTATCTGTTGTAATTCCCACGCTGTCATTATCTTCCCCAGATCCCTAGCAATTGGAACCAAAGCTGGCTACAAGCTGTTTTCTTTGAGTTCTGTGGAGCAACTGGACCAAGTCCATGGAAGCAGTAAGTGTGTGTGAGAGAGCGGCGGGGGGGAGGAGAAGAGAGCAATCTCAGGGACAACCAAATCCTCTCTCTAGACTTTAATCTTCAGCCTTCTGGTTTTCACTCCCTTAATCATCAAACTTAAGGAGTCAGTATTTTGCAGGCCTGCATACACTTGCTCTAAAAAAAAAAAAAAAAAGCCTGAGGAAGCTCTTATTAAAACTTGGCACTAGCTTAAGTAACATTTGCTTTCTTGATTAAGAGATCCTTCATTTGAAATCAAATTGCTGACACTTTTCCTTATACTTGTATGCACAGTCATCCATTTTTTTAATTGTCAAACCAAAAGGTCACTTGTGACTTCTTTCCCGACATTTTATTGGCACTGCAGAATGTTGATCCCATTCAATCAGGGTGGAATTTCATTTGCTTCAATAAAGCAACGCTATCCTATTTACATGGCCCATATTAGATGCTGAATTATTTCTAGTGAATATTAAAAATAATGCAGCTTATTGATATGACTCTCTGGTCTTCTCTGGGTAATTCTGAATACCATCATGATAGTGAAGAAGACACAGCCTTTCGGTTTCCTGGGAAGAAAATGATTTAGTAAATAATATTTTGGGTTCCTAATTTATTTCTAAGAAGTTATTTTAACAAACCGTTTTTGTGAATATTTCGCTCTGCACCTCATATTGTTCCCTATGGGATTTGCCCAAGCGCAAGCAAGGCACACATGTGACCAGGTGGTCTCAGAAAGACACCTTACCTGTTGATGTTCAGAAGGCTTACTGATCTACCTTACTCCTGAGAACAGCAGTACTTTCCTGATCATAATACTCATGTCCAGGTGGTCTTCAATAGGCTAGGGATTCCAGAGAGGGAGGGACAGCACAGCACAAGGGGAGAGGGTACAGAATTAACTGTGTTACTGTCCCAGCTCCCAAGAGTGGTATCCCTCTAGCAGGACAAGAAGAACTCTAAATATAGGGACTTCCAGGTAATCACTCCTTCAAAACCTTCACAGGGCAAGGATAGATTGAGATTGTTCCAACCTCCCAAATGTACTTTATGGAGCAAACAGTGGAGCCCTTGGGCCTGGAGAGGTGATACCACTGTGCACAACACACCCGAAGTAGCTCTGGAGATCCTGAGTTTGTGACCCAGTCACTAGTGTCTTCTTTGCTGTAGATATTTAAGGAAAGGACTAGAAGCGCTGTCCTGGGACATGGTTAAAACTCCCTTGGGGGAGGTGGGTCACCGTAAGTGTGTGCTGTCCGAGGGCACCCAGTCAGCAAGACCTCGAGCCCATTAGTGCCCCTGCATACACTGTGCCCAGTGTAGCGATCCATCTTGAGACCTTGCTGCTGCTTTCCCTCCCAGATGAAATCCCTGACGTGTACATTGTGGAGCGCCTCTTCTCCAGCAGCCTGGTGGTGGTGGTCAGTCACACGAAACCCCGGCAGATGAATGTGTATCACTTCAAGAAGGGCACAGAGATCTGTAATTACAGCTACTCCAGCAACATCTTGTCCATAAGACTGAACCGGCAGGTAAGGAGGCCATAAATTCCCCAGGCTTTTGAGGCTTCTGCTCACTGGAGCCAAAGAAATGTTGAACATCTTCAAAGAGGACTGTCTTTAAAACACACACCACTAAAGAGGGTTTTAACACGCAGCCCCGTGTCATAGTGAGCAGCGTGAAGAGTGCCTACTCCATGTGCTGGTTTTAGTGATGCATCTTCCCTGGTCTTTACTGGCTCCTGTTCTCTCTCAGCAGTGTTGGCCACTGGCTGGTAAGTGCACCTTCCCCTGGGTGCAGGCTGGACACGAGTAAGGATGGGTCAGTACTCTGGCTCGGGTCTGTCTAATGAGCAACAACAGGGACACCTTAAGCCAGAGGAGTGACTCTTCTGGTCTTGGCCCTAGATAGTGGCATTCATTGCAGATGGTAGCCAAGCCTCTGAAGACGAGATGTCTGCGTGAAGCATGGTCCCTCCTGGGTTAGTGCTGCAGCCAGTCAATGTGACCACCCTCCTCGGCCATCTGCATGGGCTTTCTTGCTGGGCCAGTTTTGTTCCCATTTTCCCTTCTCCAACTGACCCTTAAAGATGTTTTCTTTTAGTGTTTTCTTTGTTGAAGGTCGGATTATTCTTATTTCAAATATGTACTATATCCCCTTTAAAATATCAATTCTTGTTAATTGGGATATTAATAAATTTTCCTTGGAATTACTGACTTTATATCCTATGAGGGGCCCATGGTATTTTAATTCACTGCTGAAAGACTTGCAAGAAAAGGGTTCCTAAGTATCTGTTTCCTGATTGACTATTAAATAAATAAATAAAGAGACCCTTTGTGTAAGCTTTCAGAGCCTTGTGTTCCATGAAGTACCCAGGAAGAGGGAGATGGCAGCGTTCATTGAGGACAATGTTTTTTCGTTCTTTGCATCTAAACTATTAAGAGCCGATTAACTTTTTTTTTTTAATGAGACAAATGAGATGCTTTCCTGAGTTTTTGAGAAGGAAGAGATTCTGGCTTTGAGTCAACCAGCTATTGTGATTGACTATCTTTCCACTGAAGTCCACAGGAAGCAGGGTGGTAAAGATGGCCTGAGAAATGGAAGATGGGGGCTTTTCAGAGAAGAAGAAAAGAAGTGCAGGCCTCAACAAGGGAGGGAAAGGAAGTTGCAAGTTTTCTACTTGAAGGCTTTTAAGCAGAATTCTTGGCTCCAGTGCTTTCTCTTAGATCTGTTAGTAGCATGTTAAGTTTTATTGCAAAATTTTTACTTTTGCACAGAGTAGTGGCCAGTATTTAAAGGTAATGGCTTTTTCTTTTTTTCTTCTTTTTTTGGCACCTAACTATCTTTTTGAGACTGCTTAGTCAAATGTTCTATAGAGATCAGAACCCTCAAATAGTATGTCTTGTATTTACTTGTATGATTTCTCTCTTCCTCCCTGGTATTTTCATTAGCAAACGGGACAAGGAAGGATTGTTCAAGTGTCTGTCAACCTTTAGGCACCAGCCTTTGCTCAGTAAAGTACTTGTCAACTTCAGGCTCTTATCCCCCATCGTCTGGGGAACAGGAAAGCGCCCAGCACGAGGCTCAAGGATAGCCAGACCTACCGGTCATCCTTCCTTGAGCATTTCTTCTCCTAAGGAAATTAGCTGAAGCAGATCTGGAAAGTGTTTAAGGTGTGCATTTCTTAAAACGTCCAGGTTTGGAACTTAACTTTGGCTTAGGCAGTTCAGGGCTGCAGCCTCTTCTTGCCAGGTGTGTGTGTGTGGGGGGCACCTGCAGAGATACCACCCAAGCGAAATGAAAAGGGGGAAGTTGGTGCGTCTGTCCTGCAGTAGTCAGCCCACTCTGGCATCTTCAGGCACACAGTCCTAAAACGCCAGGGGAAATTACAGATGTGCATAGGAGTTATAAGGAAATAAAATCCCCATTTTCCTCTAAATATAAAGAAAGAAAAAAATACTTGGGAATTATGTGTCATTTTTAGTTGGTATTATTTCCCCTTATATTTAACTGGAAAATGTATTTATAGAATGAAGACAATAAAGATATATTTAGAAACACAAACTTTTACAATTCCTTGACCATCTGCTCCCTGCAATTCAACTACAGATTGATCAGACCGAAGCCTTTGAGGCTAAGTCTCTGGTGCTCAAAGGTAAATTCTGTAAACTTTTCTTAATTTATAAAAAGGAGTTCTGGATGTGGTGGTGCACACCTGTAATCCCAGCCACTCAGGAGGCCGAGACAGGAGGATCAAGAGTTCAAAGCAGCCTCAGCAAAAGTGAGGCCCTAAGCAACTCTGTGAGACCCTATCTCTAAATAAAATACAAAATAGGGCTGGGGGTGTGGCTCAGTGGTCAAGTGCCCGAGTTGAATCCCTGATAACAAAATAAACAAATAAATAGGAGTGATTATTTATAAAATGTAGAAAAGTAGATAGAAGTCAGAGTAACAGGCCGAGCTGAAACAAGGCCCTGGTTCTGCGGAGACTGGCCGAGTTCTGGTTGAGATGGTTAAGAATACAGTTACCAGGCTGGTTCAACCTCAATTGCTCTCGCGCAGCTAAGCGCTGCCTCCTCCCGCGCTTCTGTCTGCATCTCTCCCTTTTTATTCTTGTCTGCAGCCAGCGTGGGGGTGACCTGAAATTCAGCTGAGTGGGACACAGAGCAGATGGTGCTGTTGGAGCCCGTGGGAAACGATGCAGAGCATCAGACAAGCTCTGAGGAGGGGCTGCCTGCTCCAGGCGCTGTTGGGCCCTGCTGTCCTGGGGACCCTGCAGGGCTAGGCAGAGCTGCAGGAGGACTGGGGAACCTCAGGACCTAAACAGCCATAGAGTAGTATCAGGCACTCCAGGGCCTAGGCTGGTGACCGGCAAAGACATCGGGTCATCAGAGACTGAATATTCACGGAGAAATACTAATATTTGTCATCAGTGTTGAGACCCTGTTAAAGGTATTTTTACCTCTCAGCACTCAGTCTCAGGCCTTCATTAAAATAGAAAAAAATGTTTGAACCTTATTTTTCTGCCTGGTTAAAGTCAACAGTCTCCATTTTTCTGAGCTGTGAAGAGGCTTCCTGGGAGGAGAGCCTGCCACCTTTCTGCAGTATTTTTTGGTAACTGATGTGCTTGGAATCAAAGGAACTGGCTGAGAACAGTGGTTCTCAAAACTGGCGGGGCCTCATAATCACCTGGGGTACACGTTGAGAGATGCCCCAAACTGGAACCTCCAGGGGAGAGTCCAAGGCTTGCTCCTTGAGGGATTCTGGTCCTCAATGGAGCCTGAGAAGCTCCAGCCTGGGGAGCCAAGTCAGGCGTGCAGGGGGCAGAGGCAGCTGCTCCGAAGGGGGAAGCTGCCTTCTCTGCACCCCCTCCCCAGCCCCAACACCTGCACCTGCACCCAGATCACACCACGTTCCCCAAAGCAGAGCACCACAATCGGGAAGAGACGCTGAACCTGACCAGCTAGCATCTGAAGAGGAAAGGAGTGGAGAGTGCCCGAGGGTGGGGCTGAGCCCAGGGGAGCCCTGGGTTTGGGGCTCAGGAGGGGACCTCAAGGTGAGGGCCTAGGGAGTCGCCAGTTGCCTTTACCAGGGCTCAGGGAATGGCCCAGAGGTGGTTCAGGAGGCGAGTTGAAGTGGAAAGAAGGCAGAGCTGGTAATTAGAGGTCAAGCATCCCTTATCCAAAATGCTTGGGACCAGAAGTGTTTCTGATTTCAGACTTATTCAGATTTTGAAATATGGGCATAGGCTTTGCTGGTTGTTCATCCCTAATCTGAATATCCAAAATCTAAAATGCCCCTAAATCTGAAAGTCTCTAGCGCTAGAGGTCAAACTTCACTGGCACATTCAAATTTTTTGCATTCGGGATATTCCACATGAATTTGGAGAGGGGTGAAATTTTGGCTATACAGAAAGCGCAAAGAAATCCTCGTTTGTGTAAGAGGGAGAACTTTGTTACCATTATTGAAAGTCATCCTGTCAAGTGGGGACAAGAATGGAGGTGGTTACCCAAAATTGTCTTAAGTGAAAAGAGGATTTTACTCAAGTGTACAGATATCCCTGTTCTAAAGGGAAATACCAAAGGATGGAAGGAGAAAACCCAGTTTCTAAATAAAATTTCTTAGGATCTTATAGTTTAAGTTTCTGTTCCAATGGATAATGGTGTGTGTGTGTGTGTGCGCACGCGCGTGCGTTGCGCGTGCATGTGCGTGTACATGTAAATACATAAACATAATCTTCAAAAGGCATCATCAAAATTCTTTTTCCTTTACGCATAGACTCAAGTTAGGACTCATAAGAAGGAGAAGCATTTGATGTGGATTTGGGGGCCTTTTACAAGGAACCGGTGTGGGAGACTGATGGGTCTGTGTGATTACAGAGGCTGCTGGTGTGCCTGGAGGAGTCCATTTATATACACAACATTAAAGATATGAAGCTGTTGAAGACCCTCCTGGATATTCCTGCAAACCCAACAGGTGAGATCTAACAGTGGGACCCAAGCCCCCAGCTCATGGGCAATCTTCTTTCCTAAGCTGTGTTTTCTACCTAGACTGAAAACCTGAACACCACATAGACTTCCCAAGTCTTAGTGTGTTTACCTTGAAGTTTCATCTTAATGGCTGCAGATTCAAATTGCGTGAGGCTGTGCATCCTGCAAGAGGAGTGTGGGGCCTATCACTGCAGCCCAAAAGAAGCACCTTTCATCTTGGACCTGTGTTAGCAAATGGGCCGAGGCATGTAAGGTAACACGTAGGAGATTTCGTGTGCCTGATGTTCAAAGGTGTTTACCCCCACTGTTTGCGTTCATTCATTACAGAGTAGGTGTAATAATTAGAGGCAGGTTTTGACTTGGTGTGTGTGTGTGTGACTAGGAGAAAGACAATCTGGAGAGAATGTGTTTTAGTACATTACAAAGAACTCTCTGACTTGGGTGATAATGCTAGGATTTTGAATTTGACTAAATTCTCAGGATTTAATACTGTTTAATACATTTCTGGTATTTAAGACTGGAAATAATTAGGATTTGTTAGATTGAAAGAGAAGATGATAATATTTATAAATCTGTCGAGCTAGAAGTGAACAGAAAAAAAAAATTATTTTGGGGGGTGGAGAATCACCACCTGAGGGCAATCTATGTATCTTAGGACTCAGGTTAATACTTATACGTTGTATTCCAATTTAGGACCATTAAGTGACTGCTTCCCTTTACTGTGTCTTCCTAATTCTTTAACATTGGACCCATTTCAAGATCCACGTGGCTCCATGACCTGGACTTTAAGAGCCTGGGTTTCCTTCTCTGTAAGATGGGATAATAAGAGCCATCCACAGCATCATCAGAGCCTTTTAAATGGGCAGTGATTGCTGAAGTGACCAGCGCAGCCTGCTGTACAGTGAATCTTTACAGTACTTCCTTTCTTCCTCTTCATGTCAGTTATGTCTGGCCCTTTGCTGTGGACCTCAGGACTTTGCAGGGGGTGAGGGGGTACTCAGGCCTTGTTAGAGTCTGTAAACAAGTCAAGATGGCGCCTGGAATTTTGCAGAGGCAGTGGTTTGTGAAGTAAAGCCAGGGAGCCATTAAGTGTGGAGATTCCTTATTGGTTGACTGCTGTATCGAGTTTATGTTAATTAAGATAAGCTGTGTGGAATGTATATATACCCCTCTGGTCCTACAATAAAGGGCTCCCACTCCTGCTGTATCAATGTACACAAGTTGCTCGTCACCCCCTGGCTATTTTGCTGCAGCCGGGCTGCGGCAAGGCCTCACACAGGCTAAGCATGTGCTTTACCACTGAGCAGCACGCTGCCCCCGACGCCCTTCATAACATTGAGGCTGTTTTAAAGTTCTGTGAGATAATGACTTTGAAACAAAGTTCGCAAAAGGGAAGGAGAGGTTGTGATGGTTTCTGTTTTAAGAATGAGGGGCTGAAACATCTGGAAAAGTGTTTTTTTGCAGATGTTCTGCAGCATAGGTACCAACAGGTGCAGATATGGCAGCTGTCCACTGGGAACCCAAAACCTAGCTGGCCCTAGTTCCCCGAGAGGCTGTCCCAGGCCAGTACGAGCGGGCCCCTCGTGGCCTTTGGTGTTGAACTTTAGGGTGTGACAGCAGACGGGACGATGTGTCCTACCTGTGGCATGAGAGGCTCGCCTGTCCAAGCCGAGCTCCCAGGGGGTGGCCTGAGCTGGGCCCTGATGGGTGTCCTTGATGAGCAGTAAGCTGGGCGCAGTTAATCCACTTCCTGCCTCACCCCTGTCCCACACTTGGCCAATCAGGCCAGAAGCAGGGCTCCTTCAGCACAGAGGCAAGTCCCCCAGCCCCCGCAAAAAGGGAAGTTCTTCCCCATTTGGTCTTATTTTTAATCAAATGTACAGCATGTGTCACTTAACGCTGGGGATGTGTTCTGAGGAAACGTGCCACTAGGTGAGTCCGGTGTTGTGCGGGCACCCTAGCATGGACTTGCATAAGCCTGCGTAGTGCAGCCCACGACACACGGGCGTGTGCTGCACCCCGTCATTTACGGGGACCGTCGTGGATGGAAAAGCCCTTACATGGTGCACAACTGTACTTGTTTATCCTAGGCTCAGAAAACTGGTTGATTGCCTTACATTTTGTGGTGAGGCCAAACAGGGAGAAAATAAGGTTTATAAGCTTGGGGCTATTTGTGTTTCTCGTTAGAGAGAAATTGCTCATAAATGGAATGATTTTTACCTTCGGGAAAATTAGAAGTGATGGGAAGCATTTTCTTGATTTTGGATAAACATTATAAAAGGATCCAGGCACAGAACAAGCATTTCCTCCAGAAAGACCAGGCTCAGGTTGACTGAAATGGGTCCTTTTATTCCTCTGATATTCTCTAGAGCGATGGCCCAAGACCCTTTTCCAATCCCAAATTTGTAATTATCACCTTGGCTCCAACTAAGCTCCCTTCCTACTTCAGTAAAATGACATGATCAGTTTTTAGCCCACAGAGTGACATGGGAAGATTAACTGAGGTCATATGTGACAGAGCCAAGGCAAGTGGCGTGTCCACATGGCTGGTCATCTAGGCTCACTCACTGTCCCCCCTCGTCCTATAGGGCAGACCCCATGAAGGCCAAAGCTTCAGTGACATGACCAGTTCCTCGCCTGGGAACCTTCAGAGGTCTCCAAGCCATCAAAGCCACGAGTCTAAAATCCTCAGAGTCCCCTTTGTGTTCTCATTCTCCAGTTTATTTTCTGAACAAGAATATGAGATGGAAAGTCAGGCTCTGGATTTATAAATCCTTACTGAGTACAGAAGGAAAACAGAATCACTGGTGTAATTAGCTTTAGCACACAAATTCTGAATGTATGAAAAAATTTTTTCATCTAGTGAACTACAGCTAAGTTAGACCTAGAGTTCCCCTGTTGCTTCATGCTCGGTATCTAGCAAACCTGTAAATTTCCTTCCTTCTGTCTGTGTTTGTGTCATGTCCATTCCTGTTGTGTCAAAGATTGCAGGCCGTTTCCTCTAAAGAGTTTGTCCAGACGGGGCTCAAAGTTAATTTCCTGCTAGCACAGCAGTCCATACCCTAAGCAGTCAGGGGTGGAAATCTCCATGAAAATCCTGCCAGCTGTAGAACTCGGGATGGGGAAGTCACACACCTGACCACCTTTCCCAGCCTCCGCTATCACACAGCAATGTGATCATATAGATCAGAGTTGTGGTCGATTCCCTAGCAAGTCCACTTTCTGCAAATGATAACACAGTAGTGTAAAGAGCTCCCTTTTGAGTAGCATAGGATGTATGCGGTGCACAGATTTCTCTCCTTTCTATTTTTGGAAACTGGAAAGCATTTGTGTGTGTGGGTGCCCGTGTGGTGCCAGGGATTCAACCCAGGGTCTCATGCATGCTAAGCACGCACTGCACCACTGAGCTACATCCCCAGCCCTGAAAAGCATCTTCTGAGGCATTAATCAACTCAGAGGGAACTGCATTTTATAAATCAGTTCCCTCTGAGTTGCCGAAGTTCGACATGTAACACCCTAAATAACAGGGTGAGAATAAGTGAGGATCACAGGGTTCTTTCTAATTCTAGTCTATGATGTCATTGATTCTGGAATCGATAGCAGGCCCTCCTTTTCCAGCTGTGGAAGAATTACAGCCAAACAATTTCAGTGAAATGACAGCTGACAATGATTTACAAAAAATATGTGTCAAGTCTAAAGCAAGTCAAAAGCCACAGCAAAGCCTCATTCACACATAGAAAAACGAGAAGGAAATGTGTTCCGATGCTGAGAGGAGCAAAAAGCCTGAGTTTTGAATAATGGATGATTGTTTTTTCCTCTCCATACTTTCTGAGCATTACAAATGTGCTGCACCATCACTATTATGTTATAAAATAATATTGAGGAAATAGCCCACTTTATTTCTAAAAAAGGCTTTGTGTGACACTGGGACAAAAACAGAAGACTGAAGCATGGTAATAGCTGGGCCTGAAGCAGGTCTGCCTGCGTGCCTTAGGTGCTTCTCAAGATAGAAAAGGCATCTGGGTAGCTGATTGGATTTTCTGAAACTTGGATCACAGGAAATGGAGCTCATGTTAAGCATTTCTGGGGACCTTCATTAAGCCCGCAAGGCCCTGTGTGCAGAATCCTTCTGATTTCAAATAGGTTGGCAGAGATGCAAGCCCAGAGGCTCAGCTGTCAAGCAGGTGGTACATGTCAGAATGTACCTTCCCTAGCTGTTATCCTTTGTCCCTTTCTTGTCAGTACTAACAAGAAGGGGACAAAGGATGTCCCTCATCTAGCTTCACCTCATTCTACACTTGTTCATCTCATTCTGCAGAAAGTTCAAAGTCACCTAAAAATGCTTAAGCTTTTCTTCCTGTCCGGGATATTTATATCTTAACCTAAAATTCTGAAGGACAGCCGGAAGTGTTTGTCCAGTGCTTCTGTTTAAAGACCTCCTAGCTCTCACTGCATCCAGGATGTGCTCCATATTTTCAGAGGCGGGGCAAGTAAATAAAGGAAGGCTTGGCAACTTGGAATGTTAAGGCGGGAAAGACCTCCGTCGCTGGAGCCCCCCATGTCAGATAGGAAACAGAGCCGAGAGGCCCACACATGCCTCGCCAGAGTCATACCTGGCAGAAAGGTGTCAGGCCTGTCTCTGCTGGATCAGTATTTTGAGAACGCTGCCTTTTTTTTAAATAACAAGAACACAACCTGGGCTGGGGGCGCAGCTCAATGGTAGAGCACTTGCCTATCATGTGCAAAGTCTGGGTTCCATCTCCAGTACTGGGGATGACCAAAAAAGGTTAAAAAAATAACTATCGATATAGAATCACATGCTATAGAATCTGTCCATTCAAAGTGCACAATTTAATAACTTTTAGCCTTTTCATAGAATTATGTAACTACTATCACAATTAATTTTAGAACATTTTTGTTACTCCCCAAAAGAAAACCTGTCCCTCTTAGCTATCAGCCTACATTCCCCCAACCATAGGCAAGCCCAGTTTAGTTTCTGTCCCTATAGATTTACGTGTCCTGGACATTTCATGACTGCAGGTTCATACAGTATATGGTCTTTTGTGAATCGCTTCTATCTCTTTAACATAATGTTTCCTCTTGAAGATATATATATAAATATATAATCTCCTGGTCACGGGATAATCCCATGCTCAACTTCTGAGGAACTCCTAGGCCTTCCAAAGCACTGCCCATGTTACATTTCCACCAGCAGTGTACAAGCTTGCAATCTTGCCATCTCCTTGCCAGCATTTATTACCTCTTTTACTCCAGCCATCCTGGTGGACGGCAAGTGGTAGTACCTCACTGCAATTTTAACACTGTTTTGGTTTTTTTTCCCAAACACGTGCCCAGAAGCCCTGTTATTATTCACTGCATTTGCGAGATCTTAACTCTTGAGTGTGGTGCTCAGTTCTTCCACGGTTGCCACATTCTATCTCAGCCTCTCTTCTGTTGCTCCTCCCTGGCCCCGTGAGACAGGGAGGGAGGATGGTGCTGATCCCATAGGGCCAGGTTCCCTTCCACCTGCCCAGCTGTCCTTGAAATTATACTGGATTGCAATGAACTCAGGAGGGGAAGGGAGTTGGGGTTCTGAGAGCAAAACTGGAAAGGTGTGAGTGACCGCCTGCCTCTAAGACCAGGGCCAGGAGTGACCTTGTACAGACAAGGGGGTGGAAACAGTGCCAAACATGTAGTTAGGGTGCCAGGGCCCGCCACGTTCCGCCTGCAGTTCTGGGTGGTGAGTGACAACACCACAGCCCTGGCTGCATATCCAGCAGAGCTGGAACAGGACACATGACCTCGACTCCAATTCTTAATGTGTGTGTGTTCGTTTTTCTCTGCTCTCCTCTCCCAAAAGATTAGGTAAGGAGTTTCCCAGCCTGATCTAAAATTTTTCTTAAAATTTTATAAGAAGACCACTTAACATACTAACTTCTCAGTTCCCTGGTCTTTTTAAATTCATATAAAAAAGATGTCTCCCCTGCGTAACCTAATGATGTTCCTATTCTAGTGATGCTTTGGTTCTATGGAATTCCTTGAATTCACTGTTACCATGTACAACTCTGTTAATCAAAATTATTTTTGTGATGGGGGTGGAGATATAGCTCAGTGGTAGAGCATTTTCCTAGCGTGAGAGAGGCCTTGGGTTTAATTGATCCCCAGAATAAAAAAAATAAGTAAATAAATGCTGTAAAAAGTCTTTATTTAAATGCTCTTGGGACTCACATAACCCTTGAATCCTCTTGTAAATAAAAATGACTTACGTAGTTTCAAAGTTTGATTGGCTATTGACACTTCTAGAAGATTGCCAGCGCATCCTAAATCCTGAATGTCCTGTTTTTAGTTGTTTCCAAGATAAGGCACTATCTTTACACAGACCCACAGCTCCAATAACTGCCACCCTGCAGGTGCCAGGTCCCTTATCAAGGCGGGACAGCCAACTCAGAAACAAACAATTTCTACATAGGCCCTTTGCCTCTCCTGTCCTCAAACTTGAAATTACTGGCCCACTGTATTTAATCTCTTGCTGAGAAGCTAACACATGCTGACCTCTCGTAATAGAAAGTTCTATTTCAGTTATGACTAAATTCTCATGTAGCCCCAGAGGGGAATGGAATTGGTAGAGAAGTCGATGATTTTTCAGAGCCCCGAGGTAAGAAAATGTGAAGGAGAGCATTTTTAATATTCTGCATTCTGATTGCTTAGCCATGGAGACAACATGGCCAGCATTAAATTAGGAGCTCTTCCTCTGTGAATTCTCTTTCTTAGAATCCTGTGATAAGAATAACCAAGGGAAAGTCAATATCTGCACGCCACCCCTCCCTCACCAGAAGGTGGCGCTCTAGTTGTGCCATTTTCAGGGGCCCTTTTCAAGCACACCATGTTCTCCCCTGGGACACTGGCTAGTTATCTCCTGTTTGTTCTTTGCCAGGTCTGTGTGCCCTCTCTATCAACCATTCCAATTCTTACCTGGCCTATCCTGGAAGCCTGACAACAGGCGAGATTGTGCTTTATGATGGAAACTCCCTGGTAAGTTGACAGTGGTCCCCAAGCGCCCTCCCATCTGCTTGGCTGTGTGATGAATGGAATGTGATAAGGAGCCCGTCATGGTGGAGGATAAGGAGTGTAGAGGTGGACGCAACACTGGGGGTGTTTTCTGGTCATAGCAGCTGGGTGTGGGGAGAAGGTGATGATACCTCAGACAGCAGCACTGGGAGGCAGAACATGCCAGGCCAGGGCAGAACATCTGCAGTAGAATGGAATCACTTGGCAGATGGTGGCTGATTGTCTGATTGGATGGGTCACACTGCACCGAGTCACCAAGCTGTGGCCTGAGACGGAGTGCAGCTGGTCCACGTTTCCTGCCATCTGGTCTCTGAGGCTTCAGAGAGCAGGGCAGCTTTGCTGTGGGAAGTCCCCTGAAGAGGCGTGCCCTGGAGAGCCCAATGACAGCACCACAGCACCAGGCACAACTGTGACCCATTTTCCAAGGACAGGAGAAGGGACAGAAATGGAGTAGCTTCGAAATCAGATCTCCATACACTAGCAAAAGGATGTGCAGCTCATATGCAAAAACTTTGGTGGAAAGAAGGGAGACAGAGAAAGCCCGGCAAGAGAAAGAGAAGGAAGAAAATAGGAAGGAGAGGGAGATGGAATCCATCTTCCTTCCTCCCCAGCACCGATATGTGTTTCTCCTTTTCACCAACAGAAAACCGTCTGTACCATCGCTGCCCATGAAGGGACGCTGGCCGCCATCGCCTTCAACTCCTCAGGCTCCAAACTAGCAAGCGCATCTGAGAAAGTGAGTATACACCAGCATCTCCTGCCATCAGGGAGTCCCCTGGATGGCTCCTGAGATGCCCAGAGATCTGATGCAACAAGGCTGGTGACATGAGGCCAGCTGGTCTCGGGCCTGCTCAGAATTTGTTTCCAAGTGAGGATTTCTAGTCCCTGCATGTTGTGGTCTATTAATGCATTTGTTAATTCAGTCAAGCAAAGGCCCATATTAGATAAGGTATAAGACACTTGGCACAAAGTCTTGGGGCCTTACTGAGAAATGTGTGTGCATGTCATCCATAGATACAGGTGGATGCTATATTTCATAAATGCAGTATAAATAAAAGCTCTGCTATTTAGCTGGAGACACTGATCTTTTCTGACTGGAATAATCAGGGGAGGTGATCCAGTTGAATTTCAAATTCCATGAAAAGCATGTGTATTTTGATAGGCAGAGGCAGGATATTCTAGGATGCCAGGGTAGTTTGGGAAACACACACACAGAGCTATGGGCTGGGGCGGGGGAGGAAAGGGAAACCGAGAATATTTAAAACATGTTCCAAAAATTGCTTGTTTGGCACATGCACAAATTTAAACACTTCTATGCGCAACACTTTGTGCTTCCTCCTCAGAGACAGATGTTCAAAACCAATAAAAGAAATTCCTCTCTAAAGGGACATCTCTGTGTGAAGCCATGGGCAATCGGGACACGTCCACCTGCTTTCTTTTCCAGGGCACAGTCATCCGGGTGTTCTCTGTACCTGACGGGCAAAAGCTCTACGAGTTTCGGAGAGGGATGAAAAGGTGTGTGTTCAGTGTCAAACCATTTGAAAGTCCCCACAGAAGTCCTGCAGTGGCTGGTGGCACTGTCTAGGGAAAGGCCAGAGATGGCCGTGCGGCCCCCTCCCACCTAGAGGAGGTATTACTGTCCTTTCTCAGGTAATTAACTCCAGGGCTCCAGCTGAGGCCTAGTAAAACCAAGAGCAGAGGAACTGTTTGAACTTGAGAGTTCAGCCCTGTGACCCCTTTCCTGCTGGGTAGTCAGCCAGGAGAAAAGAGAGCCAGGGTGTCACAATCCAAAAATAAGTCCCCATGCCCTTCACGGAGATACGGGGTAATGTAAAGTGTGACTGCTGTCTGGTTTGCAGCTGGATGGGTGACAGAGCAGCAGGGGGGTTTGCAAGATGCCAGGAAGGTGCGAGCCTGCCCCTGGCTGGCTGGGAGAAAGGGCCACACCTCGGTGCTTCACGCCTAAGCCTGTGATCCTTTGGGAACCTTTCTGATGCTGCTTTCTACATATGAACAGCACCGCAGTGAAGGAGGTAGAACACCCAGCTCTTCAGTGTTGATACATTCACTTTTCTCATAGGGCTGATCTTGGAACTACAAGGTGACAGCCCGCGTTTTTCTGGCTCACTGCCTGTGTTGCTCTTCCTAGGTATGTGACAATCAGCTCCCTAGTTTTCAGCATGGACTCGCAGTTCCTATGCGCCTCCAGCAACACTGAAACCGTGCACATCTTCAAGCTGGAGCACCTCACCACCAGGCAAGTGCCGCACTCAACGCAGAGCACTCACCAGACAAAAGTAGGCAGGCCCTGCTTTCTCTCAGCATGGGAGATTTCTCCTGAGTGCTATCAACTCGGCTTTGTCTTCCCCAAAGTGGAAAAGTATATGTTAACAAAATTTTTGTGGCATGTCCCCGAGTGACAGGAGTGGAGGGAGGGTTGACCATAAAGTATCTGTCACAGTGTAGCCAGGGATGTATGTATCAGTTTCCTACTGCTGCTATAACAAATCAGCCCAATGTAATGGCTTCAAACAGCACACATTTGTTGTCTCACAATTCTGGAGATCAGAAGCCCAGAATGGCATGGCTGGATTCTCTGCTCAGGGTTTCTCAAGGGCAAAATGGAGCTGTCCTAATGCCAGCTGTGTTCTCATCAGGAGCTTCGAGGCTTCTTCTGGACTCATTCCTGTCACTTGCAAGAATGCAGGTGCTTGAGGAGGTGGCAGTGGGGTCTCCGCTTCCTTGCTGCATGTCAGCAGGGAGCTGCTCTCATCTCCAAGAGGCCACCTGCTCCTTATGTAGCCTTCAAACCAGCAACAACGTGTCAGTTCCTTGTCATACCTGTGACTTGTCCTACTTGCCCTTCTGCCTTCCTTTTCTGCCACCAGTCAGAAAAAGTGCTCGGCTTTTAAGGGAACACACATGTGACTAGAGCAAGCCCAGCTGGGCAGTCACCTGGGCCACGTAACAGAGCACAGCTTGGAGCTTATCTCATCCCCATCACAGGCTCCGGGGACCAGGGCGTGGAGTCTTGGGGCCTTCCTAGGAATTCTGCCTGCCAGGGTGTGTGGGGGTTTGTTTACAGCTGTTGAGCACCTGCTGGTGCGTGACCCTGTTCCTTCTGGAGCCCTCTGCACTGGGATGAGGTGGAGGATTGCCCTCTCTCGGGCACCGACCACGCAGTGTCACCTGGCGCTGTCCTCCCTGCCCCTCATGCTCCAGACCTGGATTCTGGCAGCACAGCACAGGGCTCATGCCTTTCCTCAGGCTCAGACACCTCATGTGGCTTGACACCTGTTTTGGGTGTCACCTTAGGGAACTGAAACGTGGAGTGTTTGTTAGTGATTTTTTGCTCAGTTACACTCTGAGAGCGGGTGGCAGGGTCATCGGTGGAGAGCAGCTCACTCAGCCTCCCGCCCTCCTCTCTCGGCCCACAGTGTTTCTAGAAGGCAGCAGATAGGAGGTGTCAACTGAGCTTTCAGAGTCCTGCTTACAGCCAGCCTGTCTCGAGGTCCAGATCCACAGCAGCACTTACTGCCCTTCACACCCCGCAGGCTTCTGCGGAGCCCAGAGTGGCCAGTGAGCACCGAGTGTAGACTCTGGGTGGGATTCACAGCTGTGCCGAGGAGCTTCTCTTCCGTGGTTGGAAGCACTCATCTAATTGGGTAGAACGTCCACGAGAGAAAGACCTTTTCTACCTCGTCAGACGAGGTGGTGCCAGCCACCTTCCTGCATGTGTTGGTGTGCCATGTGTGAGGCGATGCCTGGCCTCTGTCCCTCCCTCCGAAACTCCATGCCTGGGCACCAGCAGCCACGTTGCTGTGGTTTCCCATCTGCCTCTCCTCTGGGGAGAGCGGTGCTCTGAAGCCTCTTCCCTGGTCACCTCACCCCACATCCGTCCTCCCCAGAGCCCTCTACCCGTCCCTCTGGGGACGTGGCCCAAAGCTTGGTTTGTCCTAGACTTCTTACTCCGCACACTCTCCCCAGAGGCTGTATCTGCTTTCTAGACTTTTCTGTACTTTCCAGACAACTTTTGGACCTTAGCCCTGGTCTCTCCTGGAGCTTCTGCTCATCACCATTGTAGTCAGCT
This sequence comes from Urocitellus parryii, assembly GCF_045843805.1. NCBI lineage: Eukaryota > Metazoa > Chordata > Mammalia > Rodentia > Sciuridae > Urocitellus > Urocitellus parryii. The sequence goes on along the minus strand of NC_135537.1, from coordinate 172,641,762 downwards.
GGGCCCTGGAGGTCCCCGAGTGACCAAGCGCTCCCACATGCTGCTCCAGCCCTGTATCCTGGGCCTGTGGCTGGTGCTTAGGACAGAAAACTCACTGCCCTCTCCCAGCTCTCCTGCTTCTGTCAGTGACCACAGGTGACCAGGGGCAGAACCTTCCAGCCCTTCTGGATGCTCCCGCAGCCTGTCCATGAAGTGTTGTGTGCCCTGTAATGACATGCCTCTTTAGTCCTGCCTCACTGGCTCCTGCCCCTCCTTGCCCATGTCTTTAATTTTGTTAACCTTCTCTCTGGTCTCGTTCTTTCTGGTGACTTTTACCAGTAAATACATCCCATATCTTCCTGCTGGATTAATTTCTGAAAATGTCACTCCTCCTCAGAAACCTTCTCTCCTTATATTTGGAAGCTTCCAGCTCCTTTCCTGCCCACAGAGCCTGGCCGCCACCACCCCAGAACCTCTCAAAGCCCTTGAGCCTCAGAGAAACCATCTCATGACTGCACTTGTCACGTGCCAAGCTGTGTGTGGCTCCCGTGGTCCTCCCAGCAAGCCTACCAGGAGGGGCTCTGAAACAGGGAACAGGGGCTCAAGAGCCTCATCCGCCTCTGCTCCTCTGTGACCCTGGAGGAGCTCCTGCCTGTACCATTGACGTGGCCCCCACAATTGCCCGTGTGGCTTTCTCTCTGCGCCCCTGTGCTGCGTCCCTGCTGTGCACACAGGGTCTGGTTGTTACTCCTCCTCATACGTCCCAACCTGGAACTCGGGGCTCCAGGGCCATGAGTACAGGGGGTCTAGAGGGTCACTTTCAGTTGAGAACATGAAGGCCCAGACAGGTTCATCCAAAGGCCACCTAGCCAGTTAGTAACCTGAGAAGCAAGCCCACTGCAGGCCTTCTGGGCTGCAGTGTCCATGTCCCACCAGGATCTGCTCCCACAGATGAGGGGGTCCCAGCAAGGGCTCCTGGGAGTGCGTGCGGCAGCCCTGGTCCTTGATTTGCCACCCACTGTGAGGAAAACAGTGATGGAGGTGTCTCTCACCAATGGAGCAGTTACCCCTTTATCTGGTAGAGGCATTAGGATGAAGTTCGGAGGCCAGAGGGGACCTCCCAGGTCCCTATGAATTTTCTCGGCATTAAGAATGCTGGGTACCAGGTGGCCAGGGGCATACCTAGACGCTGCCCAAAGCTTCTCACCTGGAAGCTCTCTTCCCACCCAGTCTGGCTCGGGAGGTTTCACGCTAAGATCTGTGTGTTCTTCCCTGGGCCCTGCCCAGGCTCCAGCTCATTTCTCAGGGCCCACATATCGATTCCATCTCATTCTCTCCCCTTGCCCTCTTTTGGAAATCTAGGAATCAGACCGATCATCTGATACACTCTTTTAATGTAAGCAAGCGGTAGCACTGGGAACCTCTTAACAGCTTTACAGTGGCTCTTCTGAAGGACAAACAGGTCCCTGATGCTGTTCTGTAATTGCCAGAATAATGTGTCCTGTGGGCAGAACACTGTGCTAAGGGACAGCTCCTGCCCGCTGCGGTAAGGGCAGCTAAGAACATGGGCATGCAGATGGCTGGACGGAGGCCAGCACCTGCCGCCCTGTCCTACCCTTGCCTCTAATTGTTCCCCAGTCGCCCAGAAGAACCTTCCACCTGGAGTGGCTACATGGGAAAGATGTTCATGGCTGCTACCAACTACCTCCCCGCCCAGGTGTCGGACATGATGAATCAGGACAGGGCTTTTGCCACCGGACGCTTGAACTTCTCGGGGCAGAGGAATATCTGCACCCTCTCCACGTATGTACCGTGCACCCGCCCTACCCAGACACACCTGTATCATGTCCTCGCCCAGGGCTCACAACCCCCAAAGGTGGCAGGAAAGAAAGGAAAGGTGGCCCCAAAGAAGGGCGAGCGGACCCAAGCCGCTGCTCTTCCTCTCTGGATTTAATATGGATTCTCAGAGGCCAGCCGGAAGCTGGGTATAATGACACTGTCTTGAAAACCATCTCTATTTTTGTGCAATTAGGTAAAAAGCCTCAAGTCCCACTGTCTAGATTCCAACCCCTAGGGGCTGACGGGTATCTTATTTAAAAAGTTTAGGGGAGTTGATTAAAGTAATGGCACATTTTTTAAATGTCATGAACCTAACCACCTAAGAAGGTGAGCGGACAGTACACTTCCTTTCTGTCCCTGTCAAGGGCTGACATCCATGTGAGCGAGGGACATGGCCGTTTGGGTATGCCAGGGTGCTCCCTGGCAGTAGCTTTCCACAGGATAATAGCGTCGACACGCCTCGGTTTGCCTCATCCACACAATTATGTTCAAAGACCAGAAATAATCCTGCCAGTGGGCAGTGAGCAGAAGGCCAAGGAATGGCCCGAGCCTGGACCTGGACCAGCAGGGCCGAGGATTGTTGGTGGCAGGGGAAGAGCATTGACGCTAGTCGTCCGGGGAGGCTGACCGTTACCCTCCCTGTTCCTGCTCTCAGAGTGTATGTGTCACTTGGCTCTTAGGATCCAGAAACTGCCAAGGCTGCTAGTCGCCTCCTCCAGTGGACACCTTTACATCTACAACCTGGACCCACAGGATGGAGGAGAGTGTGTCCTAATCAAGACCCACAGGTAAAGACTGCAGCTTTCAGACGGTGTCCCCGAGCTGCTGCTGGAGAGCCGTCACTTCACTGGGAACAGTGACCAGCTTCAGGGCCCCTGCTTTCCTTCCCGGCTCACCAGCAGTTTCGGGGCAACCCCGGGCAGGCACCTGCCCTGGGTCAAGCTCTCTGTCAGGTGTCTTCTGTGTGCTGTCCCCCCTGGACAGTGCCGGGATGGACGACACTCCAACTAGAAGGTCTCCCTGCTTGGCTCAGCCCCAGTGGGCATTCAGAAATGTCACAGCCCTGACTTGAAAAGTCCTCTGAACTTCTGTGACAAGTGCAAGCTGGCCTCGTCTTGCTGTGGACAAGACACCTTGAGCTGCCACCACACCTTCCCCTCTGCCCCGTCTATGTTAGCTTGTCTCCGTGTCCCTGCCTGAGGGTGCCAGGAAGGACAGAGGGCCAGTCTTTGCTTATTAAATATAAGGGAAGGGGGTTCCTTGGAACATAACTGACCCCTGGCACTTTCGGGCCCCTTGAGTTCACACTGACCCAGCAGCGTCCCGGCGGCTCTGTAATTCACACCCAGTAGCCAGGCGCAGGCCTCTGCTCTTCCTTTGGAGGTGTCCTAGATTCGAGGTGATTTCTTTTATCCCCCCTCCCCCTTCATTGCTGCGAGTAGCTTGCTGGGCTCCGGATCCACAGAAGAGAACAAAGAAAACGACCTCAGACCTTCCTTACCTCAGACGTACGCAGCGACTGTAGCCAGGCCCAGCTCATCTGCCACCTCCACTGTGCCAGGTGAGTGGAGGTGGGGCCCACCGGGAGCGTCACCATCTCACCATCGGGGCCACCTTCTCCTCTGGGCCCTCTGGGGGTGGAGCGCTGTCCCTGAGTTGCGTGGTCCCTGGCAGGTGCGGCCTGTAACAGCCTTCGCCTGGGTCTCTGGCCTTCACAGGCTTTCCCAGGGGGCTTGTTTGCTTAACAAGCAGCATTAACCCTTTGTCTCTTGGAGAACTCCAGAGACAGAAAGTTTCAGGCATTGGAGGTGGACGGGTAGGTGACAGTGGCCCGCCTCTCAGAGGCTCAGAGACTAACCGTGGGGACTGACATCCATCTTGAGACATCCCTGCCATGGGAGGCAAAGACACCTCCCGGGTTTCCTGGTGGTCCTTTCCCCTGAGGTCCTGCCCTGGGGCATGCGGTAAGAACTGACCCTGTGGCTTGTTCCCTTTCCCACTCTTGGTTTCCAGGATACTCTGAGGACGGCGGGGCGCTCCGCGGAGAGGTCATTCCGGAACATGAGTTTGCCACGGGACCAGTGTGTCTTGATGATGAGCGTGAATTTCCCCCTGTGAGCACTAGGAACCCTTGAAAGAGCCGCTCTGTCTGTGCCAGAAGGAAGCTCTGTCTCTGAGAGGAGGCAGAGTCCCTTTCCCTGCTTTCTAGTCTCTAACAACTAATCCTCCTCTCTGAAATCCTGAGGGCCGCAGAATGTCACTGTGTGCGCCTCGGACCCCGCAGACCAGCGGTTAGGTGTCATGCTCAACCTGACAGCGTTAGAATAACCAAGTACTAACCCAGGGTGTTGGGTGCTCAGTACCTTCAGAGGCCTCCGCCCCGTTCCTCTGCTTCTAGACGTCGCAGCTCACAAGGTAGGAACCTCTGTCTGTGGGAGACTCTCCTCTCCCTAGGCTGCCAGGGAGGCTTCTGCAGACCCTGCCTTTCTACTCTCAAGGTAGTGAGTTAACAGGGCCGGGCTATGTTTAGGACTCTGAGCTGGCCACAGGGAGCTGAGCTGAAGCTGGGGTGTGGGAGCTCACCTGAGCACCTGCAGGGCTTCCCAGAACCTTGCTCCAGCTGTTCTGCCAGCAAGGCCCCCAGGGCTGGCTGAGCATGGGGCTTGATTTCTTCCAACATCTGGGTCTGGAGAAAAGATTCTCTCCCCCTGGGGGGAAGAGGGGTTCCAAGGGGTTCTCCTTGGCTGCTGCTGCTTCAACCTTCTGTTTGGAGCAACACAGACCCTTCTCATAAGCCTCTGTTAGAAAACCTCCAAGAGAGTCCCACCCGAAATCCTTTCAGATGGCAGCAGTGTTGGGCCAACTTGGAACCAGAGAGGATGCGAGGAGTGGCCATGTGGGCTGTGAGCAGCACCCATGGGCCTGGGTAGGGAGTGCCCTGTCCTGATCATGGTTTTGTGTCAGGTGAGATCCATTTGCTAGAAGCCAGACCTGAATGTCAGTCTTTTTCTCCTAAAGATCCATGGGACAACTTAGTAAGCCTATTTGGTCAAAAAGAGACAGCTCATATGGGCCATTTGTGCACAACTGGGGGACATTTGTGACTTCCCACATTGGCTCTGTGAATTGCAGTTTGCAATTTGCATTTCTGGCTTTTAATAGGCAGGTTGCCAAATATGTTGCCCACCAGCAATATTTATGTGTTAGTGGCGGACAGGAGTGTGCTTAAAAATCCTGATTATAAATTTTGAAAACATCTGTTGGCTTCCTGCCTAAGAGTTGCTTCCTGAGCCCGTTGTTTTGCCTTTGAGTTCTCATGACGCCAGCCAGCTCTAAAGGGAGTTTCTCTGTCTCAGGAATTGGTGGTTATTTATCTGAAGTTGTGCCTTCTGGGAACCAGAGCACTCCAGGTTAGACACAGTGGGGACAGATGTGACCACCCTACTCCATCAAGGTTTAGAGCATCCAAACACTCACTGGGTTCCATTTCAGTAATTTTGGTAAAAATCTGTGAGTACTAGATTACTAATTAGATTCTTAATTGTAATCAGAGCCAACCTTGCAGTCTCTTATATTAAGAGAATTAGGGTAATTAGGCTATTGGCAATTATGAGATAGTCTGTTAGTACAGAAAACCTGTTGTGTGAAATAACAGGCACCCTGTGTGCATTTGTTTGGGGTTAAAAATATATATACATGAATCGGAGATGCTTACTTTAAAAACTGGTACTCAAACTTATCACCAGCCCGTTCACATGTATGCTGCCAGGAAGCTAGGAACGAGCTGATTGTCCTGCCACCTTCTTAAGAACCAAGTGAGTGACAGTTGGCTTAAACTGCATCAAGAATCTTTAATGCGAGAGAGATGCTTCCTGCCTGTGAGAGTGCTGGTCACTGAGTCAGGTCCCAGGGAGTATCGGGCAGCCCTGTGTGCAGGCCAGGCATGAGACACTGTCTGGCGGCAGGAGGACCAGGGGCGACCACTCCTGGCAGCTGCTCGACATGGCACACCTCAGTTATGCCCACAGGGGCAGCGATGTCCAATTAGAGATTCTAGAAACTGCCCCCTCTCTGCCTTAATCCTTGCCAGGCCTGTGGCAAATATCTGTCTCTTTACTCATATTCCTAATAGCTTCTGGGATCCCAAAAGGGTCCTGGAGTCTCCGGTTGGTGAAAACCACGTCTCTTTCAGAGAGGATCCCAGGCTTGCCTGGGGAGTCTGCCTCAGGACTCCCTGGGCCTCAGCCTTAAGAACGTGGGTCGCCACTTTGTAAAATATACTGACGCGGCCCTACGTATTGTCATTCTTCTCCTTGGGTTTACTTTGCTCTGAGAACAGTGGAAGAAAAGCAAGTGGAGCATTTCTTGCAGCTTAGGGAGAGGCTGTCTTTGGGAGGGTGCGCAACCTCTGTTTCGGTAACAGGCCAATGTTCAATTCTGTGCATTTTGGGAGACAGTCTTAACCCTGTGAGCAAGAGTAAGAAAGGCAATTGGGACCGAGGGTGTCTACTGACTTCTATAATGAGTTAGCAGTCTGTGTTTACAAGATGAGCCTTTTGTTAAAGTCCACACATGCACGTGCGCACTCATCTTATACATAGGTAATATTTCAGAATCTGTGCCGTCCTCGCCTGCACCTACATAGGACGTGGTGTCCGAGTGAGGGTCAAACTGGGGTTCAGGTGGAAAAGCTCCTCAGTGCCCAGCCTCCTCTGCCAGTCCCCAAGGCACAGCCTGCCCTGCGGGTGACCCAGCCTGCCTGCCCGCCAGCCTCTTCCTGGGAAGAGTAAGGCCGTTCTGTTTTGATTTTGGTAGATAAACTTGTGCCGTGGAAGTCAGAAGGGCAAAACGAAGCAGTCCTGACGAGTTGTGCACCTCAGAAATCAGGACACCCCCTGTCAGGTGGTTTTGGAGAGAACAAGGAAGGTGGAAGAATGGAGTGCGATTGTGTGAGCAGAAAGGGGACAGTCCTGGGTGCTGCCCTGCCTAAGCCACAGGACGCGGCTAACGCCTCACCAAGCCCCTCGGCCCTGGCTGCCTGTGGGCATGGGGGACACTGTATCCATACCACGCTGTTTAAAATACCTTCAAACCACAGTGTAAATGTTAGCTAACCATATTGGTCTATAACCGGGATTTTATATGAAAAAGGACATCCTTTTTAAATGTATGCTGTGTAAAAAAATGTACGTATAGGAAAATCTCTTTGAATTGTATTTCTTGTATATTACATACATGTAGAGAGAGACTATTTTAGCCAGGCAAAGTATTTTTGCAGTGATTGGAATAAATCATTTATTACCTTCAAGTCCCATTTAGGACACTAATAATAAAATCATGGCAATGCACTTTTGAGTTTTCTTAAACTTTATTTCTTGGGAGCTTCAGGGTTCAGGAAGAAGTCTTCACACTACATTCACTTGACCTTTAAAAGGGGGAAAGGAGGAAGGGGTCACGGGCTTAGCCCTGGACTCCTGTGCTCCGAGACCTGGAAAGGGACCTGACTTCACCTGGTCCTGCTCCCGGCATCCCCTGGGAGCTGGCCAGTGAGCGCTCGGGCGCCTCCACACCTTTGGAGCCAGAGTCTGCATTTTTACAGGATCCCAGGTGATTTGTATGCCTATTACAGACGGAAGAGCTGGGGTGTAGCTCAGTGGTAGAGCACTTGCCCGGCATGCATGAGGCCCTGGGTTCAATCCCCAGCAATATAAAAGAAAAATAAAGATGGGGACAGTCTGCACATACTGGTTGGTACCAGTCTATGCTAATGTGAAGAGGAAACTAAAGCACACCAGGTATCTGCTCTGTGTCAGGTGACACACGATGCATTCTCATAAACTGCTTTACTTAACCTTCGAAATCACCTTGCAAGTGAGGTTAACTGCCCAAGGTCAAAACCTGGGGCTGGAACCTGTGCCTGACTCTGAAGCTGGTGAGCGTTCCATTGCACTACACTCACCACCCCAGAGCCAGCTCCGCTCAGGGGCATCCCTCAGCACAGCACGGAAAAGGGACAGTATGCAAAGAGGAGTTGCCAAGTGGTGGTCCCCAGACAAAATTCCGAGACTTGTTTTTATAGCCTAGGTGGGTAAAGAGGGTAAAGAAGTTTGAAAGCGAACCTGCCCGTCTGATTTCCAGCCATCCCTACAGTGGAAAAACTGGCCAGTTACGTGGTTTGGCAGCGGCAGGCGATTTGGTAGGGATTACAACAGGGAATTACTGAAGGATCCTGTGTGTAATCGGCTCTGGAGATGTTGTCATTGGCAATGTCTTGAAGGACGTCTGCGAGAACCTTCCTGACCTTGGGCAGCACGGCCTGGTACTCGGCACCCCCTCTCTGTAGAGGCTCCCCTTCTGCAGCGTCTTCTTGGAGATCGAAAATAAGAGGAGGATCTTGCTGCTGCTCAGGCCCGACACTTCCGTCACAAGCTCTGGCTCCACCTAGGGAAGGATGACCACATGCACCTCATCAGACTCACCTTGGCTCTGTGCTGTCAAGAGGAGACCTGGGATTGATTACAAATGAAACATACCAGCACTTGACACCCAGATGACTGTTCTCCCTGTCAGAGAACCTGCCACGAGAATCTCTTCCCCCTTCCAGTGACAATCCTGTCATTTACAATGATCTGGAACATCTCCTCGGAGCCAGGAGAACATTCCTCAAACTTCTTTCATCTCTCCCCTTTCAGGGCAAATCGAGTCCTTTGAAAACTGATTTCTTGAATACCAATTGGTGAATTAGATGGAAGGGAAGATGAGTAAATTCGCTTTGGGTTGAAGATGAAATTCTTACATGGATTAGAATCTGGGGCTGCTAACTCAGTCCCAAAAGAGGGATGACAAGAATGTTAGGAGGGACAGCCACATCCTCGGCTGTGATTAATGATTCTGATGGTGTCCCTCCCCTCTATCTCTGTAAAAGGGAGTTAAGGTATCTGGCAGAAATAAACATAATTGAATAAATAAAGGTAAGTAGGAGAGAAGTTCAAAAATACAGTCTGGCAGAGCGCGGTGGCACACACCTATAAACCCTGCAGCTCAGGAGGCTGAGGCTGGAGGTTTGCAAGTGCAAAGCCAGCCTCAGCAACTCAGCCAGGCCCTAAGCAACTTAGCAAGACCCTGTCTCAAAATTAAATAAATTAATTAATAAATAGATTAATTAAAAGGGCTGGGGACGTGGATCAGTGGTAAAAATGTTCCTGGGTTAAATCTCCAGTACCACCCTACCCCCCAATAAATAAATAAATAAATAAATATATATATATATATATATATACACACACACACACACACACACACATATAAATATGCGTATGTATACATATGTATACACACACATTTATATATACACACATACGCATATATATAAATAAATATCTGCCTCTGAGCATCTTAGTGCCCAAACATTATCAGTCTTTGGAAATTAAAATTTCCCAAAGAAATCATTAATTTCTTAGGAAAAGCTGAGCTTTTTCTGGCCTTTGGGTCTGAGAAATCTTCAATGGCTCCTCCTCTAGGGGACCCTGCACCACAGACTGCCCTATTCACATTTTTTTTTTTTTTTTTTTTGGTACTGAGAATTGATCCCAGAGGTGCTTAACCACTGAGCCACATCCCACGCCCTTTTCATATTTTATTTAGAGGCAGGGCCTTGTTAACTTGCTGAGGCTGGCTTTGAACTCGCAATCCTCCTGCCTCAGCATCCTGAGCCTCTGAGATTACAGGCATGCGCCCTGCACCCAGCTGCCCAGTTACATTCTTAACAAAAAATATAACTGTGTGATTAGGATGGTCCTTCTGTGGCTTGTGGCTTGGAGACTAGAGCATGATGCTCAAGGGAAATTCAGCAGAAGTAAATCTAAAGGGGCAAGGCCGTGCTACCTGAGGATGCAGTTTTCTGATCTAATCAGACCAGAAATAAAATTTGAAATACTGAGAAGAATCAGTAGAGTGCATAGCCCTGGGGTGGCCCTCCATGAGTGGTTTCCCTCCTGCCATCAAGATACAGGTTGTTATAGAGAGCAGGGGTCACCACACCTGCCATAGTTTGAAGCATCGACTGTATTCTTCATTACCAGTAAGGGGCACACAAAGTGACATGAGCTTTGACAATCAAGCAAAAGTTGGGACTGCCTTTTCTTGTAAAAATCAAATAATTCCACTTGAGGAAATCATGTCTGTCTAGAACCACCTTCTTCTAGATAACAATAGTAAATTCTAGGCCATACACTAAAAAGAAAAATTTTTAGACAATAGAAAATAACCACGACAGGCAGAAACTGGAAGAGATCCAAACCTTGAAAGAAGGAAGCCACGCTGGTTTGGATCTGTTTCAGATTTTTCCTAGGGACACTTCCTAGTCTGTAGCCTGAAGCTGGTAGCAACAGAGACCAAAGCTGGGGCCTGTCTGGCTTGAGGTGTCAGAGTTAGGACCACCACAGAAGATGGATACCGGTGGTGGGGGAATCCTGGGGAGGAGGCAGCCACAGAGGAGAAGCTTCCAAATCTCATATAAACTCCTTCGAATCCCTGGCTGACCCCTGACCTGCACAGGCCCAGGACAGAGATTCCAGCAACAGCCAGGAGACCAAAATAGCTCAGGAGGCGGCTCTGCTGCCACCTGCTACGGGGGAGACGGGCTGTACAGCAGGGTTCCGTTAACTTAGAGCAGCCTGAGGAACAGCTCCTGGGTCCCACCGAAGTCCCAAGCAGTTGAGGCTAGGAGTAGAGGTGATACCCTAAGACCAGCCTCTGCAGCTCAAGAGAACCTGCTGGTTGGCCGCTGGTAAGAACAAAGAACACTCAAGACAGAAAGCAGAATGTCCACAGTGCACCGTCACAGCATCCAGTTGATAATTTTTAAAAGCCGCTACCTAGAGCACCACCGCTTCCACTCTGGCACATAAGCAATTTGGAAACCACTGCTCTCATCCTAACAAGTAAACAGCTGAACCAACTGAAAAATCCACAACTCTGCTGGATCTGAGAAGTGAGGTCACCAGGCAAAAACACTGTCCCCCAAATGGAAAGACAGGTGGACAGAATCACCAACTTATCAGAGCAGAGAACTCTGGGGAACCAGAGTAGGAAAACCCAAACTCTAAGTAACCAACTACTGGAGGCTCTGTGTAGACAAGTCTAGGAAAACCCCGGGGTGCAGGGGTGGGGGGCCCAGTTATTGAAGACTCTCATGCTTCTTTTTTTTTTGGCAGTACTGGGAATGGAACCCAGGGCCTCTCCCAGTGAGCCACACCCCAGCCTTGTCTCCCACACTTTTTTTTTTTTTTGAATTTTTAATATTTATTTCTTAGTTCTCGGCAGACACAACATCTTTGTTGGTATGTGGTGCTGAGGATCGAACCCGGGCCGCACACATGCCAGGCGAGCGCGCTACCGCTTGAGCCACATTCCCAGCCCCCGTCTCCCACACTTTTGTGAGTTGTACCTCTAGGAGCTCAACCAGGTTCTCACAGTAAATATTACAGAAAAGCCGAGTGCAATGACACACGCCTGTAATCCCAGCAGCTTGGGAGGCTGAGGCAGGAGGATCGTGAGTTCAAAGCCAGCCTCAGCAATTTAGCAAGGTCCTAAACAACTCAGCAATACCCTATCTCAAAAAATAAAAAGGGCCAGGCATGTGACACATGCCTGTAATCCCAGCGGCTCAGTAGGCTGAGACAGGAGGATCATGAGTTCAAAGCCAGCCTCAGCAACTTGGTGAGGCACTAAACAACTCAGTGAGACCCTGTTTCTTAATAAAATACAAAATAGGGCTGAGGATGTGGCTCAGCGGTTGAGTGCCCCTGAGTTCAATCCCCAGTACCAAAGATAGACACACACACACACACACACACACACACACACACACATACATATATATAAAACAGAAAAATCCCCTCATGCTTCCAGAAGAGGGAGGAGAAAAGCAACAATTTTTAAAAGCCGCTACCTAGAGCATTCTATTCATCTTAACATAGCCTGCACTCAGGAAAAACTACTTCCCCAGTGCCTACATTATTGAATTTTTTTTTAAGAGCCTAACCAACTAAGGGAAGGGAAATACTCAACTCTCCATTCCACCTGAGAGGGGCAGGGGAAGGCTACATGGCTCTTGTGAAAATCATAGTCGGAGGCACAGGCTCTCCAAAAGATTGGGCCCTAATCACAGAACTAGGGACACTTCCTCTTTCCCTGCTTCTTAACCACCATGGTACTAAATGTACATTCACCAAGGTTTCTTTTATCTGGTACATTAGTTCAGTTATCAAGAAAAGAAAATTACTGCTCAGCCTGGTGGCACATACCTATAATCCCAGCCACTTGGAAAGCCAAGGCAGGAAGACAGAAAACTCGAGGTCAGCTTGGGCAACTTAGTGAGACCCTATCTAGGGGTCTGCCATTGGGGATTGAGCCCAGGGGTTCTTAACCATCGAGCCACATCCTCAGCCCATTTTATTTTTAAATTTGAGACAGAGTCTCACTAAGTTTCTTAGGGCCATGGTGAGTTGCTGAGGCTGACTTCAAACTTGCATTCCTCCTGCCTCAGCCTCCAAAGCTGCTGGGATTGTGGGCATGCACCACCATGCCCGGTTCAAATTTTTTTAAAAAAGGGAAGAGGATATAACTCAGTGGTAGAGTATCTGCCTAGCATATGTGAGGCAATGGGTTCCATCTTCAGTACCAGGATCATGAAGCAAACATCAAAACCTGAGTCAGATAAGGCAGTGTGGTTGGAATTATCAGACTGGGAATTTAAAATAATTGACTAATGCGCAAAAGGCTCGAATAAAGTAGACAGCCCACAGAAACAGGTAATGTAAGCAGGGAGATGGAAATTCTAAGAAAGAATAAAAACTAAAAGTTAATGATCAAAATGTTCTAGCAGAAATGCAGAATACTTTTGATGCGCTCATGAGTACTCTGGCTATAATGAAGGAAAGAATCTCTGAGTTGGAGAATGTTTCAATAGAAACTCCCAAAACCGAAAAGCAAAGCAAATAAAAAGCTAAAAGCAGAACAAGATACCCAAGCACTGTGGAAACACTACAAAGAGTGTAACATACACATAATGGGATACCAGAAGAGAAAAGGCAAACAAAGGAACAAAGGAAACATTTGAAGCAATAATGACTGAGAATTTCCTCAAACTAATGTCAGATACCAGCCACGGATCCGGGAAGGTCAGAGGATATCAGGCAGTTTTGTTTTTTTTAATTTTTATTAATACATGCACACGATAAAACAGTATAATTTGATCAATTTCAGTTTTAAAAGGAAAAAAATATACCTATACCTAGTGTATAATATTCAACTTGCAGGACTGAGGTGTAGCTCGGTGGTAGAGCACTTGCTTACCATTCGCAAGCCTCTGCAGTTGATCCTCGGGCAGCACAGGAGGAAAAATTACTTTAAATTTTTAAAAAAGGGAAAAAATCTTGAAAGAGGTTGGGGTAGGGATCAAAGTACAGAACTACACTTCATAAAAATTATAAAAATTTCACCTTCTCAGAAACCATGCAAGAAAGAAGAGAGTGAAAGGAAATATTTAAAGTTATAACAGAAGAAAACTACCCACCTAGAAATCTGCACCCCACAAAATTCTTTCAAAAGTAAAAGAAAAATTAAAGACTTTTCCTCAGGCAAACAAAAATTAAGAAAAGGTTTTGCTGGTAGCCCTGTCTTGCAAGCAATGTCACGAGAAGTTCTACAGAATGACAGAAAATTATTTAAGTCAGAAACTAGTATCTACATAAACTCGCAGCACTGGAGTAGCAGTAAGTGAAGGTAAAATTAAAAACTTCTGTTTTCCTTCTTGATGTTTCTTCAAAGTTGTAAGATCAACCATGTATTTGCTCATGTTTGCTTAGGTATGCACATTTGCTTATGCTTAAGTGAAATGAAGGACAGCGTTCTACAGGGAACGGGGGAAGGAACTGGGATTTTTTTCATTATACGGGACTTGCATCACCTTTGAAATGGTGTAATGTTGTTTGAAAGTGGACTTGAACTAGTTACAACTGTATATTACAAACTTTAGGGTAACCATTAAGAAAGACTTTTTAAAAAAGTATGACTGCCATAGTGAGAAAGGAAAGCAGATGGAATCATTAAAAATACTGTTACCACCACAAGAGGCAGAAATGGAGTGGAATATAAGAGTAGGCAAAAAGAACCTTACCTACAAAGGTCAGTTTTTGGGTTTTGGTGGTTTTTGTTGTTGTTGTTGTTTTGTTTTGTTGGCAGTGCTGGGGATTGAACCCAAGGCCTTGTGCATGCAAGGCAAGCACTCCACCAACTGAGCTATATCCCCAGCCCCAAGTAAGGTGATTTTTGACACAGTTTATTAAAACTTCTGTATTTGTTACATAATGGGGGGACATGGGACAAGTAGAAGAACTTTGGATTGGATAAAGGGAAGGTAGAGGAAGGGATGGGGTATGGGGGTAGGTAAGATGGTGGAATGAGAGGGACATCAGTACCCTAGGTACATGTATGATTGCATGAATGGTGTGACCCTACTTTGTGTACAACCAGAGAAATGAAAACTTGTGCTCCATTTGTGTACAATGAATCAAAGAGCATTCAGATGTCATCTATAACTGATTAGAACAAATAAAAATAAATAAATAAAAAAGTTTAAAAAATCGCCTAAACATTGATGATCTTAATGCATCAATTAAAAGGCAAAGGTTGTCAAGAATGGATCAAAATATAAACTCAAGGGGCTGGGATTGTGGCTCAGCGGTGGAGTGCTTGCCTAGCACATGCAGGGCCCTGGGTTCAATCCTCAGCAGCACATAAAAAAGTAAATAAATAAATACCATAAAGGTATTGTGTCCAACTACAACTAAAAATAAATATTAATATATATATATATATATATATATATATATAAACTCAAATGCATGCTGTCTATGGGAAACTGCTTTGAATAGAAAGACACATGGATGAATAGTTAATGGCTATGGGAAGATGTACCATGCTAACACTAATCAAAAGAAAGCAGGAATAGCTATGTTGATTCAGGGAAGAAGAGTTCCGAGTGAGGAGAGTTGTCAGGGATGAGGAGGAACATCACCTAATGATAAAGAGGTCAGTTCCCCAAGAAGACAGAACAACCCTTACTGTGCAGAGCATCGAAATACATGAGGCAGAAACTGATAAAACCACAAAGGAAAACTAGATGGGCCCACTATTACAGCAGGAGACTTCAATATCCCTCCATCAGAAATGGGCAGATCTAGCAGCCAGAAAATCAGCCAGTGTATCAGCTGAGTTCGACCACACCATCAACCCACTGGATATAACAAAAATCCATAAATTAGTTCAACAACAAGAGAACACGTTATTCTCAAGCGCATATGAAACACTCACCAAGTGCAATAGGATGGCTCTTAAACGTCCTCCAAAGACCCGTATGTCAGACCCTTAGTCCCCAGCCCATAGTGCCATCGGCACTGGTTCCCACTGGGAGGTTTGAGGTCACAGGGGCCATGCCCTTTAAGGGGATGCCTCTTTCTTGTCCCTTCCCTCTCTCTTTGCTTCCTGGCCACCACAAAGTGAGCAGCCACACACTCCTGCAATGATGTGCTGCCTTGCCGCAGGCCCAAAGTAACAGGGCCAATCAATCATGGAGTGAAACCTGAAACTGAGTCAAAATAAATCTTTTCTCTTTTTATTATCTCAGGCATTTTGTTACAGTAACAGAAAGCTGACTAATGTGCCAATGTAAATTATATTCTGGGCCATAACACACACCTGAACAATATGAAAAAATAAAAATTATACAATGTCTACCTTCAGACCAAAATGAAATTGAATTGGAAATCAATAATGGGAAGATTTAAAATCCCAAAATATTTGAAGATTAAACAACACACTTCTAAATAACACTTGAGTCAAAGGACAAGCCTCATGAGAAATTTTAAAATATCTGTAACTAAGTAAAAAATGAAAATAAAACATCAAAATTGGTGGTATGGGATGAAAGAAGTGCTAATAGGGCAACTCAAAGTCTTAAATGCATACATAAGAAAAGAAAAAAAGACCTAAAGATAATAACATAAGCTTCCATATTAGGAAACTAGACGTAGGAGAGGAAATTAATTCCAACATAAGCAGAAGAAAAGAAACAATAAAATTTTGACCAGGAATCAATGAAACTAAAAACAAGAAATAAATAAAGAAAATCAATGAAACAAAGAGCTGGTTTTATTAAGAGATTAATCTCTTTTATTAACCTTGTTTTGTTGTGATAACCTTCTAGCCAGGTTAAGAAAAAAAAGACCCAAACCATTAATATCAGAAATAAAAAAGATGACATTGGTACTAATGTCCCACAGACATTGAAGGGACAATAAAGAAATATTATGAAAAACCTGTGCACATAAGTATGATAACCTTGATAAAAACAGACCAAGTCCTTGAAAGACAACTGCTACAACACAAAGAAACAGACAATCTGAAGAGGCCTGTATCTGTGAAAGAAATTGAAATAATAATAAACTTCCAAGACAGAAAATACCAGGCATAAGTGACGTGGTAGCCGGGTTCACTGCTGTGACAAAATCCTTAAGTAAAACAACTTAAAGGAAAGAATAAAAGATTGATTGTGGCTCATGGTTTCAAAGGCTGCCGTCCATCCACTGTCTGCCGGCTCCATTGGCCTAAGGTGAGGTAGAACATGATGGCAGAAGGGCACAGCCCAGCAAAGCTGCTCATCTCATGGTGGCAGGAAAGGGCTGGGGACAAGGCCTACCCTTCCCAGGCATGCCAGTGGCCTACTGGACACCACCTCACAATAGCACCACCAACTGGGGACCAAGCCTTCAATACTAAGTCTTGGGGGGACACTCCAGATCCAAGCTATGGGATGAATTCTACCCAACATTTAAGGAAGAAATGACACCAGTTTTCTACAGTCTCTTCCAGAAGATGGACACAGAGGACAGATACAGTCCTATCCCATTCTCTAAGACCAGCATGAACCGAACACCAAATCCACACAAAGGTATCACAAAAGAAAACTACAGACCAATGCCTCTTATGTACATAGAGGGAAAAATCCTCAGCAAAATATTAGCAATGGAACCTATCGATGTATTTTTTAAAATACCTTTATTTTTATTTACATGTTTTTTTATGTGGTGCTGAGGATCGAACCCAGGGCCTCATGCATGCGAGGCAAGCGCTCTCCCACTGAGCCACAACCCCAGCCCTCAATGTATTTTTTTAAGTACACTCCATGACCAAGTGGGATTTGTCCCATGTCTGCACAGCTGGTTCAAGATTTAAAATCAATTCCTCGAATCCATCACCTCAAAGGCTAATGAATAATGACACGATCAAACCAACAGATGCGGAAAAACCATTTGCCAAGATTCAGTACTCACTTGTTATTTTTTTAAAAAACTCAGCAAACAACTTGATGAAAAATCATATACAAAACCCCTACAGCTGACATACTTCACAGTCAAAAACTAGAGGCTTTATTGCTAAGAGCAGGAATAGATGAAGATATTGCTTCTTATTGCTCCTTGATCCACATTATACTAGAAGTCTTGTTTGATGTATGAAGAAAGGAGATAAAAGGCATGCTATTGGGAAGAAAGAAAGAAACTGTCTATCCACAGATGAGGTAATTGTCTATGCATAAAATCTGAAAGAATCCACCCTCTGAAATCCCAGAGCTAAGAAGAGATTACATCAGGGTTACAGGATACAAGGTTAATATCCAAGAGTTGGTCTCTTTCGTACGTATAGGCAACGAAGAGGTAGAATGTGACATTAAAAGCAATACCATTTATAGTAGCACCCTCCAAAAATAAAATACTTAGGTATAAATCTAACAAAATATCTATACTACCTACTTGAGGGAAACCATAAAGCTCTAATGAGAGAAATCAAGTTAACAAAGAATCTGCATTCATGGACAAGACGACTCAGGATGGTCAAGAGGTCAGTTTCCCCACCACTTGCTCCAAGTATTCAGTGCTATCCCAATAAAAATCTTGGCAATTTGTTTTGTGAATACTGACAAATTGATTATGGAGGTCACCTGGAGAGACGAAAGATTCAGAATAGCTAATAAGATATTGAAGGAGAATAAAAATGTCAGGGGCTACCTGACTTCAAAGTTTACTGGAAAGTTAAAATAATCATGACTGTGGTATTGGTGAAAGAAAGGAAAAATAGATCAATGGACCAGAATAGAGCCCTAAAATAGATCCATATAGATGCAGTTAACTGATCTTAGACAAGGAACCAAGGCAATTCAATGGATTGAAGTTTGTTTGTTTTTCTTGGTAATAGGGATTAAACCAAGGGGTGCTTAAACACCGAGAAATATCCCCAGTCCTTTCTATTTTTTTATTTTGAGACAGGGTCTTGCTAAGTTGTTTAGGGCCTTGCTAGTTTTCTGAGGCTGGCCTCAAACTTGCAATCTCCTGCCTCAGCCTCCTGAGCCACTGGGATTACAGGCACACTTCACAGTGCCTGGCTAAATTAATCCTTTTTCAACAAATGAAAGGCCCTAAACAACTTAGCAAGATTAAGCCCAGAAGTTGAAGACCAGCCTGGAACACATAGGGACAACATAGGGAAACCCCATCTCAAATAAAATGAAACAAAATAAAAATCAAGAAACATTGTAAAACAACAACCTAACTTTACACCTTAAAGAACTAGAAAAAAGAAGAAAAATTATAGAAAGCAGAAGGAAAGAAAATAATAAAGAGTAGGTCAGAGATAAATAAAGAATATAAAAACAATAACCAGATGTAGTAATGCATGCCTATAATCCCAGAGACTTGGGAGGCTGAGGCTGGAGGCTCACAAGTTTGAGGTCAGTCTCAGCAACTCAGCAAAGCCTAAGTAACTTCGTGAGACCCTGTCTCAAATAAAAATTTTAAAAAGGGCTGAGGAGGTTTCTCCGTGATTAAGCACCCTTGGGTTCAACCCGTAGTACATCCTCCTCTCAAAAAATGAAGAAAAATCAGTGAATCCAAAAGTTGGTCCTTTGAAAAAAGTGACAAAATTGACAACTTTTAGTTAGGTCGAGTAATAAAAATAGAAGATCCAAATTACTAAAATCAGAAATGACAGCTGCATATTGCTCATGATCCAAAAGAAATAAAAAGAAATGTAAGAGCATGTTATGAAGAATTAAATGTCCTCAAACTGGATAACCTAGATAAAATATTCAAATTACTAGAAACATAAAACCTACCGAGACTAAATCACAAAGAAAAACATGAAATCTGCATGGACCTATAAATATTAGGAGATGACTAAATCGGTAATCAAAAATCTACAGACAAGCTTGGTGTAGCAGAGTTTCAGTGCTTATTTAGCATTCATGAAGACTTGGGTTTAATCCCTATCACCAAAACCAAAGCAAAAAAGAAATCTATTAAGAAAGAAAATCCCCAGACCTGATGACTTCGCCAGTGAACTCCCCCAAACATTTTAAAGAAAAACTAATATTGATCTTTTTTTCAAGCTTTTCCAAAAATATTGAAGAGGAAGGAATACTTCCTAACTCCTTCTATGAGGGCAGTATTTACTTTGAACCAAAACCAGAAAAACACTTCAAGAAAACCACAGACCGGAATCTCTTATGAACTTTGACACAAATCCTCCACAAAATTCTAGCAACTCAAATTCAGCCGCATGTTAAAAGACCAATTGAGATGGATTCCTGGAATGCAAGGATGGTTCAACAGATGAAAGTCAGTCAATGCAATACGTCACATTAATAGAACAAAGGGGGAAAACTCATGATCATCTCAATTAATGTACAAAAAAACTTCTGACCAAATTTAATACCCTTTCATAATAATAAAAAAATGGAAAAAACCCACATTACTGACCATATTTTAAATATGGGAAACTAAGATGCCAGAAAAGTTAAATAAATCACCTGGGTCAGAAAGACTCAAATGTTGATTTACCTAAGTTTTTTTTTTTCCTACACATGCTGCCTCTAACACAAGGCAAAGATACCCAATTTTGCCACATCTATTTCACATAGTATTGCAAGTTCAGCCAGAGCAATTAGACAAGAAAAAAAATTAAATCAAAATTGGAAAGGAAGAAGTACAATAATCTCTTTCATATATGATATTATATATAGAAAACCCTACAAGTCTCTCTCTCTCTCTCTCTCTCTCTCTCACACACACACACACACACACACACACACAAAATCAGTTATATTTATAGATGTTAACAATGAACAATCTGAAAAAGATAGTATAAAAACAGTTCCATTTCAAAAAAAAAAAAAAGAATAAAGCAGGAATTAACAAGAAAGCAAATATTTACACAATGAAAATTATAAAACATTGCTGAATGAAATTAAATAATACATAAGTAAAACATACTATATTTATGAATGACTTAAAATTATTAAAATGTCAATACCACTCAAAGTGACATACATATTTAATGCAACCCTTACCAAGATCCCAATGATTTTTTTTTCAGAAATATAAAAGTCCATTCTAAAATCCACATGGAACCTCAAGGCACCCAGAATAGCCTAAACAATGTTGAAAAGGAAGAATAAAGCTGAAGGCCTTTCACTTCCTGATTTCCATACTTAACTACAAAATGACAGTAATCAAAACAGTATGGTAGGGCTGGGGCTGGGGCTCAGTGGCAGGGCACTTGCCTAGCATGTGTGAGGCACTGGGTTTGATCCTCGGCTCCACATTAAAAATTTATAAGTAAAATAAAGGCATGCTGTCCATCTACAACTATATAAAAAATTTTTAAAAAACAGTATGGTAGTGACATTTAAAGACAGACCTATATATAAACTAATGGAAGAGAGAGCCTAGAAAAACCCCTTACAAATATGTTGATTATTACATAATTAGTATTCAATGAGGGTGACAAGACCATTCAGTGGGGGAAAGAATGGTCTTTTTTGACAAATGGTATGAGGAAAATTGGATATCAACATGTAACACAATGAAAATTGGGCATTTCCTAACACCCACAAACAAAAGCTAACTCAGATCAAAAACATAAATGTAATGCCTAAAACGACAAAATCTCTTAGGAGAAAAACAGGGCAAAATCTTGGAGTTGGCAAAGTTTCATGGGTGAAGTCAACCAAATAGGAAAGAAATAATACCAAATCTTACACAAACCCTCTCAGAAAACAGAAGAGAAGGGAACACTTTTCAACTCTTTTTTATGAGATCAGAAAAACCCAATCCCGAACCTTGGCACAGACATGATAAGAAGGGGAAATTAAAAACAAAATCTTTGCAAATCTGATCCAGAAAAATATAAAAAGAATAATACAACATCATGACTAAGTGGGTTTGTCCGGTAATACCAAGTTGGCTCAGCATCTGAAGATGGTCATTGTAACTCACGGCACTGGGGTACCTGTGCAGGCATAGACACGGGAGAACTCACCAAATTGCACGTTTTAGATCTATGCCATTCACTATGTGAAATTTGCCTTAATTACTTTAATGGGGCGGGGGTGGGGGTGGGGTGGGGTGGGATGAGGTACCTTAACTGTAGGTCACACACACCAAAACAGAGGCCACTCCTAGTTTTTGACCACAACATCCGCATCCTCATGATACAAGAACACATTGTTCTCTAATGTAGCAGACATCAATTTATCTAGCTTATCCAAAAGCAGTTTTAAGTAATTAGGGTGCAAATTTTTCACAGTGGGGGTGGGGGCTTAAGGAAGAATCCGAACACATTCGTGTGTCACCCTGTTCCCAATCCTTATCAAATGTCTAGTGTCCAAGTGTCCCCACCCAGATTACCCTGGGTGTCTGGTGGCTCCTCAGAGGAAAAGACCTTCCCTGGGGATTGGAATTCCTGTCTGATTGTGATCGCTTTAAACAACCCTATTACTTCACAGTGACATTTAGGATTCCACTAACGTGGTGCCAAGGGCTCTTCCGGCAGGGTTATTCTGAAATTAACTTGGCCTGGAGTCCCATACCTCTTAGATCATGTCATATAAGGACTTTCATCTAGGAACTTTCATCTGAAACCACAGCAAATATCTGACTGTTTTGTTTGGGGTTTTAGAGAATCAAAGATTCTTGTGACATTTTTAATATCCCTTGAGTTATAAATTTAAAAAAAAAAAAGTTGTGTTTTTTCACGCCACATTTTCTCTGGGATCACTGATCTACACCCAGAGAAAATAATTTTTGGTTTTATTACATAATTCTTTGAAAATCTCCAACATTAAATAACTACATCAAACTGGAATCTGCATCTTATCCCAGATTTTTGGCTTTTTAATTTTTTGTTCATTCCTTTTAAAACATGTTAGGATTCACACATTTCTCTGGACTCTTTCATCTTTTTTTTTTTTTTTTTTTTTTTTGGTACCAGGGATTGAACTCAAGGGCATTCAACTACTGAGCCACACCCCCCGCCCTGTTTTGTATTTTATTTAGAGACAGGGTCTCACTGAGTTGCTGAGCGCCTTGCCATTGCTGAGGCTGCCTTTGAACGTACCATCCTCCTGTCTCAGCCTCCTGAGTTGCTGAGATTATAGGCATGTGCCACAGCTCTCAGCTCCTCTTCATTGTCTTACTGTACAAGACCGTGGGTTAAGCACTTCAGGTCAATAAAAATAAAAGAGCCTAAAGAATTCTGGGTTCAGATGGCTTCTAGTGCTCCCGGGCATGGAACCCAGGGCAAGCCAGACACATATGAGCTACATACACCACCAGCCCTGAGTTCTGTGTTGAGAGAGCTTAAAGCCAGTCAAGGAAATAGAGCCAATGCAAAAATGACATCATAGGTGACAATGAGACAGATACACAACTTTTCCAAATCCTGCCCACCTGGAAAGATAAGAGAGAGTTTTACAACCAAGGAGGCATTGTGTATGGAGCCTTCATTGCCCAGAGGGATTTTAACATGGAGGCCAAAGACAAAGGATCTTGCTCTTGAAGATCTGGGACTGGAAGCCCCTGGTCCAGGACAGGGAGTCTGATTTCAGCTGGCAGAAAAAAAAGTCACTGGAAGATTCTGAGCAACGTTCAAGAGTGACATTTCTAAACTATACATTTAAGGGCCATAGAGGAATCCAAGGAGCAATGGAGTGAACCAAGAAGAAAAGAGACTTCTGTCTGCTAAATAAACCTCTAAAATCTATTTTCTGAAACAGTTTATTGTCAAGTAAATTACACTTTAAAATATCTCTAGGTTTCCATTTCATGTCCAGCCAAACTGGCATTTAAAGCACAACAATGGAAGCCAGGCGGCATGGTGGCCACGCCTGTAATCCCAGCTAACAGGAGGCTGAGAGAGGAGGGTCACAAGTTCAAGGCCAGCCTCCACAACTTAGTGAGACCCTGTCTCAAAATTAAAAAAAATAAAAAAATAAAAAAGGGTTAGAGATGTGGCTCAAGGATACAGTGCCCTTGGATTCACTCCCCAGTACCAAAAGAGAAAAAGAAAAAGAACTGGCAATGTGGTTCAGTGGTTCAATGCCCCAAACCAGAAAAGAAAAAAAGAAAGCGTCACAATGGAACATTCTCTCACATGAGAAGGAACAGACCAGAAGTGCTGCGAGCTAGGAGTCGGCTGCAAGTTCAGGCAACCAGCAGGAAGACCTTGTTGGTGTACTGGTGTCTCCAGGGCCGTGCTGGGTCCTTCCGCCAGGCCTGGGCATGGGGCTGGCACCATCAGAGGTGTTTTGACCTCCTCGACAGAGGACAGCTCACTATAACTCCTGGAAACCTCAGTAAGAACCCAGGAGCCCCCACCCAGGTGCTCCTGCATGCAGGAGGCAGGGCTGGGCGGCCCCCACTCACCGGTGATATAGAAGGCTTTGTACCTCTCCAGGCGGACAGTCTGCAGGGCTCCGTACCCTCCAGCTGCGCCGCTGTTGGGGTGGAACAGCACCTGGAAAAGACGGCAATGCTTACTCCCTGCACGGCACCTCTCTCCTGGTCCACAGGACCCCACCCCACACACACTGACAGACACGGGCCTGTAGCCAGCCAGGAGACGCACGGAAGTGTTATTCTGCTAGTTGTTTGCTAGTTGTTAAAGAGAAGCGGAGGCCTCTGGACCATCTAGTGAAACTCGCTCTGTAATTGGCAGGGTCCGGGGGCAAAGCGAGAATCAGGGATGCTTTGTTCACAAATTGAAAACTTCCAGACAGCCAGGGCAGAGCTTTAAACCAAGCTCAGGGTCCCCCTAAGGGTGGGGATGCCCACCAGTACTGCTTGTGCCCCATCCCTCAGGTGCAGAAAGGAGCCTGCTGACCTGCCTGATTCACTAACATCCCCAGGGCCTCTGATGCAGCTGACCCTTTTGAAAAAAGACTCCTTCAGCTTCAAGTCACTTTTCCACCAGACCCTTGAGCAAGGACAGTACAAGAGAAAGAAAGCCTTAATTTCCCCCAGCACGAGGCACAGTCTAGTCTCTGGGCCTGTGTATTCTTTGTTTATTTGTTTTTAGTGCTGGGATCAAACCCAGGGCCTCACACACGCAAGGCTAGTGCCCTACCACTGGGTAGCACCCCCAGCCTAGCCTCTGAGCCTGTGACTCAGTCCTACTGTACTGAGACAGAGGAAATCTTTCCTCATCGAGTCATAAATGCAAGAATTACCCTAAAGAACGGAAACACCTCATTCAGAGTTCTCCAGGGAAGCATTTGGTAGGAAATAAAAGGCCAGAATTCTTTGTAGGTTGGTGGGTTTGGGCTGGAGGCATGAGACTGCCCTGGTATGAATCATGACTGTATACGTTGCTGGAAAGACGCTGACGTGATTCAGAGTTTCCATGGGGCTCAAAAAAAAAAAAAATGAAAACATCTGTTGGAGCCGTAAACATCTGTCCCACAAGTTCCTAAGCCCTGAGAGGCTGCTGCCCAGGGCGGGGACCCCCACCTGCTGCTCTCATGCTCTGTGCTGTCAACCCCTGCAAACACCCCGGTTACATGTGATGACAGCAGGCTCCTTCCAGACAGGAAAAGACGTCCTAACGGAAACCCTCACTTCCTCCATCCCTCATCGAAAGCTCCTCCGCTCGGTGGAACACTGCTGTGTGTCCCTGGAATGCACAGAGGTGAGAGCTGGACCGTCCACCGTCAACCAATCTATGTGGTGTTCAGATCTCCAGAAAAGGGGAGTCGAGGTTGGCCACTTCAAACCGTCAATACCGTCTGGGTAACAGAAACCCAAGAGGGTGGGCTGCCCTATTCTGAATACGCCTGGGGCCCGACCAGAAGTCACTTCCAGAATCCAAGAGGAAGCAGAACTGTGGGGTGGGTCATTTTTTGGAAATGTGGATGGATGCAGAGGAACTCGCATGCACGTTTTTCTGTTGAGCAGACGTGTCATGGCTTTCTCCTGCACCTCAGCATAGGAAGAAGGTTGGCAAGTTTAAGTAGGAATCAGTGGAGATATTTCCTCTCCAGAGGCCTGGGTGAATTTCAGAAATGATCTTATCTTCACAAGCCTGCCGTGGCCTTCTTGGTGGACTGGCTTGTTGTTGTTGTTTCGGGTTTGTTTGTTCGAGACAGGATCTCCCTATGTAGCCGGGCCGGCCTTGAACTCTTGGCTTCAAGTGATCCTTCCTCCGGGGGCCTCCCGAGAGGCTGGTATTACAGGCACCTGGCCTCTTGTTTTCCCAGCCATGCAGGACTCCCCTTATGATAGGTCCTGGGGGCCAACCCTAAACAGTATCACTAGAAGGTGGGCTCCCTCACCCCCGGCCAGGGGCGCACAGCCCGCAGTCTCCCAAAGGGTGGATAGAGGAGGCCGTGGGTCATTAGCCTGTCACTCATGATGACCTCTTTCACCACTAGGGGCCTCCCTAAGAGAAGTGATTGGTGTTGGGGAGACTACCTACCAGCTTCTGTCTCTCAAGTGAGAGGCTGACGGTGGCGACGATGTTGCGAGTGTCAGCTGCTGTGGGTTTTGACCATCACAGACATGATGTCCCAGGAGGGGGATGAAGTAGGTCATGAAGCCACGGTAGGAACACTACGTGCATCACACTTCGAAGCCCATGACCTGGGGAGGTGGCCCTAGGGGAGGTGACTCCAGGTGGCTTATTTCTTCAACCCTGGGTTACTTGATTTATGATAGAGGGAAGAACCTATCTGCTGATAAGCACCTGTATATTGTTTTGAGCTGACTGTCCAGAGGGTACCTTGAGCTTCTAGAAACCAGAATGGTTTCCTAAACCAACCCCTACTGGAACTCTTATAAGCTGAGGAGGACACATCTGTGGGTGGACACAGACTACGTTAAGAAATACATATGAACGATATACACATATGAATGTGTGGGGGTGTCATGTGTCATGATATCCGTATTTTTCAAAAACACACTCATGTTTTTACTTGCTGGTATTCCCTAAAGCCATTCCAAGTTCAAGACCATTTAGTGTCTTCAATACTATTATCTCAGTTCAAGAGAGAAGCTGACCAGAGAAGACCCAGCCTGAATTCTGGACCAGAAATGACACCCGGTACCCTCAGACTCCAAATAGTCTATCTCGAGCACCTCCACTAACATCACAGGTCTGCTGCCGGGGAAGTTGGGCGTGGCCCCCAGGTGCCAGCACGCATGCGCTTTCACCCTTGAGGACACCTCAGCGCCTCCCGCAGGCCGAAGCTCGCCGGCTGTGTCTTTTGAGACCTCTGCGCATGGTTGGGAGCAAACGGACCCCTACTCCAGCTGCGCTGGCGCACAACACAGGTCCCCATGATGATGTTGGGACTTGTATCGGCTTCTCCCACCTGGTTCCAGGCCTAACCTGTGCGCACGGGCTGGTCTGGGGCCCCTCGTGAGTCTGCGCAAAGCTGCGAGCAGAGGAAGAGAGCGCGCGCTCCCCTGTCTGGGAACGGAAGTGAGTGCGCGCAGGAGCTGGCATCCACAGGCCAACCAACAACGTCAAGGAGACCACAGTCCTTGAAGCACTTCCTGGTGACCCCAATTATCCTGTTAGTAGCCATGGCAATAAACACTGAGCAGCACCTCTCCACTGACGTCCTGGATAACCCCCCAGGGTCACACCGTGCTAACTTCCAGCCTCAGAGCGGAAACCATCTTCCTGCTTCGGCCTCTGATTAGAGACCTGGAGGGGTGCGCAGCTCTGCAACAATCCTGTGGCATGCCAGCATCTTCAAAGGCCCTTTCCAGCCTAATCTGACAACTAAGAACTGTATTAATGTGCAAAGAGGCATCAGTGGCCTATTGAGCCACTGAGGGCCAGTGTTCTGCGTGGCCAGGGGACGCTGGGAGGGAAGGGCTGCTTCCATAAGCAACCAGCCAGCCAGGTGCGGTGGCACATGCCTGTCATCCCAGGGGCTCAGGAGGCTGAGACAGGAGGATGGCAAGTTCAAAGCCAGCCTCAGCAAAAGTGAGGCACTAAGCAACTCAGTGAGACCCTGTCTCTAAATACAAAATAAGGCTGGGATGTGGCTCAGTGGTCAAGTGCCCGTGAGTTCAATCCCCAGTTCCAAAAATAAAATAAAATAAATAAAATAAGCACCAGCCCGTGGTGCACTTGAGCACATCTGAGTCACTTCCATGTGACCCTCAAAGACATAAATAGACCCTTTGAAGTGTGAGTCCCCAACAGAGAGCCAGGTGCTTGCCGGGCCTGATGCAGGGGCCTCCAAGCTCCTCTCCACGCCTTCCCTCCTCCCACTTCCTCTTCCTTTGGTGAAAGGCAAACACTTGGAAATGACAGGGAAAGGCCATCAGGACTGACATTTCCTGGCTGCTGCTGCCATGAAGGGCTTCCAAACAGGGGACACTGCGGAAGTAATGCCGGGAAGTCGAAGCCCAAAGCCATTTCGGGGGGCTGCTGGGTTAAGGCTGCTTGGTCAAGATCAGGCTGCAGCATGTGTGCTGAGCCCTCCCGGAGCCAGGGGAATGTCAGGGGTGTTGCTGTCCCTGCTGTCCAAGAGGTCTTTATTCCGTTGTTCACCCAGTTTGCATTGACTGGATGCTGGCAGGGTGCAGGTGCTGGTAGGTGTGCTGAGAATTTAGAGGTGAACCCAACAGCCAGGACTCTTGCCCTTGGAAAGCTCCCGTCCCAGTCAGGGAGCCCCACAATTAACAAGTGACAGCCCATGATCAGGTATCTCATCCAAAAACATGCTGGGTACCTAAGCTGTCAAAAAACTGAATGCATGCAGAAAAAAAAAATCATTCTAATATTATAGAGAATAAGAAGCACTCACATCCACATCCCTTAGCTAATTGTTAAATATTCAGATTAACAAACAGGATTATTTATGGGGTGGGGGTGGGGATTCTCCCAAAGGATCTGAGGTTTCTGGAACCAGCCACTTGTATCTGTCTTCTGAAGGTGGTCATGTTTGCTCAGAGGCAACCAGGTGCTGGATGACAGGCCAAAGGCCAGCCTCCTGCAGAGCCCAGGCGTGGGGACATGCTCCCTCCACTTACCCTGTGCCCCGTCTTCGACCTGCCCAGGAGCACCTCGGAGGCATCCAGTCCATCAAAGCGTCGATCTTGGGGCAAAGTGGCCTGCGCCAGGGCCACCACAGTGGGGAAAATGTCCAGCACGCTGCAGAAGGAACCAGATGTGGTCGGTCCCAGCTCTCTCAGCTCTTTCCCTGGCCCTGCTGGGCTCAAATCCCACCTGAACTAGCTCAGAGCCAACACGACAGCCTCCCTGCGGCCCACCCTTTCCACCTGCCTGCCCTTCCTTTGGGATCTACTTCAACTTCTGCTGCGACAGGAGGCAGATGGGTGTGGTGGCTCGGCACCCAGGCTCTGTAGCCAGCTGTTACCTGGGCTTGGATCCCAGCTCTGCCACCTGTCTATCTTCTGAGGCACTGGCCTCAGTTTTCTACTCTGTGAAATGGGTGTTTTAGTCAAAGTACCTGCCTCAGTGGGTAGCTGTGTGGATGAAACACACAGGTAGGGTATAAAGAAGACAACCTGGCACTCAGAGAGCGCTTATTGGATGTTTGTGTTATGCTCACAAACAGAGGCACCCCACATGGGAAAGGGGTAGGGATGTATCTAGGAACTGAGTTCAACCTGTCTCCACGAGGCCTCAGCCACTCGCCTAGAGTGGGGTCTCTGTCTCAAAAATATTTAGTCTCTCGTCATGGTATGTGACGCATGCTACCCCCATTATTTTAGCTCTTTTTTTTTCCCATTATAAAAATAGTGTTTATGGTCTAAGAAATCAGAGCATCCAAAACCATAAAAGAGAACACCTCACACACAGTCTATCCCCCCAAGGCAGCCGCTGTTAACATTTTGGGAGGTTTTGTTAATGGGACTTTTTTAAAGTCACGTGATGCAATTTTACCCTCCCCCACGGCACCTCCCCCTCCGATCCTCTGTGCTCACGTCGGAAAGGACTCTTCAGCGAGAACAGAGTGGCCGCCCTTCCAACAGGCCTGTTTCTCTGAGAGCCAGACCCACTGACAGGGTTGGCCCAACGTGAGGTCTCTCTCAGGCCAGGAGGAGGCCCCGGTCCCCAGGTGGGCACAGCAGCCGAAGGCGGGCTCCTACCTGGGAGGGCCACAAAGGCCACAGCTCCCCACCTTCCCCACCCTGAGGCCTGGGGAGGGGCTCTTCACCCTCGGAGGGCATGGCAGAGAGAACCTGCCAGGCGTGGGCTCCTCCTGCCCTCCCACCTCCTCCCTGGACGCCAGACAGAATCTGTGGACCGGGGTAGGGAGCGTTTCTATCTGCCGGCAGGTCTCACAGTCTGCGGAGCCCGGGGCTTATCTGGGGAGATAGGCTGTAGGAGCTGGCATCCCACACTGATGCACAGTCAAGGCTTGCCGAGTCAGCGCTCACAGAGTACAGAACAGTCCAGAAACCTGTCCAGAGTCCAAGGTTCCTGCCACACACTGGGAAGCACAGAGCACTTCACTGCCATCAGAAAAGGCTGCGATGGTGTGGGGCTGTTTGCTGAGTTTTCTCTACATGGCACCCCTAAGAGAGATCAGCATCCGCAGGGTCAAACCAGTGAGAGAGAAAAACACGATCTGCCTTAGATTTTTGGAATGAATTCTACCGTATTTTTTTCCATCTGAAGAGGAATTGGCGTCACAGATGAGTCAAATCAGTAAGCAAGAAAAAACAGAACCTACATTAGATCTTGGGAATATAATGTAGACTTTCTTTTTCCATCTCATTTTTTCCCCCTCCTAGCATGAGATCTAGCATCGTAATTATCTAGCACTAAATCTAACCTTCACAGAATCCTGGTGTCTCAGAGTTTGGCAGAATCCTCAGAGGCACCTACTCCACCCAGAGCACAAAGAAAACCTCTTACCAACCAGAACAACGACTTCAATAGGTCTGTCGAGTCGTGCTGCTTGCTCAAGGCGGCCCAGCCCTGCGTTGGCAAGCTCTGGTTATCAAGTCCTTCCTCAAGGGACGGAGAAGACCAAGTCTCTGGGGTTAGCCCTGTCAGCGGGAAATGCTCCCTGGTAGATGAAACCCCTGCTAGATGAAGGACTGAATTTGGAGAGAGCATCTATCCTACAAAGGCTACCAAAGGTACCCTAGCTACTCCAAATCTCAAGCCCTAAATTCGAAGCTGGTCCTAGGAGCCGAGAATTGCTCACCTGTAATCCCAGACTCTGGAGGCTGGGGCAGGAGGATGGCAAGGTTGAGGCCAGCCTCAGCAACTTAGGGAGGCCCTGTCTCAAAATAAAAAGCAAAAAGGGCTGGGGGTGTGGCTCAGTGGTAGAGCACCCCTGGGTTCTATCCCCAGTATGAAAAGAAGGAAGGAAGGAAGGAAGGGAGAGAGGGAGGAAGGGAAGGAAGGAGGGAAGGAGGGAGGGAGGGGTCCTGGGAGTCTTTGAAACCTCTGAGAAAGAGAGCAAACAAAGCAAAAGCCAAAGCCTGAACTTTCACGATGTTCATGTCTGCACCTGGCTTCTGGCAGAGTGTTGGCTTTGGGGATCTTCACAGGGTCGGGGTGTGCTTGTTCTTGGACCTTTCCTTCCATAAAAATAAATCAGACTTCATCATTGTATGGGTGTAAAGGTGAGTATATAAAAATGTCGGCATTAAGCCATTTTTTTTTCCACCTAAAAGTTCAGGTTTTCTCCTTGGAATTTTAAAAGAAATTAAAAGTTGCCGGGGCCCTCCACGTCCTGTGGACTTTGCCTCTGGACAGGGAGCCAGGTGAGCTTCAGATAAGAGGAAGCCCCAGTTGCGGGGCCTTTTGGCTATGAGGAGGGCAGTCAGGAGCCTGCTTTGGGAGGGCCAAGGGGCCTCTGCACAGTGACCTGGAGGTGGGCGCAGAGTGGGCGGCGGCGGCATCTTTGCAAGTTCCAAGCCGCTGTGAGAAGCTTCTCTTCTTCCTTCACAGAGCTCTGGCCAGTCCAGGCTCTGAAGGTTGTTTACGAGAAGTGTGTGTGTGTGTGTGTGTGTGTGTGAGAGAGAGAGTGTGTGCTTGCTTGCTTCCTTCCTTTCTTTTTTGAGATGGGGTCTCTCTATGTTGCTCAGACTGGGACACCTGGGTCCCTCCTGCCTCAGCTCCCCAGTAGCCGGGACCACAGGTGCACGCCACGGAACTGGCTTCTTGGTGTTTTTATCCAGAGTTGCCTCAGGAGCCTGGGAACAGAGACTGGCCAGGGCGAGAGGGTTAACAAGGGCTCAAGCTGGGCAGGCTACGAAGCGGGCTGCAGGGCCACAGGGCAGCCACAACGGGCAGTTCTGGGGCCCAGGGAGAGTCTGAGAGGGATGGTTTCCTAGAAGCCAAGGACAGCTTATCTGGGAAGAAGCAGATATGACCCGGACCCAGGGAGTGAGAAGAGTGAGGGGCGAGGGGCTGACGGAGGAGGCTGCCCTGGAGGCTCTGGGGCCAGGACAGAGGGCACCACTGTCTGCTCTCTCATTCCACCTTCTCTCTCTCTCTCTCTCTCTCTGTCTCAGTCTCATCCCTCCCACTATCCCTGAGACAGGCCAGGACGGCAGCCCCTCCCGCTGTGGCCATGCTGTAGCGGTTGGAGGGCTGGCTGAGGGGCTAGCCCACATCCATGTGTGTCTGGGCAGCACCTGCCCCACCCTGGAGCCCTCTTAGAGGCCAGTACAGCCCCAGCTGCATGACCTCTGGGAACAGGGATCCCAGATCATCAGGGGACATCCAACAGCACCCCGTGCTCCACCCTAGAGAGCAGAGGCAGAGCCTGCCGGGCAGGTGACGATGGATCCAAGGTGACCTGTGGCCCAAGCCCTGCCACAGGACACCAAGGCCAATAGGGTCTCCTTGTGAGCTTCTACTACCTGGCTCCGCCCCACATAGGAGCGTTTAGGTCCCCTTGCCTAAGTCAGGGTCCCATAATGCCTGGGGACATTGGGATAGAGGCTGAGGAACTCTGGCCTCCGCTCTGTTTATAGGAGCTGCCTCTGGTCTGCAGAAAGCTCTATGCCTTTGGGGATTAAAGTACTAGAACAGGAGATAAGCACCTGGGTTCCCACGAACACCAAGCCTGAGCACCAGGCTCCTGAATGCAGACCATAACCCCTG
This sequence comes from Urocitellus parryii, assembly GCF_045843805.1. NCBI lineage: Eukaryota > Metazoa > Chordata > Mammalia > Rodentia > Sciuridae > Urocitellus > Urocitellus parryii. The sequence continues at coordinate 172,609,443 of NC_135537.1, read as the reverse complement.
GCCTAGAGCTGACCTGGGGGAGCCCGAGGAGAGGGCACCAGGAAGCTCCGCCCACATTTGCTTTCTATGGATTCCCACAGGAAAGAGCAAAGAGGAGGCTGCTCCGAGGCAGAGCCGTCAGGCCGCCGTCTGGACTCACTGAACACCACGGGTATCCTGAGAAAGGTGGGCAGGGCGTGTCGGTCTCGTCCTGGTGAAATGCTGCCCTCAAACAAAAGCCACCTTATCCAAAGAACTCATTTCCTGGGGCCACCCAACCGTCCCCTCCATCCATCATCACCCTCCAAGGCCCTCAATTAACAGGACAGCGCAGCTCGGTTGTCAGCGACTCGGCCCAAGGGACTGCAGGGCTGCTGGGGCGGGTGCAGCCCAGCCTTCGAACCCTTGGCCCCTCTGGATAAGCCCTCGCACTACACCCAAGGCAGCCCGCCTGGCCTTCGTCCCGGCCAGCCCGACATCACCGATTCCAGGCTGTGACACTGTTGTCATGCCTACTGGCACCTGCTGACAGCACACTGCATCCTCCTGATTGCACAGAGCTGACCCCAAGTTCCTGAGGGCCCCACAGGCTGCCGGGGATGCTGCCTACCCATCCCCCACTCCGAGCTGTGCACTCCTCCTCCTTCCCCTGGTCTCCAGTCTCTCCGCGTGTCCCTGTTGGGTCTGGGGATACTGGAGGGAGCCAGGGACTCTTGCTTTCCTCTAATCTGCTGTGCTCATCATGCCAGAACCCAAAAGGCTAAAGATAAAAAACCTCTGCAAGCCAGGTGTGATGGCACCTGCCTCTAATCCCAGTGGCTCAGGAGGCTGAGGCAGGAGGACCACAAGTTTGAGGACAGCTTCAGCAACTGAGGCTCTAAGCAACCGAGCAAGACCCTGTCACAAAAATTTAAAATAAATAAATAAATAAAAAGGGCTGGGGATGTGGGTTAGTGGTAGAGCACCCTGGGTTCACTCTTCAGTACCAAAAAAAAAAAAGGAAGGAAGCAGAGAAAAGAAGTTCTGCAGCTGGGAACTGCTCTTGAACCAGACCAGACCCTGACACCATGAATGAGCCCTGGCTTCCACCCAGGGTCACGGCAGTTGGTGAAGTCAAGGCAGAACCACAGAAAAGACGTGCCCGGCTGAAACAGAAGTCCCCGTGTAAGTCAGGTTCCACGGTGGCAAGGGCCTTGCTCCCAGACTGACACTCCGCAGTCAAGTTCTCCTCCGCAGAGTCGGGCTCTGGATCTGCGCTGGGCGAGGGGCAGCCACCATGCAGCCCGTGGTGGCTTCTCTGAGCCTTGACTCATCAGAGGAGCCACGAGGGCAGAGGCGGGAGAGCCACCTCACCCGAGGACCCACCCCCTCCCGCAGCAACCTCCCTCCCCGGTCCCCTCCAGGGAAAGTGGGCATCTGCACTCCTTTCTTGGGACATCTGGGTGCCGGTGACAGGCTGGCTTCCCACAGCCGGCCCTGGGCCACCTCCCCCAAGCCCCACGGTGGACTAACAGGACCCCAGAGACGAGGTGCTGCTGCCTCCTCTGCAGCAGACACAGCCAGGACCCGACGCCGACCCATGTGACACCCAGGTCCCCTCTTCACTGGGCCGTCATCCCCAGGGTGGCTGAGTGCCACCGTACCTGCCTTGAACTAGCATAAGGAACTGCCTTTGGGCAAATCCCTCCTGCTGCACCCCGATTTTGGAGGTATCTGGAATACGTCCAAGGAGGGTGCCAGGAGCTTCCTGGACTCTGGCCACCCAAGCACCCACCACCATTCTGGCTCTAAACCCACATCACCAGGTCATTTGGGTCTCATACCTTAACAAGGCAGTGCTGGTGACATTGGCTGGGACTGTGCCGGGCCAGTAAGCCAGGGCCGGGACCCGGTGCCCACCTTCCCAGGTGGTCTGCTTGGCTGGGCTTCCCCCTGTGAGAGGAGGCAGCTGGTTCGTGATCAGTGATTAACCTGAGGCTTCTTTCCAGCTAAGAGCCAGTTTCTAGGAGAACAGCCCTCTCTAAGAGTTTCCAGGAATCCCAACAAAGAAAAGACTTTTTCAAAAAAGTAACCAGCCAGGCGTGGTGGCACGTGCCTAAAATCCCAGCAGCTCAGGAGGCTGAGGCAGGAGGATCTTGAGTTCAAAGTCAGCCTCAGCAACTTAGCAAGGTGCTAAACAACTCGGTGAGACCCTGTCTCTCAATAAAGTATAAAAAGGGCTGGGATGTGGCTCAGTGGTTAAGTGCCCCTGGGTTCAATCCATGGTACCAAAGAAAAAAGTAACTAGCTACTTTTCCCCAATTAGCTACTATCTTTCAATACACACTTTTATTTTATTGGACTTATAGGTAAACAAAAAACCTCACTCTGTTGAGTCATGTCATTTAATTCCATTCTGAAAACCTTTCCATTTTAAATTATCTTATTGGCTTATTAACTCGTTCCCCCCGGTGAGACTCCATCAGTCTGGTCTACCCACGACACAGTGGGTGCATAACAAATCTTTGCTGAACAAATGAATTCCTCTTCCGACTGAGCATACTGCAGCTGTCTGTTTAGGATGAAGAACTACAGTTATTTAAAAAAGTGCAAGAGGGAGGACCTTCCCCAGCTCTTTCATTGTCTATGTGCCAAACCGATCCGGCCCAGATTGAATTGTTTTGCTTTGCTTTGCTTTGTTTTTCCTTGAATTAATAACTTGTTCTGATGTCGAGGAGACAGTGACAGTCACAGTCCCAACCTCTGGTCTCTGGCGGGGAGGTCAGGATCATCTATGTGCAATCTATGAATTTCCACATTGGTAATTCGAGGGATTGTTTTCGTAACCACGAAGTCAAAAGTGACCACCCGCGTAATGATAACCAGCGGGCTGGAAGAGATGAGGTCATGCTTTATGGAAACATCCTGAAGACTTGTGGCACTGCATTAACCATGACCATCCTGCCCCTCCCACACACCCCACCCTCATCCTGGTTGAGCCAGAGGCCAAGAATTCCACAAAGTTCGCGTGTACAAAGCGGTGCCAAGGCGAGCGCTGTCTGTGGCTTGCACACGCTGCGGTCATGCGACTTCCCCATGTTTGGCTGGTGTGAATAATACAAGCAATGGAGGGCGGGGGTGGGGGGTGGGCAGGGGAATCCAGATGAAGGCTTTGTCCTTGCGCACTCGCACGGCCACCAACCGAACCTTTGATGTCCCTGGCCCAGCACCCCACACCGGAAATGCTCAGCATTCTCAGGGCCTTCTCACCACCAGCTCTGGAAATCGACCCCCGCCCCAGAACCCAAGAAGCAGATCACAAAACCACCCGGGTCCTAGGCCCTGTTTATGTTGAAGGGTGTGGGGCTCCAGAAACCAGCTGAAGTCGCTGCAGGCTGAGTGAGAAGCCCTTTGATCTCGCCCAGCGTTTCTCAAACACAGTCTTCCCGTCCAGAGAATTCCTATGGAGTCTATTCCAAATATCCACGCACGTGGGGCGGAGAATCACGAAGTACAGGGAGCATAAACTCATTTCCATGTGGCCTTGGAATGCCGGAGGCCAAAAGGCCAGGAGCAATCCTCGCAGGTGCGAGGTGCTGAGGCTCTGTGGGTGATTCCCAGCCCAGGAGGGTCATCTGGGTGGACACCTGGAAGCCACGGCGCCTGGGGAGTTGCATGTCCATGGGGCACAGTGTTGAAATGGACCTGCGTGACCTTTGAGGCTAGAGGCTAAGAAAAGGTCAAAGTTTGGGCTCCAGAAGGCAAGAGCCACGGGTCTGTTCTGCGGACACGCAGTGGGACACAGGGTTCAGTCCTGGATCCCAGGATGTTTCCAGAAGGGTCAACTGGCCCCTAATTAGTAAATATGCTAATTGTTCTTCACTCTTAGAGGCTCAGCTTGGTTGCCACGACCCTCCGTGCCACGCTTTTGCAGGTGACTGACCTTGTCAATATGTTTTTCAGATAGAAGAATCTCGTTGTGTTGTCTTCTTTCAGCAAAGGGATGGCTGGAGGGATGGGGAGGAATTCAGCCAGTTTTCAGCATGTAGGTGTCAGCAAAGCGGACAACCCCCATGCAGAGATTCAGGGAGAAAGAGAACAAGGTCGCTCAGAGAAGACCCTCAGGGTGGCCACTCAGCGACAAATCTCTCTCTATGCTATCCAGGCTGGTCAGCGAATCCAATTGCACCTTGCCTTAAACAGCAAGGCCCAGTTAAATTCTAGCTGCACTGGTCACAGACCCCTAGACCCTGCTGTCAAGGGGGAATTTAGCTTAAGGGTCCCAAGTGTGGGCAATTATGAAAAAAATACTCATCACCCAGAACACGGACACCATCCTGCTCCCAATCCCAGGTTCTCGGTGGCTCTGCTAGAGGAAGGCAAAAAATGATCCGGCTAGAATTCTCTGTGGGTCCCCCGGGCTCTGGAGTCTAATGACTAGCTGCATGCGCTTGCACAGAATCTTGTTTGCTGTGGTTTATCTTCACCAGCCACGGCCAAAGTCCAGAAGAGCTGCCCTGTCCCACCAACGCTCTTCAGTGACCCATGCTCCTACTCACAGAAACCCATTCTGAGTTAAGCATAGTCTTAACATTACCAATAATCTCTCTTATTAATTGTGCCCTGACCAAACACCAAGTTAAGTGCTCCTAAGCGTCAGGTCAGGTTCTTCCCTGCATGATGCCATTGAATCCGTATGACAAACTTCCGGGCCAGACACTCTTACCTCCATTTTTTTCAGGTCAGGAAACCAAAGTTCAGAGAAGTTCAATAATTCACACAAGGTCACCCAGCTAGCAAGTGGTAGAATCAGAATCCAAAGCCAGGTCTAACTGCCCAGCCAACGCCCTCCCCCTACTGAACCTTCTAGGGCAGCAATTCCCATCCAGAAATGCAGTTAGAATCACTGGCGGAGCTTTTACAAAACTGCCCAGGCTAAATTGCCCTTTTCCCACAGATGTGATTTATCTTTCAAGGGTCTCCCAATGACTGAATGTAAGGGGGTGTCCATCCCTGGTCAGATCAGGAAGTGGACCCATTTCAAAACTAAATATAGCTTATATCCTTCTGGATCACAGGCTTTCGATTGCTCACACCTTTACACTTTTATGCCACCACATCATAAATGTGACCTGATAAGTTACAGCAACAACCATACACAAGTCCACAAATTAAACTTCTGGGCCCTTCTCCCATTTCGAAAGCTCCTGCTTGGTTCAGATAAGCCTGAATACTTTGATCCAAGTTCACTGATCCATTAAAAAAAATGTGAGCGCCTTGCTTTCGGGCGTTGGTTGAGAGATGTTCATCTTATGGCCGTGAGAATGCATTTCGATGCATCTGTGGTTACTTACGACTCTAATTAAAGCAGAACCTCTTACTTAAAGAAATAAATATTTAGCCTCAGTAACCAAAATACAAACGGAACCATGATTCATGACTTTGCTTACTGCTTCTTCCCTGGCTACAGAAGTAAAGTGGCATTCCGCGACGCATCATGACAGAGGCCAACCGGGCCAGACTCACCCCTGCCTACGCCTGGGAATAGCAGCCGCCTTTTTGCCATTCCTCACTGACTCACAGGGGCAGTGTCCCCCGGAAGGAGGTGTGCAAACGTCTCCATTCAGTAGAGTTACCCTGAGAGGACTGACTTCAGATTCCGACTCCTGGGTTCTATCCCCCTGAAAAATCTAATTCAATAAGTCTGGGGTGGGGCTCTGGTTCTAGAAGATTCTAATGCCAACGGGCCCGAGACCAGAGTTGGAAGAGCACCGGCAGGGTCATCAGGAGGATGCCTCTGGAGCCAGGCAGAGCTGAGTCCTAACTCCAGGGCCGCTCCTTCCAATCCCATGGCCTGGGGCAGTATCTGAAACCTCCCTCCGTTATCAAGCGTCTGGGCCGTGAGGTGCGGGAGGCTCTTGTAGGTACAGGGTATGGGAACAGTTACCTGAGACCACGGATATGAAGTTCAAAGCAAGGTTCTTTGGTATAGAGCCTGTCCCCAAAGTGCCCAACAAATGCAAATTCCTCTCTCTCAAAAATAAAAGAATTATCTCTAGGTAGAAAATAGCACAGGTGGGCTAAGAATGTGGCCCAGTGATGGAGCCCTTGCCTAGAGTGTGCAAAGCCCTGGGTTCGATCCCCAGCACTGCCAAAAAATAAAAACAAAAAAGAAGATGAACATGTGCATGCTCCGGCGTGTCACCTGCCCGTCCCACGAAGGCATGAACATCTGTGGCTCCTCTGCACCCATGTCCTGAGGAATGCACATTCCACAACCTTCCAGAGAAGCCAGCTTGGTTTCTGAATATAGACTCGCGCCCTTACCAAGGACACCTGTGGCCTACTGGTTTTCTAGAAACACAGGGCTCTGGCTGGCCCCGGGGTGGCCTTGAGCATGATAGTGAGGACATTCCACCAAGCCCGGTGGCCCTGGTCCAGAAGGAGACAGAGCTGGACTTCCGCTGGGTCCTCACCCGCAGGCCTCTGCCCCGGCCGGAGCCAACAGCCATGAGCCTTGTCCCTCGCTGTCCCCCAGCATCTCTGACCTTTCCTTGCCCTACCCCCTGCCTCACGCTGGAGCGAGAGCCCAGGGCGCAGAGGCCTGTCCCAGTGGGGAGCGTTACGTAAGGCCCTGATAGCATCGGATTTCGCCCAGCCCAGGCCTCCCAGAGGTGCCCACGCCAAACGCCACACAATGTTTCCTCATCACCCGGGAGGAAGGAGCAGTCCTGCTCCTCAACAACACCAGGAAGGTTCCCAGACAGGAGCAGTCCTGGGGAGAACAAGGTGCCCGCCTGGCCCCAGGAGGAGGCAGGTTCAGAGTGAGACGGAGGCTGGCGCCCTGGCCGGGCCTCCTGCCCATGGGGCAGCGGGGGTGACTCCGGCCTCGCTCCTGGGGACAGGGCCCTGCATCCTGGCTCTTGTCTCCTCCTCCCGACGGCGGGGCGAGGGCCAGCCAAGGGCAGCATCCTCACTCCAGCACGGGCCGGCCGGCGAGAAGAGGACTCCAGGAGACGCTGCCTCATCCCATCAGCTGAGCCGCGGCTTGGCCAGGAAAGGGACGAGGAGGAGGGGGCCGGCCCGGGAACAGGGGAGGACAGCGCGTGGCCTGTCTAGCAGGCTGCCTTCAGGGAGAAAGAAGCGGGCCCGGGACTGTTTGTCCTACTCGTTGCGAAAACATTGACTGTCTTCTCTCCTTTGTGTGCTCTGGAGACCGGGCCCCTGGCTGCGGGAGGTGCAGGCTTCCCACTGACAAGAACCTGGGTGAGGAAGAGCAGGTGGTCCAGAGGAACCCCAGCCCCTGACCCACGGGGTGGCTCCCACCCCTCCACACGCAGGTTCCATGCAGGGTTTTTCCCAGCTTCCCAGAATCCCTGCAGGGTTCCGGGCCGAGAGGAGGAAGGAGGCTGTGGAAGAGTTGGCAGGAAGCTGGCTGGAATAGCAAGTGTTTTCCCCTAAGAAACTGCCTTTCAGAGTCGGCTCTCGGAGTCCCCCGAGAGTGGCATCCAGCCCCACCACGCAAGTGCTGTGCTCCACCGATACCTTATCATGTCACAGGTCTGTGACAAAGCCTTGCCCAAAATACAGTGTGGCCAGGAGATGACTCAAGGAGCCAAGTTTCCCAAGACAGAGGGCCCAGAACATGGTCACTGTGTTATTTAAGCCGCCTGGTTCGTCCGCAGGAAAATCTTTCTCGGGGCATTTTCCGACCCCCCCTCAGCCCCTCTCTTGGTGGGGTACCGGTCCTTTCCGCTAGGAAGAAGCAGCAGGCTAACGGAGATTATCCGTGGAGGCCAAGCAGGAGAGTGGGTGGCCCAGGCAGTCCCCCAGATGAGTCTCCCCACACCGAACGGGGGTCCACGGGCCACAGGACAGAAGAGGAAACCAAGCTTCCGACGCTGACGAGGTAGCAGTGGGGACGCTGGCCCGTCTGGGCCTCCAAAGAGGTCAGCTCTCTCCATGTTTCCACTCTGCCTCCCACAGACCTAGGAAGGCTCAGCCCGTCACAGGGGCTAAAGGCTTGTTTCTTAACGACCGAGAGGTTTGGAGCAGCTGAGCACGTGTTGGGATGTAAAAAGGTCTGCGTAGGGGTGATTACGTGGGCTGAGGACGGGGCCAGCAGAGGCCAGGTAACACGGTCCCCTCGACTCCTGCCTTTCCTGGGGTCAGCCCTCCGTCCTCCTGGGCCTCGGTTTCCCCATCTGGCCCAGATGGTGAGTGCGATAAAGAGGTCTCTTCCCACCAAGGTGAGGCTGTTCCTGGAGAGTCTGTCTCTGGCTTCTCTGGTTGATAGTTTCTGGTTCCATGGAAATGAGTCCAGGGTCCCCGCTCCCTATTCTCAGCCCCACTGAGGTTGACTGAATGGTGTCCTGGGGGCAGGGGGTGGAGCGGGGAGCAACAGTCTGAAGGGTACAGGCTTTTCTCAGGAGTAAGACCATGTCTTGGAACCTCACAGACGGGGTGGCGGCACGACACTGTGAATGCGGTCAATGCCACCGAACTGGACAATTCAACGTGGTTCATTTAATGCGATATGGATTTCACCTCAATTTCTAAAGTTAAATCATGTCATTTTCACTCTTAAATTCCACAATTTCACATTTCTTTAAAAAATTAGAACCCAAATCATTCTGCCTTAAAGAAAAGGCCTTCAGATATTGACCCTGTCTCTCCTTCTTCTACCCGGATGCCACAGGCCCCAGATGCACAGACCCTGGGTGGCTCCAGAGAGTAGCTCCCGGCTGTGATGCTCCCTCCCTGCCCAGAACCTTCTCCCTACACATCCCTGTCTGTCTCCTACTCAGGCTTCAAAACTCCAACCACCAAGTGGAGGCCCATTTGCACTATTCAATATGGCAGCCCTGGCCACGTGTGGCTAACTGAGCCCTGGAAGTGTGGCTAGTGTCAGGAATTGAGTTTTCATTCATTTTAATTTAAACAGGCACATGGGGTCAGTGTCTCCTATACTGAGCAGTGTTACTCCAGACAGATGGCTCTCGAATTTTAACCTGCATCATCATCTGAAGGACAAGCTGGTCCAGGGACCACCCTTTGACAACCACGGGCCAGAGCTGGAAGTCCTAGACTTGGAGGACTCTAGACTCCTAGTAGACATGTAGACATGGATGTCCTCAACTGGTTTTCCAAAGTGTGATCTCTAGACCAGCTACAATGGCATCACCTAGGAGCACCACAGAAATGTAAAGCCTCCACGGCCAGCCTGGTCCCCCTGGGTCAGCACGGCATTATGGCAGGATCCCCGACAGCCTGCCATTGCTTGAGGTCAGGGGCTTTGTTGATCTTTGTATCCCCAGCACTGAGACCAGGAAAGAGTAGGTGCTCAACAAATGCTTAGAAAAAGAAAGGAAGGGGAGATGGAGGTTACCCCGCTGGGAAATGAATTTCTTATTGGGTAAAATTTTCCAAAGAACAGGGCCCCAGTCTACATCCTGAATGCACAGTCACTGTCTCAAAACAGAGCATCGGGGCACACACCTGGAATCCCGGCTGAGGCAGGAGGATCACAAGTTGGTGGCCAGCCTTAGCAACTTGGGAGGCCCTAAGCAACTTAGTGAGACCCTGTCTCCAAATAAGGAATAAATAAATAAAAAGGAGAGGGATCTACCTCAGTGGCAGAGCACCCCTGGGTTTAATCCCCAATTTAAAAAAAAAAAAACTGTCTTCTATGGGGGAAAGAGACAAATAAGGAGGCCCTCAGAGAGGAGATCAGCAGGTTGTCCCGGGCACGGAGAGTTTGCCATGGAGAAGCCACTTATTTACAGAGCTTTATCCCCACATTCCTGGTCCTCACACCTTCTAGACCACTACCCTGGAGGGTTCTGACTGCTGGCTCCCCCCAGGCTTTCTAACTGAGGGCTGAAGATGGCAGCCTGGCTCATGGGTGTCCCAGGTATTGAGAGGAAGGGTTAGAATCAGGTCATGTAGCCAGAGACAGTGGCACAAGGTCATGATCCCAGCAACCTGGGAGGCTGAGGCAGGAGGATTGCAAATTCAAGGCCTGTCTCAGCAACTGACCGAGGCCCTAAACAATTTAGTGAGACTCTTTCTCCAAATAGAAAATTCAAAAGGGTTGGGGATGTGGCTTAGTGGTAAGGTGCCCCTGAGTTCAATGCCCAGTGCCCCCCCCCAAATCAGCTCATGCAACAAACCACTCCCCGATATGCTGTATTCCTCTAGGCTATTTGCTTGCAGGAATTCAGTACATCCCCCAACACACACTTCTGTCCTCCCTAGTATCTCCTCAATTATCTCCAGGAATCAGAACTAAATCCCAGCCTTTTTGAACTGGAGGGAACCCCAAAGAGCCATAGAGACACCAAAGGCCCAAGAGATAAAGTGGTCCAATCGCTGCAGGTGAGGGTGAGGTCCGGCTCTCCAGACCCCTGACTCAAATCTCTGGACCCACGATATGACCCCGGCCTGACAGTCCCTTGCTTGTGAAGTTCTCAAGGGACCCGATCCAAGGGTTGCCAGGTTGAAGCAGAAAAGTAAAAATGAATGACCAGCATCTCCTTCCCCCCACCAGACGCCGGGGACAAGGAAGCTCAGGAACTAGGAGCAGCCCGTGAACTAACAGGATGTGAGTCCCCCTGTCTGGGGACAGCTAGGGGCTCTTGCTCAGCAGGGAGTGGGAGCCCAGATTTAACACTCTGTCATGGACAGTCCTCGGTACAGGCAGTCTTGTCTCAGAAGCCCTTGGATATAAGCACCTTCTAAAATTTTAATTTTGTTTATTGTAGGGCTGGGGACCAGATCTAGCGCTTCACACATGCTAGGCAAGTGCTCTGCCACTGAGCCCCGGCCCCAGCCCTTTTCATATGATTTTTTAATTTAGAGACAGCATCTCGCTAAGGAGCCTTGCTAAGTTGCTGAGGCTGGCCTTGAACTTGTGATTCTGCGGTCCCAGCCTTCAGAGCTGCTAGGATCACAGGTGCGCACCACTGCACCTGGCCTTGAGTTTTCCTTTAAATGGGTGTATCACGATTTCTCTAGACACTCCTCTCTTGATGATGTGGGGATTATGTCCTGCTAGTCTATATATATAAAAAATGCTGCAATGACCACTCATTTTACATACAGTGTCATGTACTTGGTTAATTATTTCCTTAGGTCGAATGCTCACAGGAGGAAGCAACGTATCAAAAGGCAACATATTTTCCCAGCCTTTGGTCCCTATGCCATATTGTATCCAGTATGGCCCTGTTCTCAGAGGCTGAGGTCCTTGTGGGGAACTTTCCCAGAGCAGATGGGAGCTGAGCTGGAGGCTGGAAGATGTTTAAACAGAACCTGAGCTGGAGGCAGGCTGGTGTAGCAGGGAGAGCACCAACATTAACTGTGTGGCAAGCCTGGCTCTGTCTCATAAACTGTGTGACCTTGGGCAAGTTACTTAACCTCTCTGAGCGTCTGTCTTCATCTAGAAATGGAGCTGTTATTACTTACCTTTCACTTGCATAAGTGTCCATTCAATGTTTCTTGAATGAATGAAATAAATTAATGGCTAGGAGGAGGATGAAAACAGAAGACCAGGAAAGGAGAGAAGAGGAGGAGGAGAGCATTGCATACTTTTTGCAAGCTTTGTGGACCGCCTCGTGAGGCCAAAGGCTGGTCCTCTTAGGGGCCTTCTGGGAGAGAAGGCTAGAAAGGCATGGTCCAGGCTGAACGGACCTTTGACCCCCATCCAGCTCGTTTCTTCCTCTCTGGGAGCCGGTGGCTGGTGAGTCCCTGTGTCCCTGTTTCACAGTGATGCCCCAAGGCAGAACCCCACCCCCAGGCAGAGCCCCTCGCCCAGCCGAGCCGGCTCCCACAGTGGGCTCCGCTGGCCCCAGCTGAGCCCTCTACCTTGATGGATCTGCCACCGTCCGGTGAAGGGACCCACGCTGCCTGCCAGTTCACACTTCTGAGCCCACGGGCCATTGTCTCCTAGAAACCAAAAAAGCCACACCCAATGGTCAGTGGTGAGGGGACACTTTCACCAACTCTCCCTTCTTGGCCCTACAGCCCCGTGCACTGCAGGAGGCTGGTCGGAGAAGGACTCGTAGAAATAACCCTGAGCCCCCCGCCTTGAAGAAGTGCCCTTGACGAGGGCTGTCTTACTAAGCTGCCGGGGAGGGGCTCCCTGCCTCGGCCAGGCCCCCCGAGCCTCTGGCCTTACACGGCTCGCCTGGCTTATGGGTTTAGCCATCCCAACAGCATGGGCATCAGCACCAGCCAGCAACGACTCACTGAGCATCTATGAGGCACCTACTGCTTCCTGTCCAGCCTCTCGTAAGCTCCCAACATGCCGGGGAGTAGGTTCTACTAGAAGCCCCAGTTTCTGAAGCTTAGAGTGTGACGATCACTCTCCCAACAGTAGATACGGATTCAAACCCCGGTCTGCACTCGACCCCAAAGCAGTGCTTTTACCACTGCCCTTGTTCCAGGAAGCGACCTGAGACACACATCCATGGATGGGCCCTTTAGAGGGGTCACTAGTTCAGCTCCATGAGGGTCACTCAGCCAAAAGATATGACCCGGAGACCAATAGCACCTGGAGTCTTTGGGACCAGGAGGCTGCTGAGGGGCATCAAGACCGCAGAAGTTCACAAGGTCAAAGTCATTCATTGGCAATTAAGAGCAAGACCTGGGAGGCCCTCCTCGACACACACGGGGCCAGCGAGAAGCATCGTTCAGACACCTTTGCAGGGCCCCAGCAGACCCATGCTCACACGGAAGCCAACCACCATCATCAGGGCCCAAGTTCAAAGCGAGCCTCGGCCCCATTCAAGGGGACCATTGACCAGGCTCTGCTCTTCGTGGGGCGGCTGCAGGGCTACCCAGGGCACGCAGCCAGGCTGGCTGGCTCTCACTACTTTACCTGTGAACCAGAGGAGCGTGTTTTCCTTCGCCGTGTGGTCGACTTTGTCCTTGAGCTGACCCACCAGATTGTCCATCTCCCGGAGACCCGCCCGGTACAGGCTTTGGCCCCGTGGTCCAGCCACAGCTAGGGGCACATGCATGTGGGCCAGGCCCACGTAGAGCAGGAAGGGTCTTCCGCTGGCACTGAAACAAAGGGGCACACGAGAGGCAACTGCGCCTCTGGGATCCCCCTGACCTGGGGGACCCCCCAAAGGGTCCCGCCACGGGCTCAAGGACACATTCATCTATAACCTTCTAAGGAAATGTGGAGCTCACCTGGTCAGCAGGTTATAAACGTGGTAGTCACAGTCCTTCAGCGTCTACTTAGAACATACTACAGGGGACTCATGTTGTCCAAGCTCCTCCTCCTCTCCAGGCAAAGGCCCTGTGGCCTCTGGTATCGCTCAGAAATTATTTTTCCCTACCCCATCCCCAGGCAAGAGCAGCTGTAGAACCACTACCTGTCCCCTTCTGTGGAGGGCCCCTGGTGGAGGCCCTTCCCACAGGCCATGCCCACAGGAGGGCGTCTGATAAGCACACAGAGAAGCAGGGTGAGTAAGCTCAATCAAGTACACACACAGGGTGCGGACAGAAGCAGGGCCCCTTATTCACCAGTTCCCCCAGACACTCGGCTTTCAAATCATCCCCATGTTCTCCTGAGCTCACTCTGGTCCACATCACCCCCAGCCTCAGCCGTGCCCCGGGAGCCTCTTGCATGACTGCGCTTGTCCTTAGCTCTCTCTGACAGGCGTAAAACCCGGGACACCCGTCCCGAGACAGGGCCTCGGCCTTCCCCGTGCAGCCCACGGTTCCTCACCACGGGCCCACAGCTGGGCAGCCAACGGGGCAGCCACAGGTCTCGGGGGCTATTTGCATTGAGTTAATGAAAATCAAGTAAAATTTAAAATCCAATGCCTGGGATGCCACAACACAGATGACCCTTGAGGACATCCTGCTAATCCAGTCACCAAAGGACAAATACATATGGTTCCACTTGTCCCCAGCAAAGTTAAATTCAGAGACAGAAAGTAGAACAATGAGTGGCCCAGGAGGAAAGGGAAGGAGGAGGGGAAGGAGGAGGGGGAAGGAGGGAGACCCAGGCCCCCGGGGACCGTTGGTGTACACCCTGCAGGACATCATCTTTGATGGTGTCAGAGTTCCTGATTAACAGGTGCACAGTGTTGGTTAGGAGAGACAAAAGTGTTCTGGAGGGGGACAGGGGTGACGGTCACACAGCAATGTCACTCTACTTAACGCCACAGAACTTTACACCGAGACAGTTAAGGCAGCGATTTTCATGTTCGTGTATGTGCCACATTCAGATCTGTGACTCCCACGTAATGGCGTGCTGTGGCTCATTTTCACCCTCGGTGGTATCTCGTGGGTGGCTAGAAATCAACTACAGTGAGAGGATTTACCCCAAAGACCCGGGCCTTCTCTCCAGGCCGGGGCCGTTTTCCAGGAGCTCACTACCACACGTGGTGCAATGCCACCCTGGGCCCCACCCCGCCATCCTCCTCCACACTCCCACCTTTATCAAAGTCACATTAGCACCGAAGGTCCCACCTCCTAGTCCCATCCCTTTAGGAGTTAGGGCTTGCACATACGAACCTCGGGGGACACAGAAGTTCAAAGAGGCAGAGGAGAACGAGGGGGAACAGAGTGGAAAGACGAAGGACACAGGCTTGGGAGGGCTGCGGCCACATCTCGGGTTTTTTAATTTCATGGCTACCAACTCTGATTATACGCAACTGACTCATTCTCCGTCACCTGTAAAATGGGGAAATCACATCCCCGACAAAGCTGCTCCGATTACTAACTGCCCCCAGCCACCACTGAACGAACAGCAGCTTGTCTATTAGTCGTCACGAAGGCAGGCCACAGCGGCGAGGGTACCTGGTACCCAGGGAGGGACCTCATTCCTGCATCCTGAGGACAGATGAGGATTCACAAAGGAGCTGTCATGCAGGGTAGACACAAACGGGTCCCCGGGGGCATCTGTCTCCCAAGCCACATCTTGAGTATGGGTCTGGGCTGAATGGAAAGCAGAGTGGGAGCGACCGGGTGCTCTCAGGGAGAAAAAAAGGCGGATTATTAGTGTGCTTCCACTTCTGCCTGAAGAATGTCCCCTTCGGTCGTCCTTAATGACGCTGCGGCAAAAGGTGTTTGCGCCCCGGCCGAGGGTGAGCGCTGCAAGAACACACGCAGCTCTGTGGAAAGGGTCATCTCTGGGGTGTGGGACTCAGGATGATGGGTTTTTTTTCTGTTGGCTTATCTCTGTTTTCAGGGATCTCTAAAGGGAACAGGCTATTTGTGTGGCCAAACAAGCAGAGTGGTGGGCAGAGAAAAATACCGAGGACAGTGTCCGGGGGGAGATTCCAGGACAGCAGGCCAGGCAGGGCCCGGAGATGTGCTGAAGATGAAGACCAGGGTCAGTCGAGCCCGAGAAAACATCTGCTGGGAAAAGCAGAACAACAGGCCAGGGGTGTCCCCTCGCTAGGAGGGTGGCCAGCTGGTGTCTGGCCAGAGACAGGCAGGCCTGGGTGAGCTGGGAGGGAGGGAGGGGCAGCTCCCCACCGCTGGCCTCGGGGGGACCCCTGGGATCTCTAGAAGGAAGGCAGCAGCCGTCACTTGCCCCTCTACTTCTCCGTCTCCCTCTGGACCCTGGCGTCATAGCCACCTTCACAAACCCGCGCTTGGTCCGACAGTTCTCCATGTAGAAACCTCCCGGGGTGCCCTGCAGCCTGCTGGTCAACCCCGACACTGCGGCGGGCATTTGCGGCCTTCAGCACCGGTCTCTTCCCTGCCTCCCGTCCCCCTCCAGGGCTCTGCCTGTCTGCCAGCCTCCCACCCCACCTCCTCCACCTTCCTGCACCTCACCGTGCCGTTCCTACCCCGGCAGCCCCCTGCCTCAGCTCCCTGAGTCACTGGGACTACAGACTTGTACCACGGTGCCCAGCTCTTCCTTTTCTGATGGCACTAATCCCATCCCGAGGCTCCACCCCCATGACCTCATGTGAACCTAATTACCTTCCAAAGGTCCCACCTCCTAGTCCCATCCCCTTAGGGGTCAGGGCTTGCACGTACAAACCTAGGTGGGGACACAGACATACACACTCGGACATGCTGGGACGGTGACCACACTCTAGGTTTCCCAGAAGCCTTGGACTTCAGATATCCTAAGCCACCATTTGTGCCATCCCAATACACTCATTCCAATTCCACGCACAGTCCCAGACCCTCCCACCGGCTGCACAACCCAGGAGCCCATGACATGAACTCCCCGCCTACTTTCCCATCAGAGCCTTGTCTTCAAATATCCAGACCCAGGATCAGAGTTCAGCAATACTGAGACGAGGTGAAGACCCAGGGAAAACTCTCAAAGGCTGGGGACATGCCTCGGTGGTAGGGTGTCTGTCTAGCATGTGGGAGGTCCTCGGTTCAGTCCCCAGTACCCCCCAACACACACCTTCAAAGGAGTCCTGGGGGGAGGTTTCTTCCCAAGAATAAGCAGGAAGACACACTCGAGGGACACCTGGTTGGTGGTTCTGACAAACGGGTCCAAGTGGAAGGAAGGGCAGGTGGGGTGGGGTCCCGAAGGAGGAAGGAGCGAGGGTCTCGGTGCCTTTTCTGTGGAGGCTCAGAAACTCATGGGAGAATCAGCAGGTTAAATCCCAAAGAAACCTGCATGCCTGAGAATCACCTTCTACACAGTGAAAAGCCAACAGGGTCCACGACTTTCAGCTAATGAATAAATTAGCAACGTCTTCACTCTTTTTCATTGGATAAGGAGAATGGAGTACATGTGTGTCTTAACTCATTCAGGCACCGTGCCCATGGTACAGCAGGCACTAAATAGTCCCTGGTCCCCAGCCACAGCTTCCCCTCAGAAACCTGCGCAGTTTGAGGCTTGATGTGGTGGTGCACGCCTGTAATCCCAGCAACCCAGGAAGCTGAGGCGGGAGGATCACAAGTTCAAGGCCAGCCTCAGTAACTTAGCAATAAATAAAATAAAAAAGACTAGGGTTGTAGCTCAGTGGTAGAGCATCCCGAGGTTCAATCCCCCAGCTTCAGTTGGGGGGTGAGGAGGAAAAAAAAAAGATAGAGAGAAGAAAAAGAAAAAAATATATCCCTGTGTTGTTAGAGACATTGCAAAAGCAAGGTTGTCCCCACCTGACGGGAAGCATCCGCTGGCCATGGTACATGACAGCCTAAAACCATCTCAAAGTTCCAGGGACATTTGACTCTTCAGGGGGGAGAAGGGATTTTGCCCTTTTTATAGTAGCAATCTGAGAAAAATCAATAGTGTTTCTCAAAAAAGTCCAGCTGAACCCTTCACGTGTGATCCTGAAGGCCCTCGGAGGCTGCTCCTGCGAGTCAGGCCTTCGGCCGTGGATTGTTTCATCAACAGAACATGATAACTGGGTCTCCCTCGTTGCCCACTCTCTCCCCTGCTCACCTCTCCCAACATGGCTGAGCAAAGGGTGGAAGATTCTTGCACATCTGAGGAACAGAGCTGATCCCTACCCACAGGGGAGTCTCTTAATTCTGCACAAGCAGATGGTCATGCGGCACTTTTTTTTTTTTCTCCTTTAAGGTGAGGCTGTGGACCTAACGGAAATGACTCCATTGACCTTGAGGAGTTTACAATCTGGAAGGAAAGGTAAGATGAGCACACACTGGGTCACTCTTGGCTCTGATCAGGCAGAGGTTGCACACCAGCAGGCCTCGAAACCCGCAGGGTGTGCTAGAGAAACGCTGTGGCGCGGGTTTTATTTTTTGCTTTTCGTTATTTTTAATTTGTAAGTTTATTTTTAATTTTAAGATCATGGGATTTCACATGAGAGCTAAATATCCTGTCTCTCTTGGAAATGGGAAAACCTGGCAATCCAGACTCACATTCCCATCCATCCCACTATGCAGCTGGAGCTAGGGGGCAGCTGTTCCCTTACATGGGGTGTATGCGTGCATGTTCACCGCAGGCCCTGCCATTCCTTAATGCCTCCCACTCAGCCTGCTTCTCTCTTTCAGGTTACCGTTTGGGCTCCATAGATGCAGAAATGTGTATCCCCATTTGACAGGCTGAATGATGACCTCCAAAGATACCTGGGGTCTAATTCCTGGAATTTGGGAATGTTACCTGATACGGCAGGTGAGACTTAACAGGTGCAATTATGTTAAGGATCCTGAGATCAGGAGATTACCTTAGATTCTCCTGGTGGAGCCTAAATGCAATCACAAGTGTCTTTAAAAGAGGGAGCCAGGGAGATTTGACAACAGAAGTCAAGATCCGAATAACGCGGCCATTAGCTAAGGAATGCCAGCAGCCACTGGAAGCTAGAAGAGAGGAGGAAAAATTCTCCATTGGAAACTCCAGAAAGAAGCAGCCTCGCTGACATTTTGATGTTAGTCCTCTTTTAAAGACTCATTTCCAACATCTGTCCTCCAGATCTGCAGGAGAGGAAGTTACTGTTGCTTTAACCACTAAATTGGTGGTCATTTGTTACAGCAGCAACAGGAAACTAATACACCTCACTAACTGACGAATTCAACCAATGTGCCCAGAATGGAGGAGGAGGCCCTACCCTCCTCTAGGAGTAGCCCTTGGGTCTGGTAAAGAAAGACAGAATAATCCTGACTGTGGAACATGAGCAAAGCCAGACATGAGACACTCCCAGAAACATGCTAGAAACATTAGTGAGGAACTTCTAACCAGGACCAGAGGTTCCAGGAGGATAATCTTCCCGTTTTACCTACAGGAGACATGCATGCATCCTTCTTTATTGGGCTACACCACAAAACTGCCGTGGCCTTGGTGAGGCTGAGGTCAGGGCACACAGTGCGCGGAGGGGTGGGCAGGGACGGGCCAGCACCGGGGCGGCGGGCTCCTCACCTTGCCTGCTGGATGAACTGGGTCGCCTTCTCGGCGTACTTCCGCGCAAGGCCGCTCAGGTTCACGGGCTGTTCCACGATGTGGAGGTTCTCGTAGAGAGGAAGGGCGAGGTCCGGGTAGCAGTCCCTTTCAAGGTTCCTGCGTGGAGGCCACAGACAGGGAAGTCTTCATTTCCCCGACTTCAGGAGCCACAGAGGAGCCTGAAAGGCTTTACTGCAACGATCGCACCCAGAACGCTGTACAGGCTGGCTGCAAGTGACATTGCCAGTTGCCATCTCCCCCAGGTGTAAAACCAACAGAGAGCACTGTCCCCCATTCCCTTAGAAAGGCTGGCCAGACTCGGGGACGCCGACACGCTTATAGCAGGGAATGTTACTACTGCTCCCATTTTTCAGGGAGATCCACTGAGGTCTGACCAGGGCAGCTGATTTCAATCAGAGTCCCAGAGCCAATGGGTAGCCCCCTGTCTGGCTTTCTCCACTGACTCTGTGTGGCCGGGCGACATCTGGTACTCCCCCAAGTCCATGGTCAGGAATTCCCAGGACACCAGGTGTCAGGACAGGAGGGGATATAAGAAGGGCTGGGCAATTGTAATTCTGAACCCTGTCTGAAGAATCTGGAGAAAGTTTAACAAATGAGGGAAAAGCGGGCAGAGGAGCCCAATAGGTAACAACTCCCTAGAACAGCAAATTCTGCCCTGGGTCTTAGAGACGAAAATGCGCCCGCCATCAGGCTGCTCCCACCGCGTGCCTCATGGTCATGACCTGAGGTTGTCGGTGTCTCCTACTGAAGCGCCCCAGGAGCAGGAAAGGAGGTAACAGATGCTTTGCACAGGAATTTAGGAAATACTCCAACCCTCTGCCCCGATCCCCACAGAGAACGAGGGAGAAATGAGAACCGTGGAGAAGGAAGGGGCTGGGGGAATGCAGGGTGAGAGGCCTAGAAGTAGCCCAGACAGGAACTTGTGAAGAATGTGAAACTCCCTGTTCTGCCTATGTGCATGCAAACCCCGCTAGAGAGAGGCTCAGGAGGCGAGGCCAAACCCAGCCCAGTTTTTTGTTTTTTTAAAGAAAGAGTTATTACTGCTGGGTGTTGTCATGCTGATTCCATTTGGGGGTTGAATTTTTCAGCTGTTTGTGATCTGTTACAACTCCACCATCATTTACATCTGGGGGGGCGTGGCGTGATGGAGATGGAACCCCAGGGTGCTCTACCACTGAGCGATGTCCCAGTCCTTTTTATTCTTTCACTTTGAGACAGGATCTCCCTAAGCGGCTGAGGCTGCGGTCCTCCTGCCTCAGCCTCCAGGGTAGCTAGGGTTCCCGAGGAGTGCCACCACACCTGGAAGGTTTCTCCATTTCCTCAAGAACCAAGCATGGAGGAGGCAGGCCCTGAACTCACAGAGAACCAGACTGGAATCTTGATTCCTCTCTCTCCCCAGCTCTGTGAGGGCAGGGTGGACACCCGCCTCACCCCGTGGTCCTATGGATCAGAGCTAGGCGGAGGGAATGTCTAGAATGTCACAATTCTCCACAAACAGCCATTATTATATTAACTGTTGTTACTGATGAACCAGCTGAGACTCACATACCCCGGCCGCCCAGACACTTGTGACCTAAGAAATGACCACAGAGCGGCCCATGAACAAATGGAGCAAAGGGCACGTGCTGACGCCTTACCTGAGTACCGCTTAGGATCTGTTTTTCAGGGGGGTACTGGGGGTGAATCCAGGGGTGCCCCCCCAATGAGCTACATCCCCCAGCCCTTTCTATTTTTTGAGACTGGGTCTTGCTGGAGTTCTAAGTTGCTGAGGCTGGCCTCTAACTTGAGATCCTCTTGCCTCAGCCTCCCAAGGCATGAGATTCCAGGTGTGTGCCACCATGCCCAACTAATTACCTTTCCCTGACCATAACTGCATGGATGCTTATTGGAAAACCTTTTGGAAACAAAAGAAGAAAATGAGACCCTTTAACTGGACAACCAGAGTGAGCCCTTGTTAACGTGTTGGCACATCTCTTTGCAGTCGCTCTTGACGATATGGAGATAGAGGTGGTGAAGATCCTTCTGATAACTGTCTCTTCCTTTTTCACCTACAGTTATATCATGAGCACTTTTTTAAATTGAATATGTTTTTAAAACACCATGTAGGGTCTTCATGACATTCCGATGTCAGAATTCTGGCCAACTGCTCTGGGCGGGAAGAAGCTCAAAAGGATCTCTGTGTACTTTCTCTCCCTGCCACCCTCCCTCTCTCCTTATGTCCAATGTCTGGGCCAGGTGAGTGGCCCGGGAGCAAAGCCAGGAGGCCAAGGAGGAGGGAGGCCCCACCTGTGTGAGACCTTGGCAGCAGATGTCTCTCCCCATTGGAGCTAAACAATCCAAAGAACCTGGAAAATTCCATCAGAAATACTCCGTGGCTCTCCTCTTTGCAATAGAGTGCAAACAAGGCATTTCCATCTGCCCTGGACACACACTCTGACTTATTCGCTGTCTTACAATCTCCTGTCTGCTTCTCCTGCTGACTCTGGATGGACCGCAGCCTTAGGCTTCCCTGTATTCTGAGGCCCACAGCCAGCGTGCTGGAGAGCATTACCTCGAGGAGCGGTTGCCCTGAGGACATGCTGGGCAAGGAGGGTGGTCGTAGCCCGGGGCATCAGTACAGCCCATATCATGGCTGTATGGAATCCCAAAGTAGTAGTCAAAACCTGGAACAGAAGCAACCAACCCGTTAGCACCCCGGCTCCGTGGCTCCTCTGTACGCCTGCCTTCTCACACCCAGGACAAGAATTTTAATATCCCACGGTTTAACATTGCAGTGCTCTGGAGTATGTAATTAAAAGTGGATTTGATTAATATCCTTTTGAAGTATGCAAAGAAAAATCACTTTGCAAGGTTCAGCTATAAGACGACTTTTGCAAAACACCTTGTGATTCCAGCTAACCCAGGCTGGGAGGAACTGGAGAGAAATGAACTGTCTAACATTCTTTGAAAAGACGGACACCTTCAGGTTAAGTATCTGGTGAAAACCTACTAAGCACCTGACACATAAAGGGGAAAAAAATAAAATAAATCCTACCCTCAAGAGACTTTCCATCTAAAGGGGAAATAAGATGTGTAGCTTCAGCCCTAAGAGAGGCAGGTGAGTTGGAAGAGGAAGTTACTCCCCCACGCAGAGGTGGGGTTGGGCCGGGGCAGGAATCTCAAACGCTTCTTGAAGGATGGGCCTGGGAGGGCCGATGGGATGGGGGCTGGGGGCGGTGGTGTGCAGGGAGAGAAGGATGTGGGAGACGTGAATGGCTTGTGTGGACATTTTATTCTGACATCCTCCCTGAGAGAAGCTCAACCCTCTCTCCAAAGGATAAAACCAGTGGCCAACCAGAATGCAATCCCGGGAGTTCCTCGGCTCTCTTTCTTTCCTTAGAGGTGGACGGAACTCCAATCTCAGGGAGCATATCATTTACCCAGGGTCTCCAATGCCAGGCCTGGAGAACAGGGAGGGCTGGCTTCCGCTTCCTCTTCCGTCCCTCCATGGGCCTCCCACCTGCTCAGGGCACTTTTCCTACCCTCACCAAGTCACCTCCAGTTCCCACGTGCCTCACGCCTTGGTGGCTTTGCCTGGAATTCCCTGCTCTGCGTCTCTCACAGGTGAAGCTGAGTCAATCCTGCCCAGCCCAGTTCTGGGCAGTTTCCTAGGGAACCCCCAGTCCCCGGCAAGTCCCACTCGCCCCATCCTCCTTTCCTTCCCTAGTCCTGGAGCAGCAGCCTGCAAACTTCTCATCGGCGTGGGTGACAGGGGTCTTCCCCAGGGGCGCTACACTCCTTGAATTTGGACGGTAGATCTTTGTTGACCCAGTAGGTGGTGTACACTGAAGGACGAGTAAATGTTAGTTGTACCAGGGAAAAGAAAACGGGAAGTTCCGTGCTGACCTGGTTTGCGCAAATTTTTTGGATGCCTCACAGGTAAACAACACAACCCTGAGATGTCACTGCATTTAATGTCAGGCTGAGCCGAGACCAGGGTCAGACCGTAAATATTTTAGGTTTTATGGACCAGATGGTCTCTGTTGTGGCTTCTCGGTTCTACTGTTTGAGCACAAAAGCCCCCGGAAACAACCCGTGCACAGACAGTACCGCTGCTTTCGGTAAAAGTTTACTTGCAAAAACAGGGAGCTCCTTGGAGTCAGCCCCTAGGTCTACTGGGACCCCTGGTCTAGACCACGGTGTCCTCTGATTGGGGGAGAAGCCTGGCTGTGTCCTGGGGCACTGACCCAAGAGACCACCAAGGACTTTGGGAAACCATTAATATCTTGGTGAGTTGGTCACTGAGAGGATCCATCATTCGGCCAAGGACTTTCACAGAATCGGCTCTGGCCACTTCATCTTGACCTTCCTCCCCAAGGTCACGGGGGAGAGGTCAGAAGCAAAGGGCAGCAGGAAGGAGCCAGGGGCCGTGTCCCCTACAGGGACCTGCAGCCCGTGCTTCAGCAAACCCAGGGGACAATTTTTACTTCTTTCCAGAGCAGCCATGTCGGGACCTCTCAGGTCTGATGTTCCCTGAGGTGCAAAGAGCTGGGAGACGACATGAAGATGGGTGGGTGGAAGGTAGGCACCAGGTAGCAATGAAGGGGGCCAGGAGGGCGCTGGCAAGAGAGCTGGGGGGCTACGGGGCAGCACTGGCACCCCAGATGCACCCCAGTGGCCTTGTGATCAAAGATGTCCTGACCTAGGCTGAATGACCCCAAGGACGGGAGGCAAGGAGCGAGCGGGCCTCTTCACCCAGACAGCCTCGTTTTCTGTTTCCCAAGTAATGAATCCCCCCAGCAATTCTTACCGCGGAAGTTGGGGTGATAAGAGCCATGATGCCCAAGATGCCATTTGCCTGTGGATAAACAAGACAGAGATGTTCAGAGGGACCCCTGCAGACCCCGGGCCCTCAGAGAGGCTGACCACACACTCCGACCTCCATCGGCCCTGCCCTTCACTGAGGAGCAAAGACAGCCTGCCAACGTGCTCGAGAGCCAAGCTTGCTTTCTGGGACCAGACCCAGGGGAGCCTGTGGGGTCACAGCAAGCAACGGTGACCACAAGGCAGGAAAGCCTCAGGGAAAGCGGGAGACAGGCCACCCCCAGAGCCCAGGGCACAGCCATCTGAGCCGACGCCCTACAGACACAGCAGCTTCAGAGCTGCCCTCTGCTGCAGCCTCCCACGCTGGGGCCAGGCCAAGGCACAGGGTGGCCCAGGAAGCAGGTGCACTGTGCCACATGGTCTCAGAAATGTCCAGAGGAGCTGGACAACTTGCTCTCTCACCTCGTCAGCAGCCGGCAGCGGCTGGGAAGAGGCAGCCTCTGCAGCAGCTCAAGGCGGAGACACCTACCAGGCAGCAAATGAGAAATCTCGGCGGCCACCCGCGGCTCCCGCTCTGTAAGTGTGTTTGTTCCCGGAGGATAATTGGGCAAAGGGCAGCGGATCCTGACAATGTCGGGGCCTCTGATCTGTTCCTTCCACTCTGGACTAGCCCCCTGGGAAATGTCCCCAAGGCCAGGGGGCAAAGAAACAGATGTGATACAAAGATCTAACAGTGGTGGCCATAAAGGACACAAAGGAGGGGAAGAGTCACAGCAGCCAAGGAGTATGGCTAAGAGATTTACCTAACGTGGCCTCAATGAATACTACCCAGCTATCTTTATTATGTTTTTTTTTTTTTTCCCCTAGTACTGGGGATAAAACCCAGGAGCACTCTACCACCGAGCTATTTTTTTTTGGGGGGGGCGGGACAGGGTCTCATTAAACTACTGAGGCTGGCCTCGAACTTGTGATCCTCCTGCCTCAGCCTCTGAAGTCACTGCAATTATAGGTGTGCACCACTGTGTCTGGCTACCCAAGTAGCTTTTAAAGACAAATGCACAAATAAAGAGTCTGTAAGAGTTCATTATAGAACTCCCTTCTTACAATTGCTCCACAGCAGTTGGAAAAAAAAAAATTAACAAAAAACTGGGGAAAACGGGTTAAGCATTGTATGGGAGGCTTGGATTAAACATTACCTGGAAATATGAAATTACATTAAAAATCTAAAAATTATTTTAAACGATAATAAATATGTAAAATCGGATCACACGGAAATATAAAATAACGTGGACAGGAAGGAAAATTAGGCCAAATATACAACGAGGCAAAATGATTGAGAGTGGAGGCGGAGCGTGAGACATGTAAAGGATGTCAGTATTCCTTGGCAGGTTTTTAATTTTTCCTACAATTGTACTTTAGTTCACGATTTCAACAAAAGGAAGGGCTTACATATCCTCTCTAGGTCACGGAGAGCGCAGTGATTGGGGGGTGGGGTGGCTAAATGGCAGGCCGTCCACCTGTTGCTTACCAGGCACAGTGGGCATGGAGAGGCTGGGGGCCCCTGCAGGACATCGGCTCCCAAGGCCACAGCCCCGGCTGCAGCTCGGGCTTTTGGAGTCAGGCAGCCTGGGGACCACACCCTCCTGGGCAGCGAGGTTGAGATGGATGCATGTAACCATCTGGTAAGAACAGCCGGCCCCCAGCAGGAGCCCCACGCACCTCCTCTTGGGGTTGATGTCCTTAGCACAACTATACCTCAGGGTACCCGGAGGAGGGGACTGGGAAGGAGAAGGTTGGACCTTAATTGGCCCTTCCTCCTACAACTGGGGCTTCTGGGACTTGTCCTTCTGGGACCACCAATATCCTCCTCCAGTTGGTGGCCTGTGAAAGGACGTCGGACTCTCTAGCCCGGAGGAGGAGCTGCCATAGCCAGAGGCAGCAGGCCCTGCTCGGGTACAGCCACCTCCTGCAGGTTCCCCGGGAGCTCCAAGGCCCACCCCCAGGGACCCCGCAATCCCGTGGTTGATGGCACAGCCTCCTGTGCCACTCCTCTGTGGAGGAGGAAGCCAGGGAGCCACTGGACCCGGGTCCTTGAGGGTAACAAGCAGCAGCAGCCTGGCATGCTGCGGGTCTGCTGGGCTGCCCTGGCCTCTGCAGGGAGACTGGCCGGGAAGCAAGACGCTGGGGGAGGTGGCCAGGCCACATGGAGCGGCCTTTTCCAGTCTGAGGCTGGTTCTCTCGCTGCCCAACAGGGGAATGATCATCTCAAAGGCCTGCTCTGGCTCTGATGCCATGAAACCCCCAGGAGGCGCAGGCAGGAGGAGGATGGCCATTTGAGAACCAGCCTCAGCCACTTGACGGTGTCTCAAAATGAAAAATAAAAAGGGCTGGGGACGCGGCTCAGGGGTTAAGCGCCCCTGGGTTCCATCCCTGGTGCACACAAAACAACAGAGAAAGACAAGAACAAGGCAAGCCTCTCCCAGCCCCCAGCACATAAGAAATGCTGAGTAAGAGGCGCCTAAAAATGTCCTAAAGGAGAGGAAGCGCTTGGTCCAGGAGGCCCACGCTGCCCAGGCGGCCTCCTAGCCTGCGGTCCATCCCCACTTGTCCTGCGGGCAGAACCCGGCCCAAGGCCAAGGCCATCCCAGAATCCTGCCCAGTTTCCCGCCTCCCCGCACCTGGAGGCCAGGTGACCAGCTGGGGCCAGTCAGACTTCAGCGCAGTTCTTCAGGCCCAGAAAGACCGGCTCTCGTGGTAACAGTGGGCAGTGAGGCTGGCACCACCTCCCCTCTCCCGTCCCCTCCCTGGGCCAAGGGGACTGAGGCTCCCAGGAGGAGGACCACAGGAGCCACACGCTAGGGGTGGCGGAGCGAAGGTGCAGGCGCCCCCGCCCCGAGTGGCCAAGCTAACGAGGGCAGCCGCTCACCCCCAGTTCCTCCTAGGGGTGGAGGACAGATCCCTGCCCGTGTCACTCCACCCAGGGGACCTTTCAGCCACCCTCAGCTGCAAGCAGGAAGGGACGTGGGCAGAGCCACCGGGGCCAGGCGGCGACACGCGTGTCGGTACCTATCATCGCGGTGACGTAGCCGGCCGCCCGCAGCACCTCCGCCAAGGTGGTCTCGTTGAGCGGGAGGCCCCCCGCAGAGGTGACCGCGAAGTTGTGCGTGACTCCATTGCGCAGGCCCAGGCGGCCGGTGAGCAGGGAGGCCCGGGAGGGCGAGCAGGTGGAGGCGGCTGCGTGGAAGTCCACAAACCTGCGGAGACACGAAGGCCATCAGGATCCCCCGGCGAATCAGGTGGGGGAAGAGGCCATCTCAACTTCAGGAGTCAAGGGCTGTGGAAAAGTTTCAAGATCACCCAGTCATGGAGCAGGGAAGGACAGGAAGCCCAGAGGGGTAAGGCCACGAGTCCCAGGTCACACAGCGAATGCCCAACTATTGAATCCAATATATTCAGTCCATCCTCTTTCTTTATAAATTCTATGTTTCAAAGTCACCTACTCACTAAACCCAAAAATCAATACTAGATGCTCTTTAAGGTCACTCCCACTTAGAGAAGCAGACCTGCAGATAATTTGAGTTGCCTGCTGTGCACATTCCCAGCTGAAGTGAAGCAAGGTGACCCTCAACCTTCTTAGTTCAGCTCAGGCTGTAAACAAGCATCCTGTTCTATTGAGGGCCACCATTTCTGCATGTTTGTGCATTTTGTTGGTAATTTCATGAGGCAAAATGTCACTCACCGGCAGCACTCAGGTGCTGTCTGGTGTTCCTAAGCCTCACATGTTTCTGCCAGGTGTCTGACAGAAAATGGGCCCTTTGGGGAAGCTTTGTTCGGGAATGAACTGTAATGCTATCACCTGTGGGTTCAATGTGAATCAAAAACGTATGCATTAGGGCTGGGGCATAGCTCAGTTGGTAGAGTGCTTGCCTACCGGCACGAAGCCCTGGGTTCAATCCCCAGCACCACAAAAGAAAAAAAAAATGTATGCATTAAATAAGGTGTCTCTGCACAGAAACACACACGAAACCCAGTTACACCCTGATCCCCGGAGGGGCCCTCGGGCAGACACACAGGCGAGCCGGGACTCGGCATTCACTAGAAGTTCACTGTGACTTGGCAGATGGCAGCCACTGCCAACAACAAGAACTGTCCAGCCCCGCTTCAGACACTGTGGAGGAACACAGAAGAGCTCTGGCCCTGCCCTGCCCTAAGGAACACGCAGCCTCATTGGTGTTAGGGAACCACGTCTGTTGACCCTCGGCTCCAGAAGGGCATCGTGATCACAGGACAGGTTGCTCAAACAGGAAAAAAGATTTACCCATCAAACCAGCAAGACTCAGAAGACGGTGGACTCGCGCTGGGAAAGACCATCTTAACACGAGTCTTGAGCTCCTTGTATCTTTAGGGGTCAATGACTGATGACAGCCGATGGCTGGACACCTGGTGACTGGCATCAGCCTGGAAGAGGGATGAGTGAAGGGCCAGTCCACCAACACGAGCTGCTGTACAGATGACCAACAGCAGCAGTGGCTCCGGAAGCAAAGGCATTCGGTAGCAAGGAACAACAGGAGTGGGCGACGATGCCCGAGAGTCTGTAATCAGGACACCCCAAGGGCAAGGGGCAGTGGGAAATGGGGCAGGGATGTCCAGGGGCTGAGATGATGGAAAGAACACGGTGAAGCTTCAAGGGCTAGAGAAGGCTCCAGAGAGGAGGTGGGATGTGGACTGGCTGGTAAGAAACGGAGCTCCTACGAAGCCCTCGAAAACCCAAAGCACAGCATCCCCAGGGGAGGGAAGCAGGATGCTCTTATCTTTCGAAAGGAAACAATGGAAGAATAAACCAGAGGCTAATTAAAAAAAAAAAAATGGTTTCCCATAGATGGGCAGGAGAAATGGCCTGGGGGGCGGGGAAGGTGAGAGGACGATGCTCTGGCTGTGCTGTTGGGTAGTGGGACGGTTACACCGTATCCAGGTTTGATATGTTAAAAATCAAAGCCAGGCACAGTGGCGCACACCTGAGATCACAGTGGCTCGGGAGGCTGAGGCAGGAGGATCACGAGTTCAGAGCCAGCCTCAGCAACAGTGAGGCACTCAGCAACTCAGGGAGACCCTGTCTCTAAATAAAATACAAAATAGGTCTGGGGGTGTGGCTCAGTGGTTGAATGCACCTGAGTTCAATCCCCAAGGACCCACTACCCCCCAAAAAGTAAAAGTAAATCACAAAGGAAAAACAAGAAGATCCTGTAATAAACAAAACTGAAACAAATGAGTCCTACTATGTAACACATTGCTAATAAGACTGCCCAGAGGGCCAGGCATGGTGGCACACGCCTGTAATCCCAGAGACTCAGGAGGCTGAGGCAGGAGAATCCCAAGTTCAAGGTCAGCCTCAGCAACTTGGCGGGACCCTGTCTCAAAATATGAAATAAAAAGGGCTGGGGATGTGGCTAGGTGGTTAAGCATCCCTGGGTACAATCTCCAGTATCCCCCACCTCCAAAAAGACTACCAAAGGAAAGAATCATTTCAAGTGATCTTAGCACACGTCAGTCTGTATACATACATCTAAGGACATAAGTTTTTAAAATTCCAAGAAAATCTTAAACCTCACTCAGTTGCTGTATCATCAGTAGAAATATTGGGATTTTAAAACTATTTCAGTTATATAGTAATGCAAATAAGCTATTTATTTATTTTAATCATTTGTGGTACAGGGGATAGAACCCAGGGCACTTTACCGCTGACCTACATCCTCAGACCTTTTAATTTCTTATTTTGAGACAGGGTCTCACGAAGTTGCCGAGGCCAGCCTTGAACTTGGCAATCCTCCTGCCTCAGCCTCCAGTTAGCTGGAATCACAGGTGTGTGCCACCACACCTGGCACCTGGCGGCAATTAAGAAACTACATAAATGTTTCTAACAGGAGCCAAGATTTTTAATGTAATCAAAGGTAAAAGAAGATACCAAAAAAGGGGGAAGAAACCCTAAAATGTAAAAAATGTCATTTTGAACCGGTGATTTTTAAAAAACATCTATTTCCTAGCTATACATTAATACCCAGTAGCCATTAACACACCTACACACCGCACTGTTTTCAAAACCATCCCACCATAAAAATAATCCAATTTATGTGGAGAAATACTTAATGCCAGCTTTGGGGAAGGGAAACACCAGGGAGTCTGGACCTAGCAGCCAGCTCGCAGGGCTCCTGCTGGCTAAATCTGGGGCAATCTGGGAACCAGAAGAATAATTATTATAAGGGATGAATGGATAAAAATCCGCAAGTTCATAATGACACTGAAAAGAAGTCACTTGTCCTGGTAGAGGAACACACGATCCTAACTTCCCACCCTAAAACTTCATAATTGAAGGGAAAGAATGAAGCATTGAGGCTGACCGTCTGCAATGACCCTCGGCCATCCCTGGGTGACAGGGGGAGACCCTCCTTCGCGGAAGGACAGCAGCCAGTCACAGGGAGGGACGCACGCTTGGCAAGACACCATTTTTGCAAAAATCTCCCCCATCGAATAATTGACAACTGGTGGCTGCCGGTGTTCACACTGTCACACCATGTCACCCTCGGGTCACTTATAAATTGGACAGAGCTGGCAATTATCTCCTTACAAAGTGATTAGATTCAGAGGCACTCATCACGGGCCCCCTGACCTTGTATGTCTCCTGATGGGATGCATTAGGAAGTTTAGAAGATCAAGGGTTTCTTGCCAAAAACAATTAAACTGAATCTAATCAAAATGCTGGACCTAATTTCCAGGTTACAGGAAATACAGATAATAGAACAGATTAAAGGACACCACAAGGAAGTCACTGAACAAAATTGGCACCTAGGCATCCCTACAAGACAACTGGTCTAGTCTCTTCCAAAAGTTGGCGTTGCTGAGTACTGTGGTACACGCCCGTAACCCCAGAGATGCGGGAGGCCGAGGCCGGAGGGTCTCGAGTTTGAGGCCAGCCTCAGCAATTTAGTGAGCTCCTGTCTCACAAGAAAATAAATAGGGCTGGGACGTGTCGTTCAGTAACGGAGTGCTTCCCTAACATGCACAAGGCCCTGGGCTCGGTCCCCAGCACCTCTCTCCCTCCCCCCCCACCCTCTCTTACACACACACACACAATCTTGGGAAAAAAGGAATTGGAGGTGAGTAATATTCTATGTTAAAGGAAACTAAGAGACTAAACCAAATAAGCACATGATACTTAACTGGATCTCACTTCAAATAAACCAACAACACATTTGGGAGATAATTAAATAAATGCTAATGTGGACTGATACGAGAGAATTATTATTAACTTGAGGATAATAATGGTATTTATTATGGGCATGTGAAGAATGTTCTTGTTCCTTCTTTTTGGTACTGGGGACTGAACCCAGGGGTGCTCAACCACTAAGCTACATCCCCAGCCCTTTTAAAAATTCATTTTGAGACAGGGTCTTGCAAATTGTCCTGGCCGGCCTTGAACTTGGGATCCTCCTGCCTTGGCCTCTAGAAGAGCTGGGGTCACAGGAGTGTGCCCCTGCACCCAGGCCAGGATGCTCTTATTCATAAGCGATGCATGCTGCAGAGTTTGTAATGAAGGGCCATGGCGTCTGCCTCCTTCAAGTGATTCAGAGGGAAAAAAAAAAAATACCTAATTCATAGAGTTTACTCTAAGCAAAAACAGCAAAACGTTAACCATGGATGACTATGCTGGTGTTTATTTTACTATTCTTTTGGTTTTTCTTTATGTTTGAAATTTGTAACATTAAAAGGTTTTTTTCAAGTTATGGAGATCCAGAATCTAGAAGGCACGGGGCGATGATGGGGCGTGCTGGGCCTGCGGGGAAGGGGGAAGTGGCTGGAAACGCGGCGAGTCTCCCAAATCCTCAACACGTGTGGGAGCTTGGCAGCAAGTTCGGCCACCTCACGGGGCAGAAGGGGGGTGCAGGTCTGCAGGATGAGGCACAGGAGGCTGAAACCCGGCATGCACCACTCTCCACGGGGCTTCACCTATGCAAGTTCTCTGGTCCCCAGGACCCCTGTGAGCTAAACTCCTACGAGTCTCTAACATTCGCACACCCCTTAAAGATGCCCCAGAAAGATGCCCCAATCTGGTTAAAGCAAGAAGGACCCCAGGGCTCCTGCCCTTCACCATGACCTTCGCATCAGCAGAGGATGACTCCAGGCCAGCAGAGCAGATTCCTGCTTTTATGTTTTCTCTCTTTTCTTTCATTTCTTGTTTCTTTCTTAAAAAAAAAAAAAATACATGGAAACCTAGAGATCATAAAGCAAAGCCATTTTTAAAATCTTATAGAACAAATACTATGTGACCCAGGAATCCGACTCCTAGGAATTACCCTTAAAAGAATCAAAATTGGGTTCTCTAACAAATATTAATACACAGCCGTGCTACTTACAATAGCCAAAAGGTAAGAACACAAATGCCTGTCCATATGTGGATGGATATAAACAGATGTGATCTGTCCATACAGCGAAATATTACTCAGCAAAAAAAAAAGGGATGAAGTAGTGATACGTGTGACCACGTAAATGAATCTTGAAAATACTATGATGGGGGCTGGGGGTGTAGGTCAATGGTAAAGTGCTTGCCTAGTCTATGCAGGGCCTGGGTTCAAACCCCAGCACTGCGACACACACACACACACACACACACACACACACACACTCTCTCTCTCTCTCTCTCTCTCTCCCCCATGGGTGAAGGAAACCAGACATGAAATGCCATGCATTGTATAACTGTAATTATATGAAATATCCCGAATAGGTCATTCATTGAGACAGAAAGCAGACTAGTGGGTGCTAGGAGCTGGGGGGGGGGAGAGGAAAGTGGGTGGGAGGTGACTGTGAGGATGTGGGGGTTTATTTTGGGGCGATGAGAATGTGCTGAGGCTGAACAGAAGTGGTTATTGCACAACATGATGAAGGTATCGAAGGTCACCGAGTTGCTAATGATTTTAACAGCTTAAAATGGCTAATTTCGTGTTATATAAGTAACATTTTGTTTAAAAACAGACTAAAAGGAAAACACCCAAAGAGAACCTCTCCCGGAGGCCCATTAAGGTCTCAGATGAAAAAGCTGCTTATTTATAACCAAGGGGGTCATCTGTCATTTCATTCATTTATTCCAAAAAACAGGGACGGAGCAGCGATAGGAGGGGTGACCCGTGCCACACAGCAGCAGCCTTCCCCCGAGTCATGCTCCCTGCGGCACATCCAGACTGTAATTATTTGCTTTTATGTTTAGGGCAGATTTGAAAAGGCCACACATTCTCCCTTTGAGAGGTGGGGTCTGTGTCCCCTCCCCTTGAACAGGGACAGGTTCTGTGGCTGCTCTGGCCGGTAGATTAACACGGGAGTAAATGACATGGTGTTGGTCCCACAAAACTGGTAGCTTCTACTTCCTCTTTTTTTTTTTTTTTTTTGGTACCAGGAATTGAACCCAGGGGCTCTTCACCCCAGAGCCACATCCCCAACTCTTGTTGATTTTTTTTGCTGAGGCTGGCTTTGAACTTGCAATCCTCCCACCTCCGCCTCCTGAGCTGCTGGGATGACAGGTGCGCCCCACCACAGCACCCAGCCGCTGTCCTCTCTGGAAACAGTCTGTGAGCCACCAGATAAGACGTGGGAGTGGCCAGGCACGGTGGCCCAGGCCTGTCATGGCAGCTACTCAGGAGGGAGGCTGAGGCAGGAGGACCACAAGTTTAAGACCAACCTGGACAGATCAGCGAGACACTGTCTCAAAATGAAAAACCAAAAAGACGTGGTGGGGTGGGGGTGGCATGTGGCTCAGGAGGCCGCCGCCATGGAGATGACAGCCCTGGGAGCAAGGCCACTCCACGTCTCCCAGCCTGACCACTGCTTGCTGAATCCCTCGAGCCACGCCAACGACTCAGTATGGAAAGGAAGACTGCCCATCCAGAGGGGCCTGGATGCCGACCACAGAATCCCAGCTCTGGGAACACGGCTGTCACCGCAGCTAAGTGTGGGGCCAGTCTGTCAGTCAGCAAAACGGTGTCCGGCTCTCACCGGGTGGTGCTCGCTTCAGGCCTACGTCCCCACACCACACAGAACAGGGGCTGTCAAATGTGGGCTGGCCCTGGCCGGGGGACACCAAGGACGTCACCTGCTCTGCTGCTCTAGAACGCAGCAAGTCTTGCCACAGAATCCCAGGCCTCGGCCCCAGGCGATGGGTTAACTCCCTCAGGACAGAGAAATGAAAGAAATGGGTAGAAAGGGACAGAAAGTAAGGGCTAGCACAGACGCCGCCAGGTCCCCCAGACCACTCACCAAGCCAGCCTCCCCCCTGGGCCCGTCACTCCCAGGTTTCTGGGGAATCTGTGAATCTCAGAGTGCCTATAAAGTCCCCCACTAATTAAAATTACCCTGGACACTATCTATTAGCCCAGCGACGAATACATTAAGCAAAGAGAAATAGGATATTTTAAGAAACATACAGAGGACTTTTAATATTGTATCAATATTGATCAGATAATGGAGCCTATGTCAGCTAAAGATCCTAAGAATGACCAGACCGGAAGCTCATCCCCACGTACCTCCCCATGCCTACCCCTCACTGTTTCCTCTAAAAGCAGAACCAGGAATCTCAAAAGCCTACCCCACCACCACCATATCTATCTCTCTCTCTCTCTCTCTCTCTCTCTCTCTCTCTCTCTCTCTCTCTCCATTCTCTGCATTCACCCTGCATTCTGCTGGGCATGGTGGCTCACGCCTGTAATCCCAGCAACTCAGGAGGCTAAGGCAGGAGAATCACCAAGTTTAAGGCCA
Organism: Urocitellus parryii; assembly: GCF_045843805.1. Taxonomy (NCBI): domain Eukaryota; kingdom Metazoa; phylum Chordata; class Mammalia; order Rodentia; family Sciuridae; genus Urocitellus; species Urocitellus parryii. Next base: position 172,575,032 of record NC_135537.1, on the reverse strand, counting down.
GCCTCAGCAAGTTAGGGAGACCTTATCTCAAAATAAAAAGTAAAAGGGTGTGGGATGTGGCTCAGTGGTAAAGCACTGTGCTGGGCTCAAGCCTCAGTGCCAAAAAGAGAGAGCAAGAGAGAGAGAGCAAGAGAGAGAGAGAGAGAGAGACAGCGCCCGCGTACCCCCTTGAATCTGATCTGTTTTCCTAAATCAATCTGTGTCTCTGACTGATGGGTGCTGAAGCCCTTTCCCCTCGTGTTCACCAAGGACCCCACTTGTCCTTGGTCTCCCCCCAGTTCCCCAGCCCCCCATCATGGAACTCCTCAGAACATCTTGTGGTGACATCTCTTCTCCAGTGACACCCTGACACCATTTTTCAAGGTGACAAACAGCAAAGAAGGGCCATGCTCCTGGTACACGGAAATCACGCTGAGATCCCAGCCCTGCGCTTCTGGAAGCCGTCCCGGCCCCTGAAGCCACACTCCTGGAGGCGGCCAGGCGGTGCCTCCGTCTGACAGAATGGGGACAGGGAGGGCGTCTGGGCCACTGAGCACCACCAGGTTTGCAGGAGCCCAAGTGAGGGCCACTCCGGAGCCCAGGGAGCCGCGGGCTCCCAGCTCCAGCTCCACACTGCAGCCCGCCGGCACCTCCCTCCTGGCCCTGAGTCTGGGGGCTTGCAAGGACCCCGTCCTGTGTTTCTTCTCTGAATCTCCAGGTGCCTGAGGTGACCTTCCCAGGCACAGGTTTCTTTAAAGCATCTGGGGACCTCAGGGACCAAACCCCTGGGGCAAGATCCTGGGCCCTGGATTGTGTCCTAGTCACACAGCAGCTCTCCTTAGCTTCCAACCCCGGCTCCGCCCGAGGCTCCGCAGCTCTTCCGTGCCCCTCGAGGCTGTAGCACGAGGACCCTGCTCGCTCACACTCCCAGTGGTCCTTCTGCTAATCCTCATCACTCTCGGCTGATGCTGATGGAACCCTTCCTGCGCCCCAGGGCTCCTCCGGGCACTTCACCTAGGCTAAGCCATGCGCATCTGTCGCCCTTGGACTATTTCCATTAGGATCTGCAGTTCTGAGGGACGGCCAAGCTCCCGGGAACCACCACTTTACCCACCGCAGCAGCACAACATGCAGGACCCGGGACCAGATGAAAACCAGGGCCCCGTATTGGAACATCCCTGAGCATTTCAACACGGCCAGGACACAGTAGAAAACCAGGCAGGTCTCTGCACACCTGCCTCGGCTGCGGGCTCATAAAGGTGGCCCTGCACAACGGTGTCTGCCAGGACCCAGCCAGGACTTCCCAGAGCCAGGGAGTAAACTCCTGTTGGTCCTGCAGCCCCAGACATCACCCCCACGTGGCAGGTGGCAGCTTCCTTGGCCAGCCAGTAAGTGTGTCTTCTCCTCTTTACCTGTTTCTGCACATCTGTTCCTGCTTTAGCAAGCTTCCCGTCTCAGGAGACAACACCAGGTCCCACCCAGTTCCTCAAGTCCAAGTGTGATCTGTCCTTCCCTCCCCCCCGTCCCTCCCCACAGCCAAACTGTTAGCATGTCCCATCGACTCCACTTCCAAATGACCCTCTGCTCTCCACCTACCTACAAATATGCATGTCCTAACCCAAGCTGCGACTTCCACCTCCACTCTGTCTTCCCAAGGCCACCACCCATGCACACCGTGGTCTGGAGCGGGGCCAGCTCCCCTCGCCCCCGATTTTCCACAGGGCAGCCAAAGCGCCCTTTATAAATGCCAGCAGCTAGCATTAGCCCCGGCTGGAAACCCTCTAATGAGTTCTCACTGCAATCAAAGTGAGTCCAAAGTTATTTCCATGGTCACAGGACCTTCCATCAGAACTTCTCGGCCAGGGAACCCGGGCATCAGAGAGGCCCCCATGGGGCACGGGTTAGTGTTCCTCTCAGCACCGGGCCATCAGGGGGCCCAGAGCAACCAGGGGTGCCAAGGCTGTCCTAGACCAGCTCTGGCTCCAGGGAAAGCAGTCCCCTCTGCACACAGTATGGCAGCCCCAGGAGTGGGCCACCTTCACATCATGACACTCAATGGAAGGCCTTGAAAAGGAGCACAAATGTCACCAATTTCCATGTGTGACAGGACAACAGGAAAGTGGAGACCTGCTACCCCAAGGCTCTGGACCCCGTCTGAGGTCAACCTCACGTTCCCAAAGCTCTTTCCCCTCCGCCCGCCCTCCGTCGCAGTGGCTCTTCCGACAACACCCCGACTCCTTCCTGCCTCGGGCTCCTCTCGAGTCCTGTCCAGACACTTTGCTCTGGTCTCCACGTGGCCGGCCCCTTCTTGTCCCCTGGGTCTCAGTCCACATTTCACCTCTTCGGAGAGGCTTCCCTGACCAGGTCACTCCCTGATCTATGTTGTCCCTTGCCCTTGTCTTATCAGACCTTATCTTGTTCAGAGACGCAGCTCCCTGCTGCGTGCCCTGCCCCCTTGTCTAGCAGGGCGGTGGGGGGGGGGGCCCTTAGTCCCTCCTCGGCCCTGGGGTCCGGTTCCAGACCCAGGGAAAGCGGCTTCTCCAAGGGCAGCTGGAATCTGGCGCTCTACCCCGAGAGCTGGGCTGTCCAGGGCGGTGACGCCAGCCGGCTTACGTGGGTTCTCTGCCGACACCAGAGAAGGTCTCTGCAGCAACGGGATGCGTGGACCCGAAGCCACCATGGGACACCCCTCCCCTGGCTGGTCTGTCTGCCCCCAACACACACACACACACACACACACACACACACACACACACGCACAAGACTCCGTTCATCCCCGCCCTCACCTGGGAGGCTCTGGTTTAGTTCAGGCGACCACAGCAGGGCCAGCTGGGCAGCGGCAGGGAAGACACCACGGGCCTCTCTGCCGAGAGCCCACCCCCGGCACACTGTGAAGAGTGTGAAGTAGGAGGAGCCCCGGCAAAGGAGACAAAGAAAGTCCCAGGAGGCAGAGGGACGGGAGGCCAGAGGCATGACGCACGCACCTGGGTTCAGACCTGAACCAGCGCTGGAGCGAGACTCGACACAGCGGCCCCTCATTCACTTCATCCCAATGATGCTACCCAGGGCCACCTGGTCCTCGTCCAGATCACTGTCTCTAACCCATTCTAGCACACCTACCAGGCCAGTCAGCTCCCCTTCCCGTCCTCGGTGACTCGTGACCCCCCATGCCCTGCCTTAACCTACCTTCTCAGCCGTCGGAGCCACTGCCGACCGCGATAGGTTAGACCATGTCCCTCAAAAAGATGCTCAAGTTCTAACCCCCAGAACTATAGAACGTGGCCTTATTTCAAAATCGGGTCATTGAGTGCAGCACGGTGGTCCATGCTTGCAATCCCAGCAACTTGGGAGGCTGAGGCAGGAGGATCACAAGTTCAAGGTCAACTGAACAACGCCGTCAGCAACTTAGCAAGACCCTGTCTCAAAATGAAAAAAAAAAAAATCATTTGAAGGTCTAGTAAGTTAGTGAGTCCTTGAAGAGGGGAGAGACTGGAGAAGGATACCGATTGCTGACACAAGAGTCAGCAATCAAGATCATGAAGAGAGAGCCTACGGAATGGGAGAAAATCCCTACCACCTGCACCTCGGATAGGTGCAGGATTTATAAAGAACTCAAAAAATTTAATACCCCAAAACAAATGACCCAATCAACAATATATTAAATAAAACAAATGGGCAAAGGAACTGAACAGATAATTCACAGAAGAAGAAATACAATCATCAATAATTATTTTAAAAAAAGTTCAACTTCTCTAGCAATCGAGAAATGCAAATTAAAACAATACTGAGATTTCATCTCACTTCAGTCAGAATGGCAATTATCAAGAATACAAATAACAATAAATGTTGGCAAGGATGTAGAGAAAAAGGTACACTCATACATTGCTGGTAGGACTGCAAATTGGTACAACCACTCTGCAAAGCAGTATGGAGATTCCTCAGAAAACCTGGAATGGAACCACCATTTGACCCAGCTATCCCACTCTTTGGCATATCCCCAGGGACTTAAAATCAGCATACTAGAGTAACTCGGCCACACCAATGTTCACAGCAGCTCAATTCTTGATAGCTAAGCTATGGAACCAACCTTGGTGTCCTTCAATAGATGAATGGATAAAGAAATTGTGGTATACATACACAATGGAATATTACTCAGCCTTAAAGAAGAATAAAATTATGGCATTTGCCAGTAAATGGACAGAACTGGAGACTATCATGCTAAGTGAAATAAGCCAATCTCCAAAAGCCAAAGGTCAAATATTCTCTCTGATATGCAGATGCTAACACACAGTAAGAGGGGGGAGAACAGAAGTTCACGGTATTAAGCAAAGGGAATGAAGGGAAGGGAGGGGAGACGGGCACAGAAAAGATGGTAGAATGAATCAGACAGAACTTTGCCATGTTCATGTCTGAATATGCCACCAGTGAAAGGCCACATGGTGTACAACCACAAGAACGGGAAGTTACAGCCATGGATGTATGATATGTCAAAACCCACTGTCATGCATAACTAAAAAGAACAAATTTAAAGAAAGAAAGAAAAGACACAAGAGTCAGGCAGAGGGAAGAAGTTCCGATGACTGGAATGATGCTGTTTCAAGCCATAAAATACCTGGGGCCACCAGGAGCTGGAAGAAGAAAGGGATACTCCCTGAGCTTGGTAGGAGTGTGGCTCTGCTGCACCCGGGCCTTGAACTCTAGCCTCCAGCGGAGGGAGGTCACTGTTTCGAGGCCACTCCGTTGGCGTGCAGCAGCCCTGGGGAGCTAACACGGTGGAAGAGCCGCTCCACCTGGGGGGCTCTCCCCTCCCCCTCGCCCACGCCCCCTCCAGCTCAGCACCCTGCCTCTGCGGGCCTCAGCCCAGGACGCTCTGACCTCTCCTTGCCCTTCCAGATTCCTACCTGGCCTCCAAAACCTACCACTGTCACAGAGTCCCCCCTTGTCCCCACTGGTGACCCTCGCCTTTGGTTTCTGTGGTCCGGGACCCTTCTCTGGGTCTAATGCAGACACTCCTCGGAGCATCACCAGGGGTACCTGACCCTGCCGCCCTCCCCGCCCTCCCCAGCTGATCAGGGAGCACAACCTCCCATTTTGGGCAACCAGGTCCACAATCCAAGACCCAAACAGGGCTATTCAGAATCCAAACCCAGAATCCGCTGAATCAGAGAGTGAGGAGCAGCCCTTTTTTGCCCCTCCAGCAAAATGGTGTAGCCCCGAAGGGCGGGACCCTCATCTCCCCCCCAACATGAGCACAGACTAAAAACTCTCTCCAGGACTGAGTTCCTGAGCCAGTCTTGTCCCCCTTGCTGTTTACTCTGGCCAAGCTGGACTTTTGTCACTTACAACCAGAGTCCTGGCGCTTGCCCTGGAGGTGAAGTCGGACAGGAGCCTGGGATGTGACCGTAAACGAGCGGCTGAGCCCCTTCTCAGCTCACCCTTGGTTCAGCAGGGGAGGGTGTATCTGGTGGACGAGATGCCAGGGAGCACACAGGCTCAAGACGGTCTGACAGGTGTGTGCATGTGCAGGGGAGGCGGAGACCTAAAGGACAAACAGGCACTCAGCTTCAGTCTTTCTTACAGCAGCGAACCACCGTCGCCACTTATCAAACCGCTTCACCCTCAGCATCTTCCTGTGCCCAGCTGCTGGTGGAACCCAGGGCCTCACACATGCTAGGCAAGTGCTCCACCTCCGAGCTTGTCCCCAGCCCACCCTAATCATCTGATGCATACAGTCTCACCCTGCTGAAGAACGTTTACATGACAGTACTCCCATTTAAATGGTTAGTGATGCTGTGGCCATCTTGGCTAGGGTGAGGACACTCTGTATGACAGTCACGCAACAAGGAAATCACCTAACGACCCATTTCTCAGCATGTATCTCTATTAAGGGATGCGTGAATGTGTTTCTTCTAATCTGTAAAACAATCTGGCAGGGCATGGAGGCACAGGCCTGTAAATCCCAGTGACTGGGGAGGTGGAGGCAGGAAGATCTCAAGTTCAAGGCCAGCCTGGGCAACTTAGTGAGACCACCCTTTCTCCAAATTAAAAGAAAAGGTCGGGGGTGGGGAGCCGAGGATGGAGGTCAGTGGTCAAGCCCCCCTGAGTTCAATCCCCAGTGCCAAAAGAAAAGGAGGAGGAGGAGGAGAGGAAGAGGAATCGGGGAAGGAGGGGAAGGAGAAACCTTCTTAAAAAGTCATCCAAATTTGAGCTGGGGATGTGGCTCAAGCGGTAGCACGCTCGCCTGGCATTCGATCCTCAGCACCACATAAAAATAAAATAAAGATGTTGTGTCCACCGAAAACTGAAAAATAAATATTAAAAAGTTATCTCTCTCTTCTCTCTCTCCAAAAAAAAAAAAAAAAAAAAAAAAGCCATCCAAATTCCCATTCTATAGACCAGGACTGAGGCTGGTGTGGGTGCAGCTGCATCTCACATCAAGGCCTGTCTGACCTCGAAGCTGTGCGGAGACCGGAGACAGCAAACAGATGACAGAGCTAGAACTGGAACCCAGGCCCAGCCAATCCAAACCCCCACACTCTCCCCACGACAGAGCCGCCCACAGAGGATGTCACATTAACTAGGTCATCGTGTTACAGGAGCCGGTCTCTGGCTGGGAGGCTCCGAGACTCACTCCTGCTGGTGCCAGCCCCTGACAGCCTGACTCACAGGCGCACGAACCACGTGAAGCCTGAGAAAGACACGGGAATGCCAGGCCCAGCTGACTTCCCAGGACGACACCGGGGCAGGGTGTCAGCGTGGTCAACATGTTTTCTTCCTGAGCAAAAGTCAAACAGGAAGTCAGAGTCCACGGGTCGCCTTGGCAAGGCTCAAGTTCATTCATGCTGAGGCATTCAAGTGGACGGTGGAGAAGAAGTTTTCGGCGGCCAGAGGGACTTTTATCCACTGTGGATCGATTTCTGACCATGGGTCTGAGATACTCAAAGGCGATGTTTTTCCTTTTCTTTTCTTTTTGTCATCCTGGCCCTGGGGATTGAACCAAGAGGTACATTGCCACTAAGCCTCACTAAATTGTTGAGGCTGGCCTTGAACTTGTGATCATCCTGCCTCGGGCTCCCAAGTCCATGGGATTAGAGGTGTGTGCCACCACACCTGGCCTCAGAGACTACTGACTGCCATTTCTTCTGGCTTGGTGCTATGGACTAAATGTTTCGTTCTCCAAAAATTCATATGTGGCAGCCCTCACCACCCATGTGGTAGCATTTGGAGGTGGGGCCTCTGGGAGTTAATTAGATGGGATCATGAAGGTAGGGCCTCCATGATGAGTACCATCATTAAAAGAGAAAGAGAGGACTCAGTGGTATAGCACAGGGGCAAGGCCCTGGGTTTGATCCCCATCATCACGGAGAGAAAGGGGTGGGGTGGGGGAGGCCAGAGTACTCTCTGTCTCTGCCACGTGGGACTATACCAAGAAGGTGGTGCAAGCCAGAAGAGAATGCTCACCACAACCCAACCAGGCTGACACTCTGATCCCCGACCTTGGATTTCCAGCCTCCAGAACCGTGAGAAATAAGTATCTATGGTTTAGGGCCCCCCATCTGACCAGGCACAGTGGTGCATGCCTATAATCCCCATGATCTGGGAGGCTGAGGCAGAAAGATTGCAAGTTCAAGTCCAGCCTCAGCAACTTTGTGAGACCCTGTCTCAAAATTTAAAAAAAAAAAAAAAAAAAAAAAATAGAAAGGCCTGGGAATGTTGCCCGCTGGTAAAGCACACCTGGGTCCATTCCCTGGTAGCACAGAAACAAATAAGCTGCCCAGGGTAAGATATTTGTTATAGCAGCCTGAGTTGACTAATACACCTGGGCAGTGACAACCTTACCTTGCTGGAATCTTATCCCGGCTCCCCTGTTTTTAACTTCTGCCCTGGGGATCTCTCACATACTAATGCCATCCACGTTATCATTGTGGGAAGATGGAGCCTCGAGCTGCTTTGCAAACTATAAATTCTATAAGGATGGAGCTTCGGGGCTCTGTCTGCAGCCCCAGGCAGGGAGTGGGGGTAGGCCTGCCCCTGCAGTATCTGGTAAATGAACAAACAAGGCTCCAAGAAAGAAACTCAGGTTGTTTAATTGGAAAAAATGTGTTGGCTCATTTTTCACATAATCACATAAGCTGACGCAGTTAGGGCTTGATTTCTTCCCCGCGGTGTGTTAAAGTTCATAGCTTAACTCTCAGAAAAAATCTTATTTCCTTGACTTCCAGGTCTTTGGAAAGCCTTGACATTACCCACTCACCAGCCTCCCCCCAAAATGTGCAGCCTTAGGAACTGAACTATAGCTGAGTGTGGCGGCCCACGCCTGTAATCCCAGTTATTTGGGGATGGAGGCAGGAGCACCCCAAGTTTGAGGCCAGCCTGGGCAACTTAGTGAGACCCTGTCTCAAAATAAAATTTTGGGATTGGGGTTGTAGCTCAGTGGCAAGCGCTCACCTAGCATGTGTAGGCGCTGGGATCAATCCTCAGCAACACATAAGATAAATAAATAAATGTTATTATACATCTAAAACACTAAAAATTTTTTTTAAAAGATAATACGTAAAATAAGATTTTAAAGGGTCTCAAGATGTGGCTCCATGGTAAAGCACCCGTGGGTTCAATCCCTAGTACCGAAAAAGAAAAAAAAAAAGTGAACGCCAAGCCGTACATACCTCCTCCTCCCTCTCCCGGCCACTGTCTCCATTTGGTGAGGACTAATTAATAAGCACTAAAATGGCCTTGTTATTTGGAAAGCTTTCTTGTTTTTCCCCAAATCTATCTGGGCAGGCTCAGGCCAGTTCACCAACAGGGGTCCTCATTAAAGCCTGAGAATACATTGTAAAGCAGCACTGGAAACCCAGAGCCAGACATTACAGCAGCCTGTTAACAAGGAAATCAGCACAAATTAAGACCCAGCCAGACGGAGGCCAGAGCAACTTGCCATTGCATAAATTACGTGTATTAGAACCAGGGGAGGCTCACGCCGGAGAGGCCACCGCGAAAGCCCCGGAGAGACATCACATTGCGAAGTTAAGCGCGTCCAGCCTTCATTGACAAAGAATCTAAAGTAGATGATGAGGCTCTCTGTGGCCACTCTCTAAATTGCTATGTGACTGGAATAAAAAACATTCTTGCTCCATTCATAATTTAAAGGCCTGGAGGTGGAAACAGTTTTTAGGAATCGTCGGCTGTGTGCGTCGAGGGACAGGGTGGGGCAGGGGTCAATGGGAAGATGCTAACATGACTTAGACAGATGGACAGGCAGCGGGGCGCAGACTCCGTGTTGCTTTCTGTTCAATGGGACGATAGTTGGTTTGTTCTTCAAAGGCTACTAGAAGGAGTCGCGGGACCAACCAACCATCGGCCCTTTGTCAAGTAGCAAACACCAAATCTGGAGTGTTTTGTCACTTATCCATTTATCCGATTAGTGCCCCGGCTCTTCCCAAAACAGGATTCCCGGTCCTTGGCAGATCCCCTGTGCTCTTTCCTTTCCTGTGGTGGTGTATGTATCTTCACACCCAAAGGACACAGCAAAGAAAACACCACGGTGTTTCCCTGCCTCCTGGACCTGACACTCTCTGTACCACCACCACCCCAAGTGAAGCCACCCTGGAGGGCTCTGTGATGCCCCACCCCTCGGTTGCCATTTGGGATCATCCCAGTGTGCCAGAACAATCCATGTCCAATGCAGGCCAAGAATTGAGTCTTGCCGGGTTCCCCACGGCCTTCAGGATCAAGCCCAAAGACTTAAGCATGCACACGACACCTTTCACCAGCTGCTCCACCCATCAGTCGGGCCTGTCACGCCCCCTGGCCCAGCAGCACTCAGCCTCAAGCCAGGGAGAGCCGGGGCTTCTGTTTAGATGTGTCCCCAGCCCCTAGGACAGTGCCCAGGGAGGCTCCCGGGAATATCCGCTAAGTGAACAGCACCCTTCCGTTCTAGGCCTTCCGTCCGGCTCTCCGGGCTGCCTAGGGCCCCCTTCCCTCCCCATGGGTAATTCTGACCATCTTAAGGTCTCAGCATTCAGGTCCCAACAGATGGTCTTTATGGAGGCCCCCTTGGCTCTGCCGGATGGAAATGCCTGTCCCCTCCTGGAGCCCCAAAGCGCCATCTTTCACATGGCCTCTCTCCCTGGGCTTTGCCATCCAGAAGGCGAGAAGCCCAGCACCGAGGCTCTGTCTTTCTTCCCGGGGAACAAACATGTGAGAGCCGTGCTAGATCTGTCAAGTCAGTCACGTCCAATCCGTGTGACGGGAAGGCTCCAGGGGCAGGAGACGCAGCGAGCTCCTGCCCCCACCTGCATCTCAAGGTGGGCCTCTTGTCTGTATTTGCCACCAGGACTTATGTCTCTGAAGGGCAGAGCTGGCTGGGGTGTCCCCACATCTGTCTCCTGACGGGTCCTTAGCAGAGATTCATTGTCCCATGACAGGCTTAAAAGAAGACCGAGGATAGCCGTGGCCTTTGACCCTGCAGACGAGGCAGGCTGGCACCACGGCCCCGCTGGTTAATATCTCAGTCCCTTCTCTCTATGATTGGCTACCATGTGGGTCACTGTGTTTCTGCATGTCCCCACGTCCCCATCTATTAAACAGCCACAAGACAAAACCCTGCTGCCTCTTCAGCTGGGCCTGTGCCTTTCCCCAGTTGATAGGTGGTCACCGGGGGACTTCGACCTCTACTTGACCTATTTACTCACGTGCAAAGACGGAAAGGGGCCTGACCTCAGAGCCGGGAGCTCACAAGGAGAAGGCAAACAACCCAGAGTTAACGTGACGCTCAGAGGACGAGAGGACCTCTCCCCGGCCGGGGTCCTCCCAGCCCTGCGTCTGGGCTCCTTTTCTCTGTGATTGGGGGAGGGTCCTTTTCTTGGTGATATCAGTCTTGTTCAGAAGGTCCTTTCTGTCCCACTCCCACAGAGTGCAGCAGACATCACCCAAAGCCAGACCTCCCCCAAGTCCCCTGTAGGGCAGATGCCAGTCGGCTTCACACCCTCCTTTGGTTACTACCAAATTCAGGGTGGCTCAGAAAGAGTCCTGAGATGTAAGAGGGAGGATGAATCCTCGCCAAACTCCATTCGGAGCCCGGTGCGGTGGTGCACGCCTATGATCCCAGCTACCCAGGAGGCAGAGGTGGAGGATCCTAAATTCAAGGCCAGCCTCGGCTATTAAGTGAGATGATATCTTAAAAATTAAAAAAATTTAAAAAAAAATTCAAAGGACTGGGGGTGTGGTTCAGTGGTAGAGCACCCCTCGATTCAATCCCCAGTACCAGAAAGAAAGAAAAAAAAAAAGTCACTTCTGAGAACAGAGAAGCCAAACCACACCAGGTGTTGGAACTGACAGCTCATTTCATTCCTAAAGGCCTTTTTGAGAAGCAGCCTCAAGTCCGTGGAAGCCTCTGACCTTCGGATGAGCACTGATCCTTGAAGCCACTGCCTGGAACAGCACTGACCTGAACGGGGCAGGGAGGGGGGCAGGGAGCGGGGAGCAGGGAGGAAGTGAGAGCAAGGTGCAAAGTCGTCCTGTGGCGGATGATGGAGGTGAGTGCCGGCACACCCCCACCTCGGCTTCCCTTCTGAACCAGCCATTCAAATGAGTGCAGCATCTGGCCTGGCTGTCCGGACCCCTCTCACCCTCACTGTTCCTTCTCCCTTCCCGGAAGACACCTACTCATCTGCTCCTCCCCACCACACTGTCACGTAAGTGCCATCATCGTTCAACTGTAGGGGGAACACGCTGAGGCCCAGCAAGTCTAGTAATTAGCCCAGCGCCCCACAGCCAGCCACCAACAGACCCCGGCAGTCTGGTTCCAGATCCCAAGCTGTGGCTAACCGCTTAGAAGCTAGAAGCTCAGGTCCAGGAGCACAGATGCATGAACAAACATGACGTGAGAGGGCTGACCCTCTACTGTGAGAGACAGGTAGCGGGAGGAGCACAGAAGATCATTTCAATAGCAAGGCAGGGCCGGGTGGGAGGGGCAGATGGGAGGTGCAAGGCTGCAATCCCAGAGGCTGAGGCAGGAGGGTCACAAGTTGGTGGCCAGCCTCAGCAACTTAGCCAGGCTTCGTGGTAAAATGCCCCTGGGTTGGTCCCCAGTACCAAAAACACAAGGGGGTGGGCAGGAGCAAGAGGGAGGGGCACGTAGGGGAAGGAGGCAGTGATGGAGAAAAGGTCAGGAAAGGCTTCTCCAAGGCGTGGCGTCTGAGTGGAGAGGAGACCAGAAGGATGAGAAGAGACCAGTCAGACAAAACCAGTGAGCTGGCGGTGAGAGGAACAGCCACCGCATAGGCCCTGGGGCAGGGAAGGCAGGTTTTCTAGCCACAGAAATAAGTGCAATGGTAGGAGAATGAAGAGGAGCTTGGAGATGAAGGGGTGTCAGTGGGGTAAGAGCGCAGACGTCTACAAAGGCAGCAAGCACATCCCCGCGGGCTGGGCCTCCTGACGACAGCTCCATTAACTTTCCCAATGACTGACGTCTCTAACATATTTCTCAGATGGCCTCATAAAGGCACGGGCACAAAATCCTTCCACCAGCACCCAAGGCAGAGGAAGTGCTGAGATTCCAACCTTCGCCAGTCCCCAAGCCTTTGGCTGCAAAGCCAACCCAAGCCTCCACGCTCATTCCCCAATTCCTCCCAGCTCTCAGAGGACGAGGCTCTAAAATGAGGGAAACTGGGCTTCAATATTGGCTTAGTCCCTCACCGACCCCGGGTGAGCGAGCCACCCTCCATTTCCTCACCTGTCTAAGAAGAGACGGGCACGGTGAGAGCAAGAATTAAACGGGTTGATGCCCAGGCTGGGTACCTTGAGCACTCGGCGAGGCTCAGCTGTCATCGCGCTGCTGTATGCACTCCAACACAGGTGTTCCCCCATGTGCACCCACGTGGGGATCGACAGGGACCTGTCTCCAGAACTCCACATTCACTTTCCATGACTTGTCACTTAGACCTTCCTTCATGCTGAGGAGTCAATTGCACGGCAATCCAAATGGGCATTGCTTCTAATAACAATAACAAAAATAACCACAGCCAACACGTATCCATGTCTACTACAGGCCTCGCCACATCCTAGGAGGGACGTGCTGTCATCGTCCCCAATGACAGGAGAGGAAAGCAAGTATGTGAAGGTCACACAGAGTCAGGATTTAAAGCCAAGCCCTCTGGCCCCAGAGTCTGCCCTCTTAAGCAAGAGATTTACTCTTCAAGGCAGCAAACATTTATTGAGCACCTACTGCATTACCGACTATGTTAGGAACACAGGAACAGAGATTATGTGGTATAGTTGATGGTACTGGGTTGGATGATGATTTCCCACAAAGATCATGCCAATCTAGGACCTGGGACTGTGACCTCAGTTGGAACAGGGTCTTTGCAGATATGATAAAGATGAAACGAGGTCAGACGGGATGAGGGTGGATCTTAAGTCCACCGACTGGTATCTTTATTAGAAGAGGGAGATGTGGACACTGTCACACCAGAACATCACGTGACGACCAAGCAGAGACTGGAGTCTGCAAGACAAGACTTCTAGCCTGCAGCAGAAGCTAGGAGAGAGGCAAGGACAGAGGCACATACAGATTCTTCCTTAGAGATTCTAGAAGGGACCACCCCCTGTGGACATCTTGATTTGGACCTCCTGCATTCTGAAAGGCTGGATTCGCGTTTTTTTCTTTTTTCTTTTGGTACTGAGGATTGACCCAAGGTGCTTTACCACGGAGCTACATCCCCAGCCCTCTTCTTTTTTTAATTTTGAGACAGGGTCTCCCTAAGTGGTTTGGGGCCTAAGTGGCTGAGGTTGACCTTGAACTTCAGATCCTCCTGACTCAGCCTCCCAAGTTGCTGGGATGACCGGCCTGGCTGGGTTAATGCTGTTTTAAGCCAGCCAACCTGTAGTAATTAGCACCTGCAGTCCTAGGAATACAACACTCTAATGAAAAGGAACAACAGGAAAGACACTTTCTCAAGTCACACCTCAGCCCTGTTTGGCACAAGAAAGAGTTCATGGTTCCCCACGGGCCAGGAGCAGGCAGGGGAAGAAGCCAGCGACAAATCACTCCGCGGCCTCACAGGAAGTTCAGCTTTCCTGTTAGCAATACGCACAGAATGAAAACACATTGACCTCAGAGGCCCGGGGGCAGCACACCTGCCACTGTCACGGGCCCCGACGGACAGAATACACTCACAAAGGAAGGTACATAGGAAAGCCCACCAAACTGGCCCTGACTCTGAGACACCCTTTCTGCTCAGGACGAGTGTGCTGGTGGGGACAGCTCAGGAGGACAATGTCCACCCTCCCAGATCGCAACTGAAATAACGGGCCTGGTTCTCTCTCCACGAACCTGCTGGAAACGGAAAGTTTCAGAAGTTCTTACACATTCGGCAACCCAGGTCCCTGAGGCTGGTAAACGTGGTCATCTGGGCTGACCGTCTCCCCAGAAGAGAAGCTCCTACCTGCAACACTTGAGGTGACGTTTCAGCTCATTTATTGATGATCAGCTGTTTGTCAACTGCTTCATCCGTGGGAGGTTCTGTGCTCTTGCTAGGGACCTAAGGGGGTGGGGGGTGGGGATGAGGGGGGATGACACACTACTCTTCCTCCTGAAGCCCAGAACTGGAAGTTTTCTGCAGCTGCCATTACATATGACAACTGGGAGGCTTCACACCACAGTGGGAGGCCAGGGGTCTGCAATCAAGACATGGGCGGGGCTGGTCCCTCTGGGGACGGAGGGAGACTCAACGCTCAGCTCCCCTGGCTTCCCGTGTTGCAGGCAGCCCTGGGTAGACCCCCACGTCCCTGCCAGCTCCGTCCCCCCTTCACGGGATCTTCTCTGGTGTCCGCTCCTCTTCTTATCAGGGCCCTAGGATTTTGGTCCCACCGCCTAGATTCATTATGATATCGTTAAGGTCTTTCACTAATTGTATCCACAAAGATGACCCTGTTTCCAAATGAGGTCACATTCGGGGGTCCTGGGTGGACATGGGTGGTGGGAGTGGACGCTCTTCAACCCAACACAGGCGGTCAGATGCATAAACAGTCACCACGTTAAGTAGGTCAGGGCAGGGGACGCCCTTAGGTGTGCCTTAGGCATCGAGGACACCTCTCCTGAGGGACCTGAGACCTAAGCAGCAGAGGATGTGGACAGTGCCCCAGAAGAACCCACCACAGAGGGGTGGGGCGGGGCCGTCAGGGGGAGGCAAGAAGAGCCCAAGATGGGGAAGACGGAGGGATGGAGATGAAAACCAGCTGGTGAGACGCTGTACAGAGTGTCTGATAAGTGGACGCATGGACTTTATCCTTAAGACACAAAACGTCTGTGAAGGATTGGAAATAGAGGAGTGATTCTAGAAAGTTCTCCTGGGCTGAGGTGAGGAGGAGGTTGCAGGAGGAGAGAGGAAATGCCATTGTTCCTACTTATGGGGGAAAGCTCCGACTTCAGGGACACAAGTGGCTGAACCCTGTGGAGATGTCCCATGTTCTCCTGAGCGGCCAGGCGGATGGCTGAGCCAGGGTGGGAGTTTAACCCAGTGCCGACGGGAAACAAGCCGGCCAATCAGATCCACATCTGCCCAGGGCAAAAATACAGACGTCAGAAAGCTCGGACACTCGTTCTCCATCTAGGTGGGGAAGGAAGCCAGGGGTCTGAGCAAAAATCTGCAGTGGCCGTTATGAACACTCTGGCCCACTGCTCAACAGTCTCCCCTCTGTGGTCCCTCAGAATTAATTCAGCATGACTTAAATGTTAGCCCTGAATGTCAGTCCCATCTACTTACACACACGTGTGCCCCACTGGTTCTCGGTTGCTCTTCAGATGTCATCTTCTCCCTGTGCCCCAGTCTGGGTTCTACATCCTGCCCTCTGGGATCCAAAAGACGCCAGATGCAGATTCATGTTAGACTCAACTGAATTTTTTTTTTTTTTTTTTTTGGTACCAGGGATTGAACTCAGGGGCACTTAACCACTAAGCCACATCCCCAGCCCTTTTTAGGTTTTATTTTGACACAGGGTCTCACTAAATTGCTTAGGGCCTTGCTAAGTTGCTGAAGCTGGCTTTAAACTAGAGATCCTCCTGCCTCAGCCCCCCGAAGCCACTAGGATTACAGGTATGCACCACCATGCCCAGTGTCAGTTGTAATTCTTACCTTCCTTTTAACCTGTGTCATCTGCCAGATGGTGAGTAAATGGGGACAAGAATGTTTTATCTTGTTTACCTCTATAGCTCCTAATATGTACATATACAATGTCATCTGATAGATGGATGGATGGATAGATGGATGGCTGGGTGGATGGATAATGGATAGATGGATGGATAGATGGGTAAATGGGTGAGTGGATGGACTGTTGGAGGGTAGGTGGGTGGATGAGTGGACAGATGGGTAGATGGGTGGAAGGGTGGGTGGAAGGATGGGTGGATGAGTGGATGGGTGAATAGATGGGTGGATAGATAAATAGATGGGTGGGTGGATGGATGAATGGGTGAATGGGTAGATGGGTAGGTAGATGGATAGTTGGGTAGACGGATGGTTGGATAGATGGATGGTTGGATGGTTGGATGGGTGGATGGGTAATGGGTAGATGGGTTTCTTCATGACGCTGCACTGGCTTCACCCAAATAAATTAACGCATTAATAAAAGCAACGTGGACCCATCCATTGCTCTTTTAAGGGCTTTACATTGCCCCTTCTCCTGCAAGAACTGGGGTGAGTCATCCCGAGAGATGCTGGCGTGGCAGCCTCCACACTCACCTCATTCCTTCTGAAGCCATCTTATCAAGGTTGGCAGTGTCCTTCGTTTCTGCCCAGTTTGCTCCTAGGTCACCCCAGCCCATGTCATCGGCCAAAATGATCACAATATTTGGTTTCTGGCCCATCGTTTTCCCCCTGAGGCAAAAGTCCACGAAGGGATAAAGAAATCCAGAGAAACTCACTCCCACCAACAAAACCTTTAGGAAAAGCCAGCCCATGGTGACAAGGGGAAGACTCCTGTTGTGTGGAACGATGGCGGGCCACCAGTGGAGACTTTTCCGAGCGTTTCCTCTCTGCCCACTTTTAATGCAGCAGGTCCCTTAGGAGTAGAGTTTTCCAGAACCTACTGGTGGCAGTGGTGGTGGATGTGACGGCTGGGGGGATGCTGGGGAGTACAGAAACGAGGCCCCCATCTGGAATCCTAATTCACAGGAGTCGGGACACTGGCAGCCCCCGACTTGGCTTGACTCACTAGGGGAGATGTTTCCCACGGAGCTTCATAAAGATGACTAGACGTGTCGGTGTCATGGGGGGCCCTTCTGTATCCAGGGATGTCAGAGCCGCAGCCCAAGCTTGGCATCTGTCTGGAACTCCATCTGGTGACTGCAGGACAAATTCTCTCATCGGCAGAACACCTGGATGTTCTAGAAGCTGCAGTCAGCCCCCAGTGAGTTTCTGAGTCCCAGATGGTTGAGGTTTCTCTAAGGTTTCCTGAAAGAACAAAAATTGACAAGAAAACAGAATTAAAACCGCCAGTACAGCTGTGTTTTACTCAGTAGCTTAGGAAATAATCATTTTTCCACGCCAACAGATGTTTTCCCTCTTATTTGAATATTTAACTGGTTCATCAATTTCTTCCACCTGAAAAATAATGATGATGATGATATTTGCACTAGACTTATAGTTACGGGGTTGGCAGTAACATCAGAGATGACCTCTTTCAACCCCCACGTGGTATACACGGGAAGATTGAGACCCAGTATTCTGGGTGG
Organism: Urocitellus parryii; assembly: GCF_045843805.1. Classification (NCBI taxonomy): domain Eukaryota; kingdom Metazoa; phylum Chordata; class Mammalia; order Rodentia; family Sciuridae; genus Urocitellus; species Urocitellus parryii. The sequence goes on along the minus strand of NC_135537.1, from coordinate 172,557,325 downwards.
GAAAAGGACCAGCCCCCAACTCTACCAAATCCCAGGCCTCCCCTACTCCCACTCCCAAATTTCTCTTGATTCACAAGAAACTCCCAAATTAAATGTGACCTTAAACTCATTGTGAATTCTGGAAGAAGGAGACCCTGATGACCCTTATGACAGGATTCTTTGTAACAGCCATGCTCTTACCTACCATTTCCTTAAGAAATCTTGATAGGAATTAATAATTTGGGGTGGGGGCGGAATGTAAAACACAGTAATAGAAGACAGACGGAGGGTATATGGCTAGTCATTGTAGAAATGCTTTCCATTTTGCTACATGTTTATAATTTTCATGATTAAATGTCAGAAGTTTGTTTCAAAAAATTTTTAGTGGAGGGCTGGGGACATAGCTCAGTTGGTAGAGTGCTTGCCTTGCATGCACAAGGCCCTGGGTTCAATCGCCAGCACCAGAAAACAAACAAACAAACAAACAAAGTTGTAGTGGAAATAGAGCCCTTGACATTGTAGTCATGACATGTTTATGAAGAAAATTTAGGGCTGGGGTTCTAGCTCAGTGGGAGAATATTTTGCCCAGCATGTGTGAGTCCCCACATGGATGTACACAGGAATTAGCTTTGAATTTTATGCTTAATGAAACAGTAGATTCAAACCTACACACGGTGGGAGGCCAAGGCAGAAGGATCACAAGTTCCTGGACAACTTAGCGAGACCCCATAGCACCAGTGGGTAAGGCTGGGGCCTGGGCTCTGCATTTCTAATTAGCCTCTGAGTGGGGGCCTATGCTGCTAGTTCTTGGACACTCTTGCGATAGCAAGGTGCACTCCAAAACAGCATGACTGTGGTCCTGGAAGAAAAGGAAATAGCTTAGCCTCACTGCGGATGACTCAGCCTCAGTGACCAAACATAAACACAACATAGCAGACTGGGTTTTGAAAGTCAGGAATCGAAGACTAGACTCTCAAACGCTCAAGGCTACAAATAGAGCCAAGAAGCAAACAACTTTGCCCTTAGCTCACAGGCACTCAGTTTACAAGGTTAGTAAGGAGACACGGAGCTGAGGTGGTGGATCCAATAAAAACCTCAGCGGGACACCCAACCCAGGGAAGGAACTAAGAATCTATTTATAAGAAATAAAGATGCCACTAGAGCTGGGCTTATGTCAGTCACATGGCTATTTCCAATTGTGTATCTCTACCAGCGAACCCAATGGTCAGCCCCCATGGATGAAGATGGCTGGAAGACCTAGATAAAATCAAAAAGAATAGTACCATCTACACACACACACACACACACACACACACACACACACACACACGTATATGTGCACCCATACACACAGACAATACATACCCTGGGAACTGAACCAAGAGCACTTAACCCTGAGCCACATTCCCAATCCTTTCTATTTGTTTTATTTTGGGGCAGGGTCTCACCAAACTGCTAAGGATCTCCCGAAGTCACTTGAGGCTGTCCTCAATCTTGCAACCCTCCTGCCTCAGCCCCCGAAGAACCACTGGGATTAATTACACGCAGGTACCACTCTCTACCCAGCACTACTGACCTTCATCAAAATAAAAGGAAGCCCAAATAAACAGCCATGTCATCCGGAGAGCAGTGGATCGACTGTTCAGAAATTAAATTCTTCCACTCTCCAAAAGGCAACTTATTTCAAGTGCCATTAGATTCAACCAGTATTTGTTGACCTTTAGCCCCCCAATACGTCTCCCTTTCCAGAAGGCTCTTGAACGAGGAGGGTGCTCAACAAATACTTGTTCACCTGCTGGGTAATTCCCAGCCTCATTCTACCGACTCCCGACCACGAGCAACAGTCCTCGGCGGCTTTTCTTCTTAAAGCTGATTAGTTTTTTTAGCGTGACCTCATTCCCAGTCAATAATCCATTTCAGAGTGACCCAACGCACAAGAATTCAGGAGGAAAAAAAAAATTTTTTCACTTAAGAAAGAGGTTAAAATGAAGGTGGGAACGTAAATAGATTGTTTTTTCTTGAGTGTTTCATGATAAAACATTCCTCTGAGGATTTTCAAAGAGAATTGTTAACATGGTACTTAAATTTTTCATAGAAGGGAAATAAGCTGATTTTGCCAGTCCTACCATACTACAGGGGGAGAGATTTAATCCCTTCCCAGATTATTTATTTATTCACTTATTTAAATCAAGGGGAAAGGCACACCAGCTAGCTATTCAATGAACGCCAAGCCATGGACTTTGGTCAAGATTCAAGCTGAGACTTTGAGCTTAGTTGTGCTCAAGAAATCAGCCCCGTTTGCTGCCTTGGACTTTATCTGAGGCTACTCTCCCAACTCTCCTTATCACTCTCAGGAAGCACAGGGAAGAGCGGTCTGCTCTCCTCCCAGCGAGGGGAGCACTTGTGGGGAGCGGAGGGTCTTTGTTTTTCTGGAGGGAGGTACAGGGGATGGAACTCAGGGGTGATTTACCCCTGACCTTCATCCCCAGCCCTTTTATTTTGAAACAAGAGTGAGAGGATCCCGCTACATTGCTGAGGCTGGCCTCGAACTTGTAATCCTCCTGACTCGGCCTCCCTAGTTGCTAGGATGAGAGGTGTTTGTCTTTGGCAAATTAAATGTTCACCCTTTCTTCCACTGGGGTGGAAGGTGCTTGACCACCTTACTCAACACATCCCACAACCAAAGCCCATCTGTCCCACCAGAGCATAAAGGATTGTGACCAGTCCTTGCTGAATCCAAGTATCAACAACCCCCCACAGCTCCAAGCTCCCCAGGCAGAAGTACAGCAAACTCGAGTTGCCAATCAGCTTTACCAATGATTCCCGTTCTCCCTTTCAACCTCCGTCTTATTTTTTTTTTTTTTTTTTTTTTTTGCAATACTGGGCATGGAACCCAGGGCATCACACATGCTACAGATGCTACATCCTCAGTCCCTGAGCTCTATTTTAAAGCAGGGCCACTAGGCATGGGAAGGTGTAACCCTTCCTTCAGTTCCTGAGCTTGCTAACGGGTAAAGGCACTAATGAGCACAGAAATGACCCAGGGGCAGGCTGTCGGCAAGAAGGAACGGGATATGGCCACCTGAAGATGTGCCGAGCAGTCACCCAGAGCTGGAAGTCCTTGGCTTCCTGAGCCTTCCGCTCCATCACCTGACCCTGGCTCCCCACAGGCCTCCCTGCGGCCAAGCAGCCTCCTGCAGAACCTTGAAAACAGCTGCAACAACACGGAGCCAGCAGACCTATCTGGCAGAGGGCTCTGTTGGTTTTCCTGAAACAAAAGCTTTGGAGGAGCTGAGGCCAAAACAGACAAGGCAGCGGGGGAGCGGGAGTCTCTGGTTGCCGAATTCTGTTGTTCTACCTGCCAAATCACATGGTCTCTGTGCTGGGGGGAGCCGGGCAGGAGTCACACTGGGGCTGCCAGGAAGGGCTTCGGGCACGAGCTGCCCATGTGGCCTGAAATGATTCCCCCCATCCGTCCCGTCATGGGTGACCCAATGTGACCGACACAGGTGGGTGGCGGGTCTTCATCCACGAGTGGGTCAGAAACCCCTGCCCTCACACCACTTACTTTTTCCGTAGGGAGGAGGGGGGAATGCAATAAGTACAATGCGAGTCACGTAGAGAAAGTCAAACAGGAGGGGATCCAGGAGTGCAGGGGTGGACAGACGCCAAGTTACAGAGGGTGGCCCATGACACTGGGCAAGAACTGCATTTTGTCTAAGGATGTGCTGGAGATAAGGAAATAGGCCACGTGGGGGAAGGTACAGCAGGCAGAGAAGCCAGCGAAGGCCAAGGTCTAGTGCAGGTGAGAAGCAGCTAAGAAGCCAATGTAGAGGGTTGGGGATGTGGCTCAGTGGTTGGGGATGTGCTTGCTTGGAAAGCCTGAGGCCCTGGGTTCAATTCCCAGCACCACCAGCCCCCCCCCAAAAAAAACAGGAACAGCTAATGTCAAGGCCGTGGAGGGCCGAAGAGTGCACACTGGGGCCAGAGAGCAGGCAGGAGGCCTCTACTGAGATACGAAGCCACAGGAGGGTCGGCACAAGGACACAACAGTGGCCAGATGTGACTTGCATTGAAATAGAAGCCCTCACTCAGGCTGCTCTACTGAGAAGGCACACAGGAATGGCAGGGCCACAGGTAGGGAAGAAGCTAAGAAGTCCGCAGCCCCTCGCATCCGCCTCCGTGCAGGAGAGTCCCACAGCACCAGGGTGAAGCAAGCGGCAATGCCCAGAGCTCTCCCTCCCTCCAGGGCCCTCGCCAATCCAGGCAGGGACCGGTGCTCCCCTCAGCTCTGCTTCAGCCTGGCCTAGGCCTGGGCGGCATGGGAGGCCTGTTACCACCAGAGCCAGGACAAAGCGTCATTTAACATCTCCGTGAAACCAACATCCTTACGGCCCTTCCTTACGGATCTGAACATATGGGGCTGGCTCAAGGAGGCAAAGAACACTCTCTCCCCAGTACTGGGAGGTTGAACCCAGGAGCACTCTGCCACTGAGCGACATCCCCAGCCCTTTATCATTTATTTATTTAAGACAGAGCCTCGGACTTGTGAATCCTCCTCCCGTCGTGTGTCACCATGCCTGGTTGCAGGGAACATCTCTGACAGAATGGCCTCCACGCAGGCTGCAAGGTGATCATTAAAAGGCTTCTTTCTTTCTTCCTTTCAGGTGCAGCCCTCAGGTCGGACCCAGCTGTTGGGACTCTCTCTTCTGGGGACCCAGCGGTGCCAGGAAACCCATCCACAGCGGGGCACAGCATATCCAGCTGAGTTTGACCAAGGGACCACCTATCGAGACTGTCCCAGAAGGAAGCCACGTGGCAGAAGCCAATCTGGGAGAGCCAAGGTGGCCTGGTGCCACTCATCCCGAAACCCAGTGCTCCTACAGAAATCACACCTGGTCCTGGAGACCAACCAGAACCACAGAGAACGTCGACAGCCTCCAGACACCCCCTGCTTTTCTAAAACTCTCTCCACTTAAGAAAAACCTAAAGGGTGTGGCCAAGGGAGAAATGGCTCAGACTACCTGAAATCCATTTCCAGGAGCGTGTTGGCCAATTTTTAAGGAATTTTTTACAGAGCGACATTTGCTTATTATTTGTCCAAAATTGCATTATGGCTGTTGTCAAACATACCAAAGTTGAGAAACTCACACGTTCCTACCCAACCTTTAAATTCAACAACTATCAACACGTGGCCATTCGGATGGAGACATCTCGCCTCCCACGTCCCCTGGCCTCACCCTCCACATATACTGTATTATTTTAAAGAGAACCCCAGATATCAAGTGATTTTATCCACAACTTATTTTACTGACACTGAGGATTGAATCCAAATTGAATCTACCTCTGAGCTACATCCCAGCCCTTTTTATTTTTTACTTTGAGACAGGGACTCACTAAGTTACTCAGGCTGACCATGAACTTGCAATGCTCCTGCCTCAGCCTCCAGAGTCACCGGGATCACAGGAGTGCCGCTGAACCAGGGTAACTCCTTCTTCAGTGCTTCCCAGTCTGTTTGTGAATTTAGCCTTGCTCCAGATCCAATCCTATCCACCTCTTCCATGAAATGGGTCAGATCCTGCTGTAGACTGAAGGTGTAGGTACCCCCACCCGTGTAGGCTGGAGCCCTAATTCCCTAACCCATGGTATCAGGAGATGGGTTTCTGGGAGGTCACAGGGTGAGACAAGATGTGAGTAGGGCTCTCATGAATGCATTTAGGGACACACACAGGAGAACTTGTTCTACAAGGTAGGGACACGGCCAGGTGGCCATCTGAGAGCCAGAAGGCAGCCCTCCTCCTGCCAAGTCGGTTGGCACCTTGATCTCAGACTTCCAGCCTCCAGAACGGGGAGAAATAAATGACTGTTGCTTACGCTGCCCAATGTGTGGGCTTGCATTATGGCATCCTGGGCACACGGAGACCTGTTCCAGTCCATCTTATCTAAGAACATCGAAGGCTGACGTAGGGCCAGAAGTACAGTCAGGACCCAAACTTGGGGGGCAAATGTCCAATTCAGTGAAAGTTACTTGGCAAATTTGCCTTTTGGGAACTTGATTTGGGGGATGCTTGGGTCCGTTGCCAGGAGAAATGTGGGTCCAGCAGTCCGTTTCTGACTGTGTGACGTTGGTTAGGTTATAGAGTGTGTGTCTCCATTTCCTCCCTATGAAAAACAACCACAGGAAACTTCCTCCACCAGAATACCATGTCAGAATGAGATGATCCAACAAATTCTCAGAAAGGGCTCAGAAATGTTAGCTACTGTTATATTTTCTCTTTCTCTCTCTCTCTCTCTCTCTCTCTCTCTCTCTCTCTCTCTCCCATTGCTTTAAGGATTAGAGAGATCAACAAATATGAAAACACTTTTAAAAAGTACTATGCAAGCCCCAAGCATTACTAAAAAGTCATATTAAACAAAACTAGTCTGAGTGTCGATGGTGACATCCCAGCTCCATGCTGCTAGGGGCAAGTCTTGGCCAGAGCAGTTTGTCACACATCTTCTGTGGCATTCTGAGCCCAGAGAAGGTGGGAGCTCCACATGACAGCCACCAGCCACACCAAAGGGAAAGTGAAGAGTCATTCCGGTTTGCATCTTCAAAGTTCCAAACTCGGGTTCCTTATTACCCAATCCGGCAGCTGACTGTACCATGTTGGCTAACTCTGAGCTAGGTCCCTCTGCTGGGTGGAGTCTGCTGACAACTGGCACCGCTGGCGTACCCCGCCTTCCAGCAAGTCTAGTTTTGGACAATGTCAGGATGAGGTCAAGAGGCAGGGTGGGTGGGATGGGAATCTCCCTTTGGCCGATGCTCGTTAAGTGGGAATTACATTTCAGCGTGAGAAACATCCAAAAAGCACTACTGAGCCACGACACTTGGCTGGGTGCTCAGACAAGATCCTCAACTCACTGAGAGTGTGTAAACTCAGTTAGGGCAGGGAAGATGGGTGTTTTATGCACTGCCTGCTCCAGTACCTTGCCCAGAGGGTGTTCAATCAATATTTGCTGAATGAGTGCATTTGACAAGAACAATTAAGGCCCAGCCTGATCCACCCCACCCTGAAAAACCCAGCTTCGCCTCATCCTTCCTTTAACCTGTGGTGAACTTCGTGAATGGCTCCTCACTGTAATCTGCACACACAAAACTGCACTCACTTGCTGAAAGGCTACCTTAGGCAACAATCATGCACGAGTCCTGCCATCTGAATTAAGACAATAAACACTTGAAGAGAAGGGACCGTTTTGTGGCCTGGGAGACAAATGTATTCACCAGCGCTCACAAGTGGCTGCGGATGAACCAAGGCTGCCCGAATGGACCAAAAAGGGGGGCATGGGAAGGAAGGAAGGAAGGAAGGAAGGAAGGAAGGAAGGAAGGAAGGAAGGAAGGAAGGAAGGAAGACCCCTGCCAAGCCAAGCTCACTGAGAGACTGGAGCCCTCCACCCACCACAGCAGGGCAGCCCCCACCCCCCTCCTGTTCACAGCACAATCCTCCAAGTGCTCTGCCAGGTTTTTATCATCATCCCTGAGTCACCTGGAAATAAATGGACACACTGGTCCTAAAAGCTTAGGATGGAAGCGCAACACTTATTGTTCCCAGGAACCAAGCAGTGCTTAGACAAGACAGAGGAAGCTGGCACACACCCCCTACCCTGAGGCAAGAACAGACGGAGGGTGCGTCTCTTGCTCCCTGGAACTTGAAGGATCTGGTGGGTGAAGCCATCTCAATGACGGCCCAGAGAAAGCCAGTGGGTTCATGCACACAACGTGACACACTCACATCTGCAGTCCCAGCTTCTGGGGAGGCGGAGACGGAGGACGGCTGGGACTCGGGAACCATCCTGGGCAACACCGCGAGTGCCAGTGCCGTCTCAAACAAAAAAGCCCGTGATTCCACACACGGCACTTTCCTACTAAATTTCACTGCCACAACTGCAGCTTCAAGTTTAACAGGACGTGGATTTACTACTCCTCAATACAGGACTTTGTTCTGACAACCTGGGTTTTGTGTAGGTGCTGAGTTTTTTGGTTTTTTTTTTTGTTTTGCAGGGGGGATTTGGGATTGAACCCAGGGCTGCTCTCTCCTACTGAGCTACAGCCTCAATTCTTCTTTTTTCATTCTGAAAAAGGGTCTTGCTAAGTTGCTGGGGATGGCCTTGAACTTGCGATCCTCCTGCCTTGGCCTCCCGACTTGCTGGGATTACAGGTGCGCGTCACCGTGCCCAGCAGAACCCAAGTTTTTTAGGACTCTGGCACAGCTCCAGATACTCCCCGGAACCCTCCTCAAGACTAAGTGCTCTTTCTTTTGTACTGTCATCGTCCCGTTTAAGCATTCAGAGAGTGACAAGATTACAGGAGCAGTGAACTAGGAAGACTGAGAAGTCCAGGAGCAACATTCAGTGTGGAAATCAGAAGTTACTGCAGAGTCTGGGACACACCCGGGATGGACCACGGACACTGCTGCGGGCGGTAACCGGGTGTGAGGGAAGGTTGAGCTGCAGGCCCCCACCACGGTAGGTGACCTTGTTGTCCCCCATACACATGCCTTTGGCCCCCTCCTGCCTTCCTCTCATGCTCCGCACCCTCTTAGCTCACCTCCGCCATGCTGGTCCTCCCCCAAGTTCCTCCCTGCCTGCTCTGGACTCCTCTGGTCTCCATTCTCCTCAATTCCCCAGGAACCAGGCCTCCTACAGAGCCACCCAGGGAGACTCACATAACACCAGGCCCCTTACACAGGTTCACTGGGTGAGCCCAGCAAACACAGTGGGCATCAGCAGCGGCACCGCTAGCTGCCCTGTAACCCCTTGGCAAACCCTCACATTCCTATCAAAGGGGCTGGGCATGGTGGCACACACCTGTAATCCCAGCATCAGCTTAGGAGGCTGAGGCAGGAGGATCACAAGTTCAAGGCCAGCCTCAGCAATTTAGGGAGGCCCTAAGCAACTTAGTGAGACCCTGTCTCAAAAAATAAAAAGAGCTGGGGATTCAATCCTGGTCCCAAACAAACGAAAACAAAAACAAAACAAAACAAAAAAACTATCAATATGGGAGCGGGAACCATACAGTAAACTCAGACTATCTACTCAGACCATCAGTTCACCAAAAAGGTTCCCAAGTTTTTGGAGTTCTCTGCCAACTGGAGAGGCAGATATTAAAGTTCAAAAGCAAGATTTGGAATGCAAGCTGCTCACCTCAGCCTCTTAGGTGGAAGACAGGTGGGTGGAATAGAGACAGAAAAAAGGTAATTGGAAAGGTGAGCAATGGAGGCTTTCCCTCAAAGTCCCCTCACATGTCCCCCCTCTTCTGTGGCTGTTGTGAAGACCCAGCAGCCAAAAGCAGGCTTTTGGACGCCCCTACCCCACCCCAATTCCAGACAAGATTCTTTTCAATCTACCTACCCAAGTTGAAGTTCTCACAGGCTGGTAAATACAGTGAGCTTATTTGCAAGCCAGGGTCATATCTGCCTAGCAACCCACCCCCAAGACTTGAGGGACTCTCAACGTGGACAGACAACAGGCAGGCCAACTGTGCACAAAGGAATCTGTTCTCATGCAAATGACCCTGAGCAAGAGGGCTAAGAAAAGAGAGAGTCCTGGGACAGCTCTCAGGAGCCAGTGTTTCCCAAGAAGATGTTGAGGGACTTTTTAAGGGCATGATAGCAGTCTTGCCCACGGTCAAGGAAGGGCTGGCCAGAGGGGCTCTGCCTGCCTCTTGGACTCTGACAGACCTACAGAAGAGGCCGAGAGGAGAGCTGAACCCTTAATTTCCTGAAAAAAAAAATTTTTTTTTTTTTTTTTTTAATTCTGTACTCCAGACTCCAAAGGTTCTTTTGTTCTTATTTAGAACTAAACAGAGTTAGTTTTGTTTGGGGGGGTTTGATTAGCATGGTAATGCAGTACTTTTCCTGGACAAGTAAAATAGAAGGCAGAGGTTTTCACTAGGCCTAAGGGAACGAGGCGAAGCCAGTCCCTAACTAGGGTGGGCAAGTCATGAGTCTGTGGCTAGCTAGCAAGGCTGGGCTGAGTCCAGCCACCTCTCCACTGTCCAAGTGGCCATGGCCAACGTCAATGTCAACTTTGGATGAACCCTGGTTGCAAAAAGAGCCAGCGCACATCTGTGAATGTGGTGTGACCTTGAACGAATCCCTCCGATGCTCTCTCTGGGCCTTGTTTTTTTCATCTGCAAAATGGGGACAATAAGTCTCAAGTGCAGAAGGTTGATGATGGGGTTAAAATAAATCACACAGCTGGCACTTAACTCAGAATTTGGGACAAAGCAAACATAAGAAAATTAATTAGAATTAATATAAGAATTAATATACATTAGTAATGATAATTAAATTGCTATGTTAATAACAACATTATTAGTCCTCCCCCCCACCAAATAACCAGATTGTATTTGGCCAAAGTATTCACATGGGATTTTTCTAATCATTTGAGCCGTAGGAATTTAGGCTTTATCTATTTTTAAAAAAATTTTTTTCTTCCATTTTTTCTCTCTTTTGCTTCAGGCTGCTGAGCCCCAAAGTGACAGTGACCCACGGTAGAGAGGGCACTAATTTTTAAAGTCTAGAACCTAAAGCACTGAGATTTTATGTGACTTGGTAGAGTTGCTCAGTATAAATGATGGGCTACAGCCCTGAGTTTCATTAGACAATACAGCACATGCTGTGCCCAGATTTTTTCTTTTTTTCCTAGTACTGGGGACGGAACCCAGGGGGGCTTCACCATGAGCTACACTCCCAGCTCTTGATTTTTCATTTGAAAACAGGGTCTCGCTAAGTTGCCCAGGCAGACCTCAAACTTGTAACTCTCCTGCTTCAGCCTCCTGAGCTGCTGGGATTACAGGTGTGTACCACCACACTTGGCTTTGCTGTGCCATATTAAACATGCCATTTCCAGTCAGATGGGACATAGCCGTGACTCCGGCTTCTGTGGAGGTTGAGGCTGAACCACAACTTGAGCCCAGAAGTTCCAGACCAGTCTGAGCAACCAGCCAGACACTATCTCAAACAAAACAAACATTATTCAAAGTTTTTAAAATGCAAGCATGACATCTCCTTTTGGGGTACAGGGACAGGTCCTCACTACTAAAATGTAAGACCCTAAATATAAAAGACTATGCTTACAGGTCAGCCAGCTTCAACCATGTTTTCTTTTTTGTGATTAAAATCCATTTGCTAATACATGTGGATTCTTTAAAGAACAACTCATAACGGATTTCTCACAGGGTGTCTTTTGGAGTCAGCAATTGGCTTTGATAAACCCTGAACAACAAGAAGAATTAATGGTAATTGCCAAGGACTTAATAGTGATCCACACTTTACAGGCATCGTAAATTAAATCGTTCAGCTCTAGGAACACACATTTACTCCCATTTCGCAGATTTGGAAATTAATGATCTGCAAAGTTAAACCACTCCTACTCAGCAGCCATGCTGGCTGAATACTGGTGGCCCCAACGCATCTGCTTCCCACTTAACCCACACCAGATCTTGTTAATAGAAATGGGTGACATCTAATCCAGTAGACTGGCTCCCAAAATCGTCAGGGCAATCAGCGAGCAAGGATTTATACTAAAATTCAGATCGCCGGCTCCTCCCCGTGGCGACCCTCCGTGCACACTTCAAAACTAAGCTCTCCTGAGTTGGACATCAGAACTACATTTTCTGAACCCCGCGGGACCGAGCAGCGGTTGCCAAAGTCCGCAGGGGAACGCGGTCTTTGCTCCGCAGCCGTTCCCAAATTTGCCCTGGGTTTGTGAGGTGGGGACCAAGAAGCCAAGTTTGCGCCCCCTTGGGCTCTGAAATGCCCAAGATCTTCGGACACACGCTTTGTCCCTACGAAGAACTCGTAACTGAGGTTTCTCCTGCACCTTCGGCTTAATTCACAGTGACCTTGGGAACGGGGATTTCGAAACGAGGGGCACACTCTCTCTAAACCTCCGGGTCCCTGCTGGGGGCTCCCGCGGGTCAGGCAGTCGTGCACCTGTGCGGATGTCTCCTCCCGCCTGGCAGAGGGTGCGCGCGCGCCCGGGGCGAAGATGCTGACTCAGCCGGGCTGCTCACATCCCTTTCGCGCAACGCGGATGCTGTTGCTGCTGTGGCTGCTGCCGCTGCACCAAAGACTGAGAAAGCAATGCACCCGAAGCAGCCCGGCCGCGGGCTCCCTGGGGCCCACTGCGGCACTCCCTCCCCACCCCCGGAAGGGGAACTGTGGGGGTGCGCGAGTTGACGAAATTAGGGGAAGTGGGCGCTGGAGCAGGAACTCGAGCGCAGCGCGCGCAGCTCACACCCAAACTGGAAGGAACCTGTTCTGCCCGGAGCGGGCGCGTAGCTGCCGCAACCGCGAGCGCTGCGCGGGACCAACCCCGGCGCGCGCTTCCCCCCCTCCCCGCTAACACCCCAAATGCTCAGGGCGCGGGCGGGGCCGAGTGGCGGGCACGCTGAGAGAGGGTGCAGGCGCACCCCAACACTCCTGCACGCCCGCGCTCCCACTTGCATTGCAGCAAAGTGCCGGGGTTCGGTCGGGCGAGGCGCACCCAGGCTGGGGGATGAGGGCGTCATGCCAAGGACCCCAGCGGCGTTGGCGGGGGCGGCCAGCTCGGGACGGCGACGCTGTTACCTTCCGTGACCCCCAGCCCGGGCGGCAGACGGGCGGGGCGCGCGCCCGACGCGGCCCCGGTCCACGTGGGCCGGCGCGCGCGCGCCAGGCCGGCCCCCTCCTTGGCGGCGCTCCGCGCTCGCAGCACATGGTCGGCGGCGGCGCGCCCCCGAGGCCGGCGGAGACCGGCTGCAGCCGGTATAGGATAAGAGATAGGCAGCGACGCGGGGCCGGGGCGCGGGCGGCGGCACGCACGGCCCGGGCGGAGGCGGCCGGGTGGGGGGCGGGGGGAGGGTGTGGCCCGGGTGGCGGCGGCGAGGGAGTGGGTGGGGGGCCAGGGTGCTCCCGGCTCACCGGCCGGCCAGAGCCAACTTGTGATAGACTCGGGTCCACGCCCTAAGGGGTTAATCCTTTTCTCATGTTACCGAGCGGCTTATAAGGAGGGGGAGGCCAAGCCTCCGCCTTATTGGGAGCCTTTTGGGGTTTATTCTCTTCCCTTCTAACTTGGTGAGTTGGTTTTATTATTTTACATGTTTAAAAGTTTGATTGTGGGGCATGGATTGTTTTTTAAAAATATATGTGTTGGGGCGGGGAGGCGGAGGAAACGACTTAACATTTTGGCATTTTGGAGAGATTTTTTTTCCGAAAAATATTCTGACAGTTGGGAATGTTCAGGGCCACCAGGATTACCCGCTCTTGCCAGTGTGGGCAGCTGAGAGTTGACTGTCCATGACCCTGCTATAGTTGGGGTCCGGGGAGATACCTGGCCTGGTCTTTGAGTGCCCCCACCCCGGGTGAGGGGCTCCAGGCTGTCGGGGGAGTCAGGGACGGCGGGCTCAGCCCGGCTGTGGATTTCCCGCATGAAGTTGCGTGCGCGTCGCTGGAGCGAAATGTCAGAGGTACCTTCCTTGCCCAGACTCGCGCGCGCACGCAGAGCGGCCACTGAGGCAGCGCGAGGAAAAGTGGGTCTCCCGGTCTCCATCCCCGACACACCATCCCGCGGCCGCCCGTGCCTACCCCGGGGGAGGGCAGGGATCTCCCCCTGGAGCGCGGGTCCCACACCTGGACGTTCCGAACTGTCAGCGGCTGACGGGCGGTCCCGCGCAACTTCCAAGGTTCTCTTGGGCTGCCAACCGCAGGAAAGCGCTGGTGTAGCTGAGCAGTGCTGGAGCCAGAGAGGATGGTTTTGCAGAGGAAATGGGTTATTTCTTTCTGGGTTGTTTTCATTCCCTTCACCCCCAGCAGACAGGTGAAGAAGTTTGTTAGGTAGCGGGTAAAAAGTCACCAAACACGGTCGGGCCAGTTTGGGGAATAAGCTCCCGGGAGGCAGCTGGGGGAGAGAGCATTTACAGCTCGGTCAACCTGGAAGCCCGGGTGGTTCCTATCTGGGATAGATTCTCCCCAGAACTTAAACTGTTTTTGCAAATCATAGTGAGATGGGTGTCTTGTGGGGTGGGGGCAGCCAATTTTTATGCTGAGATCTGTGATGTGTTTCCCCATGGCCCAAGCACTATTATGTGGCATTTGGGGGTCACCAGTGCATCCTGCAGATGAACACAGTAGAAACACCTCTTCGTGTAATTAAGGGAAGGCTGTCCAAGATAGAAACTGACAGTATGTAAATAAACAATGCAGCCAAGTGGAAAAACTCCTATCTTAATGAGTACGGTAACCCTGAGTTTTCCTCCTGTGGTTTCCAAAACAGGACTTTCCTCAGTGGAACTCCTGAGGAGGACACTTAAATTAGGGGCTCCGGTTTCAACATCATGGTCTTGCAAAATGGGCGAATTGGTTGTATGCAATGATTCAACGCTGCTGAGGCAGCCCTCCAGGTTAGGTCTGGGGCTTTTTTCAGATAGAGAATTCAAACCAGCTTCATCCAGATACAGATGGGTTTGGACAACCAGGGCCTGAGACGCTTGGTCAAAAGCTCTTCTCCAGGCTGGTCTTTAAAAACACTGGAGGGTCCCCATGCATTTGCTCAAGCTCTGCCTACATGCACGGCAGCCGTCCTGCTTCCATCTAAAGAGCCTGCATTTTGAACTCTTCTCTGAACTGACCCTCAACTAGCACTCAGAAGGTCTATAATCCAATATGATGCCCTTAGGTCAAATCTTTTCTCAGCCAATTAAATCACAGTGAAGATCCCAAGTAGATCAGATTTCCAAGCCTTAGCAGAATACTCATTTATATATTTGTATTTTCATTCTTGAATTTTTATTTATTTATTTACTTACTTACTTACTTATTTTGGTACCTGGAATTGAACCCAAGGAGGGCTTAACCACTGAATCACAACCTCAGTCATTTTTTATTTTTTATTTTGAGATAGGATCTCGCTAAGTTGATTAGGGTGGAACTAAGTTGATGAGGCTGGCTTTAAACTTTTCAATCCTCCTCCCTCAGCCTCTCAAGTCCCTGGGATCACAGGTATGTGCCCCATGCCCAACCTTTTTATTTATTGGTATTAGAGATTGAACCCAAGGGCACTTAACCACAGCCCTATTCCAGCCCATTTTTTTATTATTATTTTTAAAACATTTGAGACAGGATCTCCCTAAATTGCTTAGGGCCTCTCTAAGCTGCTGAGGCTGGCTTTGAACTTGCAATTCTCCTGCCTCAATTCTCCTGAGCAGTTGAGATTACAGGAATGCTCCGCCACACCCAGCATCAATACCCATTGACTTAAGGGGACACCTTTCCCCCCCTACTTTTCTTTCTTTTTCTTTCTCTTTTTGAGACGAGGTCTTGCTAAGTTACCGAGGCTGACCCAGAATTTACAATCCTCCTGCCTCAGCCTTCAGAGGTGCTGGGATTATGGGAGAGTGCCACCACCCCGGCTCTTCAAGGAGATGCGTAGATGGCCAACTACCAGGAAATATTCCAAACTGCTTAGTACATTTCGTTATTCTGATTCCTTCAGAAGAACATTTGGGGTGCAGGAAAGTTAGCTTCTGGGAACCCGCACTGTAGAATTTACTGCTAGAAAATGCCAGAGACTTGCCTAGTCTGCTTTTACAGATGATGAAATTTAGGGATGAAGTGATTTCGGCCAATTAAAGATTAACAGATATTCAACTACTTCCTGAAGGCTTGAAAAAAGATCAACCCCTGGGCCTTGCCTTCAAAGGACTTGGGAAGGATGGAGGGTAAGCTGGGGTCAGAGGCTATCAGAACTGCCTTTTCTTAGGACAGGAAGAGATCTGAGATCAAAATCTAGTTCAGTTTCTTCCTTTACCTGTTGGGGATACTGAAAATCAAGAAGTGGCCCACTCAGCTTGCCTTGCCACTTATATCCATAGGAAGCCACCTAGAATTCCTTCCCGTGGGGTAAACCACAAAACCAGACAGGGGACTTTCATATTCTAGAATTCACAGAGGCTTCCAAGTAACTGAGCTCAAAATTTAGGCCTCGGTTCTTCGTTGGCAGAGGCAGAGACAACTTGTAAAGCCAGCTGAAATGAATGGAAGAAAGAGAAGGAGATGAGTCTACGAGTCTATGCTATAATCGGGCACTTTTTCATACGTGACTCAGTTTTATAAGGAGGCACTGCATTTTGTTTAGTAAATGTTTAGTGAGCACCTATTATATACCAAATGATGTGTGGGGCACTGGAATTAGAAAGAGCAAGCTGATTACCTTGCAGGTGCCTCCTGTGTGCAAAATGCAGGCATTATCACCTAGTAAGTTTTCAAAACCAGGTGATTCTGTTATTAGGTGATGCTGTGGTCTTACCTTCAAAGCTAGACATAATAGGACATAGGATGCTTTCAGATGGTAAAGCCATAAACTTTTGGAGTAGGAGTAGGTTCAGGGTGCCTTCTTATCTTTATAATGATCCCAGTAATAAGAAAGGAAACCTGTGTCCTCCAAGAACCCAAGAATGTAGGTGAAACTTATATTTGATTGTGGAGTTTGGTTTGGTCGAGTAGTGGGAACTGAGCCCAGGGATGCTTTTATCACTGAGCCGCATCCCCAGTCCTTGTTATTTTTTTGGTTTTAGAGACAGGGTCCAGCTAAATCACTGTGAACTTGCAATCCTCCCGCCTCAGCCTACTGAGTCGCTGGGATCACAGGTGTGCACCACCACAAACAGCTTGAAGGTTATATTTGAATCTAGCCTCAAAAGAGTAGCACAAACGTAAGGCAAGAGTTTAAAAAAATAATAATAATAAAGGAACTGAATCCTGAAGGTAACAGAAGTCAAAAGTTCAGTGTCTGCTAAGCAGCTATCATAGATCAGATATAACCAGTGCCCACTGATGTTTGCAATAACCATCTAGCATTTGCTCTTCCCTCTTAGCTCAGTTTGTGCTTGGGCCATGCACCAGGTTTGGCCTGAGAAATCAGTTGGTTACTAGAACTTAGTTGCTAAATGCAAAAGTTTCAACTGTTTTTTTTTTTTTTTCTAGTTGTTGATAGACCTTTATTTTATTTATTCATGTGTGGAGCTGAGAACCGAACCCAGTGCCTCACACATACCAGGCAAGAGCACTACCACTGAGCCCCAGCCCCAGCTTCAACTTTTAAAGCTCAAAAATGCTGCTTTGTAAGATAGCAGAATCCCTGGGGAGGTCAGGAGATTTGATTCTGGACCATTTTGATCAAATCCTTTCACTTCTCCAGGGCTTGGTTCTCTGAATTTTCAAAATGAGTTAGACAGTACAAAGATGAGCTCCAAATTCCCTTTAGCTTCAACATGCTGTAATTTTTTTGCACGTGTAGTGGAGTACTGGGGATTGAACCCAGGGGTGCTTAACCACTAAGCCATATCTCCAGTCCTTTTCATTTTTTATTTTGAGAAAGGGTCTTGCTATATTGCTTAGGGCATCACTGAGTTGCTGAGGCTGGCCTTGAACTTATGATCCTCCTGCCTCAGCCTCCCAAGTTGCTGGGATCATAGGTGTTCACCAGTATGCCCAGTTCCCAGTGTTTTTGTTCAAATTGATCCTGAGCCCTCCATTAAAACTGTAAGACACGGGGTGCAGTGGCCCACAACTGTAATTCCAGCAACTTGGAAGGCTGAGGCAGGAGGATTGCAAGTTCAAGGTTAGCCTCAGCAACCTAGCAAGGCCCTGTCTCAGAATTAAAAGGGCTGGAGATGTGGCTCAGTAATGGAGTATCCCTGGGTTCAATCCCTATTACCAAAAGAAAAGAAAAAAAAAATTAGAATCTGGAACCCAACCATGCCAACATGACCTTGGATTTTGTAGCCACATGGTCCTGACAAGGAAACGTGCTGAACTCTAGAAAGATGTGGCTGAATGGTTTTTAACTAGAGAGCATTTCATTCTCAAGGTTTCGTGTCATTATCAATAAATATTTTAGTCCATGGAGGCAGAAACCATCTGTCCGTCTTTTCACTGTGGCGTTCTCACAGTGAAAACAAAAGACTTTGGCACCTAATAATAGGTACTTGGTTGTTAAAATCAAAGCTGCGTAGGTCGGGCGCAGGGTAGCAGAGAGCGGAGCACTGGATTTTGTGAGCTGACGATTTAATGGAGGAAGTAAGATCAATACCTAAAAGTAAGTGATAGCCCCATCCCTCCAAGACACCTGTCCTGTGAAGAAGAGCGCCCCTCGAGGTGGCTGGTCAGAGGAAGCCTTAGGGGGAGAGGAGGCTGGATGGCCACAGGATGGGTGGCTGCAGACCCCAGGGCCACCAGGAGCCCGTTTTAACCCTGGCAGGTGAGTCTTGGAACCAGAAGAAACTCAGCTCCCAAGACAGGTTGGGATCCAATGGCGAGGGATATTGACCAGCCACCTAATGAGTGGGTCTCATCCTCCAGCAAAAGGAAAGCCATTGGAAAAACAGCAGGAAAAAAAAATGGCCCGATGATGCAATATTTCCAAAGGTCCATCGCGCACCAGACAGACACGGGGAGCCAGTTTAGAGGCTATTAAAGGAGCCGTGGGCTTCACAGGGGAAAGTTCAAACCTGCGGCCCTGTGCATGGGACCAACGCCAAGGTCTTGCCTGCCGCAGGCCTCCCACCGCCCTCCCCTTCCCCAGCACGCCCTCCCCAGGGCTGGTGTCACTCCTCTGCCCCAGCAGCCTCCTCTGGAAAGGCTAGCCAGGGCGGGCTGTTGTGAAAGCCCTTTGCTGGAGGGCTCCGGCCCACTTAGGTCAGTTGCTTCCTGTGTGGGAGACGGAGCTGTGACGCTAGCTGTCAGCCTGCATCTGGAGCACTCTCACCGCCAGGCCACCTTTCCATTTGCCCTCAGGCATGACACAGTGTGCCCACACGGGCCTTTGCTGCCGAGAGCACAGGCTTCTTGAAGCATCTTACGCCCTATTTCACACGTCCCAAGTATTTTAACAGTACCAGAGTGCAAAGAGTGGGCACTGGGTCCTTGCCAAGGACCAGGCTGCTGAGCGAATGGAGATGTGAAGGTCGGTCGGGTTTTTCGTGTTTTTCGTGCAGATGACTGATTTCTGCAGTCCTGGCGACTGAGCCCAGGGGCGCTCTACCCTGAGCCACGTCCCCAGTCCCCCATTTTGTAATATTTTATTTTGAAATAGGATCTTGCTAACTTGCTGAGGCTGACCTCGAACTTGAAGTCCTCCTGACTCAGACTCCTGGGTAGCTGGGATGACAGGTGTGCGCCCCTGCGCCCCAGCTTGCTGTTTCAGATTTGTGAAGTCAAGATTATTAGATCTTATGACCAGGAATCGCAAGCCTACTGCACAGCCGAGCTTATATCCTGTTAATTTTTCAGTTGCCTGCATTACCGGGAAGACCTTTCCTGTTCATAGCTCTATAATTAATTGAAAAGAATTCTCAAACTTGAGGTTGGTGGCCGTTAAGAACTCTTACAACCCTGGGTTCTTTATTATTATAGATCTCATTAATTTTTAGTTGAGCTAAAAAATATACATATATAAAATATATAACATGTATAAAATATATCATTGCTTGAAAGTAAACGTAACTTCAAAGACTTTGCAGAATTCACGTGCTAGAGTCCACTCAAGAAGACTCAGGTTAAATCTACCTCGTCCCACAATGAACAGTGTCACCTCTTTCTTTGTGGTGTTACGGCTCAGGTCTGCTCGACCAGTGTTTGTTGCAGTTTGAATGGAAAGGCATAGGGAGGTCAGGGGTAGCTGGTGCCCAGACAGGACATTGCCCAGATAGGTTAATTAGTCACTGCATTCTCGAGGACTTGTCATGTGCTCTGAAACTGAGTAGCTAATACACCAAGTAGTGATCACCTTTAAGGAAAGAACGCAGAACAAACTGTCAGAAGACAGGATTTCCATGGTTTGGCCCATAGGTAGGTTCTGACCACACAGGTACAGCTACATGGGAGCCCAAATCAGAATCCGAAGGTTGCTTAGTGAGTGCAAAATGGGAGCAAGAAGACTTGGATGATCCCAATGGCCTGTGGCATCCAGCAGGACACATACAGTGTCTCGAGCCATTGTCTTGTGGAAGGTGCCAGATGAACTGTCAGTGTTGCCCCTTCGGCTTCCCTGCTTGAAGGTTCACTTCTGAGTTTTTTTGATTTTGCAGTACTAGGGATTGAACCCAGGGTGCTCTAGGTTCAATCCTCAGCCTTTTAATTTGAAATTTCAATCCTCAGCCTTTTTATTGAGGCAGTATCCTCAGCCCTTTTATTTTGAGACAGTCTCACCGAGTTGCCCAGGCTGGCCTCAAATTTGCAATCCTCCTGCCTCAGCCACCTCAAGTGGGCAAGTTATAGATGTACACCACTATGCCTAGCTTCTAGGCTTAATTTCTAATCAGCATTCTTTAGGGCCAGTTCAGCCTGTCTTTGCCTCACTTGTCTTTAAGGTTAGCATTAGTACTGGGGCCATTCTGTGCCTCTCAGTGTTCTGCTTTACTAGGCACAGTGCTGCACACCTGTCATCCCAACAACTCAGGAGCCATCACAACTCAGGAGGCAGGAGGATCACAATTTGGAGTCCAGCCTCAGCAAATTAGCGAGACCCTGTCTCAGTAAAAAAAAAAAAAAAAAAAAAACACCTGGGAATGTAGTTCAGTGGTAAAGTGCCCCTGGGTTCAGTCCCGGGTACCAAAACATTTATGTTCTGTTCTGATGTCCTTGTTTTTCCAGTCTAACTGTCACAGGGACATCTTATTTCCAAGTTGTTTGTGATTCCCATGTATAATTCAAAGATAGGTGGGCAGACAAATAGATATAAAATTGTCTAAAGATGATACAAACTGCATAATTTAAATATCCAACAACCTCAGAAGTGTGGTGTCTCTTATCATTTGCTCAAGATCAGCCCTCCTGCTATTGCTGATCTAAATTTTTTTTTTTTTAATTTCAGGTTAAGAATGACCCAGATGAAATCAAAGCTTTGTTCCAGAGCCAATGTGTACACTCAAGTGCCTGACGGAGGATGGGGCTGGGCGGTAGCTGTTTCTTTTTTCTTCGTGGAAGTCTTTTCCTATGGCATCATCAAGACCTTCGGTGTCTTCTTTAATGACTTAATGAACAGTTTTGATGAATCCAACAGCACCATCTCATGGATAGTGTCAATATGTGTCTTCGTCTTAACGTTTACAGGTCAGTATGTCTTTCGGCCCAGCCATGATGTAAGCACCCGCCCCTTTCAATCTGCCTGACTATGTGATGGGAGCAGGTGTGTTTGTGATGACTGTCGTCGAGATCCCCTGGGCCCTTTCTGGTTTCAATTAAGTAATAGTTTTCAGAGGGTCGGGATTGGCAAGAAACAAAAGGCATTGGCAAGAAACAAGAGGCTCAAAATGATGGCAGGGATTTCATCATTAGCTCTGTTCAATATTAATTTGCATTTGAAGAAAGCCTTCCTCATAGCTTAAGGATTCAGGAGTGCCCTTGAGGATAGCAGCGAAACCAGTTCTATGAAGATATGCATAGTCACTGTCTAAGAAGAGGCATCCCAAATACCTGACATTCAAAGCCCTGGTCTCATGGAAAACATGCTTTGAAAACAGGCCAGAAACATACATGTGGCTACGTGCAGAAGAGAGGTGGGGGAGGGGTAAAAAGGTATACAGTGGGCCCTCCCTATGCAGGGGTTCCTCTCCCACAGATTCAACCAATTGCAGATTGAAAATGGTGTTTTGCAACCTGCAGCACCACGGCCTTAGGCCTGCCGTGGTGGTGCCTGCTGTAAGCCTGCCCTGACTTCTATTCCCTAGCAGATACAGTATAACAACTATTTGTGTGTTACCTACATTGTATCCGGTAACATAAGTAATCCAGAGGTGATTTCAAGTAAGGAGAATATATGCCTAGGTAAATATCTTGCCATTTTTATGTAAGGGACTGGAGTATCCCTGGATCTTGGTGTCCTGGGGGTGGGGACGGGTCCTAAAATCATCCCCTATGGCTACCGAGGAACCACTGTAAGATTGCAGTGTCCTAAAGAACACTGAATTCCAAATGCCTGACTCCCTAAAGGGCCTTGTATAGTAGTCCCAGATCCAACAGCATAAAATAAATGGGGTTTTAGGATCATCGTTAACAGACTGCTTTTCACCGGGTCCTGCGTGGCCTCCTTGAACTTACCTGCTAGGGCTGCTGCGCTCCTCTGTCCATCAGAGGCAATGCTGAGGCTTTCCTGAGAGCACAGAGCCGCAGGGTAGGGCTCCTGTCGGAGAGCCAGCCAGGCCAGCCTTACGCACGACTTCACCCTGATGTCCTTTCATTCAACCATTATGATCACTGAAGTTAAGCCTTTTAACTGTTTTACCCATATAGTGTCTTAAAAGGCTGCCTTGTGGGTTTTTACCATCTGGAGAGAGCAGGAATCTCTCTTGCTGGTCTTCATACCGTCTCTTATTTATAAGTTTGATTAACTAGATCCTACTTTCATTTTTATTTTTATTATAATATTATCATTGCCATGACTAGGGGTTGAGTCCAGGGCCTTGTGCATGCGAGACAAGCACTCTGCCAACTAAGCTACGTCCCCAGCTCATTTTAATTATTAAGACTTCCTTTCCAAACTGTGGAATGCTCACTTACTGAGGAAGTGAACCAAAATTTTACATTTTGATAATTAAAGAAAATGAAAACATAAATGCTTAAATCTGAGCTCTTTAATAGGCAAAGCTAACAATGCAGTCAACTCCAGTTAATATGACGATACCAGAAAGTCATTCCAAACATTATTCCAGCTGTTAAGACTTTGAGACAACATACCGGCTCAAAATGATGGCAGGGATTTCATCAATGGCTCTGTTCAATATTAATTTGCATGTTAACACCTAACGATAGATACACAGGACTAAGCCCAACGAAACCGAGTCCCTTTTTCCCACCCTTCTGTTCGGCACATTCCTCTTTGACCAGGCTCTCGAACGTTCACCTGTCTCACCGTACTCAAGGCAATATTAAGTCACATGGAACCAGGAAACTCATCTGCTAAACTGAAGGGTCCCAGGGGAGAAAGCCTATAGAGCTGAGCACATGGGTCCATCAGCCACCCTGGAGTCACCTGCCCCATTGCTGGCCCTTTCCAGCTGTGCCCTGAGTAGAGGGGGGAATGATCCAAGCAATCATAGGAAAAGCAGGTGTCTGCTTTTTGTTTTGTTTTGTTATAGTAGAGCTACAAGCCAAGCCCCTTTTATTTACTTTATTTTGAGACCCTGCTGGCCTCAAACTTGTGTTCCTCCTGCCTCAGTTACAAAGTTTTGCTGAGACCAAGGCATGTGTCACCTTAACCAGCGAGGGGAAACCACAGTTTTTATAATACAATAACATAAATGCAGATTTAATTTTGGAGATGCTCATGGTAGGCCAGATCTAAAAATATAGATATAAATTTTAAATATCTAAAAATAGAGATATAATCTAAAAAGATAGATATATAAATTTTATCCTGTTATTCTGTGCTGAGGATCAAACACAGGGCCCCATGCATGCAAGGCAGGCTCTCTGCCCCAGGGTACACCCCCAATCTCTCGGCCGTTTACTTTTTTTGGCACTGGGGGTTGAATCCAGGGGCACTCTACCACTGAGCTATATCCCCAACCCTATTTACTTATTACTTATTTGTTTATTTGTTTGTTTGTTTATTGAGACAGTGTCTTAGTTGCCCGGGCTGTCCTCCAATGTGCGATCCTTCTGCCTCAGCCTCCTGAGTAACTGGGATCACAGGTGTGCACGCCCACGCCCGGCTATACCTTGGATTTCTCTTTAAAGAGCCCAGAGAATTTTGTTTCATTTGAACAAATTCTAAAATAATTTTTGAACTGACCTCAGTCGCCACCACATGAAATGTAGTGTGTGTTTCACATCCTCGCTCCCTGTTCAAAACTGGGGGGCCGGGGGAGGAATCTACCTGGAGCCGACACTCCAGCCTCCAGGAATAAACGGGTCATTTGGGGTCATTCTGATGTTGTTGTCCCTTTCCTACAGCTCCCCTGTCCACCATCCTGAGCAACCGCTTTGGACACCGGCTGGTAGTGATGGTGGGAGGGCTGCTGGTCAGCACCGGGATGGTGGCCGCCTCCTTCTCCCAGAAGGTTTACCACATGTACATCACCATCGGGCTCATCTCGGGTGAGTGTCCCCCGGCTAACAGTTGGGATCAGGGGTCTTGAAGTTTCCCGCCCCCGTGTCGACTGCAGGGGCCGGGAAGCTGATTTTCAAGTGCCCCAGAGGTTTTGTTTCTTCTTCTTTTAATATTTACCAGTGATGAAGATCAGCTGCTCTTTTGCTCTAGTGTGCAACCAAGATGTCATTTCACAACCCAAGACTTCCAGAAGGAGTGCAGACCTTGCTCCTGACTGATCTGAGGTGGCTAGCTAAATCTGCACACTTCCGTGGTTTCATGCTTACCCCTGCCAAAAGACATATTTATTTCCCAATATAAATCCTAGTTTTTATTGCTCCTAACTTCCCCAAACAACTATGAACAGCTTTATTAATTTATTAATAACCTTATTAATTTTCCAGTGCTGGAGATCACACTCAGAGCCTTGTGCATGCCACGGAGCTGCATCGACAGCCCTCTATATTGTCTGAGATAGGATCTCACTGACTTGCCCAGGCTGACCTCAAATTTGGCAACTTTCCTGCCTCACCCTCCCAAGTACTTAGGATTACAGAATGTGCCAATGCCCAATGCACCCAGCTTCTCTCAACTTTTAATAAACCCACTTTTCTTTGCTATGATACCTTTCTCCAGGATGAATTACGGGGCTCGCAGAACACTTCTTATTCTAAAAGCCTACACACAGAAACCCTCAATCTTTTCTTCCTTCCCACCCTCCCCAACCCCCCTACCTCCCCCCCAGTACTGGGGATTGAACCGAGGGGCACTGTACCACTGAGTTACATCCCCAGCCCTTTTTACTTTGAGACAGTTGCTGAGGCTGGCCTCGACATGTGATCTCCTGCCTCAGCCTCCCAAGGTGCCGGTTTATAGGCGTGCACCATCACACCCTCTGTCTCTGGACACACCCTTCAGGGTCCGTCAGTGCGTGGCTCTCACGGCTCCTTCTCTCCCTCACAGGTCTGGGCTACTGCTTTAGCTTTCTGCCCACCGTCACCATTCTGTCACAATACTTTGACAAAAGACGCTCAGTAGTCACCGCTGTCGCTTCTACAGGAGAATGTTTCGCCGTGTTTGCTTTTGCTCCAGGTAGGTGACCATGGCAGCTGTCTTGTGGAAGGGGGAAGCCACTCTGAATATCAGGTCAGAGAGAATCTATGTCAGTAGGAAGCTCGCATTCCACGATAAGGCTTTTTCTTGAAATATGCAAAATCATTCCAAAATAATTTCATGATTTGTATTTTTTATTTCTGTTACTTTTCAAATGTGGATTTAAGTCATGCTAGTGAAGTCCGTTTTATGTGTATATAGATAATCTCACAGCAAAAATATTACCCTTTGTTACTCTAATTCAATGTCCACATGTGAATTACAAGAAAACTTAAGTAGTAGGCAGGTAACTGTGGAGCCCAGGATTCGTCCTTTCCCAGTTCATGACGATCCTGCCTTCGGACTGCACTTGACGGGTAGGAGACACAGGCAGGAGCCTTTAGGAGTGACATGTCCTAATGCTGGAGCTTCCAGATGGTTCTAAGAGTTGACTGCTTGTGTGCTCTCACAGGTCCAGAGAGCGAGAGGCACGTAAACTAGGGGGACCGAGGTGGGGGGCCACAGCAGTATTGGTTTTCCACTTTGCTGTCGGTTTAGAAATTTTCCAAATAAAATGTTGAGGGGAGAAACCATCAGTGGACTGTGAGTGTCTGAGGGTGGAGACAGTCCTGCTCAGCCTTGTGTCCTGGTACTGGGCACGTCCCTGGCCCTTTGTGGGCGCTCAAGAAATGGTGCACGGAGAAAGGGGAATTGGACCAGTTATTGCCAGATGGGGACAGAGCTCAAAGCTCGATGCTCCGTGGCAAGTCTAAGCCTTCCCTGTTAATGGGAGGAACATAGGTCGGAGACAAAGGCCACATCCCGGCCCTTTTTATTGTTTGATTTTGAGACAGGGTCTCACTGAGTTGTTTAGGACCTCACTGAGTTGCTGAGGCTGGCTTCAAGCTTGCCATCCTCCTGCCTCAGCCTCCTGCAGATTACAGGCGTGCATCACCACACCCAATTTATTTTTTATTTAATCCATTACTCCCAAGGATTGAATGAGTGGATGTGCAAGGATACAGCTCCGTGATTGGTGAATTCTGTTTGTAAGAGGCCAGAGAATAAATTGTTTAGGCTTTGTGGATTATACAGTCTCTGCCACAACTCCTAGAATGTGTTTTGACATATCATCCATACATGGAGTGTAACTTCCCGTTCTTGTGGTTGTACATGATGGGGAGCCACACTGGTTGTGTGTTCACATTCAAACATAGAAAGTTATGTCCAGTTCATTCTGTCTTTCCCATTCCCATCCCCCATCCTTTCTCCCATTCTGTCCTCCCTCTCTTCCCCCCCTCCCCGTTCTCCCCTGTCCACTCCTGGTGAACCTCCACTCCACTGCCCCCAGTGTAAGTCACCATTCACATATCAGGGGGAACATTCAGCCTTTGTTTTTTTGAGGGGGATTCGCTTATTTCATTTAGCAAGATATTATCCAGTTCCATCCATTTACTGGCAAATGCCATAATTGCATTCTTCTTTATGGCTGAGTAAGATTCCATTGTGTATATGTACTACATTTTCTTTATCCATTCAACCATTGAAGAACTCCTAGGTTGTTCCCATAGCTTAGCTATTGTGAATTGAGTTGCTATAAACATTGATGTGACTGATTTTAAGTCCTTTGGGTATATGCCATAGAGTGGGATCACTGGGTCAAATAGTAGCTCCATTCCAAGTTTTCTGGGGACTCTTCATACTGCTTTCCAGAGTGTTACCCCAATTTGCAGTCCCACCGGCAGTGTATGAGTGAACCTTTTCCTCACATCCTGTCAACATTGTTACTTGTATTCTTGATAACTGCCATTCTGACTGAAATCTCAGTGTAGTTTCAATTTGCATTTCTCTACTGCTAGTGACGTTGTCATATATTTGTTGACCATTCATCATATTTCTTGAAGTGTCTGTTCATTTCCTTTGCCCATGTGTTGATTGAGTTATCTGTTTGGTTGAAATTTTTTGAGGTTTTTTTTTTTAATTATTTTTTAGTTGTGGTCGGACAAAATACCTTTATTTTATTTATTTTTATGTGGTGCTGAGATCAAACCCAGGGCCCTGCACATGCTAGGCAAGTGCTCTACCCCTGAGCCACAACCCCAGCCCCTTGAGTTCTTTATATAACCTGGAGATTAATGTTATGCCTGAGGTGCAGGTGGCAAAGATTTTTCTCCCATTCTGTAGGCTCTCTCTTCCTATTCTTGATTGTTTCTTTTGCTGTGAAGAAGCTTTTAGTTTGATACAATTCTATTTATTGATTCTTGATTTTACTTCTTAAACTTTAGGAAGAATTTGGTTCCTGAGCCGACACGACAAGAGATTTGGTCCCACTTTTTCTTCTAATAGGCCGAGGGTCTGTGGTCCAATGCCTAGGTCCTTGATCTACGTTGTGTTGAGTTTTGTGCCGAGAGATGTGGGCCTAATTTAATTTTATTACATATGGATTTCCAATTTTCCCAGCACCATTTGTTGAAGAGGTTGTCTTCTCCAATATGTGTTTAAGGCACCTTTGCCTAGTATAGGATAACTGTATTCAGGTGGGTTTCTCTCTGTGTCGTCTGTTCTGTTCCATTGGTCTTCATGTCTGTTTTGGTGCCAATACCATGCTGAATGGATGTTTATACATAAGTTACTCTAGCTCTGTAGTACAATTTAAGGTCTGGTCTCATGATGCCTCCTATTTCACTTTTCTCACTGAGGATTGCTTTAGCTATTCGGGGCCTCTTGTTTTTCCAAATGAATTTCATGACTGCTTTTTCTATTTCTATGAAGAACATCATTTTGGAATTTTAATAAGAATTGCATTAAAATCTGTATAATACTTTTGGTAATGTGGCCATTTTGACAATATTTATTCTGCCTCTCCAAGAACAAGGGAGATCTTTCCATCTTCTAAGGTCTTCTTCAATTTCCTTCTTCAGTGTTCTGTAGTTTTCATTGTAGAGGTCTTTCACCTCTTTTGTTAGATTTAGTCCCAAGTATTTTACTTTCTTTGAGGCCTTCGTGAATGGGATAGTTTTCCTAACTTCTCTTTCAGTTAATTCATCACTGTTATATAGGAATGCAGTTGATTTATGGATGTTAATTTTGTATCCTGCTACTTTGCAGAATTCATTTATGATTTCTAGAAGTTTTCTGGTGGAGTTTTTGGGTCTTCTAAATATAGAATCATGTCGTCAGCAAATAGGGGTAGTTTGAATTCTTTTCCTATTTGTACCCTGCTAATTTCTTTCTTCTAATTGCTCAGGCTAGAGTTTCTAGGACTATGTTGAATAGAAGTGGTGAAAGAGGCAATCCCTGTCTTGTTCCAGTTTTTAGAGGGAATGCTTTCAATTTCTCTCCGTAGAATGATGTTGGCCTTGGGTTTAGCATATATAGCATTTACACTGGTGAGGTGTGTTCCTACTATCCCTAGTTTTTCTAGTGTTTTGAACATGAATGGATGTTGTATTTTGTCAAATGCTTTTTCTGCATCTGTTGAAATAATCATGTGATTCCTTAAGTCTACTGATGTGATGAATTACATTTATTGATTTCTGTATGTGAACCAACCTTGCATCCCTGGGATGAACCCCACTTGACCATGGTGCACTATCTTTTTAATGTTTTTTATATGCGATTTGTATTTTATTAAGAATTTTGCATCTATGTTCATCAGGGATATTGGTCTGAATTTTTCTTTCCTTGATGTCTTTGTCTGGTTTCTTATTGATTCAGGGTGATACCACTTTCACAGAATGAGTTTGGAAGGTTTCCTTCTTTTTCTCATTCATGGAATAATTTGAGGGTTAGGGTTTGCGTTCATTCTTCTTTGAAGGTCTGGAAGAACTCCGCTGAGAATCCGTCTGGTCCTGGGCTTTTCTTTCTTGGTAGGCTTTTGATGGTGTCTTCAGTTTCATCAATTGAAATTCATCTGTTGAAATTTTCTATGTCCTCCTGATTCAATTTGGGTCATGTGTCTCTAGAAATTTGTCAGTATCATCAAGATTTTTTATAAATTTTCAAAATAGGTTCTGATTATTTGTATTTCAGTAGTATCCCCTGTGATATTTCCTTTTCATCACAAATTTTAGTAATTTAAGTTTTCTTTTTCTTTGTTAGCTTGGCTAAAGGACTATCCATTTTATTGATTTTTTTTTTCCAAAGAACAAACTTTTTGTTTTGTTGGGGTTTGTTTTATTGTTTCCTTTGTTTCAATTTCATTGATTTCAGCTCTGATTTTAATTACTTCCCATCTTCTGCTTTTGGTGTTGATTTGTTCTTCTTTTTTTAGGGCTTTGAGATGTAATGTTAGGTTATTTGTTTGCTGACTTTCTATTGTTTTAATGAATGCAGCGAGTTTTCCTCTTAGCACTGCCTCTTAGACTGTCCTAGAGATTTTGATGTTATGTCGCTATTCTCATTTACCCCTAAGTATTTTTTTTAATTTCATTCCTGATTTCTACTCTCTTTTTTTGGTCATTCAATCGAGTATTATTTAGTCTCTGGGTGTTAGCAGAGCTTCTATTTTTTATTTTATCATTGATTTCTAATTTCCTTACATTATGACCAGATAGGACAGGGTGCCAGGTATTAGCTCTATTTTGGGGGGAGGAGGGTCCTTATTTCACTTCTCGCATCTCCCTAGAAAACGGCACCTTCCAAAGATCATCTGGAGCCTGGGCTGAACATTTTTATACGTAAGAATTATGATGCACATTCTCCTTATTGATTCATTAAACCAAAACCTAGTCCGTATCGGTGATCTCCTGGGTCTGGAGCCCCTCACTGACTTCGGGTTTTCTCTCCTTTCTTCGCTGCTGCCTCTGAAGCCATCACGGCTCTCAAGGAGCACATCGGCTGGAGACACAGCCTCCTGTTCGTGGGCCTCCTGCAGCTGAATATCATCGTCTGCGGGGCACTGCTGAGACCCATCATCATCAGAAGGCCAGTGTCACCGAAAACAGTCACCCACGAAAGCCGGAAAGAAGTGCAATATATGCTTGAAAACGAGAAAACCAGAACCTCAATAGACTCCATTGACTCAGGAGTAGAACTAACTACCTCACCCAAAAATGTGCCTAGTCACACGAACCCAGAACTGGAACCCAGGACTGACCTGCAGCAGACCCTGGTGAAGGCTGGCTCCAAGCCAGGGGACCAGAAAGCCCCGCTGTTAGACTTCTCGATTTTGAAAGAGAAGAGTTTTATCTGTTACGCGTTATTCGGTCTCTTTGCCACCCTGGGGTTCTTCGCCCCTTCCCTGTACATCATTCCTTTGGGCATCAGCCTGGGCATTGACCCAGATCGTGCGGCGTTTTTATTATCGACAATGGCGATTGCTGAAGTTTTTGGTCGGATCGGAGCAGGGTTTGCCCTCAACCGAGAGCCCATCCGCAAGATCTACATCGAGCTCATCTGCGTCATCCTGCTGACCATGTCCCTGTTCGCCTTCACCTTTGCTACTGAATTCTGGGGCCTCATGTCCTGTAGCATATTTTTTGGGTTCATGGTTGGAACTATAGGGGGGACCCACATTCCGATGCTCGCCGAAGATGACGTGGTGGGGATTGAGAAGATCTCTTCTGCCGCCGGCGTCTATGTCTTCATCCAGAGCATCGCAGGGCTGGCAGGTCCACCCCTGGCAGGTAACTTACACCCAGGGCACACACCCTGGTCTACCTCCCCCTGGTTGGTCGTGAGCTTCCTGTTCAAATCGTAACTTTAAAATCTGCTTCCACTGGGACACTTTTGTTGAAGGTTGGAGCTGCCAGGGTCTGGGAACTGAGCACATTGCAACACTCTGCACACACCTGAGCGATCAGGGCGGGGTATCCCTGCAGGAGGTTACACGTCCAGTTCATATCTTAGATCTGATGTGATGTGTCCTTAAAATTGTCGTGATTAGAAATCTTGCCCTGTTGAAAGGTACGAAAGGGAACGCCAGTAAAAACAACGCAGCTCTTTCCGACATTATCACTTTCTCAAAGAGACACGCACGTACCTGTCCCCACGATTTAGACTCTCTACTGGGACAGACAGAGCCCATGACGAACAGCTTAGCAATTTGTATTTTCAGGTGCGAAGTGTGCCGTGGGTTCCATTTATTTTTTCCCCTCCAATCCAGCATTAGAAAAAAAACCAAAAGAATAGTGTGTGCACGAGCAGATAATCTAACAACAGATCCCATCATTACGTGCAGCTACAATGCACCAATCAATGATTGGGGTGGGGGAGAGGAAGGGAAGCACTGAGAAGTTTCTAGCGTGTCTGGGCGTCTGGGTGGAGGTGCACGGCGTCACAGTGCCGCTCTCTCTTGCAGGTCTGATGGTGGACCAGAGCAAGATCTACAGCAGGGCCTTCTACTCCTGTGCAGCAGGCATGTCCGTGGCTGCAGTGTGCCTCGCCCTGGTGAGACCATGCAAAAGGGGACTGTGCCAGCGTGGGCACTCGGAAGAAGCGCAGGCTGAGCCGCAACGGGGGAAGGCATTACAAGACATACCCGAGGACTTTCTGGAAATGGATCTTGGGAAAAACGAGCAAAGAACTCAAGTGAAAGTAGAGCCAGTGTAACAGGTTTTCCTGTAACAGCAGCGGCCATGTTGGCTGGGAAGGGGGTGCTGCAAGGACCACAGGGAGGTAGGGGAGCCGACACCCCCCTTCAGACCTGCATTTTAAAGGGAATGTGTATGCAAACAGCACTACCAACATTTTTTTCTTTTTGCCCTAAGTTTTCCTTTTTGCTTATTTTTTTAAGCCAAAACAAAAATAACCAAACTCTCTTCTGTGTATAAATCTGGCTGTATTCAGTAGCAATACAAACTCATAGAAGAACTCTGGTTCTGATCCAGTATTAAAAGAATGACAATGAATTGTCCGAGTGGTTGGAAGAGCATTGACATGTGATAAACCACTATCTTCTAAAATGACTTCTAGCCCAGGTCATTGAAATGAAATTGCCTATCCCTGCCCCCACCCAGAAAAAAAAAAATCTTGAATCATTTAAAAGATTTCTGATTTTTCAGAAAGACAAGTAAATTGTTTTTAAAAAGAAGCTGAAAAATACTGAGGTGTCCATTAACAAATTATGGCCTCTGGCTTTCCAAATACTGCCTGGAAATGAAATATAGTTTAAGACCAAACATCTGATTAATAAGCAGAAAATTTAAAATATATAACTTGAATGTCATAAATGTGAAGACGACCACTTCTTTTTATGGCCAGTCCATCACCAAAAGTATTTCAATACAGAAGATATGGAATTGCATTCAAAAATGTATTTCCTGTTGCTTTTAATTATTCAGAAATATGTGATTATAATGTCTTTAATTTAAACCACTATTTATTATTAAGTTATTCTAGGATGATTAATCAAAAGAAATAAAACAGAATCCGAGACATCAACAGCATTTTTACCTCCTTCCCGCAATCCTTTAAATGCCTCAATAAGTACTTCTTGTCTTATAAAGTTACTCTCATACAAGGCCAAATTGCAATGATCCTTCAATTTGATTAAAGGTAGCGTGTGCTATGTAAAGGGGGGAAATAATGGAGAGCAAATCGCCTTAGCTTTTAAAAGATGATTTCTTTGATCACCTAAGAATACTTGAGGATCTTCTTTGATCAAAATTATAGTTCACTGAATCGTTGAAGCATTTCTGATTTTGTCAAACCTTTACTGTTGAAGCATTTCTGTATTTCATGGGGGAGTAGCAGAGACATTTATGTTACCATCACAAGTTACAAGGTAGGACTCTCGTCTGACCTAGAACTCGATTGTGGCCATTATTGTTTTGGCGTCACACTACATGTATAGTCTTTCTCATTTTAGCAGTTTTCATCAAGAGGATAAGAGGTGTGGCCTGTTTCCTCACCTGTTTTACTGAACCTCACCCTCCAGGTGGTGATCAGTGCTTGCTGCTCCATCTTTATTCATCTTACTATTAATTTATGACAACTCAGGGGGAAAAAAATATAACAAGCCTAGTTTGGTTCCAGGTACACACAAGCTTGAATATTTCTGTGCACTGAGATGAAAGTGACATAGTTCATCACCACCGACTACATTTTGTACAGCATTTTATCAGCCATAGAAATAGGACAATCGGTAAAACTTTGGGGGAGGGCAAGGGAGGAAATGACAAAGCGTCTGTCCAAAACAGACACACCTAAAACAAGGTGGATGTAGCACATGTCTGTCTCGGCTCAGGAAGACTCTGAGCCTGGGGCAGGTTTGTAGACCTACACGACTTCAGCACTTTACAACATATTTTGTACTATGAATGTTCAACACAATTTAATATTTATAACTGATTTTTGAGGATCTGCTCTGTGTCCATTCTGTTAACTGCATGAGAAAAAAAATATGTATGCCAATTTCAGTATGTCAATTATCAAGATTTTAAATGTTTGGAAGAAAATAAAAAGATTGCTGATTTGTTCTGTATTAGTGACATTCTGGTACTTCTAGATTTGCAATAAATTTATGGCTTTTTATTTAAAGAGACTGATTTTCTTCTGTGGTAAAGTTTTTCAATATAATATTCATTAACACAATGAAAAGTTATAAAAGCTCAAGGACATTCATTTCAAATGAATAATTTTTAAAATTTTTCTGTAAAGTCTTTTAGCCCTACAGGAGACACATAAAGGTTCCTAGGAGTATCTATTGAGCTTTTCTTTTTCCGTTATTAAACACAGGTCAAGCCAGGCACAGTGGCACACATCTGTAATCCCAGCTACTTGTAAGGCTAAGGCAGGAGGATCATAAGTTTGAGGCCAGCCTCAGCAACTTAGCAAGACCCTGTCTAAAAATTTAAAAGGGCTGAGGATATAGCTCAGTGATAGAGGACTAGGCTCAATCTCTAGTAATGCAGAAATAAAATTTAAAAATCAGGACAATTTTATTTTTTATTGGATCTTTCCCATAAATAATTTGTAAAGTAATTAAATTAAAAATAACTGCAGGGCTGAGGATATAGCTCAGTTGGTAGAGTGCTTGCCTCACATGCACAAGGCCCTGGGTTCAATCCCCAGCACCATCAAAAAAAGAAGAAAAAACACCTTATTTTATGGGGCTGGGGATGTGGCTCCAGCAGTAACGCGCTCACCTGGCATGCTCGGGACACTGGGTTCGATCCTCAGCACCACATAAAAATAAAGATGTTGTGTCTACCGAAAACTGAAAAATAAATATTAAAAAATTCTCTCTCTCTCTCTCTCTCTCTCTCTCTCTCTCTCTCTCTCTCTCTCTCTCTCTCTCCCTATCTTAAAAAAATAAAAATTACAAATAATTTTAAGGCAACTATTCAGTAATGCATAACAGGAGAGGGAAATAAAATGTTACAATATAATCAAGTGAAGAGTCCTATTTTGAGCTATGAACTGAAATGTGAATAAAAGGAATGGTTGAACACTTTTTTTTTTTTTGTACTGGGGAGTGAACTCAGCAATGTCTAACTGCTGGGCTACATCCCCATCCCTTTTGATTTTGAGACAGAGTTTTGCTAAGTTGCTTAGGGCCTTGCTAAGTTGCTGAGGCTGGCCTCAAACTTTTGATCCTCCTGCTTCAGCCTCCCAAGATCCTGGGATTACAGGAGTGCACCACCAAGCCTGGTACCTGAACTTAATTTTTAATAAAAAATGAGGAACTTGGAATGGAGATTGGTGGTACAGTGCTTGCCTATTGTGTACCAGGCCCTGCGTTCCATTCCCAGCACTGGAAATATGAAGGAAATGATATGACTCCCAAATTAAATAAGCCTGTCAAAAGGCACTGGACCCCAAGTTCAAGGCCAGTCTGAGCAATTTAGCCAGTCAGTCTCAAGAAGGTCTCAGTGGTTGAGTGGTCCCTGGCTTCAATCCCTAGTACTGCCAAAAAGAAAAAGTACTGAAGGCAAATAGTTAAGACTATTATAAGAGTTTATATCTTAAATGTTCCCCAAGGCCAAGTTCTGAAGCCTTGGTTGGCGGCCTGTGGCCCTACGAGAGAGTGAAGGCGTGAGGCCTATCGGGAGGAAGTTAGGTCACTGGGCCATGCCCTTCAAGAGGGCCTTGGGACCCTGACCCCTCCCTCTCTGCCTCCCTGTGTGTGTCTCTCCTTCCTGGCCACCAGCAGGTGAGTCACTTTGATGTTCCCCTTCAGCACAGGCTCAGAGCAACAAGTCCAGGCAACCATAGACAGGAAACTGGAACTAGGAGCCAAAATAAATCTTTCCTCCTTTTTAAAATATTTATATCAGGTATTCTGTCACAGCAATAGAAAGCTAACACAACTATCTAAACTCAGTTATAGAATGGTCCTAACAATGTTTATTTTTTGTTTTGGGTTGAACCCAGGGGTACTCTGCCACTGAGCCACACTGCCAGTCCTTTTTAATCCTAAAACAAGATCTTGCTAAGTTGGTGAGGCTGGCCTCAAACTTGCAATCCTTCTGCCCCAGCCTCCTGAGTTGCTGGGATTACAGGCAAGGCTTTTCTAAACCCTGAGTAAATAGCACAGACTTTCCATGCCAGGGGCTGGCAATCTTTTTCTATAAAGGTCCAGACAGTGAACAGTCACGGCTTTCTGGATCATGAAGTCTCTGTTGCAACTATTCAACGCAGCTGTTGTAGGTCAAAGGCAGCCGCAGACAATATATAAATGAATGAGTGTGGCTATGTTTCAATAAAACTTTATTATGCTGAAACCTGAATTTCATATGAACTCTCCCACATGATATATTCTTTTGATTTTTTTTCAATCACATAAAAATGTTAAAGTTATTATTAGTTTGAGGGCTATTTTAAAAATAGGTGGTGGACTGGTTTTGCCCTGTGGACAATAATTTCTGATCTTTGCTCCAAGCCAGTAGCACAATCGTGAAAAATAACAATCTTTTTTTTTTTTTTAATTTTTTTTTTAATATTTATTTTTTAGTTCTCGGCGGACACAACATCTTTGTTGGTATGTGGTGCTGAGGATCGAACCCTGGCCGCACGCATGCCAGGCAAGCGCGCTACCACTTGAGCCACATCCCCAGCCCGGAAAAATAACAATCTTGATTGATAGGAAAGGATCACTGTGGTCAAAGTCATTCTTAGATCCCAAGGACAGGAAAGATGAGCCAGCTGAAACTCATTCATGAAATAACTATCAGTTTTTATATCCATGATGAAAGAGATTCTGTCTTAAGCCTGTTAACTTCATAATGTTTCAGTATTAACGTAGATGGTTTCCCTCCCCAAAAGTAAAATTACTCCAGTTGTAAAAATGAGTTATGATCATATGTCCTGTTAAGATAAATGCATCTTTAACTGAATTGATGCTTCTGAATCTCTTAACAAAGTCATTGATTCTATGCTCCAATGCTGTCTTATGTAGTTTTCGTGCATTTATTTGCCTTGCCTTTACCTTAATCCCAAGGGATAAAATAGAAAATTCATTCTACATCCAGCTTTCAATGGCCCAGATTCAAGTCACCTGAAGGTATTTATTACATTTAGATATTCATTCTCTGCTACAAATATTCTAACTTAAAATCACCATGATCTGTTGTTTTTTGTTTTGGTTGTGTTTTTCCAGTACTGAGACTTGAACCCAGGACCTGGTGCATGCTCTGCAAGTGCTCTAAAACTAAGCTCATTCACAGCCCTTTTTATTTTGAGATAGGGTCTTGCTAAGTTGCCCGGGCTGGTCTTCAACTTGTGATTCTCCTGCCTCAGTCTCATGAGTAGCTGGGATTATAGGCTTAGACCACCATACCTGGATATCATGATCCTTATTTTTAAGTAAAAGGGATCTAGAGTTCAAAAGTCATGGCTTCAGACTTTTAAATGGTTATGAACATTACTGAACACAGTCAACTTAAAGACAATTCAGACAGGTTATGTGCTAAAAGACCACTCCTACAAGTGTACATTGCATTGAGAAAAGAGAAGCTGTCCCTGTCTTCAGATCTGTCTTGGATGCAGATATGTGTCCTAAACCACTGCAAGCACACCCGACCGGTGGGACCTCCTCTACAAATGACGAAGGAGAATGGGTCCCCCTGGTGTCCAGTTTTCATAACGACTCGAAGGGCACAGAGAACTTGCAACTTTGCTATCTACTCATGCAAAAACTCTCACACTCAAATTTCCTTCAGCACCTATTTTCCTAGAGGACAAATTAGACAGCAAGGCTGATATCCAGAACGCTTCGCCAAAGATTATTGAGAGAAAACACAAACTGTGGCTATGTATTTATATCATTCACAAGCCTTTCCAGTAACAAGAACAACAAGCATGCCAGCCACCTGGGGCCTCGCTACCCTGGAATCCAGCCGGAGCTTTAAGCATCTCCTCCACAGCCTTAGTCCCAGCTTTGCCCCTGAGCTCCAGCCTTGTAGGTGCCCACGTGGCAGCACATGGAAATCAATCAGGCACCTCCAGTGTAAAATGTCCCCAGGGCAACTCTGGATCTTCCTCCTCCAACCCCACCCCCTCCTCGCCAAACCCCATCAGCTTGCCTTTCTAAATATATCCAGAACCTGAATGCTTCAGCAGACTCCATCACACCCTTGATCTAAGCCAATATCATCTCAACTGGATTGTTACCATCATCTTCTAGCTTGTTTGCCAGTTTCCATTCCTGCTACCCACAACCGAGACTTAATTTCCCATATAGCAGCCATGATAATCCTTTTAAATCACAAGTTAGACATCGGTCCTTTTTTTTTTTTTTTTTTTTTTTTGTGGTGCTGGGAATTGAACCCAGGGCCTTGTGCATGCAAGACAAGCACTCTACCGACTGAGCCATATCCCCAGCCCCAGACATCGGTCCTTAAGGAAGGGCACTGGATGAACTCCCAATGCCAGTACTTCCCCCCCTCTCCAAATATGCTAAGCCTCAGGCCACACCACTTGAGGTTCCCTTTGCCTGATACACCCTCACTTAGAGGTGTATGTGTCGTAACCTTTTAATTTGGTCACCTCCAAATATCTCCTACCTACAAAGGCATTCCTGATTATCCTATCCAAAATAGTATGTTTCTATTCTTTGACATAAAAGGAGTTGTTTATTCCTTGATTATCTGTTTCTTCCACTAATACATTAGGATCACAGTTTTTCATTTTTGTTTTTTGTTTTGTTTTTGTACTGGGGAATGAACCCAGGGACACTTAACCACTGAGCCACATTCCTGACCTGTTTTATTTTTTATTTTGAGAAAGGGTCTTGCTAAGTTGCTTAGGGTCTTGCTAAATTGCTGAAACTGGCTTCAATTCTGCAATCCTTCTGCCTCAGCCTCCCAAGATGCAGGGACTACAGGATGCACCACCTGCTGGCAGGACAGCAGATTTTTATTCATTGTTATATATCCTCAAGGTTTTGAATAGGGCCTAACACGAAGCAGGTGATGTTCCATAAATATTATTGAATGAAAAATATGTAAATGAATGAATGAGCTCATTATTTTTCATTGACTTTTTTCCCCTCATGAGAAAAAAAAACTGGTATCTATTTACAAATAAAGCTCAAGAGACCCAGTATGCTACAAAAAAGGTAGAGGACATTAGGACAGAAGCACTATGCCCAGAGCCCACTGGTCCAGCAGCTGAGGAGAAGTCTCAAGGTACCCAGCAGGAGTGTCCTATGTGGCTGTATCAGCTTGAGGGAAAAAACGAATCCAAGAGCAGAAATTAACAGTAGGTTAGATATGCAAATGGAGGGCTATGAGATTTAACATATTGTCCATGTGGATTCTGTTTTAACCACCTGTTTTCCAGAAGATTTTGAATATATATATTTTTATTTTTGACATATATAATTACACATATGTGTGATTACACATATTTATGGGGTACAATGTGACATTACATGTATCCAATGTTTACTGATAAGATCAGGGTAACTGGCATATCATCCCATTTATCATTTTTTTGTTGGAAACATTCAAAATTCTCTATGCTATTTGGAAATACACTTTTTAAAAAATTCTTACTGGGGACAGAGCCCAGGGCCTCATGCATGCTAGCTAAGTACTCTATCCCTGATTTACATCCCCAGTCCATACTGACATTTTTTTATGATCCTTTAATGCCTCAACTACTGATAACTGCTTTTCTAAACAGTGTACCTTTTTTCTTGTGTGTGTGTGTGTGTGTGTGTGTGTGTGTGTGTGTGTGTATGCACCGGCAGAGGCTCTAAGGCAAAGAGTACATGGACTGATTTCTCTGACTTTGAGCAACCCCAGATGGCCCCACTTGAATAGAAAAGAAGTTGAAAGAAAGTTTAATCTTATAAGCCCTTTTGTAAACAACCTGAAAAAAAAAAATTGGTTTGGTTTTGGGCTGGTGGTATTCTCCTTCCATGAGGTCACGTTGCACAGCGAAAACAACCCAGAACTCACAATCAGGACGCGTGGGCTCTGATCCCATTTTCGTCATTGGTTTAACTATCCACAGTTTGCTTGACCTCTAACATGGCCTTGCTTCTGCATCCACAAATGGACTCAACAGTCTCCCTATTATGAACATTTTACAACTGGTTTCCAAAAATGAAAATTCATCTCAAGGAGATACCAGGCCTTTGGCAACCAGAGGGGAGGGTAGGAAGCTATCTGTGCCAGAAAATAAAAGCATGAGGGAAAACCCAGTCAAGGCTGCACCCAGCGACCCTTGGGTGCCCAAACCCGTTCGCTCTCACTGTGCTACCAGAGGACACTACCTGACCCTTAGAGGAGCCTTCCTCTCCTACTGGCCCAATTTCCTGGGTACATCTTTACAGACAGCCTAGAAACTGTACTAATCTGGAGCTACGTGGTCCAATACAGCACTCACAAGCCACAGGGGCTGAGCACTTGAAATGTGCCCAATCCCAACCAAGAAGTGCTGTAAGTGTGAAATACACGCCGGATTTCGAAGACTTGATATGAAAAACGAATATAAAAAAAATCTCTTAATATTTATAATGATTACATGTTGTATTTTGGATGCATTGGCTGACTATGTGACTGAAATTAATCCCTCCTGCTTCTTTTTGCAGTTGCCAAAGAGGCCACTGGAGAAGTTAAACTTACACATGTGGCTTGTATGATATTTCTGTTGGACGGTGCTGCTCTAGATCTCAGAATCTAGAAAGTGACGAAGATGGAAACTTTTAAATGAAGCACATTGTAAATGAGCTACCCGAGAGTTGGTTCCACTCACTGCTCAGCTGCCATCGCCATCCTGATTTTCCAAGGCCAAGCCCAGAGTGCAGCACGCGTGGGTGTGGCGCGGGCCTCCCCTGAGACAGGCCTGCACCGGAGGCTGCGGCGGAGGAGGTTACCCTGGGTCCCCGACGCCCGCCGGGGTAGGCCGGGCTGCGGACTCCACGCTTCGGATCCCGCTAGGGGAAGTCCCTGCGGGCGGAAACAGGTGGCGCGGCTGCTGGCAGCTGCAGGTCCCGCGCTTGCACGCCAGAGCGCAGCCGGGACAGCGAAGCGCTTCCTGCTCTGCTGGGGAGGGCCCGAGCGAGCGCAGGGCCAGCTATAGCAGTCCCAGAGCTGCCTGTTTGGATTTTAGCACTTTGGGTCTGAAGAAGAAACAACCAGGCCCTCTATAACTCATAGGGCTTGGAAATTTAAAGTATTATGGGGCGGGGGTCAGTGACTCAAATTGGTAATCCCAATGGCTCAGGGAGATGGGGGCAGAAGGATCGCAAGTTCAAAGCCAGCTGCAACAATTTGGCGAGACCCTGTCTTTAAATTTTTTAAAAAGGACTGAGGAATGTAGGTTAGTGATAAAGCCCCCCTGAGTTCAATCCACAACACCTAAATAAATAAAAGAACCTTATCAGAGAAATTTATGCTTAAAAAAAGCAGACGGACAAGAACAGATGGATGAGCCTTGCCCAGTCCCTCTGTTTAACACTCCCTGTAGAAGTTTGTGTGGACTGAAATGTCACCATTTCATCCTCTCCCTCAATTGAAGATACACTGCTAACTCCATGGAAGTCCAGAACAGGACCTATAACTGAACAGCATTTCAAGTTCACATTTCTAAAGTAGTATTTTAGGCAGTGGAAAATCTTTAGTAGTTCAATACTATGTCCATTCAGCATTTACAGAGCAAAAACCTGCCTGGATTTCTGGTCATTTAGTGAAGATTATTTTTTGAAACTATGATTTAATATAGAACATTAAAATGTAGTTGCAGTAGACAAATCATATTTTTAAACTTCACTTTTAAGAAACTGTCCAGAAGTGTACACAATTAGTTATACACAGCAATTAAGATTGCTTGTTTAGTTCGATTCTTAACAAGAGGGAATGATTTGTTTCAGTCAACCTTGTCCAGACTCATGTGCAGACCAGGCACAAATGGACTTTATACCTTGTCCAGTTAACTGTAATCCCTAATTTATTGACCAAGGAAATCAGAACTTCTAGGGTTGTGATTAATGCTAGCCTACCAGACTAAAATTGTGCTTACCTTGTAAGAAAATATAAATGAATGGGTGGTAATTAAAAGCATATTATTTGCCAGGCACAGTGGCACACACCTGTAATCCCAGTGGTGGGAGAGTTCAAAGCCAGCCTCAGCATCAGGGAAGCACTGAGCAACTGTGACACCCTGTCTCTAAACAAAATACAAAATAGGGCAGGGATGTGGCTCAGTGGTCAAGGGCTCCTGAGTTCAATCCATGGTTT
Source organism: Urocitellus parryii (assembly GCF_045843805.1). Taxonomy (NCBI): domain Eukaryota; kingdom Metazoa; phylum Chordata; class Mammalia; order Rodentia; family Sciuridae; genus Urocitellus; species Urocitellus parryii. The sequence continues at coordinate 172,515,512 of NC_135537.1, read as the reverse complement.
AAAAATTATTTGAGGAAAGAAAATTCATAACAGAATCCATAAAATTTACATGCTTCTAAATCACAATGAAAGAATTTAGGTTGCAGAGTTTAAAAAAAAATTAAAAATATCCTTTTTTAAGTCTTACCCTGAAGGTAAGATAGGAAAGTGGGAAATGGCTGTCAGCTCACTGGCATCCAATAAAATGTCTCACTGTAGTTTCTAGATTTCTGGGATACATTGACCAAGCAGAGGTGGTTTGTCAAGTCTGAGGCTTTCAACTTGTTCACCACCATGAACTGGTTGATGTCACAGCCTGACAGGCCATCATGGCCACTCTCAGCATCCTGACAGGAAACCCCATTGTACTCACTCTCCATCTCTAACACTTTACAATGCAAAAAGTGAAAGACATTACAGAAATTAACCTGAAACCTGCCAGGCCTGGTGGCCGATGCCTATAATCCCCAGTGACTTGGGAAAGTAAGGCAGAGGGATCACAAGTTCACAGCCAGTCTCTCAATTTAGTAAGTAAGTGTCTCAAAATAAAATAGTAAAAGGAGGGGCTGGGGATGTGGCTCAAGCGGTAGCGCGCTCGCCTGGCATGCATGCGGCCCGGGTTCGATCCTCAGCACCACATACCAACAAAGATGTTGTGTCCGCCGAGAACTAACTAACTAAATAAATATTTTAAAAAAAATAGTAAAAGGACTGGGGATGTAGTTCAGTGGTAGAGCATCTCTAGGTTCAACTTCCAGTATCAGGAAAAAAACCCAAAAAACTCAAAATCTGTTCTAAGCCTATGGAATGAGTGCAACCCACACAAACCAATGCCATTACACATTATTTGCCACACCCCTCACAAATGACTAATGAGTTATAGCTGAAAACTGCATGGTTCTCTCATGGGTATCACTGCTACTGTCATGTGCAAATACTTTGGAGAGGACGTCACACTTTATTAAAAACTGATATAAGCTGATAAACAGCAAGAAGAAGGAAGATGTAAGGCATGCCTGAGATGAGAAAGGCTCACAGAAAAAGGATGCAGACGGCAAAGTTGGAGGCCATGAACGCGCACAAAAACGGTCTGGCTGGGCCTCCTCTCAAGGGACAGCATCTCTTCTAAAAACAAAAGCATCCCTGGAAAATTGTATTGGTTCTTTCCTTGGGACATATATAGCTATTTTTAAAGTATTTATTTACTTACTAGTTACTGCTAATCCTAACTCTCTTTGAGACACAAACATATTTGAAGAATGGAAACAATGTGTTCACTGCCACAGTCAGGGCTAGTAAACAAGAAGAGAAGGAGGTGTGGAGTTTTTCTTATTCCAGATGAGCCTCAGTTCAGTTCAGGTGCTTCAAGAAGGTTCTATTCCAGTACTCTGACCCAGCACAGTCAGTACACAGTTCATTCCAATGAAGCTTTCAACCCAAATGAGAGCATAATGTGCAAATATTTACTTTATTTACTCCTATCTGAAGGTACTCATTTTTGGAGAACAGCAAGGCATTTCATTATCCACTCCTTCCAATCCTGAAAGGCCTCTACAGGTTTCGGTAAATGCACATTATCTTCACAACTAGGTTTCGGAGTTGCTCTGGGTGTGTTAACATCATCAATCCACCTCACCAGTGCCTTAGGAAACAGAAGACTCACAGGTTAGCAACGTTGTTTTAGGCAAGAAAAGAAAACTGAGTCTAGGTCAGGTTATCTTGACCTGGGATGAGGATGTTGCACTTAATAAAGATGGTTATGAATACAAAACAACACATCGAGGGGCTGGGGTTGTGGCTCAGTGGTAGAATGCTGGCCTAGCACTTGCGAGGCCCTGGGTTCAATCCTCAGCACCATATAAAAATATATAAAATAAAGGTATTGTGTCCAGCTACAACTAAAAAATTAAGTATTAAAAAAACAGAATAAAACAACATATTAAAATATACAAAATATAATTGTAAATTGTGTTCAAAAGTATGCATAAGAAAAAAGGTGAAAAGGAAATATACTAATTCTTACACTACTTATTTTAGGGTGGCAGGATAATAATTTTCTTTTCTCAACTTGCTAATTATCCCATAAGGTATACTATGCTATGCCTTTAATTTAATGCTTATGTGTACACACGTAAGTATATGCAGAAGCATGGTAGACACATGTGTGAAGGCATGGATGCAGACACTTAAGTGCAGTCCCTTGAATGAGCAGTTACCCATGAGTAACCATAGAATGCACACTGATATACATGTGGGCATACACGCTCATGCACACTGAGATTTGGTACCTTCCCTCTTTCTTCTTAAAGAAAATCATCCTTTTCTCCTAATGAGTATCACAACCTCTGTCACATATTTGGAAAGATAAATCACGCTCATATGTTTATATATATTTAGTTAGTTTTTTTAATGAGCTTTGCTACACAGACTGACATATATTTTGTTCTGCCAAGTCAGTCAAGCTCTCTCGCCCTAATTAGATGAGAAGAGAAACTTCTTTTACCATTTCTCATAGAACTGCAAGTATGAGATAGGCATAGGCAACCTGAAGTTTTCAAGGAAGGTATTTCTTTGCATGTTTTTTTTTTTTTTAAACCACAGCTTCCTGCTTATCTTTACACTAATTTCCTTCTGATAAATTACAGCTCTAGAGAAGGAGCTAATTGAAAATGTCAGTTTGTTACTCAGATAACCACTTCCCTCCTCCACCACCATGCCACACTTACTTTGTATCTTTCTGCAATATTGAAGCCAATGGCACACTGCAACTTGCGTAGACAGATAGGACACAGGTTTAGAGGACGACGGTCAGCTTCCTCCAAGTGGTTGGAGCCCTGCATCAGGCATGTGAGCCACTGGCAGTGTCGCAGTCCAAATATGTGTCCAATCTCATGGGATAAAGTCTGCAAAACATTCATGTTGTGGTTTTACAGAGCCACCATTATCAAACAATGGCTCATAACTTCTTTTACTTACTTCTCCAAGAAACAGATTTAAAGGAATCAACTCCCTTACCATTATCAACAAAACTTCCAAGCCTTAGTAGTCCTTCATTTCTCTTAATTATCTGAATGCCTTCCTTATTATCCTTAATTAGGTCCCTTGGACCAGAGTTTCTCAACTTCCATACTATTAACATGTTAATTCCACATCGTGGGGAGTTGCCCTGGGCCTTGTAGGATGTTTTGCAGTATCCCTGGCCTCCCCCCACCAGATGACAGAACCCCTCTCCAGTTGTGACAATCAAAAATGTCTCCAGATAGGTACAGGGGTACGTATCTATAATCCCAGTCACTAGAGAAGCTGAAGCAGGAGAGTCACAAGTTTGAAACCAGCCTCAACAACTTAGTTAAACCGTGCCTCAAATTAAATTAAAAAAAAAAAATTAAAGGTGGATATAGTACAGTGGTAAAGCACCCCACATTCAATCCCCAGGACCTTAAAAATAAAAGTCTCTAGACATTGTTAAAATGTCCTCTGGTGGCAAAATCATTCCTGGTTGAGAATCCTTGCCCTAGACCAGGTGGATATTTGTTACAGTTCAGAATCTGAGATGCTGATTCAGTAGGTCTAGGAGGAATGGGGATGGATCTACATGCTAGTGAGTACATCCGGTGATGCTTTTATGCAGGGGACTCTTGGCACAGATTTTGAAGACAGTTCTAGCTAGGCGCAGTGGTAGATGCCTGTAATCCCAGCAACTCAGGAGTCAGAGGTAGGAAGATCACAAGTTCAAAGCCAGCCCCAGCAACTTAGCAAGGCCCTAAGCAACTTATTGAGACCTGGTCTCAAAATAAAAAATAAAAAGGGCTGGGGATGTGGCTCAGTGGCTAAGTACTCCTGGGTTTAATCCCTGGTTGGGGGCATGAAGAAAACATAGTTCTAAAAGGTGTACTTCAAAGTACAATCCTGGGGAAAGCAGAACTCTTTAACTGAAGAAGACGACCATACATCTGGCTATGGAGGGAGGGAAATGAGGAGACCAGCTTTCCAAAGACCAGGGATGGGGAGATAGACATCAGGATCTATCTCAGAACTACAGTCGAGGGTTGCCTAGAGCCCCGAAAACAAACGCCTTTTCTCCTTAAAAGGGCAGAGAACAGTGGTTCCCCAAAGTCCTCAGAGAGGCAGTTCTACCTGATGATCGGCCTGAAGGAGTAGGGTGCCTACTCATCATGGGATTCAGGAATTCAATAAATAGGACAATATAGCCAAAGGCTGCATGTACTAGCAGGACCAAAAAATGTCACTGATATTATAAATTTTCAGTTGTATCCAGTTAGACTGTTTTTATTGCAATATCCACAAAAAGTGTACAAAGATACAAACTCACTTATGTTACTTTAAGGGCTGATGATATATGATTAGAAAATGAAGATCTTATTAAAAAAAAAAAAAGCTACAGGATTTTTTTTTAATTTATTTTTTAGTTCTTGGTGAACACAACATCTTTGTATGTGGTGCAGAGGATCGAACCCTGGCCGCACATGCCAGGCGAGCACGCTACGGCTTGAGCCACATCCCCAGCCCAGCTACAGGATTTTTTAAACTCACCTTACAGGATCGCAGCAGCAAAACACTAGTGATTTCAGGAATAAAGTAGTTATCAAAAATGGCATAGTCATTGGAAGATTTTTTATGGAGCTTCTTCACTGTGCCTTTATAATGTGAGCTATAGAAATTGCTGCCATATCTAGCAAAGCTGAATATCCCCACTCCTGCAGAAAGAAAAAAAGCAACCACAGAATGAGGGCAAGATTCCTGAAGGAAAGACCAAAGCAGAGTTTTCTAGAATATCCGCTCAGTGAGGACACCTCTGCGTTACTGTGTTCACAGTCCCATACCCTTAAGGTTTGCCAACACAAAGGAGGACGTTTCCCCTTCAAAATCTTCGCCTGTTATCCAGTTTGCCCTGCCTATAAAACTCAGTACACTTAGGGTCAAATCTAGCGAATTTGGAAGTTTCCAAGTTTCACAAAAAAAGTCTTCTTCTCAAAGAATAGTCAAAATCAAGTACTTCCAAAGGAGTCATGAGAAATAATCGCATAAACAAAAGACAGTAGTGGTTTTACTTTAGGAACACAACAGTTTCCAGTTTCATGCATATAAATAAGGGCTGTGGGCCTTCCCTCATACCCTGCACACTGCCCGGGTGACCTGAAAATATGTTCTGGACCATGACTTCAGACAGAATAGCCTCTTCCCCTCCTGCAACTCCTTTTAGTGAGGACAAGAATACAGCCAATTATACTGCACAACTCTTACTATGCAGCTGGTATTGGGTGATCAGAATAAATACCCTTGTCGCTGAGTTCCTGTGTAACATTTAGAATCTACCATCTTCGTGTGCTCGAAGAACACAGTTTAATATATAACTCACTGTACAGGAGACTGATTTATAACCTTACTTGTTTACATTATCACCTTTTTCTTTTTGCTGTATTGGGGCTACAACCCTGAGCTCCTGAATGCTGCGCAACACTCGACCCAGTAATGCCTACCCTGAAATTTTTTTGGTAAGGAAATAAACTCATAGTAAATTTGTCCAATCAAACTTGATTCAAAAAGAATGTTCTTCACCTCATGCTCAAAATGCCAGAAATGGGCATTTACATTAGTTCTCTACTAATTTACTAATGTAAATGCCCTTCCCTATTTAAAAATTAGGGAAGGCTGGCATTCTGGAAGTTCAGGGAAAAAATTACATCTAATCATGTATCACAAGTGACCTCCACTGGGCCAAAGTATGAGTGTACTTCATATAACATGTCTTAGTAAGAACATTTCTGTTCCCACAAATAGATTATTTTCTTTAGTAATGTTTATAAATTTAAAAATACCAATCTGGACACTCAGGGAAAACAAGGTTCTTTGTGGTGCAATACTGTCTTACTACACAGCAGATCAGTCCTGCTAACACATACATTTTGTGGAGACTGAACCCAGAGCAGGGTTAACACTGAGCTACTCCCCAGTCCTTTTTATTTTTTGAGACAGGGTCTTGCCAAGTTTCCAAGGCTGGCCTTGAACTTGTGATCCTCCATCTCTTACATTATGTATATCATGAAATATTACCCTCTCCCCTAAAAAGGATTAAAAAAGAAAGCTTGGCAGAATGTTTCCTGACCTTCCCAAATACATAAGATAAATTAGCCAGCAATATCTAGGTAAACAAACAAGTTGTTTTTAAGTTATTTTTAATGTTTCCATTTCTATCAGGTTAATGATAAAAGGAGGAACTTTTGATGAAAAGCTAGCTCACATCACAAAAATTACCAAAACAGCAGTGACCCCAGTCTACAAGAAAGCATGTGGGTAGGGTCATAGGGGTGGCGGCATAAGGAACCTCATGGAATGAAGACTTGAGAATGAAGGAGTAGGTGAGAAGAAGCTTCCACCTCTAAATAGAAAGAAACGTTCGCCAGAGAAAGTGTCCCCATTTGAATTTATGATCCTGGATCCTCCCGTTTCAGCCTCCTAAGTAGCTGGGATTACAGACCAGCATCACCTTGCAGACTATTTTATGCACTTTTTATGGATAGGCACTGTTATGTAAATTATATCCAAATAACTGTGTGAAATAGGTGTTATTACCTTAAGGGTGGGAATGGCTTACTAAAGAACCCAGAACTTCAGCATCTAAGGACAGCATAGTCCCCAGATGCCTCACTGAAATTACTATGCAGTTTTAATATATTAAAACTATTATTGGGGCTGGGGATGGGGCTCAAGCGGTAGCGCGCTCGCCTGGCATGCGTGCGGCCCGGGTTCGATCCTCAGCACCACATACCAACAAAGATGTTGTGTCCACCAAGAACTAAAAAATAAATATTAAAAATTCTCTCTCTCTCCCTCTCTCCTTAAAAAAAAAAAAAAAAAAAAAAAAAAAAAAAAAACTATTATTGAATTGGGAATGTAGCTCAGTGATAGAGCACTTGCCTAGCATGTGATCCTCAGTACCACAAAGAAAAAAAAGTTTAAAAAAAAAGTCAAGCATAGTGGCACGCACCTGTACTTCTCATGAATCTGGGAGGCTGAGGCAGGTGTCCCAAGTTCAAGGTTAGCCTTGGCAACTTAGAGAGATCCAGCCTCAAATAAAAAATAAAAAGGACTATGGATGTAGCTCAGTGGTATAGCACCTCCAGATTCAATCCCCAAAACCACAAGCTAAAAAAACATATTATTAGTTGGATTTTATCCTTTTTAAAAAAAAAAAAAAAATTTCAAATATTCTCTAGCAGACAAGTTTTTTTTTACCAACAATGTGAAAAAGGAATACCATCTGTCAAAGAAGCCTGTCCAAAGACAAAATTCCAGGAATCTCTTGGGTAAAGATCAATCATTGTTATTCCCACAACACAGAAAGCATCTTCAGGTTTCTTCTTTTTTAAGAACTTCAGGATATGCCCTATTTAAAAAGAAACATATGTATGTACATTTACATTATATATTTCCTTTACTTAATTCAAATTGCAAAGTTGCTTAATTCACCTGCATGAATTTGTAAATTGTGTGTGTGATCATTCACTCTAAAAGAACACCGTGTGGCAGAAACAGAAATCGGTTCTAGGAGTTTTACACTCATGCCATAGAAAAATGCTTCACAGTAGCCCTTGAGCCATTTAGTATATTCTTCACTGATAACTCTGGTGTTTCCTAGAGATCCTATAATAGGGGAAAAAAATTAAAGACAAGTTTTAAAATGATTATAATATTCAGTCTTTACCTCAATCCACAAATAAGAAATTTGGAATCAGAAACAAAACTCCAAATTTTCAATATATCTTAATAAGACACATAAAAGAAAATATGGATAAAAAGAAATAAAATGTTCACTTTTAAGTCAGTTTAGCTACAAAACTTCTATTATTGCAATGAAAGATCACTTGCCTAGCATGCACAAGGCCTTGGGTTCAATCCCCACCACAAAGAAATTTAAAAAGCCATAAAAATTTGCCCACTTGAATAGACCAATGGCCCAAACCATCCCTGACAATAGAGCCACAGCAAAACCAAACTAAAACCATCATATTTCCAATATATACCAATGGCCAGTAAATAAATACTGTGCTTCTCTGGAGAGGGTATCTTTCTGTAGGGATTACTGAAAAACTGCTCAAAGTCTTGAGGAGCCTCAGGATGTGAGATTATCCAGTCTGATTGTGATTGCAAAATAATAGGTCCATAAAGATCACTGGTTGGCTGGAAGGCTTCCTTCATTAATTGCTGTTCCCTAGCATCTAATTTCTCATACTGTGACACAAGCGCTGGGTTCTTAGAGATGAGAGCTCTTTTCAGTGTCTGTTCAGAGTGACGTAATACTTGCATCTGCCAAAACAAAAAACATGTAGTGAGAGATAAAATGCATCTCTATCTTGGGGACTTTACCTATACTTCATATACATGTCTGCTTTCTCTCTTCAATGGCATTACTAATTCCTAATGTCTTAGAGTGGCCCCTCAGAAAGTTGCCCCTACTTCTAATTTCTTGGGGACAGTATCTAAGAAATGGAAAAGAAAACCATAAAATTCACTCCTCCCTTACATATGGAACCTGCTTCCATTATAAAAACTAGTGGTGACTATATGAGCATGAACTGATATCCAATTGCCTTCTATCATTTGTATCATAATCACAATATTATGAGTTGACTCATTGGGACCACATGAAAAACACTTATCCTTTCCAATATGACTCAGGGATACCAATAACAAACAAAAAGAGAACTAATGTAAATGCCCAATTCTGTAATTTAACTCAGATTGACAAGATATACCTCAACCACTGAAATTATCATCTCAGAGTCATGTTATACTGGGGAAGACATCAGATGACTAATCAAAAGCCAGAAGACTCACAGTGACAGGTCTCATCCATCACATCACGTTCCTATGTAGAGCTTTCATCCTTCCCTTGAGTGAGGCAAACAGATGGTACACCATGAGGCTTTCTGAGTTAGAAAAGGAAAAAAAATTGAACATCTCTGTCTGGATCCTATAATATTTTTTCATTATCTAGATTTTTTTTTTCAGTTTGATAACAGAAAACTGATGAGAAGACTTAATTTCTTCTCTAATTGAACCTCTGAATTCTATCTCAGGTTCATGGGGGTGGCAAAAATTCCAGACCAAAGGTCTTTTTGGTCAAAGCTCTGACATGAGCACAGGATCATCCTCACTCCTTAAGTGTCTGGCCCAACATTTTATTTCTAAAGGATAAAATGTAAAGCAAGATGTGGCCTCTATAATATACCTACCTTTAAAAAGGAAGGCTCCCATTGAAGTGTTTACGTTACAAGGACAGGCATGTCCGGAAGGTGCTGTGAAGGGTGTCTTCACCCTAACATAAAAAAGGCGGTGTGAAACGTCGGAAGACCTCCTCCAGCTTCCCAGGTCTCATCTGGACCGAGATGCCCAAGAAGTGCGACAGGGGGCGCAGCAGAGGGTCACTGCAAAGGGCTGGAGGCCCGGGATGCTTCGGTCCTAAAACCGGAACATCCCAGGCAAGGCAGAACTAGCAGGTGGCCCTCGTCAACTCGCACTTTGGGCTCGACCCCAGTCCCCGCCCGGTGTGGCGGGGTGGCGTAGGGCCTTCCCCGGGGCTCTCGGTTCTCCTTTTCTCCCTGGGGAGCATCTTGAAAGGCCGGGCCCAGCTCCCCGGAGACACCTGCCCCCGCTGCTTCTGCCGCGGCCGCCTCCCCATCTCCGCATCCCTCCCCCGAGACTGCCTCTCCAACCGGGAGGCCCAGCGTGGGCAGCCGCCTCCCCGACCCGAACAGTCCGACCGCACCGCCCTCACCCCGACAGACCTCGCCGCTGCCCGCCCGCCTCCCGCGCCGCCCCAGCGCGCATGCGCCTCGCCCTCGGCGCCGCGCGCACAGCCCGCCGATTGGCCACGCCCATCGCGCCCATGCCCATTGGCTCCACCCGTCTCGCCCTTGCCCTCTGGCTCCACCCCCTCGTCCGCGCCACGCCTCTCTCGCCTCGCCTCGGAGCGCGGGGCGGGTGCGGCAGACTGGATCCGGGAGTTCGATCGGCGAGCGTGGCTCGGGTCTCCTGGAGCAGAGGACTGCGAGACGCCAAAACTAGCGCCCGCCATCGTCTTGTCCTCTCTCGCCCTCGCGGGGGCGCCGCGACCGGGTTCCCGAGGGAGTGCTGGGACGCTGCCTGTGGGTGGCGGCTGGGTGGCCTGTGGGTGGCGGCTCAGCGAACCGTGGGTTAGAGACGCGCCCTCGGCGTAACTTAACCACGCAAGTCCGAAATAAGTCAGCGGTGGCCGCAGGCTGACGCAGAGCCAGGGCGCACGCTCGCCCGTGCCCTCACCCACTGGACTTTCCCTTCCTGCTTGGTTAGCCGACTGGGGCGACTTCACCGGGCTGAGCAGGCCGGAAGGCGATGGCCAAGAGGCTGTGTAGGAGAAGGGGCCGGCGGGCGGGCAGGCGTGCACTGAGCCCGATGTGCAGCCTAGGCGCAGGCCCTTCACCCTCTGGGGCCTCGCGGATCTCATGCAAGACAAGGATAGAGCTCTGAATCCCGAGGTCCGCGGGGGCCCAGGGAAGTTGTGTCAAAGTGCAAGATTCCCTGGCCCCCTTGTGTGCTGTAGAGCCCTTCATGCGTCTCAGTGCCTAGCAGACAAGCTGGTTAATGCCACCGCGTATTCCCAATTAAAAATAGCTACCTAGTAAGTATCCCCTCTCCCTTTGAAATGTCGGACCTGGAGGTGATCTCCAGACAGGTCCACCCCCACACAGCCTTACTACCCAAATCGGTTCATTCTGCCTATGACTCACCCCGCACTCCACCCTGTTGGTGATAGAGCTTCCTGCAGAGGAACCCTGAAGAAGCCCTGTCCCGTTATAAACCTATTTCTCCAAACTCACCTTTCCCCAATAGATTTCTTCAAAGACCTCACCTTAAGGGACACAACTTTCCTCCCTGGACCCCGTTCTTTCCCTCAAAAACACTCGTAAGTCCCTGTTTTCACTTATCAGTATTGTCCCATCACTTCAAAGCAACCCTACTCTCTTGAAAGTCAGAACATTTGACCACACTCTGGTTTTTTTTCCATCCTATTCTCCTTCCCATCCTCCAGAAGGACACACAGTTTCTTGATTTCAGCTGTTGTCTTCTTACAGGACACTAACTCCAGGTGTTTGGTCTCTTCACCTACATTAGTCACCTCTGCCTCTGTTTATTTGTTGACCTTCCTGGATGTTGAAATCTCAAAATTTGTTTCTGAAGTCTCAGCGCTTATATGCAATAGTACCTGTAACCATCTTTCAATAAAACACATTCATGCCATGTTTGTTCTCAGAGTTTTAAGCTGGAAAATGCTGAGGCATCATTCCCACAATGCTAGAAGCAGCCTTTATGCATGTGTGTTTGACTGAATAGACTTGTTTCCAGACAGTCTGTCTGTAAGTGTGGTCCATAAACATAGGCGAGCAGATTGCCTGGGAAACCCTAGAACTCCTGCTTATTAGCATGTGACCTGTAGCAATTATTTAACTTTGTAATGGTCTCCTCCCTAGTTTGTGCAATGGATATAATAATAACACAGACCTCACAGGATTTGGGAGGACCAAATGACTTCCTTTGGATATTGTGTCTTTTGACTGAATGGCTATCTTCTGATATCTACTCATATATTGGAACACCAAGAGGTCATTTTAAATCATTTTCCAAAGACAACAGTTATCTGGAAAAATACAAAGAGGAAATAAAGTGCAACAGAGAAATATTTATGTAGTATAACCCTCTTTTACTTTAAGATGTGCCAACAAGTTATAATAATTATTACCTAAGTATAATGAGATTTGGGGTGGGATTCAATTTTTTCTCTCTCCCTCTTTATTTATTCATTTGTACTTTCCCAAGTGCCTATAATAAATTTTTATTACTTTTATAGTCCAAAAGCAATGTGTTTTAAAAGCAATGTGTTTGGGAACCTAAATACGCAAGCCACCCCTGGCATGGCAGCTGCTGCGTGCGTTCTAGGCGGTTCCCTGCTTCCCTTTTGCTTCTTACTCCTGTAACCCCTCCCCGGTTCTTTTACCCTACAATCTCTAAATTTTCCTTACCCTGATAGTCCACTAATTAGGGATTCATCAAGATAAACAACCAAACTATCATGCTTCCCCTTAGTACATTAACTTTATTTATTTTTTTTTAAAGAAAGAGTGAGAGAGAGAGAGAGTGAGAGAGAGAGAGAGAGAGAGAGAATTTTTAATATTTATTTTTTAGTTCTCGGCGGACACAACATCTTTGTTGGTATGTGGTGCTGAGGATCGAACCCGGGCCGCACGCATGCCAGGCGAGCGCGCTACCGCTTGAGCCACATCCCCAGCCCACATTAACTTTATTTTAAAACAATATACATATAAAAATACAACAAGTACATGTTTTTAAAAGCTAAAAAGTACTAAAAGAGTTGTAATGAGAGGCCATGGTCCCCACTCCACAGGCCAGCTTCCCACAGACACTGCTGTCAGCACCTCAGCTGAGGTCCCTGATGTGGTCCCCATGTTTCTAAACAACGTGTATAGTAGGCCTTCTTGATCTGTTCATTGTAGTTGCCATCTGTTGATTTGTTGCCATGATAGATGGGGACCCAACGCCCATAATACGTCCTACCTCCCATTCCTCTCAGTGGGGTTCTGTCACAAATTTGGGATGAATCTGTAGTTGGTATTTGTATTACGATGGTTATGAAAACATTGTTCACTGCAGAGCCAAGTCTCATGTAGTGTCTGTGTTTCTCTTCTTTCTTTCTTTCTTTTTTTCTGGTACCAGGGATTAAACCCAGAGACACTTAACCGCTGAGCTGTGTGTCGCATCCCCAGCCCTTTTTATTTATTTTGAGACAGTGTCTTACTAAGTTGCTTAGGGCTTCACTAAATTGCTGAGACTGGCTTTGAACTTTCGATGCTCCTGCCTTAGCCTCCCAAGCTTCTGGGATTACAGACGTGCGCCACTGCATCCGGCTTGTGCTTTCTTTCCTGTAGAACTCTTTATTTCATCCTGGAGTTGATTATCATTTCATTTGTGCTATTTATTTTTAAAATTATACAACATACATGACTAGTTTTGGGGTTTTGTTTTGTTTTGTTTTTGTTTTTTTTTTGGCACTGGTGATTGAACCCAGGGGCCCTCTACCACTGAGCCACATCCCCAGCTCCTTTTATTTTTGAGACAGGGTCTTACAAAGTTACCAAGGCTGGCCTCAAACTTGTTACTCTCCTGCCACAGCCTCACTGTGATTTTAGATGTGCACCACCCTACCTAGCCACTTGAATTGTGTTTTGTTTTGTTTTATTTTGTTTGACATCCTGATTATTTAGGCTTTTGTTTTTTAATGATTCATCATCTCTATTACAGACTCTTCACCATTTTCTGCATAGCCCAAGGGCAATGGTTGCACTTTTTCTCTGGGAACATCCTTCCACTGTTCCAATCTAAAGCTGGTCCTCCTGGGTCTGCTGCATAGCTGTCACCTGGGTCTGCAATTCACTCCTCAACTCTACTGGCTCCCCCGTTTCTTAATTCTTAAATTCTGTGTCCTCCCCTTTCTTAGCTTACTCCTTTGGCTTCACCAGAACATCCCCCAGAACCTTCTGGAATAAAGGTACATGGACATATTTTGAGATCTTGCATATTTGAAAGTGTTTCCTTTCTGTCCTTGTATTTGATGGTGAATGTTCCCTGGGTTGATGTGGAATTCTAGGTCGAAAATCATTTTCCCTCAGAGTCATAAGAATTAGTTCCAGTTTCTTCTCACTTCCAGTCTTGCTACTGAGACATTCATGCCATGTGACTCTAGTTCTCTGTGTGATGCCTGCTACTTTTAGGGAGGTCTTGAGGTCTCCTCTTCATTCTTTTGAATTCTGAAGCCTTCTAAAGACTTGCCCTTGTCGGAGTCTTTCCTCCTCATTGTCTTGCTTACTTGGTGGACCCTTCAATCTTGAGACTCTGTCCTTTTGAGAAATTTTCTTGTATTGTTTCTTTGATAATTTCTTTCCCACCATTTTAGCTGGATATTGGACTTTCAGTCTGGAGCCCTACATTTTCTTTCACATTTTTCCACCTATCTTTTTGTACTATTTTCTGAAATTTCACTGACTATTTCTATTCTTTTTCTTTTTTTTTTTTTTTTTTTTTTTGTGGTGCTAGGGATCGAACCCAAGGCCGTGTGCATGCAAGGCAAGCACTCTACCAACTGAGCTATATCTCCAGCCCATGACTGGTTATTTTTTAAATATTCTCTTTTAATTACCAAAAGCCCTTTCTTGATATGATCGTGACTTCTTTTGTGTCCTGAATGTTTGTAACCTCCATAAAATCCTTAACTTGAAACATAATCACCGTAATCACTGAAGTGATGGATCAGAAGGTGGAGATCTCTGGGAGGTGAGCAGTTCATGAACATGGAGCCCTCATGAGTAGAATTATTGCCTTTATAAAAGAGACCCCAGAGAGCTAGCCCACCCCTTCCACTGCTGAGGACACGGAGAGAAGGCCTCAGAGGACCCTAACCAAACACTAAATCTGCCAGTGCCTTCTTGGGCTTCCCAGCATCCAAAACTGTGAGAAATACATTTCTGCTGTTTGTGAGCAACCGGGTTTATAGCATTTCGTTACAGTAGCCTCAGCCGACTAAGACACACCCTTCCTCATTTCTTGGTCTTCTCTTATCTCTCTTTGGAAATTAAGCATACTGCCTTTGCAATTTTGTTTTGCTGTTTCTTGTTTTGGACTTTTCCCCTCGTGTTAGAACTTCCCATAAACATCTGGTAATCCCTGGCTAGCTTTTGAGATTTCACTGGGTGGCACAAAAAAAAAAAAAAAAAAAAAAAAAAAAGACAGTGGAGGATTCTGTGTGTGTGAATTTGGCTTGTCCCCTGGGATTCTTGGAGGTGAGGGGGCAGAGGGCCACCTCTTTTGCAATTCTTTGATGTCTTAGGAAGCAAGTTTTTTTTTTCTGTGCCTCAGTTTTCAAAAACTACGGCAATCTGCTCTGTGTGTGTAATCTCTCTCTACATATAAATTATTATTATATATTATTTTATATGAAAAGCAAGAGCTCTTTCAGAGGGAGGGCCAGCTGAGTCACAGTGTGCCAGGGAGTCTCTACTTTGTGGCCATCCTGGTTTTTCAGTATAGGGTCATTTCCTAACTGTCAGTGTTCTGGAAGCAGGGTGCAGTTAGAAAAACCCAAGAGTCTCCCTAATATGTGTGAAAATTCTGAAACTTTAACCCCCCATTGCCAAAGGACTCTCAAGTGTCACAACCAACCCATTTTTAACATGAGAATACATGAAGAGGTTCTTAGTCATTCACCCGCTAGTATGAATTAATATCTGCTTGGTTTGCTTTTCCTCTAGCCCGCAGCTGATATCAACTCCCCCGAGGAAATAGATATGTGATTGGGCAGGAAGCAGGAAGGGGGGTGGTCATTTAGGGTCACAGACACCCTGGAGAGGAAAGCAGCCCAGAGGAGAGGAGGGTGCTGTAAACCAGAGAATAGAGCCCAGGAACCAGATGTCTGTGTTTAAATTATGCTCAGAGCTAGAACTGTGTGTAAAGGAGCCAACATCTGTCTTCTCCCTCCTGCACTCAGAGAACCTGCCCACAAAGATCCACTCCCCACAGCAGGAATCGAAAGGTGCTGTGCAATCCAACCTCACACTGACAAAGCTGGTTTCTGGGGGGGTTGGGGAAGGAGCGTTGTTTTTTTTTTTTTTTTTTTTTTTTACTTTCAAACAGCAGCCAACTTAAAAGTCATCTTTTGGACTCTGTCCTGTTTGCAAACTGAGGCACGATTCCCCTATAATGGCCAGCTCCGGTAGTGCCGAGGGAGAGAAGCCATTAGCTGAAATGAAAGCAAGAGATCTTTCAGTCCATTAGCTAAAAAGAAAAGATTTTTTTTTTCATCCTTTATTATTTATGATTCGTGACTTCGGTTGCTGTTTCCTGGAACAAATGTTATGGTTCTACTTCAACTTCTATTTACTGGAGCGAATAGATGCTTATCAGCAGCCAGACTACAAATTGCTAAGCAGTCAGTCAGGCCTCTGCTGAGTGTGGTGGCCTCTTTTGCAATTCTTTGATGTCTTAGGAGGCAAGTTTTTTCCTGTGCCTCAGACAGTTTTCAAAAACTACCACAATCTGCTGTGTGTGTATGATCTCTCCCTCCGTATAAATTATTATTATATACTATCATACATAAAATTGCGTATGGACACAGTGGGTTTAAAATATTGATCAGAGACAGACTTCAGTTTTTACTTTAAGACTGTCACTTCCTGAGAATTAGGAGCTGGGAGTTCCAAGGGGCCTTCATTAGCATGTGGGAGGACTCGGTGGGAGCTACCAAAGTTAGCCAGAGGGAAAGAAAAAAGTCCCAGGCCAGTGACCTCTGTGACCACGGGAGGTCTCCCATGCGACACTTCCCCAGCCACAGTTTCTGGAGGACAGTGTGGTCTCCTGCAGGGCATCGTCTCTAGGGTTTTCGGTTTTGCTTTTGTGTTCCCCTTCTGCAGTCTCTAGACCTGGGGGGCAGGGCAGTGAACAAGGCGGATAAATGAAAGAGGACTCTCAGCACTGCCCACTGCCTCGGTGGCCTCTGTGGGCACACTGAAGGCATCCTCTGTGTCCTTTTAGACTTTCTTGGGGAGGGGACACTGCTTCCCTGAGACAACCAGCTTCCTTTTGGACCGGGCAGGGCTGGGAGCCAACAGAGGCAGGCACACTCCTGCCAGGAGGCGGAAGGAGGGTGACCCAAAGCCAGGACCTCTGCTCCGACCTGGCCGGGAAAGGCCTCTGGCTCTCAGGTGCCCCTCAAGGATTCCTCCCCACTAGATGGAAACCTCTTAGCCCTCCAGGCTGTGGTGGCCTGAGCTCTTGACACCTTGCCTCAAAGTCACCCTTTGTGGGAGGAGAGGCAACTCTCCCATGAACACCGGTGGGGTCCTCCTCTTGCTGACATAGGCACAGGACAGGCAGGGACCTGAGAGCTCTATGGCGAGAGATGGAAATAAGAAACGGTGCAGAAGAAACCGGAAAGAGCATCGGCAGAGGTGTCAGTGTAAAAACGTCTATTTCAATGTGCAATGTAAAAACTTCTGTTTCAGTCAACATCATGAAGAAGAATAAGACCTACTTAGAAGAATAGTCAGAAGAACAAAATCATGCCTGATCCTTTTTCTCAGAAATAACCCAAATGAACATCAACTGAACTTTTTGACGTTTTTGTGGTATGCAGTTTTCAACAAAATTGTGACAGTATGGGACTTCCCAAATTGCACATTCTGATCCTTCTGTCTACTTCTCATTCCAAAAAGAATATGTCGTGTATAAGGATGTTCATCACAGCATTGTTTGTAATTTTGCAAACCTGAGAATAAATGGTCATCACTAACATTGACAAAGAAATTTAATGAATAAAGTTATAATCTCCCAATAAAATATATGTTGTCATTAAAAAATTCAATTTCATCTTATATTTATTAACATGGAAAGATGTTGCTAAGATCTTGATAAAATGTTTTTAGAAGTTTCAAAGCAGTGTATATCAATACTATTTATAGAGCCAGGCTCTGTGGCTCATGCCTGTAATCTCAGCAGTTGGGGAGGCTGAGGCAGGAGGATCGAAAGTTCAAAGGCAGCCTCAACAATTTATCAAGAGGCCCTAAGCAACTCAGTGAAACCCTGTCTCTAAATAAAATATTAAAAAAAGGTTGCAGATGTGGCTCAGTGGTTAATGGCCCCTGGGTTCGATCCCTGGTTAAAAAAAAAAATTATATAAAAATATGGGTATGTGTGTGTCTAAAAATGACATTTGAGCCAGGCTCAGTGGTGCATGCTTGTAATCCCAGCGGCTGGGGAGGCTGAGGCAGGAGGATCATGAGTTCAAAGCCAGCCTCAACAACAGCGAGGTGCTAAGCCACTCAGTGAGACCCTGTCTCTAAATAAAATACAAAATAGGAATGGGGATGTGGCTTAGTGGTCGAGTGCCCTAGAGTTTAATCCCTAGTGCCAAAAATAAATTAATTAATTAAAAAGAATGATGTTTGCCACAATGTCTCTTGGGAAGATGGGCTTCCTGTGAGCCTACATTTTTCTTTATATTTTTAGTACTATTTGAATTTTTCCATACATTTTTATGGGAGCATAATATTTGTACATAATGGTGGGATTTGATGTTGCGTATTCATGTATGCTCACGATATAACAAGAGAATTTGGCTAATACCATTCCCAAGTACCTCCCCTCTCCCTCCTTTCCTGGTTCCCCAGGTCTCTTTCCTTCCCTCGGCTCATCTCCCTTGGGTTTTCATGAGACGCCCCCTGCCTCTCTTTTCCTTTTTCCTCTTCAGCTTCCACACAGGAAAGAAAACACATGACCCTTGACCTTCTTCCTACCAACGGCCTCGCCTTCCATCCACTTTCCTGCAGGTGTCGGAAGCTCCTTCTTCTTTATGGTTGAGTAGAACTCCATTGTGTTCAAATACCGCGTTTCCTTTTTTTGGTATTATTTAAATGTGCTGGCGTAATGAGCATTTATTGGTTTTATTTTTTTAATAACTATTCATTTGAAAAAATTAGTGTGGTCTAGACTTATAAAAATATCTTTATTTTACAATGAGTAAAAATGAGTTACATACATGTAGCTATGGGATTAAACCCAGAGGTGACCTAATACTGACCCACACCTCCAGCTCTTTTCTAAAAATGTTTATTTTGAGACAGGGTCTTGCTAAGTGGCCCAGGCTGGCCTGAAGCTTGTGATCCTCCTGTCTCAGACTCTTGAAGAGCTGGGTTTATAGGCACATACCACTGTGCCTGGCTTCCAGTTTTGTATTTTATATTTTTCTATGTAAATTTACATATTTTAGATTAAAACTTACAAGTACAAAAATATGCAGATTTTAAAATTTGATAGATACAATGTACATATAAATGTTATAGGTATGTACAAAAACAAGTTTAAAAACTTATCTTGGGGGGCTGGGGTTGTGGCTCAGCGGTAAATCGCTCGTCCAGCACATGCGAGGCCCTGGGTTTGCTCCTCAGCACCACATATAAATAAAATAAATACAATAAAGATATTGTGTTTAGTTACAACTAAAAAATAAATATTAAAAAAATTATTCTCCATTAAAAAAAATTTATCTTGTGTTTGTATGCATTTTTTTTTAAAGGATGACTCTCTGTGATATTTTAAACATTTTGGGGAGAGAAGAGTAACATTTTGGGTTGAATCTTGGCACAGTGGAGACTGACCCGTCCAGGGCAGCCTGGCCGAGGGAACAGCGTGTACCCAAGGCAGGATCTCGACAAAGCACAGCTCCTTTGTTAGCACAAATCTCCCCTGACATCTGACACCAGGTATTCTCTCCTGCTGGTCACTCTCCTTTGCTTTTCTGGGTCACTCTTCCAGCTGGCCTCCCTGTTGGTCAGCCAGGCCCCTGGAGGGGCCCTGTGGGACGGGGTACCCGTTAATGGCTATGGCTGTGCAGGATAGGGTCCCCAGGATAGGGACTACACGGATGTCCATCATGGTGTTCCTGAAGATGGAACAAGGTGGACAGAACATGGAAACCCTGGTGGGTGGAGCTAGGTTCAAGTTCAGGCCCCACAGTTCCTCAGTGGCCCATCTGGAACAAGATACTTCACCTCCCTGACACTCGGTGTCCCCAAAGAGGGACAACAAGAACCTCTGCCCCACAGGGTTACTGAGACAATTAAATAAGACGGGGAACAGCCCCTTACACCTGTTTATGACCAGACGTGCTGACCACAGAACTTTTTTTTTTTTTTTTTGCGAAGAAACCAACAAGCACTTGTGATATATCCTCGTGGTTGAACAAATTGGTCACAAATTCTAATTATGGAAATCCTCTGTGACAAAATGGCCTGTTGATGTGAGTCACCACTAGTGGTTTAACTCTACAGGCCTGGGGTGTTCCTGGGACCCTCTGAGACAGTATATTTGAATGAAAAGAAACCGGTGGGGTTTTTTTTCCCCCCTGTACCAAGGATTGAACCCAGGGGGCCTTAACCACTGAGCCACACCTCCAGCCCTTTCTTATACTGTATTTAAAGACAGGGTCTCACTGAGTTGCTTAGGGCCTCGATAAGTTGCTGAGGCTGGCCTTGAACTTGCGACCCTCCTGAAAGGACTGATTTTTAATTATTTGCGCTCCAGTGTTTTCCCTTACTGCCGTGACAGTACCCTGCTTCAGAAACGGCGAGTTGTAAAAAACAACTTCTGCTTTCCCTCCTTGCAGCCCCTTCCCTTGCACTTGCTCCTATTTTAGATTTCCTCTTCCCATGACTTACATACAGAACTCTGTTGATAACAGGCTCTGGCCTGTAGCCTGGGTAAATTTTTTTTTTTTTTTTTTTTTTTTTTGTAGATGGGCAGCATGCCTTTATTTTATTTGTTTCATTCTTATGTGGTGCTGCAGTTTGAACCCAGGGCCTCACCCATGCTAGGCAAGTGCTCTGCCCCTGAACGACAGGCCCAGCCCCCGCTGGGTAAAATCTTTTCAAGGGTAATTCAAACAACTTCTTCTCATAAAGCACAAACATAACACCATTCTGATGAATGTGGTTATAAAATGACTTCAAAACTTAGTCACTCTATAACCACAGTGACTAAGTGAGGTGTAAGGGGAACAGCCCTACACCTAACTTTGTTACTAGCCTTTGAAATAAGGTTAGGCCTATTTCTAATAGCCCAGGGTGAGAGAGGGCACAGGACATCACTTTCATCCTTCATATTTGGGTTTCTTATCTGGAGCCTTCTGGAGCTTGCCTTCTGAATTGTCAAGGTGTTTGTTGACATTCCAGGCTCTCCTAGCCTGTTTTTGAAAGCATGGCGGTTGGGAGCACCGGCTTGGCTTCCGGAAGTCCCAGCTGGGCCCCTTCCTGGGCTGTGTGAACCAGGACAAGGGCTTACGAAACCTGTGCCTGCCTCTTTAGCTCTGAAGCTGGGGTGGAGGGTTGTTGTAAGGATTACATAAACTGGAGTCAGCACTCAATGAATGCTCCACATTTTTATCATGCACTTTAATTCCTGAAGAAATGGAGCCTGCCATCTGCTAACCGTAGAGAGCCAGGAAAACACAGCACAGAGGCTGGAATAGTCACAGCCTGCTGACACGGGGCGTCCCCACCGCGAGCACCACAGTCTCACAGGGAATGATAGAGAGAGACCCCAGGGCCCTTCGATGGATTGAATCCTCGCCCTCCGGGGGCTGAGTCCTGAGCCCTTCATCCCCAGGAAGCCAGTTTGCAACTAGGGTTCTTGGTAGACTTGGGAATTAATTAGTTGGATGACTCCAAGGACCGACACCACTCAAAGCTTGGTGTTTCCTCTTTCTGTCTCCCCACCCTGAAGGGACAGAGAAAGAGGTCATCTGCCATCTCAGAAGAGGGTTGAGTTAGAACCTGATTGGGCTGGCACCCCAATTTTGGACTCTCCAGCCTCTACAGCGTGATACATGTTTGTTTGTGTGTCCACCACGTGTCTATGATCTTCTGCGATGGCAGCCCGGTCACACTAAAACACCTGGTGAGACCATCACCAAAGGACCAGAGCCCACCTAGGGGCTGGGGCTGTAGCTCAGTGGTAGAGTCCCTTGCCCGGCATGCTTGAGGCCCTGAGTTACTCTTCAGTAACACACACACACACACACACACACACACACACACACGACACAACCCCCTTTCTGATTGGCAGTTTCTTAAGATATGCTATAAGAGAAGTGTTTTTGAAAGATGCTTTTTTTTTACACTTCAGTTACCATCAAGTCTTCCTGGAGGTCCTGTTCTGATTTCTTTTCTTTTTCAATATTAATTTTTTGGTTGTAGATGGACACAATACCTTTATTTATTTTTAGGTGGTGCTGAGGATCGAACCCAGGGCCTTGGACGCGCTAAGCGAGCACTTTACTCCTGAACCACAACCCCAGCACCCCCGACCCCGTTCTGATTTCTCCACTTCTCTGTTCTAATCCACATGCTATAGTTTTAAGGTTTGAGTCTCTCAGTTGCCAGCTACCATACAGGATTCCCAGTTATATTTAAATTTCAGCATAATAAAAAGTTTCTTTTGTTCCTCGGAAATTCTAACCAACTAGATTTTTACTTTCTTTTTTCATGGTTCTGCGTAGTTAAACCAGGGCCTCGTGCATGCTAAGCAGGAGCTCAACCACTGAGCCACACTCCCCAGAATCCTGTATTTCTATTTGGTAAGTCTGACAGTCTTATCTCTAAGAGACATCTTATTTCCCTAGTTCAAAACTCTCCGAGGTGGTAGTGACCTCACGGCTGCTTGTGAAACTTCTACCCAATTCTGAGAACATAAGAGAGAGAATTCTGGAAAGAAAGACACATTATGCACAAATAGCAAATATGTCCCCATGCAGGGCCCGGTGCTGGGTGACTCAGAGAGGGTGAAGTCTGGCCAAACATAAGCCTGCCTCCAAGGAGCTCACCTCGTGAAATGTGAAAGTCATTCCCAGGGCAGAAAGCCAGAGCCAGGACGGAGGGGCTCCACACAATAAGGTCAAGGAGGTTGTGTAAGCTTTGCATTGCTCTAACAAAACTCCTGAGATAATTAAATAATAAGAGTCAAGGAAGGTTCATTTCAGCTTGTGAGTTTGGAGTTTCTAGCTCATGGCTGAGTGGCCCCATGGCTTTGGGCCTGTGGTGGGGTGATGGATGGCAGTGGGGGAGGATGTTTGACCGAGCAAAACCACCGGCCTCATCAGAAGAGAAGCAAAAGAGAAAGACCAGACTGGCCACGGTCCCCAAAATCCCCTTCCAAGGCTGACCCCATGACCTCATGACCTCCCACAAGGCCCCACTTGTGCCATCAACCCCCAATAGCGCCACTCTGAGGACCAATGCTTTAACTCGGAGATCCTGGGGGCACATTTACCCAAGCCGCAGCAGAGGGGGAGTCACACTTGTTAGGAGGAAGAAGGGCCCCTCCCAGGGGCAGAGGAGGAGACGTGTCTGAGAGGGCAGCCTGGCGTCCCCGGGAGCCTGACGTGACACATGAAGGGACATGGGGAGACTGAAGCTTATCTGGTGACTTCATAAAAGACAGAGAGGGGGCCGGGGCTGGCGCTCAGTGGGGGAGCACTTGCCTAGCACGTGTGAGGCCCCAGGTTTGATGCTCAGCACCACATACAAACAAATTAATAAACAAATTAATAAATGAAGCTCCATCATCATCAAAAAAAAAAAAAAAAGAAAAAAGATATAGGAAGACAAGGAGGGAAACCAGGCAGGGAAAGCAGAGTCGATGAAACAAACGTGCAAAGACAAGCCAAGTAAAGATGTCGGGCTCAAAACCTTTTGTATGATTTTTAAGTCCAGAAGTGTCCCCTGATATTCTCCCAGAAGCGGAGGTGGAAGATGATCTTGTGCTCCAAGGAACAGGTGTTTGTCGCCTTCAGAGTAAGCTGCAGTCGGTAACATGTCACCACCCCTCCACCCATTCTTGGGTCCAAGCGAGGGGTACGAGGCCCGTCGGGAACGTTCAAGCCGAGCAGCGAAGGTTCAGGTGAAGATGATGGGGGAAGATGGGTCTCTCGCTTCAGAGATGAGAGGCATCCAGAGAAATTGGCCAGAAAATGAATTTCTGAAAAGTAAATTTATTTCCGTATTTTTAAATTTAAAATGAGGGTCCTATTTTTTTTTTTTTCTGGTACTGAGGACTGAACCCAGAGGAGCTCAACCACTGAGCCACATCCCTACCCCTTTTTATTTTTCATTTTGAGACAGTGTCTCATGAAGTATTTTGGGGCCTTACTAAGTTGCTAAGATTGGGCTCCAACATGCGATCCTCCTGCCTCAGACTCCGGAGTCACTGGGATTGCAGGCACACAGCTGTACCTGGGTTAAAATGAGCACCCCGAGCCCTCATGCTTAATCTCCTCGTTGATGGTGTGGTCTTTAGCAGCTCAGTGTAAAACTCAGAGGTGAGGGTGTGGCTCAGTGTTCAAGCGCTGGCCAAGCACATGCCAGGACCTGGGTTCCGTCCCCGGGATCACAACAAGCACACAAGCTCTAAGGAGACTCCGTTTTCTCAGTTCCTTGCCACCAGTCCCAGGGAAAGTTCTTGATGCAGAAACGCCCTCTCAGGTGGCCCCGTGGTGGCTGTAGTCCTCCTTTCTCAACGTGATGCACAAAGATCGAGCAACCGCTGGGAGTGAGCTGTTCTAAAGAGTGGAACAGAGCCCTCTGCCCCTTGAAGAATCGGGAAACGATAAGATGTCTGTAGGTGGCCCCAGAGGGCTTGTCCCCTGGTATTCTTGCCCTTGTAGATGCCACCCTCCCATCTGAGATGCTTAAATTCATCGAGTGTGACAGAGGAGATGCCATGTCACTCTAGGGTCCTGCCTTAGGAAAGCAAGGTGGGGAGGCCCAGGCAGGAGGATTGCAAGTTTGGGGCCAGCCTGGGCAACTCGGGGAGACTCTGCCTCAAGGCAAAAAAATAAATTGGGCTGAGGATGTCGCTCAGTGGTCGAGCACATGCCTGGCATGCATGAGGCGGGGATTCCATTCCTGTACTGGGAAGAAGAAAGGAGAGAGCTTGGCAGATTCTGCCTTTGGATTCTTGGGTGCCCTGAGCCATCCTGTCACAAGTCTGTTGATCCTTTTGGAGAGGCAGCACGGAGAGGAAGAAGACCTGGGACTCCATCTAGGAGAACCCCTGGCCAAAAGAATGGGACCCCTGTTGAGAGGGAGGCTCCATCTCAGAAGCCTCATCTCGAAGGCTCCTCTGAGGGAGACCGGCACCTGCCGTGTCCTGTGGCAATTCCCAGCCCACAGACGCCTGGCACCCTCGGCTGTTAGCGGTCGGTCGCGAAGCCCTACAGGCGGGAAGAGCCAAGAGCCCGTAGAAAGGGTGGGTCCGACTGGTCTCTCAGGGTCCAGTGAAAGGAAGCACTGAGTTTAACCACAGGCAGGAACACTGACTTTGGGGGCCAAGTAGGAATTCTGCTGTGGAGACCCCCGTCTCCTGGACTCTGCAGGGGAGCGGGTGACAGTCCCCTGGTGGAGTCCCTCAGTCTCAGTGTGAGACCTTTCCAGGCTCCGTCAGCCACGACTGTGTTTCCCCAAAGAGGCAATCTGGTGGGCAGCTGCACTGGAGAGCGGGTGTTCGCTGCCCCAGAGCCATGGGGCACTGTCGCCCAAACTCCACTGTCGCCCAAACCCAGAAGAGACAGGCAGTGGCAAAAAGTGGGGGTGGAGTGGAGGAAAGGGGGTGGGAGTGAACCCCCCCAGGAGGCAGCTGTGGAAGTTTCCCTATCTCCAGGACAGGAAGCAGGGGACATCCTCAGTGATGGAGGAACTCGGACCCAGAGGGACACAGGAGGCCTGGAGCTCAGGGCTCCAGACAGGAGGCAGGGACAGGTGCTGGGCTTTGCAGACTGCACTATCTTCGAGACATCGGGAAGGACAGGGCACTCTGCACCCTGGAATGGGAGCAGGAATGCAGGCGCCCAGCTGTGAATGGACGGAGGACTTCCCTGAGGGGAGGAGGGGCTGCAGAGAGGCAGGTGAGAGGCAGACATGCCAGGTGTCGGCGGTGATGGGCTGGACGGTGACTGTGACTGGGCCCGAGGCTGGCTCATCCCAGCAGCCAGCATGGAAGAGACGCTCAGGAAATGTTGGCTGGATGGCTGGACCGCTCCTAGGTCACTGGGAGACGTCGAAGCTGCTTCCCAGGAGGTGGCCCCCAAGGACCGTCAAAAATGAGTGGAGGAGGAGAGGCCAGAGGAGGACCCTGAGGCTTCCACAGCCCCCTGGGGAGAAG
This sequence comes from Urocitellus parryii, assembly GCF_045843805.1. Lineage (NCBI taxonomy): Eukaryota > Metazoa > Chordata > Mammalia > Rodentia > Sciuridae > Urocitellus > Urocitellus parryii. Next base: position 172,489,697 of record NC_135537.1, on the reverse strand, counting down.
TGACAAGGACAGGGCTCAGGAAGGGGGCAGCACAGGATGCCCCAGGGTTGGAGGGAGCACGGCCCTCTGGAGCACTGCTTGCCGGGTGGGAAGCCCTGGTAGGGCAGAGGTGCCCCGTTAAACCCGCCTGTGGCCCTGGCAAGTCGCTGCCCGTCTCCCGGACTCGTCTCCATCTCTGGGAAACCAGGGAGTGAAATGAGAAGTTCCCCTTCCCCTCGGAGACTGTGACTCGGACACCTGGTGACTCATGTGGAGCGTGGGTGGGGTGGTGCCAGGGAAGGGAAGGGACCCAGAAGGTCAAAGAGAGCTCTGAGGAAGGCGACGGAGAAAACGAGGTGGCTGTCGGCAGAAATGGGAAGTTGACGAGGACAGCCGAGCTGGGGGGCCGTGACGTGTTGGGGAAGTTTGAGGACAGACGTGAGGACACGTCTCCAGAGTCCTTGGGCGGTAGAGGCACAAACACAGCCAGCCATCTGCTGCTAGGTGGGCACGATTCCCTACCTCCAATGACATCCAGGTCCTCATCCCGGTGATCTGTGGATATTATCTTATATTGAAAAAAAAAGATGTGATGGAGTAAAGGTCTTGGGATGGGGGAGATGAGCTTGGATTCTCTGGGTGGGCCCTAAATACAATATGGCTGTCCTGTCGGGGGAAGCCTGGCGCTCAGAGGAGAGGGTCATGTGAAGAGGGACCAGAGGGAGATTTGAAGAGGTGGGGCTCTGAGACCAGAGCGAAGCAGCCGCAAGCCCAGGACCACGGGCAGCCATCAGAGCCCGAAGAGGCCGGGGGCAGATGCTCCCTGGAGCCATCCCGGGGAACAGTGGAGACAGGTTGGGGACTTCCAGCCTCCACATCTGTGAGGACATGGATTGGTGATCGTGGAAGCCATCAGGAGTGGGTGGCCACTGGTTTTGAAAGCCACAGGAAAGGAATACGCTGGCTGTCCTGGAAGTCACTGAGCGCATCCGAGCCATAGCCAGGTCCCCTCGCCTGGGGACCAGGACAGCTGCTGGGCAGGGGTCTGCTCTTTCTTCTTGAGGATCCCAGGAAGCAGGAACCAACATCATCCCTGCTTCCCCAGAGAGGAACACAACAGGACTGGTCTCTGTGCTTCTCTGGGGGACTCCGTGGTCATGGATTGAAGGACGACTTAGATTTACACGTGGGGCGCCCATCCAGCCCCAGGGGAGGGGGCATGTTACAAATCCTGCTAACATAAGAGCTGAACTTCCCCGTTGACACCCTCCCTCCCTCGGCCAACGCCATCCAGACCACTCTGGTCCCAGGGGACTTTGAGCTCAACTCTAACCCTAGCCCTAACCTCAACCCAGAGGCAATACTGTAGCCCAAGAATTTCACACTTTGGCTTCCAAATTCTCCAGGGGGGTGGGTGGGGGGAGGAAACTGTCAAAGTGAAAAGCAAATGAAACAAAAAGGAGGATGTAAGAGTAAGAGGCAAGAAGGAAGTAGATCAAACAAAAATAGCTATCCCCAAGTCTTTTTTTTTTCTTTTTTCTTTTTTTTTGGTACCAGGGATTGAACCCAGGGTGCTTAACCACCGAGCCCCATCCCCAGCCTCTTTTTATGTTTTATTTAGAGACAGGTTCTCACTGAGTTACTTAGGGCCTTGCTAAGTTGCTGAGGCTGGCTTTGAACATGCGATCCTCCTGCGTCCGCCTTCGTCACCACACCCAGCATCCCCAATACTTACCCCGTGACCGGCAAGGTAGGAGAGATGTGGCCACAGTCAGATTGTTTAACAACAGACTAACAGCACAGATGCTATGGGCGGGGTAAGAAGAGCTGTCATTCACCCCAGGTCCCACAGTTTACAAAATAGAGGTCTGGCTGGGCACTCATGCCACTGTAATCCCAGCAGCTCAGGAGGCTGAGGCAGGAGGATCGCCAAGTTCAAGGGCAACCTCAGCAACTTAGAAATAAGTTGTCTCAGAATAAGAAATAAAAAGTGCTCAGTGGTACAGTGCCCCTGGGTTCAATCTGTACAAAGAGAGAGAGAGAGAGAGAGAGAGAGAGAGAGAGAGAGAGAGAGAACACCTAGATTTGAATCCCAGTCTATCTTACTTCAAAGCCCATGTTCTTTATTCATCACAGACGCATCCTACACTCATTCCTTAAGAAATCTTATAAAATAAAAGGAGGAAAGCAGCACAGTACTTTTTTTTTTTTGGTACTGGGGATTGAACACAAGGGCATTCAACCACTGAGCCACATCCCCAGCCCTTTTCAAAATTTTTTACTTAGAGACAGGGTCTCACTGAGTTGCTTAGGCCTCACTAAATTGCTGAGGCTGGATTTGACCTCACAATCCTCGTGCCTCAGCCTCCCAAGCCTCTGGGATCACAGGCGGGTGCCACGGTGCCCAGCCAGCACAGTACCTTTCTAGAAAAGCCACAGTTAGACTGAAAGCAAGAATGCAGTGAGTTACATCCTGAGCAGGAATCGCCGGCCCATTTGGATCTCTTATTACTGAGCAAAAAGGCCATTAAAGAAACGGAGCTCTCTCCAGCTGGTAAGAGAGTAGGAACCCTTGGGCGTCACTGTGCTGAGTCCTGTGGCTGAGATGGGAGCAGACAGATGTCATGGACTTACCAGGCGTCCCTCCTGTGGCCTTCTGGAGGGGCCCTGCTGGGGGGGGCATAATCTCTGTTTTTTCCAACTTTTTTTTTCTTTTAAGATGGGGGCGTGGGGTGTGTCTCACTATGTGGCCCAGGCTGGCCTCAAACTCCTGGGTTTAAGTGATCCTCCAGCCTCAGCCTCCCAAGGAGCTGGGACCACAGGTGCACGTCACCATGGGAACATCTAGGAACGGCGTGAAGATGGGCTGCTCCTTGCCGTGTGCTCGCTCTCTCTCTTCCTGGACCTCCTCTTTGGCTTTCTTGGACTCGTCTCTGTCCTTCTGTTGAGGTCAAGGTTTCCTTCCAGGCTGACTCTGGCCGGTCAGTCCCCAGGACAGTCGCACCCACACTGATGGCTTCAGCCATGGACGGTGTCACTCAAGACCTGCACCTCTGTATCAGGCCTCTCACCTGAGCTTGGGACGAGCAGACCCGACTGCAGAAGGACCCCAGACTCACGTGACCACGGAGCTGTCCTTCCCAGGGTGTGCTGTTTCAGGAATGCCTGCTCCCGTGTCTCCACTAGGCACCTGGGACCCGCCAGGGCCCACCCCCTCCCCACCACCTGCTACAGACAAACGCTCAGTGTAGTTTTCCTTCCTACGCGTCCTTTAACCTGTCTCCTAATTCATTGCTAATACGAGAGGGGGGGGGTCAGAGCCTTGTTTGTCCCATCCTTAGATGGCCCTAACTTTGGTGCTTGCTGCTCATCACCCTCACCAGGACTAGCAAGCCATGCCGTTCCCATTCCTGTGGTGCGCAGTGGCTTTTCATGCCTACAGAGAAGATCCGGGGGCTCTGATCTGGTCTGTGAGGCCCTCCCCGGCAGGCTCCTGTTCACTCCTTGTTCACACCTCGGTGCCTTTGCACACACGATGATCTCTGCCTAGAACTCCCTTCCTCACCCGCATCTTGCTCATCGTTTATCACAGCATCTGAACTTCTTAAATGGGGTTGGGAAGAGGGCGATTCTCCTCTTTATTTGCAGCATTTTACAAAAGGTTGTGCAATTGGAGGCGCTCCACAAAGGTAGGCAAATGAAAGAATCCCTGGCTTCCTCAGGGCCATTGTGTCCCATCCATCTGGCATGAGTCTTCCTGCGCCCCAGGCATCTTCAAAGCCCCAGGCAAAAGGCCTTCTCCTCCATGAGAGCCCCCCATTCTGCCCAGACAGAGTCAGATGCCTACCTCATCTTCTTGAATGGCATTTGTTCATGACTGCACATTTTCACTCATATAGGCTCTTTATATTTCACTTATTTATCTTTCCTCCCTTGCTAGACTATGAGCATCTTAACTTCAATTCCTTATGTGGATTATTTTATCACCAAATGTGTCTAGCACAAGTGACATAGTAGACATTTAATTCTGTTATATTCTGCAATTTTTTTTTGCAGAGCACCTCCACGTACCCAGCAAGCTTCTGGATTCTGAAGGTTCAGAGGTGAGTAAGACAGACCCAGGAGCCTCTGCCTTCTGGAAGCTGACAACCCAATCCAGACGTCAGACTGGAAAACTGGACAACGAGTAATTACAAGGTGAGGAGTGAGATAAAAGCAGCAGATGACTTTAAAGCGAGTAAGGAGAGGCAGACTCTTCACTGACCAAATGCAGGGTCGATCCTTTGCTTTGAAGTACTTGTTGAGTATTTTTCTTAATACAAAAACAATGGATGCTCTACATAGAAAATTTAGAAAGCAGAACAATTCAAAGAACACAAAATATCGCGACTTTTGTCATTCAGCAAAGCCAACATTTTGATATGCCTGTTTTTGAGGGTTTTTTTTTTTTTGCAAACTGTGTGGAGGGATGGAAGGCTCCAGTGCTTCTTTGGCAGTGCTGGGGATCAAACCTGGGGCCTTGTGCATGCCGGCAAGAGCTCTACCCCTGAACCACATCCCCAGCCCTCAAATTCTTCTGTGAAACAGGCTTGTTGATATATAATTCACATAGTATAAAACTCACCCATTTTAAGTGTTCAACTTAACGACTTTTTGTCTATTCACAAAGATATGCAACCTTCACTCTAAGCCCAGGACAACATCATCCTCTCCCGAGAGAAGGCCCATTTCCCGTACCTCAGTGCTAGGCATCTAGCTCCTCTCTGTGCCTGTAGATTTGCATATTCTGGACATTTCATGTAAATACGACCATGTAGTATGATTCTAAGGGTGGATCATTTTGCGATCAGCTTATTTGATTTAGCAGAATGTTTTCAGGCCTCATTCATGTTGTCACACATATAAATACTACATTCCTTGTTTTATTACAGAAAGACAATCCATTGTATAGACATGCCATATTTTATTTATCCATTCATTAGCTGTTGGACATTGACATTGTCTCTTCTTTTTGGTTATTGTAAATAATGCTGTCATGAACACTCATGAGCAAATTTTTGTTTGGATGTTTCCATTTCTGTGAGGTACATATCTAGGATTCGAATTACCAAATTGTATAGTAACTCTATATTTTAACAGTTTTAGGATCTGCCAAAGTGTTTTCCAAAGGTGTGTGTCTCTTCACCAATCTCACCAGCAAAGTATCAGGATTCTAATTTCTCTGCACTTTTGCAAAACTTACAGTTCATTTTTTTTTTTTTTTTTTCTGATGACAGTCCTTCTAGTAGGTATGAAGTAGTGTCACATTGTGGTTTCAATCTGCATTTCCTTGGTGGCCAACGATGTTGAGTTTCTTTGTGCATGTTGAAAGCTCAAATGCCTGTTTGGATATTACTCGAAAAACCTTGGCTACTTGAGGACTGTGCTAAAGTGAATATCAGCCTCCCAGTCGTATCAGCCAGGGTTCTTAGAGGAACAGAATCAACAGGAAGTATGATTATAAAAAGGGGATTTATTAGGTTGGCTTACACGACCAGAAGCTGGATATTTCACAATGGCTGTCTGCAGGCACCAGGAGCTGTGCAGTCCGAGAAGCTGAAGCCCCAGAACAAGAGGGTCAAGGGTGCTACCCCAGACCCAGACCAAAGGCTTCTGGAAACTCCCTGGAGAATCACTGGCAGAGTCTGCTTTGGAAGAGTGAGGAATCGAGAGTTCAAAATTCTTGTGCGTTTGCAGCAGTAATCAAGAACCTATTCAAGAAGAATCGGGCTTGCATCTGTTGCTGCTTCCTTGTTCTTCCAATTTTTATTCCATTCAAGCCATCATCCTATTGCACGGTGCTGCCCACGCTTAGGGAGGGTCTACCCTTCAGTTGGTTATCCCACATGCCAATCATTCCTAGACACACCCTCACTGTCACACCCAGAAGCCTCTCCATCTTCAGCATCTCCCAATCCAATCAAATTGCAGTGCATGTCTGTAATCCCAGCTGAAACAGGAGGATTGCAAGTTCAAAGCCAGCTTCAGCAACAGAGAGGTGCTAGGCAACTCAGTGAGACCTCGTCTCTAAATAAAATATAAAACAGGACTGGGGATGTGGCTCTGTGGTTGAGTTCCCCTGAGATCAATCCTCTGTACCACAAAAAAAAAAAAAAAAAAAAAAAAAAAAAAAAAAAAAGTTGCCAATTCAAAATTGACCACTACACCTGTGAAGAAAAATCTAGCCAAGTGTCCTTCTGGGCTCTGCTGACAGTCTCGAGCTGGCTTTTGTAAACAATCATGAGGACATCCTTGGACGTAGCCCTACACTGCTGGAGAATGACCCTGGACAACCAGCCTGACCCTAATAGGAAGGTTGTTTTCTGGACTCAGGTTGTGTTATTCCCGGTCGAACTAAGAGAAAGACTCTTTTTAAAGACTGCGTTTTAGACATATATAGAAAAATTTCAGCTATATCATCATACCTATATGATATGACAACTGGGACTTGCTTCAAAAGAATCTGGGGTGGAGGTAGGAAAGGTGTGGATATGGATGGAACAAGGTTGGCCAGGAGTTACTGTTGAAGCTGGGTGGAATGTGCAGGTTTATATTATTCTGCTTTTGTGTATGTTTGAAATTTCCTGTAATAAAGTAGAAAAAAAAAGTCCAAAGTGAGAAGCAAAAACACAAACAAAAAACCTCTCTCCAGACCTAGGAACACAATGAATAAAACTAACATAAAACTTTAATTTTAACATGCTGAAATAAAATCACTGTACTTTTTATTGCTAAGGGGTAAAATGATGGTAAGGTCCTAGAATGTTTCCCCCAAACTGAGAATCGTTCATGTAACACCAGTGATCCACAGAACATTTAAAATTTTCTAAGATGTTACAAAGGTATGTTTTCATGCTCACGAGAATCTGGGAGGTACTGAGTGAAATATTCAACTATTTAAAATAATTTTCATTGGGAATTATGCTAAGGGTCGTGCGGTCCGGCGCCTGAGTTAAACCAACGCTCATCACTTCCATCAAGTGCAGCCGCCGGCCTCTTTGGGGTGCTGTCCCCCTTTACGTTGATTTTCAGATTCTTCTGCCTGTAGAAAATCAGAAGAGCCGGGCTGGGGGTGCCGAGTTCATTTTCTCAGGATAACCTGGCTTTATTAACTCACTCGGATGTTAAAGAGAAACCAGCTAGTCAAACCCCACAAAGCCAACAAGAACTGAGGTCTTGTGTGCACAATTACAGGAAAGAAGAAGCAAGATGGCCAGACTCCGTCTCCCTGGGTCAGTAGTGTGTGACCTTCGGTTTCATCTCCTGTGCTTTGCTCGTTCTTCTTCAGTGCTGGACAGAGGAAGAACTTCAAGGCGGTTGAGAGCCGCGGTGCAGTGAATTGCGAAAAAAACCCCAACTTCTAAAAAGACTCAACTGCTTCTCTTTTCCCCTTCACGGGAGGACACACGGAGCCCTCCACTCCGTTACCGGATTCTGGACACGACTTCCCCCGAATTCTTGTGGGGAACACACAAGCCGACCCAGCCGCCCTGAATGGCCAGTTTGTATTGAGAACTTGTTTGAGCCCTTTGTTGCCTTGGTGCATTTCGGAGAAAAGGAACTCTGGCAAGATAAGGGCTGCACAGTCTTCCCACAGGTACTCCTCCCTGACCCCACAATACCGTTTTTCAGGTGCCCCACTGATTTCCAAGGAAAAATTGCAGTATGTATTTTAAAACACCGCCCTGGGTCATTAGATATTTGACGATTTGCCAAATTTCCCAAGTCACCAAAACAAATCTCTGATTTGACTTGTAAACCAGGAGTTTCTTGAATCCTTAAGAGACTGAGAAGCCTTTTTTCTCTTTCCACAACCCACGTCGTGGGAAACAGGTCATTTTGAGAGCACCATGCCAACAGGGCATCATCCCACCCACGGTGTCCATTAACCATGACTGTGCCAAAACACTCCGATAAGAAAATAGCTTCAAGTTTGGGCACTTTAAGATTTTTTTTAAATTGTATTTATTTTGTAATTGGGGATTTAACTCAGGGATGTTTTACCACTGAGCCACATCCTCAGTTCTTTTTATTTTGTATTTTGGGACAGGGATTGAACTCAGGGACATTTGACCACTGAGCCACATCCCCAGCCCTATATTGTATTTTTCTTTAGAGACAGGGTCTTACTGAATTGCTTAGCGCCTTGCTAAATTGTTGAGGCTGGTTTGGAACTTTCGATCCTCCTGTCTCAGCCTCCCAAATTGCTGGGATTACTAGGATTATAGGGTCCAGCCTGCAGCTTTCTTTTTTATGATGACTATTCCTTTGTTCCAATAAAAGATCTTATGCTGTTATTGGGATTTCAATGCTTAAGCCAATTAGTTTCCATTTTGGAAGATCTTAAATCTCTTGCAGAAAACCTTTAAGGTCCTGTTTGCAAAATCCTGCATTTTTAGACATTAAGATACAAAATCCAATTTTTCTCAGTTTTTCCTCGGACCCACAGTTTTCTGTCAACAGTGAGGTCCTAAAAGAGCTCTCACCTGCCAGAGTCTGAGGCCACACAGCCAGGGAGCTAGCCAGCAGCCAGGAAGCCAGCCATTGCTACCAAGTGTTTATTCACACCTGCAGGCAATTCCAACTGTGGGGAAAGCTTTGCCTTCCATTTTGGGGAAGAAAAGTACAAGCCCAGCTTTCAATAAGTGCCAGTTAAGAAAAGGTCCAAACATGTCAAGTCACTGTGACAGCTTCTAATTTAGCTGGAGTTGTGAAGAAAGGAAATGAATGGTAACCATAGAAGGTCACCTGATTTGAGTTGAAGAGAATGGCATTTCTCTGAGGTCTGAAAACCCATCTTTTCTTGAGAAAGACATCAGACAAACCCCAACAGAGGAACATTCCATAAAACCCCCGGCCGGTACTCCTCAAAACTGCTAAGGTTATAAAAAATAAAGTCAGTCTGAAGAACAAGCAGTCTGTAGGGGCCAGAGGAGTCCAAGGAGACGCGACCACTGAATGTAATGTGGAGGCAGGATGGGCTGTGGATCAGAGAAGACTTGAGGGAACCCCTAGGAAATTCTAATGAGGCTTTAGTTAGTGACGTTATCAGTATTGGTTCATTAATGATGCCTGATGTACCAAGGTCATGTTAAGATATTAACTGGGGTAACTATTCCAGGGGTGGGGAGTAGAAGGGAACCCTATCTTGCAATTTTCCTGGAAATCATATTCTAAAAGTTTATCAGAAAAAAAAAGTGGTAACATGTAGGTTAGTTCTTAAAACATTACTTCTATTATTACATTAGGCCTAACAAAGTTGGATAAACCAGGAGCCCTGACTCAGCCCAGTGCAGTCTCAAGGGTCAGAGTAGAGAGAACACAGTGGCTTCCTTTTCCTCCTCCTGAAAACACCCACAGGAGTCCACCTCTCCATCTTTAGACAGGACAAGTTTTTCGCCTCTGACTAAGGCAGAGTATTGGTGGGGATCTGCTGAGCCTTTGCTTTCAAACTTTCACCTTGTCATCTGCTTCACACAGTTTAAATGACATCATAGTATCAAATCATTTGTAAATGTTTATTAAATGTCAGTAATTTTCACAAAGCAAATTATTAATAGCAAGAGGCATTTTTTTTGCAAAATATGTACAAAAGTAAAAAGCCTTAATGAATAGCAATTGATTTTGTAAAAACCGAACCATCTTTTCCTCTTTTAGATTTCCTCACAAATAATTTATTTGCCAATCCTGAACTAGAGCACTGACAAAAAAAAAAAAAAAAAGAAAGAAAGAAAAAAATTTACAACAATCTCAAATAATGTGCTTAGTTCTTGGAAGGTTATAAAAAGTTCAATGAAAAACCCTAAACCACAAATACTTTTATTCGGAGCTAATACAAATTATGTTTTGTTAGGTACAGTATCTACGAGGTTGTTACAAAATATACTTTTTGATAAGGCTTCTTGTGGTAAATGAGCTCTCCACAGCATACTAGAGTAGCAGAGAAAACCATTTTTAAAACATTTTGCGATTCTGCTTTCAAGTAAGAGGTAAAGGATAAATGGCATAGTTTGTTGCATTGTTACACATACTTAATGAGAATTAATCCCTTCCCCCTCCCCTTGATTCCTGGTACCATCCAAGAGGCTTGCCTGAGGACAAATACATCACTCACTAAAGGAATATCATAAACAAGCTTTCTAAATACAAACCCAAATCACATATCAAGTAAGTAGTTTATTACTATCACTGATATTCACCAACAGGAAAGTTATGCCCAGTGGGTCCCAGTAGACTTCAATCCATCTGTAAATATCCATCATTCACAGTAGATTTGTATAGGTCACGAAAATCTCTGATCAACCCAGAAAATACTGCTATATCATTAATGCTTTGAGAAAACAATGTTCATTCAGTATAAGTTCCAGCATTTAAAACTCAGATGGTTAGACCTGAATGCCACAAGGGCGAACATATTAATTTAAATGCTGACCATAAATTCACATCTAGACACAAGGATGCTAGTGGTACAATGTACTTCAAATGATGTTAACAATCACTTGCCAGTCCAAGGCTAAAATCTACTTGATGGTGCTTGAAAAAGCCAGAGAAAAACTGGTTTAAGATGTTCAGATTTAAGATACAGACTCAAGCTCTAGTGTAAATGGATTAAGCCCTAACCTCGTACCATGACACAGCGGGCACATACTGCAGCGTCTGCTTCATCGGGAACAGGAGGACACAGCCACGCCCCCTCATAACCTTTCCCCTCTTTACCAGACAGAAAAGCTGACTTGTGTTCTAGGATTTAAAAAACAAAACAAAAACAAAACAGTACTTTTTCAGTCAAGCAGCACAACACAAATATCATCTGATTTGTGGAACTGAACAAGCTGAAACAATGGTATGGAGGCCAAGTGACCAGGACACGTTGAACTTCCAAGGGAAGACAATGTGCAAAACTTTTGTTCTTGGTTCCTTTAGTAAAACTAAAAGAAATGAAAAGGTAACAGAGCAACTTTCTCTAGATTTATTAGGGAGTTTTGTTACAAATGTTTGGGCTTTACAGGCATGACTGCATGATTCAAACAAGAAATGAAGAGTTAACACTGATATTTAGCCTTCTCATTACATATACAGAAATAACATTGCTACAAATTGCAATGGAGAGAATCTTGTTTCAAATGGCTCCTTTGGGGTTTTTGTCTAAATGTATCATTAAATAATGAAAGCACCAATTTGAGAGTTTCTCAAATAGTGATTTGAATTTCAGGACATAATAGCAAAAGTTTCTAACTTCACTCTTCAAAGAAATAAGGCATAACCAGATGTGAATACTAATGCTGACAAATACATTTTATCAAAAGCACAAGATACAAGTATTTGGGCATACACTGAAAGTTAAGATTTAATTATAGGGCACAAGATTCCTGTTGAATCTTAATCAATACTTCTACTATCTTCTGGTATTAGGTGGTCTTATTTCCTTCCACTTTTTTTTTTTTTGTTGTTGTTGTTCGTTTATTTTTTGGTACTGGAGATTGAACCCAGGAGCGCTTAATCATTGAACCACATCCCCAGCCCTTTTTATTTTGAGACAGGGTCCTGCTGAGTTGTTCAGGGCCTTGCTTAGTTGCTGAGGCTGACCTTGAACTCACAATCCTTCGGCCTCAGCCTCCTGAATTGCTGGGATTAGAGGCTAGAGGTGTGCATCACCACTTCTGACCCGTTTCCTTCCCCTTTAAACCAACCACTGCCACCAACCAAACAAGATTTTCATTGATGGTCTCGCCTCTAGAGAGTAACCAGAGGACCCTGTCTATGTAATGTATCCGTCAATGGAACTTAAAAGGAAACAAAAACAATAACTTTCATTCCACACTGTCTTCTTTGGCTGCAGTTGCTCATTAGCTATCAAGTGCCCTTTTCAGATATAAAATTCAGATATTTTATTCAGATATAAAACTGAAACGAAGACTTCACCTTAATGCAATATTTGGCAGGAAGCAACAATTCAGGCTATTAAAAATAATACTTAAGTGGCAGAGGCATGCCTTGAATTACTTAGCTCTTCAGAAAACATTTGACAAAACCCTTTCCTTATAAAAATCAAGGTGTAATTTGTGTTTTCTCTGATTGATAAGGCAGTTCTGTATAATTTCTTCAAGGTCAACAAAGACACTTGTGTGAGATTTCTTCAGACAAATGAGAAGGCATTCAGATTGAAGACCAGAAAGCAATATAGAAATAGGCACATTTTATTCCAAACCATAACCAAAGATTTGGAAAATTTAATACATCAAAGAACTTGAAATCTGAGTTACTTTTTAGAGATCAGGGGAAGTTAGCACAGTGAAAAGTAAGAGCACCTTCTCAGTTCTGCTTATTGAATTCCAACTTCTTTTTCATACAGTGGTACTTGAATTCAAAGGATGTGGCTTTCATGATATAGGCAAGAGATTCCTTTCAAATAATTTAAAATATAGCACAGGAGAACGTGTGGACTGAAGCCTATAGGTTGAATCTCATAGTTCTACTGAAGGTCTAAGCAAGGCTGATAAATTAAATAGAATTTATTGCCTCAAAATAGATTCTAAATCCTATTTTAAAAGAATGTTGATTGTGAGACATTGCACACATCAGAAGAAAGCTGCAAATGACACCATATCTAGCTGGTGTTTTAACATTTCTTGGTGGCAGCTAAAAAGAGGGAAACTTGGTATTTTCTGCTTTGTCAGGCAATATTTATGCTTATCACAGATCTTAAAATAGCTTCAATAAGACTAAGCTGTCAACCTTCTATAGGAAGCTGTCTGAAGCCTTCACTGTAGTTAAATATTTGTCTTGGCCACTCAATAAAACTATCAGCTAAATTTACAGTAGGCTCTACCAAACAGGTCCAATAGTACTGTGCACATACTCAGATGTTCATTAGCACTGGGGTTGTGCTAACCGTGTAAATTTAAACAATATATTCTAACCTTTTTGGCAAGAAGCACTAATAGAACTATTAAAACATGCACGAATTATGCTCTGAACACCTGCATCATTACCATGTTGGGCTGTGTGTCTGAAGCTCGTGTATTACAAAGGCATGAAAACACTGAGATTTAAATGGATGTGATGACAGTGAAACTTCAAAAGCAAGAAAAAGCCAGGATGTCAAGAACAAATCCCTGGTTAGCACACTGCAAGGTCTACCTCTCCTACCCGACAGCAAGACAGGACAAGAGCCACCGTCTAGGAAAGGACAGGTGATCCACAATGTTGACCAATCTTTCAAGGACCAATAAAATACCTGAGAACACAGTCAGCTATACAGTAAAGTGACAGATATCACAGTCTTAATCACAATTTTTAGGAAAAGCAGAAAAGCCGTCAGATCTTGCAAACTGTTACCAGCTTTGTACATCTGTATCTTGAATCCAATTGAACACTACATAAAACCTACAGGCAGTCCTGCCCACCAGCCATTCTGCTGACCATCTGTAATCAAAGCTACTCCACGGGCATGGTTGAATGTGGTAAGCAATGGGAGGTCAAATGTAATCACCTTTAGGTGTGAACTAAAAAAATTACTACTTTTCCTTATAAGCATTCTTAAAATTTGAAAATGTACCTTGATAAAGCTGGCATCTCATAATCAATAATTACACAAACATGTACATAATGTATCTTTTAGAGACACACCAAGAATGAACAGCAATCTCAAATAATGCCTTCTTGAATAGTTTGACAGGAAAATACTACCCTTGGCAAGCTCCAAATAAACAGAAGACTCCCTTAAATGCCACAGTTTGTTGTTGCTGGGGATGGGACAGAAGAGCAAAAGAAATAAGTGATGATGTGACACTGATTTCCTTGAGTAAGGAGCAAAGTCAACCAAGACAGGACTGAGGAGTGACCCACATGTCATTCTGGACCAATTACGTTTATTTGTTACCAAGTCACTTGCAATTTTTAGTTGCTGCTGTGGCCAAACTATTTCACATATGAAACATTAAATCACATGATCAAGATATAGGAAAAAAGGCAAACTGTAGGTCACTCATTACTTTTGATACTATTATAGCATTTGCTCCCCGGTACCATTCCCACCAGACCAGACTAGAAATCCTTATGTAAACTTTAAAACACTAAGAACATTGCCTTCAGAAACCATAGAAATTTTGAAACAAAACAACTGTTGCGTATATATGCAATTACAAACACATGAAGGCTAAACCTGCGCATAAATCGACCGATGCCATTCCCTAGATAAAACCTTTTCCAACAGTGCTTTCACAATAGGAAGTGGTAGGCTGGGCAGCGCGTGTCCCGCTCTGTGTAAGGCAGACTGAAGATCTCTTCCCTGCACGAGAGCCTAAATTCCTAAAGGCATTCCTACATGTACTCAAGGATGCCGTCTACACTTGGCACCACAGAGAACTCTTTTTAAAAGGTGGAAGAATTTGAAGCCTGAGGTTGGCTAGGAAATGACAACTGGACGTGAGCGGGAGCCGTGGCGAGACCAATCCAAGCCTGAATTCCAGCAGGTATTGGCAATGTGTTACTCAGCAGCGTCCAGCCACAAACCAAAGGCCGCAGGACTAAGATTTCCAAAAAGTTAAACACAGAATCAAGACTTTTCTAATTCTTGTTGTAAACTGCTATTTTAAAAAACAAGACAAGACAAACAGAAAACAATCAAAAACACAAAAAGGTATTAAAATAGCAAGTCTTTGTACATCACTGTAGCATAAGCTGCTTGAGGTTGTCGTGAAGAATGGTGTCCTTCACGTCGCGGAAAACGAGGCGGATGTTCTCCGTGTTGATAGCAGTGGTGAAGTGGTGGTATAAGGGCTTCTGCTGCTGGTCCCGGCGTTTGTTCCGGAAACATTCCACCAGGAATTTTTGGACGTCTCTTAAGCAGTGTGGATCCCCTTCAAATTCTAGGAAGTAGTCTTTGATGCTCACAATTTGCACCTTCTCCTCAAGCAAGTCTGTCTTGTTTAAGAAAAGAATTATGGAGACATTGCTGAAAACCCGGTTATTGACGATAGTTTCGAAAATGTTCAGGGATTCTGTAAGGCGATTGGTCAGTCGATCTTCCATAAGCACCTGGTCAAATTCACTTGAGGAAACAAGAAAAAGTATTGACGTCACACTGTCAAAGCATTCAAACCAACGTTTCCTTTCTGATCTTTGACCACCTACATCAACCATTTTGAAAGGAACATTTTTAATTTCAAAGTCGTACTCATGAATGCCTTTGGTGGGTCTTCTGGCAAGAAGAATATCTTGTTGTGATGGAATGTAATCCTGGAAGAGAAAAACCAGTTGTATACTCAGTAATCCAGAAGTCATTATCAGAATTAAAAAAAAAAATAGTACTGTAGTACCATTATTCTCATTAAAAAATGCCAAAGAATTATTATAATATTAGTTGACAAAAACTGGCTCAAAATTCACCACCAATGACCAGCATCTACTACTGTTTTCACCCCTGCAATACTACTCACATTTAAGCTGAAGTCTTACCTGCAGGCTGCCCCCAGCCGCCCCCCTGCACGTTCAACTTGAGTTTCCTCCCACTGCTACGCACTTCTCGGTTCCCCCAGAGTGCTCCCCATGCCCCCACACTCACCATCTCCACACTGCTCCTTGCACCTCTATTAAAAGCAATGGCATCCGAATCCAATACAGCTCACCCCGGGTTCTGTCTGCCTCTCGAACCCACTTTAATGCTGACTTACTGTGCATCACGGCTCCAGGACGCACAACTAGCTCCAAGGACTACTGCTGCTCTATGACACGTGTGGAAAAACACTTCCTCTACTCACATGTGCTTTGGGCCACTTGCTAAGTTTGTTTCTAGAGTATTGTCCAAGTAGCTGTGTTCCAATTTTCTCATTTATCGACCCAAGAACTCATAACTAGTCACTTACTGTGTGGCAGCACCTGTGCCTGTGAACTGGAGGGAATCAAACCTGGCCTATGTGCCTTGGAGGAAAAGCTGCAAAGATAGAGTGAGCTCTTCCTGGGCTTTAAGATTCTGAGCAAAGGGCGGCTGTCAGTGGCCGTCCCCAGCTACACTCTGCAGGCATACTTCCTGAAGCAGTGAGGTCCAGTATGCCTCCTCACACTGTCGCAGCTTCTTAGCAGGATGTTAAGGTAACAGGAGAGGTCATGTGCTCATCCCCAAAGCCAAAATATCTTCAAGGCAGGATTCTAAACAATGCTGTTATTCACAATGCTGTCTGCATTTTATGTCTTTCCAAGTAGTGTAATGACTTTGAAATTTCATTACAACATGAGTACTCATCTCCTCACAAAGACACCATTAGAATTAAGAATGTTAAAACAGCAGATCAGTTTTTAGTTATTGGCAATCCCAGCCACTCATTACTCTAGGACTCCAATAAAATGTTAGCATTTCCATGCTTTTGTCCACATACATAGCAATTTTACTGATAATTTTTAGCAATTTTTAGCCTACCTTCATATTCTGCTTAACATTTACCATGAACTGTATTCCACGTTGGTGTCATCCCATTTTTTAAAAAAACTGTAAGTCACATAAAAGCATTAATGTGCTATAATTTACATTAACATTCCTCTACTAGTGGGGTGTTGCCAATGTTTTTTGCTGTAATTAACAGATATACTGCAATTAAAGTTCTCACACATCGTTTGGACTATTTCTTAAGATGAAAACAACCAGGGATAAGATTATGAGGCGTACAAACACTGTAATGATCCTGGATACCAAAAGTCCAATTGCTTCCAGAAGGTGGTCCTGGTTTCCATTTTCTGGGTGTGCTGCCTACTTCAGGAATGTGTCAGCCTTGAGCATTTTGCAAACTTTCTAATTCCATAAAATCCCAAAGTTCTCTATTATCGTCTTTATAATGAACTAGCAATCTAGTCAGGAGTCTAAATAGTCTAATCTGCATGAAGCACAGAATGTAATCAAGTGTTAAATGGCAGAATACAGTACGTTGATTAGGAATGTGATTCCTACAGCCAGCTGGCCACTATACCTATGTGACCGTGGGCAAGTCACTGAAGTTCTCTGTGTCTCAGTTTCTTCACCTGTAAAGTGGAGATGACATGCAGAGGGTCGCCTTGAGGACTAAGCAAATTAAAAGGGTAAGTGCTTAAGAGCCATGTGTGGGGCTGGGGTCGTGGCTCAGCGGTAGAGCCATCGCCTTGCATATGCGAGACCTGGGTTCGATTCTCAGCACCACATAAAAATAAATAAGTAAAACAAAGATATTGTGTCCAACTACAACTAAAAAATAAATATTAAAAAAAAAAGAGCCATGTGTGGCAAGTGGTCAGCTGTCACTGTGTGTCCACTACACTGCTGTCACTGCCACTGCAGAAAAGACGGGGAGTCAAGGAAGGCTGGAGCCTCGGGGGCTCCTGCGCTGAGCCTCTCATTTTCTGATGCTTGCCAGTCATCAGGCTCGGTGACCTTCACATGCTCACTAGGAAGCTCAGCTCCTCCCTGGCCAGCCCCTCTCAGCCAAGAGTGTGCTTTGCTTCCCAATTCCTGCCCCACCAACAGTCCCCGCATCTTTCCGTCCTCCGTCATTGGACTCCTCCCTGACATCTCCAGTTGTATCAAATCCCCAGTTCCTTCTTGGCATCTGTGCTCTCTTTCCTCTTTATTTCCACACCCCATTTTCATCACCTCAGGTATGGCTCGTCCTCTCATCCCTAGCTTCTCTGCCTTGACTGCTCACCTCCCGGCTCTCCCGGCCTCTCCCAAGCCAACCTCTCGCATCATAACCACAGACCTTACAATGGCTCCCCGCTGCGTCAGATCCAGAATCTGCTCTGACTGGCTTTTGAAGCTCCCCATACACCTTTTTTTTCTGCGGTCAGCAGACTCTGTTCTGCATGTTCATGCTCCACACAGGTGCCTAACACCAAGACCTGCACAAACCTCACCTCAGTACCATCACACCTCCATTGATTTCAACAACAATGCAAGCGCAGCACAGTGGGAAACACTGAAGCCACTGCCTTCTAGAAGCGCTTTCCCATGTTAGAAATGAACGCATCCTTCACCAGACAGCAGGGTCTAACACTAAACACACCCAGTTGTCCTCTGCCTCAAATCCATCCTGCCACTCAGGCAGTTAGGTTCACTAACTCTTTATGCACTAGCGCCAACTTTTCCAGAAAGAAACTTTTCAGTCATAGCTTGTGGAAAGCCATTCTAACACGTGATTGGGTGACTCCCGTTAAGGGTCTGAGGCACTTTGGCTCTGTCGAAGTTTATCCCGGCCCTTTCCTGATGAGAGAGCCCATCTGTGTGGGGGTGTGCCTGACCACTGACCCCGGAGACCCAATCACTGACCCTGACCTTGGAGTGCAGCCCCCCCTCAACCTTCATTGGATGGAATTCTCCCCTGAATCTCTTGTTCCCCAATAAAAGGCTACTCCAGGCATGTTCTCTCTCTCTCTCTCTCCTGCTAGCCCTGAGTAATCCTTGCTGCCCTGCTGGGCGTTTAGAGGAGCGAACCAGAGAGGGGAGCCGTCTTGGACCTAGCAATAGAAATAAGGTAACTGAGTCTTGTGTTTTATTTCGATCTCTTCTAACTAACTTTATGCCTAGAACCTCATTAATGAAACCACTGCACAGGCCACGTGGTAGAATAGCTAATATCTTTGTGCTCTGTATCATTTAATGGTCTTTACTTGTTTAAGTATGTTGGTTCCATCTATGATTAGACTGAGCTCTTTAAATGTAGATTTAAAAAAAAAAAAAGCCAACACTGGGCATTTGCTACATTTCTACACCCACTGGGTTTATTTTATGTAATATTCTGCATCCCTACAAGCTGAGTTCCCTTACTAAGAAACTGCAGTTTAGAGATGCTGATGTCACACAGAGCCAGTCTGCAACGGAGCTGGGACTTAAGTCCTTGCCCCCTGTGTTCCATCTCCAACAATGTCACAGGGCTAAGTGCAGGGTTTCAATGGCCCTGGGACCTAAGAGATGTAGCCAGTGCAATCCTGTGACTTGTCTGATATGTAAAAAATGGATGACAAAAATACACCCAGGTTTATTCTCCCCTTCTTTACAACTACATGTTGATCTCAACTCTTCTTTTTAATTCCAGATGTGGCTTCAGAGTTATTGTCAACTTAAGATTCTAAGTAGCCACTACAAATTGGTTAGAGTTGGCCTGGAGAATTCATTCAAAAACTGTTTTCTGGTCTAAGGGTGTGGCTCGGTGGAGAGCGCTTACCTAACGTATCAAGGCCTGCATCCCCCCGGCACTGCAGAGAAAAGCATAAAAGGCTGTTTGCTGAGTGCCGACTTCAAGCCAGGCACTTTCTCCAGGTACCAGGGTCTCAACTCTTTGTGATCAGGAGATGAGATCCTGGCCCTTATGGAAAGAGATAGGCAAAGGGTAAATATAAAGTAATTGTCTGCTATAATACATGCAAAAGAGGAAAAAATTGAGGGCTGACACTGAGAGTCAGGAGGAGGGGACCTACTTGAACGGTGTGTTCAGGGAAGGAAGGTCTATTGGAAAAGTACATTGACAAGAGCAGGTCAAGTCAGCTCTGTTTTGACAACAAGAAATAACTCTTAATAACTAGGTTATCTACCAAGCCTTCCCTCTGGTTGACCTGTACTTAATTAAAAAAAAAAAAAGTTTATAATCTGACCAGATGGAAAGAAAAAGACAAACCTTAATACAAAGTTTTACTGATGTGTACTGTACTGAATGAGTAAAAACATACATTTTTGGAGATGTCAACTTCAGGGGGCTCCCGTGTCTAAGAAACTGGCTGGGCTAAAACATACTATCTTAAAAGCAGACAAATGCAATTAAAAAAATAAATAAATAAAGGGAAAATGTTTTCCTGCTGGGGAAAAGAAGGTACTGCTTCACATGCCTACATCTCCCAGCAGCACACGACTTTCTTCCTAGGCACAGGCTCATTTTGTGCTTTTCTTCAGTGATATTTTCAAAGTTAAAAATCACAAGACCATATTAACATTTATAAAAAAAAAACTGCTTTAAAAGGAGGCAGGCAAATGAAGCTACACTAAACTTAATGAGTAACAAAGTCTCTAGGGCGATGGCATTCAAACATTTTCTAAGCAGCAGAAACCTTGATTCTAATGAACTCTTCTGCACTAGTCCAACACGGAGGACAGCCAAGTGGCGCTCTGCCTGCCATGGCCCCAGGAAGCCAGAGGCAGTTCTGGTGCAGCTGGGTGGCTGGCTCTGAGGAAAGACATGCAGGAAGGTACAGACTCTTTCCAAGGGGGACCCCTCTCCTACCTCGTGCAGTCTCTTGAGCAGGCCTCCAGGATCAAGCCTGCATGCTGCAACTCAACACAAAGAAGTCAGTCCTGAACTGAAAACAGACTTTACTAATGGTCTGGAAACAAATCAGCCCACTGTGTTCTTCCTTCTCTGCTCACAAAACCCCCAATCACACGGAAAGATAGTAGATAATGTGCAATCTCATTGTGAACCATAAATCTCTTTAACAGTTTTACTTCCATGAAACAGAGGGCAGGGCAATTACTCAAGGAAACTGGCAGAGGGCTAGATGGTAAAGGGAGAAAAAAGTGTCGCAACTGGAAAATAATTTTTTCATTTTGAAAAAATATAAGTCATTCAATATTTTTAGCTACAATCACTCTAAATAAGACAGGATGAGTCAGACTACTGCCACTAAGAAAAAAGGAAGAGGCAAACAGCTCAATGTGTATTTTTTCTAAATTTCCTAATAAGCTACACCAAAGTAAAAACATCAGAATCCTGACTATTGCTTTTAGATATCAACAAACATAAACATCCAGTTTTAAAACTTACTGGTTCTCCAAGTTTATCCAAGTTATCCAGGAAATATTTTACAGATTCACCCTGAAAACAAGAAGAAAATAAATAGTTATGAAGGTTCAGAAATGGAAGATCTTGTTACAACAGTTTATATTCCACTGTCTGGTTGTACACTTAATCCAAACATACTTTGTTTAGTCACTAATTCAGAATGAACTGCAAACCCTTCTAAAAATGTTAAGTCTGCTCTGTCAAAGTGCTAAATCTGCAAGGCCGGTTAATTTTATAACTGCTCTAATGATCACCTACTTGGATGGGATTACAGGTAAGATTTTCTAATAGAACTATGTCTCTCAAAGGGAAGATGTAAAAATTCCTCTTTTTTTTTTTTTTAAAGAATTTAACCTTTATTTATTTGTTGTTTATTTGTTTCTACATGGTGCTGAGGATTGAACCCAGGGCCTCACCTTTCCTAGGGACGTGCTCTATCCCTGAGCCACAACCTCAGGCCTAAAAGTTACTCTTGAGATAAACACAAATCTATCACTAAAACTAAAATGAGATTCTTTTTTGTCTACATTTTTCTCGAGTTTATAGCAGTAGTGCTTATCTTCAGGGATGAGAACAAACCTGAGGAGAGGCAAGAACTCAAATAACATCTTCCTGGAATAGGCGTGTGCCTGGACAGACACCCAGAGCTCCCCAAGATTCTGGGAATTTTGGGGGCTTCACAACTCTAATGGGTCTTCTTTTCCTGAGTGGCTTACCCTTTCTGAGTCTAGATTTTTATTAGATCTCCAAGGAATTTCAAACAGCTAACTAGGACTCAAGAAGAAGGGAATTCGCTTTGGGAAAGAAGGTTGCTCTGGGTCTGAGTCTCCAGGCCCTCACCCTCTGTTTCAACTTGCCCTGCTGTGTGCTGCTGCCCGGTCCTGCCTGAAGCTGCTTCAGATCCTCAGGCTGCAGGGTCTCAATCAGCAGGTCTGGGGTTAGGTTCCAGTGTCTACAGTTCAAGGGACACTCAGGAACACAATGAGTCACAAGACTTTAAAGCAGCAGTTCTCAAAGTTTTTGGTTTCAAGAGCCCTTTATGTGTTTTAAGATTCCTGAGGATCCCCAAAGCTTTTGTTTATACAGGTTACAGCTATTGCTACTCACCATATTACAGAATAAACAGAAATCTTACCAAGTACTTTTGTTATTTCATTTTAAAACACCAGTAAGTCCATTACACGTACGTTAAAATATTTGACAGGGAGGCTCTCATCTGTTTCTGCATTTGAACTGTTATGACAGGTTATTCTGTTTGAAATAAATGCATCTAATATCACAACAGTGATATTAGAAAAGAATGAGTATTCGAATAACCTTTACAGATAATTATAAATATTCTTCTTTATTACCATAGCAAAACTTGGTGAGTGTGAGTTTCATAAAGGTCATTTCCCTGGGAAACTGGAAACTCGACCAATGAACATTCTGAATTCCCTAGGTTATAAAGTTCACTGGTCTATCCTCTACTTTGAACGGATCTTTTTCTCATCTACAATTCTGTAACATCAGACACTGGCCATTTGGAGCACAGTGTCACTAAGTTATGCAGATCTTCCAAATGTTTCATTATAAAATATTTTAAATAATTATATTTGTTAATATCACCTCAATCTTATCACAAGTCTTTGGAAGCTGCCAAGTTCACAGTGGCAGACAGGACAAGTTTTCCTAAATTCTCATTTTCACTCAAAAGTTCAAGTTTTCTCACTGATAACAGAAAATCACAGTTATTTTCCATGAAACGAATAGCTAATAACCTCATTTATTCTCTAAAACATGAATGCCAGTTGTTCTTCCAGGTGAAAATGGCACTCCATGGAAAACACAGCTGGCGCAGCTCCCAACCCACCCAGCTGCTCTTGTGCTTTTGCCTGGAGACTATCGTCCTGCTTCGGGAATGGTTTTAGTGTGCTTCCCAATTCAACAGAGAATGTTAGAGATACGGGTAGTAAAGGGTGAAGCTTTAACACAACCAACAATTTTACACTTCCTTCAAGGGCAGTCTTAAGTGAAACTGGATTTTTTTGTTTGTTTCTGTTTCTTTTTTAATTTTTATTTTTGGTTACTGGGATTGAACTGAGGGGCACTCAACCACTGAACCACATCCCCAGCCTTATTTTGTATTTTATTTAGAGACAGGGTCTCATTGAGTTGCTTAGCACCTCACTGTTGCTGAGGCTGGCTTTGAATCCGTGATCCTCCTGCCTCATCCTCCTGAGCCACTGGGACTATAGACGTGCACAATAACATGACAGTGAAGAACACAACCAGTTCAGCTAGAGACTAATACCCTGGTCTGGGTGCCACAGAGCTGGCAGTTTGGCCTACTAGGGCACTTTACCTGCTGCTGTTCTGTACCACCAGGGTTAAGTGTCAACATAGTGAAAAATGAAAATACATCTAGTGTCACTCTGAAGAATGTCTAACTCAAAGACTCCTGGAAAGGGTTCTGGTGATCCCTAGTAGACTGTGGACCCTACTTCAAAGGATATCATGGAGGAGGAGCCATGTGCAGCAGGTAGGGAGTGCCGGTGATATCCTCAGGATTATAAATAATGGTAATTAGTAATTATTTTTTTCTGGACCTGGGAGATTGGTACAATATTTATAGCATCTAAAGATTTTTCAGAGAAAGGAAAATAAAAATTTCCACTGATTCACTTTGCATTAACAGATTATTTGGTCAAACCCATGTGAACATTTTGTATTATGTCACTCATTTTAATGAAAAAGTAGTATTTTCATTTAAAGATACAGCTCCACGTGCTTTCTGGTTTACATCTATACATTTACTTAGAGGCTTATTTGCACAACCCAAAGGAGGTGATGTGCTTTGAGTACTTAGGAAGGAAATAAGCAGTGTTAATTTCATCGCCCATTGATAACCAGTTAAACATACAAGGCTATTTCCTTTTGATTTTTTTTATATATTTAAGATCACAGTTGAAATAACAGAGACAAGCTTGCATTCTGATTTTCCACATAAGCAGTTATTATCATAATTCTTTGGTAGTACTGTGGATTAAACTGAGGTGAATTCTACATCCCCAGCCCCCCCCACACTTTTTCTTTTTAAATATTTTTTTTAGTTATACATGGATACAATATCTTTATTTTGTTTGATTATTTTTATGTGGTACCGAGGATCGAACCCAATGCCTCACATGTGCGAGGCAAGTGCTCTACTACTGAGCCACAACCCCAGCCCTTTTTAATTTTTGAGACCTCAGCTTGCAAAGCTGCTGAGGCTGGCTTTGAGCTTGTGATCCTCCTGCCTCCGCATCCTGAGTTGCTGGCATTATAGGTATATACCATGACACCTGTTATACATAAATTTTAGTGGTTATAATAATTTAAGCATTTATATGCTAAAAACTAAATAAAACTATCAATCTGATATGAGAATCATTTCTTTAACAAATAGTTTTTAATATTTTCAAAATAACATTGAGACAGCTTTGAGCATACAGCTCCACGCGTGCTTTCTGGTTTACATCTATAGTGATCACAGAAGAAGGCCTACAGCAGTGGTTAAACATTTTTAAGACGCCTACCAACTGCTGCCACAAGGACTCTCCTGGTCCCTCCTATCCTGACAGATGAAACACTGAGTTTATTCTTCAACAGTGTGTCTGGATGAAGACAAATTAAGCCAAGATCATATAAGACTGTTTTGTAGATGGTTCTATAATTAACTAAGGTGCAAACTCAGAGAAGTTCCACATTATGGTGACTAATGTTTAGCATTTTAGAGACCTCAGAGCAAAGGAACTCTGTTTAAAAGAGAAAATGAGCCCCATGTCCAAAAAACAATAAAATTTCAACTACACAACAATGTATTTCAATTAGCACTGTTTGTCTTAACTAATGATCAGATAAATGAAAATTAAAGTAATTTTATGAACTCATTATATTATCTGAAGCAGTACACTTCCACCCTTTTTAAAGGAAATGCTTCCATTCGATGCACTGTTTGTGAGGATGTAGACAAATGTGTACCCCAATGCTAGTGACCCTGTAAATCCACAGATCTTTTACAATTTAAGAGTAACAGGCTCCATAAAACTTTTAATGACTGTGAGTCCATTCTAAGGGACTTACTCAACATAAACAAAATGATACATATAAAATGATATTTATTCAGTGCTATTTATGATATTAAATCTGGAATATTAGGGGGGCAACTTAATAAATTTTTGTATACTAATGCAACAGAATATTATAGTCAAAACAATTAGATCTGATGTAACTGTCATGTGATTTATACTGAATACTAAACTAAAGTAGTATATTAGTAAGTGTAAGTCTACACCCTGGTTCACAAACTTTTTTGCTTTTGCTTCTACAAGCTTGGCCCAACACTCATCTGGCAGCAAAACCTGCAATGAATTAACATTAGGTCCCTTACAGGCTCTGTTTATCCTATCTATTCAAATACTCTGCTACACAAAAACTGTGGCTATTACAACAGACAGCAAGCCATATACTGGATTATCTTTTCCATAACACATCTGGACTCAAGGATTCGTAAGACTAGACTGAATTATGAATCATTTTATTTAGCTATTTCAAATACAGGCAAAAGTAATTTTGTGGCATTATGGATGAAGAAAAATCACCCCATTTGTTTTCTTAGTATTACAAATATTATTAAAATACATTTTAAAAGTAAGTTCTTGTCACTTGTAAGTTCTTGAAGATTCCTAATTTAACTGCCATCCCTAAGAGGGGATCTTGTCTTTTGGGTCCAAGTACTACATGACTTTTTTATTAGAATTTATAATATCATCAAAATCAAATGGTAATAATTACAGAAAAATGTATGTGTTCTATGATTAAATCTCAACCTCTACCAAGTTGTATCAGTAGAATTTACCAAGTCCTTTGTGCACTCAAAACCTTAAAATTGAAATTAAAATATTTATAATTCTTTCAAATTTAAATATATGAATTGTTTCTAATATTTTAAGTCCTAAATAAGCCAAGTGACTATAGTTTGCCTTCTCTCATCACTTTACCACTTTATTCAAGGAGTAAACCCACTTAAATGTGTGTGTGTGTGTGTGTGTGTGTGTGTATGTGCTGCAACTGAACCAGAGCTTCAAGCAAGAGAGGTAAGCACTCTACCACTAAGCTACACCCCAGTCCACTTTTAAATATTATTCCTATGAAAAACATATTTTAGTTAAAGTATTACCCCAATCAAAAAAGACATATGAATTCACCATTTCATATCATAGGTGCTGCTATAGATCCTTCTATTAGTAAGAACAGTGGGTGGAAGACATAAGAAAGGGCTAATGTTTTAATGTGCATGGTTGTAAACTGAAACCTCACTACATTTTAGAAAAACAAAAGATTAAATATGGATTTTCTACAATTCAGATAAAATCAAATGCTCATGTTCTTCCAAATTAAAATAGTCTAAAACAATGATTTAAACATCTACCTGCACATGTGTGCGTATGCATGCTCTTATAAAGGTTAAGTGCTTTTTTGAACTAGGTAATATGGGAAATTCTTTTTTTTAATTTTTTAACATTTTTATCATCAGCTTTTAAGAGTTTTACTGAGGGCTGGGGCTTTAGCTCAGCAGCAGAGCTCTGGCCTAGCATGCATGAGGCAATGGGCTTGATCATCAGCACCATAAAAATAAACAAATAAAATAAAGGCATGCTGTCCATCTACAACTCCAAAAAAAAAAGAGTTTTACTGAAAAAAGAAAAAAAGACATAAACTCCTCTTCTTGCTATCTCAAAAAAAATCCCTGCAAATCAAAAAACACAAAATGTATGTTTCCTCCAATTTAACCACAAAGGACCTGGAAATGAACGATGCTGTGTCTGTGCTCAGGAGACCCAAGGCCTTCCATCTTTTCTTTTGGATTGTGCTTCAGTGTCCTCATGCAAATCTCAGACCCAATCAGTGCCTAGCATCTAGAGCCTCTCCTCCCTCCAGGAGTGTTGGTGAAAGAAAAATGAATTCCAAGGAGCATTATCCACAATTATTTTTTCCTATCAATTTTAGAAGAAATGATGAAAAGAACTGGTTTCCTAATGTCGATATCAAGTGAAGGATGGGAATTTCAGTCCCTTCTCTAAAACTGAGGAGATCTGGCCAAGTCTCACCTTCACCAGGCCTCAATTTCCCCAATAGGATGATGAAGAGAATTAAGTGGTTCAACAGCAGGAGAATCATTTGTGTTCCATCCAAAGTAACAAGTTCAGTTTGTACAAATGATTTAAAGTTAGACTCTCCCTTCGTTATGTGCCATGCATCTATTTATCTGAAATTCACTTCACAGGTTCATTATTCAAATTATGTAGCTCAATCTCTTTGCTAAAAAAAATAATAAAGGATTTCATCTACTAGAAATACTGGGGCCTGGGGGCTGGGGATGTGGCTCAAGCGGTAGCGCGCTCGCCTGGCATGTTTGCGGCCCGGGTTCGATCCTCAGCACCACATACAAACAAAGATGTTGTGTCTGCCGAAAACAAGAAAGAAAGAAAGAAAGAAAGAAAAGAAAAGAAAAGAAAAGAAAAGAAGGAAGGAAGGAAGGAAGGAAGGAAGGAAGGAAGGAAGGAAGGAAGGAAGGAAAGAAAGAAAGAAAGAAAGAAAGAAAGAAAGAAAAGAAAAGAAAAGAAAAGAAAAGAAAAGAAAAGAAGGAAGGAAGGAAGGAAGGAAGGAAGGAAGGAAGGAAGGAAGGAAGGAAGGAAGGAAGGAAGGAAGGAAGGAAAGAAAGAAAGAAAGAAAGAAAGAAAGAAAGAAAGAAAGAAAGAAAGAAAGAAAGACTGGGGCCTGAAGACTCCCTTTTTGATGGCTATAACATGAGATTGTTCAAATTTTCCCTGGGCCATTTTATGTTACTGAATGGTATTTTCAATAAAATTCTAAATAAAATTCATTTCATAGGTAAGACTTTTAAAATTGAAAATATTTTGTCAGTTCTCAGTTCTTT
This sequence comes from Urocitellus parryii, assembly GCF_045843805.1. NCBI lineage: Eukaryota > Metazoa > Chordata > Mammalia > Rodentia > Sciuridae > Urocitellus > Urocitellus parryii. The sequence goes on along the minus strand of NC_135537.1, from coordinate 172,461,926 downwards.
TTCCCTGTCCAGGTTACTGTAACAGGCTGAAGAGCACAAAGCAGCACAGCACTCTGAACTCCTTCCAGCATTTCTTTAGTCTATGGACATTAGAGTCCATCTAAACAATGGCACAGTGACAGGCGGACCAGGTTCTAGTCATAAGACAGGCTTATTGTTGTCAAAATCCACGAACACTGATAAGCTTCAGTTATCATCCGAGTTTTAAAATTCTATAAGGGTCTATGAACTGTATTTCCTATCAGTTTTACAAAATTGTGTCTAAGCTGGGAATGGCCCCAATGTTATCCCCTATTCACAAGAATCATTTGTTACAAACACCATTTCTTTGCTTGAAAGGACAAAACGTGTCAGAAGCCTAAATCTGAAGTTAACATAAAAGCTGAGAATACAAGTTAAAACATAATTTCTATTAAATAAACTCAGTTATAAAGAGACTTATCAGTTTACTTGCCCTGCTATTTATTGGACAAACGACAGATTTATTCAATGCTCTTTTGCACAGCTGAAATATCTAACAGAATGCACTACTTTAAAAGGATATGGAATTTAAGCTGAACAGCCAAAGAATACACAAGAAGAAATTATCTGCTCTTTTGAGGACACTCAAAAATACTGGCAGCTTTATATCAATAGGAAAGGGGCAACTCTAAAAGGAAAAGAGGTAAAAAGAAGGGACTTTAACTTTAAAATCTGCTCCATGCCAGAAGGATATAATTTCTAAAGTCATAAAGATGAGACTTAAATATTTTTTGTTTTTTAAAAAGCAAGGCATACAGACTCTAGAAAACAATTTGGCAACATGTATCAAAACATTTAAAAATGACCCTCATCACAGTACTACCAAACAAGTAGCAACAATGGTAGTAAATTACTATTGTTGGTTCAAAGTCACTGGACTTTTATTGTTATATTTTAGTTTATCGAGATTCTAGATCAGTGTTCATCTACAAACTAGCCTGCAGGCCAAATAGGCCAAATCCAGCCACTGCCTGTTTTTGTATGGCCCATTTCTAAATGGTTGGGGGAAAAAAATTAATGGACTACTATTTCATGATGTGAAAATGACATAAAGTTCAAACTTTATGAAGTCCATAAGCCAATGTATTGGAGCACGGCCACACTTGTCTGCTTGTGTAACATCCGAGGCTGCTTTCATGCCCCCTCAGCAGAAGGTGGTAGTGGAGGCAGACGCCACAAGAGACACTCTCACAACTCAGCACTACTGCTCAGGGCACTACTGATTGCAGTGATAAAGTTATGACCTGAAAATGTCTCAAATGTCACCAGTATTGCCAGAGCATGACATTACTAAAAACATTAGTATTAAGTTCACATCCACCCAAAAAATACAAGAAATGAGGACTCTGAATGCCACACTTCTATTTTTGGTTTGGGGGTTGAACCCTGGGACACTATCAATGAGTTGCATCAGATAAATGGCAAAGGCTAGCCTTGAACTTGTGATCCTCTTGACTCAGGCCTCTTGAGTTGTTGGGATTATAGTTGTGCACCCCTGGGCCTAGCTGAAAGCCACACTTTTAAGGGACGCTGGAATGCAGATAATTTTGATGTCTAGTTAAATGGTAAACCTGTGTTTATTATGCAATGACACTAAAGCTACACTAAAAGAATACAGCGTACCTGGGCACAGGGCATCTACCTGTAATCCCAGCAACCTGGGAGGCTAAGGCAGGAGGATCTCAAATTTGGGCCAGCCTGGGCAACTCAGAAGACCCTCAGCAACTTAGACTTTTTCTTGAAATTAAAATATAAAAAGGCCTGGGGATGTAACTCAGTGGTAAAGTTCCTCTGAGTTTAATCCCCAGGACCCAAAACACCCACCAATGTACATCAATATTTACAGATCAAACAATCTTCACCATATTTCCAACTCTTAGGAAAGCAATAGTTAAAAAAAAAAAGCCACAAAATTTAAAATGGAACAACTCATCACAGAACTACTTCACAAAAATGAAGAATGAAAATGAGTCTGTCGTCAGTTTTTTCAAATGGCTCGTTTGTTAGCCAAACAAGGAATGCCATTTATTACTAGTGAGTTAATTATAAATATGTTTGATAACAATAGCCAAAGGAATAGGTTCAGCAAAATAAAACTATTAGGTCAGGTGTGGTGGTGCACACCTGTAATCCCAGGGTCTCAGGAGGCTGAGGCAGGAGGATTGCAAGTTTGAGGTCAGCCTCAGCAACACTTAGTGAGGCCCTAAGCAACTTAGCAAGACATTGTCGAAGGAAGGAAGGAAGGAAGGAAGGAAGAAAGGAAGGAAGGGAGGGAGGGAGGGAGATGTGGCTCAGTGGTAAAATGCCCCTGGGTTCAACCCCTAGTATCAGGAAGGCGGAAAAAAAAAAGACTATTAACTTTTCAGTGAGAACAGTTGCTCAGAGTTGAGGAGAACAGGAACAACCATCAACTGTCAATTAAAAAGCAAGACAAATGATTTCAATGGCTTTCTAAATTGTTCCTGGGTTTAGTACCAACACTCACCTGAAGAATCAGCCAGTAGTAATGGTGTGTGTGTGAAAACTACAAGTGACAGTATTTTCAAAGAAGTTGAAAAAAAAAAGTAAATCAGGGCAACCTAAACTGAAATACAGCAGGCTGTTACACGTAATAGTGGTGAAATACACAGAGGGCAGAGCTTGTGAAAAGGGTTACCCACTGCTTTACTGAGCAGGTACTACGTGACAAATACAGGAGACTATCATGTGCTACTGAATGAGCAGTGTCAAGGATGAATTTAATTTGTTTTTGTGAACGTGACCAATCACCAGTTCTGAATTTTTGGCAGAAGCAAAAGGTGACTATTCTGACTTGCCCTGTCATAGTTCAGTGGTTTAGCAGCAGTAAAATTCTGCTGAATTTTTTGAGCACAGGGATGATTTTTCTTAAAACAAAAACTACCCTTAACCTTGTTAACTGCTTTTGTTGAATGCTGGTTTGGGAAATCAGCTTTAGGGAAGAGTTAATTCTATTTCTGCAGGAATTCAACTCAAAATTACAAGGCAAAATGTTATTCCCACCAAAAGAATCCATTTCTTCTTCACATTAGTAAGACCTATCTTACATAAACTGTACACAATTTTATTACTATATTTTCAACTTCATTAATTAAAAACCTGTGGAAATGTGTGTTCTCTTTTTTTATATGAATACTTATACTAATGCCCTTCACTATGTATCTTGGTATGCAGAGCCTAAAATTTTAGACGATCTAAATCTTTAGGGAACAGCTTTTTAAATTTTTTGTACTGGGGACTGAATCCAGGGGTGCTTAACCACTGAGAAACATTCCCACCTGCCCCACACCCCACACCCCACCCTCACCCCTGCCTTTTAAATACTTTATCTGGAGAAAGGGTCTGGTTGAGTTCCTAAGTGCCTCAATAAGTTGCTGAGGCTGGCTTTGAACTCACTATCCTCCTGCCTCAGCCTCCAGAGCTGCTGGGATTACAGGTGTGCGCCGCTGCACCTGGGCAGGGAACAGCATTCTGACTGCTGTTCTAGACCACTGGTTTTGGGTTGTTTCTGAGACAAAGTTTCAATTACGTTGCCCACACTGGCCTGGAACTCCTGAGGCAGCAATCCTCCTGTCTCAATCTCCCAAGTAGTTGAGACTATAGTGGTTCTTGTTCTTGGTTGTCCACAGACTACCTACTGGATCTATTAAAATGCAGGTTCGCAGGATTACTACAAATCTGCTAAGTCAAACAAGCAAGCTCCAAAGGAAATGATTCTGATATCAATCCCCAGCATCACTTCAAGTATGGGCATACACTTTATTCAAAATTGGATTTTATATTAATCTTATCTTTTGGAATTGATTATGCTATATTAACTTTTTAAAAATCTTTTTGTTTGTTTTCTACTACCAGGGATAAGCTAGACCTTGTGCACACTACACAAGCACTCTATCCCTGGCAAATCAACTTTTTAAAAGCCTTGTAAAAATGCCAAAACACTAGATTAGAAATTTAATTTACTTTTATCTTACTGCAAAAGTTTCAAGTAACATTTTATATTTATAATTCAACTAAGTCACACACACACACACACACACACACACACAATATTGAGCCTTCATTTGGGATATCTGGATTGCTAATAAACAAAAAAATTAAATCTACTTATAGTTTTTCCTTTTAAAGAATTGATTGGGGCTGGAGTTGTAGCTCAGTGGTAGAGCACTTGCCTAGCACATGTGAGGCACTGGGGTCGAGCCTCAGCACCACATAAAAATAATTTTAAAAAGATATTGAAAGAAATTAATTAGGCATTTCATTCAAACTTTATTTTCCACTTTACTACAGTTATAGCTACCACCTCTCCCCTGAAACCCATTTTCAAATGTCCACCACAGCCCATAGGTAGCCTGCAAACTTAATCTTACTCTGAGGTTTTGTGGTCAAAAATGAATGAACCTAATCCTCCAGATACAACCCCGTTAAGCCACTAAACGAACATGAGAAAAATTACTAGAACTGCTAATTTATATTTTAGCAATACAACCCTAAGGAACTTGAAACCTCAATCAAACTTACAAAATTAATTTACTTCTTTTTTTTAAAATTTTTTTAAGAGAGAATTTCAATATTTATTTTTTAGTTTTCGGCGGACACAACATCTTTGTTGGTATGTGGTGCTGAGGATCGAACCCGGGCCGCACGCATGCCAGGCGAGGGCGCTACCGCTTGAGCCCCATCCCCAGCCCAATTTACTTCTTTAATACACTTTCTAGTCACCAAGGAAAAATGGAATTCAGGAAATAATATGGAGGGTTCTCAGCTAGCCGTGGTGGCACTCACCTGTAACCCCAGTAAGTTAGGTGGTTAGGGCAGGAGGCTTCCAAGTTCAAGACCACCTCAGCCACTTAGTAAAGTGTCAAAATAGAAAGGGGTTGGTAGGTAGCTCAGTGGTAAAGTGCCCTTGGGTTCAATCCCTATGCAAAAAAAAAAAAAAAAGAACCTTCTTGAATTCCCTCTTTGTTCTCCTGCCCCCCATTTTTTTTTTTTTTGGTTCAATCTACACCCTGTACTACAATATACATTTTCCAGAGAAAGTGTATGTTGCATGGCCTCCAGAATCTAGCCTTCCCTACTAGATAATAGTTTCCTTAAAGAAATACAGGTCTTATTTTTTTAAAAGGAAGCAGGATTACTGACAAGTTTTAATACTGAGAAGTTCATCTAACTGAGAAATGTTAGGGATGCTGGGGAAAACTGGAGGATAATCAAGGATACAATTTACTTGTGCTGCTTAGTAAAAACATACATCAAGAAATACTCCAGGACCTGGGGCTGTGGCTCAGTGGTAGAGCGTTCACCTAGCACGTGCGAGGCGTTAGGTTCGATCCTCAGCACCACATAAAAATAAAAAGAAAGAAAAGAAATACTCCAGATGGGAGAAAGAATAATCTCAATGACAGATGCTAAATTAGAATTAGTTTTCTAATTCAGACTTCATGTCTGAATTCTCCAGTTAGTCCCAAGGGATCAAACCTTCTCCTACTTTTCTCTACAAAAATGAGCTCCAATCAAAAGGAGTCTCCTTGTGCTTCTTGAAAATGCTGTGCATCTTCTCAACCCTTCTACCCAATACTGTTCTCTCCACACACCTCCTTCCATCTCCTATTCTGAGGATCCTACTTTTTTTTTTTTTTTGGAGGGGGCCAGCAATCAAACCCAGGGGCGCTTGGCCACTAAACCACATCCCCAGCTTGTAAAAAAAAATATTTTATTTAGAGACAGGGTCTCACTGAGTTGCTTAGAGTCTCACTAAATTGCTGAGGCTGGATTTGAACTCATGATCCTCCTGCCTCAGCCGCTCAAGCTGCTGGGATTATAGGCATGTAACTTGTGCAAAGTAAGGATCTTACTTTATTATAGGAAGAAACAAAGTGTGTGCAGACCAACTAACCTTGTCCTCCATTCTACAGGTGAAAAATTCTGAAGTTCAGAGAAGTTAGGTGGTTTAGCCAACAAAGCTATTTTAGTGGCAGAAATGGAAAGAAAACTATTTTAGTTTTCTGAAACAAGAATTTCAGGTATACTGTTTTTTTTTTTAGTCTAGTTTTCTCCCACACCTCCACTGCAACTTCCCAACTCAGTAATCACATTCTGTACCCGAAATCTTTTGAATTGATGGCTTACACCTCTCACAGCAAATTTTATATGAAGTTCTATATATAAAAATGTAGATGAAGTCATTTTACTTTACCTCTCTGTATCCCAGAATAGGAATATTTTACCTTGTATACTGCAATACTACAAAAACATCTGTTGAACTTTCTGTATTGGAACTTCCCCTTTATAACATCCTGTTTCCATCTTATTATTTATGCAAATGTCAATCATTACAAGTACAATATATTGAGCAGGTAGTTTGTTTGTTTGGTACTGGGGATTGAACCTGGGGCACATGACCACTGAGCCACATCCCCAGCCCTATTTTGTATTTTATTTAGAGACAGGGTCTCACTGCGTTGCTTAATAACTTGTGATTCTCCTGTCTCAGCCTCCCTAACTGCTGGGATTACAGGCATGCACTACCATGCTTGGCAGGAAGATTTTTAAAGTAAATGCCTTTCACTAAATTCCATTTGTTTTTATAGATATAAATACTAATGGTAGAAAATCAAGAGATGAACTTGAATTTATAAGACAAAGTTATTCAAAAGAATGAAGGGCATCGCCTTTTCTGGGTATGTCTGAATACTGTGAAAAGCAGTATGGACAATGGTTTGGGGAAGATAAAATGGGAACAAACATCTTATTCCATTCAAGTCATCATTAAATGTCGTCATCAATCAAAAGGCACACCATAAAAGCAGTAAAGTATCCACGTAGTTCAAACAGAATAATATTCAGATAATATTTGGAAGGGTTAAAAATAATGATGAATACTCAAAATTGTTTTTTCTAAGCAGGTTAGAAGATTTTAGAATATTTCTAAATATGGCACACACCTACAGTCCCAGCAGCTCAAGAGGCTAAAGAGAATAACAAGTTCAAGACCAACCTCAGCCATTTAATGAGATCCAATTCAAAAAAATAAAGATAGGGATGTGGTTCAATGGTTATGCCCCCCTGGTTTCAATCCATTAAAAAAAAAAAAAAAAATCCAAGTAATGACCAGATAGGACTTGACCTGCCCAGGACTAGATCTCCAGATATGGTGAAGAGTCAGAGGTCACCAGAATTTGAAATCATTTCTGCCATAGGTAGCATATGTCCTAATTATTAAATCTGGGAAATCTGGCAAATATCAAATTCTGGTAATGAGAATTTCAAGTAATATGCATCACACATACACTTAATTAGCTTCATTTTACTGGATTATTTTATAGACCATGATGAAGCACTAAGAAGACTAAGCACTGAATTAGGCCATTTGAAAGTTTGTTTTTTTACTAAAATGAACCACCATTGCTTAATCTTGTAAAATGACAAAAAGTTCACTTTGAAAGAAAATTATATACAATCAAATACTGAATTTAAAAATATTTTCTATGCCCTGTGGCCCTTTCAGTTATGAGACAAGCACTACCTACAATAACCTTCTGTTTCAAAGCAAACAGTAGTTTGAAAAATAAATAAAAATTGATATTATTAAGATAATTAGTGAAAATGTTTCTTTTGAAACCTAAACATACATGTGATTCTGAAAATGACAGAATAACTGAAGATTAATACGCGGTTTCTCTTCATATAGGGAACATCAGTGAGCCAAGTGATGTAAAAGAGCAGAACATTTCCTGGAGACAAGGATACTACAAAACAAGCATTTGTGTCCTCTGACAGTGGCTTACACACATTCCATGCATATTTAAGTCCTTCCGTTTGCAAGTCCAGAATATGTGGGAAAAGAGTAAAAGATAAAAGAGAAAACTAGTTACCTATACTTATTCCCTAAATCATCACAACTGTAAACTCTCAGAGATTTTTGTTGACCTATAATATACCTGTAGCTTTCCATCAGTCTTACAATCCAGAAACAAATTCAGGTCAAAATGTTTTCTGAATATTAATTAGGCAGAATTCATTAAGCGTATGCTTGGGGAAAATAAGAAACTTATTAACTTGCTTTTAAAAGAGACCTAGAAGGAAGCTTCTGTCAATGATTCACATTTTATCACTATGGTCTCAGTTCTGAAAACATCTCAATGAAGTCTTACCTCAATAAGAAGGCTTTATCCTATATTATCCTATATTCTATAAATAGACTCTATATAATATAAGCTCTTCCATCTAGCATGGACTTACATGAATTAAATGCCAAATAATAAGGTACAAAGTGGAAAAGTCTGGGCTTAAAGATAGTTAATGAATCAAGACTATTTCAACCTAAGGAGAAGGATAGTAACAAAGACAGAGGGAATAGTTCTTATTATGAAAACTCAATTTCCCATTCTTCTGATCTTTATTGTATCTCTCACATTTTCATATAATTGATACTGCTCTGCCCACACTATTTACCTAAAATCTAACATTACTTGCAATTCTTTAAAGACATAAATACAAAACAAGGACTAATTGTTATAGGTTGGAAAATAATTGTAAAGTGAAAAAAATCTTAGAACCATCACATTTAAAATATTTGAAATAAACTAGCTCTCTCTCTCTCTCTCTCTCTCTCTCTCTCTCTCTCTCTCTCAAGGTTCCATGTCTTTTCCACTTCAGTTTTTATTGCACATTAAATATGACAAGGGATTGCTTGAGGAGGTCTTAGCAGGCCAGCAGCTAGCTTTACATGAAGGCAGGCAAATAAGACTCTCCTCCTGGCTATCAGAGCTGGCCATGGACCAGTGTTACTTCTCCTTTCATTTAAAGCCCTTCAACATTCTCATCTTGCCTGGTTTCCACAAAGAACCTTTTTTATTTTTCCTTATCTTTGAGATTGCCTTTTTTTTCTTTTTTAATGACTTTGTTTATTCTGTGTACTCTGGAAAAAATAACACATCTGATATGACAGGAGAGCACATGTTTTAGCAACTTTAATACTGCCTTGTCTGCTATTAATGCCCGTAAAAAGTGCTACTTCTAAAGTCTTTTTGTGCAGTTTATGAAAAGCAAGATGGTTTTTACTTGCACCCAAAGAAATTATTTTCCTTTGCACTGTAAATATATAAAAATTAAGTAGACTCCAACAAGTTAATGCAGTTTTAAGTTTCTTGTTAGCATTTGCCATGAACATTAGTTAAAACTTCCAAAAGAGCCCAAATTATTAAATTACATTAACTATCTCAATTATTAAAAAGTTTTTTAAAATAAAATATCTTTCCAGATGAATTTAAGACAGTGTATAATAGCCTAAGTTGAATTTCCCAAAGAAGAGTATCTTTGTCTTGTTTAGGCAATTATTTCAACTTTTTCTAGCACATAAACTATAAAACCAATGCACAATATTAAAAATCTCTGATTTTTAGAAAGAACTCAATCATAATTTGCAAATTGTCTTTTACTTGCCACCACTCTCAATTAACAAATTCCTCTTTACTATTTTTTATTAGAATTTTTAAATTGAGATCACACATGCACCACTACACTTGTCTAACAAATTTCGCTTCAAGTTTTTCAGTTAGAATTATCACCAAAATAATTTATGGCTAATAATCTTAATGATCTGAGTGTTCTAAGAGTATTTCTCTAGTCTCACCAATTTCCGACTTCCAAACAAAATGTGCAACGCAGTTTGGTAATCCTCTACTATAGAAGTCACAAAAAGGACTTTATTTCATTAAAATACTTCATTCTTGAGAAATAGAAAAAAAGTTAAGTTACATGTCTAATAAGCATTTATAAATACATATGTATCTTATAAGATGTTCAATCTTGTTATTATTTTTGAAAGTAAAAGTACAAACTTTTAAATGTGAGAAAGGAGTTTCATCCTGCAGGGACGGGCTAGGTCTGATGCAAAGCACACCACTGACACAAGGTCACAACGTGGAAAGATTGATAGCACCCCACACGCTGCCGCTTAGCACCACCACGTTCTGTTCATAAGAATTCCCCATTTAAGTCCAAAATTCCCATCTATTTTCTAAAGAAGGGCTTATTGGTCCTCTGGAGAAAATCCCCCAGGAAATGCTAATGCTGCAACATTAAATGAGCAGGATATACGGCTGTACAGACAGTACAGAAACGTTTATCTCAACATCCATTCAAATGCCGGAAGGAAACACCAAATTGTCAACAAAGATGTCCTGGGGAGGTAGTATGGTGGCGAACTGGATGATTTTCTTTTTTCAAGGAACATGTACATTTTAAAATTTACACTTTAAAAAAACTAATTTGAACTCTGGAGTCTAACCAACCAAACAACCATTTTCCAACTTTTCAGTTTTTGTAAAGTATCATAAAGTTTAAGTTTTGAAGATTGAACATTTTCTTAAATATTTTGTTGAAAAAATTAATCATGTATAATTGCCAAGAGCACATAAAGAAATACTGAGTTTTACCAGAACTAGAACCCTTCAGTAGTAAATTATTTTTTCTTATTCCCAAGAAGAAATGTTCTCAATTTTTTTTTTAAAAAAGATATGCAGTCTTCCAGCATATGGCATGCTTCCCAAATATAGTTTCAATTCCCCTGCTGTCTAAACAGAGCACTATAAGAGTTCTTCATAATATCCCAAAGTTGTCATGAAGACACACCCGATGGAAAGTTCTGCTTTATGATGGTGTGTTACAGACAATACCCCAAAACTCAAACATGACAACACTTAATAAAGTAATTCTTCCTAAGAAGAATCACACAACAGCTAAGAGGAAACCCAAAATCACTTTATTCCAGGTTTAGTGTTCAACCCATTACCCCAAACCTCTCCCCAGCAGAGAAGGCCCACCCTGCCCTCAGGATCATGTCAGACAGCAAAGCAGTGCAACCTGCAAATTAGCAATCCTCCTGCCTCAGCCTCCCAAGCAGCTGGGATTACAGGCATGTGCCACTGTACTTGACAACCTGCAAATGTTTCTAAATATGGCTGAATATGAAGACTAGCTCAAAATTATACTGGCATATCTGTTCCAGTTTGCAAGTTACTCTCCGGTTTATTCTGTTATTGTGGAAAGCAAGAAAGCATAGTATTGAGTATCAGACTCGGACTACAAGAGTCCTATGACTCTTGAGTTTGAATCCTTGGCTCTAGCACCATAACTGGTTGTGTCCTCAACCTATATGCGTCCTTAACCTCTGAGGACCAAGGCTTTTAAGTACAAAATGAAGTAACGTGGGCTAATGCTCTCTTAGGTACTGCCAAGGATGATAAAAACTTAATGATCCTGTATCCTCATGGTGGAGAGCTGCAAATGCAGTAAACAATAATAACATTTACCCTATCATTTGCCATTACTTACCACTTCTTATTGACTTATCTGCTCCCCACTAGACTAAGAATCCCATTAAGGCCGTCAGAGAAGTTCACTTGAATTCTTAGGATATAGACTGGGCAGGTATACTTAATATATGTTTGCTCAAGAATGAATGAACATCAGGTGTATAACTGATCAAGTTACTGCCCTCACTGAATGGGAAGTGATCATATGTAAAATAATTAAGTGCAGCTGGCCCTCAGAATGCACAGATTCCATATTGTGGCTCCAATCACCCACAGGTTGAAAACATAAAGAAAAAGAATTCTGCTGGTATTGAACATGTATTTTGTCATTATTTCCTAAATATAAAGTATAATCCCTATTTGCATAACATTTATGTTGCTATTAGGTGTCATTAATTTAAAGTATATGGGAGGCTGTGGGTAGACTATATGCAAATATTATGCCATTTTATATAAGGTACTTGAGCATTCAAATTCTTATATCCCAGGGGGTCCTGGAACCAATCCTCTGGGGATACTGAAGAACAAAAAAGACCAAAGAATGGCTGTACAAAGTGAAAATCTTCTGTATTTTCCTGTAGATGAAGTAGTCTGACAGATCAGCAATATTGTTAACTGACAATAAACTCTTCCACCAGTGAAATTAAAAGGAACAGGCTCACATAAATACAATGTCCTCTTGAACTTCAAAAAGGTCTGAAAAACCACAACCTGTTAAGGCAGGTGGTTGAAAGTACTGCAAAAGGGAAATGAGAACAGTCAGCTTGACTTCAAGTGAATCTCCTCCACTTCCTCGCCTCTCTTCCCTCTTCTAGTCCGGCCTCTCCCTTGCCACATCACCTGGCGGTCAGCACAAGTAACCTTCCTGTTGCCAAAATCAACAGCGTTGTCCTTCTGCACCTGCCCAGAGCCCTCATTGGCGCCCGGAACCATGGCTACTTTTTCTTCTTGAAATACTTTCCTGGCTTCCATGGCTTCCCATGTTCCTGAAGTTCTCCTCTGTCTGCCATTTCTGCTAGCATAGCCATCTCCAAACATGCTCAAAAAGACATGAAGACTTCTTAAGACTCTACTATGAGCCCAAACCTTTTCTCATTTTACACTTTCCCTGAGAAATCATAAGCATTATATGGGCTTTAAATATCACCTGGCTATAACTAGCCAAACTGTCTGCTTGGTATCTCCAACCTGTATGCCTCGAAGATTTCAAACTACTATGCCCAAATCTTCCCCCTCAAAGTTCATTCCCCACATCAGTAAAAAGCACCAACGTCCATCTATCTGTTAAAGCCAGAAACCCACATCCCCCATAACCTACGCCTTTCGCCCTCACCCCATGTCCACCAGATCCAACGATTTGCCCTACAAAGCAGATATTGAATTCATTTTCTTGCCACTTCTCTGGCCACCACTGGATGCCAAGCTGCTCATTTTACAAGTCTCCCAACTCTAGAACTGGTTCGCACCCAGGATGGGACCTGGCATCAAGGCTCTCCCCATTCTCACAAAGCAGCCTGAATGATCTTGCCTAAAATCCTTTGGTGGCTTCTTGATTCGTTCAGAGAAACCCCCAAATCCTCAAAGTGGCCTACAGACCTGGCAGTTAACTGGCTTCTGCCCATCTCTGACCAGGTCAAACATCCCTCATGCTCCACCCTCCCTGGCCATGAGCACATTCTCTGACAGCAACGGGCTTTCCCATCCTCAGTGCTCCTTCTTGCCTGGCTGTCAGTCTCTCCATGGGGTCTTAACCAAAATGTCATGTCCTCAGACCAACCTCTTGGAATCTTGTTGCTTCCTTTTCCTTCAGAGCACTGATCACATGCATAATTATATATTGGTTAGTTTGCCTATTTAGCAAACAACTAGGATCTACGGGCAATAGAGATTACTTTCATTTGGCTCACTAGCAAACATCTAGCTGCAAAAAAGCGCCTACTTTATCTACAGGTGAGCAAGAGCACCAAAAGCAGCTAAAGAAAGTCACCAGAACTGAATAACAGGGCTCCTGTACTCTACCCAGGGCTTTCCTGCCCCCCCCCTTAAGTATTTTTAGTTATAGATGGACACAATACCTTCATTTTATTTATTTATTTATTTTTATGTGGTGCTGAGGATTGAACCCAGTGACTCACACGTGCTACCACTGAGCCACAACTATAATGAAACTGGATACTCTTTTTTGGCAGATAGGGGGATACCAGGAATTAAACTCAGGGGCATTTGACCACTGAGCCACATCCCCAGCTCTATTTTGTTTTTATTTTGAGACAGGATCTAAGTGAGTTGCTTAGCACCCTGCTTTTGCTGAGGCTGGCTTTGAATGGGTGATCCTCCTGTCTCAATCTCCCAAACTGCTGGGATTACAGGTGGATACTCTTAAAAGTAACTCCCAAAACCTAATGCTTGCACACAGAATAAAATATAATTATATATAAAAATAATCAGGGGCCGGGGTTGTGGCTCAGTAGTGGAATGCTTGCCTGGCATGTGTAGGGCACTGGGTTCAATTCTCAGCACCACATACAAATATTTATCCATCGACAACTAAAAAAATAAAAATAAAAAAAATCAGGAAGACAGATAGTCCTGTAAAAAATGTACTTATGCAGAATAAACTTTTTCATAAAATACATTTTCAAAAGAAAGACACCAAGTTGGGGGTATAGCTCAGTGGTAGATGATCTGCATAATATGCCCGAGGCCCCAGACTCAACCCCCAGTACTACCAAAAGGAAAAAATGATACCACACACCAAGGCCAAACATGCAAAGTACTGTTCAACAAAGGACTTCCAGGTTCTCTTACTAAATTGTATTATCAATTGTCGAATTGGTTGCACTTAAACAAAACATACCATGATTAAAAAGTTGGTAAAAATTAAGCAGGTGCAGCTCTCCTTGTCCTAGTGTAGAGGTGAAGTGCACATAACCTACATGGTAACAATTAAATGTCCCTACCATTATTTAAGCTGTAGCAAATAAAGATTGTTTTAATGTAAATGTGGTAAAGTTAGTAGGAGTTAAAAATAGGAAAACATTTGTACCACAAAAGTTTTATCTGAATTGTCCAAACCAACTTATTTATTTGGAGACATGGTCTCACCATGTTGTCCACAATGACCTCAAATTCCTGGGCTCAAGCGATTTTCCTGCCTCAGTCTCCCTAACAGCAGGGACTATATGGGTGTACTGCCATGCCTTGCACACATCATTCTTTTTAAGAACTTTGATTGGCATAAATAATGTTTACAGCTTTTTTATACTATTTAGTCATTTAGATTTATAAAAATGAATTTAACTGGGTATAGTGGCACACACCTGTAATCCCATAATTGTAAGGCTGAGGCAGAAAGATCAAGTTCAAGGACAGCCTTGGCAATTTAGTGAGTCACAGTCTCAAAATAAAAATTAAAAAAGGTTACTCAGTGGCACAGCACTCCTAGGTTCAACTTCAATCCCCAATACCTCCTAACAAAGAGAATCTGGAAACCATCTTACAATTAATTAGTAGTAATTTTATTTGTCTGAAATATATTCATGTATACATTCTCATTTGTTGATTATACCACAGCAGAGCTATCCAAACAATAATCTAGTGTGTCTCTCCAGCAATTGGGAAAATCTGGGAAAAAGTTGCTCATTACTAGGAGCTTCAATGAGTTTTTCCTCTTCCTTTACATCAATGAATAGTCAACCAGACTTCATATCAGAAGTCCACATTAAAAGCACATATTACTGGGCAGGGATTGTGGCTCAGTGGCAGAGCCTCACATGTGTGAGGCACTGGATTCAATCCTCAGCACCACATAAAAATAAATAAACAATAAAGGTGTTGTGTCCATCTATAACTAAACAAATAAAAAAAAAATCCAGCACATATACTGATCCTCTATATAACTTCTACTGAGACAATTCACCCTGTTAAACAGTTACCCAGAGAACAGGAAAACAGTAATCAGGATGCTGAAAAGGAAAGTGAAAGTCCCCCCACTTCAATCATTATTTCAGCTCTTTTTCTTTAATTTTTTCTAAAATGGTTTACAGAGATGAGAAATGCCCTATTTACAAACCAAATATAGCTGTCCTGGCTCAAAGAACCCAGATACTGTTATACTTTGGGGAGGTGGGGTGGCATAGAAGAGTTCTGTTTGATGGCCAACACTGGTTTTCAATGCTAAAATCAAAACTTTTTCTTTATGGGGTCTAAACTTGAAATTTATTTATAATTTGCTTCCTGGAAAAGGTGGGGATTCTCTGTTAGACTAATATTTTAAATTTGTTTTTATATAAAATGGTCAGATGCTGTAAGAACTCACCCAAAACCACACAGAACCTAAAAAAAAAAAAAAAAAAAAAAAAAAAAAAAAAGAGCATTCTGCATTTTACAATCAAAAGACACTTTTTTTTAAATCCTTGGATGAAGCCCAATTACCCCCTTTAACCTGAATACTCATAAAGCCTCTGCCAAATCACAGGCAGGAAAATGGTGGAAAGGGAGAGTACTATGTGTGTATGTGTGGAAGGGAGCCACAGAGATGAAGGTGAAGGGAGAGCAGCAGAGCGAGCCCCCTCAGTGGGTGGCAGACGCCTGCACCTGTGCTGCAGGTTATCTGGTCACACTTGAGTGGAAAGACTAGGATTTGGCCAGCTTTGCCTAAACATCTAAAGCATTTCAGGAACACATTTTCCAAACTATTAGATAATTCTGGCTAGATATCTCAGAGTGAAGATGAGACCAACCCTAGCCCCATGTGGTGGCACACACCTTCAATCCCAGCTACTTGGGAGGCTGAGGCAGGAGGATCTCAAATTGGAAGCCAGTCCAAGCAACTTAGCAGCACCCTGTCTCAAAATAAAAAGGGCTGGGGATACACAGCTCAGTGGCAGAGTGCTTGCCTAACATGCACCGAGGACTTGGGTCTAATCCCCAGTGGTACCACCACAACAAAAAAAGAGGCTATGGGAGATCGATACTGACACCTATGTAATGCATTTATTATTTTCAAAATACTTTTATTTTCATTACAAGTTACCCATCCAAAATCTGGAAATCCAAACTCTGAAATGCTCCAATATCCAAAACATTTTGAGCACCAATGTGACACCAAAAGTGGAAAATTTCTCACTGACCTCAAGTGACAGGTCACAGACAAATAGGCACACCAAGAATACCATATAAAACTAGATTCAGTTATGTGTACAATATGTATAAGAAATGAATTTTGTGTTTAGACTTGGATTCCACCCCTAAGAAATACATTATGTGCAAAATATTTCAAAAGCTGAAACATCCAAAACACTTCTGGGCCCATACATTCCAGATGAGAGGTACTCAACCCAGGTTACATTTAATTCTTTAGAATTTCAGAATCTGCAAATTACAGAATTTGTTTTAAAAATTATTTATAAATAGTTATAAGGACTAGCCATAAAGATACAGTCCCGGGGCTGGGGATGTGGCTCAAGCGGTAGCGCGCTCGCCTGGCATGCGTGCGGCCCGGGTTCAATCCTCAGCACCACATACAAACAAAGATGTTGTGTCCGCCGAGAACTAAAAAACAAATATTAAAAAAAAAAAAAAAGATACAGTCCCATCACTTACAAAATGTTTTTCAACAAGTACTGTGAAGAATGAAGAACCACCTCATACAAATTTTTGACCTGACAATGCTATTAGTAGGCAACAAGAACCAATGTAACAAGGAACACCTCAAATCTCCCTTGGGTGTGTGATCTTACTAAAGAAAACACATTTTCTAACAAGAAGTAAGCTGTTGGGCTGGGGACAGAGCTCAGGGGTAGTGAATGCTAATATACTTAATACATGTAGGGCACCGTGCCAAAGGCTTCACATGGATCATCCCATGCAATACAACAACTAATAGTAGATCCTGTGATTGTCCCCATTTTATAGACGCTGAGGGACTCACTCAAGCTCACAGTTAGTGGCAGTGATCTGGCTGACCACTTTGTTCCACTTTTACCTCATAGCACAACACAAACCACATCAAATCTTAAGGTCATCACATTAAAACCATGTGTAAAAATGTTTTACAATATATAAAACAAGTGAAAATTGTTATTTTTAAAATTTTATGGAGGATAAAAGTGGGCCAAAAAGCACACAAAGCACAAACCAGCTAACAGGTCTTCGTACTTAGACCAAAAATAAAAATAAATCAATGAAGTGTAAGTCTACCAAAGTACTCCGTGTCTACTGCAGACTAGATAAGGATGAAAAAAGTTCACCCACCACACTGATTTAAAAATCTCTTTGGGCTGGAGCTGTGGCTCAGTAGTAGAGTGCTTGCCTAGCATGCGAGAGGTACTGGGTTCAATCTCCAGCACCACATTAAAAAATAATAATAAAAATAAAAAATAAAGGTATTGTGTCCATCTGCAACTAAAAATATTTAAAAAACCCCTCCTTGATCCATTTTTCCAAAAGAGTGATTAAATATGAAAGATTAAAAACTATCACCACTGTAGAAGATTAGTAACATTGGCCAAGTCCACTCAAGTCCAGTTCTCAAAATTATTTCCTTGATCTGTATCATTACATTCTCTCCCCCCCCCCCCCCCGCAGCTTTTTTTTGGTACTAAGAGTTGAATCCAGGAGTGCTTAACCACTGCATCACACCCCCAGCCTGTTTTACATTTTATTTCGATTCAGGGTCTCACTAAGTTGTGGAGGCTGGCTTTGAACTCTCAATTCTCCTTTCTCAGCCTCCCAAGTTGCTGCAATTATAGGTGCGTGCCACCACGCCCAGTCAGCTTCAGCCCATTCTTAATACTGCTCTGTGCTAGTGACTCTAGCAAAATTTTTTTAAAAAGCATCATTAAAAAAGATAGAAATCTCCGGACACAATGGCACACGCCTGTATCCCAGCAGCTCAGGAGACTGAGACAGCCTTAGCAATTTAGCAAAGCACTAAGCAACTCAGTGAGACCCTGTCTCTAAATAAAATACAATAGGGCTGGGGATGTGGCTCAGTGGTCGAGAGCCCCTGAGTTCAATCCCTGGTGCCAAAAAGAAAAAGAGAGAGAGAGAGAGACTTACAATATAGATAAAGAATAACATCGAATAGATAGGGAAACAATGAAGCACTTCCAAGCAATGAAATAAAAACCACCGCTAATTTACAGGAAAAAGAACCACATTTAAAAAATTAAGTCAAACTACAATGTGAGTTGTTCACATGCAGTATAAAAACTATGACTTAATTACATAAGAAGCATTTCAAAAAATTTCACAAAAACAATAAATGTTCTGATACCCCGTCTCCAAAAACAAAAGCAAATGTGGATATTATACACAGGATAGGTGCAAAACGTAGAAAATGTATGGCTGCCTCTTAGCTGACTGATTGCCATTAAACTTGTGTTTTTCAGGGGCTGGGGATGTGGCTCAAGCGGTAGCGCGCTCGCCTGGTATGCGTGCGACCTGGGTTCAATCCTCAGCACCACATACCAACAAAGATGTTGTGTCCGCCGAGAACTAGAAAAATTCTCTCTCTCTCTCCTCCCTCACTCTCTCTTAAAAAAAAAAAAATTAAAAAAAAAAAAAACTTGTGTTTTTCAGAGTACAAAAAGCCATGTTCACGGATGGACAATCAGCTGAGGATCACCACTACGAGAACCTTCAAGAAGATGCAGCCTGAGCCTTTACCAAGGTTATAAGGGACAGGCAGGACTAACCAGACTACTGTAAGTTATTATATTTACCATTAAATGTTACTTAAAATTATTTATATCCTAACTATAAGTTGGTTAGTAAAGTAAAAAAGGAACAAATACCTTAGGGATATGATAAAAGTTCAGAATATGTAAAGGATTACATGAATATCACTTTAATGTCGAATACTCTTAATAAAACTTTACACATACTTAAAATAATATGCTAGAACTTAACAGAGGAAGGCTGATTACTTGTGTGTGGGGGTGGTGGTCAGAAAGAATGCCCCATGGATATGTGTGAGCCTTGCCAATGGGTTTAGTGGCCAGCACTGCACACGAGGAATAAGCAGAGGGGTCCAGGGTCTGTTCTGCCATTTACTAGGTCTATGAATCAAAACATCTCAAGGAACCTGGGTCTCAGCTTTTTAATTTGTAAAGTAAGAACAGCAGCATGTATTTTGTTTCTCCCATGACTTTAATTAATTAATTTTTTTAAGGATGACAATGTATGTAATAGAGCTTTGAAAAGTACAAAGCAACTATTACAAACATGAAGTTATTAAGCAGCACTTTTAGGTACCAACACTGAAAAGTAATTATCTGAAGAAAGAAATTGGTACCTGTTTGGGCCAATATGACTAGATGCCCTGATTCAGTTGGGCTGCTGCCCATCTGCAAAAGATGAACAGGGACTATTCCGTCCAGGAGCTACAGACCATTATGCTTTTCTTTAAAGCAAGCACAAACCTTTTTCCTGCATTAAGTCCACACTCTCAGTAAAGAGTTCTGAAACTAAAGTCTTGCTTTCAAAACAACTATTTCCTTGTTCCATCCTCTTGTTTTTTAATAAACATTTTCAAAGCAGCATAAGTTACTATACCAAAGTCCAGTTTAGCAATAAAAGTAATACAGAAAGCAGCAAAGGAGTTTCCAATTCCCTTTAGCACCAAGAGCCCAGATATCCTAGTCAAGCTTCCAGCCAAAAAAAGTAAACATGAAAATGTCAACACTCAAGTGATTAAGCCTATGTGCACATGCGCTCACTCACACACCCCTCACAAAGTTACATTAAAACTATAAGCACATGCCAAAACATCCTTTGTGTTTAAAGTAAACAATACTATGGCTCTGGGTTTCCAAGGTTTGGCTAAAGTAAGAGCAAACACTCTTACATCTGACCAAATTCACCCAAAGGAAGTTCTACCTATAAAAGACATAAACTAAATCTCTACCATCTCTTAATTTTATATAATCCTTATATTTTAAAAGCCAGGAGACTCTACTCTAAACCTAGAATCAGTAAACACTCAACAGTTTTTTAGAATGGAAGTCAAAGACCTTCCTTGATTTTACTGAGAGAAAGTGGATCAAATTCTACAACAGAAATATAGTATTTATAACTGAATAGTAAGTAATAACTGAATCGCTTCTTAAAGCAAATCAAAATCAGTGTTAATGAATAAACAAATGACTGATTCAATTATATTTTAATTATATGCTGCAGTGCAAATAAAGAAAAATATTTTAGTCAAAACAGAAGTTTCTAGTTCTACTTTGGTTGTCACTCAGCTCCTTTTTATAGGCCAATGACAAAACTAAATAGTTACTTTGTTACACAGACTATCTTCATGAATAAACTACTTTATCAGCTTGGAGAAGTACAACTTTCATCAAGTACAAACTATCACTTGAGTAAGAAAAGTCAAGTCCAACTAAAGTCACCATAATTAACAAAGAAAATAGTTTTGGTTTTAGGAATTGAAAAGACTGGCTGTTGCAGGAAGCTGTATTAGCACTGACAATGTTAATATTAAACACTTTAATAAACTAGGAAGCTACAGGGTGCTCCTCTCACTACGTCACACGCTGTCCAGTCTTGTCCTATACAACCAGTGTTGCTCACACTTCTCAAAAGGAGCTGCAAATCAAAAAATGAAAACAGGGCTGGGGTTGTGGCTCGGGGGTAGATTGCTCACCTAGTATGTGATTAAGTGCTCATCTAGTATGCTCACCTCAGCACTACATAAAAATAAAATAAAGCGATTGTGTCCATCTACAACTGAAAAATATTTAAAAGAAAGAAAGAAAGAAAGAAAGAAAGAAAACAGTTGGCATTGACTCCCAGCCACTGTGTCGGTCTGATCCATATCGCCAACTGCATCATACATCCCAGCTAATCCTTAACCCCCTTATCTCTTCTGATTACCACATTACCTAGCTTTTGTCATTTCATTCATTTTTTTTCTAAAGAATTAGTGCAGTGAGTGGCAGGCTACACTCAAAAGTACTAACTGGGGAATTACAAATATTTAATCCAGTGCTCAAGGAACTGCTTTTTATTATTCTCAAAGTGCAATTTATAACTATAACTATGAAGTTACACTAAGTTTTAACAAGAAATGTGAGTCTTAGATTTTTATTTTCCACAGTAAGCTATTTAGTTTTCCCATAATGGGACTAACCAGAAAAGGAAATGTCTGCCTTTGGGAACTTAGAAAACACTTAGGTTTGCACCCAAAGTTATTACTAACAAAACAGTGGCCTTCTGTGGAAGACCACTAGTTGGAATAGGCTACTTCTCTACCCTTTATCCAAAAAATTGACGAAAAGGTATTCATTCATCTTAAGCAAAATGTTAATTATGGACAGCCTTAAAAATTGTAATTTTTCATTTCAATTTGCATTGGGTCTAATAATCAATCATTAGTCGAAAGGGAAAGACTAATTTTATCTGCTAATTCCTCTTACTTCCTTGACAGTTACTTTTCCTATCCAAAATTCAAAATTCTACAATGTTAAACATTACTAAAAGACAAAAAAATGTGATTTCATATATGCACACATATATGTGTATGTATGTGAATACAAATATGTATATTGTGTGTGTGTGTATATATATATATATATATATATATATATATATATACACACACACACTTTGGGGTACTGGGTATTGAACCCTGGAACCCTTTACCACTGAGCTATATCCCCAGGCCTTTAATTTTTTTTTTTTTTTTTTTTTTTTTTTTTTGAGAAAGGGTCTCACTATTGCTTAGGGCCTGGCTAAGTTGCTGAGAATGACCTTGAACTTGTGATCCTCCTGCCTCAATCTCCCTAGTGGTTGGGATTACAGGTGTGCACCACTGCACCCAGAAAAAAAAAAAAAATTATGATTATATGATACAAAAACTTCTCATTTCCTGGAAAATTCAAGCTACTGTAAGGACATGATTTATATTTCCCAGAAGTAACTTAATATAGAATGTTTCTTTTTCTTCTTTTTTTCCCCTAGAAGACTCTCTATAATTCAGAATGTCACTAAAAATGAGGAAATAAAGTGTTAGGCCCTAGGCTAATGAAAAAGACTAAGGAGGCAAGCCACGGGGCTTCTTCTGCATCAGCCAGGGGCCAAACAGGAATGCAAGCAACTCTAAGGCACAGGAGGACTTTGAGAATGTAAGCAGCAAGCACACTTGGGAGACCAGAGGGCACAGGGAGACACATTCCAGCCTCAGGGACGGGGAGGCTTCAGTGAGACATTTTCCTAAGACATGTCAGGGAAAGGATGTGATGGGAACAAGTTCATTCAAATTATCTATGGTCATTTGCTTAAAATACAGATGACTGGGTCTCATCTGATTCTGGAACCAGATCCTCATGGAGTCTGGGAATCTACTTTTTTGTTTTAATGAGCATGCCAGTAAACCCAAAGCAAGGGATCCACAGACCACATTTAGTCACATTAAAATTTGATTACTACTGCTCTCAGTGAAAGGGTAAGAGCTGATGAACAGATAGGGTTCTCACAAAGGGACTACATGAGGAGTTTTATGGAAACAAGAGAATCAGAGCATGTGGTTATTAAGAGGTTGTACAGGGCACCAGGCACAGTGGCACACACCTGTAATCCCAGCAACTCCATAGGCTGAGGCAGGAGGATCACTAGTTCAAAACAAAATATAAAAAGGTAAGCGGTTAGGCATCCATGGGTTCAACTCCCCATACCTAAATAAATAAAAGAGGTTCCAGAGTGTGTTCGGCAGCCTAATGAAATCCAGTGTTGGAATCATAGGTAAGCTACTTGAGTCTTGACTCCCACAATGAGGCTGAGCTCTGTTCTAAAGGCAAGCAAGAATGGTCAAAGCTTTCTGAGCAATGCCATGCTGTGTTTAAACAAGATTACTTTGGAATTCACACAAGAGGAACAAGGACAATAATGAAAAGGAAGAAAGAAGGAAATGGCTGGGTCTGGTGGCGCACCCCTGCAATCTCAGTGGCTAGGGAGGCTGAGGCAGGAGGATGGCTAGTTCAAAGCCAGCCTCAGCGACTTCGAGAGGTCCTAAGCAACTCGACAGGACTCTAAATAAAATATAAAAAAGGCTGGAGATGTGGCTTAGTGGTTAAGTGCCCCTGGGTTCAATCCCCAGTACCAAAAAAGAAGGAAATGGATGCAAGAGACTTTATGAACAAAGAAAGAACAGGATTGGGGATTTGCTGTATGGAGACAATTAGAGGGAACTAACAATAACTTTGAGGAAAATTTTAAATAAACCAAGTATCTTTTCAGTGCCCAACACTACCAAGAATCCAAAAGTTTAAGAGTCATTAAGGCAACATAATAATCAAGCACCTACTATTAACAATGCCAAGGATACACCCAGGTAAAAAATACTGTCTCCAGTTTAAAATTAAATCTCACCTTGTTCCTCTTTTTTTGTGCCTTTACTTTTTATTAAGAAAAAAAGGATTTTTATTGCCTGCCTTTTAAACTTCTTAGCTCCTGAAGCATTAGCTGGCTCAAGTCAAGGGCATGCCAGTCTTCATCTTAAGTAGTTTTACCTATTAGTTTCAATGAAAAAGAAATATTTAGGCATCTTTATCAACAACAACATGAGTCCTAATGTGTGACTAAGATGTGAAAGCCCAACTTCAATTAGATGGACTTAGGGCAAATAAGGAACTTTCCCACAGAGAACTTTCAGGTACAGAGTTGTTTGTTTATTCATTCAATATGTACTGAATGGTTATTACAGATGGCTGTTTCTTTCCTGACCTTGAAAGATGAATGAGTAAGAGCCTGAGAAAACTTAAGAGCAGAAAATGTGGTCTGTCAAGAAATGAACTAAGAACAACAAGTAGCACTTAAAAACTAGAGGGATGGAGAAGGGAAATGAGAAAAGGTAAGCTAAGGAACAGGCCTAGTGAAAATAAAATAACACTGGCCAGAGCAAAAACCAGCCAGAAATATGGGAAATGGATGGAAGCCACCTGTCAAGTTAAATTCATAATTTTCAACATGCATACTGCCAGCTTCTGAATTTTAACAATAACCTAAGACAGTCTCTGACTTTTAGAAATGAACAAACTGACAAGATACCTACACGAAAGCAGATAACTCTACTAGATAGTACAGAGTCAAACTGTAGTTATATGATACAAGCAAGAGCCATAATTCAAAGAATGTCAGTTTAAGGTATCTGTTCTATAAAAAGATACCAGGAACACTTTTCTAGAACTTTGACTAGTTAAGATTGCTTCTGAGTACAAGCTGTAACAGCAAAGCCTGTTGGCTGTACATCCTTGTATAGCCACACCCATAAGTGAAGATCACTTTAATGTTGGTGACATCATCAACTTCCTAAGCGGTTTTACTTTTAACTGTCACTTTATTTTAATCATATTATAGTAGAACACTTCAGATCTGAACTATCTCCAAAGTGCGTATGGTCTGGACTGCTATCAGTGTTGGATTCTTTCTGGTCTTCGGCAAATAAAACCCAGAATACAAGGCATTTAAAACTAAATTATAAAACATTTGATTTAAAAATCTCTCAATTATTATTTTTGTATCTTTAACCTGGATTCAGCCTTTCTTTTCTACACTTCTTCAATGCTGTATAATAGCTACTAATTACTCTTGTCTAAGACCAAGGAGGAGAATTAAATGTAAAATAATTTGTTTCCCATGTGAAGCCTAGGTACAAAAAATATTGCTTTTTAATAAGAAACATTTTTTTCCCATCATTATGTACAACTATAATGCACAAGTAAAGAATGTGGAAAAAAGGGCTGGTTGGGATTATAGCTCAGTGATAGAGCACTTGCTTAGTAGTGTATGAGGCACTGGGTTTGATCTTCAGCACCACATAAAAATAAATAAATAAAATAATATAAAAATGTTGTGTCCATCTACACTAAAAACATTTTTTAATTGTGGAAGAAATAAAAGAACTTTAACATGAACCTCGGGTCCTTAAGAAAACACAAAAATGCAAAGAGAAAAGTACAATTATTGTTAACATTAATAAACATTTTAATCTCTGCATATCGAGGTATGTATCATGAGTATGCCTAAAGAGTAAAGAGCACACTTGTACTAAGTTCCAGTTACTGAACTCTTATTCCAAGAATAAAAGGCCAATTTTTCAGAAAGATGAACACTGTTGCTAGGGTTGGGAGAAAATTTAGTTTCAAAACGAGAACAAAATTAGAAGAAAGTGCCTATGAAAATCATGACGACCTCACTTTCAAAAAGGAAAAAAGAAGCAGGGCAAGGTGGCACATTTCTGTAATCCAGTAACCTGGGAGACTGAGGCAGAAGGATCCCAAGTTCAAATCCAGCCTCTGCAACTTAGTGAGGCCCTAAGCAACTTAACAAGACCCTGCCTCAAAATTAAAAAATAAAAGGGATGGAACTGTGGCACAGTGGTTAAATGTCCCCAGGTCCAATTCCTGGTACCCTCCCAACAAAAAAGGAGAATGACCACTATGATAGCTTCATTAATTTGCCTTCTTTTTACCTTGCTCATACAGCAATACAAACAACTGAGGCTATAATTTTGGACAGATACATTATATTGTGGAAGTCAGTGAAAAATGCATGCTAAATCAAATATTATTTAGTCATTAAAATAAAACCACATTAAAAAAAATCAAATATCTTACCAGTTGGAATTCTCGTCGCCGGTCATAGGCATTTTGTATACCACTGTCTGCCCATAAGGCTCTTATAGCAGGAAGATATTGTAAAAAGACCCGTGTTTCCACCATTCCCTGGGCAGCCAAGGGGGCCCGGGTGTCAAACGCCATCAACTTGTCTCCATGTAGCTGGTTTTCATTATCTCCCCAAGGAATATGAAGCTTCTCTCGAGCATCTACCAGCACCCTCATACCTTTGTTTAAAAAAAAAAAAAAAATTGTGGGGAAGAGTCATTAGATACTAATATAAGCTTTTATTCCAGTTTCTTAAAATTTCAACTACTCAGGGCCATCTACAAAAGTGAAGTGGAGACCAGCAACAAATCAAACACTTGTATCTTCTCAAGGAAAAATGTTCTCACACCTTCTTAAGTTTACAGTCTTGAAGAGCAAACACTATTAACACAATCACTCTTTTTGAAAAATTTTAATATGCTGCAATTTATAAAATAAATTTTATAAATTGGAGTGGAAGGTGGTCAAACCAAACTAGGAGAAGAAAAAGAGATTATGCTGTATAGCCTAATGTCTTGAAGACAAGGGCTGCAAACAAGATTTTTATGAGCCCATCTAAAAGACATTTATTTACAAAACACTAAGAATTATATAACGTCTTCAGTTTAGTTCCTTAGTACCCAATACTGAGTCTTGTAGGAACACATTCAGAACCCCAAAATTTCTCCCAAATCAAGCTTCAAATCAGTGTAAGTCACAGAAAGGTCTTAGATTTTCCTAAAAAAGGGAGGAAGATCAACTGAAAAATGATTTAAAAACAGGTATCAACTCACAAAGGTTAGTTCAAACTATATATTTCTAGCACTGAACTGTTAACTTTTGGTCCATCTTAACAATCTATCATGAAGTAATTTATTTGAAAAACTGAAAAACCATTTTGCTGTTAATTTTCTGATCACGCCAACTCAAAAAAACTGGATTCGTAATGGCTTCACCTCAGAATGATGCTCAAAATAGGTCACACTTAGGACTTAGTTTACATGAAGAAGCAGGTGTTTACCTAGCCCAAGTTAACATGTTGACTCTATTCATTAAGGTAACTCCTCAAATTTACCTGCACTGGGATACAAAAGTACCTTCAATTAAGGACTGGCAAGGCAGAGTCTGCAACTCTGAAAGAGACCTTAATTAGTATGGGTTAAACATTCAGGCAGGCTAAATACAATTGTCTTTTACAGTTTAACTGCAGAGGTACCAAGGTTAAGAGCTGGTTGCTGTCTGTGAGCTCCTGGCCTAGTGTTCACCAGTTACTGCCTCACAAACCCTCCCTCTCCAGGCAAACCCAGGGAGGGGGGGAAAAGTGACATTAAGGAGTTGCTTATGTACTTCCTGAACAAGAAACCCCACTTAAAATATACTGCTTGAAAAGGCCTGCCATTTGCAGCAATCTCCTAGACAAAATGTTCCACAGATAACATAAGGAGAATTATGATGCACCTGACATCTCAGTTCTGTCAATGCCTTTTATGTAAAAAAAAATCTGACACTAGAAAAATGAGAGCTGGTTCTTTTAAATGACAAAATAAAAACCATCTTTCTGATTTCTTTGTCCAGAAATAAAGACCTGTGTATTTTTCACTTGAGAGCAACGTTTAATTTTAAAAATACTGTCAAACAGGAGCAGAGCCTATTATCCAAACTAACAGTGATTCACTGATTCCACCTGTACAGGATCCCCATCACTTTTAGACCAAAGTTTTCATACTGTCACACAATTTCATTTAAATAGGAAAACCAGGACCCTCCCCTTTTCTCTTGCGCCCAGTTATTTAGCAAAAAAAAAAAAAAAAAAAAAAAAAAGGAAAGAAAGAAAAAAGTGAAAGATGTTGCAGGGTGATTACAGGCACACATCCTGTAACACTGGGGCGAAAAAACCACTCGTGCTAGTTTTTCTAGGTAAATTGCATGGATCCACTCTTCCCTGATGCCAACAGTCAAGGTGACACCCTCAACTTTCGCAGCTTTGCCTAAGCTGGCCCTGGGGGCCGTCACTTTGACAAGAGGCAAAAGTTTCCCTTCAGAATTCCCTTGCTCACCAGCCGGGCCAAGGAAGCCCGGGAACTGGGAGCGCCCTCGACCTTGTGGCTGGGTCACCCACCAGGCGCCGCGAGGCTCGCGCAGGGGGCTGATCTCGGGTGGTCCTGCCTGGCCTGCAGCGAGGAGGGCAGGGGAGGTCACCCGGCACCCAGAAACGCCCGGCTCGCCTCACTTCCCTCTCGGAGGGGGCGAGGCCAGCGGCGGGGTGTGGGGCCGGCAGTGACCGCCACCCCGGCCCCGTCTCACCTGGGAGCGACGGCACCCCGGCGGCAGGAGCGGGGCCCGGCGCACCCCCTTCCCGCCCGCCCAGCAGCCGGCCCCGGGCCGGTGCCCCGCCGCGGACTGGGCTGGCGAGGGCGGTGCCCCGCCCCGCGCCCGCCGCCGCCCGGGTCCCCGGGTCCCCGGGTCCCCGCGCCCCCGGCCCCGGCCGGGCACCTTTGATCACGTTGCTGTAGATGGTGGGGCGGAACTCCTCGCGAGCGCGCTGGTCGAAGTCCTGCCCGTGGATGATCCTCATCTGCTTCAGGAAGGTGGACTTGCCGCTCTCGCCCGCGCCCAGCAGCAGGATCTTCACGAGCCGCTTCACGTAGGTCTTCTCCCGCGACAGGCATTTGTCGATCTCCTTGGACTTGCGCTGCTGCTCGGCCTCGCCGCTCGTGAGCACGCAGCCGGGGAAGCACACGGACAGCACGGACCGCGACGGCAGGAAGTCCGCCATCTTGCCGCCGCCGCCGCCTCGGCGGGCCCCTGCGGCTCCCTCCACCTCCTCCACGGGCGGCGGGCGGCTCCGGCACCCCGGCTCGAGGGCGGGGAGCGCTGCGGCGGCCCGAGCGCGCCCGGAGAGGGAGGGATCCAGCGAACTGACTCGTAGGGCGGGCCGGGCAGGGCGGGCCTGGCGAGCCGGGGAGGGAGGGAAGGAGGGCGGGCCCGGGAGGGGCGGTGGCCCCGAGGCGCGCGCGCGCACGTTGCCTCCCGGGGGCGCGCACGCACTCACGCCGCGGCCTCTCCCGTCCCCCACGCCTCCTCGGGCCGGCGGGTCACGCGCTCGCTTCTCCGCCGGCCGGGCTGCTGCTGTCGCCGAGCGCGCGCGAGGAGGGCCGGGGAGCTGCGGTCACGTGGGCGGGTCTGGCGCGCGCCTCCGGAGCCCAACTTTCTGTTTTCCTTTATCTGCTCCCACTTTTGCGCGGAAGCCCTCGTTCTCCGAGCCCCGGAGGCCGGACGCCTGATCAGCCTTTGGCTCCGTTTCTGCCCGACCGCTGCCACCACCCTTTCTCCTAGGTAGCGCACCCGCCGTCTGCTGTCACTCCCTCCTGCCTTACGTCGAGGCCAGTGGCTGCGAGATCCTTGCAGCAGCCGGCACGAGCCTTGGAAGGTGTTTAGTGCCTTTTCTTCAAGTGACTCCCTTGCCATTCTGCCTCCCGAAGACTGGAAGGATAACTAGATGTGTCGATCACCGTCTTCCCTCCTCTTTCTGGCATTTTCTGAGTCCTGCAAAAGGCCTTGGTTTGAGGAGAAAGAACTGGTATTGACGTTTGTCTGAGATGTGGGAGGAGAGGTTGTTAATGTCCCCTTTAATGTGGATTCCCACCCACGTTATGACCTCGGCAGTGCTTTGGCTCGCTGAAATTAGTGAATGAGGAGGAGGGTGAGGTCATGGTGAAAATCCCCCTGCACCGGACACTGCAATGCAGATTCTTCCCAACAAGGAAGCAGATAAGCAAACAGATTGAGAACTGCAGCAGGCAAATTTTAGGTTTCCTGCCAGACTACAGAGGATATGACCAGCAAGAGACTTTTTTCTGTCCTCACGACAGATTCAGGCCAGGACACCTGAGAAGGCTGCCGGGAGACAAGCGACAAGTGACAGCTGGGTTGGCAAAGTGACTGTAACAAGGACCCAGAAGCCGACTTTTTCATTCTTGGTATTGAGCTTCAAGTGGAAAAGCCAAAAGTGGTTTGGATTGTCTACTTTTGGCAGTGCAACACAATGCTCCTTGGTTTGGGCTTCAGAAACTTCCTGTGTTAGGGAGTTGGGGTAAAAGGTCAACACTCTTGAGAGGCTTATGAACAAGTTTAAAAATCAGTGCTAATCAGTCTGAGTTGGGTTAGTGACTGAGAAGCCTCATGACTCAATTCTTCAGTTGCAGTAAACAATGCCTGTAGTTGGATTATCTCTTGCTGGACTGGCCAGGCCCATGGGGTGGACATTCTACAATCTACAAAGTGAGGTAGACTTCCCTCTGGTATCTCTGGGTTACTAGGATCAGGATCACTGGGCAATGCTTTCAGTCTGAATGTATGGCAAAAGTCAACTCTGGTTGGAAGATCTCCCTGTGGTCTCAACTAATGTTAGGGAGGCCTGTTCCTAAACCATGAAAGTACTAGCCACTGCCAAGGACAAGGACATAGTGCCAGCTCCCAAGCCCTTTTTCTGTTTTTACTCCAGGTGCTAATCTGAACTCTTTAGCAAAAACAGGAGGGAAGCCTCTAAGTTAGACTAGTTAACATCTTCTTCCTAAAGTGTGTTCAACGTAATGGGAAACAAGGATGCCTAGGAGGCAGGAAGATATTCCTGCCCCACTAGTTCATGTTGTGACATGTAGACAGCAGAGAAGCTGCTCAAAGCCCTGTGCGGAACCTTGCTCGGCTCACGTCAAACCTGGCTGCTCTAATCAGTGTTTCTGAAAGACATCTTTTGGCACAACCCAGGGTTTGGCCATAGCCATCCTACTTCTTCTAACTGGTGATCAACACATCTTGTGAATTATAACCATAAAAGTGGAAGAGAGTTTGGTGGTGCCTTAAAAAGTTAAACATAAGGGCTGGAAATGTGACTCAGCAGTTAAGTGCCCCGTGTTTAATCCCTAGTACCAAAAAATAAAAATAAAAAGAAGTTCAACATAGATGTGACCTAGCAATTTCACTCCTGAGATATAATATACACCCCTAAAGAACTGAGGTGTTCAAACAAAACTTGCACATCCTTGTTCATGGCAGCACTACTCAGAATAGTCAAGGGTGAAAATGACCAGTGGATGAATGATAAACTGATATATCCATGCAATGGAATTATTCAGTTATTAAAAAGTAATGACATACTGATACATGCTACTACATGAACTTTTTTCCACATTTTTAAAAAATTGTTGCATTATAGTTGTACATAATGATGGGATTTGTTGCCATATATTCCTACCTGCACACAATATAACAATATACTTTGGCCAATATCACCCCCCCAGCACTTTCCTCTTCCCTCCCTGCTTCTCACCTCTTGGACCTTTTCCTCTACTGATCTCCCTTTGTATGACATGAACTTTGAAAATATTATGCTAAATGAGGGGAAAAAAGGCCACATATGTATTGTATGGTCTGGTTCATAGGAAATATCCAGAATAGGCAAACTCACAGAAACAGAAAGCACATTGGCAGTTGCCAGGGGCTAAGGATGAAGGCAAAATGGGAAATGACTGCTTAATGGATAGAGATTTTCCTTTGCGGGTGATGAAAGTGTTTTGGAACTAGATAGTAGTGATGCTTGCTGAACACTGAATGTGCTTAATGCCACTGTTTTGCACACTTTAAAATGATCAAATGTGCTTGGTGTGGGTGGCTCATGCCTGTTATTCCAGCAGCTCAGGAGCCTCAGGCAAGAGGATCAGGAGTTCAAAGCTAGTCTCAGCAACTTAGCAAGTCCCTAAGCAACTTAGCTAGACCCTGTTTCAAAATAAACAATAAAAGTGCCTGGGGATGTGGCTCAGGGGTTAAGCACCCCCTGGCTTCAATCCGTGGTGCCAATAAATAAATAAAATGGTCAAATGAAGGCAGGGCATGGTGGTGCATAACTGTACTCATAGATACCTGGGAGGCTGAGGCAGGAGAATTATGAATTGAAGACCCAGCCTAGGCAACACAGTGAGACCCTGTCTCAAAGTAAAATAAGTAAACAAAAATAAAAATAATAAAATTGTCAAATGGTGAGTTTTATGTTATATGAATTTGGCTACAAGAAAAAAAAATGAGTTAAGGAAAAGGTGTTTTCCTTAGTCACCGCCATCATTTAACTTTGAAGTTATGGCACAGTAAGGGCTGGACATGTTGGCACATGACTGTAATCTTAGCTGCTCAGAGGCTGAGTCAGGAGGACCACAACTTCAAGGCCAGCCTCAGCAGTTTAGTGAGGCTGGAAGCTCAGTGGTAGGGCCCTGCTGGGGTCAATCCCCAGTACTCTGCTCTCCCCACCAAAAAAAGAAAGTATCACAGTGTGTATGTCATGAATAGAAATATCGCAGTGTTTATTTTTAAATATTGCCTATGACGATCTTATTTACAACATAAGCCAATCTACTAGTTGCTCCAGATTACATTATGGGATATTGATATTTTGATTTTCAGATAAGTTGTTTCATAAGTGGAAAAAAAAAAACCAAACTTTTTAAGGGAGTGCAGAGTATATTAGAATTGAATCTGCTGGATGCTATTTCCAGCAGGTCCAGATGTAAATTCATTGGAAACATCTGTATTGTCGCTAGCTAGTTAATCCATATGCAAATGAAATATTTAGATGCCCCCTGGAGCTGTGTTAAAAGCACAGGAACAGTTGATGAGTTGCAGTGTTTGTTCTTGCTGGAAACTCAATGTTTAGTGGCAAACAGTCTTGCAAGATAAATAATGAAAAGTCTGACTAAAAACGAAACACATTTCCAAATGGCTTTTCTCCTCTTGTCACATAGGATGGAACAAGTCCTTTCTAATAATCCTGTTATTCTTGAAATCTACTATTTGTACTTTGCTCTTGGAACTGAAAGAAAGGCTTCTATGTTATAGTCACGAGTTATTTTCAATCTTTTAAAAATGGTATTACTTAGGTTATTTACCATATTTTGTGCCAAATAACTTTGGGCTGTTTATGAAAATCAGGATTATCCACAAAGGACAAAAATGTGTCACCCTCAGACATATTCAAAAGAATGTGCCAGAGGCTCCAGGAACAGTTCCAACGAGGAGTTTAAAAAAAAAAAAAAAGATCTTTTTTTGAATGATGGGAAATATAATTTAAATAAATGTTTAGCTTGCCAAGGTGACTACTCACCACACAGAACAAGGCAACACCCATTTAGATGTGTTTATTTAAAAATCAGTCCCATTACTGGATGATTAAACCTTGGGTTAATTTTCTAATGAGGCTGGTGACACATCCAGCAGTCTTATTACACAACTCCCTTCTGTCTCACATCAATATAAAATAGGTGGATTCTGATGCATCTTACAGATAAAGCAGCCATGGGCTTTCCTATTCTTCCCTTGCTGCCAGGAAGGCAAGGGAATCCCCAAGCTGTCCCATAATACAAACCTCTTACATATGCATGATAGTTTAAATGCCTCCAAGCACTCTGACCTAGTTATCTCATTCACTGCTCACAATAGCCTGACTAGGAACACCCCAGCATTAACCTCACTCTCATGGGGCCCAGGGAGAAGCCCACAGGAAGAAATGCTTGAATGACTCTCTCCAAGCCTCGTTTACTGTGGCCAGTCGCAGAGCAGGGACTGGAAGCTCTCTCTCTCTTGACTTTTAATGCCCTGCAATCTCTGATATCGCCAAAATAGCCCCCGGGCTTGGAATGTCGAGGTGTGTGAAGTTCAAGCTTGAGACCAGAGGCTAACTGTACTTAGACTTGAGGCACCAGGAGTCCAGTAGTTTTGTTTGTTGGTTGGTTGGTCTGTTTTTCCAGCCCCTTCCAGGCTGCCTGCCACCTTGAAGCTCCCCAGCTGTTAGGCTGATTCTATTAAGATGTTCCGTACTTTGAGCTCAGGCAGTGCTTGCAATATGTTCCAGGTGGCTGATGGGGAAATAAGTCAAGAGGAGCTGAGCTAATAGCAATATTTACCTGCGCCACACATTATTCACTTAACAGGAGTTAGACCTGAAAGGGCAACTTTTTTTCGGTAATGAAATTTGATGTTGCCCTTACCAGAGTAAGTTTTTTCATGTGGAAAGTTTCATATGAAACTAGACATGTGGAATTGAATTGTGGGTGGTTTTGTTTGTTGTTGTTAATAATGGAAAACATGACTTTAATTATTGGCTGTATTTTTCTCAGCCTCCGAAAAAGATCCAGGAGCTTCTGATGACCAGTGGCAACGTCAGCTCATCAGAAGTCAGAAGCCGGTATTGTCTCAAAGACATGCACCAGCACCCCTGGAAACAGCAGCACCTTGCTGGCTGTATCAGAACCCTTTATGGGCAATCTGCGTCTGTCTGAGACTCCTTCTGAGAAACTTGAAAGGTCCTGCTCACTCCCTCTCCTTTATTTTGCCTTGCTACTTTCTAAAAGGAGGGTTGCTTTTGCTATTTTCTTGCCTGTAAATGTTCTTGGGCAGAAACAAGTGATGATTCTTGCACAAGTTCTGTTTCTCCAGAGAAGATCAGGTCTGCAGTCTCAATTCATTCCTGGTAGCAGCAGCCTTCTTTCCCTGGGAACTCTGGGTTGGCAGGCTTGGACCTGCTGCTTCCAGCAACCACACTCCGACTGGCTGGCTGGTCTACAGGTAGCCTCACATGTCACGGCCTGCAGAGTTGGAGTTGACCTCAGAACAAAATGCCAGGAAGTGTCAGCTGTTGAATTTATCGGGCAGTAAGAGCTCATCCAGCAGCGCCGAGAAATAGTTCATGTGACCTTTTTCCAGACTACTGCAGACTGGCTCCCAGAACAAATCATGTCATCAATTAGTCTTTCTCCAAATTCCTATATCAGCTGCTAAGGAAGAAAAACAGCAAGCTCATAGGAGGATTCAGGGGACAGGAGCAACTGCTGAGTCAGAACGACAGCACAGCATCAGGCGGCTTCAAAGAGGAGGCATCAGAAGTCCTCCTTCTGCTCCAGTTATTAGCCTTCTCTTGACATCCCCCAACAAGGAGAGGTGGGGAGCACATAAAAGTCAGGGGAAGTGGCTCCGTGATTGTGATTGCTTGAGCGGCAGTAGGAAGAGCTCCTTAAGTAGCGAGGTAACCCACTATCAGGTCTAAACCCACCTGACTCATCACAGACTGTGTTCATTATTCATTTTGTTTTCCAGAGAAGGAATGCAGCCCCGTGGGGAGAAGGAACCTGGGTGAGAACTCAGTTAACAGACCCACCTTTGCCTTTCTCATCTGTAAAGTGGAAGTAGTCGTACCTAGAATCCTCTGGAAGATTAAATTGTAGGACAAGTGCGCTCAGCGTCTGTCCACAGATGGGAGGCTTGACTGAGGAACAATCCAACCACTTGGAGGCTTAGCAGTAATGTCATTGTCAGAATGGCTCCCTTTGTCTTTCCTAAATCTGCGGGTTAATCCTCTGGCTCAGGTTCACTCACGGCTGCCAATGTATCCCCCAACAGGATCTGTTTCTGGTTTCAAAGTTCTGATCACAATAAGAAAGACATGCATATGAAAGGTTTCCCCCAAATCTTAACTCTGAAGAGGGGCAGGGTTTATTAATATCCACCAGGAATCTCAGGAGTCACCTCATCAACCAGAAAGCAGAGGTTCAAGTGGAGATGTTGGCACTCTACATTAAGCACATGGGCTGTGGCTAGGCATGGTGGCGCACAGCTGTAATCTCAGTGGCTTGAGAAGGTGAGGCAGGAGGATCGCAAGTTCAAAGCCAGCCTCAGCAACTTGGTGAGGCCTTAAGCAACTCGGTGAGACCCTGTCTCTAAATAAAATATAAGAAGGGGCTGAGGATGTGGTCTAGTGCCCCTTGGTTCAATCCCTGGTAACAAACACACACACACACACACACACACACACACACACACACATGAGCTTTTGTTTTCTATTTTCTAATCTTCAAAATCAGCACAGTAACCTCAGAGTGTTTCCATCAGGGCTATATGAGATGGCAGAGCAGCCTCTAATCAGTTCCCTCTATCAGAATGCTTACTTGTCCAATTGATGAACTGTCATCTATCATCAAGCCCGTGGGTAATGGAAGGGCTGACTCCTGGGCATGGCTGTTCATATTTTATGTAGAGCACACCCCCACTCTCCGTGTGCACACAGACACCACTGGACAGCTGTCAGGCCTAGCGATGGACACATCAATAGTACAGACCCCTTCAGGACAGACCACACCCAGAGAAGTAGGCTTGGCCTGCTTGAATAAGCAACTTTGGGGTCCTGGAACCTACAGTTCAGTCTGGGAGGACACCCAGTAAAGCAGTCAGGCAGGGGCTTCTCTTGCCTGGGGTACTGGCATGCAGTGAGATGACATCTGAATCACCCCCTTTCACAAGGGCCAAAATAGATCTCCAAAACTTCCAAATCCCCAGGATCTTGAAGTGGATCCTAATGGGGACACTTTGTACAGTTGAAACACTCCATTAAGTCATTCACTAGCCAGTCCTTGGTCCAGGACTGTTTGGGCTCCTCCCAAAGGAGCCTGCTTAAGGCTCTGGTTGTCCCTGTTCTTCCCAAGGCCATTCAGGGCAGGAAGCCAAAAATCACTATGGAAAAGCAGATGTATAATGTTTTGAACTAAGTAAGCCTCCGGTACCCCATCATCCTGGGTTTCTGCAAAGTGAGGAAGCGCCTTTCAGGAGGAGGTAACAGGCAGGGCCTGGTTCCCCTAAGACTTTCCTCCTTATATAAGCCAAGTGTGTGTTCAGAAATGTTGAGAGGTGGTGGGGTATGGCTTCCTGGTACAGCACTTACCTATAGTGCTTGAAGCTCTGGGTTTAATTCCTGGCACCAGCCCCCCCACCCACCCACCAAAAAAAAAGCTGGGGGAGGGGCTCAGGTTTAAAAAAAATAACAACTACTGCTCTAGGTGGTTTTCTCTCTTAGATTTGAACAAATCACTGAAACTCTTAGTAAATATGTTACAATTAAGGAATTAGGAATTGGGGATGCTGTTTAACTCTTATTTGGACAGTCAGGCATTGCAATAGGCTCACCAGGGGAAGTTCAGTGATTTCTAAAGTCTAAAACTTCATGCCTATAATTTCGGTCTTGTTTCCAGAAAAATTTACCCCTCTCTTCCCTATTGTTAATTATTTGATCTTTTCCTGAAGTGGGGGAACAATAATAGCTATGAGTACTTTATCAATAGGAAGGAACTGCCTACCATCCTAGCAATTTGGGAGGCTGAGGCAGGAGGACTACAAGTCCAAGGCCAGGCTCAGCAATTTAGTGAGACACTCAGCAAGCTTGTGAGACCATGGCTCAATAAAATAAAAAAGGCCTGTGGATGCTGCTCAGTGGTAAAGCACCCCTGGGTTCAATCCCCAGCACCAAAATAAAATAAAATTAAAAAGTTAGAAAGTATGAAATTTTCTGAGAAGCTTTCCCCTACGTCCAGCATCGCCTTCTCACGGAGTAACAGCATTTCGTTAGGGAGATGTTGCTATTGACAAATTGCTGTTGTAGTTAATCGTTGCCCATTTTAGTAACTCTCAGCCATTCATCTAAGATGGCCAGCAGTGTTAAAACAAACAACAAGTGGAAGTTCTCCCTACTTGACTCCCAGTCCACCTGTCTCCCATCCTTCCTCTCCCTTGCTTTTTTGGGTCTCCTACCCTTGGCTGGTCAAGGTTCCTGGTCTCAGGTTCTATGGCATCCTTGCTTCCTTGTACCATGGCACTTGTCACACTTGATTGCAACAGTCCCCTCCCTTGCCTACCATGCCAAAATGTGCCTCCGTCAAGGCAAGGGACATGCTTAACTTACTCTGTATCTTTAGCATTTAATGTGACGTATAATAAAGGCTTGGTAAGTGAACATAATTTCAATGAGGATACACTAGCTACCTTTACTAACCCTCTTCCTGAGTTTCTAAGGATGAGAAGCTGGATTTGCAGGATGCCAGGACCCTAGCAACCCAGGCAGTGACCAGAGTGGGGTCTTTTGTCAGAACCTACTTGTTAGAACCAGGGCCCTGGGGCTTGCTGCACAAGGTGCTGACTTGGAATGACTAGATACACATGACGGGTTAGTGAATGGCTCCAAGTGTGTCTGTGTCGGGGTGGGAGTGGGGTTACGTCAGTACACGACAGGCATCAGTTGAGAAGCCTGCTCACAGGGGCCAGAAAGACAGTCATGTCTCCCTGTAAGCACCAGGTAAGCTACCACTTGGGCCATCCATTCCCCAGCAGACACCTACGGAAGCCCACTCCTGGCGGGTGAGAGCTGGGGTCTGGAAGAGCACTCCTGAATGGTAGGCAGGCAGCACCAAATCCCAGCTCTGCCACCTCACTCATCTATGAACATTCTGTCTTGGGTCACTTAAATTCTCTCTTTTTGGGGGGGAGGGGAGCGGTTACTGAAAATTGAACCCAGAAGCACTTAATCACTGAGCCACATCTCCAGCTCTTTTTATTTTTGAGACAAGGTCTTGCTAAGTTGATTAGGGCCTTGCTACATTGCTTAGGATGGCTTCAAACTTGTGGTCCTCCTGTCTCAGCCTCCCAAGTCACTGGGATTATAAGCATGTGCTATGACACCTGGAGTATTTTCCAGCCAGCTTGGGTGACACGTGCACTGTTTTAGGTAAGCTTTCCTGGGACCAGTGCCTATGAGAGGATGGAGAGAGGAGAGATCCCAGCCAGGGACAGCAGGGTGGAGGCAGCTGTGGTGACTCAGGTGTGTGGAGATGACGCTTGACTAGTGTGAGAGTGGACAGGACCTTCCAGAGACTTTACAAAGTCAGGACCCATAGGACTCCCAAACCAGCCAGGCTCTGTAGAGAGAGGTTGAGGAAAGGAGAGGTGGTCTGTGGGGCATGCTTGACCCTGGAGGTTGAAGAACCTAGGGTAGCTCTGCTGGTTAGAAAGTGACTCCTGAAGTCAGACAGCCAAACCCAAGCTCTGGAGTCTGTTTTTTTTTTTTTTTTTTAATGGATTTTTTTTTTAAAAGCAAAGGTATAATTTATAACTCCAGCCCCACCCTCTGAATCACAGGGCAGCCCTGGACTTTGCCCAGTCTGACATTGAGAGAGACACTCCTTAGTCCCAGGGAACACTTCTTGGAGGTGTTCAAGGTCTGTGCGGGAGCCAGTTCAAGGGGCCTTGGTTCTCAGAAGTCAGGGGAAGGGCTGGGCAGAGAGCGCTCTGCTCCCTGGCTGGCTTTTTTGTACTGCTAACTTCTTCTCTGGGGATACTTTGACTTCCCAGGTGAATTCAGGCACTCCTGCTGGGAGGAAGGCTCCCAGAGAGGAGAAGGCTCCCCCTTCTCCTGCCCTGAGTCCCTTCGACCCCATTTCTCTGTGGACAGGGTCCAGATCAGAGGTGACCATCCAGGGGCTGCTGGTATGGTTGAGGGCTGACCCCCGGACCAAGCTTTCTGTGACCTCAAACAAGCCCAATGCTGCACTGTTGGGGGAGCACCTGGGGGTGCCTGCACTGGGCCAGAAGGTGGGGAGATGCAGGGAAAAGAGGTCACGAGTGGGATTTACAGTAGGTGCAGCAGCCTGGCCAGCCGGCCACTATGTAAGTGCCCTGTGCCACAGAGAGAGCAGGGACAGCTGCCCAGGGCTCTAACAGAACACATCAACCAGCCTGGAGGTGGGCGTGAGTTTTGAAAGAAGAGGACAAGAAGAGGGAGAATTCTGGGCAGAGGAACAACTTGGGGTGAAGACGTGGAAGGAAGGTGTGAATATGGAATACTGGGGTGAAGACGGTGGTGGTTGCTGAGCCCTTGCTATGGGTGGGGCACTGTCCAAGGGCTCTGGCCTCTTAGCCTTCTCCCCATTTCCCAGATGAGGAAACTAGAGCTCCCAGCAGTTAAGCAGTAAAAGTGCACTTGTCCGAGGTCACCCTCAAGGCCTGGTGCTGATCCAAACCCATAAATGCCTGACTCATGCAACCTCCTTAAGCAGCGCAGATCTGCAAACCACCAAGCATCCTATGGGGAGCACTGAGGGAACCGACACTGATCTACAAATGTTAGGTCTTATTGTTTTGATGAGAGGACTAAAGTCTTGTACTCAGGGTGTCACGAGGTACTCCCAGTTGCTGACTGGAATAAACTAACAGACTCCAGCAGGTAGTTCTATGCACAGGATGTGAAGGGGATACCTAAGTCACTGTCGTGGCTCTGCTTGGCCACAGTGTGGGGTCTGCAGGGTGCTGGGAAGCCCCCACCCCCAGTTTAACAAGTGGCTCTGAGCCCCCCTGGGCAGGGTGGGTCTGGGCAGGCACTTCCGCCCACCACTGGCTGGGCACTGGGCCCAGACTCCAGGCTTTTCTAGGTCAGGCGATTCTATCTTCAGCCTGGCCTGAGGATACAGTTTGTGTAAACTGCAGACAGGCCGACATGCTGTGTAAACAGAGACTATCTCCCACTCCAGCGTTTCCTCTGGGGAGGCTCCTCAAAATGGGAGACTCCATTCCCACTTATCAACTTGAGCTTCCTACCCTGATAGGAGGAAGCTGTGAAAGTCCACTTCCTGGTATTGCCTTGACCCCACGGCCACAGGCTCCTGGGGAAGCAAATGCCCCTACAGAGGAGAATTTTTTCACCTCCCCAAACTCATTACCCAGCCTCCAATCCCCCACATCAAACAAACCTGCAGAAGTTTTGAACATGTTTTCAGCCAAACCCTATCCCCTTAACGTTTACTTTTTAACTCCAGCTGGTTTACACATGGTTACTTGGCCTTCCGGGCCCTCCTGGAACAGCTCGGCTGCCTCTCGCACTTTATTTATAAACTTTTTTTCCCTCCCCCATTGTCAGTCTACTTGTCACCGGCCCTCACAGAGGTCCTGCTTACCTTGGTAAGCATCTCGCACACTTCTCCTCCTTCCCTCTTGCCCTTCCTCTCTTCCCAAGTCCTAGTGAAGGGTGGGCTGAGGGAAAACATGGCTGGGTTGTCCCTTGTGATCTAGCTGAGACTGATGGGAAGTTCCCTTGCGCTGGGACCTTCCTGATGCTCC
Source organism: Urocitellus parryii (assembly GCF_045843805.1). Lineage (NCBI taxonomy): Eukaryota > Metazoa > Chordata > Mammalia > Rodentia > Sciuridae > Urocitellus > Urocitellus parryii. The sequence goes on along the minus strand of NC_135537.1, from coordinate 172,420,945 downwards.
CTGTCATTTGGGCTGTAGGACTCACAGCCTCTGCCACACAGTTCAGTACTTGTGGTGGCCAGCCTCCAAGATGGCCCCACTGAGCCTCTGCTCCTGGTATTCCTGTCCTTGTGCAGTCCCTCCCCCAATGGGCAGGACAAACCTGTGTAACCAGGATACTTTGGCACAGAGTATGACTTACTAAAGACATCCTGGCTTCTACCTTGCTCTCTTAGGTTACTTGCCAGGGGGGAAGCCAGTCGCCATGTTGTGAGGATGCTCAAGCAGCTCTCTGAAGGGGACCATGAGGTGAAGAATCAAGGTCTCCTGCCCATAGTCTGCACTAACTTGGCAGCCACGCAAGCAAGCCAGCCGTCTCAGAAGCAGACCCTAGTCAAGCCCTAGGCAGGCCCCAGGCAAGCTGGTCTGTAACCTCGTGAGAGATCTTGGGCTAGCACCATGCCACTGTAAGTTGCTCCCAAATTCTCGACCCACAGCAACTACACGAGATGATAAATGTTGATTGTCACATTAAGCTGCTATGTTTGAGAGTAATTGATTATACATCAATAGATAACTAATTCAGAACCGAAGTAATAAAATGGCAATAGTAGCTGTTATTGTGATTGTTTGATAAGTGTCAGACACTGATTTGCACTTTATATGGAATATTTACCAATGTAGTCAGTGATAAAAGCAAGTGGGGTGCAGAGGTGCATGCCTGTGATCCCAGCCACTCGGGAAGCTGAGGCAGGAAAGTTGCAAGTTTGAGGCCAGCCTCAGCAATTCAATGAGGCCCTAAGCAACTTAGCAAGACCCTGTCTCAAAATAAAAAAAAATAAAAACAGCTGGGGATGTGGCTCAGTGGTAAAGTGCCCTGGGTTCAATCTCTGGTACAAAAAAAAAAAAAAAAAAAGAAAGAAAATTAAAAATAAAAATAAAATAGTAAAAGCGACAATTAACACTGACATTGTGGCCCTTACTGTCCTAAATACTTCACATGCATTATTCCATGAGGTCCTCATGATGGCCTCTGAAATAGGAAATATGACCGTCTCCCTATGATTCCTGATTTATACTCACTCCCCGCCACCCGCCCCCCATCAATCCATGGTGATACATTTCAGGATGTTCCAAGTGTGCCTGAAACCTCCACAGGTTCTAACGCTTATACACAGTTTTTTCCCCCCTATACATACATATTTTAATGAAGTTTGATTTATAAATTAGTCATAGTAAGAGATCAACAATACTAGCTAATGATAAGGGGCTGGAGATGCAGTTCAGCAGTCAAGTGCCTGTCTACCACGTGGGAGGGCCTGGGTTCAAGCCCCAGCATTGTGAACAAAGCAAAACAAAAACAATAGCTAGTAATAAAATAGAACAATATATTGTGATCCAAGTTATTTAAAACTGATGAATTGTTTATTTTGGAAATTTCCATTTCATATTTTCAGACAGCCGTTGACTTCAGGGAACTGAAACGGAAGGTACGCGTGGTCTACCGTGCGCAGCTGGCCCCCTGGATGCTCAGGTTCTGCACCCACAGTTCAGACGGCTGCAGATGGAAAATATTCGGAAAAATGTTATATCTGCAACTGAACATATACAGACTTTCTTTCTCGTAATAATTTCCTAACCCATGTAATGTGACAACAATTTATAGAGCATGTATGGTATTAGGTATTATAAATAATCTGAGATGATTTTAAAGTGTAGGGGAGGGGCGAGGATGTAGGTCAGTGGTAGAGCATTTGCTTGCTTTAGCATGTGTGCGTCCCTGGGTTGGATCCTTCATGCCACAGGGGGAAAAATATATAGGGAAGAATTGCACAAGTTACATGCAAACCCTGTGCCATTTTATATATGGGACTTGGGCTTCAGAGGACTTAGGTATCCTTTGGAAGTCCCAGAACCAATCCCCTCAGTATAATAAGTCATACCATTGTGGGAAGGGGTACTGGGAATTAAACCCAGGCTCTTTACCACTGAGCCACATCCCCGGCCCTTTTTGTGTTTTTATTTTGAGACACGGTCTTGCTAAATTGTGTAGGGCCTTGCTAAATTGCTGAGGCTGGCCTCCAACTGACAGGCCTCCCGCCTCAGGCTCCTGAGTCGCTGAAATTACAGGAGCGCCACTGTGCCTGGTCAGTAAGTGGCACCTTGATGAGGAAATCAAGACAGAGAAGTTGAGTCTCATGTCCAGGGCGTACAGTTGGGGACTGGAACCCTGCCTGTCTGGGAAGCCTGTGCCAACCACCCATCCTGTGGGTTGTTCTGGGCACGGTCTTGGCTCTCCAGCACTGGGGACTCTTTTTCTTGGCGACGGTGGCTTTGGTCTTTGCTTTCCCACCATGGGGTGCATGTGATAAGGGCTAGATGCCTGTTTCAGCCTGCTGCACCCCTCAGCCCAGGACCTTTCACAGGTACTTTCCTGTGAAAATACAGTGACACTTTTTCTGGGGTGAGGACAACTGCTGCCCCACAGAGGCGCCCCGACAATGGCACTGCACGAAGAAGAAGTGCATTTTAATTAATGAATTATTCAGTTTCTTTCTTTATTTTTACAACACTAGGAATTAAACCCAGGGGTGCTCTACCATTAAGCTACACCCCAGCCTCCCTCCTTCCTTTCTTCCGTCCTTCCTTCCTTCCTTCCTTCCTTCCTTCCTTCCTTCCTTCCTTCCTAGGTATGGAATCCAGGGACTCTTTACCACTGAGCCACATCCCACCCCATTTTATTTTGAGACAGTCTCAGGATGTTGCTTAGGGCCTCTCTCAGCTGCTGAGGTTTGTCTTAAACATGCGATCTTCCTGCCTCAGCTGGAGATGTAGCTCAGTGGAGAAGTGCCGCTGGGCCTGGGTTCAATCCCCAGTACCCAAAATAAATAAAAATAAATAAATGAACAAATAAGTAAGTAAATAAATAAATAAAATTTCATTTCACCCAACATCTGTTGAGCTCCCAGTAGGAGGACTATACCATCAGGACTAATATGACAGGGGCCCTACCTTCCTAAGCTCTGTTAGCGAGGAAGACTCATCAAAGTGTGATAAATTATTCAGACCATTTTGAGGGCCTGGACAGGGGCCGGGGAGGGCCAAGTGAGAGCTGAGCATGGAAGTTGCCTGACTTGGGTTTTCAAATTGGAACATCGTGGTCACAGCTGCCCAAGTGTTATCCAGTGTCTGCTCAGCCTCTTGCATCTGGAAGCAGGATGTCAGGCTGGATGGAAAGTGCTGCTCTTACATCCTGTTCCAAGGGCTTCCTGGAAAGACAGAAGAAAAGGGGAAGAAAGCCCAGGCTGCTGAGTCCCAGCCCGCTTCTCTCCACGGAGCCGTGAGTCACCCTCGGGAAGCAGGCAGAGAGCGCACCGGAGAACCCCAAACTTGACTTGGTTGTTTTGACTACGCCAGGAGACTGCAGATGTCCCAGGAGGCCTGTGGGAATGTGCACGGGAGCTCTGCCAGTCTTGGGGACACCCTGGAGCCCCCATACCCTTCTCAGACTCCTGATGCCTTCGCTGAGCAGAGTGTCCTGACTCCAGGTCCAGCCCTGGAAGCTGGGGGGTGTTAGGCCCTGAGCTAGGAGCTGGGATTTGAACATGCTTAGGATATATCCTCAGGGTGCCTTGGGTTTACAAGCCATGGGGTCCCTAGATCCAGTTGGAAGCATAATTTTAACATACTCCATAGAACCCAGTTAGTGTTCTGAGACACCCAGACTCCCGGAGAGAGGTTCCAAAGCCCTTCTCAGGCTTCCTCGGCCACATGAGTTTCCTGGAAATGCTATAACAAAGCGCCTGAACTGGGTGCTAACATAACAGGAATCTAGCAGGACTGGGTGCAGTGTAATCCCAGCAACTCAGGAGGCTCAGGCAGGAGGATTGTAAATTAAAGGCCAGTCTCAGCAGTTTAGTGAGACTCTGTCTCATCATAAAAAATTTAAAGGACTGGGGATATAGCTCAGTAGTAGAGCATGCCTGGGTTCAATCCCCAGAACTGCACAAACAAACAGAAGACAAAAAAAAACCAAAACAGAGATCTGCAGTCTCACATTCTGGAGGCTGGAAGCCCAAACCCAAGGAATTGGCAGGACTGTGTTCTCTTTGACAGTTCCAGGGGAGAATCCTTCCTTGACTCCTCTAACTTCTGGTGTTTGCCAGATCCTTGGCAAGACTCCATTCGTATGGCCGTCAGAAGATGGCACTTGATCTTCCCATCATCTGCCCTGTGTCTGTGTCCAAATTTCTCTGTTTATAAGAACACTAATCATGTTGGATGAGGGACCACAGGACCTCACTCTAACTTGAGTACCTCTGTAAAGATCCTGTTTCCAAATAAGGTCACATGTGGTGGTACACGGTACTAGAATTCCAATATATCCTTTTTTTTGCAGAGAGACAACATTCAACCCATCACACCAGGCTCTTTAGATTGTTCTGGGGAAGAGCTGCAGCAACATGAAATTGTGACCAAAAGTATCAACTGTGCAGCTAGAAGGACTTGGTTTGCCATCAAGTGGAAACTTTTTACTAGTTTTCTGAACTTGACATATCCCCATAAACTGAACCTTCTAAGCATCCTCTAAAAACAGGGACAATAACACTTAGCTCACAGTGTTAGTAGAAAGGAGTCACTACTGATGTGGATGACACCAGCTCATAGGTATGTGAACTGGGTAGGGTGCACATGCCTGCAATACCAGGGATTCAGGAGGCTGAGATAGGAGGATCACAAGTTAAAGGCCAGCCTCAGCAATATGTGAGCCTGTCTCAAGATAAGAAGGGCTGAGGATGTAGCTCAGTGGTAGAGCACCTCTGGGTTGAATCCCCAGTACTGCAAAATAATAATAATAACAATAATAATAATAATAATAATAATAATTTGACTCCAAAAAAATGGGGATCTGTACAAAGCATAGAAGTAGAGAGGAAGGCCTGGGAGACTTCCTAGAGGAGGTGACGAACGGAGAAGGGTTTCAAAGGTTAAGAGAGCTCGGCAGGCCTAGGCACGGAGGCACGAAACAACACGACCCATTCAGGATGTCACAAACAGCCTGGTGTTGTGGGCCTGGAAGGGAAGAGAAGGGAAGGAGGGTGGGAGAGTAGGTAGGAGACAGGTCGTGAATTATTTCCTGTGCTCTCCAAAGAAGCACAGTCTTCATCCATCTCCTTGGGTGATGGGGAGGCTTCTCAAGGCTTGGACCATCAGTCAAGGACTGAAGGGAACAGAACCAGGGAGAGTTAATACACGGACTTCATCTGAGGGTTTGAGAAGGACGGAGGAATGGACACAGGCCAGGGTAAGGCCCGGTGCTAGCAGCGCAGGGACTGTGAGTGCATCAGGGCTGGCCAGAGCAGAGGAGAGGCGGGGACTAGAATCCCCAGCACCAGGAGGAGCCACCACCTGACAGGGCTGTGGCAGTGGGAGGCGGCCACCCACAGCTCCCCTCCCGGAGCTCAGCTGATTGTGCCCCATCTCTTCCCACCTGGGCTCCTGATTACATGGAAGGCCTTGTGCAAGGAAATAGTCCAGGCAATGGAGTCTGTGGAATGCAGCTCCCAGGGGCTTGACGTGGGAGAGGTGCAGCTGCCAAAGCAAAGGAGAGAGGAAGCCCCGAGGGTCAGCTGATGGACTGGGGAGGGTGGTGCAGGGAACCGGGGATAGCCGGACCAGTGATGCTTTGGATTGAACCAAAGCTTCAGAGAAAGCTTGGGAAGGCAAGGAGAGCTGAAAGTCATGGAGAGGAAGAGCTGACCACGCCTGGTGGCGACATCATTGTGGAAGATGAGGGAAAAGGAAGAGTCTAGGAGTTCAGGCTTTGGGGACACACCTGTCTGTTGATCCTGTCAACTCAGTAAGAGAAATCAAAAGGAAGAGAAGGTTTTCACTTTGCTCCAGGGCCTGGAAGTGGGTTGGGGATGGTGGGGTGCTAAGAAGCTCTTTGGGACTTGCTGAGTAGGAATGACATCCTAGTCAGGATGTCCTCAGGCAGTGGGTGATGCACTTCTAGAACCGGACTGTCCCCTAGGGTAGCCACTAACCACAGGCAGCGATTCAAACTTAAATAAATTAAAATTAAACAACAGCCAGGCACAGTGGTATATCCCTGGACTCCCAGGGACTCAGCAGGCTGAGGCAGGAGGATCTCAAGTTCAAGGTGGACAATTTAGTGAGAGGAGGTCTCAAAAATAGATAGGTAGATAGACAGAGATAGATAGGTAAGGCTGGGGATATAGCTAAGTGGTAGAATGCTCCTGGATTCAATCTCCAGGACTGAAAAAATCAATCAACAGCACCGACAGTTCAGCCTTGGTCCGAGTGGCCACATTGCCAGGGCTCAGGAGCCACATGGAACATCACAGTTTGTAGAACATTTTCATCCTCTGGCGAGTTCTATGGGACAGTGTTGGCCTAGAAAGTGTACGGGGGAGGGCTGGGGTGGAGACTGGGGTCATCAGCACATCAGGAGGTGGTGGGATGGGGGAGGTGGGCTTGGCCAGCAGGGAGGGTGGGCTTAAGGAGAACATGGGAGGACACACGAGGGTCATCTATACAGCTGGAGAGGGGGGCCTGGAGCGGGGGAAAGGCCACCCCACGGGCAGGTGCAGGTGAGTGGTGGGGATGGCTGGAGTCTGGGCCACCAGCTGCTTAGCGCCTGCTGAGTTGGGGGACCAGAAGTTGGGTCAGAGACTTGAGAAGGGACACGGTCATGGGAAAGAGCAGAAGGGGGAGCTGCCAAGTTCAAGAAAGGGATGTGTGGTTTGGGGACCCCGATCAGGTGACAAGCCATAGACTGTTGTGCTGTCGTGGGGGATTTGAAAGTGAGTCATCAGAACCACCAGGGTGGGAGGCCCCCGAGAGCGAAGGAGGTGGGATGTGAAATGGTCTAAATAAAGACAGTGGAACCGGTGGATTCACGTTCTCACAGGTGCTCTGTCTTCATTTCCTGTCTGTGCGCCCGCCCGCCGGGAGTCATCTTCCTGTACCCTTCCATTCCCAGGAAAGTCGGAGGCAGAAGGCGGGAGGGATGGAGCTTTGGAAAGTCCCTGCCTGAGAGTCACAGTGGGATGCGGCCCCCGCTGCTCTGGCTTCAGATCTGCAGCTGCCGGAGGAGCCTCTTCCCGGGTGGCAGGAGGAGGGGCTGCACGCGGGGGAAGGCTGGGCCTGAGCCTGTCACAAGAACATCAGGGTTGCCAAAGCCCCAGGGGAATTCTTGGTGGCCAGTGTCCTGGGGGAGTGGCGGTCATCAGTTAACTGTTCATTTGGCCCGAATTGCCCAGAGGGGACTTAGGAGTGGGGACTCCAGAACCAGCTGGGCCGAGGCTGAGCTGCGGCTGAGCTGCTCACTGCTCAAGGCCACAGGAGCTGGACAAGTGACTCAAAGCCTCTGGGACTCATTATAATTGCAGGTTTCTCATAGGAAAGGTGTGAGGGTTCAACGCCCCGTGGACATGGGCATCCAGTAAAGGAGGGGTGCCATCCTTCAGTGCCATTGGCATTGGCCCCGGGAGACCCGGCACATTGGGGAGGCCTCTGGGATCGGGTGGCAGCAGCCCCAGCCAGCCAGGGCTTGTGTGGCACCAGTGGACTAAGGACTTCCCACCCTGGGACTGTGGTCCTCCTTACCTGAAGCAGGGACAGTGGGAGGTGGGGACTTGGCTAAGGCAGCGTGTCTTGACTTGGGGGTCCCATAAGAGTGGGACCTGGAATTCAGCTTGGCATGTCTCCGCTCAGAGGGGCCGAGCACTGAAACTTGCTCCTCTACTGAACCGCCCTGAGGACTCCACTGAGTGTGGGGTTTCTGGTGGGACAGCCTGGAGTGCCCCTGTTCTCTGCCTGGGTTGGATTAACTGAGCGTGGAAATAGCACCATTATTTTGATAAAGGCTGTGTCGTCCAGGTGTGGGGATGCACACTTGTAATCCCAGCGACTTGGGAGGCTAAGGCAGGAGGATCACAAGTTTGAGACCAGCCTCAGCAACTTTGTGAGTGCCTTAGCAACTTAGTGAGACCCTGTCTCAAAATAAAAAAATAAAATGGGGTGGGATGTGGCTCAGAGCCCCTGGGTTCAATCCCTAGTACTAAAAAAAAAAAAAGGGCTTGGATTGCTCAGTGAGCCTGCTGATACCAGGAGGCACAGATTCCACCTGGTCAGTGGCCACCTTGCTGGCCCAGGGCAGGGCTTCTTGGGGTGGAGTAATGCACAGCAGCTGCAGGGGCAGGAAGCTCAATGCCTAAGAGGAATGGGAGGTCGTTCTTCCCAAATTGCTAATCCAGAGTCATTCCACCCCCACAGGGAAGGGGCAGTGCTGGGGGCTGTACATCTGGGGGATCAGATTTTAGGAAGAAAATGGCAGGAGAGAAGGGGGAACAAGCCTTCCCCTGAACACCCAGCTACTCTGCCTCTAGGTCTTTCATATTCACAGAAAGGAGCGTGATGGGTTTCTTGAGTTTGTACCGCAGGCCTCCCACCTCTCTCACTGTGGCCAGGGATTCAGTGAGGAAACTGGACAAGTGGCCCTGGGGGATGAAGAAAAGCCAAACAGACACACAGAGAGAGACAAAAGTGGGGCCAGGTGGGCAGCCAAACTCGGGTGGAGTTTGACAGATCCAGAGCTAGCTTGCATGTTTATTAAATAGGTTTCCCCAAAAGGTTATCTGTGGGAAAGTTTTAGCAGAGCAAGGCAATCAATCTGCAGGACCCAGGACCGACGAGTCGTTGGAGTTGTTACGCCCAGAATTCTCTGTTCCCAGGAGTTGGTGACTGAGCTCAAGGTTCCGACTGACACAGCTGCTCAACTTTGCACACAGCCCACGTGCCTCCTCTGGCCGGGCATCACCATAGCAACTGGGCCATCTTGACCTGCACCTTCACACAGGCAGTTCCCAGAGCAAACGCAGCAGTGAGAGAGAGTCAGAAAGACCGTCATCACTCTCCACAGGTTTGAAGGGGACCTTTGTTTCTTCCTGTTCTGGCCTGGGATTCTCACGTGGGGATCAGTGTCACCTCTCTCTCCAGGAGGTGGCAATGCAGATTAGAGGAGAGTGCCTGGTTTGTAACAGGGTGACTCCAGGAGGGTGTGTGGTGGTCTTGACTGTTGTCTGAAAGGCCTCCAGGGGGGTCTGGAGAAGGAGAAGCCCAAGTTCCAGCTCTCCAGGGAGAGGCAGGCTCAGGCCACCTCCAGCAGAGGAATTTTAATCACAAGTCCACAGACAACTAGGGAAGGTGCAGCAGAGCTTTTCAGATGCTGGCACCGAACAGGCAGAAACCAGGCTCTTGGGGCCATGGACTCCCTAACCTGTGCTCTGCTCTGCTCTACCCCTGGCATGGAGCCAAGAAGTGCATATGACTATGAGAATTCAGAGTCTGTCCCCAAAAGGCCCCGGAGGAAGGCTGTGTGGAGAGATCACAGGATAACCATCCACGTGGTAGCAGATCTCTGTACCAGAACTGTCTTCCTTTTTGGAGCTAAATAATATTCCACTGTGTATGTGTATATAACACATTTTGTTTATCCATTTATCCACTGATGGATCCGTGGCTTGCTTCCACCTTTGGGCTATTGTGACTAAACCGCCATAAACATGGGTTTACAAACCTAACCTCCCTTTCACACGTGAAAAAAAATTATAATTAAGGAGAGTGGACCCCCCCCCACCATAAAAAAATGCATAATGGAAGGACCTAACCTAGTAGAGGAAGAAAAACCACACAGGGCTCTCCTTTGAGGAAGTGACATTTTGGTTGGAAACTAAAGGGCGAGAAGTCATCCAGGAAGAATCTAACTGAAGAATAGTTCTGGCCACATGTGACTGCCCCGAGGTTGTGAGAGACTTGTGTTGTTCCAAAAATGTAAACGGATATGGCGTGACTGGGGGAGAGAGACCACAGGGCCTTGTAGGGTTCATTAAAAACAAGCTTTTCCCTGGCCAGGCCATGGTGGGCCCATGCCTGTAATCCCTGCCATTCAGGAGGCTGAGGCAGGAGGATCACAAGTTCAAGACCAACCTCAGCAATTTAGTGAGGCCCTAAGCAACTTAGTGAAACCCTGTCTCAAAATAAAAAATTAAAAAGTCGAGGGATGTGGCTTAGTGGTTAAGCATTGCCAGATTCAATCCCAGTACCCCTCCCCCCCAAAAAAGAAATGGGGTGGTGTGGGTGGGGGGAGCTTTTCCCCTAAAAACTGTGGTCGATCATTGAAGGCTTTTAAGGAAAAGAGGGAAATGTCCAAATATATAGTTTTTGAAAAATCATTCTGACCGAGTGGGAGGAATGAAGAGGAAGCTGGAAGGGGGTATGTGGCAGGAGGAGGGCAGGAAGACCTACTGGGCACCAGGGTGCTTGTCCAGGCAAGAGAAGCTGGTACTCAGGACTGACCTGGTGACAGTGAAGAAGAGAGAAATAGATGCATTAAAAAAACATTCAGGGCCAGACGTGGTGACGTTCACCTTTAGTTCCAGTGACACCGGAGGCTGTCAGGAAGCAGGAGGATCCTAAGTTTGAGGTCTCAGCAACTTACTAAGACCCTATCTCAAAATAAGAATAAAAAAGGGTGGGGGGCAGACTGCAGTAGTAGAGCACCCGGGGTTCGATCCCCAGGACTGAAACACACACACACACACACACACACACACACACACAACAAACAGACAGAAGCCATCCAGGAAGTCAACATAATTTGATGACTGATTCGATATTGGAGAATAAAGGAGAAAGGAATATCTGGTCAACCCCGTGTTTTGGGATGAGCACGTGAGCGTGTGGTGGCGTTATTTGCCGTGACAGGGAACAGTGAGGAGACGTGGGTTGGTTGGAGGTGTATGGAGATTATTCACTTGGTGTTAGATGTCACAGGGCTGAGATTCCAGGGCTGTGGTTGCTGGGTAGGCACAGTGGGCACGTGGCTCTCAGAAAAGAGGATAGTGGGAAAAGCAGGCTGGGCCACCTTTCAGACAATGGTAGCCAACAATCTCAAGTCGTCTCCATGTGAGAGTCGTGATCGCCATTAGTTTATAGACAGGGACACTGAAACATGGAGAGGCTCCAAAACTACCCAGGCTCAAGCAATTCACAAGTGACAGTGCCCGGAATCTAGACCCAGGCTGCCCAGGTACCAGGTGTCTTGTTTGTCCTACAAATCCCAGAATACAAGCAGAGCAGATGTGGCTGGCCCAACCTTTACGTTTACAAGTGAAAAAAAAAAAAAAAATCACCCAGGATGAATGACTAGCCCAGGAGCACCCCAGCTGGTTTTAGAAGAGACTGAACCAAGTTTCCAGTCCAAGTTGTTTCTCATTATGTTCCCTCCTGTCATACACTCAATTTCAAGTCTCTCAACTTCTTTTCTCAGATTTGATAGTATTCAATTCTTTAACAGTTTCCCCCCTTATATTCTTCTTCTTTTTTTTTTTTTTTGTACCAGGGATTGAACCCGGGGTGCCTAACCACTGAGCCACATTCCCAACCCTTTTTAGCTTTTAACGTTGAGGGTCTTACAAAGTTGTTTAGGGCCTTGCTTAGTTGTTAAGGCTGACCTTGAACTTAAGATCCTCCTGCTTCAGCCTCCCGAGCTGCTAGCATGATAGTGTGCACCACCACGCTGGGCAAGACTGGTTCTTATAAGGACTTTTGACAAGAGTTGGAAATCCTAACATTGAAGTTTAGCCCTGAGATGCTGATTCAGTGTAGACATTTGATCGGTTTTTGGAAGCACCTGGCTTGACCTTAGATTGGCAAGAAATTTTGGATGCAAGTGCTATTTTCTAAGGTATCAGTCATTCCTTTCTTTCACATCTTTGTTTGACAATGTGAACATTGTGGATCAATGTCCAGTTTTGGGTGAATCCTGTGATGTGCAGCTAGAGACCTATTTCTCTGCCTGCGATGATGACTAACAGGAGAAATTGGGGCAATGATGATTCAGACACCATTCCACTTAACCTGGTCTGCATCTGACCTATTTATTAACTTAATTTATTAATTTAATTTATTAATTCATTGTTTTGGTTTTAGGAATTGAACCCAGGGGTGCTTTACCACTGAGCCACATCCCCATCCCTTTTTATTTTTAATTTTTAAATTAATTAATTTATTTTAATTAGGTATATATGACAGCAGAATGAATTTGTACACAATTGCAGCACAACTTTACACTTCTACGGTTGTATACCATATAGCGTCACACCATGTGTGCAGTCATACATGTACCTAGGGTAATGAGGTAATGATGTTTATCTCATTCCACCATCTTCCTGCCCCCATGCACCCTCCCTACTCTCCCTCCCCTTTGCTAAGTTCCTTCATTTTTCCCTTGCCTCCTCCCTTCCCATTATAGATCAGCACTCACTTACCAGAGAGAACATTTGACCTTTGGTTTTTTGGGCTTGGCTTACTTCACTTAGCATGATATTCTCCAAATCCATCCATTTACCTGCCAGTGCCATAATTTTATTCTTTTTAATACTGAGTAATATTCCATTATGTATCTATACCACAGTGTCTTTATCCATTCATCTATTGAAGATTCCACAGTTTAGCTATTGTGAATTGAGCTGCTATAAACATTGATATGGCTGCGTTACTATAGTATGCTGATTTTAAGTCCTTTGGGTATAGACTGAGGAATGGGATTTGGTTTTAATTTCGAGACAGGGTCTCCTGAAGTTGCTTACGGCCTTGCTGAGTTGCTGAGGCTGGTTTTGAACTTGTGATCCTCCTGCCTCAGTCTCCTGAGCCCCTGGGATACAGGTGTGCCCAGCCTGTTTGTTTATTTATCCCATGTTTCTTTTCACATTTGAGCCAATGAGGCATACAGGAGATGCATAACATAAAATGGTAAAGCATAAATTAAGAACCAGGGCGGCTGGGGTTGTGTCTCAGTGGTAGAGTGCTTGCCTAGCACATTCGAGGTGCTGGGTTCAGTCCTCAGCACCACATAAAAATAAAATAAAGATGTTGCATCCACCTATAACTAAAAAATAAATATTAAAAAAAAAGAACCAGAGCAAGGAAAACACACTAAACATGAAGTCAGGACCAGGTGGGGACAGTGTAGATTGGTAGAATGAAGATAAGATCCCAACGAAGTCCTCCTGCTGCCACCCATTGGCTGAAGCTTGGGTTTGGGCTTTCTGGAAAGGAGGCGCACAGTTGACTCTTTTCCCTTTGATGGCTACAGGCTTGCCTTCATACAGCTAGCATTGCTCCAATCTATAGCTCATCACCACTGTGAGAAACTGAGATGACACAATTTGCTCTTTGTCACCAACTCTAGCCCCAGTGACCTCCACTTCCTTCCCTCCCTCACTCATTTCCTTCCTCTCTCTCTCTCTCTCTCTCTCTCTCTCTCTCTCTCTCTCTCTCTCTTTCTCTCTCTCTCTCTCTTTTTTCAGTACTGGGGATTGCACTCAGGGGCACTCGACCACTGAGCTACATCTCCAGCCGTTTTCATCTCTTACTCTGAGACAGGGTCTCACTAAGTTGCCCAAACTGGCCTTGAACTTGCGATCCTCCCGAGTCGCTGGGATTACAGGTGTGCACTTCAACTTCTAACTGCCATCAGGTCACCTCTGCACTGCTCTGTGCCTCTATCCCTTTCCCACTTCCGGTCCAGGCTTCTGTTACATGCGCAGAGTTTGTCTCCCTTGTAACCTGAGCTCTCATATGGCTTTGTCTCATCCTGGGCCCGATTCCACCCTGGGGTCTTTTCAAATTTGCCTCCCTCTGCTGAGTCAAGTTATCTGCAAGAATAATAATCTCATTGGCCCAGTTCATCTTTGACACCTTGTTCTAGGTTCTAGGTGGATCACCAGTCTATGGGTCAAGTTACATCATCCAAAATATGACCCAGGGTGCAGTGGGGATGTGGAAGGGGCTGTGTGGGAAGCAGTTCCTTTGCAGTGAGGCTTAAGTATGGCAAGCCACATCTTCTATTCATCTGGGAGAGGGATTGGGCACTAGCGTGGGAAAACAAGCAGCCCGCTTATCTTTCTTGCATTGGTTTATAAAATAAAGACTTTTATCTTTCTGCAAAGCTATCCTGAGTTTCTCAAGTTACTGGGGAGTCCTGCAGTAGACATGCCCTCTTAAATGTATTAAACACAGGGATTTCTGAGGGTATTTGACTTTAAGACTCTTGCGGCTCAGATTGAGGTTCACAGAGGCATCGCCTGGCAACCTTTATAAATGCAGAATCCAGACTCTCCCCTTACACACTGAATCAGAATCTGCATTTCAACGAGACTTTCAGAAGACTATGATGGGCATTAGGGTTTTTTTTTTTTAAATATTTATTTTTTAGTTTTCAGCAGACACAACATCTTTGTTTGTCTGTGGTGGTACTGAGGATCGAACCTGGGCCGCACACATGCCAGGCGAGCGCACTACCGCTTGAGCCACATCCCCAGCCCAGGCATTAGGGTTTGAGGAGCAGAGATGGTAGAGCACACTCTGGGAAACACTTAGGTCACTCAGCTCTGGGAATAAGAAGCGGGCATGTCCTTGGTCCTGACAATCCTGGGTGTCAGACCTGGGACCTCTCATTCTGTCATAGGTTTAGTTAGTATTTCAAATTTTGTGCTCTGTTTATGATTCTAATATTAATAATAGTAATAACAACTGATATTTATTGAATCATTACTCTCTTATCTCCCCTTAATATAACCATTCGAGGTAGGCGCTGTCATTGTTCCATCTCCATTTGATAGAAACCAAAGCACAGAGAGGTTAAGCAACTTAACCAAGGTCACACCAATAGTAAGTAGCAGGGTTGAGGTTTGACTCCAAGTAATCTGATTCCATAGACTATACTCTTCTTCCATGTATTACTCCAACAGTTTATAAGCTTAAACACATACACACACAACTATAATATGTGTTTGTATGCATACACAGCATACACACATATACTGTTTATATATGTGTACATATTACATATGTATATGTGTATGTATGTATGTGCATTAATATGTATGTGTGTATATATATGCATATATACATACATACATGCTTGGGATGTAGTTCAGTGGTAAAGCTGTCCTTAGCCTGGGAGATACTGTAGATTCTATCGCTAGCCCTGGGGTAGGAGGTGGGACTGAGCTTGTGTGTGCAAAGACAGTCTCAGGAGGCAAAGGAGAAATTATTACTCACTGGACATTCACCGCGGGTTATTCCTGGTTCTAAGGGGTTGTACGTGCACTGGCTCAGTAATCTCAAAACCAAAACCAGAACCAAAGAAGGAGCAGTTATTCTTGTTGATCAGATGAGAAAAAGGAAGCCCAGAGAGCTACCAAAGAAAGCCCAGAGCTGAGCGGCACATCTGGGTTTCAGAGCTGAGCGGCACATCTGGGTTTCAGAGCCAGCCCATCTAGCGTGTGACAGCGTCTTCGCCACCAGCCACACTCCAGGCCGTTGGTTGACATGAGGGTACGCTAGACAAAGCTCCAAAGCTCGCCAAATACGGTTTTCATTTTCCCAGGCTTTAGCGGTGCAGCCAAGTCTCGCTCCTTGGGACAGATCGTTCTGCTGGCGCGTCCCTGACCTGCGGGTCCCACCTGCGGCTCCTCCGGGTACAGGTAGGACCGGACGCCGCCCCCTGGTGGCAGGTGCGCGCCCTCGCAGCGCATGCTAATGAGCCCGCGGCGGCGCTCGCTGATTGGCTGGCGCGGGTTCCGGCTGCTTTGCCAGTCGCCGGGGGCGAGGGAGAGTCCGGGGGCCGCAGAGGCTCGGTGATCCCCCAGTCCAGCTTCTCGCTGGCCGCGTCAGGCTGCCTTGCTAACTTGGGGCTTTCCCCTTGTCCCCCGTCTGTGTTCAGGGTCCAGGATGACGACCCGACACCAGGGCCAGCAGTACAGGCCCAGGATGGCATTTCTTCAAAAGATAACCCGGTGCCCACACCTGGGCCCTGGCAGGTGGGCGGGGTCCGAGTCTGGGGAGAGGGAGCCGAGGAAATTCTGTGCAGAAGGGGCGGGCAGCCCTGCGGGGCCGTTCTCGGGGCTCCATCGTATGGACTAGTATGTGTTTCAATAATAATTTTAAAAATGTATTTATTTAGGTTTCCAATCTGCTTCTTGGTCCCGAAGGAAGAATCGGCACTGCGCGGGCAGAATGTGGGAGGGGCAGACACCAGTTCAGCCGGGCCCCTGGCTGCTCTGAGTCACAGAAGAACCCAGTCACCCACGTGTCAATTTCGCAGCTTCTGTAGGTTGCCATTTCTGGATCTGAAGTGTGATATTTGAAAGTAAAAACTTATCCCACACACATAGACCACAACATGCCCGCAGCTTCAAAGGCAGTGGTCACTGTCTCCTGTCGCTTGGATCCCTTGGTTGGGTTTGGGGCTAAATGTCAGGGGTTCTTGGTGACGTGGTCTGCATCATTTCCTCTCAGTCAGCCAGTCAGCCGTCCACGTGTGCAAATACTGCGCTGAGCATTGTTCATGTTCTGGGGACACATGGTGAGCATGACAGGAGCAACCCTGCACTCAATGACCCCAGAGGCTAAGGGATCCATCCAAGGGCAGCTTCAGGGTGTCCAGCCTGGGGCAATGTGGGTGGACTGAGGGCTAGACCCACCACAAGGAATCTTGTGGTGTCCTAGTCCAGACAAGCCAAGCTCTCTCGGTCCCATGGCAGAGCTGGAGGTAGGCCATATAGATGCTGTTGGCTTCCCACCCCAAACCAAGGACTTCAGCTTCAAGCTCTTGAACCTCTTGACCAGGAGGGTTACTCTGGCACTGTGAACATGACTGGCACTTATGTGACCTGAGTGCCAGGGAGTAGATGCCCCAGGAGCAGCCTGCAAATGACACTGAAGGTAAATATGAAGCTTCCTCCCCTCTCAGGTGGGGCTCTTCTGACAGTGTTCACCTGTTTCTCCTCCCAGTAGGATGCCACTCAGTGGCCCAGAGGGCTAACCTGCTCATGAATGTGCCTGTGTTGCTCTCCTTATGATCCCTGTCTGGGTCCCCAAGTACCTACTGTGGCTTCTTACACCAAGGCTATAGGTCTGCTATCTCCATTTTACAGGGTAAGGAAACTGAGGCAGGGGGAGCAGGGGGCCCAGGCAGCAGGTGCCATGTGCCCCAGGACCCAGGTGTGAGAATCCGGCAGGAGTGAGGGCAAGTTGTTCACTAATGCTGAGCTTACTGTGCAAGGGGAGTGTGAGGCTGGGCAGGCAGGAAGGGGGTGGATCATAAGGTCCCCTGAGCTTTACAAATGTGCTCCAGGTTTGCCTGAAGGGACCCACTGAGGAATTTGTAGCTGAAGAGTGACGTGGTCAGGTTCAGGTTCAAGAGCCCACTCTGATGTAAGCAAGAGCAGTGGCTGGGATGTCTCTTGTTTTTCCCAAGCTGTAGAGTCTTCCCTGACAACTCTGGCCACCTAGGAAATGGCAGCGTCTCGTGAGGCCAGGGAGAGCCATGTGATCCAAGGGCCCTTCCTTCTCCTGGGATTCCCAGCAAGCTCAAGGTCATGCTTCCACCTCCCCCATCTCAGGCTCAAGCTGCCCCTGTCTCCACCAGCCAAGCCATCAACATGTGATGCCTGGACTTGTTTAAGATGTGGTAGAGAGAGGGGGAGAGTTCGCCTGTCCAGGAGCTTTGCCTGGGGGAGTCAGCCAAGGAATGTAGTGGATGGAAGCAGGGGAGGCAGCCTGCCGTGGCCTCCAGCACCCATGGGCCTCCTGTTCCAGCTCCTGGAAGCTGCTGTGTTTCAGCCATCCTGGCCCCTAGGATAAGATGGAAAAAAAAAAAAGAAAAGTTCTCCAGCCCTTTAAAGTACTTTTGTACCTGGCTTAAGGAAACAGTTGGGCTTGGGTGAGGGCTACAAGGAGTAGGGATCTTGAGGAGGTCTGGGTGGGGTTGGAATTGCTTGAATCGTTCATACATTTCTCTGCTTAACGTTTATTGGGCACTTACTATGGTCTCAGATATTGTTAGACGCTGGATAACAAAGACTTCAAGACACAGTTCCTGTCTTCGGGTAACTTACAGTTTAGTAGTGGGAGATGACCATGGACACCCCATGGCCTGTCACAGCTGCAGTGGCAGACACTTGGAGGCTAAGGAAGTGTCTAAGTATGGGTATTTGCTTTATGCAGGAAGGAGTTCTTTCTGTAAGAAGATTCTGAAAAGCTTGTTGAGTTTTTAGGTGGGCCTAGAAGGATGTGAGGGTGTTCTTCAGGCAGATGGGGTGCCAGAAGCAGGTGTTGCGACAAAGAAGAAAGGAAATGTGGGTCTCGCTGTGGCTCTAGTACATGTCTGTTGGTTGGAGCCAAGTGGCAATGTCTGGCAGACAGTTTTTTTCTCTCAAGGAATATTCTGGAAGACTTGAGACACACATCGAACAGGTCATTGAGGATGTAACAAGAACAGGCTGGGCCCAGCTAACAGGTCCATACTGGGCCTGGGCACTTTGTGACAGAGATGTCACTGGGATGAGTCATCTTCTAGAAAACAGAGTGGTTTGGGATTATGATCGATGTCTCTGCACAGCCAAGTAGATGATGATGATTGTCCCCCAGGGAGCCCTCTCTGGTTTATAGGAAAATTCCAGTCCCTGAGTTCTGACGGAGGGTGACAGCCACTGAATGAGAGAAAAAAAGTGAGTCTGGGTGAGATGGGTTCAGAAGCCATTGATTTTTGACACTTTAGTGTTTAGTGACTGTCTGGGTTCTTTGAAGTTAGTTTTGTGTGTGTGTGTGTGGGGGGTTTGCTGGGGATTGAACCCAGGGCTTCATGCGTGCTAGGCAAGCACTCTACCACTGAGCTCCAACCCCGCCCTGGCTGGAGTCTTTCAATCCCTCCACCCCCAGCTCAGTTAACTGGAATCTGAGAGAGGGAACACTAGGCCTGGGATGGGGTCCCATGAGGTCCATTGATGACCCATTTCTTGAAACATTTGTCTGTGGCCTGGAGAAATAGTGATGGAGAAGTTGGGATTCTGGAAGAACCAGGAAGTTGTGCTCTGGTCAATAGAGGGGAAGTGGAGTGTGGAGGGGACCATATGCAGAAGGACCAGGACATTTCACTGGGCTTGAAAGAGGACAACCCAGAGGGATGCATGCAGAATGTGAAGATATAGAGGCCTGGAAAGGTCCCAGTATTCACCCTTTCCAGAGAGCTTTCAATCAAGATGGTGCATTAAAAATGTGGGAAAAAATAAAGTAATACCTGTTATGATTAAAAAATAAAGCTACAAAAAAATAAAGGTAGATTTTATTTTTGTTGTTTCTGCTTGAACAAGAAGGTCAAGACCACTGCTCCAAGACCATTCCAGACCTCAGTCAGTCAGATTTTTTGTACTTTTGACTCATTATGATTTTAATTTTTTTGGCACTAGGGATTGAACTCAGGGGTGTTTTACCACTGCTACATCCCCAGTCCTTTCTATTTTTTTTATTTTGAAATAGGACTTTGCTAAGTAGCTGAAACTGGCCTCAAACTTGTGATCCTCCTGCTTCAGCCTCCCAAGTCACTGGGACTACAGGTGTGTGCCACTGTGTCTGTTTTGATTCATTATACTTTTTTGGAGGGCAGGGGTATTGGGGATTGAATTGGGGGAACTCAACCATTGAGCCACAACTCCAGCCCTATTTTGTATTTTCTTTAGAGACAGAGTCTCACTGAGTTGCTTATGCATCGCTTTTTTTGCTGAGGCTGGCTTTGAACTCGTGATCCTCGTGCCTCAGCCTCCCACACTGCTGGGATTACAGGTGTGTGCCACCTCGTCTGGCTTGACTCATTATACTTTTTAAAAAAGGACCCCTTAAATGAATTTACATGGGGAAAGGGCAGAGGAAAACTATTCTGCACCCTAATGTTAAGGCCCCTAAAAATATACATGGAGCACATGTTCCCTTCTTCCAGCAAATGCATTTTGTGCAAAGTGAGACTTTCCTGCTGGAAAGAAATCTACCTTTCTTTTTTTGTGCTTTTGAAATAGCTCTTGTCAATTCTCATCGAAGAATTAGTTTCAAAGTCTTCAGATTGATTTCTTTTTCTTTTTCACACAAAGAGAAGGGAATGAAACGGCTGATACTTTTATCAGAGAAGTTTAAATTCTGAACTGGCAAAGCAGATAGGGACCTCTTCATCCTCTGCTGAGCGCCCTCTGCCTCCTTACCAGGAAGATGGTTGCCCCTCCAGCAAGGGAGGACAGTGTTTGGAGTGAAAGTTATTTATAACTTGAAAAGCTACCAATGAGAGGATGAAGAAGCTGGAACCCCTGTCATCAGAAACGAACATGACAGGCCGTGTGTGTGTGTGTGTGTGTGTGTGTGTGTGTGTGTGTGTGTGTGTGTTGGGCAGGGAGGAGAGGGCAGGTGGCTGCTGCTGGATCCTCAGTGATGCTGAGGTTGGTGGCTCCTTAGTCCCTGGCCATCCCCAGGAGCAGTGGCTGCCTCCTAGCTCCCTCTCTAATCCCCCCGGGACGGTCTCTTTGCTGTCCTCTCTGCTGCTGACCCCACAGCCGACCCTGTGGCCTGAGACACTGCCAGGCCCTGACACTGCAGAAGGCCAAGGACTGCAGCTCCGAGTGGAGCCACCATGAAGAGTTCCTTCCCCCAAACAATTCTGTGAGCCAAGAAAGTGTCTGTGCAGATGAAGTGTGCAGTCTTGCACGAGGAGCCCCAGCCGGGCCTTGCATGCTGGCTGAGCCCCTGGCGCTGTGCCCAGAGTGCGGGGGGCTGAGGCGTCCTCACAGTCTGCACCGAGCACCTGATCTTTCTCCAGACTGTGGTCAGCAGCAAGTGCTGGCTTAGCAACAGATCGAAATAGGAAGTCCCAACCCTTGGGGTTGGTCTAGGACATTGCCCCAGCTCCTTCCCTCCTGGAGAAGGTGGGACTCTTCCAGCCACAGGAGCGGCTGGTGGCAGGTGGAAGTTGTCCGACTCAGCTCTCTCCTGCGTGATTTTTTTCCTCTCCGATGCAACCAGGTGAGTCCACGCCTCCTTCTTGTCTACCTGGCTGCATCATGTCTTACACTTCCTGTTCCAGGAAGCATTCCCTGGGCACCCTGTCATCAGTGTCCCTTCTGAGCTCCTGGGTCATTTGCCCTGCATGGCTCACCTGGGCTGTGTGCTTAGTCATTCCTTTCTGTCTAACTTTGCTATCCAACTCCTGGAGGACAGAAATCATGTCCTTATTTGCTGCAGTCATGGCCCTGGGTGCATAAGCATCAGTCAGATCCTTTCAGGAAGGTTGTCCAGCTGAGTTTGTCTTATGGAGCTTTCGGCTGGTCCCTAAGGCCATACTGTGACAACAGTAACTTCTATCAGTACCACTCTCACCCCAGCTGCCACCCTTCCTGTTATTGCCTTTGAGATCATATCTGTTTCACATTCATTATTTTCATTTGATCTTTGCAATCATTCTTTTAAATAGATGGGTCATGTATTAATTTTTTTCCCTAGTAGATGAAAATACTGAGGTTCATAGAGGTCAAATAATCAGCCCAGGGTCACCCAGCTGACATTTTCTTTTTTTGTTTTTTGAATTTTTTAAGATGTCAATACATCTTTATTTTATTCATTTATTTATATGTGGTGCTGAGAATCGAATCCAGGGCCTTGCATATGCTAGG
The DNA here is from genome assembly GCF_045843805.1 of Urocitellus parryii. Lineage (NCBI taxonomy): Eukaryota > Metazoa > Chordata > Mammalia > Rodentia > Sciuridae > Urocitellus > Urocitellus parryii. The sequence continues at coordinate 172,399,382 of NC_135537.1, read as the reverse complement.
CAAGCATTCTACCACTGAGCTACAACCCCATCCCCACAGCTGACTTTTTCTATTTCTCAATTTCACTGAGGTGAGGAAAAACATTGAACTCATTGATAGCACAGGTGCATTCCTGCATGTTAAAAGAACTTGGTGAATTGAGGGCCTATGCAATGTTACATGGAATTGCAATAAATTGCAATAAATAGTTACTACAAGATTGCAACAGTGAAATCAGAATGACAATCTGGAAGCCTCTGGATTTGGTTGATAGGACCTAGACAGCTGGGTGCATTGAGGGGGCGCCAGATGCAGATATGTAACAGGCAGCTGGAAGTGGCTCTGAGCAGGGCTGGAAGGACCGAGTTCATGGGAAGGAGAGACTTGGGTTCTTACCGTAGTTCCCTGAGTGTACCTGGGAGCTCTAGCCTCCTTTCCTTTGCTTATTCTATACTCTCATCCTGGGAAGCCCTTCCCCACTCATCAGAGTTCAAAGTTGTATTTCCAGTGAAATTTCATGGACATGTGTATGTATATGTTCCAGCAGCAGGGCATAACGGAAATTTTTCTCTTCCAAAATAGGCTGCTTCTTTTGAATTTCCTGTTTCAGACACTGATACCAATATTTGCTCAGCAGGAAACCTTGGAATCCTGTTCTCTTGTCCTCCTCAAATCACATCCAGTCTCCAAGTACGAGAGAGTCCCCATCTCCAAGGGTGCTTCCAGAGACCATCCCTGCCTGCCTGTCCTCACTGCTTCTGCCTGGGCCTTTGCTGTATCCAGTAGGCTGTCCTGCCATCTCTGCAGTCCTTTTGGCTACCATCCATAATCTTGCAAAACAAGGCAAACTATGACGGTCCCCTTTCCCCAAGAGCTTCCTGTTGCCTATAGAATGATGTTAAGGCCTTCTGTGTCCTAGGCCCACTGCTTTCCCACCCACACCATGCCCTTTTATACCCTCAAGCCTTTGCACAACATCCCTTGGTCTGGAATGCCCCCCTTTCTCTGTGGCAGACAATAAATTCTCACCAAACAAACATTCCATGTGCTCTTTTAGTTAGAACTTATGGGTCATGTGTGGAGGTGATATGTGTGCACGTGTTCGTGTGTGTGTGTGTGTTTGTGTGTTTTCCAAGTTGAAGAAATGTGAGTTATTCATGTTTTTCACTCTTTGTCCTGCACAGAAATCAGGAATGCATGGGATGGAATGAGAGGAGCTGCAGGTGGTACCAGCCCAGATTGCTGAGTCATTATATCAAAGGAGGAACCTGGGCATTGCTCAACTTGAGTTAGTGTATGTGGTAAACCTTTGTTACTGCAGCATGACCTAATCTGTCCTGACTAATACACTCTCATTTTCTACCAGCTAAAAGCTTCATCTTTTAAGTCCCAGCTTAAATGCTAACTCTTTCTTAAAAGCCTTCAGAACCAACCCATCCCGAGTCAGAATTAATGGCTCTCCCTTTGTGCTTTCACAGCATGTTTAAGTCATGTCTGTTTGATGCTTAATACATATTATCATGGTTGGCTATGTACATGCAGGGTTAGTGACACAGAATGATTAAGAGTGTGAATTCCAGAGCCAGACTCACTGGGTTCATATCTCAGCTCTGTCACTTAGCACGGGGACCTTCAATGAGTTACTTAATCTTCCAGGACCTTGGTACATGTTTGTCCCCTCAGTACCCACCAGAGTACCTGATATGATAATTAATTGTTAAACAGTACCTGTTTGCAGTCTCTGTTTTGTCTCGCAGACAGAAGCACCAGTAAAAGACACGCAGAACCAGAAATGGGAATCAAAATGCAAAGCCAGGAAATCAGCGGCCTTCTACAACCTACCAGGTGGAATAGCTCATGGTCCAGGTGAGGTCTGCAATAGGCTATAGTTTTCTCCTACAAATTAATTCCTTCTGCTGGGACAGAACTCTAAAAGGGAGGAAGATATTAGATCTACTGCTTCAAACCACTTTCCCTGAAGTCATTGTTTTTATGTATGTATCCAGATGATTTTATGATTTTGTTTTTTTCCACTATTGTGATAAATTACTTTGATTGATTTTTAGAATATTAAATCACCCTTGCATTCCTGGAATAAACTCTATAGATGGAAGCTTGGTTTTATTTGCTAGACTTTGCATCTATACTCACTAATGAAAAACAATTTTTTTTCTCTTCTCCTGACACCACCCACCAGTTTTTGGATTCTACAACACCAACTAGGCATCCTGTATTTCCATCCAATTTTGACACTCATTTCCCAGAGTCAGCATCAGTTCCAACAGATTGAAGGGCTCAGTCCCACAAGACTGCCACCACTTCAGATGCCAGTCACAAGTCCTGGACCACTGGTACTTCTGAGCAACGGGCGATAAATCAGGGAGTCCCATGACTTCTCTTCAGGTTCGATAATTTGCTGGAACAACTCACAGGACTCAGGAAAGTGCTTTTCTTAATGTTATTGGTTTATCATAAGAATACAACTCAGAAATAGCTGAATTGAAGAGATACAGAGGGCAAAGTATGGGGGAAGGGGCACAGAGCTTCTGTGCACTCTCTGGGTCCATCGCCCTCCCAGCACCTTGATATGTTCACTAAGCTGGAAACTTCCTGAGCCCCTTTATTTAGGGGCTTTTATGGAGGTGCCATTACACAGCCATGAATAATTAAATCACCAGCCAGTGGCGACTCACTCAGCCTCCAACCCTTCACCTTTCTCTCCTCCCTGGAGGTTGTGGAGGAGCCTGAAAGCTCCAACTGTCTAATCACACCTAGGTTGTTCTGGTGACCCCCATGTCCCATCCTGATGCTACCCAGAGGCCTCTCAATAGCATACAGAAGACACTCTTGTCTCTGTGAAGATTCCAAGAGCTTGGGGAGTTCTTAGAACCAAGAGGAACTAAGGACAAAGACCAACTATTTTTTTTGTTGTTGTTATACAACAATGATTGACACTGGTCTATGATTTTTTCCTTTGTGCAATAACCTAGTCCAGTTTCTTTCTTCTTTTTTTTTTCCTATAGAGGTTATATTGGCCATATAAAAAGAGTTGGGAAGGGTACATGAATTTTTCTATTTTCTGGAAGAGTTGGTGCAAGTTTGTTATTCTTTAAATATTTGAAAGAATTAATTGATGAAGCCATCAAGTTGTCAAATAATAGATTCAATTTATTTATTGCATATTGGATATTCTGATTTTCTTTTCTTTTTCTAGTCCATTTTGGAAAGCTGCATTTCTCAAGGAATTTGTCCATTTCATTCAAACTGCCAAAACAAACAAACAATAAAGTTTTTATTTTTTGAGGTACTGGGGCAAGTTGTCAATTTTTTGATGTAAGACAATATTCTTTTATCTTTTTGATGTCTGTAGGGTCTATAGTGATGTCCTTTCTAATATTTGGAAGTTTGTGTTTTCTATTTTATCCATTTAAATACACTATTTTCAAAGAATCAACTTTTTATTTTCTTATTTTCCCCTAATGTATATTTGTTTTCTATTTCACTGATTCATAATCTTTATTATTTTCTCCCTTCTATTTTTCCTTAGATATATTTTTCTATTCTTTCGTTTTTAATATAGAACAAACCATTTTCAGCCTTTCCATTTTTATAAGGTTATAAATTTCCCTGTATGCCTACCATTAGCTATATCCCATGAATTTTCATGTAATGTCCTTTTTTTGGGCACAGGAGATTGAACCCAGGGGTGCTTAACCACTGAGCCACATCCCCAGCCCTTTTTATTTTTTGAGACAGGGTCTTGCTAAGTTTCTTAGGGCCTTGCAAAGTTGCTGAGGCTGGCTTTTTTTTTCTTTTTAAAGAGGAATAAAAGTTTATTCTGGGGTTCATGGTTTCAGAGATCTGAGGCCACAGATGACCAACTCCATTGTCTAGGCCCGAGCAAGGCAGAACATTGTGGTGGAAGAGTGTGATGTGGGAAAGCAGCTCAGGTTATGGCACCAGGAAGCAGAGAGAGACAGCGTCACTCAGCAAGGATAAAATCTATATCCCAAAGGCACACCTCCAGGGACCTACTGAGGCTGGCTTTGAGCTTGTGATCCTCCTGTCTCAGCCTCCTGAGTTGCTGGGGTTGCAGGCATGTATTTGAATGGAAATTTCAGATTCACTAAGAAAAGAAAACCTGTATTGGTCAATACATTTTCACAAACAGAATGTGGTATATATATTTTAGAACATAAAATTCTGGGGTCAGGGATGTAGTTCCAGTGGTAGAGCACTTGCCTCATATACATGAGGCCCTGGGTTGGTTCCCCAGTACAGTAAAACAAACAAATAAAATAAAAATGAAAAAACTTCTGCCTAAAGAAGATATACTTTGTATCCCATAAATACAATACTGTCCATGCAGATGGCTCTCTGAAGAAATGTGTGTGACTTCGCATCGTGTGGCCTTCATTCACAGACCTCCCGACCGTGACCGGGTTTCCTTCTTCTTGCCAAGGTGTCCCCCTCAATTCAGTTCATCTCTGCTCAGGCCAACCCAGCCAGGGCCTCCCAGGCAGCTTTCTGGCTTCCTTCCTTCTGGAGGGAAGTCCTCCCTCAAGTCCCCAGTCTCTTTCCACATGTTGTTCCCCGAGTTGGTCTGGAGCCCGGTGTCCAGGCTGCTCTAAGAAGTGGCCTGGGCCTGGCAGCAGGGCCTCCCTTTGATGGCACCATTTGTCAGCTGTGCTTTGGCCTCCCATGGAGAGGACGGAAAAGGCTCCTGTCAGTGACGATCTGGCAACCAGAGCTTGCCCTGTTTGGGAGGGAGGCGGACCGTTAACATCCTAGCAGCCGCCATTCACTGAGCACCTACTGATGCCAGGTTTCCTGCTGGAGACTTCTGGGTGGTGTCTTGTTTATCTTCACAACAACTCTGAGGAAAATGCTATTACTGTCCAATACTGAATAAGGAAGTGGAGCTTCCAAGAAGTAATGTGCCTGCGGACACCGGCGGTCAGTGCAGAGAGGCCTTGCATCAGGTCTGACTCCAGGGCTAGCGCCACTTCCGTGACCAGCTCACTGCTGAAACCCTGGGACTCAGCTCTCCCGTTTCCCTGGAATTGCAGGAGCTGGACAGGATCAGAGAGCTGGCCCAGCCAAGCCCCTTGTTTCTGATGAGGAGACCAAGACTTGGAGCAGGTTAGTGGCCTGACCAAGGTTACACTGTGAGGATGGACAGGCCGGTCCTCACTCTCATGTCTCTGGAGTCCCTTCTCTTACTGTTGGCCGTCATTACAGGACTACTCTCCTACAGTGGGGAATTTTGGCTGTTCTGTGGACCTAATCAATATGTTGGTCTCTGTGTCCATTTCTCTTTCCCAGAAAGGTGTCAATAACAGTTCCCCTTGGACCACCAGTGTGATGACTGCTTCTCCGACTCTCAAGGTGGGGCACTCTGCACTGACCATGACCTTCTTTACTACCTGTGTTTTTTTCCCACCTCTTCCACACTTGGCGAGGAGGGACTGAAGCCTTGACTCAGAGTGTGTCTTCTTTTGACACTGACTTTCCAAGTCTGCCCAGCAGCTTTGCACTCGAGGTCATACCAGGCTGGATGTGGATATGCTGCAGCTGCTCTGGAACGACACTGGCCATCCCCTTCTTCAGGGTGATGATGTTTCTCCCACTTTGCTGGCACTGGCTGAGGTCACAGTGCTGCGGCCATCATGAGTGTCTGTTTGAGAAGACCCAGCCAAGCCAGAATTTCTTGGTCTTTGCCTATGTAGCAGCAAAGACTATTCTACACAATAGTCCTTTTGTGCCTTGACAAGAGTTCCTAAAGGTAGCACATGAAAATAGTACAGAGATGGTTAATTCTGTGCATCAACTTGTCTGGGCCAAAGGATGCCCAGATAGTTGGTAGCACATTACTTGTAGGTGTGTCTGTGAGGGGGTCTCATGAAAAAATTAGCATTTGAATCAGTAGACTGAGAAAGATGGGTCGGCCTCACCAGTTTGAGTGGGCATTATCCAATCAGTAAAGAGAACAGATGAAACAAAAAATAGAGAAAGTTGCTAGGTGTGGTGGCGCATGGCTGTAATCCCATGGCCTCGGGAGGCTAAGGCAGGAGGATCATGAGTTCAAAGCCAGCCTCAGCAACTTCGAGGTGCTCAGCAACTCAGTGAGACCCTGTGTTTTATTAAAACACAAAATAGGGCTGGGGATGTGGCTCAGTCTTTGAGTGTCCCTGAGTTTAATCCCCAGTACTCCCCACTGCAAAAAATGGAGAAAAGGTGAACTCTGTATTCTTGAGCTGGCACTTTCATTCTGTCCTGTCCTTGGACGTTGGAGCTTCTGGTTTTTGGACCTTTGGACTCCAGGACTTAACCACTGATAAGCCCCTTCCCTGAACAACACCCATATGAGGCCTTCAACCTGAGACTGAATTGCACCTGTGACTTCCTGGTTCCCCGGTATGTAGATGGCATATTGTGGGAATACTTGGCCTCCACAGTCACGCAAACCAATTCCCAAAGTAAACCTCTTCTCTGATCTCTCTGTATGTCCTATTGGTTTTGTGTCTCTGGAGGATAAGATACTTCCTCTTTCTATCAGTGGGAAAAGTATTCAGTATCTTATTTCAAATATCATAGTTTATAACATTAAACAGGCTACATTCACATATAAGAGAAACAAAACTTTTATGAAACAATATTTGTGATGTACTTAATTACATGTATAATATTCTAATCCATTTTATTCCATTAAAAAAGTATTAACCCCTCCCCAGAGAATTAATTTTAGGACCCCCCCGTTTATCATGGGCAGTAGGAAAACACTGCTCTATTGTGCTTGTCTTTTTTTTTTTTTTAATTAGACCTAAAAATGAATCTGAAAGCCCTATCAGGCCTCTAGCACAATTCCACAAATTCCAAATATTTAGAAGCTTTGTGGGCTGAATTTTGTCCTCCCTCTAAATTCATACGCTGAAGCCCTAACTCCCAGTAACTTAGAATGTGACTGTATTTAGAGACAGGGCCTGTTAAAAAGGTAAAATGAGGTTGTCAGGGTGTTCCCTAATCCAGCATGACCAGTGTCCTTACAAGCAGAGGAGATGAGAGACACCAAACATGTACACAGACCAAGGGAAGACCATGTGAGGAAGAGAAGGCAGCCACTGAGAGCCAAGGAGGAAAGCCTCAAAAGAAACCAAACTTGATGACACCTCGGACTTGGACTCTAAACCTACTGAACTGTGAGAAAATAATGTCTATTGTTATTTCATTATGACAGTCCTTACAAATGAATACAGTACTATTAGCCTTTACATATGATTATACTGTCCCCTCTTGGAATTCTCTCCACCTCCAGACATCCAGTTCTGCATACACACTTGGCCCTGTATGAGCTGGTCATCAAAGACCTTGCCATACTACCCACACCCAGTGGCAGCCACTCCAAACTACCCACACTTCTCCAAAGATGAGTAGTCCCCACCTCTCTGCCTTTGCTACTAAGGCTCCCTCTGCTGGAAGCCCCATCTCTTCTTTTCAAGTTGATAATCATCTCTTCAGCTTCTGAGGCTCACCCCAAGCGTCATTTCCCTCTAAAGTCTTTCCTGAGCTTCCGCTGCCCAGAGACAACAATTTCTCCTGTGCACAGAGAGTCTCCTTAGTAGGCCCGAGACTGCTCTATTGTGCTTGTCTACTTTTTTTTTTTTTTTTTGGAAGCGCTGCTTCCAAGGTTGGCCCTTGGCTGGGATTTAGGAGCTTGAATTTTGAGAGCATTCCTTGATTCCCTGGTAACAGAGGCTCACTCTGGCTAGGCTGTTAGTGCAAACTGTGGTATATGTTGAACACCTGCTTTCCTTCTGAGACTCTGGAGGAAAGTAGGCCTCCTAATACATGCTGTGCAGAGGGTGCCTATACCACCAGTCCCCAAAGAAAACTCTGGAAACTATTTATAATGAACTTTCTTAATAGACTTTTCAAACTCATCCTGCTGGAGGAATGAAATATGTCCTGTGTTGAGTCCACTGAGAGAGGACTCTTGGAAGCTTGTACCTAGTGGCTTCCAGACTGCCCCATGTGCCTTATCCCTTTGCTAATTTTGCTTTGGATTCTCTACACTGTAACAAATTACAGCCAGGAGAATGGCTATATGCTGAGTAGTGCAAGCAAATTTCTTGAGCTTGGGGTGTCTTAGGAATCCCCAACATACCTGTCACATGTTCTACCACATGCCTACATACAGATTTCTTGCATCAACATCTTGAACCTTTCTCTTTTTTATTTTAAAATTTATTTATTTTGGTACTGGGGATTGAATCCAGGGGCACTTAACCACTGAGCCACATCCCCAGCCCTCTGTATATTTTTATTTAGAAATAAGGTCTCACTAAACTGCTCAAGGTCTCACTAAATTGCTGAGGCTGGCTTTGAGCTTGCAATCCCCCTGCCTCAGCCTTCAGAGCTCCTGGGGTTATAGGCGGGCACCTCTCACCTTGAACATTTCAATGCTCTACTTTCCACATCCCTAATTCATGTTGTTACAAAGGGTGTTTGTCTTATTTACCTTTGTCACTCCTGGGTTAGCATGACACTCAGTTCTGTCACCCATCTGAAGGTCTTCTCAGGTGGCTCATCTAAACATTACAGTTCACAAATATTGGCTTCAGAAGCTACATTTGTAACCCAACATTTCAGAAGGATAAGAGAACAGGAAACAGATATCTAGCGGTGTAAACATAAGTCTTCCTTTTCTAGAGGAGTCTTTGTGGCAGTCCATAAAGTTCCTTCTTCCCCAGCTGATGGCTTAGATGTAAGGAGTTGAGAACCATACCAGGCAGATATAGAAATCAACCTAGCTTAAATGCCTCATTCCCACAGGAGATGCCGTGTGTGTGTGTGTGTATGTGTGTGTGTATTTTTTTGGGGGGTATATATGTATAGTGTATGTATGTATTTTATATATGTATGTATATATATTTCTGTTCCAACTTTATAGACGTGGCTTCCAGAGTCCCTGTAGTTATAAGAGTCACCAATAAGAAGACAGCCCACAGTTGTGGCTTCCTATCAGAAATTATAGTTCTTCCAACAAGATGCAGTTGACCAATCAGGGCCACTTTTACCACAAGTGTCATTCCTGGCAACTAAATTGACATATCACCTTAATAGGTTACCAAGGGAACAGAGAGAGTAATGGTAGCCAGGCTCTAAGATGGCTCCCAGTGACCCCCCTGGGTCCTGTATTCATGCCTTATCACTCTCAGTAGGGCCAACCTATGCTATCACTAAGCTACTGGGGAAAAATGATGATGTGAGAATTCTGCAGCTGTCATAAAAGATACTATAGCTTCTCAGTCTCTTTTATCACTTGTTCAGCACAAGCCAGTGCATGTTTTGAGAACATAAGCAACCTTAAGAGGCCCATGGAGAAGGAACAGAGGACTTTTGCCAAGGGCTATGCCAGTACATCTTCTTGGAAGTGGGTCCTCTATCCACATCCAAGTCTTCAGAGCAATGTAGGTCTGAGCAGGCGGGACTAAGCTTGTGATCTCTGACTTTTCTCAGAGTCTTCCCTACAGCTTAAGACTTTGGCTTCAATTTTTTTTTTTTCTTGATTCTTGGAAATACTGTGTTTTCTTCTAGGATCCTCATCATAATTCTATGCTGATTCCTTTACAAACCCAGTGTTTCCACTTGGCCAACCTCATATTATTTTCAATTATTACACTCACTGTTTTATAATTGCATATTGGATAATAATTGCATATTGGCAATGTTTGCTCAATACTGTAACATTATTTACTGTCTATGATGTATGTAAAAGGAAGGGCAGGGAGGATAGACTATTTCCTTTACACTGCTTGTGGTACTTTTTCTTGAATGCTCACAGGACTGAAACTATCCTTACTGAAATCTAGTGAGACCATTTCCAAAAAGTAGAACTGCCTTTTGGGAACCGAGAGTGCCTGTGCCCAGGTGACTGATTTGTTTACATCAGCATTCGCCAAAATGTGTTCTTGGAAAAAACACGCTGGAAGATATTAATAGGGTGTTACTCAAAGGTCTATGGTCAAAATGCTTGACAAACGCCAGACTAAACAAAGTTAAGTGAGTTCCATTACCGCAGGCCTTTACAGAACAATTTAACAGTCATTAACTGAGTTAAGAAATTATAGAGTTCACATCCCAAACTTATTTGTCTCGTTTTCCCCCCACAGGAACACTGTGGCAACGCTTCTTTATACAAAACGGTCTCAACACGACAGTGTCAGAAGCATATCAGTTTCACAAACGAACACAGACCTCTGAACAATCACAGGGGACAGGAAGGCAGAGATGATCCTCCTTTAAAAACTGAGGACACCCAAGTTCAAAAAGGTTGCGCGGTTTTGTTGGCGCTTTCAGAAAGAGGTTTGGATCGGGAAAGAACACAGGCAAGTATTCTAAAATGCTGAGTTCCACTCTTCTCCGTAAGAGACCTTGCCTTCATGTCCTCACCCTTCTGTCCCAGAGGGAGGGCATTATGAGCCTCTTTCCTAGGCGCACTGTTCCTTCCCCCGCATTCTTCCAGGCTCAAAATCCTCATCGGCTGACCTAAGGCATCTATCTGTCCACAATTAAATACTAAAGTGCTTTTTCTTGTAAATTTTTAAAGGGGGTAAGACAGTCTTTGTCTCAGATACACCAAAAATGGGCCCTAGGCCACGTACTTTTAAACTGAAGAGTCGCCATTATATTCTACGAGGGGTTGTAAAAAGGATAAGGGCCCGGCGCTTGGGGCACTAGAGCGCCCCGAGCTTCCAGGTGGCGCCTACTCTCCGCCCCGCAACTCCGCGGCGTGCGGGTCCGCGCCCACCCCGCTCACCCGCTAGTGCGCCGGGAGCCAGAGGCCAGAAGAATCCTAAGCCGACGTCCAACCCAAGACTGGAACCGGCGCGGGGGCGGAGCCGGAAGTGGGGGCGGAAGCCCGCCCCCGGAGCCTGTTTCCCCTCTAGGACACGGGAGGTTCCGCATCTCTGTGGTCCGGGCTCCACCGCGGCGCTTTGGCTGGGAGAAAAGGGGCGGAGACCCAAGAGCGTGGGTTAGGCTCTCCAGGGCCCCTTTCCTATCCCTTCCTACCTGAACGCACCTGGCAGCACCTGCAGCAGAGGATCAGAAATTGCTTCTGTCACGATTTTAAAAAAATCAAAATGCAGGAAGACAACAGGCCACCCCCAAATTCAACATTTTTCTGTTTTTTTCCTCTTGCAGTGTATGCGTTCATACTTCATTAAAAAATGAGGCGAAGTCTGACTTTCGTGAACCATACAGCCGAAATGCCCCCCACCCCCCGCAAAAAAAAAAAAAGTTTCACATGTGAAGCGTCTTTTGAACTTGAACCCAGCTGGTGCCAGACTCATGCTCAGGTCTCTTTTTCATGGACTCCCCTTTCTTGTCCCCGAATACCACAGGCGTGAACAGGCACACTTGTCCTTACTTACACTCACCCTGGGTCCTCAGCTGGCTCATTTATTATTTCAAAGGTTCAAGTTAGCCAAATTTTACAGGCTCTCATTTGTATTTTCTGTTCTAAAAAAAAGAAAGGGGAAACTCTGCATATCTAACAAACTACCCAGTCTAGCAAAGTTAGGTTTAAACTCTGCATTACATCCCACACAAAAACGAGTGATGACATTAGTTCATTCTGGGCAAACAGAATGTAAGTTATGAGTCCTGTTGAGGAACTTGGTGTTTTATATCAAAAGCCATTCCTTGTGTTTACATTGTGACCCCCGGGATACCACCTGTGGAAGATTTACTTTAAGCCAACAAGGACACGGAGAAGAGCAGGTGCATTTGTGAAGTGATTCTACAATGGACAACTGTTGATTTTGCTTGTCCAACGTGCCAGTTTTCCTTTTCCTGGCTTTAACCCTAGGATTTTTCTATGGGAAACTTGCTGGCACACTTTTGGGGTTGGCACATGATGCAGGCTTGGTCAGTAAAACACAGGCTCAGGAGCCAGACTACAGGGCCCCAGTACTGGCTCTGCTGCTTAACTGGTGCAGGATCTTTTGCTTCTTGTTAGCTTCTCTGAGTCTCAGTATACTCATTCGTGTAATGGGCACATTAATAAGAGACACCTACCTCATAGGGCTACAGTGAGGACTGAATGAGTGAAGCAGTTACAATGCCCATGTACCATTATCTGTTTTTTTTTTTTTTTTTTGGTACTGGGGATTGAACTCAGGGGTACTTAACCACTGAGTCACATCCTCATCCCTTTTTATCTTTTTATTTTAAGACAGGGTCTCACTAACTTGATAGGGCCTGGGTAAGTTGCTGGGACTAGCCTCAAACTTGCAATCCTCCTGCTTCAGCCTCCCGAGTCTCTGGGATTATGGGTAGATCCACTGCTCTTGGCCATTATTCTTTTTTTTTACCTCTAGGGCTCTGGCCAATATTTCCTATTTCTGGCAGTTTCTTATCAAATTGCCTTTCTTTAACTCTTCTTTTTTTCTTTCCACATACTTCAGTGTCATTTACTTCATTCTCCCAAGAATTAAATTCCATATCTTCCTTTCCTACTGAAATACCCTGAAAATAGAACTGTGTGTTATCCACCTTTGTACCTTGGGTGCTGAACACAGATCCTGCTCCAGAAATGATGCTCAATAAATGTTTGTTGAACAAACTGAATGCTCTCTAACACAGCATAGAAGGTTGGATTAATGAAAATGTAATAAATCCTGATGATTAAAGAAAGGGTAAACAGAAAGAACCACAGGAAGCTAGAAAATTTTCTTGCAAAAACTCCTTGATCCACAGGGATTGCAGACTCTAGTTCTTCCTAGCCCTGGACTTGTTCCCATATGTGGTCAGATGATTTCTAGGAACAGACTTGGACTACCTATGGCCCACTTTTGGAATAATGGCTGCCCTTTTCTGCCCTATAACTCATCTCTTCCCTTGTGGATTGGCAGGAGAGATAGCTATTCTCTCAAGAGAGATCAAATCTACATCAGGAGATCTGCAAGCCTTACATGGGCATGGCAAAGTGGAGAATGGTCTTAAGATAGAGCAAGATACTCTGGATGGAGGAGGTAGGTCAGGCTAACTTAGAAACCCTTTCTAATTGGTGATTGCTTGGCTTCTGATGATACCAGACTGGTAATATGAGCATCCATTTCTGTACCATACCAAACTCTCTTGGAGCCACATCCACCTGAGACTTAAAAAATTCTTAGAGTTGGAAGAGATAGACAGGAGCATTAGTTTACAAATGAATATAGTGTAGATCTCATTTACAACTTTGGACCTCGAACATCAAGGCTACAAACACCCTAAGGACACCTAGTTTCTTGCTCCTTGAGATAATCTGTTTTTGAACCAAGTCCTAATTGGTCTTTATTTTTATTTATTTTTGTGGTGCTGGGAATTAAACCCGGGGTGCTCTATCATGAGCTACATTCCCAGCTCTTTTTATTTTTTAATTTTGAGACAGGGTCTCACTAAGTTGCTGAGGCTGACCTCAAACTTATGATCCTCCTGCCTCAGCCTCCGGAGAGGCTGGGAGGCCTGGAGGTTTTAAGATAATGCAAATGGGCAAGTAGATGCTGGGCTTAGAGTACAAGTTATGGGAGTTCAAGCTCGAAAGATGGCCCGGCTTGGGTAAGGGCCAACATATGGCCCTGTACATCGATGGCTAAAGGGAAACAGATGCAAAGATCAGTGGCAGGGAGGAGGTCAAGGACCCATAAGACTCAGGAGTTTTCTGGGTCACTCACTAGTGAGATCACCCAGGATAATAAGAGGAGGATGTGGGTAAGGTGCCAAGTTCTGGGGGAATTCTGGAGGAAGACAAATGAGAGCAAGGAGGATGGGGTGTGGTGCAGTTGGTGCCTGAGCCTCGAGGAGGAAGTGTTCAGCATGAAGGGGGAAGAGTAATGGCACAGAAGTGTGGGGGGGAGGGGCTCCTAACGCCAGCCTAGAAGTAGGGGCAATGACAGGGGAGCAAAGCAATCTTCCTGTGGTGGGTGTGACATCTCAGGGGACAAGCCCAGGTGCACTCTGGAAGAAGATGTGGTGGAATGTTCCATGAGGACCGAGAGGACCATTCATGAAGAATGCTCTTGAGGGCCCAGCAGAAGGACAAGGCCAGCAGCGGGAGGGGGGATGGGTGAGAGGTGGTGGAGTAGGGCTGGGCTGGGAGCCTGGGGGAAAGTCTAGGAACCTTGGTGTTGGGCAGCCAGCTTGTGCCTGTTGGCCAGAGCTTCTCATGTGCACCTGTTCTCCACCGCGGTCAGTGATGTCCCAGAAATCAGCAGTGTCACCAATCACATCTGCTCCTTGCTCCAAAACAAACCTGGAAACAACTGCTTAGAAGTCCCTGGCTTCCCTCGCTCTGGATGAAACTCGCGGATGGGGCGGCGGGTAAGAAGGGAGGCATCTCCTTAGATGGCGCCACTTGGCCTGGGGTCTGAAGCAAGGAAGCAGAGGTGGGATTCATTTGTCAGAAATACGCAGGAGGGAATTTTCCACAGAGCAGAGCAAGAGAAAAGAGCTGAAGGTGGGACTCCACCCCTGCTGGCTGGCGGAAAAGCAAACCCCGAGCCTTGCTGGAAAGGAACCCTCACACTGAGGCTCAGTGACGCTGAGCCTGGAAAGTCAGGTTGGGCCAGAGAGAGGGACTCCATGCTGGAGCCTGGTGGGGGCCACCGAGGGCCTCTGAGCAAGGGAGGGGCAGCGTAGCACAGCTCCCCAGGAAATTCAGACTTGGTAAACAGCAGTGTTCTCTGGGTTTGTAATTTTAGAAAACTGAGATATAGTTCACATGCTGTGAAACTCACCCCTTTAGAGTGAACAGTTCAGTGTTTTGGTCTATTCCGAGGTTATGCCCCAGACTTATTGGCAGTCACCCCCATTCCCTCCTCTCATAAGGGTTGGTAGTTTTTTGGGGGGTACTGGGGATTGAGCTCAGGGCACTCAACCATTGAGCCATATCTTGGTCCTTTTTTTTTTTTCGTATTTAATTTAGAAACAGGGTCTCACTGAGTTGCTTAGTGTCTCACTTTTGCTGAGGCTGGCTTTGAACTCATAATCCTCCTGCCTCAGCCTCCTAAGCCACTGGGATTACAGGGATTTGTACTTTTTGCAAAACATTCAATTTTGTGTGTGCTGGTTAGCTTGAATTTTGAGCCCAGAAAGGCTATCTACTAAAGACAAAAGAGAGAATGGGAAAGAGCAGAATTAGCTTTCTCAAGGTTTGGTTAGTGTATTGAGAGACAGCAATAGACAGATGATAGAAAGATTGACATATTGCAAGATAGATAGACTGAGGAGGATGTGGGTAAGGTGCCAAGCTCTAAGTCCAGAGGTACTCACATTGTAGGAATCACTAAATCTCACTCTGTTACCCTTTAGGGCTCATTGAGTTTTTAAAGATTCTATTTAGAATATTGAAATAATGGGATTTTTTTTTAAATGGTATGTGAGTATGAGTGAGAGAGGGGAGAGAGAGGGAGAGAGAGAGAGAGAGAATTTTTAATATTTATTTTTCAGTTCTCGGCGGACACAACATCTTTGTTGGTATGTGGTGCTGAGGATCGAACCCGGGTCGCACGCATGCCAGGCGAGCGCGCTACCACTTGAGCCACATCCCCAGCCCAATAATGGGATTTTTTAAAAAATATTTATTTATTTATGTATCTTTAGTTTTAGGTGGACACATTATTTATTTATTTATTTATTTAATGTGGTGCTGAGGATCGAACCCAGTGCCTCATGCATGCCAGGCGAGCACTCTACCACTGAGCCATAACCCCAGCCCAGGATTTTGATTTTCTTTTTTTAAGAGAGAGTGAGAGAGAAGAGAGAGAGAGAGAGAATTTTTAATATTTATTTTTTAGTTCTCGGCGGACACAACATCTTTGTTGGTATGTGGTGCTGAGGATCGAACCCGGGCCGCACGCATGCCAGGCGAGCGCGCTACTGCTTGAGCCACATCCCCAGCCCCCGAAATAATGGGATTTTAAGATGGGGTGGGGATTTTGACATTTATTAAGTGTGATTCTTCTTACTAGTGAAAAACAAGAGAATCAAAGAGATAGGTAACTTGATCAAAGTCACCCATCCAACCAATCCATAATAACAGAAGGCAGATCAGTGATTGTGTGGGAATAGAGGGGGAAGGAGTCAAAAAGGAAACTTTAGGAGTTAATGGATATATTCCCTATGTTGATCTTGATTGAATGCATTACTTTATATGTGTGTGTGTGTGTGTGTGTGTGTGTAAACTTACAGGATTGTATACTCTAAATATCAACAGTTTACTGTATACCAATTATATCTTTTATTGTGGTTAGTACTGGGGATTGAACCCCGGGGTGCTCTATACTAAAGCTACATCTCTAACCCTTTTTATTTATTTTTCTATATTGAGACAGAGTCTTTCTAAGTTGCCCAGACTGACCTTGAACTTGTGATCCTCCTGCCTCACCCTCCTGAGTTGCTTGTGCCACCACTACTTATTCCCCGATAAAGGTAAACTTTCAAAAATTACATTGTAAAAAGCTACCCACCCCGTCAGAGGCCGAGTGGGGACCAGGACGCACATCCTACGTCTTGAAGACTTCACATTCCACCTTGACCTCGGCTCCACCTTAAATCCAAAGCCTATTTCAAGTTGTAAAAATACCTTTCCCACAGTGCTATATAAAAAGAATTCTATACTTCCAAGTTTTCCATAATGAGAAATAATTACACCCTTTTGAAAAAGTCGCAGATGCCATTCAACGTTTCCAACGTGACTTGGTCCCTGGAGAGAGGGAAGGGCCCACTGCTGAGCTGGGAGGCGAGGAGGGAGAGCAAGGCCTGACTTTGTTCTCTTTAGCAATGCTTGTGAAAGCTCTCATCTCCGAATGCACCCAGTGAATTCAATGTAGGATAAGAAGGATAACAGGGACTGTGTTCTTATTACAGGACTGTGTTTTGTGGTGGTGGCTACTGGGCTAAAACAGTTTCTGAATAACCCACCCCTGGATGAGGGGGAGGCAGGAAACCTCCCGGAAAGTGCAGTTCCTTTATTCCCCTCTACATAACCCAGCACAGGAGCCACCAGGTGGGGCCAGCTTCCGGAGGGCTGATATAGGTTTTCTGTGGAGAAGGGGGAACGAGAGAGAAGGGTGGGTGTAGTCAGCCCTACCACCGTTTCCTCCAGCTGAGCTGACCGGAGAGTGGGCCCTGCAGGCTCACTTTGTGGTTCATGAGACCCTGTGGCTTCCCTACCAGCGTGTTCCAGAGCTGTTACCTCTCCAACAGGAGCTGGGAAGAGACATTCAGCATCTAAGAGAGTTTCCCCCGCTCTGTATGGTTTATTTTTTAGAATGGCAAGTGTAATATAGACTTATAACAACTTCAAACGAGTCCAAATTATAGGAGTGTAAATGGTGGTACAGCGTGTCCAGTGGCCCTGACGCCATTTCTGTCAGGGAGATGTCTGTTCACGGAGGGGTAGCAGTGCTGTCATGGAGCTGTCGAAAGTGCTGGGGGACACACACAGCATGAGTGGGACACAGGATGAACAGAACTTCTGTAGGACATCTCTGGGCATCCACACCATAACAGATATTTAACCCCTTGTCCTGTCTTTTCATAATTTTCCTTCCCAGTGTCCCTTCATCCCCCCAATCCTTTGCATTTTGCTGCCTGACTTCATGCTCCCAAGGGCTGACCCTAAGAGACCGGGCCACCCAGCCTTCAATGGATTCAAGTCAGGGCTGGACAGAGGGAGGCACCCACAGGAGACTGAGGACAGAATGAAAGAGAGAGATGGTCATTTATTTCCCCAGCTTCCTTTCTAGCAATGACCGTGCCCCTCCAAGAAGGCAGTCCTTCCACCAGGTGCCCCTCCAAGAAGGCAGTCCTTCCGCCAGGGCTCTGGTTCTGCCTCCCTTTGGGTTTGGGAAATGGTAATGGCTTCTGGCATCTGCTCCCCTCTGGACCCATCTGCAGCTCCAGTGGCTCCTTCATGGAAGTCTCTGCCTGGAAGTGGTCTCACCCTTCCCTCATGTTGGAATGAACTATTTAAGGTTCTGTTCATCATTTCTCCTAGACGGGGAGAGGGGCACGGGAGTGGGGAGTGTGCCTTAGGCTTGAGAGCCCAGCACTTGGCACAGTGGGTTGAACTCAAGCACTGAGTTGGCTGGGGGTGGAGAGACACTTTACTGAGAGGCTCTTGGACCCGGGTTTTAAAGGGCATCGATGCTTCTGGTGGATGACACATCGTTGTACCACGATGAGGTCTTTCTTATTCTTTGGGGACAAGGTCCAGGACTACATGGATCACAGTGTGGGATATTCAGGGCAGCGTGACTCCACTTGAGGCCCTGAGTCACACCCTTTTGTTGATGCTGTTGAGAACACCAAGGACAACAGTGGCCATGACGTTGGTGTCATGTGTCCTCATCTGAGTCACAGGACTGGAAGTTAGTACTGTTCCCTCTGCCTTACTGCAAGGTAAAGTTGACCGAGGCGTGGTTTATACATAATGACATGCTCTGATTTTAACAGTACAGCTGAATGAGTTTTGACAAGCACATCTCCCTGTGGAGGTGAATTTGCTCTTGTCAAGAGCAGAGCATTTCTGTCACTCTGGCAAGTTCTCTCACGTCCTTTCCTCTCTAACTCCACACCCAGCCTCTCCAAACGGCAGCACCACTATTGTGGGCTGGTGTCCAGCGAACCCTTGTCCCCACCCTCCAGGCCTTCTGATCCTTGCCTCTGCCCCTTTTCTGGTTGCTGTTGTCTGTGGGGTAACCTTGTGTGCCCTCTCACCTGGTTGGCTTCCCATCTTCCTTCAAGACCCCTCCTCCAGGAAGCCTTCCTGATCTTGTCCTCCACTCAGCCTGGATGAGGGTACTCTTCTACAAAGCCTTGTATTGTGTCGTCTGGATCCCCATCAGATTTTGTTTTATGCCTTTTTGTGTGTGTGTGTGCAAGTATTCTCCCCACCATGCCCACCAAATGAGATCCTTGGTGAGGACTGGGTCGTATTCTACTTTGAATTCCAGACTCTAGCACAATGCTTGGCAGAAAGTGTTTGCTGTTTAAAATAAATATGGGAATGATATCCATCCCCACCCCACTTCCAGGACACTTCCTAAACCTTTACCACCACATTATACACTGGGCCCTTTTAGTTGCAAGACAAAGAGACTCAGACAGGAAGATGCCCTTAGCCTTGGAAGGGCTCTGACCCAGCTTAGCTTGGCTGCTCTTGGCTTGTGCAATTTATTTGCTTCCCTTTCCTCCTCCTCCTCCTCCTCCTTCTCCTCCTCCTCCTCCTCCCCCTCTTCTACTGCTACTACTACCACCACCAGGGATTGAACGCAGGGGCATTTTACCACTGAGCCATCCCCAGCCCTTTTTATGTTGAGACAGGGTCTCTTTCAGTTGCTTAGGGTCTTGCTAAGTTGCTGAGGTTGGCCTTGAACTTGAGGTTCTTCTGCCTCCCCCTCCTGAGCTGCTGAAATTACGGATGTGCACCATGGTGCGTGGTGCCCAGCTGCTTCCCTTTTCTGATTGGCCCCCTCTACCCATCTTACATCTGCGGTCTCCTAACTTCAGCTTGCCTTTTTACCTTAGCTTTCTTTGGCCCTGACTTTACATCTCTCTGGCTTGACTTGACATTTGTAAAGGTAATAATCTATCAAGTTCACCTAAGCTTTTTGGATCCACATCATAGCCATATCATAGGCCAGGAACTGACCTCAGGGTTACATGTCCAGTATCCCTAAGGGTGGGTCCCACAAAACATGGTTGCTTGAAGAGCAGAGCACTATAGAAGAGGTAGGCAGGCCTTCTGAGATCTCTCCTATCCTATTACTGAGCAAAACTCCTCGTATTTTTGCCCCTCTTTGCTCCTGAATAATTTACATTTTCTCATCCTTCATATCAGAAAAGTCCCTTATCTTCTTCTCTCTTCTTAGGAATTAAAGGATTTAAGGCGTGTTTAAGCTGAAGGAACCTCAGGGGCTGTCTGCTTGCGCATGTTCTGTATGACATTAGGCACAAAAGATGCTCCGTGGACATACTTCCCGGACCTCTGAGACCTCCTCTGCACAGACAGACCCCTGCAGCATCCAGGTCCTCTGTATTGGAGGCTCTGAATCAGGGACTACTGGAAAGGTTCCACGGGGAACAAACCACAAACCCCTTGAAATTGTCCACAACCCTGAGTCAGTGTCGAATGTGTGCACGTGAGCACATCTTCCTGAGAGAATGTCAATAGCGCTCATCAGATCATTAAGGTAAATATTACCTAAAGGAAAAAAAATGGATAACAAACTCTACTTTAAAAGACATTGGCTGACTGTGCCTTCCTAAGGCAAAGCTCTACTCTTCCAAGTTTTATTGCTGCACTTAATGTCCACTCACCCAGTGTAAATAGGAGAAAGAACTTTTTATGACAAAGCTGAAGGGTCTTGATTACTTAGGGTCTTTAACCTTTTATTTTTCTAGAGATGAAAACACTAAAATAATTATGCATCAATTTAAGTTCGTCAGTTGTAACAGTCGTACCACTCTAGGTAGGGATGTTGATAAAGAAGGAAACTATAAATGTTCAGGGAGAGAACATATGGGAAATCTTTATACTACACCCTTCTGCTCAATTTTGTGGCAAATCTAAAAATGCTCCCAAAATGAAAAGTTTACTTAAAAATGGACAAACAAACCAGCCCAACACCAAGAATCAAAGAAGTAAAATATAATTTTCCCAAGGCTAGACAACTGGGTCAGTAGGCACTACAGCCTTCCTCTCTCTTCTTCACTTCTATATTTTAGCCATCATTTTACAAATTCCTGTTATTTTGTGTCCATAAGTCATCATTTCTGATCTCCCCCCCAAAAAAAACCCCAAAACAACAACAACAACAACAACAACAAAACATTCGTTTAGGGCCAAGCACTGTGTTACACATTTCTCCTTTGACAGGTAGGGGAATCTTTCTGTTGGATATTATTACCCATTGAAAAAAGATTTTACTTTTCTCATAACCATATTGATACTTGGAGATTTAAAGAAGTTGCCCAAGGTTGCCTAGCTGCTTAGGGGCAAAGAGGGTGCAGGAAAGCCTGGGTTTCCACCACGCTTTATTGATGAGGGTTTTCTCTCACTTTTGTACATAACTCCGCCCAGGTTAAAAGGCTCCCTCCTGAGGTCTCACCTGAGGCTCCGCGGGGGTACAGGTAGGATAGGACGCCGCCCCCTGGTGGCAGGTGCGCGCCCTTGCAGCGCATGCTAATGAGCCCGCGGCGCCGCTCGCTGATTGGCTGGCGCGGATTCCAGCTGCTTTGCAAGTCGGCGGGTGCGAGGGAGAGTCGAGGGGCCGCGGGCGGCAGCCGGAGCTCTGCGCGCTCCCCGCCCCGCGCATCACGGTCGACGCCCAGGCTGGGCGGGCCAGGCTGCCTGGCTAACTTGGGGCTTTCCCTCTTCTCTCCCATTTGTGTTGTGGTGGTAGATCCATCCAGGGTCCAGGATGACGATCCGACACCAGGGCCAGCAGTACAGGCCGAGGATGGCATTTCTCCAAAAGGTAACCCGGGTGCCCACACCTGGGCCCTGGCGCAGGTGGGCGGGGTCCGAGTCTGGGGAGAGTCCGAGGATGAGCGGGGCAGGAGTGGCGGGGCATCCCTTTGGGGCGGTTCGCGCCGCTAGATGGTATGAAATGACTTATCTGCTTTGTGTGTTGCTCCTAAAGACTATAATAATGAGGGTTTCGTGGAAACTGTTTGTAGTGGAGAATCTGGAGCCAGCTATGATGGTCTGCCCGAGGCTGGAAACAACCTGTTACTCGGAGAGGAGGGTGCCAGAGGCAGTTCAGCAGAGGCTGTGAGGTTTGACACAACCTGCCGGTATTGTTGTAAGACATCCGGATGATAAATCAACATTTCTTTTGGCCATGTTTTTCTGATCCTAATACTGCAGGATTATAAAATAAGTATGTTTGTGGGTATACATAGACGATGAAAACGATGTGATCAAGGCCACCCTGTTTACAATGTGCAGAGAGCCCTCCTTTGTGGATGGGCACTTGAATCTCCCTCTGACAGTGGCTGGCAGCAACATCAGAACCTTGTCCCGTCTGTTGTAAATGCTTTCTCAGACCAAGTGACCGGGCACAGGGTGTCCATTCTGGATGGACACGGAGGGTGGTGATGGTGGTGGTGGAGAGCACTTGGAGAGTGATGTGTTTGGGGATGAAGTGGTTCATTTTGTTCTGGGCTTTTGAGATAGCGAGTGTGGGAAGAGATCGACAGAGGATTAGGTCCCAGGTCACCCGTCTGCCCTTCCCAAGCGCAGCCACTTTTTGCGGCCGGCCGTGTGGTGTGCATCCTCTTAGGCTTATCCTGTTGAGTAGAATTAGCTGAATGCTTTTGACAAGCTGGGCCCTGCCCTGAGCCCCAGAAGCTAAGCAAATTGGCGTAGTCAGTGACCAACCGTTTCAATTTGCTAAATGTGTTAAAGCCTGGACAATCCTGGGCACACCAGGACAGTTGTCACGCTCTGTCCACTGAGAGTGGCTGAATGTTGTCCTGCCGGAAAAGAACCAAAAAGCCAGTATCACAGATGCCAGTTCCTCAAAGCCAAAGAAACTGCCTAAGTCCAGTGTCTGAGAGCCCGACACCATCTTCTGGGTTTTATCCCTGGACTGCTTTCGTCTCCCACGCAGGGCAGCTCTGACTTGGGGACTCAGAGAATAATTTTTCCCGAGATGTTCAGCTTGCTTTTATTGAATCTTGGGCATTCTTTTCCATCAAGATGGAAGAGAATCTAGTAGATTCTTCTCTCTTTACCTGGTGTCTTGCTTTCAGCCTCCCCTTCTTCACCCCAGCCTCTCCTTCCGTTTCAGCCCCCCTCACCTCCACCCCAGCCTCCCCTCCTCCACGCTAGTCTCCTTCCTCCACCCTGGCCTCTGCTCTCACCCCACTTTCCCCTTCCCACTCGATGTACCCCTCCTCCATGGCATTCTTCATACAACCACTGTTTTCCTTTCCCAAACCTACGATGACCTCCTTCACCCAAAACCCTAAGTGGCTTCCCACGCTCAGGATTCCATCCACCCTTCTCAGTGTGGCCACTCATGACGCTGCTCTTGCCCCCTGCTCCAGCCTCTCTCTCCAGCTTTCCCTTCCCCTGCCCTCCACCCCCAGGAGTGGAAGACCAGGAGAGTTTAGGATGCTTCTCAGGGGCTCTTGACTCAGTGACTTCCCCTGCTCTCCGGGAGTCTGTCCCATGCCCCTTCATGTACCAGCTTCCTCTAAGTCCTATCTCCCCTCTGCCAACCTCCCTCTCCTCCTCTTCTCATGCCCCACTCCCAGCCACTCCTCGGTGAAGGCGGGTTCTGTTGACCCTTCAGCAGAGTGACCTTCTTTGTGCCTACAGACCCTGCTCCACCTCCAGTATATTTTTTTTTCTTTGCCTCATGCCATCCACAACCCTGTCTGCTGCATATTCTGAGTCCCTTGATCACGTCACAGATTTCCTAAAGAGAGAGCAGGGCAAAAGGCTGCAAGACAGGTGTCGGGAGCCTGTGCCAGGGGACTCTTAGCAATGCACCAGCCTGGGCACCCCAGGACAGTCGTCGCACTCTGTCCACCTTCTGGAGGTAACGTCTAGCCTTCTGGAGAAGCCTGAAATGTGCCCCGGGTGCAGGTGTCATTCTCCACCGGTTCAAAGCCTATGCGTGTTCCTGGCAGAGGACTCACGTTCCTCCTCTCATCTGTTCCGTCAGACAGTGGGGAGGGTCACTGTTCTATGGAGGAAGAAGTTGACACTTGGAGAAGTTAAGCCACTTGCCAGTCATACAGTCACAAAGTGATGGAACCAGGAAAAAAAATACAGGACTGGCCACCACCTGTCCCCAAAGCGATACAGTGCTGTGAAATTCCCCATGATGTGGGTCAGAGTGTGGTGTCTGTGGGAAGACCTGGCTCAGTGTGTCTGGGGGACACAGAGCTGAGGACTGAAGAACACATAGGAGGGTATTCCAAGCAGAGAGGGGGAAGGATGTTCCAGGAGAGGGAACAGCATGGGCTGAGGCAGGGAGGCTTGGGAAACCCGGTGGGTCTGAGGATGGGTTGTTCTGTGATGGATGGAGTTTGGAGGGGAGGGGAGAGGAGTGTGGAAAGGTAGGTGAGACAGAGGGGACCACAGTGGGTCCTTGGAAACTTTTGAAGGTGGTTTGCTTTTTGACAGATTTGCAAATTAAGAAGACCCCTGGTGTGAATAAGAGGATGGAAGGGATGTCTTCTTTTTTCCTGAGCTAGGAGAGTTCACTCAAGGTCTCCTGTGCCTCCCCCAACTCCAGCTACCCCGGACATGGCGGTGTCTCACACTGGGGAGAGCAGAGCTCGTCAAGGGCTCTTCCCTCTGCGACTCCTAAGGCTCTTGCATTGTGTGCTCACCTCAAGCTCCACCCGGGGGAGACTGCCCCTCAGCCCAGACGCTGCCCACCTGTGATGCCTGGGCTGGTTTAGGATGTGGTGGGAAGAGATGGAGGGCCAGCCTGCCCAGGGGCTTTGCTGGGGGTTTAGCTGAGGACACACAGGGGACTGATGACACAGCTGAGTGGACTCTTGTGGCTCCAGCACCGTGGGCTTTAGTTCTGGTGCTGGACCATGTCCCAGCGGGTTCCAGTTACCGGGATTCACTATGGGACTGACTTTTTTGGAGAAAGAAGCCTCTTGAGATGATTTGAATTTCCTGGGTGGTTCCATTTCTCTCCTCCTCCTCCTCCTCCTCCTCCTCCTCCTCCTCCTCCTCCTCCTCTTCTTTTTGCTTGAGAAGGAGGAATACTGAATATTTTGCTGAAGAAGAACACTGACCACCTGGGAAGAAAGTGGTATCCCTTGCTTGTATCATTCCTCCATTCAGTGCAGATAATGGAGCACTGACGTCCCAGTGTTGAGGATACCAAGGAGGTTAGAGTCTCTGGAGACAGACAGATGTGTAAATTAGGAGAAAAACACGTTCCATGCACCATGGCAAACACTGTTGGAGGCTCCACCAAGGGGTAGAGGTCAGCTCCACCTGGGGAGTGGGGTGGGAATCAGGGCAGGTTTCTCGGGGGGAACTGCAACGGAGTCGAGTTATGAAAAACGAGTCTTTTGTTTTTGGCAGGAGAATGGGAAGATGAGTGACATTTTAGACAGGTACAAAACACAAACGTGTGAAATAGTCTGGTGGTTTTGGAGGCTGCTCAGTGGTCAGGAGTGCTGACTCAGAGAGGGCAGAAGAAGTGTTTGGGTTTGGGACAGCAGGGCTGGTAGGTGAGAAGGGCCCAGAACCGAAGGGCTTCTTATGACATGCTGAGGATTTGATGCTCTATGTGTTTAACAAGAAGCTCTCTGATGTCAACCAGGGATGGATATGATGAGGTGATTCACATTCGAGAAGGATGATTCTGATGAGACAGTGTGAGGCTTTCCAACTCTGGATGTACCTTTAAAAATGTCAATACCAAGTCACTTAGAGTTTCAGATTACGCTGGCCAGGCCTGGGGTGGGGCTCAAGCAATTTTTTTTTTTTTGTATTGGAGATGAACCCGGGGCACTTTATAACAGAGTTACACCCCCAGCCCTTTTTATTATTATTATTATTTTTGAGACAGATTCTTGTCCAGTTGCTTAGGGCCTCAATATCAGACTTGCTGATCTGATCTTGAACTTACAATCCTCCTGTTTCAGCCTCCTGAGTTGCTGGGATTCCAGGTATGCCCCACTGCACCCGGCAAACATTGGTCTTTGAAAGAAAGCTTCCCAGGCAGTTTGAAGTGCAGCACAGATGACATTCCTTGAGGACATTGGGCAATGTGTAGATGCACTGGGGGATTATTACAACTGGGGCTTTTATTGGCATCTAGTGGGTAGAGACCAGAGATGCCAACATCCAACAATGCACTGAACGGCCCCTAAGCAAAAAGTGATCCTGCTGAAAATGTTGGTGGGGCTGTGGTTGAGGGCCCCTGGGCCAGGGGACACGCGGGAGGCTGGAGGCAGGTGCCAGTGAAGAGCCAGAACCTGACGGTCCAGGAGGGGGTTAGCAGACATTCATGAGGCCGGATTTAATGGGCAGAAAAGAGATGTGTGAAATACAAAAGCACAGTCCCTGGGAAGTCACCCATCACTGTTGGTGGCTGGGGTCATCACACAGGGGCCACGGCATGGTGCAGGCTGGGGTGGGCTGGCCACTGACTCCTTGTGGCTGGGCTTATTAGAAAGAGCTCACCCTCCCGTGAGAACAATAGCTGTCGTGAGGTCACCTCCCCCATCTCGATATGGGGAAGTCATGATTATTACTGTTCCCCTGGGAACCTTCTCCAGCTTAAAGGAAAATTCCAGCCCCTGAGATCTTCTGCAGTGAGTGACAGCTTCTTAATTCCTGGAGCAGCGTGGGCCTGGTGGGTGGGATGTCAAAGCCAGCGTTTCTGATCCCTTCACGATGTCAGGGTCCGGGGCACACCTGCAGTCACGCATCCCAGAGAAGAACTGTGGGGCTGATATCGCCCCTCCCCCCGCACCCCCAATGCAGGGCCTGCCGGGGCTCGGGGGTAGTCTGATTGTGTGGCATTTATGTGTTGCTTGGGAACACGATGGGGCTGATTCTTCATCTCGTGAGGAGCTGGGAGCTGATGTGGCTTGGAAGAGGGGCACTGATGTTCAAGGGCGGGGAAGGCCGTGGCTCGTTCTCATCTCCAGAGGGATGCCCCGCAGGTCATAGGAGGCTGGTAGGAAAGTTTGCAGCAGTTTGGAGAAGAAAGGCCAGGCTTTTCTGAACAACATGGGAAGCAACTGAGTCTGTCTTCTCTGTGGGGAAGGGGTTTTTCTGATTCAGGATAGAAAAGAGTCTGTATGAGTCAGCTCAGGTTGCCATAACAAAGCACCACAGGCTGGGTGGCTTAAACAACAGAAATTTATTTATTTTTTTTCACAGTTCTGAAGGCTGGAAGTCTGAGAGCAAGTTGTGGTAGGGTTGTTTTAATCTGAGGACTCTCTCCTTGGCCTGTTTTCTCTGAGTCTTCATGTCATCTTTCCTACTAGTGCCTTCCAAACCTATATAGGATTAGGGCCGTCCACATGACCTCATTTCACCTTAAAGACCCTTTTCCCCCCAAACAATCACATTCTGAGGTATGGGGGGGTAAGGATTTCACAATATGAACTTGAGGGAGCTGGGAGCGGTCACAATTCAGTGTCTGACAGCATTTCTCAGTGCCATGAGTTAGAATCCTGCCATTTCCTGCTCAGGTGATTGAAGAGACCACTCACAAGAATTTGCATCAAGAAAAGTCTGAAGAAAATCGATTGGAAACTCAGCATGCTGAACTCCCTCAAAACGTTCCCAAGGTCCATGTGAGGCCCCCTCCCACACAGCTCCTTCTTTCTGTGAAGGGTGACACACCTGCTGGAAAGAAATCTGACTCCTCTCATTGTGTTTTTAAAATAACTCTCATTATTCCTCCTCTGAAAGTTATTTTCGAACCCTTTATCATAATTTTTTTTTTTAAATGCAAAGACAAAGAATCAACTCTGACTTTCGAGAATCTCAGGTTTCTAACTTCCAAGGTGGGATTCCATATGGGCCCCCTATTTCCACAAAATGCTGTTGTTTCACCTCATAAAAATATTTAAAATGAATACAGCCTTTCTTCTGGCAGCTAATATGAGAGAGGGGAGTCTTGAAGTTTGACATTAGAAAATCCAGGAATTCTTGGAATACCACATAAATCCAAGATGCGTCGTTGGCTAAGAACTCGGAGAAGAGTCCCTTCCACAGCCCTCAGATTTATATGGGCTTTCAGGCCACTATCTCCCCTGGCCATCCCCAGGGGCAGCAGCAGCCTCCCAGCCTCTCTGCAGCACCTGCCTGTCTCTTTGCTTCTCTGTCTCCTGCCACCCCTCCTGTCTGACCCGTGGCTGGAGACTCTGACAAGCTCTGACCTTGCAGAAGGCTAAGGGCTGTAAGTTCCAGTGGATCTGAAATGAACATCCTCCATTCCAGACAATCCCGTGAGCCAGGACCGCCTGCAGATGAAGCCTGCGGTCTGTCTTGCTCAGGGAGTCCCCGATGTTGCTTGGGTCTTGCTAGCCGGCTGAGTCACTCTGTGCCTGGGAGCGGTCTTGATCGTGACCTGATCTCAGCCCATTTCTTAGAGATTTGGATTCAAAAGCAAATGCTGGTTTTGCATCAAAGACGGAACTAGTAAATCCCACCCCTCAGCCTTGAGTTGGGACCTTGTCCCACACTCCTGGAAAGGCAAGAAGCCTTCCAGGTGCAGGAAGGAGTAGACTGTAGAGGGAAGAGGAAAGGCACAGGGAGAGTGTTTGCAATTCAGGGCTTCCTGGAATGACCTTTACCTTGCATACAGCTGGGTCAGTCTCTCTTTTTTAATTTTAATTTCAATTTCATTTTATTGTGGTAAGACCACTTAGCAGGAGATCTACCCTTTTAATAAATTTTAAATGTACAGTACAGCATTATTAACTACAAGTATTATATTGTACAGCAGATTTCTAGAACTTATTTGTCATAGCTGAAATTTTTATATTCATTGATTAGAAAGTTCTCATTCCCTTTCCCACCAGCCCCTGGCAAACACCATTCTGGGAATTTGCCTGTTTTTAAGGACCTCATAAATTTGGACCAGGAGGCATTTGTCCTCTAGTCTGGCTCATTTCGTGAACTGTAATGACCCACAGTTCATGCATATTGTGGATGGCAGAATTTTCTTCTTATGTGCCTCTAAGTTATCTTTGTCCATTTGTCTTCGGGCACGTAGGTGGTTTCCACACCTCAGCTTTTGCAGTGAACACGGAGGGCAGACCCTTCTTCTAGTCCTGATTTCAGTTCTTTGGGATCTCTATGCCCAGAGGCAGGACTGTTGAATCTCTTTCTGTTATTTTGGGGGTATATCCAAACTACTTCCCACAGTGGTGACATCAGTTTCCCTCCCACCCACGGTGTGCAAGGATTCCCAATCCACCCTTTCACCTGAAGCTCAGGCCTCTCCACGCCACCGGCCCTTGGAGGGCACCACACCATCCTCCTCTCCTGGCTGTTACGCCCATCAGTGCCTTCTTATTTCTTGGTGTATAATTTAGTCTGTGGTTGGAATCTCATAAATACTTACTTCATGCATAGCTTTGTCCTAAATGCTTTAAATGCTTAATTTCATTTAATCTTAACAACATCTCTATGATAATATAGGTGCTATTGCAATCTCTATTCTACACAAATGAGTCTTAGTGGAATTTACCGAAGGCCTCTAGCATCTTAACTGGGGCAGGGATTTGAACTGAGCTCTCTCTGAATCCAGACTCTTTGCTTTTATATTTGTTAATTCTCAAGACAGGGTCTCCTTATGTTGTTCAGGCTGGTCTCAAACTCCTGGGCTTAAGCGATCTTCCATCTCAGCCTCCTGAGTGCTGAGTCTGTAGATGTGCGCCATGGTGCCTGCCCTCTTGATTTTCACATACTTGTCTCTGCAACTCCCCAAGGACTGGGAGTATGCCTTTTACCTTGCTGTATCCCCTACGGCGTAGGTGCTCAAGAAGTACCTGATTTTGTTTGAGTAGCAGAACCGGGTTTTTATTCCTGGACATCTGAACATGGCGGTGCATGCAAAGTTTAAAAAATGCATTAATCGTATGAATGCTGCTGATGTTTTCTTTTGAGATGGGATCTTGCTAAGTTGACCAGGCTGGCCTCAAAGTGGTAATCCCCCTGCGTCAGCCTCCTGGGTAGCTGGGATTACAGTGCTCAGTGTGCTACTATTAATGATGATAACAACTAACATGTGTGTCTCCTTATAAAGCATACATCTTTATGCTTACACAAGTTGAGCATCTTTAGAGGGAAAATGAGAAATCTCGAATGCTTCGGATTCTGAAACATTTTGAGCATGAACATGATCGATACCACAAGTGGAACAGTCCACGTCGAAACTTGTTTTGTGTACAAAATTATTAAAATACTATATAAAATCACCTTCTAGCATTTGCACAGGGTGTATATGTACACCATAAATACAACTATATGTATGAGGGGTAAATGAAACCTAAGTGTATTCACTTGGATCCTACCCCTCAAACATTGCAGTATGTGCAAATATTCTGAACCCCTTCTCCCCCCAAAAAAGAAATATGAAATCCCAAACACTTCTGGTCCCAGTATTTGGATAAGAGATACTCAATTTATCGTTATACATATGTAATATATATTTCTTCTTATAAAATGCTCTTGAGCAGTTACTTAATTGGATTCCATGAGATTACAAAATCACATCTGTTAGTGGGATGCGTACTACCTTGGTCCCTATTTTTATGACGGAGGCAGGAGATTCAGAGAGGTCACTGTGTTGCCCCAAATCCTTCAGTTGGGAGAGAAAGAAACTCCACAGGGGATGTGGGACCCTGGGGTTCACCTTCGAATGATAAAAGGCCCTTCCTGAAGTTCATTGTCATGGGCTGTAGGGGGTTGGGGTGCTATTTCCTGAAATGAAAGGAGAAAAATGAGGACATCACCAAGTCAGTTAAATTGAGGGGAAGCAGGTCAGTTGGGGTGCTCTTTTTCTTTGGGCACCGGCTAGGATGTGGACAGGCTGGTCTGAGGTGCAGCCCTCCCTGAGGATCTGTCCAGCTGAGCGCTGGGCCAGGGGCCGGGGGAGGTTTCTCGTTCGCTTGCTGGTGCCTATTCTGAGCCCCTGCTCCTGCTGGGACACCCACCCTCCTTTCTAATTCCTGCTGCCCACGTCCTGCTCACCTTTTTAAGGTCCTCTTTGGGAGCGCTGCTGATATCGTGAACTGGCCTTCTTCACTGTGCCTCCTGAGCTGCCCTGTCGTCCTGTGCGGTAGCCCCCTTATCCATGGTTTGACTTTGTTGGTTGTTTCCCTGGTTCTAGGGACTGAACTCCGGAGGTTTCACTTCATTCCATTTGATATGCACAATCAACCTTGGCCTGAGAGAACCAAATGGAAAATTCCTATTTGGAGAGAAGAGAGAGGGAGGGCATTCACATAGCTGTTAGTATATTGTTAGAGTCGTTCTATTTTATCATTAGTCATTATTAATCTCTGATGGGCCTAATTCATACACTAAGCTTAGCCACAGGTGGGTTTGGATGGGGAAAACCACAGTAAACATGGGGTACATGATGCTGAGGATAATCAGAGCTGTCCTGTGGCCGTCTTCCTGAAGTTCAGTCTTCCCTGGAAGAATTTATCGATTTTCTTTGGCTTCCACACTCTCTTGGATGTTTATGACTCTGTAATTCATAGCTCTGACCCTTGTCCTTCTCAGCTTGGGGCAGCCATTTCCAGTCCCTTGCCGGCGGACACTGTGGGTGTCTCAGGGCCCCTTCACAGCTCACATACCAAAGCTGCAGCCTGTGCTTCCAGAAGGTGCTCCTCCCCTGCCCCCACCTTTCATAGTTTGCCTTGCTGGGATAGAACCCAGAGCCCTCGCTCACGCTAGGCGGGTGATCTACCGCTGAGCCACACCCACATCTCTCCTTCTTTTGCATTTTCTATTTTGCTCACTGGTAACTCTGGTCCTGTAGGTCATGACCTTGGCATTGTTCTCTGCCCTTTCACTGAACTACCGGATTCCTTGCAAGTGCAGATGACGCGGGCTTCCTGAGGGCTCTGAGAGTCTTGCCTCCTTCCATCTTCTCGCTGCTGCTTTCACGTACTTATTAATTCATGCATTGACTGTTTATGGAGTACCCTGTGTGTGCCAGGCACTCTCCCAGGCACTTGGAACACAGTAGCAAGCAACCACAGGCTAATGACAGGTGCTTACAGAGCTTACTTTCCAAGAGCAAGGGGATACACACGATAAGCCATTTAATAAACAGGCAAGTCACTTTGCAAGTTCGATGGGGAGTTCTATAGAAGTAAGCAGGGGATCAAGAGAGCCAACCATGGAGTTCAGAGTTGCAGCTCTGAGTTGGATCGTTGGCATGGGTCTCCTGGGGACCTCAGAGGAGAAGGAAGTGAGACCGTGAGATAAGTAGATCTTTTTGGAAGACTGGTCCAGGCAGAGGGAATAACTAGAGCAAAGGCCCTGTGGCAACATGTTTGATATTGTTGGGAGCAGCAGGGGGACCAATATGGAGGGAGCCTGTGGGGAGTGGTAAGACAAGAATCAGAAGAAGGGAGATCCCAACCATGTAGACCAGCAGAGTGACCTTGTCATTCACTCCAAGAGAAATAGCTGTGGCAGAGAATGGCCAAGCAGAGGGGGTCCGGGAATTATCCTAATTGGACTGGAAGCCTCATCTGGCTGCCTTGCTAAGAAGAAGCCAAGTGGCAGGCGGCAGGGGTGGAAGTCCAGCAGTCTACACCTGGACCATGCGGTGACTTTGAACGGGTCACCCCTCTGTCTTCCCATCTCAGTGTTCTTCTCTCTGTCACGGTCACATCTCCAAAATGCTCTCTGGCAATGGCCGCTTGAATAGAACCCACACCTGGAGGTGGCATGCGAGGCCCGCTATGATCTGCCCTCTCTCTGTTCTCTGTCCCTCTTGCT
The DNA here is from genome assembly GCF_045843805.1 of Urocitellus parryii. NCBI lineage: Eukaryota > Metazoa > Chordata > Mammalia > Rodentia > Sciuridae > Urocitellus > Urocitellus parryii. The sequence goes on along the minus strand of NC_135537.1, from coordinate 172,366,879 downwards.
CATGGGACGCTGTCTTCCTCCGTGCCCTCACAGTGACATTGTTAAGGCCCATCTGCTCTTAAACGCCTCCCAGAATCTCCATGTCAGGAGGAATCTCTCCGGGCCTCCCAGCCGGGGAGGTGTCTGCGTCGGTGGGTGGTGGCATCCAAGCTGCCCGATGCCCTCGAGGTTCCTGTGCCCGATGGGATGCCCCAGCGTCCTCCTTTGTATCTTTGGATCCTGCTCAATGCCATGAAAAGCCTCTGAAATGACTTCTCTTGCTCTGTCTTGCAGATTGAAGCGCTTGTGAAGGACATGCAGAACCCAGAGACGGGGGTCAAGATGCAGAACCAGAGGGTCCTGGTCACCAGTGTCCCTCACGCCATGACAGGTGATGTAACTCGTGGCCTACCCTTGGCCTGGAACAGACCCCCCACAAAGGGGTTGGCAAACTTGGTCCCACAAGCCCCATGTGGCCCACAGTTGTATTTGTAAATAAAGTTTTATTGAAACGCATCCATGTCCATGCACCTAGGCATTGTCTACAGCCACTTTCACACCACACTGGGGGAGTGAAAATATCCACCACGCAGAGGCTGCGTCAGGAGCCACAGAGCTGAAATACCTACTCGCTCACTCTTTACAGAATAAGTTTTCTGATTCCTACAGTACAGTTTTCCTCTGCTGAAGGGTTAGGAAAGAAAGAGAAAAGGACTCAGGGGGTCACTTGAAGCCATTTCTCCCAAAAGGTCATCACAGAAGGCCTCGTGTCAGGTTTATGTTTTCTTGCTGTTCGTTTTATTTTAATGAAATCAGCAGGAAAACAAAGTGCTGTTTGGCAGAAAAAAAAAAAAAAAGTGGCTTTTGTCTTGCTCCACCCTTCCCCACCTTCTAATTCACACCTGGGCCTTCTGAGGTCCCCACAGGGATGGAGCTGCTGTCTCCTCCTTGTGTGTGAGTCCAGGGGCCTGCAGAGCATCACTGGGGGATATTGGCAGGAGGGAGGGCTGGACCGACAGAAGAATGCCTCTCGGTTGTTCAGTTACCTGTGCTTCATGACCTTGGCTTTGCAGGGACGAGTATGTGTCCCACTAAGGCTTGATGCCTGATGAAGCAGAGGGTGCTCAGACACAAGCCCAGGACTCGCCACTGTGCCGTGCTCAATGTGAGCTCGCCCTTGGCCCCACCTGTCACCTGGCCACGCACTTTTCACTCGGGGTGCCCTCGTCTTGCCTCCCCTTTCTGATTGCTTGGAGGAAGGGGTGCCCCTACCAGCAGTGCGTCACTCAGGTTTTCTTGAGTGCAAGCAACCAAAGATGGAAGCCTGGCTTGTGGAGGGGAAAGGGGGATGAGTGGAATGCCACAAGGCAGCTCAGGGAGGAGAGGAAATATGTGGGAAAGGGGGGACCAGAGCATCCCTGTGCACCCAAAGAGCAGGGGCCAGTGGGCATGCTTTTCAGGGTATCTCTGCTCTCCCCCATCTTTAAAGGGGCAGCCGAGGCACTGGTTCTTAAAGGCATCCCTGACCCTGTCCCCTCTCTGCTTCTGGGTGTCATGAATAATTTCTGGCTTGAATTCATTAATTCTGAACGGGGGGTGAGGGGACTTCGAGGAGAGGTGTCTTGTCTTGCTCCTCAGGTAATCTCAATGCTTAGCATGGCCATGTGCATCAAGGGTGGTTCCTAAAAGTTTTTCGATCATGTCGATGGGTCCTGGTCCTCCAGGTGGTGGGGGGAACCTTTGCAAAGGGCACTGACCCAGAGTCAGGCCCGCTGAGGTCAGATCCTTCAAGTGCCCTTCTAGCTCCGCAGCCCTAGCTGGTTATCTCATTCGGAAGCGGAAATAGCCATCCTTGTCCCAGAGACCGTTGGCGGGAATGAGGTGAGAGAGCGCTGCGTGAGGGCCCAGCTCGTGGCACATACTTGATGGGTGGGCCCCGTGCCGTGTCTGTTAGCACTCACAGTGAGGTTGGAGGTAGATATGGCCACTTCCTTTCTTCATGGGACCTTGGGGACACAAAATGGTTCCGTAGCGGGTTCCCATGTCACTGAGTCTGTTCATGAGTGAACTTGGATTTGAGTCCGGCTCTTGGAAACCGAAGTCCATTTTATCTGCTGTAGATGTGAGTAGTTTTTTCCCCTTCCTTACACATGGGGACTCTTGGTTTCCAGAATTGGGTAAGGCAGCCCCCCGTCATGTTTTCCTTGTTCCTCCCGCAGGGGTAAATCCCAACGCTGTAGAAGAAGAACACAGGAAGCAGCCCTGGTCCTCCAATTGTAGCGCCAATGGCAGCAAGTGGCCATCTGGCTTCCTGGGTAGAGGTGACCCTGACAGCCTGCTGTCTATCAGCACAGACTGTCGTCAGATGCTGGTGGTGCCATCACCCCGTTGGGTCTGTTTGGGGAAGCAGAGAAGAGGATGAGAGCCCCGGCTCCTTGGTGGAGAGAGCTCACCAGTCTGCCATCGGTGGGGTCTGCCTCTCAGGCTGCACATGGCTGTGTAGCTTAGAAGAGAGGCTTGGGGGGAACAGCGACTTGGTCCAGGCCTAGGATTTTAAGTTGATTTTAGGTGAAGATTTTTGCTTGTGAACAGCCAGGCCAAGAGTCATAGGAGGGGAAGTATTGGACGCAGTAGTGGTGGTTTGTGGGCATTGAGAGAGAAAATGCCTGGCCATTGGTGACCTAGGTTGTGCACATAAAGGAAAGAGACACAGGTGTCAGCAACCAGCCACGGTGAGGGTCGTGTTATCTGGAGATGAGCCCAGGGGACATGTGAGTGGACCCCAGGGACCTCCCCGGAGGGCCCCAGTAATGTCTCTTCCCTGCCTCGGAAGACAGAAGTGTCACTGATGACTGTCCAGCCGCGAGGAGGCAAGCAGAGGGGTCTTGAGTTCTGGCTCTCTTCTTTGGTGTGTTTTGTGCCAGTTCCCCTGCAGGCAGGGACCCTACGTGGCCCTTGGAAATCGAGGAAGTTGGTTGGAAGAAGTGGCCATTGGCATTTGCAAGAAGACTTCCCAGAGCACCTTGCCTTTCCGAGATGCCGCTGCCCACCTACAGGGAGCACAAATGAAGCCCCACTCCACAGTCCAAAGATATAAATCATCCTGAAACCCGTTACTCAAATGGGTACCCTCCTCCCACCCTAACAAAACACCCTCACGATGACCTGAAGGCCGGGTTGGAATTTAGCTTTCTGCCTTCTGGGCCTTCTGCCTGGGAGACGGGGTGTGGGGGAGCCAGCGGGGCCTTCAGCCCCCTCTTCTCTTCCCATCTTTGGTTCTGTTTTACTTCCGTGTGTCTCAGCTCTATCTAGAGCCCCTCCAACAGCTGGCCTTGGGTCTGTTTTCCCAGTGTTTAGTCTTAGTTTCTCTGCTGTCTGGCTGATGAACGGAGGTCCAAGCACAAGTTTTCGTAAGGTGAAAGATAAGCACAACAACAGAGCTTGACAGTGAGTGTGTGAAGGTCGGGTTATGCTCCAGGTCTGCTGGAGTCAGATCACGATAGCCCTGAGTTGCAGGCTTCAGAGTTGCACTGGACATACAAGTGGGAGGCGGTGGTGGGGATGATCACAGCCGAGCCGGGAGGGACTGGCCAGGTGACCTCACAGATGAGGTCATGGCTGTCCAAGGATGGGTCAGGATGCTGTGACAATGACCAGATACTTCTCTGCTTTGCAGGAGGCGATGTTCTACAATGGATCATCCAGCGTCTCTGGATCTCCAACCTGGGTGAGGGTCTGTCCTGCATGGGCAGTTATGGCCGACTGTGGTGCCCACTGCACCACATGGGAAATGAAATGGAGGCTTTGCCTATCTCTAAGAAACCCGCTGGACTTGGTAGCACATGCCTGCAATCCCAGCGGCCCCGGAGGCTGAGGCAGGAGGATTGCGATTTCAGAGGCAACCTCAGCAACTCAGTGAGGCCCTAAGCAACTTAGAGAGATCCTGTCTCAAAATAAAAAATAAAAAGGGCTGGGGGTATGGCTCAGTGGGTTAAACACCTGTAGGTTCAATCCCTTGTAAAATTGGAGAGACCTCACTTCCATGCATAAAATAATCAGAAGCAAAACATGATAATTTAGGGGCAAAATAATAATTATTATATACAAAATATGGAGAGTGTGTAAATAGGGGAAGCTGGAAAGATCTAGAAAGGCTTCCCAGAATAGTGCTGCATGCCCCTGGTCTGGAAAGAAGTGATGCTCCTGAATAGGGGAAGGAGAGTTAAGAATGTCTTCCTGGAAGGAGAGACTAGCAGGAGCAGTGGTGTCGGATTGGAATGAACAGGAAATGGAGGGGTCATGTGGGGGATTGGGAGGAGTGACGTCAGCTTACTCTGGAGGGTGGTGACAGGGTGGGCGTCCACTTAGCAGGTTGGCAGATTCTGCCTTATCTGGAGATAAGCAAGAGGAAGCCACGGGCAGCTTTTGAACCTGGCAGTGTGTCTGATCAGGGTACTCAAGCTGGGATGTTGGAGCAGAAAGAATCTGGGGACCAGACTTCACCCTAGAAAAAAGGCTGTTGATAAAAGAAGGCATGCAAACTGAGGGTCTGGTGTGTGGGGGAGGGAGTGGGACTTGCAGGGTGGGGGCTGGGGAACAAGTCGTCCCAAACCTTCAAGGATGATATGGATGCAGGTTGGGGCCCTGGGGCGGGTGGGCCTGCAGGCTGAGGGATGCATCCCTCTCTTGAGCACAAAAAGCTACCTGCTTCCACTGTTTCTGAGAAAGAACAGGAAAGTTTTCCCTTAATTGATGCAAATACAGAAACAAGCCTTTGCTTCCAAAACAACTGAGGTGGGGTGGGAATTAAAGTGAGGTGGGTAGGAGTGGAAAGATCTGGACCCGGGGTGCAGGTGAGTTGCACTTGACAGTAAACATGGCCTCCTTCCTGTTTCCTCTTTGATTGAGGAAGTGTCCGTTGGTTAAGCAGAGCCATTTGCAACCATTCATGTGATCTTTTTTAGATCCAAAGAACCTATCGATGCTTCTCCAGGGCTTCCCCAGCCATCACCCCCAAATCACCTGCAGCAGGCCACCTGCGGTACCAGTTAACATCTAGGTTCACTACTTCCCATCCAGACTTACTGAGCTGTCCTGGGAACAGGACCTGGGGGATCCTCTTGGCATGCTCCCCAGCTGGTGCTTGTCCATAGTCAAGTTCAGGAACCACCATTCCACTCCTTAGATTCTGCTCGTGGAATTTGGTGGGTGAGGGAGTGGGGCAATGAGCTTCTTCCTTCAACCCCTGCTCCTGACATCATGTCTGAACTGCTTCTCCCCAGAGGCGCAGAACTTGGGTAACTTCATTGTCAAGTATGGCTACATTTACCCCCTGCAAGACCCCAAGAATCTCATTCTCAAGCCTGACAGCAGTCTCTACAGATTTCAGGTGAGACTGGGCCTTGACCTTGGGTGTTCATGGGGCTGAACTTATTTGAAAGATAATTGGTTGGCCTCATGTCCTCACAGTCAGGAGTGCAGAAGTGGTGGAGAGGGATAAGGTGGTTTTGTCTGAACCCAGTGGGTGAATCATGGTTTCCCTGCATTTTTTTTTTTTTTTCTGTAGACGCCGTATTTTTGGCCCACACAGCAGTGGCCTGCTGAAGATACAGATTATGGTAAATACTTCATCCCGACCTTTGCCTTGGGGTGTGCTTGACACATTGCTTATTTATTTTCAGCATTCTGTGACATTTGTCTTGTTGTCATCACGACCTTTAAGTCATCTGTATTGGGACCCCCAGGGGCAGGGACCCGTTGGGCTGAGCACTCTCCAGCACTCTAACTTCAGCCCAGCAGCCTCCTGAAGAGAGAGGCGGCCAAGGGAGTTCTGAAATATGATGATGATGGAAAATGTCATTGTTTTCTTTTCTAGCCATCTATCTAGCCAAGAGAAATATCAAGAAGAAAGGAATTTTAGAAGAATATGAAAAGGTACAGAAGTGTTTTCAAGTAGAGTTCATTATGATTGAGTGGAATATCATTGTAAGATTTTTTCCCCTCTTCCCCACCTTACTACATTCATCTGTACCCTCATGAGCCATCCATCCACCCATCTATCTATCTACCCACCCACCCATCCATCCATCCACCCATCTATCTATCCACCACCCACCCATTCATCCATCTCCCCACCTATCCATCCATCCATCCACCCATCTATCTATCCACCACCCACCCATTCATCCATCTCCCCACCTATCCAGTCGTCCATTCACCCTCCCCTTCATCCATCCATCCATCTATCCATCCACCTACCCACCCATCTATCCATCCATCCATTCCCCCACCCCACCCATCCTTTTATCCACCCACCCGTGCATCCATTCATCCACCTTCCCATCCAACCATCTACACTCCCCACCCATCCACCCATCCTTCTACTCACCCATCCATTCAATCACCCATCCACCTACCTGTTCACCTCCCACCCTCCCAACCATCCATCTATCTATTTGTATAGAAGCAGCTCCCTGAATTAAAGTCTTCCCATATCAAGCTTCAATTTCTTCTCCATAATTTAGGCCCTTGCCTGAAAGGCCATTGGGCATGAAGGGACTACCCCCTTCATTTTGCTTGTCCTGAGACAATATGACTTAATTAATTATGTATGACAATGGACATCCCTTGATTAGGGAATTTGAACCTGAGTTTATGATGTGAAAACAGTAGTATAAGCTTCTCTTTCAGGACAGGCGAGTCCGATTTCCCCCAGAATACATCCTAGTCCTGAAAACACTAACACTTCTGGCATAGGGCAACAATCTTGCTGAGGTATAATTCTTTAGAAATATGCATATATATTTTAAAAAGGGCCAACATCATATCAATGATAAGGCTTATCTTTGTGGGTTTTTTTTTTTTTCATACTCCATTGTTAAATGTTGAGTTTCCATATTCTTCTCCATCCCCAGTTTTCTCTTTCTAATCAGATTTGGGTCACATTTATTTTAAACAAAACCCAACAGCACTGAGAAAAGCAAGGTCATATGGTGGAAGCTTTTGAGAATCCCACACCACCCATGAAATGAGCCTCGTTGACGAGCACGGGCTGAGAGGACCGGATCGGGCCGGCAGTGGCAGGGAGCCCGGGTCATGTCCTCGTGGGTGGAGGGCTCTTTGCCCTGCATCACGGGCTCACTGTTCTCATTTTGTTTCTTTTCTCTAGGAAAATTACAATTTCTTGAACAAAAAAATCAACTACAAGTGGGACTTTGTCATTATGCAGGCCAAAGAACAGTACAGGTGAGTGAAAGAGGGTCCCCTCGGTCCTCTGGTTGACTCTCCGCCCTCCTCCCTTCTTTGTTTCCTTTCATTAAGATAAACCTTTACTGGGCATTTAAGTGCCAAACACTGGGCTGAGCGTCGGGAATAAAAGGTAACGGCCTGGTGGGTTGAGAGAACCGGCCGTGACATGGAGCTACTGTGACATGAAGGCCACAGGGCAGGAGTTTGCAGAGCCAGCTGCAGCAGTGATATTGAACTCAGCAGCCGCATAGGCTGTATCCAGGTGAAGGACCATGAAGGTGACCATGGAGGAGAAATGGGGTGGGAGGAAGACAAACATGGAGGCTGGAGGCAGGAAAGCACCCGCTGCAAGCAGTTCCGTGGCGTGGAGAGGGCGGGGCATGGAGAGGGCAGAAGTTGGCGAGACTCTCACTGGAGGTATTAGCAAGAGCCCATCGTGAGACGGCTTTGCACCAAGGGCCGCCAGGAGCTGGAGAAAGATTTTAAACAGGAGTTGGGGTGTAATCAGGTTCACGTACTGGAACCACCAGTGGGCCCCTCAAAGGTCTAGACTTGGTGGAGCATGGTGGTCTGCAGGGCGCACCGCTGAATTCCATGCAGAGCCCAGGACTCGGACTAGCAATGTGCATTGTTAAATGGTAGCACTGGTGCAGGCTCACATGTGCCTCGTATCCATGTTAGAATCAGAGCTGAAAGTTCCCAGGGGGCTCTGCCTTGTCAATGACAGCCAGATGGAGATGCTGGGAACAGCGAAGGGCGGGGAGGGTGTATTGGTCAGGACGAGGTTAGGCTGCTACAACAAACAGCCCCCAACTCTTCAGGGAGTAGAGCCCACAGGTCAATTTCTGTTCACGTTCATGTCCACTGTGGTTCAGCTGGGTCCCTGGAATGCCCTCCCTCAGTGCAGGACCCACTCGGAAGGGGCAGCACCCTCTGGGCCTCGTGGGTTGCTGCAGTAGGGGAGCGAGCGCCTGTGCAGATCAAAGTGATACCTGTTTCTAGTGCTCACCATTCAGTCAGCAAAACAGCTCAGATGATTTTGCTCAAATTCAGGGGCCAGAGAGCGGGGCCCTACAGTTCTGCCATGGGTCTGAGAAGTGGGAGGGCCAAGGAATATCTGGTGACTGGAACTCATGATTATCCAATTGGATGGTTCTGTTTGTCCCAGACTCCCTCACCTGATAGGTCTGGATCCTGGAAAGTCTAGACTTGCCATTGGCTCGTTGGCTGCATGGTAGAGACCTCATTTAATGAAGCAGCCTAGGGGTTGGAATAGCCATTAGCATTGTCGTATGGGAGTGCCGATCCAGGAAAATATACACAGCCTTATGGCAGAGTGGCTTTGTTGTCCTGGGGGCCTTCATGATAGAGCTTTCCCTACTCCTTAGACATGAACATGTCTCTACCTGGGTGCATTTGAGATAAAGCAACAGGGGGACAGCTTTCTAATCTGTCACCACTAATATTTGTTTGCAAGACTTTGGTAAGGTCTTGGTTGTCGTCTCATCTTCTGTTGGTGTGGGGGAATGCATGGAGTACTCATTGCCACCCCTCACCCCTACAAGTGGGGAAACTGAGGCTTACAGAAGTTACGTTGAACTGGCTGAGGCTCTTGGTAAGGGAAGGCAGTGGTAGAGTCAGAGCTAGTAGGACTTGATTCCATCCCGTGCACCAGTTTTGCCCTCCTAGGGTTCCATCCCTCCAGCCCCTCCATACCGTCCTGCACCTCTCTGCTTTGAGCAGGATGGAGGATGCTCCCTGCTACTTAGAGCACCACCAGCCCTGACATAAGCCCTCCAGGGAGCTCTCATGGCTTGGAGTTACTCTCAGTGGCACGTCAGACCCACCCTGCAGGCCCTGGATAATGCTCTGCACGCCCAGATTCAAGGAGAATTTCTCTCCATCATTCATTTCTAGGTACCATGGAATGAGCCATCCCTCAAGGTTCTCCTTCCAGGAGGCTGGCTTTCCCCACTCATCCACGGCTTAAATCGAAGTCCGTTTCTGATTTCAGATTTAGGGTCTCAGCACAGAACTGTGTGGTCCGTATAGGTTGGCCCAGAAGGTAGTCCCTTTGTTATATAAGCTGAGCCCCCTCTTCTGAGTTCCAGACTCAGCATCCAGCTGCCTATTCAAGATCCTCATGATTATCCATCCTCAAACCCAGCTTGTCCATATTTGAATGTGTCTTTATCTCACTGGGCAAACTTCTTCCTCTCTACTTCAGTATGAGGAACCTTCATCCACCCACTCCTTCCTGACGATGCCCCATGTCCAGTCCTCTGATCCAGTTGCCTCCTCTAGCAGAATTCCTTGAGCTAAATCTGACTTCTGTCTATCTCCACTGCTCCTACCCTGGTAGATCCAAATCACCATCAGCTGGACTATGGCAATAGCCTCCCAACTGGCTTCTTGGCTCCTATCTTGATCCACCCCTTCCACACATTTTTGATGCTGGAGATGCAACCTAGGGCCTCACACATACTAGGCAAGTGGCTTTATTCACTGAGCTGCACCTCCAGCCCTGTTCTTATTCTTGAAACCCAGATGGGATCATGTCATTTGACCTGTCCTCTGAGCTGTCAGAGAGAATGCTCACTTCAAACCTCTCTTCCTTAAAGAGGCCTTTCTGATTAGCTGTTCCTCAGCTTATGCTAAACCTAGCAGCTAAAAACTGCAACATTTATTTTATTGTCTCTCATGATTTCCATAGGTCAGGAATTCAGGAAGGACATTACTGGTTTGTTCAGAGCTGGGGTCTAGCTGGCATTCCTTGCTCTTGTTTGATAGCCTCTGGCCTCTCTGTGTGGTCATTTGAGCTTCTCACAGCAGGACAGCATCAGGGCAGTGGATTGCTTACAGGTGTGGAAGCTTCCAGAACCTGTAGTCCAGTGAGGAGGGTGGCAGCTGTCCCATCTTTGGTGGTCCAGCCTCAGAAATTACCCAGCACCAAGCCTGACCTACTATATTGGTTAGAACCATCACAAAGCCCACCTGGTTTCAAGGGGAGGGAAAATAGACCCTTTTGTCTTTGGAAGGAGTATCAAAAAATTGAAGACATATTTTTTAAAAAATCACCACAGAGACCATCCCTGATTCTACATTGCGTTACCTGAATGTTTGTTTCCCTGTAGCATATCATGCACCTTGCAATCTTATGTTTATTTCTTTACCATTTGTGTAGTGTTTAGATCAGAAGCTACACAAAAGCTGAGACTTTTGTCTGGCTCACCAGCATTCTCCCAGAGCTTGAAACATAGAGAAAGATCAACAAATCCATGAATGAATGAATGAATGAATGAATGAATGAATGAATGAATGAATGATTAAGCAAATGCTTTTGCTAAAGAAAAATCACAATATGACCGACTCAAAGAATCCTGAGTTTACTGCCTCTCTTGGATTCCATCTATCTCCTCCCTCTTCCATGAATATCAATCACAGAGAAGCAGATGAGCAAAGCCAGACAGGACCACGAGTGTGAATTAGAGACGGACTGTTTCTAGAGCCGTCCAGCATCACGGAAACCCCGCTGAGCCGCAGGCTGTGTGTGGCCATCCTCCCGGGGACACCAGCTAGTTAACCCGGTAGAAGATCCAGTTAGGTTGTCAAGGGGAAGTGGGGAGAGACACTGTTTATATTTAATTTCCAGAAGAGGTTGGCAAAACAGCCCGCTGGAGTGGCGCTGCTCACCCATCTGGTCTCTGGATGTTATTGTGTTGTTCACAGAACATTAACGGGGAAATAAATCTGCAGACTCCATGGTGGAGCGGGCCTGTGCGTCATCTCATGTCGCCTGGGAAAACAAGCAGTAATGAATGTGAGCACAGCTCACCGCGGAAATGGGACCGAGTAGGGCCGGTGGCGTGATAATTGGAGCTCCTTGGCTCCTGACAGAGGAAAGCCCAGAGTCACAACCTCTCCATAATGGGAAAGGAGGGCGCTGAGAGAGGAGAGGGAAATGACCAGCCTTTCCCAGGCCCAAGCTGAGTTCAGAAAAGGCCTGAACTCTTGGGAGTGATCAAAAGAACTCATCAGCAGGGAGGAAAAAAGGAGTCCTTGAGGCCTGCATTTCCCCATCGCAGGAGGCTGACAGCTTGTGCAGATGTTAACTATGCTCTTTACCAAAAAGACCCAGTACGAAGCCAGGGGGTCCAATGGTGGCCCGGATGGGCATCCCGCCTGCTCCAGTGTGAAGCTTGTTTGATTCTAGAGCTGGTTATGGCCACACGGTCTACCTCAGCCCAGCCCAGTGCTGTCAGGGAGAGCTGGACCTGGATCTGACTCTGGGTGCAAGTCCCATTTCTGTTACGTGCTGACAGTGTGGTCCTGGCTGGCCGTTCAACTGCTCTTTGCTTCAGTTCCTTGAATTATGAAGCCAGCAAAGGTCACTGAGAGGGTTAACCAGGATCAAACCAGTTAATATGTGTAAAAGAGGTTTGAGTGCCTGAGTGTGAAATTAGCGTTTGCTATTATTGTGGTGCATGCGAATTATTTGCACAGATTGGGTGAGCAGACCAGGTCGCCAAGAACACAGACCATCATGGACTAAAAGATGCAAAGGGTTATGGCCTTAATCATGGCTTTTGGTTTCCCAGGGCTGGAAAGGAAAGGAACAAGGCCGACAGGTACGCGCTGGACTGCCAGGAGAAGGCCTACTGGCTGGTGCACCGATGCCCTGTGAGTACGGGTTCCCCCACCTCTTGCCAGGTACCCCCTCTCTCTCTGCGCTCACCATGCTCATTGCCAGCTCCTCCCACTCTGGAGTTAGAACTGGGTCATCAGGAGGAGCTGCTTAGAGTTGGGTGAGCCTCCAAGCACCACCAGGCTCGGAGAAGACATGCCCTGTGTCTGGAGGGTATGAATGTCAGGTAGCAAGGGACATGGATGAATGTGTCTTTTGGGAGGGCTGGGACATTTTCTTTTTTTGTTTAGGATACCACACCTTGGAAAGGAATATAAGAAGAAAGATGTAGAACACAGGTTTCAAAGCAGAAATATAAAATTCTCTGAGAATGGAAACTCTGCAGAGCCAAAGCTGTTCTGTGTGTCTCAGCTCCCTCTCCTCCTGCCTTAGATCCAGGCCCCGGCAACTGAGATGGGAGAAGAGAGCGCATTAGTGTGTGATGAGCTTCTCATCGCTTGAAGCACTTTGCTTTCCTGGCTTGGGAGCGCTTTTGCTTTTCCTGGCTTGGCGGGACAAGCTGCCCATAACCCATGTGACTTGTCCCAGCCCATCTCTGGGAAATGGTCACCTCACCCCCAGCAGAGAGAAGCAGCCTCTGGCTGCCACCTGCTGGGGTTAATTCCAGTGCCTCAGTGTCCTCCTGGGCCAAGCTCAGGTGCTTCTTCTGGGAGGTGGGAGGATGTGGAAGAGATTGTGGAAACTCAAGAGTTGTAAACAGATGTTCTCCCTCCTCCTCTTTCACTTTCCTTGCCTGCTGCTAGGTATCAGAAGTTTTTAGAAGCAGAAAGTGAGCTGGGTCAGGTGGGCACAGGGTTCTGGAGTCCAGGACACCAAGGACATGCTCCTCACTGGTAGCTTAGGAGTGAGATTGTTGCAATGGAAGATGTGCCACTAGCTTGGCAAGGTGCCCCCCGTGTCCAGTGGCACCATGATGGAGGGAGCCCTCCTCTGCGCCAGGTGGAGCATGATTTCCACTGTATATTCAGAGACTTTGTGATGTAAGATTGCCAGTGTGACTGCATTCCTTGATAAGGGACAGCCTGGCTGTGCATGTGATCTGCCCAGGGCCTCTCTCCTCTCCTCTGTCTCTGTACCCAGAAAGTCTGTAGGAAAGAAAGTGAATAACACATCACCTGCTTAATTCTCCTGGAGTAAGCTCTCAGCCTCCATCGGACAAAAGGCTGAGCTGAGCGGTTCCTTGCAGCACAGTACAGAAGAGCATAAATAGGACAGCATGTTAGATGACTCTCCCACCACGCCCCCATTTCTACCACCATGACCATGGCCGACCTCCAACTCCATCCCCTACCCCGCCTTCCCCATTTCCACCACCTTGCTGACTATCCCCACTTATCTCCCTCAACTCCCTCTCTTTCTCCACCTCACCACCACCATCAGCACAGTTGTCATCGTCATTGATGTCATTATCGCAACTGATCTGAGAAAACTCACAGTGTGCTGGGTGCTGTGCTGAGTGTTCTGCATTCGGTCTTCTTTAATCTTTGCAGCGTTATTTCCCCATCTTACTGATAAACAGGTTGAGGCTCAGGGGTGTTGCTAATGTGCCTAAAGCTACACAGCTCATAAGTGCCAGAGGCTCGGAACCCACACTGCTGACGGGATCCTCCCTCTTGGTCTGGATGCCCCTTTGCCTCTCATGACAATGTCACATGCCATGTTCGTGTGTTTTGGTGTTTCGTAACTTCCTTGCTCATGGGAATACTGCCTGGGTCGCTGCTGCTCCAAGAAGCATGGTGCCTGGGGTCACACAGGCCTGCTTTCTCTTTAATAGACCCCACTTCAGAGTGCGACTCTGATGTGCTTGGAGCAGTCCTAAAACACCTAAGATGCAAACTGCTCTTCATATCTGATCTCCTCCCTCAGTGCTGCTCCCCTCGGTTGAATCTGGACCAGTAGTCAAGGATGTGGCAGGACTGCATCCGGGGCTTCCCCCCTCGACTCTTTTAAAACAGGCTCCACCTCTCATTGGCCTACAGAGAGTGGACAGTTTTCAGTCTGAGGAGCATCTCAGCCCAGAATGGAGCAGTCCTTCTGAGGAGCCAGGGAGCCTATTGTCTGTCAAGACTGTCTCCAGGAGTCCCAAACAAGCATCAGTTCAGTGGGACAAAAGCCAGTCACAGCAGAGTAAGCATTTGGCTCTCTGGAGGGTGAACAGGCTTTCTGTGGACCAACTGTAGCCACCTGTTGTAGAGTGTGACTCGGCCGCAGTCAATGAACTTGACTTGGGCCCCAATGAGGGCCCTGACTCTGTGTGCCAGGAAAGGATTGAGGTGCTGGGCACCCAAGAGCTACATCATCAAGCACCTGCTGTGTACAGGTGTGTTGAGGTTGTCTCAATCACAACTGGCCGCAGTGCGGTCCAGTGGGAGGTGTCGTTACTCCATTGCTCAGATGGAGAAGTCAAGGCTGAGTTCGGTCTGCTCAGTGCTGGGTGTGCCTCCACCTCTGTGGGGTGGCAGAACCCCACAGGCTGCTCCTGGTCAAGGAGGACCCCATGTACCCTTCTCTCTCAGTCAAGGAGCTCAAACTCCAAGTTGCCATCACACGGGTGGGTAGCCCTCTTCCAGAGATGAGACCCCAGTGCCCAGCAGGCACCGCCAGTGGTGACTGATTTCAGGGAAGGGGAAGGAAGGTCTGTCGGATGCTCCGTGGGAAACAGCATCCTTGGCAAGAGGCCAGTGGCAGACCTGGGAGACGGTGGTTGAGGAGTGTGATCCCAGTTCCCATTCGGAGCCCAAATGCCCCCCGTGAGTCAGCATCCTGTTGTAAAGAAAAAAACCCTGTTTCTCTTTTGTTTTTGACTTGGATGGATCAGAGGACGGAGATGAGCACGATGCAGAGAGGAGTGTGAATGGTTCCTGCAGCCGGTCACTCTGAGCCTTCCCTGCATCTTTGTGGTGCCACCTGGGTCTTGAACCTAGTCTGTCACTCAGGACTGGTTTGTGGACAGAGGCTGCTTTTTGGTGGTGTGTGGCCTTAATCAAGTGGTCACCTGTGTGAATACCAAGCAAACTGGCCCTTGTTTCAACCACATACCCAGACACTTGCCTTCCAGGGAAGAGGATGTCTGGCTTCCACTTTCCAGTGAGCTAAGTACTCCTTGAGGGAGAAGGCAAAGTAAAGTAAGGCAGCGCCAACATGTTGATGATGATGATGACGAAACATTATGAAGCTATTAACCTGACATTTTCAAAGGCCATTCGATGACCTACAAAAATGATCCGGCAGACCATGTTGTGTTGTAAAAACAGCGTGGAACACTCCATATACTCTGGTCCTAATCTTTGAGAAATTAGCACCTACTTTGTGCACGTCCAGTCTCTGCCAGATGCTTACGAGGCGGTGGGGATATTTGAATTGTGAGCCAGGACAGACACGGCCTGCGACCTCGAGGAACTTACTACAGTCTGGCAGAGAGACAAAGACTAAAACTATTATATAAATGAATGAGTAATGTACAGAACACCGTGGCAGCTCGTAGGAGGCAGGGGCCCTGCAGCAGATTGGGGTTAGGGAACACCTCTCCGTGGGAGTGACGTTCAAGGCAAGAGAAGCTTGCGGCAGACTTCTCTAATCTTTGAACCTAAAATTCTCTCCCTGTTCCAGCTTCATTCCCTGCTTTATTTATTTATTTATTTTTTTGTACCGGGGATTGAACTCAGGGGCACTCAACCACTGAGCCACATCCCCAGCCCTATTTGGTATTTTATTTAGAGACAGGGTCTCCCTGAGTGGCTTAGCACCTCGCTTTTGCTGAGGCTGGCTTTGAAGTCACCATCCTCCTGCCTCAGCCTCCCGAGCTGCTAGGATGACAGGTATGTGCCACCACACCCGGCCCCCTATTTTATTTTGTTTATTAAATAATTTAGCCTTTCTCTCCCAAGCATCAAAATGTTTTCAGAAATACAGTGATGAAGGAGATGAAACTGAAGAAGGGCCCAGAGTGACATGGTAGAGGGTCACCACGCAGCGCACGTCAACTCGGATGCTCACAAAGCAGTGATGGCGAAATGCAAAAGGCTCTTCCTTAATGAGATCCCCAATCATTTAGCAAATTTTGCTCATGCCCAAGGGGTGTAGCTGGGGCGGCAAACCCCGGTGTTCACAGTTCTGGTTGAATTGGGGAAGTTCGCTCACATGTCTGTGGAGTCCTTCGTGCATGTGGCACCAGGGCAGAAGGTGTCTGTGTGCCTCCTTATCTGCAGGCTGCAGGGGCACCTCAGTTGTCCTGATTTCTTGACACTGAGTCAGCTCTAACGTACTGAAGAGTGAATGAGTGAGTGAGTGAATGCATGAGCCTCGGAGTCTCCCAAACCAGCAGAGGCAGAAAGGCAGCCCCCTGGGGGGTTTGGAAGCAGGGTCCTGGGTGGGACCACAGCAGGAACATATAAGACTTAGGGGGCTGCTGCCCACAGAGAGGCTAAGAAGGGCAGGAGCTGGGGCAGCAGGACAGCCAAAGGAAGGCGGCTGGATGTCTAGTAGAACTGGTGAGGGAAGCTGAGGGGGCTGACCTGGATCGGCTGGCCGAGTAAGAAAGTCCAGAGGTGGCGGCAGGTCTGACAGTTCACAGCTGCCCAGCCCAGGCCATTAAGGGTCACCCGGCAGCGCATGCCCGATGAAGGGGGCGATTCCTAGAACCCATTTCAGGCAAGGATGTTTTTTTTGGATGGCCACACTCCCCACTTTCCTCTACGCGCTACGCTAGATACCCGTGAGGGCCAGTTTACACCTCTGTATTGTCCCTTCATGCCACTTGTCACAACTGTAATTTGGTTTTGGGATGATTAATTGCTGAGTGACTTCTATCCTTCAAGACTGGAAGCGGCTTGACTTGCCTTCTGAGGATGCCCCCCGAAACCAGGGGGCACATCCGTTCACCTGCTCCCCAGGGCTGGACACAGAGTCCAGCACACAGGAAGTGCCTCATGACTGTTTGTTGATGGAGGTCCCCAGTAACTTCCAGGGCAAGGATGGGGGCTCCCCTTCCAGTCCTGCTCCTCGCCCGTCTTCTGTTTCTTGCTTTCTCGCTCTTTATTTTGCCTAGGCTCTCGGCCCAGTATTTGCCTCCACGGTCGCCTGCTGAGCTAGACTGTCAGATTTAGGAAGTTAAACACAGGGTGTACGGTTCCATTTGAATTTCAGATAAACAACGAATCATTTTTATATAAAATATATTTTACATCAAAACGTATTTCCTATGAAGATCTCTTTGCTATTTTTGGTATAGATACACAGTCAGTGTAAACATAATGGGACTTGAATCGTTTGCTGTTAATCTGAAATTAACTGGGCCTCCTCGTTTTTCGTCTGGCAGCCCTACCCCGAGCTAAAAATGGTCTCTATCTTAGATGAGGCTGAATCGGATGGAGAAGAAGCTCAGTCACTTCCAAGCCTCTGCTCCAGTGTAGCCAGCCTGGTTAACAACAGGTGCTCAGCACTTGGTGGGTCTGCCCCAAACCTGCAGAGAAGTGGCCACCTAGATTGCTGGCCTCAGGGAGTTGGGAGAGGCCAAGTGAGATTGGCTGGGGAGTTGGGTGACCTGGTGGAAAAGGGATCTGGCAAAGATGGCTGACCCAGCTTTGGGCCACCTCTTCACACACAGGATCTTATAATGAATACGGTCCCTTGCTCAATGACAGTAGCCCTCCGCTGACAGTGTCACATCCCACCTTGCTAAGCCCTCATGAGAACATTCCAGGTCGGAGGCACCGTCTCTGTTTCTCCGGTGAGTCAGCAAGTGCAGGGAGAAGTGGTTTCCAGGATTTGGGGCACAGCTGGGAAGCAGCAGAATTAGGATGGGAACCCAGAGGTGCCTGATTGAAGCTTGGACTCTTCCAATGCGCTGCTGTGCTGCCACTGTCCTACCCAGCCCGAGGGAGAAACTAGAGTGTGGGGAAGGGGCACAATGGAAGGAGTCAGGAGTTCCATGTATTGATCCCAAAGGACTGCGACTGAACTTGATTGTTACCTATCCAACCATCTACCCACCCACCCACCCATCTGTCCATCCACCCATCCATTCATCCATCCATCCACCCACCCATCCATTTGTCTATCCATCTACCCTTCCATCTATTCATCCATCCATCCGTCCATCCCACTGTGGTTCTGGAGAGGCCATCCGTCTGTTCACCCATCCTTCTATTGATCCAACCATCTGCCTACCCGCTTGCCCATCCATCCTTCCCTCTTATTCTCTTAGGCTCTTGGGATGCTGTGGGTGCAGGAAGCTCTCTCGCTCACCTGAAGGGTTCACACACCCTCACGTCTCCCCGTGCACTCTGCCACGAGCCCTTCTCAGCTCAGTCTCACGCTTGGCCGCTTGGTCAAGACCCAGAATCTAATCAGAAACTGGGGACTTCCTGTAGTGACTCTTTCATTGTTTTTATTCCATTCAGCCGGGAATGAACGACGTGCTGGACTATGGCCTGGACCGAGTGACCGATCCAAATGAAGTCAAGGTAAACCAGGTACGTTTCTGCTGCATTGTGGGTGGGACCCAGGCCAGGTTCTGAGGCAGGGAAGGCGTCCACGTGTCCCTTCTTACCTGTGTGGGCAGTGCCATCTTCCCTTTGAGACTGCCATGGAGAGGAGCACCATGTCTCTGCGGCATCAGGGTCCAGGGAGAGGGGAGGCCATGGCCAGGGTCCTGGGTAAAGGGAGGTGACACTGGGAGAGAGGAGAGGGTGTGGGTCAGAGCAGATGGCATCTAGATGATTGGTTTTTAGTCTTCTGTGAGTCACTTTCCCCTTTGAGAATCTGATGAGAATTAGGAGCAACCCTGCCCCAAGATGCACAGGCAGACATTTTACACACTGAGTAACCTTCAGGCTCAGAAACCTTGAACCAGCTTTAGATTTAAACCGTAGTCCACAGGACTAGAATGTCACAGTGTCTTTCATGTCCTGGTGGGGATCTTCCAGAGACTCTCAACTTTTTATTTGTAATGGATGGCCAATTTCAAATATATATTTGTAATTTAAAGAAGCATAGTTTATATAGTGTTGAAACCATGTCCCTGTTGACATTTTGGGTCAGCTAATTCCCTGGGAGGGGGCATTCTGTACAGTGTAGGGTGTTTAGCGGCTTCTCTAACCTCTGTGCACTAAATGCCAGTGGCTCCCTTCCTCTACTGGACCCACATCCTCAGGCCGAGGATCAAAACTGCCTCTAGACATTGCCCAGTGTCCCTGGGGGGGAGTCAGGGTGGCCCAGGTGGGAGCTGCTGACCTCCGCCAGCCAGCCTAGAACCCGGGTAAATTTGTCTTGGGTGGTTTCATGGCTTTCCGTCCAGTGTGTCTCTGGTGGCCAGGGGCAGGCCCCTCTTCAGTGCAGCATCATCTGCAGGCTTGTGCCTTGCAGCCTGAGTGCAGGGCTGGAGGGCTTGCTGGGCTAGGAAGGCGGCTGTGGAAGGGGAAGAGGAAGGCAGCTCTGGGACACGCGGAGAGGGACTTGGAGTTCCTAGAGAGTGTCACCGGGGGACTTGTTAGGTCTCTTGTCCACAAGTCAGACTGACCCTTCTTTGATCCCCCCGTGGGGCTGTCAGCCTTCCCCCAGCGCCGTTCCCACGGCAGCCTCTCCTGGTTCCCCTTGTCAGATAGCAGATCGCTGCTGAGGCCTTGTCGGCTCGGTTGCCATGGAAACAGAATCAGCCAGTGAAACACAGAACCGGGTGGAGGATTTGCCTTTTTTGTGTGGCTAACAGGGCTGCTCTGGAAACCTCTTTCCTGGGGAGGAGGGGGAGGGCGGAGGAAGAAAGCACGTCACTGGCTCTGACATGGGTGGGGCGTGGGGACAGTGGGGGGGGGCACGTGTCTGTGACTGAGGCTCTGCTGCGGATGTGGCGGGGTGTGTGGGGGGGAGGACACCGGAACTGAGCTGCTCCATCTGGGGTGCTGTGGTCGGGGCGACCCCTGAGGGTCACGTCCTCCCTGGTGGTGCAGGAGGGAGGGAGCCTCTGGCTCTCAAACCCGTTTCCTGCCAGCGGCTGGCGGTGCCTCCAGCCCAGAGCCAGGGCCCAGAGGGTGTGAGGCTGAGTGTGGGCTCATGGTGGGCTCCAGCAGCAGCGCCTCCCCTGGGGCTCACCTCTCCCTCTCTCTCTCCCTGCAGCTCTCCTCCTCCTCCGTCTGTGCCCTCGGGCTGCTGTGGACTAGTGAGAAGAGCAGGCGCCTGCGTCTCATGCAAGCTGACCCTTCGGCCTCCCTCAGCCACCGGCCTGTCCATCAGACCTGGCTGTGCAGGGCATGGGGCCGGGGCCGGCCTCCTTTCCCACCCTCCGAGTGTCCCTGTCCCCACGGCTCACCTGCCCTGAGAGGAGAGGGCACCTGAGAGTGCAGACTCCCCAGAGCTCTGGGAGGGCAGAGGTTTTGCATTTTGTACATGGCGCCTGAGCTGGTTAGAGGTGAAAGGTGACTTCTGAGAATGAACGATTGAAGGAAGAGAGACCTCTTTTTCTTAAACAGAGGCCAAACCCCATCAAGCAGAGAAAGAGGCCGCTAGGCCAGCAGGTGTCCAGGGCCCCTGGTGAGCCGCTGTGTCAGGCTGATGGCCTCTGGTTGGCCAGGCTGTGCAGCCCTGGGAGGACCTGGTCACGAGGCTCCCCTCAGTTCTGACCCCTTGAGACAATGGGGTGTACAGCTCCCCACTCCCCCTTTATTTCAGAGAGGATTTGGCCCCATGGTAAGGACCCTGATCGGAGGCCAGGCTTTGGCAGGGAGGTGCCCTTCCTCCTGACCCTCCCCAGGAAAGGCTCCTCTGACAGGGTCCTCACTGTCTTCTAGCAACCAGGGGCAGCACTGAGTGCCGAAGGTCAGGTCGGCTGGAAGGACCAGCGCTGCCTCGCGCTGCCTGGGTGGTCTTGGGCGAGCTCTGGAGCTGTCCCAAGCCTCAGCTTCCTCGTCTGTAACATGGGGACCACCAGAGTTCCTTCCTCAGAGGATCGGACAGGACCATTCATGTGAAGTGTCCAGAATGGGCACCGACAGGCTTCACAGACAGTAGCCGGGATTGCCAGAACGGGCGCTGGGTTACCAGGGAGATGATTTAGGGGTCCTGTCAACCTGTGACCCCACCCGGGAGGCTGTGCTTAGCCGTTTTGCTGTCTGTCCTCATACCTTCGCTGACTCCCACGTTGACTGGAGGGAGGGGGTGCATTCCAATTTCAACCTCTCTGCCTGCTCGAGTCACCGACCGCTGAGCACAGGGTGGTTACGTAGGTGTGCGCATGAGGCTTTGAGTAAAAGGAAGAAATATAAATACTGCAGAGCACTCGGCCTGGGGCCTCAGGGGGCAAAGCCCCCCTAGTGCTCACACCAGTAGGGGACAAATTGCTTTCTTCTTGTGGCCCCCTTTATGACCACGCGTTGGAAAAAGAGCCACTCTGGGGACTGAGTTTGCTGATGGCTCGCTGGCCAGGGAAGACTCACGTCCATCCTAGGAGGGACAGAACGTCGGGGCATCCCAGTTGGAGAGAAGAGAAAACCATGAAGCCCGGATGTGACCCTCAGCTGACAGCCCTGCAGAGCCTGCTCCGTATCCTGCCTGCTGCTTTGTAATGCCCACTGTGTGGCCTTCTGAAGCTTTGCTAGATTTCATTAAGTCCATGACGGGAGGTAATGTCAGCCAAAGGTGGCGCAGTCAGGACTCCAATTTAGATCTTTCCAGTCTTTCCAGCCCAGGCCTAAGTCTGGCACCCAGGGCCTCTCCACAAGCAAGTGACTTGTACCCTCATCCAAGGCCCCACACGGGAGGGCCTTGCATGATTTAATATCCATCACTGTCTTAAAATTCCTCCAGTTTTTCTGGAGAAGGGGCCCCGCGTCTTCCTTCGGCACTGGGCCCTGCACACTGTGCTTGAATTCTGTCTCCACCTGATCAGGAAGTACCTTGCAGGGTTGGATTTGCTCCAGATGATAGCAACCTGGGATCCTCACTTCCGGAACAGCAGTCTCTCTTCCCTTTTCCTGTCTGCTTTACATTAACGACTTCCTTCTCTGGATTTCCCTGTTTGCAGCTTCTGTCCCTCTCTCTGCGGTCAGTGCTGTCCACTCCTCAGGTTCTTTTCATCTTGCCCTTGGTTCTGTGAGGACATCTGCCTGGCCGCCTCCTCCCAGACGCTCCCTGGCTCTTATCTGACAGGGGCCTCAGGGTCTCTCAGGCACGGCCCTGATCCCTCTTGCCCTGTGACAATGGTCCACAACCTCCATCCTGGCTTTGGCCCCAGAGCTGTGTAAACAAGTCTAGATGTGTCCCTATTTGGGAAACCCTGCAAGTGAAATATATTAAGTTGTTAGAATTCCAGGAATGCCGAGCACTCCAAGATTCCTTCGGCAGAATATTCTTAGTGTGGCAAAGTGTATCTCTTCCCCGTGGAGTAAAGAAAGGGCCTCCATGCAGGGTGGGGTGGGGGGACTTTTAAGAAAGGAGAGGGTTGATGTGAAATTCTAGATGGAAAAAAGTTCGCATCTTCCTATTTCATCAGGAGGTGGTTTTTTTGAATTGCATAGAATTTCAGGTAGGTGGGTGCATTTTTAATAACTTCACTTTAAAATGATGTTTCTTATGACCTTTGGCTAAGTAATAATAATATTGAGAGTAGGCTTACAAGATTTAGCAAATAAAAACAGAGGATTCCCAGTGAAACTCGAATTCCCGATGAACAATGATGACTTTTTAAATGGAAGTATGTCCCAACCACAGCCTGAGCATCTTGTAATCTTGTCATGAGGCTTACGCCATACCATGTGTGTGATTAACCACTGCATGTTGGGTCTCAGCAGTTAGCCAGTTATCTATGTATATTACCTCACTGAATTCCCTTTTTTCTTCTATCTTCCTCTTAAAAATGAGAAGTCAGAGGCTCTTGGATGCTAACTAATTCATCTAGGGTGACATAGCCAATCCAGTATGTGGTAGAGCCAGAATTTTAATATTTGACCCCAAGACTCTGTCCTGAGCCATTCCTCATCTTACAGATAACATTGTCTCTCCATCTTTTAGAAAAGTCCAGAACCACTTGGGCCAGGCGCGGTATACGCCTGTAATCCCAGTGGCTCTGGAGGCTGAGGCAGGAGGATCACAAGTTCAAAGCCAGCCTTAGCATGGGGAGGTGCTAAGCAACTCAGTGAGACCCTGTCTGTAAATAAAATACAAAATAGGGCTGGGGATAGGGCTCAGTGGTTGAGTGTCCCTGAGTTCCATCCCTGGTACCTTCCCTCCCAAAAGGAAAAGTTCAGAACCTTTGCCCTGCACTGTCCCGCCACCCCTTTCCCTGGGCAGAGATACCTGTGTGCCAATCTGGGGGAAGACCCCACGAACAGCTAATTTTAAAGGTAGAAAAAAAGCTAAGGTTCTTACAGACCATCTAAAGTATAGATGAAACAGCCTCAGATTCAAAAGAATCCTGTCACAGTTGGAGGATCCCTAATAAAAAATCTGAAATCCTCCTAACCCTAAAACCATCAACATGGTGATTCATATCATAGAACTTTGTTTCTGCACAAAATCATTATTACTATTATTTTGGAACTGGGTATTGAACCCTGAGGTGCTTAACCACTGGGCCACATCCCTAGCCCTTTTTATTTAGAGACAGGGTCTCACTGAGTTTCTTAGGGCCTCAATAAGTTACCAAGGCTGGCTTTGAACTTATGATCCTCCTACCTCTGCCTCCCAAGCTGCTGGGATTACAGGTGTGCGCCACTGTGACTGTCTTCTGCATCAAATTGTTAAAAATATTGTATAAAATTACCTTCGGGCAAGTGTACAAGATGCATATAAAACACAAATGCGTGTTGTGTTTAGACTTGGGTCCCATCCCCAAGATATCTCATTATGTACCTGTAAATATTCCAACATCTGAAAAAATAATTTGAAATCTGAAACCCTACTGGCCCCAGGCTGTGGTATAAGAGCTTCTCAACCTGCATGAGAGAATCTGGTTCCCAGAAGACAGCTGGTAGTTCTGGAAACCAGAAAACATACAGCAAACCACACCACAGAAGTAGATTCCTAAGGAGATACTAGAAGCAAGTAAAGTCAATAAAAATATAAAAATTTAAAAACCGAAGACTGAGATTAATGGCCCCAGAAGCAAATAAATACATGAGGCCAAAGGAGGACCAGGAGAGGTGGAAGGGAAATGCAGTGCTGGTGGCTATGGCTTGCAAGAACACCAGGACCCCGCCCCTTCCCTCTGTGTCTGTCTGCTCTGGAGTCCTGGGCTCCAGGTGTTTGGACAGGAAGTTTGTGGAGCTGGGCTCTTTGAAGGAGGGTGTTTACGCCCCTGGCTGTGGAGCATGTGCCTCGCATGATATTGATCTTTACCATCATTAGTGTCAATTAAAGAGTGTTTCCTGTTTTTGTGTCATCATGTGGTTGGGGCTCTTGCTTTCTTTTTGTTTTAAATTAAATGACTGGACACTCATTCCATTCTGCAGCCTTCTCAGCTTCAGGGCAAAGAAGAAATTGGTGAAGAGAGCAGGCTAGGTGGGAGAGCTCATGGGCTCCCTGATTTTGTGTTTCTCACAGATCCATCCTCAGCTTTGCAAAGGGCAGAGCTGGGTTTGAATCATGGCTCAGCCAATGACTGATCAGAAGATGTTGAGGAAGTTACCCACAACCTCTGATAGCCTTTGCTTTTCTTAGCAGAAAATCTGTATTAAAAAATCTGCCTCCCTTGAGCTTTATAAGAACACAGAGTTGTATAAATTGCTTTGCAGTCTTTGCTAGTCGTATTATGCAAACATCCCACTTCCCCTTTGAGCCGAGGGAGGTCGGAGATTGTTAGATACTGTTCTGAGTAATCCGTTTCTGCCAGACTCTAATAGAAAGATCTGATTGCATCAGATTTGGTAGCTAGTTCTCGCTGGCCCTTTTCCTACCTGAAATTCATGTCTTCTAAAATAGCGCCTTGTATTGAGAGAGAATGGAAGTGTATGATAAGTGTGGTCGCTAAAATGTTTAGATCATTTGGGGGGAGTGTTTTCAAATTTTTGAGTGGAAAAGCTTTGAGAAAATCCTCAGTTTTCTAGGCCTCCAACTGAGCTGAAGTCATCATTTATTTGATATTTGTTGAGCATCTACCCTGCACTGGACATTTTTCAAGGGAAGACAGCCATGGACTCTAGGCCCCTTAATGGTGATAGTTTAAAAAAAAGAGTCACACAAATAAATACATGATTGAAATTGTCCTGGTGCTGTGAAGAAGGTCCGGGTGTGTGAGAATCAGACACCTACCTGAGCTTTCCTTTTCTGAGATAACTCTTCCTACCCTGCTATGCAAGAAAAAGATTTCCCATGAGATGCATCTATAAAAGCAGAGTGGAACCCAGCTGGATTAAGACAGGAGAGATGAGAACACGGCTTTCCCCCTTGGGCCGGCCCTCATCCCTTGTCAATGGGCTCATGAACCAGTGCTGCTTTGGCTAACTGGCTAAGGAAAAGGTGCATCCACCCGGGACTTCTGACTCCGTTCCAAGTGAAGATTGGGTTTGGTTCAGTGGCATGGATGGCAGCCTCCTGGAATGAAGAGGTTCAGCTTGAAGTGGGCACTAAGCAGGCCGAGGACACAACCACATGTAGGAAGGCCAGGACTGGAGTGACCACCCACCGTACCCAACCTCATGTGAGGCACAGAAATGGAGCCCAGGGAGCCTGTCCCTCTGGGGTTGTAGGAGGTGATGTGTTTCAGCTGGAGGCAGATTGGCATGGTTTCCAGGGGTTTCTAAGGCAAGCCCTTCTTTCTCTGCCTTAGCTCAAAAAGTCTGGAGAGAGGACACCTTGCCGCCCTTGCCCAGCCTGAACTTGCTTTGGCAGCTCAACTCTGGGACTCAGCTGTCAACAGACACTGGGTTCTTCATTGTGTGCTTTAGTTTTGGCAATGAACCTTTTTTTTGTTTTGTTTTTTTTATCGTTGATCAGATTGTTATGAATGGAGAGACTGAATCTCACCTTTCATTCAGAACTCTCCCCTGTGACAAAAGAAACACACTCAAGATCCTTCCTCGTCTTTCTTTCTCCCTCCTTTTGTATCTCAGTGGGAGGGAAGGTTTCCCTTCTTTATCTCCCACTTTCCAGATGGTTCTACACAAGATCGAGGCCAACCCCAAACTTAGTCTTTAATCCATCTTGGATTTAGAAGAGCAGCATAAAATTACAGTGGTAAATGATACTCCTTCCCCGGCCGAGTCTCGTCCTTGATCTTGTCCTCCAGCGTTTGCATAGAATAGGGTGAAAGATGTGGCAAGGGGGAAATCCTACATTTGAAGAAAAGTCGGACAGTCTTCTCTTGGGGAAGGGTTCTTATTTTTCAGATGGGTATTTGAACTGGAATGATTTAATGACATCGGTTTAATAGCTTTGTTTCTTTGTTTTACAGAAACAAACAGTCACTGCTGTCAAAAAAGAGGTAATTGGTTTCCTGGTTCCAGTGAAGTTCGATTTAAAGTCTTCTAACAAATTCTATGTACTTTGGCCTCCTGCTCTGGGCTCAGTGATGAAATGAAAACCATGTGTACTGTTCAAACAATTGTTTTCAAATGAATGGGCAACACAGAACGACAGAGGATCTTTTGTAAGATCCCACTGCGGCTGATGCTGAGACTCAGGATTTGAAACACCCCTTGAAGTCCCGGAGCTGAGGGTTGGCCAGAGAGGACTGTGGGAGTGGACGCAGCAGAGCGTCCATATCCTGGCCCCCTGCTCTTACAACTGCGGGGCCACCCAGAAGTTCACCATCATGGTGAACTGCCTATTTGGGCAAATTTTCTCTCCAGGTCTCAAGACTGAGGCCTGGGAAGCATTGGCCACTGATACGGGACATAAGGGGATATCCAAATGCAGGGGAGGGTGGTGGAGAAGGGGATGGCATGCTAGTGCTGAAGCTGTAGAACAGGTCCCTGTCCTGGTGACCACCCTGTTTCTGTCAGCCAGAGGCATGGGAGGGCAAGCCAGGCATCTTCCCCCAGGTTTGGGTTTAATGTTCTTTGGGACATTTTTTTTAATGTGTTTTTCCAGGGGGTTAAGGAGGCCACTGACTTGGAATTTGGGAGTCACCTATCTTGGTGGGAGTGGGGATGAGTCCTTTTGGCACACAGGTGCCTGGCTTAAGGGAACAGAGCGGGCTGTTATTATGGATCAATGGCTTCTCGTCTTGGAGCCAAATGTCACATCAGTGTTGGTGACACCTGAGGACGTGGAGTTGGACACGTTCTAACAACTGCGTCTCTTCCAGATCATGTATTACCAACAGGCCTTGATGAGGTCCACCGTGAAGTCGTCCGTGTCCCTTGGAGGGTATGTCCCTGATTTATTGGTCTTTCGGAACCTGGTCTTGCAGCAGGTAGACAAGAGGGGAAACTTCTGCTCTAAGGCAGACTTGATAAGTCATGAACTGAGATCAGATCCTAAAGAATCGTAAGATACAAACTCAGTCCCTTGGGTTGAGTTTCCAGCTCCTCACTCAGAATAGATCTCCAGGTCTCACTTGGTTTGGGTGAAATCGAGGGTGGTGAGGTTCTGTGAGTCTGCCATGTCTCTGGGCCACCACTCTCGTGGATGAGGAGGTCGGAAGAGTCACCAAGTCCATGAACTGGACTCCTGGGGATCTAAAACCATCTAGATCCCTGTCACCACGCACTCCGACCTGTGAGGGATATGTACACCGTATTTACTGGTTCAACGTGTTAACTGTCCGCTGCTTACCTTCAAGTTCGGTTTGGAGAGATTGGAAATTTA
The DNA here is from genome assembly GCF_045843805.1 of Urocitellus parryii. Lineage (NCBI taxonomy): Eukaryota > Metazoa > Chordata > Mammalia > Rodentia > Sciuridae > Urocitellus > Urocitellus parryii. The sequence goes on along the minus strand of NC_135537.1, from coordinate 172,339,209 downwards.
TGTTTGATTGATTGGACCATCAGCCTGCCTTGTCCAGGTCTGCATGGAGAATGATCTGGGAGACAGATCACTGAAGGGTTTAAGTGCCTCCCCAAATGCAAGAAGTTATCCTTTTGAAATATGGAATTCATTCTAGGAGCATCTTGGTAACTCTTGAGATCTTCCTGCACACATGAAAACAAACTCAGTTTTGTTTCTTTTCACTGTTCATTCTGACTGTGTTGGACTCCAGCCGTGGTAAGGGGTATGAGGCACCGTGGGGACTGACAAGGCTGCGTTTTGTCCAGTACCCTCCTTCCAGTGGGGTTAGGGGTCAGGCTCTTGTGAAAATTTTTCTCATCTTCCCAAACTTCTAGTTTGTAAAAATTCACATTCCAGAGCTGGGGATGTGGCTCAAGCGGTAGCGCGCTCGCCTGGCATGCGTGCGGCCCGGGTTCGATCCTCAGCACCACATACCAACAAAGATGTTGTGTCCGCCGAGAACTAGAAAATAAATATTAAAAATTCTTAAAAAAAAAATTCACATTCCCTAAGAAAATGTCCTGTGACCCCACCCACATTTTTCAGTGACTTCTCTCTGCTGCTGTTGAGCTCCGATTGCAGGTAAAGATAGTACCCACCTCTGTGTTCAGTGGGCCCCATTTTGAGTTAGGAGGCTGATCGTTACTCTCTGGTAACCTCAAAACTATTTACTCTGGTGCTTCAGAAACCAGTTTCACAAAAATGTTCAACATCTCTAGTAACTAGAGAAATGCAAATCAAAACCACTCTAAGATCTCATCTCACTCCAGTCAGAATGGCAGCTACCAAGAACACAAACAACAATAAGTGTTGGTGAGGATGTGGGGGGAAAGGTACACTCATACATTGCTGGTAGGACTGCAAATTGGTGCAGCCAATCTGGAAAGCATATTGGAAAACTATGAATGGAACCACTATTTGACCCAGCTATCCCACTCCTCAGTCTATACCCAAAGGACTTAAAAACAGCATACTACAAGGACAAGCCACATCAATGTTTATAACAGCACAATTCACAATAGTTAAACTGTGGAACCCACCTAGATGCCCTTCAATAGATGAATGGATAAAGAAAATGTGGCATATATACACAGTGGAATACTACTCAGCAATCAAAGGGAATAAAATCATGGCATTTGCAGGTAAATGGATGGTGCTGGAGAAGATAATGCTAAGTGAAGTAAACCAATCCCTAAAATCCAAATGCTGAATGTTTTCAATGATATAAGGAGACTGATCCATAGTAGGGTTGGAAGCAGGAACATAGAGTATTAGATGAACTATAGATAGGACAAAGGGGTGGGAGGGGAAGGGAGGGGGCATGGGGATAAAAAGATGGTGGAATGAGATGGACATCTTACCCTAAGTACATGTATGGAGACACAAATGGTGTGAATATACTTTGTATACAACCAGATGTATGAAAAATTGTGCTCTATATGTGTAATATGAATTGTAATGCATTCCACTGTCATAAATGACAAATTAGAATTAAAAAATATAAACCAGTTTCATAAAACCAAATGGAAAGAAAATTGAAGGAGACGTGAATACTTTTGGATACTTCCTAGACTCACTTTCTAGTTTTAGGAAAATTGTCTCAGGGCCTCATTACCATAAACTTATATTATTAGTGTTTGGACCTGTGTGGACCAGTCTTTTTTGTCTTTCCAACGGATCCACTGGTAGTGTGATTAAAGAAAACGCATGAAGGGAAGCTAGGAGGCTCAAGTTCTGCAAACCCAAGACTCTAGATCAAGGATCCTGTTCTATCAAAATCCATAGCTATGGGAAGATTTTGCAATAGGTGCCTTATATATACCTATGGGTGCAGGCTTCCCTACTTCTCAGACATTAGAAAATATAACAACTCAGATGGTCTGATAATTCAGGTGAATTTGCTTTTGCCCAAAGTAGTGGGTTTGGAGTTCACACATCAATTAGGCCATAGGTTTTCAAGTTCCCCAACTTAGGCATGACTGACAGAGAGTGGAATCCAAGATGGCAGCAGAATCTCCGCACATGGGTGGCAACCTTGTGCCTCCAAGATGGAAGCCAAGAGACGGGCAGACTGAGTCGGTACTGAATTTTAAAATATCCCAATGAAATGGGAAGAGGTCATGTTTTAATGGTCTAGGGACAGAGAAGGAATGAAGGATTTTGGACTGGGGAACAATACCTTGATTTACAGTAGAATAGGGACAGATATTGCCAAATACCTGCCAATTCCAGCAGCTCTTAGAACACTTTTCTAAGAAGACAGTAATAAGTGTAGAAATAAATCGATACAAGGAAAGAGGAAAAGCTGGTCAACCCAAACACTGATTTACTCTCTTGGTGTTGAGCTTCTAGGAAATTGTTTTTCTGTTTACTTTTCAGGATTGTCAAGTACAGCGAGCAATTCTCATCTAACGACGCCATTATGTCGGGCTGCCTCCCTAGCAATCCTTGGATAACGGACGACACCCAGTTCTGGGATTTAAATGCCAAATTGTATGTATTTTATATATATATATATATATATATATATATATATATATATATATATATATATATTTAAATATGTATACAATTTACCCATTTAAAGTGTAAAATTCAATGGTTTTATTTTATTCATAGAGTAGTACGATCACTACTACAATTGATTTAAAAATATTTTTACCACCCCCCCTAAATATCTTGTATCCTTTAGCCATCACCCACCAAGTCTCCATCCCCCAGACCCCTCCAGCCCTAGGCCACTTCTGGTCAACCTACTTCTGTCTCTGTAGGGGGATTTGCCTGCTCTAGATATTCACATAAGTAGAATCAACAGTTTGTGATCTTTTCTCATTAGCTTGTTCCCTTAATATAGCTCTTTCAAACCTTGTCCATGCTGTAGCGTGTGTTGGCACCTCGCCTCTGTTTACAGCCTAACAGTATTCACTGTGTAGATGACTGCGTGTTGTTTATCTGTTCATCCATCGATGGACACTTGGGCGGTGTCTGACCTTTAGCTATTAGGAGTATGCTGCTGTGAACATTCATGCATTAGTGGTGAAGGGGCAGCTGCAGTGGGTGACGGGTGGCTGGCTGGTGGCTGTGACTGTAGCATCCATAACCCAGGCTGCACTAGAATTCTTTCCTGGCTGCGGTGGCAGCCTGGCCCTCCACTGGATGGTCTTTGGGCCATCCTGAGGCCTTGAGCTCTTTCCCTGGAGGCTGTGGGAGCAGGGCCTGCTCACGTGGCCCCCACCTCTGCGTTGTCCGAGGGTCCGTGTCTGGGGCTGCATCTTCCTGGCGAGTCAACACTCGGATTCATGTTTATGCGGGGACTGGGAGAGGAGGATTGGGTGAAGAGGTCAAGCCGTGGGTTGTGAGACTAACGGGGAGTGTGAAGCCCCTCGCTGCCACCCTGGCCACCATCAGGGACCTCCGCTGCCTTCACGTGGAGTGTTACATTTACAAATCATTGTCCTTGCAGGGTGGAAATCCCAACCAAGATGCGTGTGGAACGATGGGCCTTCAACTTCAGTGAGTTGATCCGAGACCCCAAGGGGCGACAGAGCTTCCAGTACTTTCTCAAGAAAGAATTCAGTGGTGGGTATTCTTTTTTAAAAAATTTAAAATAAAAATTTGACTTTTAGTAACATTCCTTTAATGTCTAGATGAGGGTTTTAGGACTTTTTCAGTAAACGTTTCCATAGCTCTGCTAAGACACTTAAATAGGGGTTCCCTCCTTTACAGCTTCCAGAGTCAGTCCTGGGTCCAGGACCATTTCTAGGCCTCAAAGAGGCCCCACAGTCCAGGGGGATAATTGCATCTCTGCACAAAGTCCATGTTCGCTTTAGGGCTTCATCGTGAGGTAGGGCTTTTCGGGATGGGATGCAAAATAAGTGAGGTTTACCTCTTTTGCCTCCCGGTTTGATGTTTCTTTAGCCTAGTTCTGCAGATTTGATCCACCAGGGGATATTTTAAACATATCTTTGCTGGATCCCACCCCTGGAGATTCCTTTTTATTGGTTTGGGCTGTAATCGCTGAAGTGTTGGAAGCTCCGCAGGTGATTCCAATCTGTGATCATGATTGACAGCCACTGCTTTTGCTCCTGTCAGGGACTGAGCAACATGCAGATGGTGATGAGTGGTAGGGCCACATTTTATGCCCCATCTCTGGGTGCCCCAATGGTGGGGCAATTGCAATTTCTTAAATATAGTGTGTTGAGAAACATCTGGGAAAACCAAGAGGCCAGATTAGAACCAGGGTCACCAGGCTGCACATTCAACTGGCTTCATCACCTTCATTGAAATGTTTGCTTTCCTGGGATGTATTTGCTTACCTGTGAAGTCCCCAGCCCTGGGAGCTTCATGTTTGAGCCTTGAGATTCAGCTGCTCACCACTCAAACCTGTGGGGTTGCTCTGGAAACAAATTCCATTGGACATGCCTTTGGTCCGTTGGCCTGTCTGATGCAGAACATCACATGATAACATGGATTCTTGAAAAATTTTCTCCCTAATCAAGCCTAATGGCCATAATGTAATAAACCCCAGAAAAGGCGATGGAAGCGAGTGCTCTTAGGCCTGGCAGGTAAATAAGTGGAAATGGTGCCATCTAGTGGCTAGGTGATAAACTACATCGAGTATAGTTGGAATCAGAATTCCCTGCGTTATTAAAACCCATTATTGTCAATCTCTTTATGAGAAGCCCAAGGGTTCACGTATGAAGAGAGAAGGTGAATAATCAGTTTTCTCATTTAATTAAAAAAACTTAATTTGAGATATGATCCACATAACATGAAGTTCACTCTTTTATATTAAAAAAGTAATAAAGTGTAAATTTCAGTGGTTTTGAGCACATTCATTAAGTTTGTACAGCCATCAAAACTAATTCACCGTGCCAGAATGAACCCCCTGGCCTGTTAGAAGTCATTTCGTATTCCTCCCTCTGCCCTTTTCTCCCCCCTCCCCCTCCATTCTCCCCTAACCACCCCCCACCCCGCCCTAGACACTCATGGATCTATGGATTTGCTATTCTGGACATTTCTTATAGATGGAATAATAATAAAACACATAATTGTTTGTCTTTCCCCACTTATTGTATAGTGTTTTCAAGGACTGTCCACATTGTAGTGTGTAATGGGGCTTCGTTCCTTTTTATGACTGCAATATATTCTATTGTATGGATAGATCACCTTTTATCCATTCATCAGTTAATGGACATTTGGGCTGTTTTGACCTTTTTTTTTTTTTTGTTATTGTTTTTGTTGAGGTTCCAGGAATTGCACCCAGGGGCACTTAACCACTGAGCCACATCCAGGTCTTTTTTATTTTTTTATTTTGAGACAGGGTCTTGCTAAGTTACCTAGAGCCTCACTAAATTGCTGAGGCTGGCTCTGGACTTGTGATCCTCCTGCCTCAGCCTCCCAAGCCATTGGGATTATAGGCGTGTGTCACTGTACCCAGCTGTTTTTGACTTTTATTATAAATAATGCTACTGTGAACATTGGTGCATAGACTTTTCTGTGTTTATTTACTTAATCTTCTGGTATTACAATACATTTAACAAAATCTACCATTTTATTTTTATTTTTTCCAAGTTATTAAAGTTACCACTTAAACCATATTCTTAAGTGTACAATTCGGCGGCAATAAGCACATTCACACTGCTGTGCAGCCGTCACCACCACCCACCTCCAGAATTTTTTCAGTCTCCCAAGCGAAACTCTATACCCATCCCACACTGAATTCCCACTCTCCCCAGCCCCTGGCCACCCGCATTCTTTCTTTCTCTATGAATTTGATCACTCCAGGCACCACACAGAAGTGGAATCCTTCAATTTTTGTCCCTTTGCACCTGGTTTATGGCACGTAGCCTGATGTCCTCCGAGTTCATCCGTGTTGGGTCATGTGTTGGGATCCCCTTCCTTTTCACTGTCTTTCCTGAGCAATCCTCCAGCCCACGTGAGGATCACATTTTGTTTCTCTCTTCTTCCATCCGTGGCTGTCTGGAGTTATTTTCACCTTTTGGCTACTGTGGATACTTGCTTATTTAGTTTTAGCCATAGGCAACTAGCTGCCCTTTGTGGTGGGCAGGGTGGTCTCCATCCCTCTTGGTCTCAGCTCAGCTGTCAGTTAAGAGCAACGCTGGTCTGTGATCCTGGTGCAAAGAACACCCTGAAGTTCATGCTGAAGAGCAAGGACCTGTGTGGCGTTAAGGGACAAATACCATAGAGTTTAGAATTGTGCAGCCTTTCCCAATCTGAAATACCTGGAAGCTTTAAAACAAAACAGGAAAGGAGAAGAGGGGAGTTTCTCCCATTTTCCTCTACCATGGCATTTTGTGATTTGCACGCACGCATGCACACACTCATAGGCTCTTGCTCGCCTGTTAGTGTGATCATCTTTATTTTCCCAGTCAAAAATGTCCACCTGGGATCACTGTACCAACATGTTCCCAATGCTTCTGAGTGTCATGGACAACTGAGTGTCATGGACAACTGGCGAGAGAAGTTAAAGTTGGAAAGAGATGAAGGATTTCTAGGGGTCTGGATTTTCTTCTAGGCCAAGAGGGACAGAGTCCCTCTGGCTCTGGTGATGCTCAGTTGAATCCCCCTGGTGGCCAGGCCTTCCCTGAGGGTCAGTCCATCAGCATCATGCCTGAGTGATGCAAGATCCTTGCAAGGAAGGACCTCTGGGCTGGAGCCCCCGGGGGCTGCAGGAGTTCATGTCTCCACACGCAGTCACACCGACCGGAGGCAGAAGTCATGCAGTCAGTGAACACAGCCCAGCAGACAGGGACGTTCAGGAGGAAAGGCTTGGGTGTAGGGATAAGTGCTTATGTGCTTCATCCCATGGGCATAAGCCAATGAGAAAAGAAAGGTCACAACCTGGGAGGGGGGTGGGTGGTTATGATGAGCTCTGTCCTGTGTATTGCTCTAGGAAGGAACAGCACCCACCATGTGAAAGTGTTGTCCCAAAGGTGGCGGGCACCAAATCAGATGATTTCAAAAGCCATTGCTGGGTTCCAGATGCTCTCCCCGCCCAGGACGTGAGGCGGGGCCCCTTCCCCAGGAGTATTTAGCCTGAGGTCACAACGGCAGGGGCTCCCCAGGCTGCAGAGTGGACCCCGTCCCAGCTGACCCATTTCTTTTATGTCTTCTTTTCTTCTCTGGTGGCCCTTTCGTCCGTGTGTGGACCCTTCCTCCCGGTGCAGGGGAGAATCTGGGGTTCTGGGAAGCCTGTGAGGACCTGAAGTATGGAGATCAGTCCAAGGTCAAGGAGAAGGCGGAGGAGATTTACAAGTGAGGCCTAGCTGGATGGTGGGGGAAGTCTTCCCGGGTGGGGCCGGGTGGAGCAGGAGGTCCCACACCCGTCCAGCTGTCTGCTTGGGCGCCTTGAAGTCAGCCTGGTGGGATGGCCATGGGATCCGGTGAGAATGTGTCTGGGGGCTACAAAAGCAAGCTGCACGACTCCAGGGCAGAATTCTTTAGCTGACCCTCCTCAGGTCTCCTTGGGTTGCGTGTGTGATGTCCTTCCCTGAGCCGGGCGGTACCCTGGTCCTGCTGTGGGCACCTCCCACTGGTCCTTCTGTCTGCGCTGGGCACAGTGGGCGCCAGTCTTGGGCTCCGAGGCCCAGTGTTTTTAGCTCCCACTCACACGGTTCCCAAGGTCACTACTGTGCAGCTGGAGCCAGCCCTCGGAGCCCCGGTCGGTGCTGGTGTTCGGGCAGCAGGCCAGGCGGCCCCTCCCCTCAGGGACTCAGCCTTTGTCCCTGTGACATCCTTCCTTCGCGTGGCCTTAGGAAGGACCAGCTGGTGTTCAGAGAGGTGGGGAGAGCAGGGCCTGGCTGCTCTGTTGGGCAGGTTCACTTCCCTCCCCCAGTGGGAGGGGCTCTGATCACCAAGAAAGATGTGTGTGGGGGGGTCCAAGAAGGACCTGTTCAGGCTTCCCCAGAACAATGGACTAACTGTGTTCACGACACATGGAAAACTCCTAATGCCAAAAATCTGCTGGAAGGGAGCATCAGCCTCCAACCACATTAGCCTCCTTTCTCCCCAGCCTCCACACTTATGTAAACCTTTGAATTCCAAAATTTTAATGTCCATCCTAGGAGTGTAGAAAAACATCCGTGCGAGTGTTTGCAGAATCAGAAGCACTGGGGAAGCTCCCAGTGCTCAGATCCCAGGCAGAGCCACAGGACTTAGAAAGTAGGGCCAACTGCAGGGTCAGTAGCCAGGCCACCTCTGGGTGCCGGGAATAAGGGCTGCCTCCTGACTCGGCACTGGAGATTTATCACCAAACCCATTTAGGTTGGCACAGGGGAGAGCAGGACCTCTCTTGGGAGGTGTCTTGTCCTGGCTCCAGGTTGGCCCTGGAATCCGGATGAGTAAGGAGGCAGAAGGTGTTAAATTGGGGTAGACTGGCCAGGGCCTTCCCTTCCTGGGCCTTCCCTCCTAAGGGCAGCAACGTCAAACTTGGACACTCTCGTTCCCAATTCTGGCATGGCTGTTTTCTTGCCTCTAGGAAAAGCCGCGGGACCACCTCCTCAAAGTTCAGACTCTTTAGTGTCTCCTAGACGAGGAGCCTCACCCTGGGGAGCCCTCCCAAGCAGCTGTGAACTTGGTTTGGCTACTTTTGTGACTATCTGCCTCCTTCCCCAGACTGTTCCTGGCCCCGGGAGCCAGGCGGTGGATAAACATAGACGGCAAGACCATGGACATCACGGTGAAGGGGCTGAAGCACCCCCACCGCTACGTGCTGGACGCTGCGCAGACCCACATCTACATGCTCATGAAGAAGGTGGGTGGGGTCCGGCCAAGGACCAGGGGCCAGGGAGGTTCTAGCTACCTGGGCGGTTCTTTAGATATGGAGGGGGGAGATGACAGGAGGATACGGCTTTGCTGGTGGTAGGAGGCGGAATTGCCCATTGGGCTGGGCTGGACCCTCCTTGAGCCCCCAGGCCCCCTGGCCATGGAGGACATAGGCCCCTTGCTCTGCAGGGGTGATATAGGTGGCACTAATGACATTATTAATGACGGTATTAATACGATAGCCACTTGTTGAAGCCTTATGGGTGCAACTGGTGTGCCAAGTATAGAACTTGGTTCTCCAGGAGAACCGTGCGGCAGGCATTGCTGCTCCAGAGCCCGGGGTTCGCCCAAGGTCTTGGCAGAGATGGGCGTGGGATGCCAGCTCTGGGTGTACCCGAGTCCAGTGTTCTGTGTTTTGGGGTGGCGGCAGTGTTTCTGGTGCTGGGCAAGTAGAACCCACGGAAGGCTTGGTGTCTAAATGACACAAATTAGATCTGATTGTAACCAGACCCCGAGAGAATCCAGATAGCCTTCTGGGTCATTAGTGAAATGTGAACATAGTAGGAATTCTTAGGGAACTGTTAAAAATAAAATGAGGAGAACAGAGATAAAATCAGGCGGAGTCAGGCTTGGAGAATTGTCTAGTTTGGTCCATCCTTGAGGCAGGGGTGAGGAGGACTGTTGGTCCGGAAAATTTCCACAACAGCCTTCCCCAGAACAGTTGGGAATCCCCAATAAGGATGCTTCCATTTCTCATTACGGCAATGATTCCTTTTATGGCAAAGTACCCGGTCCCTTGTCGTGTGGTGAAGATGGGTGTGAACGGTCAATGTTTACTTATTTCCCTTATTTATGTTTTTTTTTTTTCCTAGTTAGTCTTTCAATGTGTTGTAAGGAAATATATTTACATGAAAACAGGTAACCCTTTAGAATTTTCGGCAAGCATATCCTTAGCCATCTCTCATCACTTTTTCCATCAGTGAAATTTCTCTGTGTATTTCTTGCTAGAGGTCCACAGCACGGTTTCTATAAAAACAGTCCTCCTTAATGTACTATGAAATGTGTTGACTCTTAAAAATGTTGTTTCAAGAGAAGCCCAGGGAGGCCAGCTCTGAGCCAGGATGGAACAGCGTCTCGGTGACTTAGGAAATGAACAGTGTATGTGCTTGTTGGTCTCCACGTCCCCACAGGCCGTGTCCCATGACGACAAGCTCGATAGGACTCCCGGCTCCATTATCCCTATTTATTCCCAGACCCATCCTGGTTCTAGAACTGCTGCTGCCCGCACTTGGTCTTGACAATAGCCCTGTCTGAATAGACCCCTACCTGCGGTTGTTGCAGCGGCTTTGTCCTCTATTTCTAATGGCTAGCGCTTTGGGCGAGTTTGGAAGTAGTAAACGTTCATGAAGCAACGTCCCTGAACCTGCCCAGGGCGCCAGGAAACATCCCGCGAGAGGAGTCTAAGTCTTGGGCTTGTCATTTTTTCTTGCATTCTCTTGCTGTTATTCCCCAAACCCAGGGCAGACAGGGGCGCTGGTGGGCGGGGACGTGGGTTTCACACCCATGGCTCCTTGTGTTCTTTGAAGAAGATGTTGGATGGGACAGGTCCGTGTCCTCTCGTCCCCTGTTGGCTTCACAACAGGCGAACAGCTCCAAGGAGGATTTTAATGAGGGGGTTAGAGACTGGTCGCCCCGTCCTTGGAGTTTCCGACTAGGTAGGACGGGGGTGGGCTGAGACTGTGCATGTCTAGCAAGTTCTGGGGTGAAATCCATGTTGCTGGTCTGGGGCCCACACCTGAGGGTGGCTTCCCTCAACACCTCCCTGGACACCTTGCATCCAAGGAGATTGGCCATCCTACCTTCCAGGGGGGCGCTGGAGAATGGCACGTGTATCCTTGTGATGTGATCGATTCTGTCTCCTAACCGCCTGTTTTTCTCTTGTTCCGATTAGGATTCCTATGCTCGCTATTTAAAATCTCCCATCTATAAGGAAATGCTGGCCAAAGCTATCGAACCTCAGGAGACCACCAAGAAAAGGCAAGTCGAGCTGCCTGTACTTGCTGACTGTCCACCAGAGGGGCCAGAGGGGCCAGGGTCCCTTCGGCCAAATGGCTACCACTGAGACATTGGCCTGGTCTGGGAAGGACCTTGCTCAGCCAAGGGGCACCTTGTTGGCTTCACGATGCCCTGAAATCACTCTAGCAAGACTCCTTAGTAACGGCCTCCAGGAAGTTTCAGTTTCCTGAAGCTGGTGCAAAAGGAAACTGGTTCTGACTGGCACATCAATAATGACCTTATCACCAGTGGAAACATCTCCCTGGCTTTTTAAATTGCTGTGCTTCTCCCTCTTCAAACGGACCCGTGGGAATTCACAAGCTTCATCCCTGGGTCTCTACCGTTTGAACCTTAGAATAGCAAACTGTACCCCCAAAGAAGACGCTAGGCTGTTAGGGGAAACAGTGACACCCCAGGTGTTCAGGGACTGCTTTCTGGAAGGCCATTAACTCATTTAATCTCAGTTTCGGTGTTGGAAACGAGGATCGTGTCATCTTGAACGGCCATCAGGACGTTGGGTGACATGGTGTTTTCCTGGGGGCAGATGGAACTCTTTTTTGGGAAAAGATACTCTACTCTTTGAAGATTCAAAAGAGCAAGGGAACGACAGACTGAGCAAAACCAGGGGACCCTGGCAGAGGTCTTCCAGCACCTCACCAGCCATGCGTGCCGTCCACCGTGGTTGGTCAATTCTCCTGCTTGTCCCTTCAGCTCACTCTGGGCCCTTTTCCAGCTCTTTGGTCCATTCAAAAACAGGGGTCGTGGGGCCAGAGGCTTTATCACAGGATCTTAAGAAAAAAGCACCCTGACGTGGTCTGATTCTCGAGGATAATGGTCCTGTTATGATGAAGAGGGAAAGGAGGGCCCTGTGGTGCTGTTCCAGGTTCACAAAGTAAGGAAAGGAGTTCAGAGCCCCTGGGGACTTGAAAGCGTCTCCTTGAAACCACAAGAAAGGGCCACGGTAGCTCCAGAAGTTCTGCCAGAAAGCAGTGGGGGAGGAGGGCAGCGCCTCGCGCTTCTCTCTCCAGATATTTTAAAAGCCAAGGCGCCCATGAGAATTCGACTGGGATCCTTCCCCTGGCACAGCTGGGGCTTTGAGGGCCCGGGGCAGCACCTGGCTCTGGCACAGGGTGTTGTGTTTCAAGTGAGAGCCGCCTGTGAATGCTGTGGACGCCGTGAAGTTCAGCCTGCACCCAGGCAGGGATTGCAGTGGGCCTGAACTGGTTCCATGAGGTTGTCTTAAAGCGTGCTCTTTCCAGGACAAGGCGAACCTCAGCTCCAAGCCTTCGTCCTGCAAGAGACCCAGTGTCAGGCTTCCTGTTAGGGGAGCTTCCACCTCCCTAGGGTAGACACCAGGGTTCTAAGGGCCTTCACAATCCCTGAGACTGCAATGCTCCTTTCCCAAGCCCGTGTGGCCTCAGGGACAGTGTCTCATCCGCTTGGCCTTCGTGCATCACATGGACTCCTAGGTCCTCATCTGGCTCCTAAGGGCCTGATGGAGAGTTTGGTCCAGGTTTGGCTTCTGGAGACATTCCTGATTCATCCCAAGACCCTGTGCATGATTCATCCCAACACCAGCCCACGCCCCTGCAGGGCCTTCCCTCTGTCTGTGCCCACTGGGACTCAGCCCTCTCGGACAGTCCAGCTCTTTTCTTCCTTCTCAGAGTCTTGACTTTTGAGGAGAAAAAAAGTGCCCCAACTCCTTCCTGAGGCCGAGACCCTTGGCTTTCCGTTCCCCAAGCCCCCCTTGCTGGCTTTTTACAGGAACATCTTTCTCCAGGATGTTCAGCTACCGGGGTGGTTGATGAGAGTGTTGGAAAGTGTGTCTGCCATTTTTACCATCCACAGCGTCTCCCTGTGTCTCACCTAGAACCTGACCGCAGGTGGTGATCATGCGGGTCCTGTCTTCCAAGTGGGGAGAAAGGAGCTAAGGTTGGCCGGGGCTCCAAGGACCCTGCTTCAGGTTCACCGGGAAAATGAGGGGACACATCCAGAGCCTGGCCTTCCAGCCCCAGCTCCCACCAGGTGCCGCTGGGCATGCAGCGTGGTTTCCCACCAACCGCCCATCTGTCCTTCCTTCCAGCTCCACCCTGCCGTTCATGAGGCGCCACCTGCGCTCCAGCCCGAGCCCGGTCATCCTGAGGCAGCTAGAAGAAGAAGCCAAGGCTCGAGAAGCAGCCAACACGGTGGACATCACCCAGGTCATGAGCAAACTAGACCGCCGGAGCCTGCTCAAGAAGGAGGAGCCTCCCAAATAGACCTGTGAATCCGGGGGCGTGGGGGTGGGGCGTGCCCTGGGGAGAGGCCACCAAGGAAAGGTGGGGTCAGAGACTAGAAGATTCTGCTCCTGGCAGTGGGGTCAACAAGCTTATCCCAGGGGCCCTTTCAGGGTGGACGTCCTAAGACTAGAGTCCCCAGAGCTTCTGGTTCTACTCCAGCTCACTAAGGGACTCCTTGGGGTGGAGGGATCACCGGACTCAGTGGCCACCTGTCTGACCTTGGGCAGTTCTTGTCGTGAGAACCATGGGGCAAACAGGCTGCTTTGTGACCCACCATGAGTTTTGGGAAATTAAAGAGAAGGCTTCTCCCTACCCCTAGGGCATGGTTCCTTAAGGGACACTTATTTAAAATAGCTTTAAACAAAACTGAAGCTCCTCATCCTGGCTTCCCAGTGTAGATTCTGCTTCTAAAGCAACCTGAGATCTCTCCCAGGGGCCAGTGGCAGTGTCCCCTGCAGAAGCACTTCCCTTGGCTCCTCTGGGACACCTGCCGGGACCCTTCTGTGGAGCTTGTTCTTAGCCACCGTGGCTCGAGGGTTAGTGAGCTCTCTTGTTCCTGTCTCCCCATCCTCTTGTGTGTGCTGTGTGGAGAGGTAGCTTGCAGGGATGAGGACTCAGGTTAAGCACAGGTGACACGGCTGCCTGAGGAGCATCTTTTCAGCTGAAGAACAAACGATCAGATGTCTTCATGGGTGGACGGGTGGTGGACACCTGTGACATTTGCAAGATGAGTTAGGATCAAATACAGTACTTGTTAGGGTATTTCTGGATGTTGATGCCTCCCTCCTCTCTAGCTGTCAACTGGGCCAGTTCTGGGGTCAGGGCTGGAGGGATAGGACAGTTCAAACCTTGACCTTGTGAGCTTTAGAAGGTTATTCTTGGCAGTGAGGCTTACCCCATATACCTGTATGCAAAAGTGAGAATAAAGAAGAGAGGGAGAGACCAGCATCACACAGCAGGAACACTCACTTGTTCAACACATTTATTGAGCATCTTCTGTGTGCGAGGCATTGCTGAGCAAAAAAGACATTGTTCCTTATAGTCCAAGACTGACAAAAAGCAATTAAACTATCAGGTAGAAGTTGCTGTGTCCCAGCCAACAAGAAAACCGGAGTGGCATGTAATCATTTGCTTATTGTTCTTGTACATGATCCGTGGCTGTTAGTTTTGGCTGGGTGGACGCGCTTGTCTGGCAGTTGGTCTCCAGTGGTCTAGGCTGGGATGTGGGGAATGAGTCTGCTCTGCTTCATTTGTCTCTCATTTTCCAATCACCTGGCCTAGGCATGAGCCCATGGCGCTGGCAGAGTTGCAAGGAAGCTAGTGGAAATGTGGAAGGCTGCACATGGTCTCTTCCACGTCATTTTATGGGCCAAAGCAAGTCACAAAGCTAGCCTAGACTTAAGGGATCGGAAACACACTCATAGCAAAAGTCAGAGTCTCATAGCAAAAGACACAGGTACAGGGAAGTGTCAAGAATTGAGCCATCATTGTAATCAATAGCACAAATATCTGATAAAAACCTGTAGAATGTATTATATAGGAATAGCCAGGGGGTTGTGATGAGCATTATGGGGTGTGTGCAGACTATGCCTCCTTGAAGCAATCACAGGAAGAGGGGACTATGTGGGCCACCACCCAGAGGTGGGAAATGGCTCAGTGTGAACTGAGAGGCCAGTGAGGGGGGCCTGGTGGGCGAGGAGGACACAGTGCAGCACAAGGGCGGTGGGTGGGGGCAGGTCACTGTAGGCCCGTGTCAGGCATTTGTGGTCACCGGCCTGTTAGCAAGATGATTCCAACCCCAAAGGGGAGCTTATGCACCCCGATTTCACTAGTCACAGGTCAGTTCACACTCCTAAAGAGCAGCTGAGGATATCCTTTGTTCATCTGTCTTTTGAGGAATGCTGGAGTCCCCATCCAGTGGTCACCCCAGAAGAAATTTTAGGTAATGAACCATTATAAACTGAGAAGCATAAGAGGAGGGACGATGGTTGTCTCACTCCAGAACCTAATGTCTAAAACCTAACAGGTTCTGCCCAATATGTATTACATGGATGGATGGGTGGGTGGATGGATGGATGGATGGATGGATGGATGGGTGGATTGGTGAATGAATGGATGGGTGGGTGGGTGGGTAGATGGATGGATGGATGGATGGATGGGTAGGTGGATGGATGGATAGATGGGTGGGTTGGTGGGTGGATGAATAGATGGGTGAACGGGTGGATGGATGGATAGATAGATGGCTGAATGGATGGATAGGTGAATGGATGGATGGGTGGATAGATGGATAAATGGGTGTGTGTGTGTGGGTGGGTGGATGGATAGATGATGAATGGATGGGTAGATGGATGGGTAGGTGGGTGGATGGATGGATGGATGGATGAATGGATGGGTAGATGGATGGGTGGATGGGTGGATGAGTGGGTGGATGGGTGCATGGGTTTAAAAAAGCCTTGGATTTGGAGAAAGCCTCCTAGGCTCTGTTCCTGGGTCTCATTGCTAGCCATGTGAACTTGAGCAAGTCACTGAAACTTTCTGCTCCCTCCTCCTTTGTGAAAGAGGGGATGGCACAAGATTTATGGTCAGAACAGATTTTATAAATTCCAAAGGGACAGCGTGACTGGGGCACTAGTTTTACTTGAAGATTTGGAATAGGAGGAAAGTCAGGTAATTTTTAAAAAAATTGCATTAAAACAATCTTGAATATATTATGAAATAGAATGCAAAATGTGCATGAATTTTTTAGGATAAAATTTGAGACATCAAAGACATTTCCTGCTGGGCTGTGGCATGTTCAGGCTCTAGCCTGAGATGCCGGGGGGTGGCGGGGGGTGGCGGGGAGGTGGTCTGTTCACCCTGCCATTTGGCCTAGTTTAGTGGGGAAGTTTAAGAAGCATGAAACCAGAGGATATTAGCTGTCCTTTCCAGTTAGTCCACAGGAGCTGAGATCGTATACCTGGAAAAATGGTCAGGGTGGTGGAGGTGTCAGGTCAGTCTTCAGAGCACTGTGTTCTGTTCATCTTTGGTTCAACTCTCCACCATCCGATTCCCCATGTTCGGGCTTCACATATCTCTCATTCTCCAACAGATGACCATGTGCTCTGGGTCTGGCGCTTGCCAGATTGTCCCCACATAGCCACAGAAACCTACTCCATGTCAGACACACAGGATCCACAATCTCACGAGAGGCACAGGCTTGTAAGCAAAACAGGCGATCATTCTTTACTAAATGAATGAAAAAATCAAGGTCTCATTATTCATGAAGGAAGGTTCAGGATCCACAGCTTCACCCCTGGAAGGCAGCAATTATGTTCCACAAATGTGTATGAAAGACCACTTTTGTGTAAGCATGGGCGAAGGGTGCTAAGGGTGGATACAGCAATGGATAAGGTGGTCTCTGCCCTTAAGGGGTTGAAACAAAGCCTCTACCATAAGTCTGAGTAAGACTGAGACTGGGTGGAGGATGACACTGGAGAGGAGTCCAGAGTTGAGAGAGAATTGCTTGGCTGGGGAGATCAAGAGAGGCTTCCTGGAGGAGGAGGAGGAGTATCTTTAATAGGTGGAGCCTAGGCAGGGCTATGGCTGTGGTAGACACAGCTTGTGGGATTAGGAAAAGGTGTCCCTTCAGACAGACATAGCCCCATAATCCTTGGCTGGATTTCAGTCCTGGCTGGCCACTTGGTCAGGTGCCCTTAAGCAGGACACAGCTTGTATAACTATTTGGTGGCTCAGAGCACAGGGTCTGTGAAGTGAGCCTGGAAGAGCAGGTTGAAGTTGTCCCATGGAAGGTCACAAGCGGGAATGTGGACTCTCTTCTGTTGCCTGTGAGCTAGCTGGATGGGCCTTGGTCTTCAGACTAAAGCGGGATGTAGGAAGTAGGTCCTGGCAGCAGCTAGTCCTTGAGAACCAGATGAAATCTATCTGGAGCCATTGAGGAAACTAGACTCAAAGATCAAATGGAATTTTCCAGGTAGAAAGCAGAGATCTAGAGTTGATAATTATAATCTTCCAGAAAGACTTTGCGGCAACGTATAATGTGATAATACCATATGTTGGAATTCCTAAAAAGATGAGTAGACAACCAATATTTAACAGTAAGGCTGAGCAGGGTACCTTGGGAGACTGGGTTGTCACAACTGAACCTCACATTTTTTTTCAAACATTAAGTTTTGTTTGAGGTTTCTAATAACCACCAAACAAGAGACCGTGTCATGGAGCAAGCCCTTCTTGACCTAGATTCCAGCCCTTCTTGACCTAGATTCTTCTCACCCCCAGGTCCCAATAGGAAGTTGAAAATGTGCTTCTGGAAGGAGACTTTTAAGCCATTCCTTTAGGCGTGAAGGATGCAGAACTGCACAAGACAGTCCAGTTTGATCTTATCAAATTTACTCTTAGTGAGAGACCCAGAGTGGATGGTAGGTCAGGGCTCTGAAGGCAAAGGGCGCTGGCTGGAGTAATTCTGAATCATGGAGAGGGAGTCGTGTGAGATGGACTCCTTTACCAGGAAGTGATGGTTGAATGGGTGAGAGTGGACAAGGACTCAGGGGAGAGGGTGGACAGGAAGAGAGAAGAAGGCTAACCAGGCACCTTGGAGGAAGAAACATTTTAAAGGTACAAGAGAAGAGAGAGTCCAGAATGGAATGGAGTGGGGTTAGCATGCCTCATGGAGAGGACGAGGCGCAGATGTGAGGGAGGGGTCAAGTTATGACTCAATACAATTGTTGGGCAGGGACAGTTGGGCCTCGTTCAACAGTCTGAGTCCTTCCACTTCCCAGCCTCCCCTGCGGCTGGTGGGGTCATGTGACCAGTGCTGGCCAAGGGGCTGTGCAGAGGCCAAGGGCGTGTGTTCCACCCCGACCCCACACTCTGCTGTGGACTTGGAGACGACATCACCTTCCACATAGCGCAGCAATAGACACAGGAGGCCTCCGCCTGGGTTAAACTCTGTGTGTGGGGGTTGGGGGCAGGGAGACCTCAATTGGAAGAAGTCACTGAGAGCTGGGAGCTACTGCAGCCTGGCCCTGCCTGTCCTGACCGATCCAGGAGCTGGATGTGTTGGAGGCTGGGAGGAGGCTGCTGGATGGAGCAGCTTGGAAATTACTGGGGCTTTTTGAAAGGAGTGATTTTAGCGGAATAGGGGGACAAAACCCAGGATGAGGTGAAGAGGGAAGGTGGTGAATGCAGATCAGCATTTCAGGCAGTTTGGGATGAAGGTGAGGGCTGGAGTGGTAACCTAGGTGGTGGAGGGGTGAGGGGAGGCATTGGTAAAGACCGGGTGCAGAGGATGTGTTTCCAGTTGACGGGTGGATCTTGGGGAGGCAGGGAGGTAGGAAGAGGAATGATTGATAAGACACACCTTGGACAAGTCTGGAGGGATATGCCTGACTGGTCTTGGAGAGGCCGGGTTCACTGCCTGGTGTCGCAGCTCGGAGAGAATTTGGAATGGAAGAGGGAAATGAAGACATTGGCTTAGCATGAGATCAATTTTCATGATAAATAGAATTTGCGAGAGCATGGCTGAGGGCGGGCAGTGGGAAGGTGCTTGACACTCTCTGGCGGACAGTGGTGATGTGAGGCTGAGCCAAATAGAGGGGAGCAGAAAGGCTGTTGAGCTGAGAGAGGTAAGAAGTGTCCCGTATCTTTATCCAGAATCTTCTATATGTTGGAAGGTGATCAAGAGAGCGAGCCTGTGTTGCTCCTTGGCCAGCCGGGTAGCATTTGGGGGAAAGTTTTGGAATTCTTAGAACCTTGTCAGTGCGAAATGCTGGGGAATTTCCACAGCGAGGCGAAAAGGTGGGCTTCAGAAAGCACTGGCTACTTTCAACGCCGAACTTGAAGACAACCACTCACTATTTGCTCCAAGTCAGTCCAGCATCCTGCGTGGGATGGGTCCTTAAATGTCACTGAAAAAACAAATTTCTGTGTTGACATAAGAAGGATTATTTCTAAACTCAGTGAGTGTGGACCGCAGAGTCGGGAGGACCCTGTTTTGATATTTACTAGCTGTGTGACTTTGACCTTCAACTTACCTGCTGTTGTAATTTCTTCTAGAATGTTACTGAGAGCAGAGTGTCTGGCTCAGAGTGGGTGCTGAGAAATCCTCTTTCTGGCTCCCCTTTTCTCTTCTTCCTGACTCTTGTAGACCACCAAGACTGGGGTCCAGAGTCTAGCTTTGGTGGTTAGAGGGGCCAGGCTCTGACAGTTTTCTTCTTTTTGTCCCAACCATTCAACATCCAAAAAAGACTTTCAGCACCTGTGACATGCTCAGCATCCTGCCAGGTGCTGGGGATCAAGGAGGGGGGACTCTGACCCTTGGGACACTTGCAGTCAACAGGAAAGACAATTGAACAAGCGTCACTAGCTGAATTATGGGAAATCACCATGGTGCTTTGAGAGGGCATCACAGGGACCACTAGCTTGGGGATGAGTGAAGACCAGGAGATCAGAGAGACCCTAGGGCAGGTAGCTGGTGTATGTGATGAGGACCAATGGTCGACCTGGACCGTCCAGCCTGGAAGGCTCTCCATAGCTCCCAGGGATGCAGGGCTTCGTGCATCTGTGTGGGTTCACTGTAGCTCAGCTCCAGGCATCTGCTCTTTTCCACGCTTATCTCCTGCCTGCTCCCCTACTAAAGGGTGCAGGTTCTGCTCTCTGATCCTGGAATTTACCAGGAAACTCTCATGTTTGATGTCACTGGGGCCACAGGTCCCTTCCTAGGTCTGAGGTTTTACTAGAGCATCCTCAGCTGTGGCCAGAGCTCTAGCAGGTGGCAGCTGCTCCTGGTGACTTTGTTGCTGTGAGTCAAACTAACAGTAGCTCCACGAGGCCCAGGTGGATCTGAAATGGCATAAAAAATGGTATTTATTTGGGCACTATTATTGACATATTTACACCACTGGGATAGCCTCTACCATGCTGTGTACTTAAACATCATCTTAATTCATTAATGGCATAGTTTAAACACATAGCAAGCCTCTTTGCCCATGAAGTGTACATTTTATGCTAGAACATAAATTATTCTACAAGATCCTAGTATTCTCTTTGTAGAATTCCATTTTCTAGCTTGGCTTTTAGGGAAAAGACTGTTTTCATTATGAATATTAAGTGAAAATACAAGGACTAGGGATAAGGAAATAAGGGTAAGGTCATTAGAACCATGTCTGGCATATCATAAATGCTCAATAAATGCTTGCTGCTGGTATCGTCATTATCACCGTCTTCACCACTGTCAACTCCATCATCATCATCTCCACCATCATCACCATACTACCATTATTACCACTGTCATCACCACCACCACCATCATCACCACCATCATCATCATCACCATCACCATCATCACCATCATCACCACCATCATCAGCATCACCATCATCACCATCATCACCATCACCATCATCCGCATCACCATCATCACCATCATCACCACCATCCTCAGCATCACCATCATCACCACCATCATCATCACCATCATCACCACCACCACCATCATCATCACCATCATCATCATCACCACCATTACCATCACCATCATCAGCATCACCATCATCACCACCACCACCATCATCATCACCATCATCACCATCATCACCATCATCACCACCATCCTCAGCATCACCATCATCACCACCACCACCATCATCATCACCATCATCATCATCACCACCATTACCATCACCATCATCAGCATCACCATCATCACCATCACCATCATCACCATCATCACCACCACCATCATCATCACCACCATTACCATCACCATCATCACGACCATCATCACCATTATCATCATCACCATCATCACCATCATCACCACCATCCTCAGCACCACCATCATCACCACCACCACCATCATCATCACCATCACATTTATCATTGCCCTCTCTAGAAGCTTAATGGTAAGCTTGTGCTTTCTCCTACCTGTCAGTGTTGTCTAACACAGTGGCTCATTCTTTATTGTTTAAAGATTTCCTGAGGGATATTTAAAACATTATTGTCCCAAAACATTTTCTGTGCTCCCTCAGCATCTCTCAGTGTAGCCCTCTGAACCCTCCAGGGAATATCAGGATATATTCAGGGTGGGGGGAGTTGATGTTGCGCCCCTGTCTGCAGCTCCTAGGAGAGGACTGACGGACCAACAACAGCATAGTGACTGGTCCGTCCTGCAGTCCGAGTTCCATGGCTGAAGTGAGGTCACTCCCAGCTGGAAAGGCTCTTGCAGGACTGTGTCCAGTGGGTTGAGTGGTAGAAAAAGCATGGTTACCTAAGTGGATTTTTCCCCGTGGAGCCAGTTTTGCTCGTTTGCTTTTGGAGAACTGGGGAAGGGAAGAATGGGAAGGGACCAGAAGGAACCGCAGGCCCTGCATGCTGAATCTGAGTGTGGCCCCTGCTCACCTTCCTGCTCGGGGGAAGGCAGTTCAGGTGGCCTTCACATTCTCAGCCACTCTCGGAGGACAGAAAAGGGAACGGCACCTCTCTGCACCATCTGATCCACTGTCTGTGTAAACATTCCTGACTGTCCTCGTGTCAGTGTACCTGCTCATTTCATGCTCCTTCCCCCTCTCCTGGCTCTTGCACAATAAAAATGCTGCACACGATGAAACAGAATCAAGCTCTCCTTTCCTTTGTTTGTGTCCCATCACATTTCATCGCCACGTGTCTCGCATACCATTGCTTTGCTGCCTCGCACAGGAGTAGGTTGGGGCTTGAGCTGGAGGGGCTGGCTCTCGAAGCACAGGCCCTGGCCTCTGTGGAGGGGCCAAGGTGGGAATTCATGGTTCCCTGGTGGAAGGGGGTAGAGAAAGCAGCCCGCTGAAAGTGATGTGAACCCACCAGGCTAATGGCCATTGGCCCAGAAGAAAGGACCATCTCAAGTCGGTAAGTGCAAAAAAGATAGTGGCCATCATTCTTCCCTGTCTTGTCATTCATTCTGGAAATCGGGAGGTGCTGGACAGGAGTGGGGTGGAGGGAAGAGAGACAGAGGGAGTAGGAAGGCGGGAGTGAGCACAGAACTGGGGGAGGGTATGTGCAGAGGCCGATCCCATGAAAAGCTTTGATGTTGGTCTAGTTGCATCATCTCCATGAGCCTCCGTTTTCCTATCTGTAAGGTGGGATTAGAGCAGGAGTTTATCACAAATTCTAAAGGAGTGGGATTCAAGTGCATGAGCCCAGGAAGTGCCGCTTTGATACCTCTGTATCCCTCTTCACAAGGCTGATTTCCCAGTTAGAGTATTTTTACCCCACTCTCTAGGACCCCAAGTCCTGTCTGAACTCAGCAGGCAGTGGAATGGTCACACGGGGTGGTAGAAACAGCAGGGCATTTGGGTCACACAGGCTTCGGTTCAGCTGCTCATCAAAGTCATGGCTTTGGTGCTCTGTTGCTGCGTGACCAATGACCATGGACAGCAAGCTGTTGTCCACATGAGACAGGGCAGGTGTCCAATGACCATGGACAACAAGCCGTTGTCCATATGAGACAGGGCAGGTGTCTTGGTCCATTTTGGCTGCTTTAACAAAATACTGTAAACTGGGTGGCTCAAAACCAACAGAAACTTCTCACAGTTCTGAAGGTTGGAGAGTCCACAACCAAAGTACTGGTGGCTTCAGAGTCCAAGGCCCACTCTCTGGTTCTTAGACGCCTTCTCACCGTGTCCCCATGTGGTGGAAGAGCTGGGCTAGTGCTCTTGGGTCTCTTTTTATAAGGACACTAATTCCATTCCTGATCACCTCCTCCCAAAGCCCATCCCCCAACATGAATTTGGGCAGGACAGGAACCTTCAGACAGAACCCACAGCCGAGTTCCCTGCTCAGGGCTTGCTTGCAGGCTGAGCAGCTCTGATCTGGAGGCTCTGGGCAGAATTCTCTTTCTAGCTCATTCAGGTTGTTGCAGGATTTAGGTCCTTGAGAGACTGCAGGCCTCGTGTCCTTGCTCTTGGCTCTGGAAACTGCCCGATTTCCTTGACATGAGGCCCTCCATCTTCAAAACCAGCGACAGAGAGTTCGCCCTCCTCGAACCTCTATCATATTTTGAGTCTCTGATTCTGTCCCTAAACTCAGGTTTAAAGGGTTCCTGTGGTGAGGTCAAGTTCACTGGCTACTCTCCCTTTGTAAAAGTCAGCTGTGCCCTCTCACGCCACCTGGCCTAACCATGACACTCACGGTTCACAGGCACACTGCAGGGCAGGGGTGGGAACCCCAGGCACCACCTTAGAACTCTACATGCCACAGTTACTTACTAGTCATAAGAGCCTGGGGGAGAGCCATGAACCGCTCTGGGTCTCAATGTCCTATTCTCTAAAGTGGGTGGTCATAGAGTCCCAGAGGAGCCAGCGTGTCACGTTCGTCGATGGGTAAACCTGGGTAAAGGGTAGAACATGCTTCCCCAGAGTGGCACCTTCAGCAGGGCTGGCTGGGGCCAGGGTCTGTGTTCGAAAAAAGTGCCCTTGGGTGATGGTGAGGAGGCGGCTCTGCAGGCCACCAGAAGCATCCAGCCGGTGTGTGCCCTGCTGTCTCCACAGTCCCTCGGCTGCTGCTTCTCCTTCTAAGATCTCTTTCCTTGGCTTCTGTACAATCGGGTAATAATAGTTGCTTCAAGCAGAGGTTCTGGGGAGTCAAGAAATCATCCACCATCAGCCCAGGGCCACATTTGCTAAGGTCCTACTGCACTCTAGCAATGACGATGATCGTGATCAGTGTCATAATCCAGTGGCCCCTGGCTCTGAAGCCTGGGGGGGGGGTGGTGGAGCAGCAGCCCCAGCTGCCCTTCAGAACGGGGCCTTCTCTGAACCTGAGGGAATGGGTGCAGGAGGATGGAGAGCCGCCCTCTCAGCCCAGTCTCTGAGCGCCCAGTGGCCCCCGGCTGCTATCTTCCTTCAGGAGCTGTTCTTGGGTGCACCTGCCCTGCCCTCTTAGGGTTGGGCCTGGCCTGCTCAGGGACCTGGAAACCAGGCCTTGCTCTGTGGAGGCCAGAGGCAGCCTCCTTCAGCCACAGGGAAGTACTCGGCCAGGGACAGCGGGGCCCTCTGAGGACATCGTGAGGCCATTTCAGTCTGTTCTTCACCACAGTCATTTCCGGTCCTCTCTTGGGGGTGGCGTTGGTCCAACTGTCCCACAGGCCCACCCGCCCCAGGACTTCTGTCCTGCTGGGCTTTGATGTGGCGCCCTCAGGAGGAGCCCAGCAGGCCCAGGTGACAGACCCGCGTGTCCTGCAAGAGCCTCACTGGAAATCCCGATTTCAGTTTCCTTCTGTCGGTTTGGGCGAAGCTCCTGAGGCTCCTCAAGCTGTAGATGCACCAGATCTGTCCCTCCTGCCCAACCCTCGGGGCGCTGGGGACGCATGGCCCAGGGAGGCTGACGGCCGCCCTTTCTTCTCAGATCACCTCCTGCCCGACGTTGCCAGCTTCCTTGCTGGAACACCCAGGCTCCATGCTCAGCCTCCCTGCCCATCTCAGGGGAAATTAGGGGAGATGTTGGGGCTGGGCCACCCCCGGGGCATGGCCAAGGTGGACTTGGCAGGCGCTGGCCTGGAGGGGGCAGCGAGGCATGCTCCAGGATGACTTCTGCCACCTCCGCTGCTCAGTTCAAGTGTTAAGTGCTGCCCAGCGATGGAGAGTGGTGACGTGGGAAACGGCGGACGGGAGGCCTTGCTCATCTGGGGGCTGGAGCTGAGGGTGGGGGAGACCTCAGCCTGGCTGAACTCCGCATCCTGAGCCTGGAGGAAGGTGGGGTTGGGATACGACTGTCCTGCCCTGGGGACAGATCCCCGGCTGGGCAGGAGGACTTTATATGCCTATACCTCTGGGTGACGTAGGTGACTCCCCAGCTCCTCAGGAGGCAGCCACACCAGGCCTGCGTCTTGCCACTGGCAGTGGGCTGGGTCGGCACAGGGCCGCTCAGGGCCCTGGTGACGGGTCACACGGCTCACCACTGAACCCTGTCCTTCTCTCCTCCACAGCCAGGCCAGCACATGGCTCCCAGCCCCCACCTGGCTGTGTACACGGGGACCTGCGTGCCCCCCTCTCCTTCCAGCCCCTTCTCCTCCTCCTGCCGCTCCCCCAGGAGGCCCTTCCCCTCGCCCAGCCGCTTCATCAGGAGGCCCAGCAGCACCATCTGCCCCTCGCCCATTCAGGTGGCCTTGGAGGGCTCCTCAGCCTTGGAGCCCAAGGGGGAGCCCAGCTGGTCAAGCGTGCAGCGCGGCGCCCTCATGGCCGAGAGCAGCGAGGCCTCCCTCGACGGCCCCGGGCCCCGCGGCCAGCCCCGGGCCCTGCCCAAGGCCCGCGCGGCCCTGTCCTTCAGCAGGTTCCTGAGACGGGGCTGCCTGGCCTCGCCGGTCTTTGCCAGGCTCTCACCCAAGTGCCCTGCGGTGTCCCACGGAAAGGTGCAGCCCCTGGGGGACGGGGGCCAGCTGCCGCGGCTGAAACCCAAGAGGGTGACAAAGTAAGCGGAGGGGCTCGTGCCTGGCGCCCGCACCGGGGGCTGCGGTGTGGACAAGGCTCCGAGCCGTGAATGTGGTCTGGGGTGGATGGGGTGGGTAGTGAGGAGGGTCCTCTAGAGCAGACCCCACGAGTAGGCTGCTCGTGTCCCTGGGCCACCGGAAAGTCTCAGTCTTGCTCTTCCTCCTTTTCCTGAGGCGAAGGGACAGGCATCTTTCTTTCCCATTCATGTGCTTCCGCCCAGCGGCCCATCCCAGCCTGTTGGCCAGTACGTGCACTGCATTAGGAAAGGGCAGGAAAGATCTGCTGCAGTGAGAACCACAGGCGGTGGACCCTGGGAAATGACTCAGGGTCCCCTCCCTTGCTCTAGGTGCCCTCATCTCCCCGCCCCAAGGACACCCGCCCACATCATTCCTGCACCCACCTGCACACTCTCTTGACAGGCTTGCAGGGACCCTGGCCCCAGCAGGCAGCGGTTTCTGTGAAATCAAGGTGCCCTGTGTCCTCCTGAGCAGTGGCCCCTCTAAACTCCATTTTGGGTGGTCCTGCAAGCCTGATGTCCCCTGATGTAAAACCACAGCTCAGAGGAGGTGCCTGACCCAGGGGCAGAAAGCAAAGAATGGAAAAATCAAGAATCAGCCCTGTCCGCGTGGGGCTGGGGAGTGGCCGGGGGCACCCCGGACCTGATCCACGTGCTCCGTGCTTGGTTCTGCCTGGGTTTGGTGAAGGAAGTGACAGGCAGAGGTCTTAGGTTCCACGGGGACTGAGACATGTGGTCTGGGCCGGGCAACGTCCTGGGGGACAGCCGGGAGTGGAGGTTGTGACTCTCTCCTGCCTTGTCTCTTGGGGAAGCAGGAGGCAAGGTGGCTCCGTGGCCTTGGGAGGGGATCGGGATCCAGTGTGTCTGCCGAGTCTTCCCAGCTGGCCCTGCTGAGGGGATGTCCTCTCTTAGCAGCCACTGTCCTGCCTCACACGTGGCCCGGAGGCTTTTAAAATGCTCTCTTCTCAGGGATCATCATGTCCTCAGAAAGCAATTTAAAAAGGTTGAGAATTAAGTACTGGTGTGTCCTACAGGAACATCGTGAACTCATCAAAACCATGCAAATTCAAGCCCCTTGAAAAAGAAAATCGAACATGTTCAGAATTACCTTTAATTCAGCAGCAAAGCAGGAATCCCCAACCGAGGGATCCCCGGCCGACGCTGTGCATGTGAAGTTGGGGAAACGCCCCCCCAGGCTGATCTTCTCTGGGCCCCTCGGGAAACTTGGGGGTGAGTGGCCCTTCCGCCCTTTGATCACAGCTTTTCTTTTGTGCCTGAAGCTTCTTCCAGATCAAAATGGATGTGCCCATAGAGAGCGGACCCTGCCTGATGGACTCGGACGACACTGGAGAGTCTGGTGACCAGGCCACAGAAAAGGAGGTCATCTGCCCCTGGGAGAGCCTGGCTGAGGGGAAGGCAGGCTGAGCCGGGCCGGGGGCCCCGAAGATGCTCGTGGCAGACACTGCTGGACAGGGCCACGGGGCATGCTTGCTCTCAAACCAAAGTGCATTAGGATGGCGTGTGAGGGCCGGAGAGTCCAGAGGAGGTGAAGGGTCGGGGAGAGTGCTCTGGCCGGCTCCCGATGGCCAACCCCCTCCCTTGCCCTGACTTCCCTTTGCTTGGCCAGAAAGGCACGTGGGCCAGAGGATGTCCCTTGCTGCCTTAAAACCAATAAAAGGAGAACTTGGAAGATTTTCTCGGGTCAAAATGTTAGCATGTGCCTGGCTTAACTAGTTATTCATGAGCTGTTATTTGTAAGGTAAGCTCATGTCTTCCTGAGTCTTGTCAACAAAGGGACACTGAGTTCCTTCCCAGAGCTCCCTCCCTGTCCAAACTGGTTCGAGCATGATGCTTTCAGTAACTGCACTCCAGGAGTCGGGGTGCCCCAGAGAGTGGCATCCTGCAGGAAGTGGGGGGTGGATGAGGAAAGACACTCTCCTGGAGCTCTGGATCCTCCAAGAAGCTGACACCAAAATGGGATTTGGACAAAGGGCAAGAGCTGGAGGAGCAGGCAGGGGCCCTCAGGCTGTGGTGCAGGTCTGAGCTGTGGGGAAGGAGGTGGGGAGAGGGAGAGTCTCAGATGGCAGTGCAAATGGCCAGGCTGGCCCTAGGTCACCCTTGAGTTAGAGTCATCGTCTGAGGAGTCCTGGAGATCCTGACTTGGTACAACCACTGTGCATGGTCACTGCATGGTCATGCTCATGGGAAGCTGGCCCCAGCAAGGATATGTGCTGTGGGCCCCACTCTGCACCAATGAGGCCATCTGTTCACCTGCTGTCTGCAGGAGGTGGCCAGACTGCTCCTCTTCACCCCCACTGCACCAAGTGAACAGCAGGCAGCCGTTCTGGAGGTGCAGACTTGGTGTGCACTTCCCACCTCTCCCCCAAGTACTCATCCAATAAGTAGTGATCAGTTGAACTCCTACTGTGTGCCCAGCACTGTGCTATACTTGGGGATGTCACTGTGAATAGGACTCCTAGCCCCATGGATTCGGATGGTTCTCAACCGGGTCAATTTTTCTCCCCAGGGGACACGGCACAGTGTCTGGAGATATTTTTGGTTGTCAAGACTTGGGTGGGGAGTGGGAGTAGCATCTGGTATCTAGTGGGTAAAGGCCAGGGACGCTGCTAAACATCCTACGAATGCCCAGAAACCCCACAACAAAAGATTATCAGTCCAAGACGGTGTCACTGTTAAGAAACATAAACTAGAGGTTATGGATTATGTTGTCTTTGGTTTCCAACCCCATTCTGAAGCATTGCCCCAAAGAGTCCTGCTGGGATCATAATTGGGTTGGACAGTGGGTTGAGATTAAGAGATACATGGTTAATAAAACAATTCTTCAAAGTTGCATGGAAAGTCCTTGAAGGAAAGCAAAATTCCACTTGTTTGCAAAATCGCTCATTACGTTCCTCCCCTTTGGCCCTCAACTCTATCAGAATTCAGTTAGTAGATAAGAACCCCCAACTTGCTTTTAACCTCTGACAGCTTATCTTATTTAGGCCATAAATACTGGGACTGCTGAATCCTCTCTCCACAGGGCAACCACAGATGTGTGAATACTTCGAGAGCTTAAGAGCGTTGCTCAGTTTAGATTCTAGCAAATCTACTCCACGGAGCACACTCCGAAGTCACTCACCGAGGGCAAAGGAAACTTTTCTTCCAGGAAATAAGTAAAATAGTCTGGTCTTTCCTGAAAGGGGCGTGAGTTGGTTAATTTGATGCCTTTATTTGTAAAACTGATTCAAAATGAGGTTGAAGATGAGGCCAGTTCCTACCTTTAGTTACCAGCAGCCAGTAGGTCAAGAGTAATGACAATCTCGACTCTGGATTTGGACACTAGTGTTTATGGGCCTCTCCTCTAAGACCCCAAGATGCTAAAGAGAACTAAACTTTCCTGGATCCCCAGAATCAATGACAGAAGGCTCCAGGGTCTACTGGTTGGATAAGGTAAAGTCCAGGCTGAAGTTCAGTCACAGACATCAGAAGGATGTGGCTCAAATAGGATCTTCTGCCTCTGTTACATAGTTGCCCAAAGACAGGAGAGTAGTCCTATGGGAGGCACGTCCGAGGAAGATAGGAAATGCAGGGGCCACAATTTTTTTTTTTTTTAGTTTGTCGCTCTGCCCAGACCCAAGTCACAGGCATGGAGTATGATGTTTCTCCATCTTGTGTGGATATTAGAATCCACCGGGGAAACCTGAAAGGTTCAGGACTTTCTAGCCCTTTCCCAGGTGACTTAATGTCCTGATGAGGTTGAGAACCATTGCCGGGGGGGGGGGGGGGGGGGGGGGGGGGGGGGGGGGGGGGGGCAGGGATTCAAGCTGGCTCACCACCCCCAACACGCATGCCCAGGAGGGAGGGGCAGGAAGGTAGCTGATGTTTAAGTTCACCTCCCATTGGTCAGCACTTGGTCACATGGTCTCACCTAACCGCAAAGGAAGCTGGGACATGTAGTCTTTAGTCCAGCCCACTAAACTTGAGGAGTTTTGAACACTAGGAAGGAAGATGGAGAGAATTGGTATTGGTAAACACTTGATTTCTCCCACTCTGGAACCATTATAGTCTTGGGGGGACTGACAGTATGATGGGACAGGAGAATACAGGTGGTGGCACCAGTTACTTTTCATTTGGCCAAATATTTTGTAAATGCCCCCCAATGCAGCTGTGCTCTGTCCCACGGTCAGGTTGCTTTTCACTCCCTCAAACCCCAAGTGAGGATTGGGGGTGACGGTGTTCCCCTCATGGAGCTTCTCTGAGCTTGGATCTGGAAGTCCTGGTGGACCATAGGGTGTAGGATGTGTGAGCCCTGCCTGGGGGTTAGTTGGAAACACATGGAACGAGGCGATGCATATGTGGCCCCTGGAAACCCCTCACTTGTGTGTCAGTCGTGTCCCATTGCTGTGACCAGACAAGAACAACTTAGAGGAGTAAGAGTCATGAGAGCTCATGGTTTCAGAAGTTCAGTCCATGGTTGACAGACCCCATCACGCTGGGCCTGGGTGAAACAGAACATCATGGAGGAAAGGTGTGGTGGGGTGGAAAGCTACTCAGCTCCTGGTAGCCAGAAAGCAGAGAGAGAGAGATGGAGGCTCCCAGAACAAAATATAAACCCCCAAAGCAGGTCCCCAGTGACCTACTTCCTCCAGCCACACCCCACCTGCCAACAGTTACCACCCAGGACAGTCGTTCTTTTCAATTATTAATCCATTAAGTGGATTAATCCACTTAATGAATCCACTGATTAGGCCACAACTCTCATTAGCTAGTCATTTTACCTCAGAACATTCCATTATCAACACAGGAGCTTTGGGGTGACACTTTGGATCCAAATCATGACACTTAGCTGAAGAGAGGACCAAGCACCCTGTCCCAGTGGGTGAGTCTGTGAGACAGCCTTCTGGACCCCTGCCTGATCTCAGTTGCCCATGTGGCCCGGCACCTCCACTTCATGGGGAGCAGGTGGTTGACGTCTACTGCTTATTCTCAGCTTCTGGGGTCACAGTGGAAATAGAGGCCACAAGAATCCCATCGTAACATTCCATTACACTTGTCAGAGTTCCCACAATTGTCTCTTGACAGTCTATAAGCAGAGCCTAACATGGTCACCCTCACCTGGTCCTCTGGGGCAGGGAGCCCTGGGTGGTCCATGTAGGACGGTGAATTCACTGAGCCTGGGAGGAGGCCAAGCTGCTCCTTGCTTATTTGCTAAGAAAGAAAAAAGGGGCATCCAGGATTCTGTGCTGGTCAAATACTGGAGGAGTCCCTGGGTGCCCAGCAGGTGGACTGGGCAGGTGAGGGGAATACGGTCCCTTGAACCACTGACTCAGAGTCCCAGCCTTCCAGGCCGCGTGGCTGTTTCCTCCTCACACTTCACCAGAAGAGGGCGTCCAGGGCTCACGGATCCCCCAAGAGAGGCATCTGGGAATTTCCCTTAAGAATCCAGAGACCTGCGCTGGGAAGAGAAGGGCCTGGAGAGGGGAACTTCACTCTTCAGCAGCTGGGTTGGGGTGTGGGTGACCAGGGACTGAGCCCCTGCTGTGACTTCGTCCTGCTATCCTCAGCCCTCAAATCCCCTGGAGCTGGCCAAGGTGGGGACTCGGGAGAGGGAAGCCTCTGGCTGGGCCTTGAAGCTGCCTCATGGGCCTGAGTGAAGGTGGGGCCCCCAGCAGAGCTCTTCTGGCCACTGTGCACAGAGGGGGACCAGGCGGGGAGACTATCCCTGGTGGCCTTGGGTGAAGGTTGAGACTTGACAAAAAAGCTTCAGCAGAAAGAAAACGTCCCCCTTCCTTCTCCAGTGGACTGTGGCCAGTAGAGTCTCACCCTGGGGGAGCCATTTCCTTTGGTCCAGCTCTGGTTCCTAGGACTGGAGTCTGATGAATCTTCTCTTCGACTCCTCAGCCTGAGGGGTCTATCTGCTCCTCTGTGGAAGGCAAGGCTGCGGGGGCTGGGGCACGCAGAGGGGCCAGGCCAGCACAGGGGGGTTTGAGGGGGGGGGTCAAGCTTTCCTGCTTCTCAGTCGATGGCAGGGATTCCCCATATGACAAACGGAGAGTTTTCTCGTGGGATTATTCAGAGACCCTCCAGTAGGGGGAGTGTATGGACACAGGCACCCAGGGCCACATGGGCACACCCTAGGCTGGGCATGCGTGGAGAGGCCCCATGGTGTGTGCACGGTCTGCTGTGGATGTGGGCCTGGGACTGGCTGCCTGGGGACTCCTCAGACTCCAAGGCAGCAGTAACTGTGGGCTGAGGCTGGGAATCAAGATGCACATGGGAAGCATCTCCAGGAGGCCCCCCGAGGAGCCTGATGCTGTAGAAGAACATCTGCCTCCCTGACCCCGTGTTTAGGGACAAGTGAGCTCCGGGCATGAGCCGAGGCAGCTGGAGGTCCATGGGGTCCAGCCGACGGGACCAAGGTCAGGCTCGGGGCTGGGCCTGGGCAGATGACAGCATGTCTCTGAACAGAATCTTTAGAAAAGAAACATTTTCATGGTCCATCGGCTAACTTCTATCCCTTCACTTCAACCCACAGGTAGGCACAGGAGTCGTCTGTCCTGAAGGACTGCATCTCAGGGAGTCAGGGATTTGCACACCTGTAGCTGACACACTCACATGGAAACAGCTCTCTCTGAGTTCCTGCCTGCCCCTCATCCTCACCACAGTCCTGTGTGCCCTGCATCACCACCCTCGTTTTGTAGGAGTGGTTTCCCCCCTCTCTTTAAATTTCAGAATCTAAAAATATAGAAAAATACAAACAATAATATAATAAACATTTATAGACACATCACTTAAAATTGGCCCATGTTATTATTTTGCCCTAATTTACTTAAAACAAAGTAAAATGATATCTCTGTCTCCCTCCCCTCATGCACCTTCTCTCCTGTCTTCTCTCTGCAATTTTTTTTTCCCCAGTAAATGGCCAGTTGGTAGATATTTTAGATTTTCCAAGCCTCATTTGGTCTTTGTCATCCCACAACCCCTAAGCTCCTCCTCTTCTTCTTCCTTCTTCCAACCATTAAAAATGTAATGGCTATCATATGTATCAGAAGAGATTAATATCTAATATCCAGAATATATAAGGATTTCTCCAACTCAGCAATAATATCAGATGAATGAAAAGTAAGCAATGGACTTGAAGGCCACTTCTCCAAAAAAAGAGACACACATTGCCAATAAGCCCATGAAAAGATGCTCCACGTCACCAGTCATGAAGGAAATGCAAGTCAAATCCCCAATTCACACCAGTTAGGGTGCCATTTGTAAAAACAAAACAAAACAGAAAACAAATAGTATTGGTAAGGATGTGGAGAAATTGGAGCCCTGGTGCATTGCTGGTGGGAATGTAAAATAATGCCATTACTTTAGACAAGAGTATTGTCAAAAAATTAAAAACTGAATTATCAATGATCCAGCAATTTCATTTCTGGGTATATTCCCCAGAGAACTGAAGGCAGAGACTTGAACAGATACCTATATTCACAGAAGCATTATTCGAAACAGCCCCAAACTGGAATCAACCAAATGTTCAATGATAGAGAAATAGATGTTAAGGACGGCACAATAAAACATCATTCAGCCTTAGAAAGGTAGAAAGGTCTGATGAAGGCTGTGACATTGATGGGCCTTGAAGATGATATGCTAAGTGAAACAAGCCAGTCACAGGAGTACAAATACTGCCTGATTCCACTTTTATGAGTTATTTTTGGTTGTTGTTGTCTTTTGTCAGTTTATTTGCAGGCCACCAACCACTGAACTAAATTGTTACAGGGAAATGATTTTACCCTCTTAGTGTATCCATCTGTCCATCTTCCTTCCATCCTTCCATCCATCCATCCATCCATCCATTTATCCATCCATCTACCTATCCATCCATCCACTCATCCATTCTTCCACCCATCCATCCATCTAACTATCCATCCATCCTTCTATTCATCCACCCCAATATCTACCCATCCATTCACTCATCTATACTTCCATCCAAAAATCCATCCTTCCATCCATCCATCCATCCATCCATCCATCCATCCATCCTTCCTTCCATCCATCCATCCTTCCATCCATCCATCCATCCATCCATCCATCCATCCTTCCATCCATCCATCCATCCATCCATCCAAGTTTCATGGAAGGCCTATGAGGCATTTGGTATGCTTTCATGAATCAGGCCCTACTCTCGCATAGATTGGACAGGAAGCATTCTTTTAAATGAGCAATTACAACACCAGTACTAGGAGGGAGTGCAGAGGGTGACAGCTAAGAGCCCACACTCTGGTGTCACAGAGCCTCAGGTGAGGTCCAGGTTCCACCCTTTCCTGAGTGACCTGGAGCATCTTATTAAAACGTTCCAAGCCTCTGTTTTCTTATCCATCCGCTTGGGATTTGGGTGACACTGGCTCCTGGGGCTGTGTGAAGATCATGAGCTTTGACCTGTGCCTGGGTCCTGGTGAACGCTTGATCAATATTTGCTACTTTAATGCATAAGGCGGGATTAAAGCAAAGAGGAGCCTCATTAGTCCCAGAATGTGGCCCCGTGTGTGTGTATTGGAGCCAGGGGTGGGCAACATCCGCTTCTTTCAGGAATATTTAGCAGTGATGGCCAGAAACATGGGAAAATCGCCTGGGAACACTGAACCTTCTGCAAGCGTTGAGATGAAGTGAGAAGGCACACAATGAGGGAGACAGCTGCCTCTGGGAAGAAGTGACAAAATATACCCTGGGATCGAGTTCCTGGAAGTCCAGGAGTTGGGACTTAAGGACATGAGGCCAGAGAAGAGCATATTTCAGGCCTCAGGGACTGTGACTATGTGTTGAGGAGCTTCCGCTTCCCACCAAGGAGGCCCAGGCACTCCGGCCAAACCCTGAGGTTCCATTGTGTGTGTTACTAATTCTATATTAGAGAGACCTGGATTCCAGGGTTCTCAGCCTGCCTTGCAGACATCCCAGCCCTGATTTCCTATGCGAAACCTCCATGTCTCCCCCTCCCTTTTTTTTTTTTTTTTTTTGACTTCACAGCAAGGAGGATTTAGAGCATGGTGTTAACACAGTGCTCTTAGGAGTTTGGGCCTTGCTTCTTGTGTTGGCTTTCTGTCTCTGTGACAAAATACCTGAGAAGATCAACTTAAAGGAGGAAAGATTTACTTTGGCTCACAGCTTCAGAACTTTCAGCCCAGGATTGGCTGGCTTCGTGGTCTGAGGGCCTGTGGTGACGCAGCACATTATGGGGAAGCGCATGGATGAGCGAAAAGACTCACCTCATGGTGGCCAGGAAGCAGAAAGAGAGAGAGGAGGGTGTGTTGGGGGGCAGGAACAAGATACATCCTGAAAGGACACACCCTTAGTGACCTACATTCTCTAGTAAGACCCCACCTCCTTAAATTTCCACCACCTTCCAATGTTGCCACCAACTGGGGACCAGGCCTTCCACACATGAGCCTTTGAGGACATTGTAGATCCAGGCCTTCCGGACAGGCCTGTGTCATGGTTATTGAATTCTACTTGTCCAGCTCATTTCAAGATATTTCGACAATGGGAACGTCTATAGGGCAGACGTGACATCTACAGCCTCCTCCCTATAGAGAGCCCAGGCTCAGCCTGGGGTTGACAAGGTTTCTCATCTGTTTTTAAGACAATAATGCCTTGATTCTACAGCACACGTCCAGACGTAGGGTTAATTGAAGCTGATATTTTTACTTTATTACTTTACTTTTGTATTTCCTCATCATCTTCTGCATTCTTGTCAAAACAGGCAGAAAAAGTAATCACTTCATATCAGTCTGAATTTTTATGCCTTTCTTTTATTTTTTTTTTATTTTTATTTTTTTAAAGATTTTATTTATTTATTTATTTAGTTCTCAGCAGACACAACATCTTTGTTGGTATGTGGTGCTGAGGATGGAACCCGGGCCGCATGCATGCCAGGCGAGCGCGCTACCGCTTGAGCCACATCCCCAGCCCCTGATGCCTTTCTTTTAAACCCTAATGGTGAGTTACTGAGACAAGAGTCATTTGAGATTAGGGTGAGCCCTCAGCCCAAGGCCTGCCTGGGGTTTTATAAGAACAGGAGAGCTGGGTGAGATGGCACAGGTCTGTAATCCCAGTGACTCGGGAGGCTGAGGTTCAAAGCCAGCCTCAGCCGCTTTGTGAGCCCCTCAGCAATTTAGCGAGACCCTGTCTCAAAATAAAAAATTAAAAGGACCATGGATGTGGGTCAGTGGTTAAGCACCCCTGGGTTAAATCCCCAGTACCCACACCCCACCAAAAAAAAAAAAAAACCCAAAGAGTAGGGGGGAGACACACAGAGGGAAGAAGGCCACGTGAAGAGGGAAGTGGAGATGGGAGTGATGCAGGCACATTTCACGGGACACCACAGCCTGCTGGGCACCGTCAGAAGCTGGAAAGGGCAATAGGACCCTCCCCTGGGGCCTTCAGCGGGAGGGAGCATGGCTCTGTGCACACTGATTCCTTTCTGTCTCCAGAACCTTGAGAGAGTAACTTCTGCTGCTTCAAGGCACTTGGAGTGGGGTGCGTTGCTCTGCAGCTCTGGGAAGCGAACACAGCCCTGCATGCCATCGTTGGCGGAATCTCCTCAAGAAGAACATTGAGTCGTTCCCGATTTGTCATGAACGTCCTTGTGCATTCCTCTGTATCTTTCCAGGACAGACGCTGCAAACAGGAGTCGCTGGGTTGGAGATTGGTATTAAGACCGAGCCACCATGACGAACCGCCTCTCTGAAAGCCCACCCTGATTTAGACGACTTCCACCCATGAACGTGTCGGGTAATCATTTCCCTACGCCCTGGGAGGCCCGTTACCGACACTCCCACAGGGTCTGCGCTCGTGTCGACCGCCGCACGAGGCAGCCTGGGTTGAGTGCATTCTTCCAGAGGCCAAGAAATCTGGGGTTCTACTCCCACTGCCAGCTCTTAACCCTGGGAGGACAGGGACAGCGAAGATGACCAGAGAGACTGCTGGGATGCCCTCTGTGGCCTCCCAGCTTGCAAAGGCGACTCAGCCTTGGTGGGGTTTTGGGTGTACGTGTTGGGTGTCACTGTTCCCAGGGTTCCCAGGATCAAGCTTAACCAGAAGTAAGAGATTCTGTGTCACTGCACTGTGTGACATTGCAAGATGTGGTCTATCTCTGAGAGTGTGAAGTCACTGGGACTGGGAACTGGGCCGTCGTCTTTGCATCCCTGGATGCACCAGACCCTGTCCCTGGAAGGAAAGAAGTGGGAGTTCTTTATACCCCCTTGTTGGGATTCTGCCCTTGAGGCTGCTGGTGCCCCTGCGTCTTCCCCAATAATGGATTCTGTCTCTGAAAACTTAAGTATGACATCCCCTCCCCTGTCCACTCAGGCCTGAGGAGGCCAGCTACTGGGGTGGCCATCCTGACCCTGGAAAATGCCGCAGGTGCCTCCCGCACGCTACGGCCCCTCCCCTCGTGGTGGGGAGTCCCACCTGGAGAGGCTGGCTCCAGGGTGGCTGAGATAGAAGAGGCAGGTTCTGCCGGTAACTGCTTAAAATTCATGTTGCCATAGCAGCGTGGCGTTGGGCCACGGGTGATCCTGCTGCACAGAGCTTTGATCTCGGGGAAGGCAGGGCTTCTTTTGCTCTTTGGCTGGTTCTAAGGGGACACTGCCTTGGGACCAAGCTTTGCCTTTGCTCCGGGGCCTGGGGATTGTCCCCAAAGCAGAAAGCTGAGGACAGAAAGACAGAGAATGAGGCCCTCAGAAGTCCACAAAGCCCGGAGACTGCGATTCTAGTCTGAGGGAGTTGGCTCGAAACCCTAAGGGCCAGAGCTGTGGGTCTGAAGAGAGCCGTCAGATGGGGCTGGAATGAGGGATGTGCCCGGGCGGGCTGACTTAAGGAAAAAAGCACCAGTGAGACATTTGTGTGTGTTTTGGGTCGCAGCGCTGAGGAAGAGGGTGGTTTATAAATAGAGGTGGGCTAGCTCAGCAAGTCTCAGCCCTCTTTATAATTTGCCCGCTCATTCAACACACATTTATTGAGGATGTACTATGTGGCTGGCACTGGGACAGGCAAAGGGCTCTGACGATTTCAGCCCTCAAGGGCTTTCCCAGCAGGCAGGGCTCTAAAGCATACCCTGGACTAATACAAAGTGGAATGTGATCAGTTGCTGGAGAAAAGAACATTTCAGGAGGGAGAGCTTCCCCCCACCGCCCCCCCACCCCGCCCCCCCCCCCCGCCCCGCTCCCCGCCCCCAGCCCCAGTGCAATTCATAGACACATTTCCATTGAACCTGAAATGACAGGGAGAGATAAGGGGAGCATTCTAACCAGGGGGCACAGCGAGAGGTCGATGTGGTCAGAGGACAGGAGAGAGATGGGTTCTGAAACAACGGGAGCCAGGTTGATTAAAGAGACAGTGGGAGTCCATGCTGAAGTTCAGTTTATCCCAGAACTGAGCCGAAGATGTCGGAGGTGGGGAGCGGGGGAGCGCGGGTCGAGCATGACTGATGGGAGCCACATTTTAGAAAAATGCCCAGGGGGTGGCAGGATGTGGGATGGACTGAGAAGTGAAGTGGTAACGGAAGAGGTAAGGGAGTAGGGTGTCATGCCCAGCGCTGGGATCGGAAAGCCATGAACGGTCAGAGGGGGATGCACAGGGTTAGGGTTAGGGCTATGACCCCCAGGGTGCTGCAGAACACTGCCACCCTTCCAAGGGACCAAGAAAATCAGGAGCAGGGAGAGAAAAGTGGCTCCCTCCAGACATTTCTACCGCTGGGGGCTCTGCAAGAAAACTGCCCCTTTGGGCCAATTTTGGAGGTGACTTCCTTCCACCTCTCAGCATGGGAAGAGGAGCAAGGGCTTGACCGGGGACACCAGGCGCTGAGTCACACGGTGGAGAGGAAGGCAGGTGCCAGGAGTCAGGAGGTGGCTGGGGAAGACGTCCCCAAGAAGAGGAGGAAAGGCATTCAGGACCCCAGGAGAGAGAAGCCCTGGAGAGGTCTCTGGCCGTGGAGTGGCCTGATTCACAGGAGCTGATGCCACCCTCCTCCTCCTGGCTGCTGAGGATGGACTCTGGAGGCCTGGGCAGAAGCAGAGGGACCGTTTAGGAGACTCTGGGATACCAGAGTGAGAGATGACGATGGTCAGCCCAGGGGCCTAGCCGTAGGGGTGTGGGAAGGGGCAGTCTGGGTATGTTTCAATGGTGGAGCCAAAGCGATTCCCTGGTGGACCGTCTATGGGATGTAAATACAAGGAAGGGTCAAGAGTGGTTCCGGATTCTCACAACCAAAGAAACTCAGAGGGCAGCACGACTTTGACTGGATCGGAGAACGCTTCAGAAAGAGAAATCATCGGAGTAAGAAGAACAGAAGATCAAAGGTTTTCTTACGCTCCCAGATGTGTCAGATGTAGGTGTCTACACCAGACAAGGAGAAAGCAGTTCATATCGGAGGCCACGGCTCACGGGAACTCTTTGCACCGGAATTAGAAGGCTGGGGGTGAGTGTTGATGGAAAAAAGAGACGGCCTAAGGAGGTCCAGGGGCACTCTGCAGTCGGGAGTCTGGTCAGTGAGGAAGAGCCGGGAAAGAATCCAGAGAAGGAACAATCAACGAAGGAAGAGAACCAGGAGAGGGTGCTGTCCTGAAGCCAGGGAAGAAAGAGCTTCACCGAGGAAGGTGCAGCTGTGTCCACTGCTGCTGACAGGCCAGACCAGGTGTGGGCGCATTCTCCACGGCTTAGGGACGCGGAGGGCACCGTGTCCTCCATAGCTGCAGCTTCATTAGAAGGAGGGGCACGTCACGGGCCACCAAACTTTGGGGCTCAAGAGGGTAAGTAAAAGAGAAATCAAAGACATAGAGAAAAGTTTCTTTCCACAAGTTTCTTTAGAAAGAAAGAAGAAAAATGGTCCAGGAGATTGCAGGGGAGTGGGGCCAAGAGCGATCTTTGTTTTAAGGCGGAAGAAATAAGAGTATCCTCCTAAGTTAGTGGGGAAGATCCCACTCTCGGGAAATTCTCTCTCCACATCACCTTTAATGGTACGTAGGGAATAAATCAACTTTTTTCTTCAACATTTCTTTCTACCTGCTTTACCCACAATGTGTGATGAAGGGCACAAAAGTAATAAATATTACTTTTCTTTCCCTCATACATATTTATGGCTATTTATGTCTCATCCATATCTCCGTGACTCCTTGACTTTATACCAGCAAACGTCTTATCCGATTCCGCTCACGTATAACAACTTTAAAAGAATTTAAGAAACTGACTTTATTTAGCATTCACATGTTCTCCCGTTTCATCAATTAAAAATCACATAGCTCCCAATCAGCTCTGTGGAGTCCTAGGTCTTCTGATCATTTCTGGATGCTTCGAGTCATTTATATGGCCAGAACTTGGTGTGAGAAGTGGGAGGACCAGGGATAGATCCAGAGGGAGTCAAGCCAGACTCTGAGAACTGTTCTCAGTATGAGATTTTTCTAGGAAGAATCGTGGAAGGACCTCAGAAGATTTTAAATGAGGGAAGACATGGTAAGATTTCTACGACAGTAAGCTCTTTTTTTTAGAGCAACATGGAAAACGGATTGGTTGAACCCAGGAGTGAGATGGAGAGAAGAAGCAGAAAGGTTGGAGAGGTGGATTAGCAGTAGATTTAGCAGGACTTGAGGGATCATTTCAAGAGAGTGAGAGCTGAGGATAAGAGAGCAATGTTTGAGGGAACCAAATTCAGGCCTGGAATGTGGCAGAGTAAGGTCCAAAGGAAATCCACCACAAAGGAAGAAGAGGTCAGCTCACATGGCAGGAGGAACACACATCTGGATGGACATGTATAGGCCAGGGCATAAATTTAGTGCCTCAGAGGTCAGTGTCCAAAGCTTTGATGGTACACCAGATACACAAGGAACCATCCCTTCCCTGAGGAACTGAGTTTCTCCTTAGGGAGGAAGACATGGAAATAAATAAATGCCACCCAGCGTATTACAATACAAGTATAGATGGAGTACTGTTTGGTCCATTTTCTTCAAGTGATATTGGTCACATATATGACGTTTTATCAAAAAATTTACCGTATTCTTCTGCTAACTTTACACCAAATACCACATTCTACATATAGCTAATTTTATTTTCATCTTTGTGACATTGCTTTGCTCTGAAGATTTGACAACGCAATAAGAGTTGAGACAGAAGTTGGAAAACGAGGAGAAGTTATTATCGACTATTTGTCAATAATACAACTGTAAATGGAGAAACCCCCACCCCCTAAAAACTATTTCATTAGAATTAGAATTTAGGAGGGAGATTAGATAAAAGACAAATATTCAAAACGGAGTGACTTTCTGCTTTGCGGTAAGGCACATGTTTCAGTCTGTGTAAAGTTCTTTCTTCCTTTCCTATTTTTGTTGTCATTTTCTTGAAGGCGGCGTAGGCAGTACTTCCTACCCTTGGAAGCCATGTGACTTGCTTTGACCAATGGGAATGTGCAAGAAAGTGACAAAGTGACCATTCCCCGCTGAGACCCAGAGGCCCAAGCTTCCTGTCCACTCTCTTGGAGCACCTGCCCTCCAGGGAAGAACTGATCTCCAGCAGACTCCACATTCAGGACGGTGTCTAGGAACAAAGGCTCATGCAGGAGACCTGGACTGTCCCCAAAGGCTGCAGAAGAGCTCCTTCCAGCTCTATGACAGATCGGGCAAATTGCAGCTGACCTACATACAGAGTGTAGAATACGTGTTTGTATGTGCAAGTAAGGGAGAGTCTTAGAATTGTGGGTTATTCAGAATAATCATAGCAGGAATGAAGAAATCCCTGACTTGGGTTGGGAAGAGTGCTTGTGAGGACTGCAAGGAAAAGAATATTTACTCAGACAACCAGTAATAACCAGTTAGGAAATTTAATACAGAATAGATAGTATTTACAAGAGCTTGCCAACCTCAATTCTTAGGCATAACCATAACAAGAAAGTAATAACTATTTTATGATTTAATTGTTTAAGGCTTTTAGGACAAAATGCATAGATAAGAATTGTTAAGATACTTTGAAAAGAAGGAATGGCATATGGGAGGATGTTGGCTCTTCCAGATGTTAGCCCAAAGTGACAATATTACAAACATGATAGCACTTGGTGTCAATTAAACAACAATTTTATAATCAAAATATAGGAATAATAAAACACATAATACACAATAAAAGTACTTTATTTTAAGAATTAGATAAAAGGATGGTTATTCAATAAATGGCGCAAGAATAGTTAATTTCATTTAGAAAAATATTTACTTATTTAAACAACCTAGATGCCCTTTGATAGATGAATGGATAAAGAAACTGTGATACATATACACAAGGGAATATTATTTAGCATTAAAAGAGAATAAAATTATGGCATTTGCAGGTAAATGGATTAGAGAATATCATGCTAAGTGAAATAAGTCAATCCCCCAAAACCGGGGGCTGAATGTTTTCTCTGATAAGTGGATGCTAATCCATAATGTGGGGGGGGCATAGGATGAGTGGAGGAACTTTGGATGAGGCAAAAAAGAGGGGTGGGGAGTGGGCAAAGGAGTAGGAAAGAGAGTGAGTTGAGACGAACATTATTACCCTAGGTACACGTATAATTGCATGAGTGGTGTGACTCTAGTTCATGTACAACCAGAGAAGCAAATATTCTGCTCCATTGTGTACAATAAATTGAAGAGCTTTCTTCTGTCACGTATAATTGATTAGAATTCATTTAAAAAAGTGGTTGTTCCTAAGGGGGAAAAATATTAACCCCAATGATACATTGTGAACAAAATCAACTCAAGATAAATCATGACTCTAAATATAAAAGCCCAAACAATATTGGAATAAATATATGAGATATTGGAAGAAAATATCAGAGAATAGCTTAATGATGAAATACAGATATTTTTGGAAGAGACCAACATTTCTTAGTATATAGAAAACCCAAACCATAAAAGGAAAATTGATACATTGGACTCCATCAAATTTAAAAACTTCAGCTCATCGAAAAGACACTCTCAAGAAAATAAATAGACCAACCATAGGTGGGGAGAAAACATTTGCAACACGTTTTGTCTGACAGAGCTTGCATCCAGAATGTGGAAAGAGCTCTATAGCTCAGTAGTGGAAAATGAACCCCTCTATTATTAATGGGCAAAAACCCTGAAAAGACACTTCAAAAATTTAATTTGTACAAGTAGCCAATAATTAAGTTAAAACCACAATGGAATGCCATTACAGACATCCTAGAAAGGTCAAAATGAAAAAAAAAAAGTTGACAACATCGATGTGAAGGTAATGCAGGACGCTGGAATTTTCCTACACTGACTGTGGGAATGTGAAACGCTCAAACGTTTTGAAAACTAAAAGTTTCTTAAAAAACTTAACCATATACCTATTTTATGAACCAGCGATTCCACTCCTAGCTTTTTGTTCTGGAAAAATAAAAGCATATGTTCCCC
The DNA here is from genome assembly GCF_045843805.1 of Urocitellus parryii. Classification (NCBI taxonomy): domain Eukaryota; kingdom Metazoa; phylum Chordata; class Mammalia; order Rodentia; family Sciuridae; genus Urocitellus; species Urocitellus parryii. The sequence continues at coordinate 172,296,170 of NC_135537.1, read as the reverse complement.
CCAAACGTTGGTACAGAATATGCTTAGCAGTTTTGTTCACCACAACCCAGTTCTGGAAACCTCCCAGGTGTCCGTCAATTAGAGAATGGACAGACTTTGGTATATTCACACAGTAAAATACTACTCAATGACAAAAAGGAATGAGCTGTCGGTATACATAATAGCACTGATGAATTGTGATTTGAATTCAGCATTTTAAAAAATTATATTTTAAAAAAATTAGAGTTTAGTGGTTTTACCTGGTAGTTGGATTCATCTTGACACACTCATACATGCATGGAAATCGATTTCCTTCCCCCTTTTCCCTCCTTTTTTTTTTTTTTTTAAATTTTTTTACCCAGCAATTCTGCATCTAGTTTAGCTGGAGAAAATAATCTGAAATGCATTGTTATTTACTAAAACAGAAAATCCCAACATTCTAGGTTATCAAAGAAGGAGAATGTTTATGTGAGTCATGGTATTTCAGTAATAGAACCACTAAAATTTCTTTTGTAAGCAGCATTTAATGACATAAAGTGCTTATAATATGGTAGATAAAAATAGCAGAAAATGAAACTAAATAGACAATATGCTTTTGGCAAGAGAAAAATGCCAATAAAAACTAAATCTTAAGACATAGTTCTTTGGGTGGTTTTTCTTGAAAGCACCTTATTTCCGCCTAACATTGGTTGCAGATTATCCATCATGGGTTGCGTTGGGCTCATAATTTTATTTATTTGACTATTGGTTCCTTCCATATTTTGTTTGTGCATCATAATTATACATAATAGTGGGATTTATTTACATATTCATACATGCATATGATGCAACAATATAATTTGGTCAATATTATTCCTAAGTATTTCTCCCTTCCCACTCTTCTTCCCTCCTCCTGGTGCCTTTCCTCAACTCTGCTGGGCTCCCTTTCATTTTTATGAGACTCCTCACATTTTTCCTTCTTTCTTTCTACCTTCCACATAGGAGAGCAAACATATATCCTTGACTTTCAGAGTTTGGCTTATTTTGCTTAACACAATGCTCTCAAATTCCATCCATTTTCCTGCAAATGACATAAATTTATTTATTTTACTGATTTTAAAATACATTTCTTATTTTCCATACATTTTTATTGGTGCATTACAGTCGTACATAATGGTGGGATTTGTTGTTCCATATTCGTGAATGCATACAATATAACCGTATACTTTGGCCAATATCATTCCCCACTATTTCCCCTTTCCCTCCCTTCCCGTAGTCCCTTTCTTCTATGCTCAGTGTTTTTAAAATAATAACTCATTTGCCATATTTTAAGATTCCGGTTCCCAGGTCCTCTTGAACATTAGAAGGTCTGGCAACAGTGTTTCCACATGGCAGCAACAACTGAAGATCCGTGGTGGCTCCCTTAGACAGGAAAAGTGCCTTCTAATTACTTTTTTCTTACACGGCGCCTCATTTACATTGCTCATATTGCCCCTGTAGGCATTTGCTCATGCAATCCCTGATTCAACACTGAATTTAATCCTGGGATTATATCAGACCATGACAGAACTCTTTCCTTCAACCACATTGCTTTGGCTTTCTGCCAGCATCTTGTGGAATTCATTACTAGAATTATTACAGGAAATTGTTGAGGATGTGGTTCTCTATAATCTACAGGACATTTTTTTTTTCTCTTAGCACTCAGGGCCCCAAAGTACCTTGGCTTCTCCCTGGCCATGATATTTTTCTCATTCAATTGCGTGCACCTCATGAATCTTGGGACCAGTCATGACTCTGTCCTCACACTGGTGGCTGGAAAGTTCAGAGCCAAATCTTCCACAAAGTGCACTGTGTCTGAACCAGACAACGTGTGGTGCATTCCTAGAAGAAAGGAGGTTTTAACATGTGTTAAAACATCAACAGCAATGTCTTAGGTGGGTTCCCCAAAAGTAGACCCTGAGATGAAGATTTGTGAGCAAGCGATTTTTAAAAATGCTTTTAGGAAAACACTGGTCAGGGAGAGGGGAAGAAGCCAACAATGGTGGGATCTCAGTACCATGGACAGTAGCTTCCGTCTCTCACAGGGTAACCCTGGAGTGCTGTTACACCTCACAGGGTTTTGCACTCTGTGCTGCCTTACACCTCTCTGCACGGCTGGGCAAAGCTGCTTCAGGAACTGGGGACAGCCCTTCCAAGAAAGTCTGGTGGTTAGAAACAAAGCCACACTGCAGCAGGTAGAGGAGCTCCGGAAATAGAAAAAGGGACCCGGGGATCTGAGTAGAGCACCAGAGTGTCCACTACTCCGTGAATATGTCTAATAAGTAGGATTATGTGTGATTACTACACTTTTGAATACAATATCATGATGTTCAAATTTTCTGTATAATTGACATGTATGCTTTCACGATAAAAATAAAGTATAAAATCAAATGTTAAACCATCCCTAGACCCTGTATCTTCCTGTAACCACAACTCTTTCTTCTTTCCCTCTTTGCTAAGCTTTGCTTTAAAGAAAATTTAAGATAAATTTGATTCATTTTTCTTGCAACAAGGACGATACATATTTACTGTCGAAAAGATAGAATATACAGATGAGTAAAAAGTAAAAAAAAAAACAAAATCCTCTTGAATTCCACTGCCCGGAGATAAACATTGTGATCACCCTCAAGGATAATTCTCCTAGGTGTATGTGTCAAATAAAACATGGAAAGATATTGCAAATGCCTGCTTCTAAGATATCTAAACAGACTTTTAAATTTCAGAATAGTTTTATATTTATAGAAAATTTGCCACAACTGTATAGGAGTGTTCCCATACACCCCTCACTGAGGATAAACTCTGCTTTTTCCACTCAACTTGTCATGAACATTTTCCCATGTCAGTATGGGAAAAAAATTCCAAGTTTTCAATCTTGACATCATTTTTAAGGATGAGATTGTATTCTATAATAGGGATAGAGCACAATTTATTTAACAAAGCCCATTTTGCTGAATCTTTGGGGTGTTTCTAATTTTTCATTTTTATAAGTGTTTCTTAAAAGACTCCAGAGGTAGACTTGCTTGGTCACATCAGAAGAAAAAATTTAAGTCTCTTTAACTTGTTGATCATTTGCCTTTCAGAAAAATACTCTTAGCAGAATATGAGGCTATTTATTTCAGCACCTATCTACTGCCTCCTATCTGGGCTCCCTGGCCCCAGTCTTTCCAACCCACGTGGCCTCCAATATGGGTTTTTAAAAACATAGACCCTGGGCTGGGGTTGTAGCTCAGTGGTAGAATGCTTGCCTCACATGCATGAGGCCCTGGGTTCAGTCCCCAGTACCACATAAAGATAAACAAATAAAAATAAAGATTTAAAAAAACCAACATAGACCCTGCTTGAAATCCTTCCATGGTCCCACTGACTACAAGACAGAGCCCACACTCCTTGAATGACATCCAAGGTGCTTGCTTTGTTCTTTCCGTGTCCCTAGTAGAGCTTCCCTTCTGTTTAGGGACCATACCCTGCTTGCACTCTCTAACCTGTCATGTGGCTCCATTCTTCTAGAACTTTCCCGAAGCTCTTCTTTCGTTCTGCTTGATTGGCGAACACGTCTCCATTCTTCCAAGGCTCATTTCAAATATCACCTCTAGGAAGACTCTCTGGAGCCCTTTTTCCTCCCTCCCCTACCTGCTTTCTTTTCTGTGTCAACTCCGTCAAAGCCCAGGCTCCGTCTCCAGGTAACTGACACTTCAACACATGTGCCTTTGGCCTCGAAGGTGGTGACTGAGGAGGAGAAGGGATGTCTGATTCATCTGTGCCTCCTGCAGTGATCTAAGCAAGAAGAAATGGATGGGACGGGAAAGGAGGCATCAATTCTGGGTACATTCTGAAGGTGACACCCAAGCTTCATGACCAGACTGAGAGACAGTGAGGGTGAGTGATGGGGAGACTGTGGGCAAGTCCTCACTTCCAACATGGTGTCGACCAGCGCCATATTGGTCTTCTAGGTGGCACTTCTTTGACTTTTTCTTCCTATCAGATCAACACTCTAAGGCCTTGATTCCCCACAGCACCAAGCCCTCTGTCCAGTACTCAGGAGGTGCTCCGATACCCCGTGGCTCAGGCACGGTGGCGATTCTAGGCCACACACCGCGCTGAGCTTGTTCACCTACAGAATCTTGTCAGGCCAACACAACTGATCTTCAGGGTCCGTGTAGAAGTAGGTTTGTACATGAAGTTAATATAAAGTTTTCAAGAAAAGTCTAGAAGGTTCAAAGAATACTTTAGTGCAGTGGATGGTGCCTCTCCCATTTTTACCTGCCAGGGAAGGACACTCAAACTCTTTTGACTGCCATCCATGATGAAGACATGTGTGCCACATGGCAAAGCTCATGTCATTGGGGTGACATCTGTTCCTCTTGGCCTACCTCCACGTCACTGGGTCAGCACAATCCATCTCTCTGCCTGAGGGCATTCTGTGGCCCTGGGGGGGCATCATTGGTATATATGATAGACATCCTAAAAGTGCTAGGGAGCCGATGTCTGTCCCTGAGCAACAGAAGACGGGAGCTTGTGGCCCAAGGCTCCTGCTCCTTGCCTTTGGAGGGACAGTTCTGAAGGTGTGCCCACAGGATCTCACCCAGAGTTCCCAGTGGGTTGCAACTCCAGTGGCCACAGTGGTCACCCAGGCACCCATACCCTGTATTGGCTGTCCTCCCTTCCTGCCTCATTTCCTCCACTTCCTCACAGTACTTTCTAGAACCCCCCCCACCCCCCTCACCCCAACAGGGAAAGGGGACAGGATGAGATACAGTCACCCAGTGTTCTCAACGGAACCAAACGTTTCAAGGAACCATATTTGCCCTAATGCAGTCAGCCTCGGGATTTGCAGATTTTTCCTCCGACCATGTGCAGACTTTTTTTCTTATAATTGCTTCCTCAATACTACAGAAGAAGAACTATTTATTTTTTTTCCCATATTTTAATGGATGCATTAGAGTTGTCAAATGTCTAATGGTGGGATCCGTTGTGACATATTGGTGCACGCACACAATATAAGGATGAAATTCGGCCAAGATCATTCCCCAGTGTTTATACCTTTTCCCTCTCCTCCTCCCCCTCCCAAGAACTATTTATATAACATTGCCGTTGTATTAGGTATTAAAGTCATCTAGAGATGATCTAATACACAGGAGGCTGTGTATTGGTTCTAAGCAAAAAACAACATCACTTTATGAAAAGGACTCCAATAGATCACAAGTCTCAATGAATTAAAAAACTGAAATCATATCAGGTACGTAAGGGATCTGAGCCTCCCTGGATTTTGGTATCACAGGGGGGCTGCTGGGATCAGTCCCTGCAGGTGCTGAGAGACGACATCCAATGCTCTCAGACCTCTGCCCTTCCCTCTTTTTACTCTTCTCTTTCTTCCCCCTCCCTTCCCTTCTTTTTCTTTTCTTTCTGGACACCACCCACTGAATCGTTTAGATGACCCACTCGTGGGTCTTGGTCTGCAGATCACCCTCCCGGAAGGCAGGACAAACCGGTCAACAGTCGATCCGTTCCTGGGGAGGCCCAGGGAGCTGGGGGTCAGCTGGGAAGGCTTCAAGAGCCTTGCGGACGCCTCCGTTTCATGGAATTTCAAACTGACACTTCTCGTCGAGGGCTATTTCATTGGTCCCCGATGACCATTTTGGCACAAAGCCCAATGGAAACAATGCCCCCCTTTTCTCTGAACAGTCCTTTGGGTCACCTCAGAGAAGATCGGGGCTGGGAACAGAGGGTGGAGAGAGCAATTAGGAAGGAGGAGGAGGAGGAGTGGATGTGGATTTTCAAAGGTCAGCCCGAGTACGATGAGAGAGTGCCTGGAGATTTATTCCAAGTGCTTTTTCCCCCGACTGGGGGAAAGAAAAAAAAAAAGAAAAACAATAAAAGAAGCAGGAGGAAAAAAAGAAAAAGAAAAAGAAAAAGAAAAAAAACAACCCAGCCCACAAGTGGGGTAGGAGTTGAAGAACACTTTAATTCATAAGGAAGAGGGCTTGAATAATTGATGCCGCCGCCATGCCAAAGATAATTTCAGCTCGCTCTCTATCTCACAAAGACATTTAGCATTGATTGAGATCAAAGTACCAGGCACCCCTGCCGCTAGGCTGCAAGGCAAAACTGGCAGCGGCCTTTCTGCGCTCTGATAATGTCGTCTTTATGTAGTTAATAAACTGCACACTTCAGTCAAACTCTATCATTACAGAAGAGTTAGGGAGCTAATAATTTAAAAGCAAAGAATTGCCTCTGTTCTCCACTTTGAACTAAACAACATTCTGTTGAATGAGGGGGACATCAAAGTCTTGTCACTATTACCAGTGTGGATCGAGCAGAAGGCCTCACAGAGCGGGTACTTCAGGCATCAAGGAGGGGAAGAAGAAGAAGAAGAAGAGAGAAGGAGAGAGAGAGAGAGAGAGAGAGAGAGAGAGAGAGAGAGAGAGAGAGAGAGATTAAAGATATTGGCTTATCCACCCAAAGGCGGATCCAGGTGTTTCTATTATTATTATTTGTACTGGGAGAGCATCAGGTGGCTTGCTTATCCATGCACGTCCTTGTGACGTGGATGCACAGGACCGACCGAGTCTGACTGTTTGCTTTTCACCTTGGGCCCGTTCTGCACTTTGTTGAACGGTGTCTCTGAGCACCTTGGGCCCGTCTGCCCCCCCCCCCCCTTGTCACCTCCGTCCTCCTGTGGTCCATATCCCTGGCTTCCTGCGCCTCTGTACGGGGCGCCATCCCGTCAGCACGGGCTTCTCATCCTACAGTCCGTCTGCTCCTGTTTTTTGCCTAAGACTTGGTGGCTTGCTGGGTCAGGGGCAGCCTGGGCACTTGAGCTGGGGAGTCGCAGCCAGCTTGGTCAGGGGTTTCCTGGGCTGGAGAACCCGGTTCCACGACCCACACCCCCACCCTGCCTGGGTGGTGGGGTTTTAGAGAGCGACATTAGCTTTTCCCCAACCTCAGGAAGCTGGTGGAAGGGTTCTCAGGATGGGTCTGTTAGAAGGAGGGATTCTCAGGCAAGTGATTTACTGGGGTGGGGTGGGGTGGGGGAGGCTGTGGGGCAAAAAACAGCAGCAACACCCCCCCTCCATAAAAAACCCTGCACAGAAGGGAGCAAGAGAGACAAGAAGAAGCCATCGAGCGTGTGGTCCCTGCTTGAGGCAAGGGGACGGCTTGTGTGCCCTACATCAGTCAGCCAGCGGGCGGACTGACATTTCAGATGTGTCCTGCCCAAGTGGCTCCTGTTAAGGACACTGCCCTGTGACAATGGGAGTTGTGCGCTCTTCCCAGGCAACCCTCACAGAGGCTGGGAGACAGGTGCGTCATCCTGCAGAGTGGCCATGGGGAGGGTACTAGGGAGGCTAAAGTGAAGTCCCAGGTGTCTTTAGAAAATTCCAGATGCCTTTAGAAAGGTTAATTATTTCACCCAGCAGTTTTCGTTTTTATCCTGAGGAAAATATCCGGAATTTGTAAGAAGTCAAATTCCAGATACTTGTTGTCATTCCCACCCTCTCTGTCATCCTTTTTCGAGCATGTGTTTGCTGAGCACTTGATGTGGGTCACCTCGTTTAGTTCTTTCAACCATTCGGTGAGTATTGCGATGTTTTATAAGTCAAGAAATGGGGGCTTAGAGAGGTTCTCACCCTTCTTGCCTTGGGACCCACAGTGTGAGGGTGTCATGTCCGGGGGATGTCTATGGAAATGCTATTTATGGTAATAAAGATTTGGAAAAGGTCTATTTTTCCAACACTGGGCAGAGTTAGGTAAATTACTGCCTCCTTGGAATAGCGTGGTGGACGGATAATGAAAATGTTCGATGACAGGGGTTTGGGTCCATAGTGCCACAAGGCTGCATTACACTAATGTGTGTGTGTGTGTGTGTGTGTGTGTGTAGACACTATTTTTTAAACATTAAGGAATATTATTGTGTCTGCATTTTCTTCTGTACTCTGAGAACCCTCCTCCTATCTCCCAGCTCTGAATGAAAGCTCAGCTCTGGTGCTTTTGGTGTCTGGGGGCGGGGGGAAGTGAAATAGAAAACGGTGGAGAGGGGAAGTTGCTGGTGGAGGAGCTGAGGCCAGGCCCCTGGTCCACAGGCTCAGGCATCCACCCTGGAGCACATTTGGGCCCCCCCCGCCCCCCGCCTCCCCCTTCTTCCAGGAAGGTGGATTGAACTGGAGAGGTTCTTTCCTGCCTGCGGTGGTGCCTGCACTCAACATAGAGGTCAAGTTGCATTAGAGGGAGTAAAGAGGGGTTTCTTGCCCACCTGAAGGTGTGGCTGGGGTTTATGCCCAGGGAAGGCGCACAGGGACAGAGCTCAGAACCGTGGCTCGGAGCTTCAGGGTTCCCTTCCTGGTGCTCTCCGGTGTGTTTCATGATATTTGCAATAAAAGATTAATTCCAAAGTTTGAAATATAAAGTTCATTTGAAATCTTTCTCCCCACCCGACCGTGGCAGTAGTGCTGGCTTAGGTCATTAGGTAGCTTGACGTGGCTGTGGTCACTGGGCTGCCACTTGTCCCATCCCATGCAGTCCTCACGGCTACCCTCGGGGTAGGGACTATTGTTATCACATTTTACAGGTGAGAAATTTGAGGCCCAGAGAAGTCAAACAGCTTACCCAAAGTGTCAGACATGTACAGAAGCTGGGTGAACCTGACTCCAACCCACGGCCTTTCCTCTTGCCCCACTGACTACCAGGGGAACTCTTCCCGCCAACACAAAATTAGCCAAAGCGTCTGGGGATGGGGTGGAGAGAGCAAATGAGCACAGGTGGGAGCAGAGCCCACCTCCCCAATGACGGGAGGAGTCCACCCAGAGGGCTGGTGGGCACGGAGCCCCAGGACACAGCTGTCTGCTCAGTGTGAAGGACAGTGGCGCCATTAGAGATTTTATTGATGCAACAATGAAAGGATTGCTTTTTGGAAGAACGGAACTGATATTTAAAGACACGTGAATCCCATCAACACTGATGTACTCCGTGTGATTTCTAAACCAGGCGGCAACCAGCATACAGCCTCATGGATTTTCACCCACCGCACCTGCCCCTGTGACCAGCTCCCAGGTCAGGAAGTGGGTGTTCCAAGAAGTCACCCGTCTTCCCTTCCTGGCATTTTCCTTGGTGCCTCCCACCCCCCCAATCACACCTCTCTCTTTCTCTGCAGGCCTCACTTTTTGGTGGGAGAGCCTCATGGACAGCACTGTGCTGGAGAGCCAGCCACATTGGCAACCCGGGCAGCAACGCAAGCAGGGGACCATTCCCGGCCCCCTTGTCTGGAGGGGGACAGTGAGCATGGAGGAAGCTCAGAGACACAGAGAGGTCTCTCCAGGAGGTCAAGTCATGGTCAGGCAGGGATGGTGCCGTTTCAATTTGTCAGGTCAGCGGAGCTCCTGGGGGGGAACGCGTGGCAGAGAGGGGTTTTTGGAGACAATTGTAGGTTTGGAGACAGTCCACAATTATCTGTCTAATTTCTAATAAGAATCACAAAAGGAAACAGAGGGCTGGAGATGTGGCTCAGAGGTAGGGCACTTGCCCAGCGTGTAAAGGGCCCTGAGTTCAATCCCCAGCGGTTGAGCGCTCGTCTAGCATGTGCGGGGTGCTGGGTTCGATCCTCAGCACCACATAAAAACAAATAAATAAATAAATAAAGGTATAAAGAAAACACATTAATCTTAAAAGAAAAAAAAAAAGAAAGAAGGAAACAGTATTTTCATCTTAGAAAGGAGGCCATGGAATGCCAGGACATTGCAGCGATTCCTGTAATTTACATCCTACAAATGGTAGAGCTGAGATTTTAACTCACCTCATCATATTCCTTTATTCATTTGTGCCCCAAATATCTTCATTGAGAAATGAAAAAAATCTATATATTAATGGTGATCAATACGATGTTCTGAAATACATATAAATTGTGGGATAGCTAAATTGAGCTCATTAACATATGTATCACCTCATTTTTGTGGTGAGATCACTTAAAATCAACAGTCTTCGTGACCTAAAAACATGCAGTACGTTGTCCTTGACTAGAGTCACCATGCTGGGAGAGAGAGCTCTTGAGTTTATTCCTCTGGAACCACGGAACTTTCATATTCTTTGATCAACATCTCCCTGTTCCTTTCGTCCCTGATAACCACCATTCCCTTCTCTGTTTCTATGTGTTTGACATTTTTAGATTCCGTATATAAGTGAGATGAGATCATACGGTACCTTTGTTTCTGTGCCTGGATTATTTTACTTAACACAAGGTCCTCCGGGTTCACCCATGTTAGACCATATGATGGGGTTTTCTTCTTTTAAAGGCTGAATAGTATTCCTCTGTGTATATGTACCACGTTTTCTTCATCATTCATCCATTGATAGACAGGACGACCATCTTGTCTATGGTGAAGTGTGTTGTGATGAGCATGGGATCAGATGTCTCTTCCACATCCTGATCACATTTCCTCTGGATAACTACCCAGGAATGGGATTGCTGGATCATGTGGTTACTCCACTTCAAAGTTTCTGAGGAGCCGCTCTACTGTCATGATTACACTAATTTACTTGGGCTCCATTTTCTCCATCCTCACCAACAAGTTCGGTTTTTTTTTTTTTTTTTGTCTTTTGATAATTCCCATTTTAACAAGTAGGAGGTGTTATCTCGTTGTGGTTTTAATTTGCACTTTCCTGAGGATGAGTGATGCTGAGCATGTTTTCATGCACCTGTTGGCAGTTTGTACGTCTTCTTTTGAGAAATGTCTATTCAGGTCCTTGAGCCATTTTTTTTTTTTTTAAGTTAGGTTATTTGTCTCCTGCTCTTGGAGTTGTTTGCATTCCTTATATATTCCGAATTTAATCCCTTATCATACGTATGTTTTGCAATTATTTTTTTCCCTTCTGTAGGTTGCCTGTTTCTGGGCTGGTTCTTTCCTTGTGGCTGGGTAGAAGCCTTATTTATTTATTTTTCTTGTCTATTTTTCCTTTTTTTAGCTAGGCTTTCAGATTTGGTCTTATCCACCCCAAATTGTTGCCCAAGCCAATGTCATAGAGTGTTTTCCCTTTATGTTTTCTTTTAATAGTTTTTCATTCCAGGGCTTATGTTTACATGTTGATATCTTTTGAGTTAATTTTTTATAGGGTGTGAAATAAGGGTCCAATTTCATTCTTCTGCATGTGGACATCCAGTTCTCCCTATGTGATGGTACGGTCCTTTCTTTGCTGTGTGTTCTTGGCATCTTTGTGAGAAGTCAATCAACCCCATATGTGTGGATCTATTTCTGGGCCTCCCTCTGTTCATTCTGTTGGTCTATTTGTCTGTTTTTATGCTGACACCATGCTGTTTTGATTATCATAGCTCTGTAGTAGATTTGAAATTAGGTCTTGTGATGCCTTTGTTCTTTTTGGTCAAGATTGGATTGGCCATTCAGCTATTTAGTTTAGTTTAGTTTTGTTTTTGTGTGTGTATGTGTATGTGTGGTTCCATACACATTTTAGGATTTTTTTTTTTATATCTCTAAAAAAAATGCTATTGATTTCTTTTTCTTTTTGTACCAGGGATTGAACTCAGGGGCACTCTACCACTGAGCCAAGTCTCCAGCCCTATTTTTGGTAGGTTTTTAGAGACAGGGTCTCACTGAGTTGCTTAGTATACCTCGATTTTGCTGAGGCTGGCTTTGAACTCATGATCCTCCTGCCTCAGCCTCCCAAGGCGCAGGGATTACAGACGTGTGCCACCGTGCCCAGCTTGTTATTGGGATTTTAATAGGAATTGCATTGAATGACTTTAGGTAGATATTTTAATAATATTACGTCTTCCAATCTGTCCACATAGATAATTTTTTCATTTATTTGAGTAGTTAGCTATTTCCTTCATTAGTTTTCAGTATAGAAATCTCTCACACTTTGGTTAAATCTCCCTTCCTTCCTCCCTTCCTTCTTTCCTTCCTTCCTTTCCATTTTTTTTTTTTTTTGTGGTGCTGGTTAAATCGAGGGCCTCATGCATGTTAGGCAAGTGCTCTACCACTAAGCTACCTCCCTTGTCCACCTTGGTTTAATTTGTTTCTAAGCATTTGTGACTTTTATGAAAGTAAATATGTCCTTTGGAGAAGCAGAAAAAATAGCTGTAGCCTGTGGCAGAATAGTTAATTGCCCTAGTGACCAGGTGGCATTGCTGGGTCCTCCACATCTCTCCTTCTGGACCCAGAACCTTCCTTATCCGTGTTGGAATCCACTCCTCCTGCCGTTCTCCATCAGCCACCACCCACATCCTGGCCTGACCAATCAGAATATTCGTTCCAATGTCCCAGTCACAGTGATTGGCTCAAGACCAGGCACTTGAGCCAGGCCTGCAAGAGTCAGCCCCAGGACTTTAGCTGGAACTACTAAGATCCTCTTTCTACTATGATCCTTGACTTAAAGAACCAAGTAAGCTCCAGGCTACTTGGTGCAATCAACTTTTTAAAGCCGCATGTGTAAGAACCTGCCTGAGAATGCAGCCAAAGCGGAGGAATGTGAAGCTGAGAGATGAAGAGATAAATTTTCTCTTTAAAAAGTATTAATCGTCCATATGAATGGGGTTTGCTGTAATATTCCATACAAATCCGTCTCCCCCCTACACGCACACCAAAGCAAACTTTTCGGTTCCATTGTTTACGGACCTGATTTAAGCTGTATACAGAGGCAAATTTACCCCTGGATATTTTGGTTTATAATGCCCATAAATTCTTTATGGGGCGTAAGCCAGGTTGAGTTAGCTGCTTGCACAAGTGTCCTGATTAACATCGTGAACTTTTCCTCTAAGTATTAATATGGAAAAGTTGAATCAGAAATTTGCCAAGTTCCCCTTGGAAGAAAATTCCAAGGTTCCAAGGCTACAAAAGTATCTCACATAAAGTAAATCTTCCTGTTCCAGGACAGACGAAGGAGCAGCAAGGCTGGGCCTGGGAGGAACAACCTGATGGCTACGTGAGACCCGAATGGTTGAGGAAAGATGGGAGACATCGGTGGGTTCTGCTGCTTCTGACAGTGCCTCTGGTCAGTTTCAGCGTATTTTCAGAGTCTGTTCAGGCTACTGTAATAAAAGACCAGGAGCTGGGTGGCTTTAAAACAACAGCATTTCCCACCGTTCTGGAAACCAGGAAGTCCAGCATCAAGGCACCCGCAGACTCAGTGTCGGGTGAGGGCCTGCTTTCTGGTTCAGAGAGGGTGTCCTCACATGGTGGAAGTGGGGGGAAGGAGCTGTCTGGGGTCTCTTTCACAAGGGCACAAAGTCTCTGCATCCGGGTTCTGCCCTCTTGTTCTAACCGTCTTCAAGAGGCCCCACCCACAACCAGGCATCCATGATTAGGGCTTAACATGAACCTGGGGCAACACCAGCTTCCAGACTAGGAACAAACATGGAGCCGTGGGCAGGAGAGGAAACGTTTCCAAAGCTAATAACATCCCACCCACCCCCAGATTTGCCTATTAATTGAACAAATATCTGTCGAGTGTAATTAAGTGCTAGACATAGGACCTCCTGAGAGAGAGGTGTTGAAGCACGAGGTCAAGGTCGAGGTCAAGGTCGGACTAACAAGCTGGGCCAGGTGCCCTCCTTTCTACCTGCAGAGTGAGAACATTCAACTCAGTCACTTGCTCATTGCTTCGAGCGCTGTTACTCCATGATTCCGTTTCTAAAATGGAGGGCACCACAGAGCATTCTCTGGTTCAAGTTACTGGTGTCTGGAATGAGAAAACTCAAACCCGGGGAGCCTGAGGGGTCTGCTCAAAGACCTGCCGTCCCTGGTGACTCCATCCCCTGAGGCTCTGACGGCTGATGGGAGAGGACAGAAGAAAGACTGAGGGCAGAATGAAGGCACAGGTTATGGGCCTCTGGTCTGCCTAAGACCAGAAGTAGCTGGTGTGGTCATGTGGACGCCCACCCAGGCACAGGAGGTGGGAAAGAAGAGGGGGGACGCAGAAAAGCTGCCCTGGGGGTTGGTTTCCTCTCTTCCTTCCTTCTTTCCTCTCTCCTTCCCCCCCTCCCCCCTTCCCATCCCCCTCTGTTTCCTTCTCTTCTCTCTTCAACAATTGGAACTCTGCACACTCTCTGTGTGGACTCGGGAGGGAAGCAGGCCCAGCGGCCTCGCAGGCAGGACCGCCTTTCTGAGCAGTGGCCCCAGGAGCATGTGAAAAGCCTGCTCTGAGCGGCCTCAGGGAGGGCGCCAGGCGGCTCTGGCCAATCGCAGTTTCCCCGACTTCTCCTTTCCAAAAAGGAAATTGCAGGCCGTGTTACTGCTTTGCAGAGGACCCGGGATTACGGAGCTTAAACTCTCTCCTCCAAGCCATGTTCAAGTTTTTGACTTAAAAGGGAAATGTTTCATTTTCGGCCAAATGCATCCCCCTCTTTCCCCCTTCCTGGAACCAGAACAAAGCAATTCAAATCAGAAAACAGAGGGAACTCCGAGAGCACTGTCCACAGGGACCCGGCTCCCAACTGGATCCCACGGAATTTGATTGAAGTGCAACTGAGCCCCTCCACGTTTGTTCAAATGTCATTTAAATAGAAATGTTTCAAATCTCTGCCAAGGAACTGCCCAGGGGGTGGCCCGGGATGGAGTGGGGCCCTCGCTGCTCTGCAGGCTGCTTGGGGCCCAGACGACAGGGGCGGGACCCCGGCCAGGTTGACTCCAGCCTGGCTCACAGGAAAGCAGTGGTGGGAAAAGGAGGAGAGGAGGGAGGGCAAGGAGGGCGAGGAGGGCTCCCTGGGCAGTGTTTACACTCAAGATACTCACAGAAATGAGACCTGAGACGCTCCACTCCGGCATTCATTCTTTCTTTTTCTTTTTCTTTCTTTTCTTTTTTTTTTAACTATGGACAAATCCAAATCCTAAAAGAATTCACGATCAGGATCACAGTGAGGCTTCAAATTTCTCTCTCTCTCTTTCTTTCTTTCTTTCTTTCTTTCTTTCTTTCTTTCTTTCTTTCTTTCTTTCTTTCTTTCTTTCTTTCTTTCTTTCTTTCGGCTTGTCATCCTGTTGACATCCCGACAGTTTCAAGGAGAGGCACCGTACGTACAGCTGTTTGGTGCTTACCAGTTGGTTCACCTGGGTGTGCTGGGGCCATTGGTTAGGACTTGATTTGAGGTTTGGGGTTCAGGATGTGGGTCTTGCTGTTCATACCCATGTGAAGTCAGGGTTACTTTTGGAGGGGGGTGGTATCGGGGATTGAACTCAGGGGCACTCACTCCACCACTGAGCCACATCCCCAGCCCTATTTTATATTTTATTTAGAGACAGGGTCTCACTGAGTTGCTTAGTGCCTCACTTTTGCTGAGGCTGGCTTTGAACTTGCGATCCTCCTGCCTTAGCCTCCCAAATCACTGGGATTATAACCATGCATCACTGTACTGGGCCTGAAGTCAGGGATTTGAGATGATGTTGGTACCCAGTTCTGGAGATCTGGAAGCATCTCCAGGTTGCATTCTGGGTAGACCTGACAGGGAAGAGCCCAGAAACTCAACTTGTAATGACTATTGTTTATCTGTTATTTTGTATAAAATCACTATTGATTCATTCCTCAGGAGTAAGTTTGTTTTAAATTCTATATACTTTTAGTATCGCCTGGAATGCATTAATTCCTTATTTTAGCAGGAATCTTAGATCCATTAATCTTGAGCTATGGGAGAATGGAAATTCTGTGTTTTGTAGTTCTTGGTATAATTTTGAGGCAAAAAAGAAATCTTTGGCCACGCTCTTGTAATCCCAGCTAATGAGGAGGAGGATCGAAAGTTCAAGGCCAGCCTGGGCCTTGTCTAAGTGAGACCTGGTCTCAAGAAATAAAAAGGACTGGGGATGTAGCTCAGTGGTAGACTGACCCTGGGTGCAATCTCCAGCACCACAAAATAAAACAGAAGGAAGGAAAGAGAAAGAAAGGAGTCTTCTATGAACACCTCTGTTTGAGACTCACTGAAGGAAGCATTTCACAGGTCTGTGAGTCTGACTTCTGTGAAATCAAAATTGGGAAGAGATGAGCGTGGGGATCCTTCCTTCCTCTCTGGGACCCATCAGCATGGGAAAGAGTTGATTTACATCAGGACATCTTTCCTAAGACAGATAAGATACTCTTACCTGGCTCTTGGGGACACTGTGTCAATGCCAGTATGTGACATAAAGTAACTCATTCTGTATATTTGAATCCTGCCAAATCATTGCCTCACGGTTACCTCATATTCTTCCTACCTCTGCCCATGGGAAGGCTATAAAACCAGGGTTCCCCATATTTCTCAGGATAAGAACAGTTTTTAAATATCAGGGAGTTATTGTGGAGCCTCCCAGATTGGTAGTTGGACTTACCTTACGTGTGGATAGAGAAAATATATACTGAAAGAAATCCACTCCAAATGTAATAGTTTTTCAAAGTAAGTTTGTCTTTCATTACTCTACCTACTTGTATTTGAAAAATTATTATGCATTTCCGTGCCAGACATTACTTATTCACATCATGGATGATTTTCTGTGTAAGGTCACCTCCCAGTTCATAGACTGGGGAATTTGCTGTTGGGCTTGGGAAAGGGAGAGCAAAATCTATGGAGTCTGCGACTCCAGGCCCTTTTCTTTGCCTACTCCATCCTGACATCTTTCCTCCTGCAAAGCCTGACACTCGACCTCAGAATCCTTCTCAACACGGCACTTTAAGAAGCCACTACCAACGTGTAGAAGTTGATCCATAAGATAAACCCATTTCCTTCCGTGTTTCAGAGTTCAGGTTTCTGGAGGATGAGGTGGGTCAGAGGCTGCTTGCTTGACATTGTTCTGAGCCTAACGGCAGTAATGAAAGACTTCTAGAACTTGGGGTGGGTTTGAGGGCCCTGATGTAATTAAGCGATTGAGAGACCCGGGACTCATAAAACCCTGAGAAAACTTAGTATTAGTGATCTTACAATATGAGTTTCCCCCGAATTGGAATTATGATCACTAGTTGTAGGAGAAGAGCAGCCAAAGACTTACTGATGGTGATGAGCCCTCCTGCTCACTTGTAGAGGTTTGCTCTTTTATCTTAGAGAAACTCACAAATCAGCAGGAAGAAGTCAAGCAGAGCACAGCCCCTTCATCGCTCTCTGTCAACCGAGAAGTAGCTCTGCGGAGTCCCTTTCCTGAGATCACCAAGGGAAAGAGACGGCTCGTGAACTGGGAAAAGACTTGAGATACGAAGGAGTCACTCGTTCACTGTTGCTTGGCTAATTACTGAGTCCAGGGAACTTCAGGGATGGAAGAGACCCGAGAATCATCCTCACTTGCAGATGGGGGAAACTGAGGCCCACATTAATGAGCATTCAAACGTAAGTAATTGTTGTATTTGTTCAGGATGTAATTTGACATGATCACGTGTCCATTACATGATTGTACCATATACAACATACAATGGAGAACCTGGGTCAATTTTCAAGATGGTGGGTGGAACCCCAACTCAAGTGTATTGTGCATCTTGACACTTTTAGTCATGGATTAAATCGGATGGAAATCAGTTCATTCCTCTGCAAGTGGTCATGGAATAATGGATAGGCAAATATAAAATGCTTCCCTGGGGTGCTGATTTGGATAAAAAGCCCGTGTCACTCAGCTGTCATTGTAAGTCACAGCTCTATCAACTTTCATGAGCCTCTGCAAAGCAATTGGATGGACACTGTCCTGTTTCCATTTTCAATGTGCTACAAAACTTCCTTATCTGCCTGCAGATTTTCTTCCTTTTTCAAAATTGAAGGACACAAAGTCAAAAATCCTAGCTTCCCTTTTTGCAGGGATTATTGAGATGGTCCTATAATTCCTGTGGAAAGGCAAAGGAACCAGGTTAACCATCTTGAAAAAGAAGAGCAGCATTGGAGAGCTCATACTCTCCTGATATCAAGATGCAATACAGAGCGATAGTGATGGAGACTGTGTGATGCTGGTGCAAGGACTCAGCTACAGATCAATGGAATAGAGTTGAGAATCCAGAAATAAGCCCACATGCTGACGATCAAGACATTTTAGACTAAGGGGGCAAGACAATTCAATGGGAGTAAAGAACAGTCTTCTCAGCTGGGTAAACTGGATTTCCATATGCTGGAGAGTGACGTTGATTCTTGCCTCATATCACCTACAAAAATCAACTCAAATGGATCCAAGTCCTAAATGTAAGAGCTGAAATTTAAGAAGAAAACATAGATAGAAATCTTCATAACCCTGCATTAGGCAACAGTTTTTTAGATAGGATATCAAAAGTACAAGCCGCCAAAATTCTTTTTTAAAAAAGTTAAGTTGGACCTCATCCAAATTACATGCTTCAAAGGAAAAAGTCATTATCAAGAAAGTGAAAAGACAACCTACAGAATAAGAGAAAATATTAGCAAATTTTATCTTTGCAAATTGGTAAAGGTCCAGCATCAGAATTCTGACAACTCAAAAATCAAAAGACAAAAAAAACTCAGTTTAAAACATGGGCCAAGGATCTGAATAGGCCTCTTCCCAAAGCCAATGTACAAATGGCCAAGAAGCCATGAATAGAATCTCCCTCGCGGCTCCACAAAACATAACTGTAGCTCAAAAGGAAATAAGAAATAGTTTATTCTGAGCCAAATAAGCTCAGGAACATGGATTTGGGTGACCCCAAATAATGTGCTTCACCATGGAAGAGGCTATATAAACTTTCATAATCACAGAACTAAAGAAAATGACAAACCAATGCATTTTCCAAACATACTGGTGGGGGTATCAGGGCAGGTGGGCTACAGGAGAGCAGGGGACGTTCTACAGGTTTCAGATGTCGTCACTCTAGGGCTGCACCCAGTTTGGTGGTGGCTAGTGGTCTGTTAAGCTGGGCAATACCTTCCAAGAGTTTTACCTGAAAATCACAAGGATGTTAGCCAGACATAGAGGTTGATAGCAAATAGCTATTGCAAGGGGCTAAAGATTGCCCCAAATTATTTTGGCTCTTGACCTGTAGCCTGTTATCTCTCCATAATCATAATGTTCCAGTAGGCCGAGGTCACAGTCTGCAGGCTTTTCTGTACATTCGTAGCTTTCTTAGAGAACTTCAGCTCACAAACATTCTTAGTCACTACAGAAATAATGTGCTTCACCATGGAAGAGGTTATAAAGACCACAGAGAGTGATTCAACACCCTAGGAAGACTAAGTAAAAAACGGTACACAATAACAAATATTGGTGAAGAGGCACATTGCTGGTGGGAATGTAAACTAATGCATGTACTTGGGAAGACAGTTGATTCCTCAAAAAGTTAAACACGGAGTTGCCAGAGAATCTAGGAGTTCCACTTTCAGGTGTGCACCTGAGAGAACAGGAGGCAGATGACCACACCAAAACTTGAACATGAATGTTTAATAGGCCAAAAGGTAGAAGCCACCCAAGTCCCCATCAATCCGTGAATGAATAAAATGGGGTATAATCCACAAGGAAGTATTTTAGGTCATAAAAAGGAAATACCGATACATGCTACAACTCAGAGGAACCTTGAGAACATCATGCAAAGTTAAAGAAGTCAGACATGATGAACTATGTATCATATGATCATTCCATAGAAAATGTCCAGAATAGGCAAATCTACAGATACTTAAAGTAGATTAGTGACTTCCAAGGACTGGGGGATGAGGTAGAGTGTGACTGTTAATGGGTATGGAATTTCTTTTAGGAGCAATTAAAATATTTGAACTTATGTGGTGGTGGTATTTGCGCAACTTTGTGAGTATACTAAACATGGCTGAATTGCATACTTTCAGTGGATGGATTGACGGTATGTGAGTTATATCTTGATTTTAAGAAAAGGTCATGGAGATGAATCGGGGGAATGTATTTATAGCACTAACCAGGGCTAGTGAGAGCCCAGGAAGCTTCCAGACTCATTACTCTTGATCATTCTAGGATTCTTGTCCATAGTCTCGTTGGCCCCAGCTGGCATTTCCTGGCCGGGTAACTTTAATCTGGTGATGGACATCTTATATTCTCTTTGACACGTAGGTGGCCCAGAGCAGAAGAAAGCGCACAGGAGCTGCAGAGGCAGAGTTGTGTTGGACGTTGGTTCTGCCCTTGGCTCAACGGGGGCCTTTGGGCAAGTTCCTGGCCCTCCGGAGCCTCCACGTTCTTGTCTGTAACTCGGGTGGCAGGAGGACTCGAGGTCAGGTTCCAGGCCCACGGTGGTACCTTCCCCTTGTCTTCCCAGGACGGTGACAGCTCAGGGTTCATCCACTAGTCAGCATGAATGAAAGCCGCTTGAAGAGGTGAACGGCATCTCCTCCAGGTCCCCCCTGGTGTTCTGTAAGGGGAAGGCAGAGGTGGAAACGGTGTCAGAGGCTGCTTTCTGGAAACCCGTCCCCACCTCCTGGCCCGTCCTCCCCGCTCTGCCTCGAGAGCTGGCTTTCATTGTCCCCGTCTCTCGAGCTGTGGAGTATGTCTCCCTAACACTTGTCAAAAATTAAAGCGAGACCTGCTTTCAAAGGTTCCGTCTGCACTCCGGGCCAGGGAGGCTAGCCTGTCTCCAGAGGATTTGCATTTCCATTCCAAAGATGCGCTTGGGCTAAGACGGAAGCCTGCCTTCCCACTTTCAAGCCGGCTCCGCGCGACCTCTAGGTTTTAATATTTTCCACAAAGGGTCGGTTGACAACTCGACTGCATTCAGAGAGAGGAGGAGAGTGGGGTCCTCTCAAGGGTGTGCACCCCAGATCACGAGTTGGATGAGAAAACCTCGCTCGGGGCCAGCTGTTTCATTTTTTTTGCTTTCATCCTTTATTTAAAAAAATTTCCCCAGAAACGAACGCTTTTGTTTTCGTTGATAGTTTTTAACTTCTGTTTTGGTGAAGAAGGTCAACACGAGGCTCCTCGGGAACGAAGACCAAAGAGTCTGTATTTCTTAACTCAAAGGGATCCAGCCAAAGGGTCCCTCCCGTGTCTCTGGCATGTCAACCTGGACCCTCATCCTCCCCGCAGGAAGGGGATCTGGTCCCAGTCCAATCCCCAGCTTGAGATCTTGTCTGGGGTCCACATCCCCATTAGCCCTACGACAGTGCAGGTGACTCTGCTCCTTACCCCCAAGTAATGTGAAGCCAGGATCCCAGCACCTGTTGGGTCCCCAGGCTGGGGCCACCTCCCAGGGAGCCCTGAGCTGCTGAGAAGGGTGCAGTCCCTCGAGGTGCCAGGAGGGGGGTGTCTTGTGCTGCAGAAGTCCTGTCAATAACCTGTGGTCCCTTCTTCGTTCTCCTTCCTCCTTCCCCTCCTGGGCCAAGGCTCCATACCGGCTGGCTCCTGTGTGGCGTGCGCTCCACCGATGCAGCCTGTAGATCAACTTGTCACAATAATCAACGCTGCCCCAGGCCGCGCCACCCAGCTCGGTTTTACTTAGAAGTCGGCAGAGGGGCAGCAGGACTTGGTGGGACAGCTTCACTCAGCACCCGGCAGGCCTGTGGGCACAGGATGGGGGCCCGTTTACACAGATGTGGGTGTCTCTGGCACCCCGAGCAGGTGTCTGTTAACCTCACTCAGACCACCCTCCCAGTGAAGGGACCCCCCTCGGGCTGGAGGTCTGAGAGGCCAGTGTGTGGAGTGGCCGCCAGCGGGGAGTCCGCTGCCCGTCTGTCATCCACCAGCTGGCCGGGGCCCAGGGCCTGCGCAGATGCTGGGGGGCTGCGACTTAGGGTCCACTTGGGGTTGAGCATCTGGGTGCTTTGCAGGGCGCGGCACTGATTCATGATGGGCACCCCCAGAGGTGCTGCTGTGCCCATTGACACACAGAAACAGGCTCAGGTCCGGGTCATGTCAAAGGTCACAAAACCAGCAGGGTGCAGAGCCAGGCCTGATGGGAGGTCCTCTGAGCCCTCGGCCCACCCTGCGACCACTGTCCCATCTGCAAAAACAGATGGATCTCCTTGTGCCCTGAGGAAACAGCCAGCCGCCGCTGGTGCTCTCAACCTGTGTGTGTGTGTGTGTGGGGGGGGCTGAACGCAACACCTTTTCACAACTCCTTCCCCTGTCTTCTGTCTCCTCCCAGGTCCCTGGCTTGGCATCTCCCCCAAGGGGCCCTACCAAACGTGTGGGCAGTCTACCCCCAGGAATGGGCAGGTGGCCCTCACCCCTTCCACAGAACCCACGGGGACTCAATGGCCTGTGAATGGCTGGGACTCCCCTGTGCCAGGAGGAACATGATAAAATGGATCCCCTAAAGGTGCTGGAGTCTGGTGCCAGATTCTCGGAGCTTCTAGGCATCTGCCCTCTGTGTATCCTTAAAGGCTGAGGGGAGGAAGGATGTCTGAAATGGCGTCGACACGGGCTATTTTATTTATGTATTTATCAAGTTTCAGGACATCCAGGCGCACTGCTGCACACCTATAATCCCAGTGGCTCAGGAGGCTGAGGCAGGAGGGCCACAAGTTCGAGGCCAGCCTCAGCAATTTAGCAAGGCCCTAAGCAAGTTAGTGAGATCCTGTCTTAAAATAAAAAAATAAATAAATAAAAATAAAAAGGGCTGAGAATGTGACCCACTGGTAAGAAGAAAAGAAAAGAAGTTTAAGGATAATCACATCCTATCTTTTAAAAAAATTGTAATAAAATACGAATGTCATAAAATTGGCCATCTTAACCTTTCTAAGGGCACAATTCAGTGCATTGTGTACATTCACATTGTTCTGCACCCATCACCACCATCCATACACAAAATGTTTCATCTCACAAAACAGAAACTCTGCACCTGTTGAACCCTGGCTCCTTGTTCCCATGGTGCCCTCTCAGCCCCTGGTACCTGCCACCTTCTGTCTCTGTGACCTCAGCTACGTATTTTTCCTATGAGTGGAATCACACATGAATTCTCCCTAGCGATATCCAATAAGGTATGTAATTAAAAGCGTATGCATTGGTGTTTGTGAGATGATGGTTATTTTTTTCTACTGGGGATTGAACTCGGCACACTTAACCACTGGGCCACATCCCCAGCCCTTTTTATTTATTTATTTTTTAAATTTTGAGGCAGGGCTTCCCTAAGTTGCTGAGGTTGGCCTTGAACTTGCGCATCCTCCCGCCTCAGCCTCCTGAGTTGCTAGGATCACAGGCGAGCGCCACCCACATCAGAAGTGAGACGATTTTTTTTTTTCAGTTCATTCAGAAATGATTTTCTTCTCCTCCGAGTTCACATATGTCCCAGAGTTCTGAAGTGGCATGTTCTGCCCAGAACTACCTTCATCTTCATCTTCAGGCCTTTGGCTGAGTCTGTCCCCCTCTGGCCAAACTCCTTCTCCCAATGTGACGGCTTCTTTCTTGGATAATCCACAGAATTTTCCCAGCAGCACCACCCCAAGTTACCAGATCCCTGAGCAAATGACCAACTCCCTCAGTCCCGACTTCGTCCCCCCTAGATGCAGACACTTGGGAAATGGGGTGTTGCATCTCCAGATGCCAACAACGCCTGGAGCCCAATTCAGGGGTACTTGCCAAGAACTTGCAGAGTATTATCACTTCCACCTGCTCTTCTTGAGTGGCCTCTGCCTTGGGCTGCTAGAGAGCTGACTCCAAACTTAGGATGCGTGTCTGATGTCTTCTACCAAATACACGTGCTTGGGCGCCAGGCCAATCCTACCACCTCCGGGACAGGGTTTCCAAGAGAAGATGTTCTCTTCTCCCTCTAGAGAGCTTTAAAACATTTAAAAAACCCAGCTCTATTAAAGTGTCATTGAGTCTACAATTTGACGAGTGTTGACTTAGATATTTATCTTCATGGATCCATCACCGACCAAGGAAGGGAGTCCATCCATCTCCCCCTAAAATTCCCTCATGCCCCTTGGTCATCCCTTTCTATCCCTCCTCCCCATACCTTTCTCCCCAGCTAACCTCTGATCTGCTTCCCTTCATCACAGATTAGTGTGCATTTTCTCAAGTTTTCCATAAGTGGTTTATGGAGTGTCCACTCCTTTTCTTCGACTTCTTCCAGGAAACAATTTTGAGATTCATTTGTGACATTGAGCAATCACTGGTTCATTCATTTTTATTGCTGACTAGTATTCTGCTGTATGTATATACTACAATTTATTTATTCCCCACTGGTTGGACATTTGGGTTATTTCCAGTGAATCAGGTCGGGTTGGTTGGTAATGTTGTTCAAATCAACTGTCACCTTGCTGATTTTCTGTTTATACGATTGATCAGCCATGGAAAAGGAATCTGGGATTCTCTAACTAGATGGATAATTTATCCATTTCTCCTTGCAATTCTGTCAGATTTTGCTGTGTGTGTTTCGCAGCTCAGTTATCAGGAGCGTAAGGGTTGAGGATTGTTACGTCCTCTTGGTTACTTAATCCTTTTATCATTATGAAAAGGATCTTGGCTATCCAAGGTCCACCTGCTCATCATGGCCCACGGGAAACACTCAGTTCCTTAGTTTGGTTTGACCCGTTGAGGACGTGGGGACACAGAGGCATTCAGGCCATCGCGGGGAGGTAGGGAGTGGGGAAGCCCAGTCACATGAAGCCTGGCCCATTCTGAGGGACGGTGGGACACACCATGTCCATTTTCCTTCCTGCATTCGGTGGAGGTCAAGTGCATGGTGGGGAAGGGAATCGTCTTGTTTTATCCCTGGGCACACGCCCCGACCTGGTGAAGACCCAGTGGTGGTGCAGGGGTCGCGGTGACCTGGTCTAGGCTCTCAACTTACTTTTAAGAGACGATTTTGAGCCAGGGCCCAGACTGCTCAGTGTGTTCTGAGATGGCGCTAAAAGAGCCTACTGTACAGGGGCAGTGTCCCTGGGTTTACGGTTTCCTGACTAATTCCACCATAAACTTAATGGCCTTTTCTCTGGCTTTGAAGCCCATGAGCCTCCCTTGGCACCAGACTGCCTCCCGCACACATGCCCAGACTCCTGGCAGGAAGTCATGACTCAAGAGCCAAGTGCCAGGGCTCCCTGACTCACTCTCTACACGGTCACTCCTGCCTGGCTGGGCCCGGACGCTCCCTCTTCAGGAGGTGATGTCAGGGAGGAGCCCATGGCCAAGGACAGGCAGGAGCCTTTGAGAGCCCGTGCCCAGGAGCTGCTGTCCCCAGCGCCCTCCTGAGCCCTGGGGACCCCAGCTCATCTCCTGGGCCCAGCCCTCTGGAGCAGGAACGGGGCTGGCCTTACCTGCACCGTCTCAGACTTCAGATTTCTTTTCCTTCTCACCAGGAGGCAGGACACCGAGGCCTGGGTGAAGGTGGTGCCCAGCGAGGAGGTTCAGAGCAGCCCTTGAATCTGGGTCGTCTGATTCTCGGCACGGGGCTGCTTCCATTACACTGCCCGGGCCGCCATGACAAACGACCACAAAGTTAGTGGCTTGAAACAACAGGGATTTACTCTCTCAGAGTTCTGGAGGCCAGAAGTCCAAAATCAAAGCGCTGGCAGGGGAGGCTCCTTCTGGAGGCCGGGGGTGGTGGTGGGGATTCCGTTCCACGCCTCTCTCCAAGCTCCGGGTGGCGGCTGGCGGCCCTTGCTCCCTGGCTTGGAGATGTGTCTCCGTGGGCTCCGTCTCCGTGGGCTCCGTCTCTGTCTTCACCTGAGTCTTCACAGGACCCACCTGCTCTGATGACATAGTTGGGGGCATGACAGGAAAGGCAACCTATAGGCCGAGGAGGATTCAGAGTTGGGGCTTCTAGGCTGATTCCTGGCCAACGGACATCACTTTCAACTTTTGAGCTTCCCCATCTGCAAAAAGCAGGTAGTAATGGCCCGCTCCCGACAGGGTTCGGTAAGAATTAAGTGTAAGTGAGGTGCTTCTTCCAGGCCTGGCGAGCGCTCGGTCTGTGTGAGGGATGCGAGAATATCACTGGCGACATGGTTCCCCGCCCAGGGCCAACCCCACCTTCCACGACTGGCCCTTACATTCTCATCTCACCTGCTAGCCTGTCCCCTCTGATCCCTGCACAGCAGCTGCCCCTGACCCCATGGCTGCTCCCTCCTTCTGCCCCAGGCCTTTGAATCTGCGGTTCTCTGCTTGGCCAGCGTCCTCTGCCTTCCCGTCTGCCTTGCCCTCACATTATTCTCCTCCCTCCTTCCTCCTCCTGAGACCCTCCCGAGATCCCTGTTTAAAAGTGCTACCCCGACCTCCCCTGCATCCGCTCTGGCCCCGTGAATTGCTTGATATGTGTTTATTTGTCTGATTATTTCTGTCCTGCTCTGCTGGAGTGCAAGATCCATGGGATTCTATGTGGCTAGTGGCTGAATCCCTCATGTCCATGACAGTGACCGGCAAAGAGTAGTTTTCAATAAGTGTTTGTTACAGAAATGGATGGATGGGTGGATGGATGGGTGGATGGATGAGTGGGTGGATGGATGGGTGGATGGATGGATGGATGGATGGATAGTGGGTGGATGGATGGGTGGATGGATAGGTGGGTAGATGGATGGGTGGATGGATGGTTGGAGGGGGGAAGGGTGGATGGGTGGATGGATGGATAGGTGGATGGGTGGATGGATGGGTGGATAGATGGATGGGTAGATGAATAGATGAATGGATGGGTGGGTGGATGGATGGATGGGTAAGTGGGTGGATGGATGGAATGGGTGGATGGATGGGTGGGTAGATGGGTGGGTAGATGGATGGATGGATGGGTGGGTGGATGGATGGATGAATGGATGGATGGATGGATAGGTGGGTGGATGGATGGGTGGATGGATGGATGGATGGATGGGTGGATGGGTGGATGGATGGATGGGTGGATGGATGGATGGATGGATGGATGGGGGTAGATAGATGGATGGGGGTGGATAGATGGATGGGTGGGTGGATGGATGATGGATGGATGAATGGATGGATGGATGGATAGGTAGGTGGGTGGATGGATGGATGGATGAATGGATGGATGGATGGATAGATGGGTGGATGGATGGATGGATGGATGGATGGATGGATGGGTGGATGGATGGGTGGATGGATGGATGGGTGGGTCGATGGGTGGATGGATGAATGGGTGGTTGGATAGATGAATAGATGAATGGATGGGTGGGTGGATGGATGGGTAAGTGGGTGGATGGATGGAATGGGTGGATGGATGGGTAGATGAAAGAAAGAATCCAGCTGGTCTGTCCCAGCTGGTGGTGAGGTTCATGTCTCCAACCCTGTCTCATTGGCCACCTTTTAAAGAAGTGGTTCAATGGGTGGTCATTGAGGGACATCCATGTTGTGGCTTTGCTGGCTGCCCTGCCACCTGAGACCACGAGGACATGACGGTGAGCACGGGCCACACGTATTGTGCCCCACACACAGGACTGCAACTCACTGTCCCATCTCCTTTCATGGGTGGAGGGTCGGGGTCTGAGAGGGTGTCAATTGCCCCAGATCACACAGTTCATAAGAGTTTGGAAGAGGGAACCAACGCCCTATCTGCCTGTCTCCACAACCCAAACCGGGGTCTCCCTCAGCTTTCATTTCTAGAGGTAAAGATGGAATTTGTCCCCATCAGGGGGCTCCACGGGAAACTCTCCACCCTGGGCTCCCAGTGGAAGGGTCCTGGCCTCTGGAAATTCTTGGCATGAGATGTGCCTGGACCCTCCTGCCATTGGCCTTGAAGAAGTGTCTTTAGAAACTCTTTTAATCTAAAATTCCCCGCTGCGTGCAGCCACCCACGTCCTAAACTGTGTCAGCAGAACCTTCTCGTGTTTGACATTCCTTCCCGGAGTCGCTGACCCAGCATTCCCAGCACAGCTCTCTCCTGCGCTCCCACCTCTGGGGTGAGTGGAGACCTGGAGGAGGGGAGGGACCTGGAGGGACCAGGAGCAGAGGTGCCTCTGCCATTTGGCCTTAGAAGATCCATCTCTAGAAAGCTTCCAGAAGTTTCCGTGAAATGGTTGGTGTCCTTCTGGAGCCACAGGACTGTGGCTTAGTATATGCTAAGTTCAACTTCAGAGGCAACTGCCCCCACCCCCAGGGGCCAGCAGGGTTCCGTGGGTCTGCAGTCTGACAACGGGACTCCCAGCCTGGGTCTCCGAGCCCATCCATCGCTGGTCCCTGCTCCACCTTGGCACCTCCATTAGAACCAAGTTCAAAGTGTGGAACCAGCCAGCATACAACTTGCTTCCAGCCCTCCCAGCTTCAGGCCAACTTGGAAGGTCCATTCCCAGTCCCCTGCTGTCTGCTGGTCAAGAGCTGGCTCAGACCTCAGATCCACACAGAGGCCTTCCCAGGTCAGTTTGCCCGACGGAGAGCCTTCCACACCACCCCCCGAGGGGCGACCACGGGAGTCTGACGGGAGCTCTGCTCTGCTCGGAAGGAGGAAGCCAGGGGTTTCCAAGCTCTCGGGACCGCCCGGCTTCCCCTCCTGCCTCACCTTTGCTGCTTCTGTCCTCAGCATGTTTGGCTCCTGCTCTTCCCCGCTGTGCACCGGGTTGAGTGGCGTCCCCCCTCCCCAATTCACATCCTCCCCAGAAGCTCTGAGCGTGACCTTGTTTGGAAGCAGGGTCCTTGGAGAAGCCATGAGTGGAGGCGAGGTCACGAAGTGGGGCGAGCCCTTGGTCTTGGCAGAGGGGACCCACGGGGTGAGATGGAGGCAGAGCCTGGAGTGGCACAGACAGACTCAAGAACGTGCAGGACTGTCCACAGGGAGGCAGAGACAGCTCCTCGTCGGGGCCTCGGGAGGGAGCAGGTGCCGATGCGGACACTTTGACTTCAGATTCTAGCCTCCAGACCTGAGAAGGAGAAGAATCCTGTGGATGTAAGGCTGCCAGTTCATGGTGCCTGGTTATGGCGGCCCTCGGAGACTGAAGGTACCACCCCCACCACCCCGGACGCGCATCTCCACTTCCCGGTCCCATGTCCACTCCGTCTTCCTGGGACAGTCCCCTCCCACTCAGCCTACAGCCCCCCACATTGGACAGCCCCTCCTGATCGCCCCAAACCAGGTCAGATTCTCCCTCAATGCACCCCATTTTCCTTTCTCGTGGCAATCTTCTGTTTGCTGGCCACCTGTCCCCGCACCTCCCCAACTGCACCCCAAAGTGTGGCTCTGAGCCGTTCTAGGCAGACGGAGCACATTTCGTAGGACATGGACTGAGAGATTGCCCCTAAACGCTCTGTCCTTGCGTCAGACATGAGCTTGGGCTCCGGCTCGGGTCCCCTGGCCAGCCCAGCCCCTCTTCTCCCTCTGGCTTGCGGGCCCGTCCTCCTCTTTCAGACTTTGGTGGGCACTCACACCCTCAGGTGTGGAGTCTGCAGTGGCCACCGGGGGACCCGATGACACAGATGTCACAGAGTCAGCTCAGCTCCTAGTGGGGGGACTTGGACCCACGGGACACGGGAGGGGGCTCAGCAGATAAATTCTCTTTCTATTTGGGGGGACACTTGCTTCTTGGAGCCACTCTGGAGAAATCCCGCGGTGTCCTTGCCAGGGCTACCGGGGACATAGCTGTTTCCGGAGCCTCCTTTTCCCTCTCTCGACTTGCACTGCCCTGGGCACCTCACAAACCAGGTACCAGCTCCTCGGCCTTCGCTGCAGGGCTGCTTTCTGCAGGGCATGGTCCTAACAGAGTTCCAATAAGATTAGGAAACCAGATCTCCTCCAGGCTGCACCCCACCTGGGGAAGGGTCACCGTGCACGTCAACTTGTCAAAGGCTCAAGGACTTCTGCAGTGACCAAGACACCTCAAAGGGCTTCTGACCTCCAAACACTCGGTGAACACTCGTTTTATGATGAATGTGGTGCTAAGCCCTTTACATGATCAACTGTGTCTGGGACGGGAATGCCTATTTTCCATTTCACCAACGGGGAAACGGAGGCAAAGAACACTTAAGTACCTTGTAACACAGGTAGCAGGACAGAAGGCTGGCTTCTGATCCAGGAATTTTTAAAAAAATATTTATTTTTTAGTTGTAGTTGGACACGATACCTTTATCTTATTTATTTATTTTTAATGGGGTGCCGAGGTTTGAACCCAGGGCTTCGCACTGTGCTCGGCGAGCGCTCTACTGCTGAGCCACAACCCCAGCCTCCGATCAGGAATTTTTGCAAAGCCAGGAATTTTTGCAAAGCCGAGCATGTGCTTGGTTTGAGCTTGGAATTGCCCCACCCCCCTTTTTTAATTCCTATCACCTGTTAACATCAACCGAGCTGCTTTACTGAAAACGGTTTGCTCTAAGTTTATCTTGGTTTCCTGCAGAGATGTTGGTACAACCCGCAGTGATCTTTCTGCCCTTAGCCGATCAATCCCCTGATGAGCTCACAATCTTGCACGACAGTAAATATTTGTAGGAAGGGAAGGAAGGAGGGCAAGGTTGTCCTACATAAAAAAGAAGACCAAAGGACCTGTCTGCAAAGAAAAATGACTGGATAGAAATTCAGTGGCATTTTTAATCCCTAGTTATGAACCCCCACGTTGAAAATGAGACCCTACTTCTAGGACACACACTGGTCATCAATTGCTCTACTTTTTTGTGGCTTCTAAATATGGGCATAGCCAAGAAGGAAACTAGAAAGGACTGTTATGATAAGGAGGCATTGTCTCCTGGATTCTGGGAGCATAGCTGCCATGTGCAGTTGCCTAGGTTGTGCACTTCACAACTGCAGGGGGTGCTGTTTACAGCATCCTCCGTTGAACAGTTGCCCTGCAGAGGAACCACATTGTATGGTAACCGCCATGCCGAGGTTTGGGTGGGGTGGCGTGAGGGTAATTGCAGGACTATAATCATTACAAACACAATCTGGCTTATCTGAGTGGCTCAGGGTGTAGTCCATGCCATATCACAAAGCACCAGGAAATTCTGACACTGGCGCCTGGCATCCTGCCCCGACTGAGGCCAGGCCTGGGCCGCAGTGGGCGTGTCTGCAGTGGCATGGCCCCCGCCATGTGGCTCCGAGCACCCGGGGCCTGCAGGATTATGGGGAGCAAGCTCCGGCTTGCTCCTTGTGGGTCTTTCTTTGTTTTGGGGGCGACCTGTCATTACAGGGTCCTAAGCAGCATGCCTGGCCTCTACCCTCCAGATGCCAACAGCACCCCTTGCCCCGAGTTGTGACAAATCAAATCAAACCCCCCACCCCCGCAACAAAGTGGCTGAGAAGTGTCTTAAGTCTAGAACCTACACCAGGTCCCAAAGAATTAGTTCAAACTGTCAAACACCCCGGCGTCCTTGCAAGGCATGGACCCCACGTTCACGGGCTATTTGGGATCTCTCGAGCTGATCCGTTGGACTACAACTTAATTTCACCAGGTCTTTGCTCTTCAAAATGTGGCTCTTAGAAGGCTTCAGATGACATCTACGCCTTCAACGATGATTCCCCTCACGCTGGGCTGACGGGTCCCCACCTGCATTCAGTCCTGCAGGCCACCCTGTGACCCGGCCTGCTCCTTCTGACCCCAGCTCTGCCCTCCCCAAGACCACCCTGACCTCCCTGCATCCAATGGTGCTGGTCCTCATGAGGGGGGTGAACCCTGAATCAGAGGGAGGGAGGGAGGTGGGGAGACAGTGGCGGAGGAGAGTGGCCCTCCTGCCCGGCCCACTCCAGGTCCCTTGACCCCAGGACGTCCTGACCACTTGGTCAAGCGGTGGTCAGCCTTGGGCCATTGCTGGGGCTCTGCCGTCAGGGCCCTTTTGTCCTTTGGCCTCAGGGCGGGGTGGGCGGAAAGACAAAGATCCTCCAGGGTCTTCTTAGGGACCGTCTGACCTGGCCAGCGATGCTGGTGGGGTTCACGCCGAGACCCGCCAACGCCGTGTCGGGCCACATCTCCAACAGCGGGCGCTCTTCACGGTGTCCAGGGTCTATCAGGGACGTCCCCTCATACCCAGTGAAGGGGGAAGAAGAACGGGGAGGAAGTCCTGGGGCTGGCACTGTCCGCAGGCCCGCTGTGGGACGAGGACCCTGCGGGAGCAGGTCGTGGGGTGTCCTGTGCCCTGTGCCCGGGCAGCCACAGGGGTCTCCGTCACACACCTGTGGAGGATGAGCTCCCCACGCAGATGGAGGGCCCCTCTCCTCCCCGGGTTGCCCAGGGTGCCCTGAGGTCCCTTCTGCTCAGCCCTCCTGGGGGGAGGTGGAAGGCGCATTTGGAGTTGGGAGAAGCGTGGAGACGGGGAGAGCCAGACCGTGCATGGAGGGGTGGAGGGAGGGGGAGAGCAAGGTGTTCAGGATGCAGAGGGGCTGGGAGGAGGAGGGATCCCCAGAGAAGGGGGAGGGGAGGAAGGAGAGAACAGGGGGGGCCGCCTTCCCAGGGGGCTTCAGGGCACAGCCCTTGGAGGAAGGGCAGGGTTTGCATCCCAACTCTAGTTCTCACCAGCTGTGGGACGTTGGGCAAATGACTCCACCTCTCTGTTTCCCTCACTGACCTGTAAAGTGAAGACACAATAGGGTGGGGGGGGATTTAAATGAAAGTCCCCAAGAATCATCGCTGTGGGGCTTGAGCACACGGTGACTCAGCTGTTTCTAGGTGAGGCGGCCAGGAGAGGCTGGTGCCAACTGCCTGTCCCCTATCACCAACCTGCCCCTGTCCCCCGGAGGCGGCCTCCGGAGGACACTACAAATCAGCAGCACATGGAGAGATGGGCCCCAGGAGTGTCTGAGGCACAGGAACATGTCAGGGTGACCCTGCCATTTTAGTGTGTCACAGAAGGGACAGGGGAACCGAAAGGGTGGAAAGCAGTAAATGACTGTCACCTTGGAGGAAGGGACAGGAACAGGAACAGGGGGTGTGTGGCTTAGGGACCAAGAGCAGCGCCCGAGGTTGCAGTCCTGGCACTGTTGCTGGCTACGGCGGCAGGGCAGGTGACTTGGCCCCCTTCAGTGCCACGAGACGGGGGCAACACTGAAGAGTGCTGTGGAGACCACGTGATCCCAGGCCATCTCTTAAAGGGGCGATACGGGAAGCCGGGGCTCTCAGGGAATCCAGCCGTTTCATTCCACCGAGGTCCTAAGCTCCTGGGGAGCCAAAGAGGGGCCTGGCTTCTTGACTGTAAGTCAAAGAAGTTATCATTCCTCCGCCTCGCCCAGGAAGGAGCTGGTGGGGCCCCCAAGTTGCTGCTGGAGCCCATTCCCTGGGCGATGCTGGTGGGGTTCACGCCGGGACCGGCCGACGCCGTGTAGGGCCACATCTCCAACAGCAGGCGCTCTTCACGGTGCCCAGGGTCTATCAGGGACGTCCCCTCATACGCAGTTAGGATCTCTAACAGCACTTTCTCCAGATGCTTCTCAAAGGAATAGTCACACCTGTGTTGAGAATCAGTGCCCGAGGCATAACTGAATCTGGGAAATACTGAACTAGAAGAAAAGATGTAAGTTTTTTGTTTTTTTCTGTAGGACTTATCAGAGCCTTGGATAGGGCTACTGATGGGGCGACACTCCTAGAGGCCACTCTAGGGAGAAGCCCTTCTCAAAGGTCTTGTCGATGCTGTCCCTTGTCTTGTGGGGACATCTCATGGAATAGAGTTTGGGGCACTGTCTGACTTAGAGAAGCCTTTCATTGGGGGATTCTGTGCGGCAGTGGAGTGTCGATAACCAGCTCCCTGACTGTGCTGTATTATCAGGCCCATGGACAAGCACGTTCTAGTGGAATGCATACCACGGAATCCAGGTGGATTGATGCCCTGGATTCCACAAGGATCCATCCCAAACGACAGCACTTCCATCTGCGTGATGGGAAAACAAATCATCACCGTTTCCTTCTCGGGCTCATCTGCACTTTGTGACACCACTCTGCAACAGGCGCACGCCTCTCGGGCCACGGGAACCATCATTCTGTATTGCAGAGTCCGTAAGGAGGCAGGGGCAGGGACCTGAAGGAATGTGTCTCCTCCTGAGGAGCCGCTGGCTCTATCTAAGGGCTTAAAAACAAAAGGGCTGGCTGGTGCTCACCAGAGCTTCACAGGAGGCTAAATCTGGTGGGATGGCTCACCCTCGGGGAGCCAAGAGGAAAATTCAAAACAACCGTGACAAATTGAAAACACGGCCCCACAAAAACCCGGATGAAACTCAATAGTACAATTATAAGGTGACATGTTCAGGAGGAAGACAGAGCCTGGTGTCCCGGGGGTCAGCAGCTGGCAGGTGAGTCCCAGGACCACCTTAGCCAGGGGTCCCAGGCACCAGATAAGGACTCCCTGGTAAGGCTCCCAGTCCCATGGCCAGGACCCCATCAGGATGTCCCCTGTCCCCTGCCAGGGGGACAGTGTTGTCAGAGGCGCTCTGGGGCCTGCCGTGTGGACGCAGGAAAGTCAGAACTTCTGGGACATTTTCCTGGTTTATGGGGACAGTCAGATGGAATCTCTGAAATCTGAACCACCTCTGAAAGGCCGGTGCTGGAAAACCCCGGGCATCTGGACGCAGTCAGCGCCTGGCTCTTCAAAGCCGCCTGGGTTCCGCACACATAAAAGGCCCGTGACATGCCACGGCCCCCAAGCCATCCCCTCCCGGGTGCCGCGTGAGTCAGCTCCTGGTTGGACTGTGGAGCGCAGCCTGCGTCACCCCCTCCCGCCAGCGGCTCGGAGAGGCTGGAGTGTGTCCAGGCAAGAGCCACCACGCGGTCCAAGAGAAGGAAACTGGGCCCTGCGAAGAAAGGTGAAAGGAATTGGAATTGCCGTGTCTGGCGGGGGTGGGGTGGGGGACCGGCGGAGACCCAGCCACCCAAGCCCCGGGCTGGAGCGCGCAGTCCTCGCCTTGCGCATCCTGCCTGGAGGCCCGCAGCCCGGGTAACTGCGGAGCGCGCCCTGATCCCCTGCTTACCCGGGCTTCCGGCCTTCTGCTGAGCACTTGGAGTGGTGATCTCATTTCATCCACATCCTGGTGGCGTGACGGTCCCCTCCTTGCAGCAGAAGTTGCTGGGGCCCAGAGGTGACTGCAGGAGCTCCAGGACCCTCGACGCTCGCGGGATTTGCGCAGAGACCCGCCCACGCCTGGGTCTGACCACGTCTCCAACGGTGAGTGTTCTTCACAGTGTCCCGGAGAGAGCACCCGCATCTCAGGCCAGCGTGACCCTTGAGGACGAATCAACTCTGCATCTTGTGCAGTGTCATGTGACCTGTCCTGCCGGATGGCTGTGCTCTGGTGGGCGAGGTTGGGAGCTCACAGTGGCTTCCGTCCTCTTCCTGACTTCAAGCCTCAACCTCTAGCCCCTGGCACCACGACTGTATTTGGAGATAGTCTCTGAAGAGGTAATGAGGTGAAAACGGGGTCACTAGGGGGGGTCCTGGTGGAATGTGGCTGGTGCCTTTAAAGCCAAGGAGAGCAGGACCCAGAGGCCCTCCCAGCAGGAAGACTGGGCATCAGGAGAAAGGCCTTGGAGGACACCAACCCTGCCTGGACTTCCCACACTGGACTTCCAGCCCCGGAGCTGAGGGACGCTCATTTCTGCTGTTGAAAACACCCAACGTGCCATTCTTTAAAGAGTGCCCCCTAGCAAACTAATAAATGGGCCGTCCTCGCTCCGAATAGCCCCTTTTACCCCCTGAGGAAAGGAGGCGAGTGAGACCAGGTGGGTTTGGCTCACGGTCACTGGGCGAGCTAGTGGAAAGTCCTTCGAATCTCTTTCTGATGGCTCGGAGGCCTCTTGTTCCTCGGATGCCCCTCAGGAGCACCGTGAAGAGGCAGACACCCCCGGCCCACACAGGCCACTCTGCCATCATCCCGCCCCTAAAGTGGAGGCACAGAAGCCCAACGTGGGGCCTGGTGACCGTGACCACTGCAAAGCAACAGGGCCAGAGGGCCCGCAAGGTGCTTTTAGAGTGCACGTCTGAGAAAGCTGAGCTAACTCCTCCAGGGAATCACAAGACGGACCAGAGCGTGGAAACACAAATTCAACCATCTCGAACTAGAGGAACGTTCTCGAAGATCAAAGAAAAAAACACGCTGGCTATCATGGGACTACCAAACCTGTGGAATTAGGCCTTGGTAATTAGACCTCGGCTTTAGTGCAAGGGCATGGTTGTCACAGAATTCATAGAAATGGAGGATTTGGTTCTACGGCTCGGCCCTGGGTCCCCAGGTCGGGGAAGGCAATGGGATTTGTAGGAGAGAGCAGCCCTAGGTGCTGCCAGGAGCTCCAAGGGGCACCCCAAGACCATCAGGATCTGGCTTCCCTGGGAGGAAACTGGACTCTGGATGGGAGGGGGCAGTGGGAAGGAGCTGTGGCATTTGCTGATGGATTTTGGACCAAAGCAGTTTCTAAAACTTCTGATTTCTGCCCATGCAGCAGATGCTGACATAACAATGCGTCCTACGCAGGTGTGGTGGGTACCAAATGCTTTATTTTGTTTTGAGGCTTTGCAACTTTGCAATATATCCTTATTTTGCATGGGAGGAAATGGAAGTGCGGGGAAGTCAAGGAGCTCATCAGAGGTCACACGCCTCATAAGTGGCAAAGCCGTGTCTTGAGTTTGGCTCAGCCTTATTCTAAGGCCCCTGCCCTTTCAGTTACACAGTGACTCCTCACCCCAATCCTCTGCCTTCTTTTCCCTTCTCGACATTCCCAGGGTTCAGCCTGCCACTCGGTACCCGGTCGGTCTGGGTGCCCAGTTCCACTGGATCATGTGATAGCCACAGTAAAATACAAACCAAAGAACACATCTCCCCATTGGACCAAGGCTTCTGTTTCTCAAAGCTTCTGGCCTGAGGACTGCTCCTTAAAGAAAGGGTTCTGGTGCAACAGCACAGGGGAGTAGACAGACTGCCGCCCCCGTGTTGAGAACCACAAAGCACATTACCTGTAAAAGGTGCAGAGGACGCTGCCCTCTGGCCGTCTCCTGGTCTCCCTCCGCACAGCACCTGAGTGCAGTCGGTTCTCAGCAGAGATGCAGGAATCCAGTGCACAGCGGATGGATGACTCTCGTCAGGAAATCTGTCCACTTGGCTTCACACACTGTATTAGTCTGCTGGAGCGGCCGTAGCTAAGTCATATGGACTAGGTGGCTCCATGCACAGGCCGTCTTTCCCACAGTTCTGGAGGCTGGAAGTCCAAGATCAAGGCCAAGCAGGGTTACTGTGTGGAGGGGGATCTCCCCTTCAGCTGCAGATGGCCACGGTCTCACTGTGTCCTCATGTGCCTTTTTCTTAGTACCTTTGGAGACAGAGGGGGTAGGGGGATCGAGTATGCAGGAGAGAGCCCTGTGGTGTCTCTTGTAAGCTCCTGATCTCATTGGATCAGGGCCCCACCTTTTTTTTTTTTTAACCTCATTGAACCTTAATTACTTCCTCAGAGACCACACCTCCTATACAGCCACACTGGGGGTTAGGATCTCAATATATGAATTTGTGGGACACGTCAAAGCATTCTGCTTGTAACACGGGGTCATGTTCCCGTCATGTGGTATTTAGGGGGACCCACTTGCAGGACCCACTTGTAGAAAGGCTGCTTAGAGTTCATGCTGCCTGACCAGAGAGCCACAGCAAAGTGTGCTGTGGAGGGTTGAGCCCGCCATGCCCGGGTTTGGAAAGTCCTGCCTGCAGAAGCTGGAGGTCAGTGGTAACGAAGCTGCGGTTTGGAGAGGAAGCCACTCATCTCCGGATGCTGTCTGGGCTGTAGCAGATAGAAGCTGGGCTCGGAGAGGAGGGCAAAGCAGAGCTCGGAGCCATTCTGGGGTCAAGCTTCAGGGGCCTTGGGCAAGAGCGATTTCTCCCTCAGGCTGAGAGGCCGGCAGGAGGTCCTGCGACTCAGCTCAGGTTGTCACCAAAACAGTATAACCTGGGTGGTTGAAAGCGACACACGTATTTCTCAATGTTCTGAAGGCTGCAAAGTCCAAGTTCAAGGTGCCAGCAGGTCTGGAGGCTGAGGGTTCTCTTCCTGGACGGCGGACAGCCGCCTTCTCTCTGTGTCCTCCTGTGGGTCCGAGAGGCGCGGGGAGGGAGCTCTGGAATCTCTTGGTGACAGAACCACTAAAGCCATCACAAGGGGTCCACCCTCGTAACCTCATCACCTCCAAATGCACTGTGACAGGCTTCTGCACATGAAGTGAGGGGTCACAGACCTGCCGTCCGTCACACCCGGGTTGAAGGGATCCTAATCTTGGTTTCTTGGAAACAGAGAGGGAAAAGAAAGAGAGATGTTGGGTATAAAGGCAGCCAGGAGCAGGCGGGCAGGAGCGGGAACTGACACTGAAGGGTGGAGACTGATCAGACACACACAGGGAAGAGGCCACAGGCCACAGGACTGGGGATCCTGGGGCCTTTGTCAAAGCACACAAGCATCTGAAAAATGGGAACTGGCTTGCCCAACCTCCCCGAGCCATAGCTAATTACAGCCCCTGAAGGGAACTGTTGTTTCAAGACTGTGTCACACCCACCCCTAGGACCCGGTCATCAGGACCCTCACAAAGAAAATGTGCTGAGAGCAAAAAGGACAATAAATCACCTCAAGGGCAATGGGAAACTAAGGCGAGAACAAAGGAACCCGTATCCCTAAAAGCCCCAGACTCGGTGAGAGGTGCGCTGGCCTGGTCACTCAGGGCCACCAGACCTGTGCGGCCACTCAGTACTTCTCTGGCTCATCTCACTTTCTCTCATGAACTCCTGCTTGTTGCTCTGTCAGCAAGGACAGTTTGCTGTGGAGCCTCTGTGGTCACTTGGGCTCCTCAGGCAGGTCTACGCTCAGCCTGGACACCGAGGAGCACCTCACAGTGACCTGATCAGATGTGGACCTCTGAAGATCAGGGTAGGCCAGTGTGGTGGCACATACCTGTGATCCCAGCGCCTAGGGAGGCTGAGGCAGGAGGATAGCCGGTTGGAGGCCAGCCACAGTCTGTCTCAAAGTAGAATAAAAGAAGATCACTTGTCCGGCATGTTGAAGGCCCTGGGTTCCGTCTTCAGTGTCACAGAAAGCAAACAACAACAACAACAAACAAACAAAAAGCAAAAAGCAAAGGTTCAGGTAGGCGCCAAAGAATCCAAAGGGCAAGAGGCACGTTCCCCGAGAACTTGGCGCTCAGCCTGCAGGAAATGAATCCGGCTGCCAAACGCACGGAGCCCGCCGTGATGACAAGCCCCTCTGCTGCCAACCCCAGGTCCTTCCTACCACCTATGGGTACAAAAATCAGAGGAGCTGTCACGGAGTCCCTGAATGTCCCTTAGTGACGTGGCCTTGGGCGTCCCCAGGTGGCCCCACCTGAGCTGCTGCGTGGCTGGGGAAGTGCACTGGGGTCAGGGCTGTTAGTTCAGTGCCACCGACGCAGTCTGGCCGAGTCCCTGGGAGCCACCCTCTGTACGTCCCGACAGCCACATGTGCCTGTGATTCTGAGGAGATTGAGGGAGGCACAGAGTCCGTGGGCCTGGCCCCACCAGGAGGGGGAAGCTGTACCGCACCCCCTTCCTTCTCCGAGGCAGGAACCCAGTCCTGTGGGGCCCCTGGCCTCATGGCAGAGCTGGTTTGGAATATTTTTGTTCCATTCATGGGCCTCTAATGGAATCAAGACCAGGCTATTTATATTTGCAGATGGTGCAAACTTCAGTGGGACATCAAATGTGCCAGATGTTTGGAGGGACAGAGGAACATCAGTGAACTTGGCTAATGGAAATCCACGGGCCCCCCACCCCAAGACTCTCTGGACCCAGGATGCACCCAGTTCTGAACACGCAGATGGTGAGCAAAGTGCGGATGCGGGACCCATCGGATTCCGAGCAGCTTCTGCCAGGCCAGGAGGAGAGTTGATGGGAGATTGTTTTGCTTGGGGGAGAAAAAAAAAAATGCAGTCATTGTCTGTCTCCATTGTTCCTTCTGAGACCAGGCGGGGGACCGAGCAGCAGGCATTTCATCTCCAATTATTTTCAGCCAAAGGAAAAAAGCAGATGTTAAATAGCACTGGAAAAAAAAAACTTTTTTAGAATTAATATTAATAAAAGATGTGTGGGAGGTTCTGACGGAGTCCCAAGGAACCAGGGCCAGCCGGGGGAGGGGACAGCAGGGAAAGGGCCCGGATAGGGAGAGGTGATGGCAGAGGAGGGACAGGGCCAAATGCTCCCAAGGGACGTTCAGGTGCCAGGGGAAGGCGAGGGTAGAGGACCCTCGGGAGCCCAGTTATGGGGGGTCTCAGAGGCTCCGGGCACTGTGGGGCGGGAGGACGGTGGGGCAGACCAGGGGCTGCTCGGCTCTCACTTGCAAGGCAAGCTGGCGCCACTGGGTCCCCCTCCAGCCGGGTGTGGCCCAGATGGCTCTTTGTGCAGCTGCAGCACAGAGGAGGCGTGTCCTCACCTCCTCTGCGACAGCCCTGTCCCCGCCCGGCTCCTCCAGTCCCAGTGTCCACCTGTCAGCAAGTGTTGTCAAGTGTCCACCAGCTGCCCAGCTGTCCTCCGAGAGCTTGGATTCCACATTGAAGCAGAGAAGCTGTTGTGACTCCTTCAAAATGGAAAAGTCCACAGGGGAGAGAGGCTGACGTGCAGTGGGTAGAGGGCGGAGGAGGGGAGGCTGGGGAGGCTGGCTCCTCTGCCCATTTATTCACAAAAGCTCTCGGGCACTCACTCCATGGTCTGAGAGAGACACTGGGGGACAATTTGGATGAGGGCTGGCCCACTAGGGGCTTACACTCCAAAGCAGGGAGGAGGTAATAGTTAAATGCACACACAAGCATGAGGAAGCTCCCAATTACCAGGCCTTTCAGGCTTCTCCTGGCTTCTCCCTCCCTTTCACCCTGAGCTGAGGGAGGCAAGAGCTTAAAGAAGTGAGAAGACAGTATATACCACAGTCATGAAACATAGATACTAACATTAAAAAAGGAAAAAAATCTCCCATAAGACACAACCACTCATTTGGGATAATTCTGCTGCCCTGCCCATTGGCTCTTGTTTCTTTCTTTGCTTTGGCCACTAGGAAGCTCACAGGCAAAACCATGGCTCACTTACAGCAACAAATGCCACGGACTTCATGGTATGTATGTCCTTGTGAAATAAGCTCGTCTCCCACTTTGGCTTTTCTTATCCCCTCAATTTCATTTCTTTCATCAGATACTTTTTTATCTATATTTTATCTTATTATATATTTTTTGAAAAATCTTTTCAGTAATCCAGGGAAGAGTATCTATATACAAATCACTATGGATATGGACAGGATATGGTTAAGGCCTAATGATGCCCATTGCTTTATATAATTCTAGGTGCACTGTGATGAGAAAAAAAAAGAATTACTCTAAAGGACTCTTTTTTTGAGATGGCTGATGAAATTGGAATACCTGACTGTGGTCAGGTGAAGCATTGTCTTCATGGAAACTTCCTGAATTTGGTAATTGACTGTGGCTACCTAAGAGGACATCCTTGTTCTTTGGAAATGCAAGTCACAGCAGCGGACGGTGATGTATTACAATCTACTGTCAAATGGTCCAAAAATGAGGGGGGTTGTCCATCTGTCAATCAATCAGATCAGATAGGCCCAGGGAAGACGGAAAGATCACAATCTCGTACTTGATAATGAAGACGCTTGCACCTCCCAGTGAGTTGGCCTCACAGTTGTCATTACAGTGGTGGCCTTTCAAAGAGGAGTCTCAAAGAACCAATTGCATCTTGCCTTGGATGCCTCCTCCTCTGGCTCCCTTCTGCCCTGTCCCCAGAAGATGCCCATCCCCCTGGAATGCTGAAGGAAGACTGAAGATGGTGGAGTGGTTCCGGGAAGCGTTGTTTTCCAACCATTAGGCTTGGTCAGCATGCGCCTCTGGCATTGCTAGAGACATAAAAATCCCATCTGGGTGTGAGCAATTTCTTTAAGCATTTTTTTTGGAGGCTTTTATTAAGCCCCAGGAGAGACACCCTCAGCCTTTCTCCCCAGCCCTGACCCACTTTGGGGTTCCGGAGAGAAAGAACGCGTGGCCAGCAGTGGTGGACACAGCCTCTCCAGGGGCAGAAGTGAGGCTCTAGACCGGCTCAGCTGGGGTCGCCTCTGCTTGGCTCCAGGTCCCTCCAGCCCAGAGCTGCCTGCTTTCTCATTCTCCCTCCCAGTCCAGGGGGGCTGGTTGGAAAGCCCGCCAAGGAAGGTGAGCTTCTATCTGCGTCCGTTGGTCAAGACAGCTCAAGCCAGGCGCTCCGGCTTCTCCACACTCGACGCTCTGGTTCCTGAGGTGTCCCGATGACAACCCAAGGAGATGTCTTTCCAAAAAGCAGCTCTGTGCCCAGGTTCCCAGGTCCCTGGAAGAGCCTTCAGTTCTGGCCAAGGCTGCTTCTCTCTCAAGGAACCACACCCCAGTGCCTTCTGGGCTGGTTCAAGGCCAGCTGAAAGGATTTGGGGCTGCACCCAGCAGGACGCCAGAGTCCCACTTGCCTGCTCTCTAGCAAAGGCTTCTCCTTCCTCCACCTCCCTCCTTTCCTGAAGCTCATCTTTCCAGAAGCATTGCTTTGTCTCCTCTTGCTCACTGCATGATGGAGTGGTCTCTGTCTGATTCCGATGGCTCCTCTCTCTGACCTTTGGGGAAGGCTACCACCAGACTGGTTTAGTCCCAAGACATGTAGCGTGCTGGCAGGGTGGCGGAGTCACGTCACATGCTCTATATGGGTGTGGAGGGGCGGCAGGGCAAGGGAGGGAGAGAAACGTGATTATTGCAGACAGGCTTCCACCCAGGTAAAGGGCCACGGGAGTTACGGGAAGTCAAGCGACTCTCTTGGAGACACCCAGGAGAGGCGCTTTGTCCCCACGGCCCACTGTTAGGCTCTTTTCCGATACTCTGCTTCTAACCCTTTCATCCACACGGTTCAAAGTGTTTTCCCAACTCCAGCTCCCGGATCCAGCAGTACCGGGTGATGCAGATGAGGACCCTGGTAGGGCCCCGGGAGCAGGAGGAACCAAGTCTCAGCAAAGCAAGAGATGTAACCTGGGACTGGGCCGCGTTGACCCTGGCCAGCCTGTATCTGATACAGACTGTGGCAGACACAAGGATGACGAGACAGGTACCCAGCCGTGGAGAACCACTTCGGGTCAGGTGCTCGGGAGGTGGCGTTTGTGCTGAGATCTGAAAGGAGAAGAGAAGCATGATCCTGGCGGAGGGTGCCCCGGGGAAAGGTCGGACAGGATGGGACCTGGGAGTGGAAGAGCCGGCGGTGGTCCAGCATGGCTGGAGCGAAAGGAGCAGAGGCCAGAGACGGCAGGGAGGGGTCTTTGCGGTGTGGAACATGCCAGGGCCACGTTTTCTGGAGAGGTTCCTGTGGGGTGTGCAAAGCTCTGAGCTGCTCTGAGAGATGGCTCTGGCTGCTGGGGGATGACAGATCCCGAGGGCTTGGAGCAGAGGTGGGGGGACCAATCAGGGCGTGACTGTCAGAGTCAGGGGAACCTTGCGATGCTTAGTGGCTGGCACTGGAGGGCCAAGCCCTTCTAGGGGAAAATCAACAGCATCAACTGTGCCACCAGCACTTCTCACCCCATAGACCTGTGGGAAAGGAAATGAGCAAAACCCCAGCCCCAGGGCGGAGGCCCTGCTGAGCCAGGCAGGCACTGTACGGGCCGGTGACTATGTGGACCTCGAGGACAGGATCGTCCTGCTTAGGTGATGGTCATTCAGTGCATAGCCCAGAGTCCCCTCCAGAAGTGACCTCTCCACCAGCACAACAGACCCTGTGTGCAGACAGATCCCCAGACGGACCCCCTTCCTGCCTGCAGTTGCACCCCCAACCTGGGCCCACTCTGAGGCCTTTATGTGCCCCTGCCCCACATCCCCCCATGGGCCAGTCTGGAAGGCCACAGAACCCCTCACTACACACAGCAGCCGGGGCACCAGCCACATAGCAGAAGAATATGGCAGCTGGTGTCCTGCGGGTTCCTCCAGGTACCAGGCACCCTCATAAGTGCTGCGCATATGCTGCCTCATCTCAAGCAACCCTGGGAGGCAGACACTGTCACGGTTTCCATTTTACAATAAGGAAACGGAGCCACAAAGCAGTCCCTCAACATCCCCAAGGTCCCCAAAGGGAGAAAGAGAGAGAGAAAGTGTGTCAGGGACCCAGGTGGCAGCATCCAACCCACGCCACCTGGCCGTGGTGTGCGTGCTACTCAGTCCTA
Source organism: Urocitellus parryii (assembly GCF_045843805.1). Lineage (NCBI taxonomy): Eukaryota > Metazoa > Chordata > Mammalia > Rodentia > Sciuridae > Urocitellus > Urocitellus parryii. Next base: position 172,252,303 of record NC_135537.1, on the reverse strand, counting down.
CCTACCCTCTCCTGCTTCTCAGGATGCACGCCCAACGTGCCAGGGACTGACAGGTCCTCGAAGTTCCAAGCAGTTGGCAGCAGCCCAAGCCTCCTCCTGACCAGGGACGATCCATACCCACCCCCAACAGCTTGATCAACTGGAAAATGAAGAAACTTAAAACAGAGAAGAAGAGGATGAGGGTCCTGAGAAGCCCCAGTGTGCGACAGAGCGAGTCAGAGCCTGGGGACCACCAGCGGGAACCTCCCCGGGCTCCGTGGCCGACACGGGGAAAGCCAGGCCCTTCTGTGGGAGAATCGGTGATGGCAGTCACTGTTCCCCGGCCACAAGAAACCTATACTTAAGCATGATTAATATGCTCTCCGCAAAGGAAACAGCGCCGGGTTTAACCACACCCGGGGCACCCTCTCTCTTTCTCCCAAATACTATTATGGTGGTTGGTGTGGCAGGCGATGTTCTGAACCCAGCCCAAGTCCATGAGGCCACGGTCCAGACACTCCCCCCTCCCCCCCACCCCGGGCCTCACTTAGGCCAAGCAGAAGGCCACAGGACGGAGCTCTGTCCCTGCGCCCTGCTGCTCTGGGGCTGGGGGTGCAAAGCACTGAATGTCCCCGTGTGGTTCTTTTCTGCCTCTGAGCTCTGCATGCTGACCTCTGAGCCTTTCTGAGCCTCCAGAACATTCTGCTTGCCTTCCCCAGGAAAAAGCACTGGAAGATCCTGGGTGAGAAATGAATATGTTTGTACCTTGCTCCTGTCTAATGAAAGGCACCCAAGTGAGTTAGTAAAACGGGTCCCCTGCCCCTCTTCCACCCTCAGTTCAACTCAGAAGTAAAGATGATGGTTTCCAAAATGACCATTTCCCCTCTCCAGTGCTGGCGAAAGAAAGATGTTCTGTGCTTCCAGTTATATGGGCACCCACTCACATGCATCCACACCCACAGGAGAGTGTGTGTGCTTTTGAATATCCTCACCCATCTGCTTCCAGGGTTCTGCAATTAACCCCCCATAAAGGACAAGTCTACGTGTTAGCAAACACCAGCCTCAATCCTGAGTGACCGACAAGCCAGAAAACCTCATTTCCCTCTTTGTAGGGGAGATCTTTCAAGCTACCGTTTGATCGCCTCGACAGATTAGGCCAGCTCGGAACTGCTTTGGAGAAATGTGTTCCTTTGCTCAACTCCTGGACTCTGCCTCCCTGCCCCCAAAGCGATAAGGCATCTGTAAACACTCTCTGAAACTCCTTGCCCGGCCTTCCTCCTCGGGTTGGCCACTTTGAAGTGGAGCGGCAGGAAGACCTACACATGAGAAGAAAATGCTTGCAACCTGCAAAGAAGCATGGGTCCAGCTGAAATCCACTCAGTAATAGGGATTAGTGAACCTGAGAAGCTGCCTTTGGCTTGAAGACTGAGTTGAAAAATGCAAGATTTGGATTCCATCGAAATGAACCTGAACGCCAGTCTTTGGCCCCTGCCCTCGTCCTGCGGAGGGGGATGCTCAGCTGGACGCTGCGAGGGCTCACCTTCAAATTCAGAAAGTCCTTCAGTTTCAGAAAGAAGCATGCAACTTTCGCTCTGTGTTGAGGCTCTCAGATTTCAGCCTGCGTACAGATCCACCCTACGGGCTCTTTATGTGCAGACTGGGGGGTTCTAGTGCCAGAGTCTGATTTGCATGGTTTAGGTGCCAATCTGGTGAATTGGATTTTTAGTAAGACTCTGGGGCTTCCAACACAGGGGACCAAGACCAGATTTTCAAAATCACTGTTCTAGAACCACGTGAAAAGTGGCAAATAAAATATAAGAAGGGCTACATCCTCTCTTCTTACACAGGAGGGACTTATGTACTAGACTATAAAATGGTTAGGGGGCTGGGGTTGTGGCTCAGTAGTAGAGCACTTGCCTAGCACATGTGAGGCTCTGGGTTAGATCCTCAGCACCACATTAAAAAAAAAAAAGAGGAGGAGGAGAAGGAGAAGGAGAAGGAAGAAGAAGAAGAACTATAGGTTAGGCTGGTAGTGAAAATATTGGGATATAGTCATCCTTCAAGGGCTCCATCAGATCCAAAATCTTCAGATGCTCCATTTCCTTATAGAAAATAGCTTACCATCTGCACTTATCCTACACAACCCTCCATGTACTTTAAGTCATCTCTGGATGGATCGTAATGCCTGATACAATATAAATGTCATGTGGATAGTTGTTACATTGTATTGTTTAGGGAAGAAAAAAATGTCTGTGGATACACATGCAACTTTTTAAACAAGTATATTTGACCCTTACTATCTTACTTCCTTGAGTCCATGGATGCAGATATGGAGGGCTGACTGTATTGGGATCATGATTGACAGACAGTCACAGTTTTCCAAGTACCTTCTGCCACCCCAACGACCCTCCCTAGATTTCCCTACATTTCAGACACCAAAGACTTAGCCCGACCCAGCAGAGGGCTTCTGGTCCCTGCACCTGCCGCGGAGGTCCAGGGTCTGCTCTGACTGGTTGGTGTGTCAGTATCAGCTGAGGATCTCCATTATCCCTCTGCCCACCTGCTACAGGCCAGGGCATGCCCAGGTCCTGGGTGAGCACATCAGGGCCATGGTCAACCCTGTCTCCTGCTTGCAACACCACCCTCTAGCCCCTTACTGGCCTCCCTTCTGCCCTAATCGCGCCCTGTTCCACCTCTCTCTATTGGTTCTGTCCAGTTGAGTGGTGGCCATCTAAATGTCAGGGATGACCAGTGGGTAGCCGTCTCTCCCTGGGACTCCAGACGTATTTCAGTGTCAACTGGCAACTCCATAGAAGCTGAAGAGCAAGACCAAGCAGAGCCTCTGATTCCCGGGGTTCTCCCCCAGCCTGCCCCATCTCTGGAGGCCATTCCCACTGGTGGAATTTGCTTATCAAAAATCTAGGAGTTTACCCCCGATTCCTCTCTTCCTCACCACCGCAGCGGATCCCTTAGCAAGTTCCACCAACCTGTCCAGAGCCTGTGCACTTGTCTCCATGTCCACCACGACCCAGGAGCCTGCCATCGTCACAGCTCGCTGCACCAAACTGCCTCCCTGAGCTCTTGGCCCCTTGTGCCTCATTCTCTACCTGCTGACAATATGGGGTTAGTAAAACACACGTCACTAGCCTGTATTAGAATAAGACCCCAATTCCCCTGTACCTGCCCAGCCAAGTTTCACTTGGTACCACTCTCCCTCTGCACCATGACAGCCAGGCCATTCTTGCCTTCCTTCCCTTCTTTGGAACATCCCAAGCTCATTCCTGCCTCAGGGCCTTTGCACTAGATAAGCTGTTGTCTGCCTGGAAGCTGCTCCTCCAAGGGTGATGGCCCCCTGTCAGATCAGCTTAAAGGAACCTTTCCTGATCTTGCAAACTACATCAGCTATGCGGTCTCTCTCCACCTTCCTGTTTTAAAATTCTCTGCGTAGCACTTACCAATAGCAGATGTTTTGTTGACTGTTCACTTGTTTGTTTACCAGCTGTGAGCCTCATGCTTCCTAATGAAGACACTCACTCCAGAGCGCAATGCTTTGGGAATTTGTAAAAGTGCTCTTAAAATATGCATATTATGTATATAAGTTTTATGCCTCTTCCCTTTTTTATCCAACCCTCCATTCACTATGGATGGGACCCCTATCTCTCTGCTAATATGTCTTGACCCAGGAAAGCAGTAGGCAAGTTCATCAGAATTGTGCACAAAGTAAAAGTGCACACTGTGAGCAAAGCAGAGACCCTCCCAAGAAGACAAGAGGCCTTGGGTTTAGTGAGATGCTCCTCAGAGGCTCATTGGTGGATGAACTATGGCCGGATCCCCTGGGGAGGATTCTATGACTCCCTCCCTGGAGGACCTGCTCCAACAGGTGCTGAGTATTTCTATGTGTCAGAGAGCGTCCCGGGGTGTCCTCACACTTCTCACATTTGGTCATGGTCAGCTCGGTGCCCAGGTCCATCTCTGCCGGCCTCAGGGCAGGTTCCGCCAACTCCACCACCTGGGATAATGCTTTCTTGCGAGGGTCTGGCCTTGTATCCCAGGTCCACGGCATCCCGGCCTCTCCTTCCCGGTGCCCTAGCACCTGTCTCGCAGTTGTGATGACCAAGTAGGACTCTAGACGTTGCTCAATCCTCCACCCTCCTGGGGGCAGGGGCAAACTTGCCTCTGGTTGAGAACCACTGTCCCAGGATTTTAGGAATGTTCTAGAAAGCCAACCTCACTGAGAGGAGACCTCTGTATTCAATGATCTAGAAAAGCCAGTGACCCGGAATAGACAACAGCATATGTGTAACGGCCAACATCTCATCAGCTACATGGTTGTCTAAACTGGTACGTGCATCTGGGCCAGCTAATTGTGTACGTGGAAATCAAGAACAGCTTTTAACAAAACTAAAAGAGATATAGCCTGGTCAAAGCTTATTTGAAGACTGCCATATTTTAAAACTCAACATGACTTAAAACAGAATCCTATAAGTTCCTTTGCTAAAATACTTTCAGGATGTATTAGGTATAACAATAGTTTGCTACATGAAAATGGCTTTGAACATCTTAAAAGTGTTATGAAAGAAAAGGGACTTTTTTTTTTGCAAGGCATTAAATTGGATGTGAATATGACAGATTTCAAAGACTGTCAAAATAACGAATTTACATCATAAATGCAGCGGCTTTCTTTTTCAAGGCTCCCGAGCCACTCAGGAAGGCATTTAATGGTGATCAGGTTCAAAATGTCGCCAACTCCCACTGGTACAAAGGGGAGGCGATCCCCACTAGAGTCTCGGGGCTTCAGATAATGTCTCTGCCTCTTTTCAAGTTAATAAACTGCACTCCTGTCAAATTTCAGATAAATGAAAGAGACAGCACCATTGTTTTCTCCCACATCTTGCTCAGAAAGATATCTCCCAATATTTCGGGAGGACCAGTTATGCCAAAAAACAAACTTGAAATAAATCCACCCTGCCGTGACTTTACCGGATCAAAGCCGGCGGAATTTCCACAGAAACCCTTTTCTGAAGTTAGCGAGGCTTTTAGTTCACACGGCAGCTCATTAAGAAGCTTCTAATGCATTTGATTGTTTCAAAGTTAGCCATCTAAATTTTTAATCATGTATGGGTTCAAGATAGTCACAGGGTCGCACCCAAGCCCCGCAAAGCCTTTCTATTCTAAAGAGTCATGTCAATATAATATTTTCCAGAATAATCAGCAGGTAGGCTCCGGGAGGGGGCAGCTTCAAACAGATGTACTCTTTGATGGAGGCGTGGACAGGCTTCTGAAGTTGGCTTTTCAAGAAAAATAAGTCTGAGCGTTTTGAAATCTGGATTCCTTTCTTTCTGAGGGAGCGAGGCTGCTTGCTGGTCTCTGTTCTCTTTTCTTTTCTTTCTTTTTTTTTTTTATTAATAAGAGAGGGGGAAATAGAGCTTAACTGGGGTCCCAGCCTCTCCAACTGGGACAACAAACACTCTCGTTAGCTCACACTCGGGTTCAATTTCATCGAGGGCTAACCACAGGTCCCTCTTAGTCTTCTTCTCTTCTTTGGGAACATTCAGGTTTTCTTTCCAAGACCCTGATATTTGGTTGGCAACACGGAAGGGCACTGGGGTCTTGCTGCACCTGACCCCAGGTGGAGCCCCAAGGCATCAGCTCCTTGAAGCTTGCAGTAGGGGGCGCTGCACTTATGATGGGCAAAAGATGGGGGTGAGGAAGCGGTGTGGATGAGACCTCACGGCCACCATCCCACAGAAGAGATGACAAAGATGATCCAGATTGGAAGAACTCTGGGAGGCTGTGAAATTCATTCCTTGGCCTTGGGTAGCTCTTCATCGGCTCCGCATCCACCGAGCGTTTACTTGGAGCGTTTACTTGGAGCTCTGTTCTAAGCACTTCACACAGATCAGCATATTTAATCATGACAACAACCCTACGAGGCAGTTCTATAGTCCTGAATGACTCTCAAAAGTGCGTGTATCTCTGGAAGGTGCGGTTTGGGGAAGTCCCGTGCATCTTTAAGAGGCGGGGCCTAGTGGGAGGCCCTTAGGTCATTGGGGGCGTGGCCCTGGAGGTGGGGGATTGTGCAGCCCAGCCCAGGCCGTCTCTCTGCTTCCTGACGGTGGTGCCAGCACATGCCCATGCCATGATGGGCAGACCTCACCCCAGGCCCAAATCCCTGGGGCTGCCCAGCCTTGGACTTGAACTCCAGAAATGTGAGCAAATAAACCTCTCTTGACTTCCTAAGCAGCCTTGGGAAGTTTCCTTATAGAAGCCTCAGGTGTTTCCTTACAGTGACACAAAGCCGACTAGCATGGGCAGGGGCTCTGTCTCATCCCCAGGGTGCAGGGGAAGAAGCAAAGACTCAGAAGGGTGGGTTGCACAGCCAGGATTTGAACCCACATACTCAGGCTCGAGCTGTGCTCCGGATGGCTGGATGTCACCCTTGTTGCTCAGAGCTAGGGACCTGAGTTGGCTGCAATGTCCAGAGTTTTGGGAGGGACAGTTAACTTTGTTTCTGCTCCAGGGTCGTGAAACTTTCTCCCTGGCTCTAGCCTCCCTTTGACAATGGCTGTGACCAGAGAGACAGGAAGTGAGACAAGGTGACTTCATCGGTACAAACCAGCTCTTCTGTCGGGGAAATGGCCAAGACAGAGGGGTCTCTGGCCTCACCCACAAGGATGAAGCGGCATCTCAGAGGCTTTACGTTAGCATCAGACTACTGGGGACTTGGGGTAATGGGATTCTCACCACTCGTGAATTCGTGAATTCCTTTCTGTCCAAGAAACCACTAAAGAGTGGTTGGACACCTTAGAGTTAATTTATCTCCTATTGAAAAAGACATCCTATGTAAATGCTTTGTTGTCCAAGTGAAAACCAAGGCAAAACGACCTCCAGAGTGTTGATTTTTCTTTTTTTTTTTTCCTTTGGAAACTGTTATTTATTTGCCAAAGATTCCCATTATTTTGAGACAACACCCAGGAAGAAATGGTGTCTACATTTTAGAACAACAGACTCCATTTACCAAAGTCAGTGAGTCCCAGCGTGAGTGTCTGGGTGGAGAAATTCATCAGACTAGAACAGCCTAAGCTTTGGGGCCAAACCTAAGGTGTGATTGCCAGGTGTGTGTGTGGGGGGGCTGGACAGGGAGCCTCTGCTCTGTGCTCAACTCCACCACCTTTGAGCAGCAGAGCCAAGAGGACCACCATCCTGCTAACCCAAAGACAGCATGGAGGAAGGTCTGGTTATGATGTTTGCAAAATGTTTCTTCCCCCAATTCTATTTCTTTCTGGCATCAGGTGTGTGGACTTGGACTAATTCCCACAGATGAGCAGGAGTGTGAAAGTGAACTCAGTACGTGCCATTCACTATCAATGCACCCAGCCCTCATCTGCTGGTGACTTCAGGCAAGCCATTCACCTCTCTGGTCTCAGTTGACTCAACTTTCAAAAGGGAACAGAACTCTGCACCCTGCCTGCCTTACAGGACTATTTCGAACACGGTCTATCTCTTGTTTGCAGTTGTATCTGTGGTGGTTTGCGCTGTGCCTGGCAATGGGGAAGCTGTGGGGAAAGAATCTGGGGCAGATCAGAAGTTGAATCTACTTGGCCTGAGACGTGGGCCAGGTCCCAGTGTGGGTGGCAGAGCTGAGGCAAACTCTGCTCATCCAGCCAGGGGCTCCCGAAGGTGGGGTAGGCACAAGAACAGAGGGTACCTGTGGGTGCTCCTGGGGAGGAGCTACAGGGACTCACTCACACCTCACCAACCTTGGGGGGCTATTTAGCATCTAGAGCTGCCCTAACACAGACTCAGTGTCTGAGACAAATCACGGCGTAGGTCCAAGAGTGCCCAGAGGCTGTGTGACGTTGGGGAGGGAGCCAGGAGTGGGGTTCTCAAGTCCTGGGCACCATGAGGCTGGGGGGGTCAGACCTGAAACAGACCTCCAGGGAGTGAGAAGACAGTGTCTGTCACCATGCAGCTTAATTGGTCCCCACGAAGAGGCCAAGGAGACCAAGCCTGGAGAGATGGTGGTAAGCAGATTCCATCCCAGGTTAAAAAAAAAGAAAAGTGCAAAAGGTGAAATGAAGGTCACAAGAGCAAGGTAAAAGATACTGAAGTGGTTCAGAATTAGACTGAAAGAAAAGAGGCGCAGGACTGACCACACACACACACCTGGGACTGATCACACACACACACACACACACACACACACACACACCTGGGATAAGGACTGACCACACACACACCTGGGATAAGGACTGATCACACACACACACCTGGGATAAGGACTGACCACACACACACCTGGGATAAGGACTGACCACACACACACACCTGGGATAAGGACTGACCACACACACACACACACATTTGGTATAAGGACTGACCACACACACCTGGGATAAGGACTGATCACACACACACACCTAGGATAAGGACTGACCACACACACACACACACACACACACACACACACACACACACCTGGGATAAGGACTGACCACACACACTCACCTGGGATGAGGACTGATCACACACACACCTGGGATAAGGACTGACCACACACACACACCTGGGATAAGGACTGACCACACACACACACACACACACACACACACACACACACACCTGGGATAAGGACTGATCACACACACACACCTGGGATAAGGACTGACCACACACACACACCTGGGATAAGGACTGACCACACACACACACCTGGGATAAGGACTGATCACACACACACACCTGGGATAAGGACTGACCACACACACACACCTGGGATAAGGACTGACCACACACACACACCTGGGATAAGGACTGACCACACACTCACCTGGGATAAGGACTGACCACACACACACCTGGGATAAGGACTGACCACACACTCACCTGGGATAAGGACTGACCACACACACACACCTGGGATAAGGACTGACCACACACACACACCTGGGATAAGGACTGACCACACACTCACCTGGTATAAGGACTGACCACACACTCACCTGGGATAAGGACTGACCACACACACACACACCTGGGATAAGGACTGACCACACACACACCTGGGATAAGGACTGACCACACACACACCTGGGATAAGGACTAATCACACTCACCTGGGATAAGGACTGATCACACACACACACACACCTGGGATAAGGACTGATCACACACACACACTCACCTGGGATAAGGACTGATTACACACACACACCTGGGATAAGGACTGATCACGCACACACACCTGGGATAAGGACTGATCACACACACACACCTGGGATAAGGACTGATCACACACACACACCTGGGATAAGGACTGACCACACACACACCTGGGATAAGGACTGACCACACACACACACCTGGGATAAGGACTGATCACACACACACCTGGTATAAGGACTGATCACACACACACACCTGGGATAAGGACTGACCACACACACACACATTTGGGATAAGGACTGATCACACACACCTGGGATATGAAGAGGGTTCATTGTCAGGAGCCTGACAAGGCTGCTGTGGGCAGAGAGAGGGACAGCAGCAGCCACTCTCCGTTGAATGTCACCTTTATAGACTAGAATCATAGCTGTGCACTAGGTTGGGCTTCGTCTTGACTGACACGGCCAGCATCCCTTGATCTTGTGGAAGGCAAGTTTGTTTCTTGGGAGCAGAGACAGGCAGTCTCCTATCTCTCAGAGTGGGGACAGGTAACCTGGCATGTCCCCTTATCTTCTCAAGGAAAGAACAGGGAAACCAGGATGTCCCCATCTCAGGGGCAGGTGAGTGGTCTCCTGTCTCTCAATGAGAGAACAGGGAGACACCGGCTCGCCTCCAGGCGGCAGGTTTTATCTCAGGCTACTTTCTGTTTCCTGGGAATAAGAACCGTATTCATAAAGTGGGGGTGGGAGAGGAAGATGGCTGCAACGATGCCAACAAGAATGATATCAAGCCGTCAGTGAGATTTCTGAGATCAACTTTAGTGCTTCTACATGTGTAAGAACATCCAGAATTTGTCTTTCTGGGTTGAATTATTCCACTTAACATAATGACCTCCAGTTCCATCTACATTGCTGCAAAGGACAGAACTGCATTCTTTTTTATGGCTCAATTGTACTTTACTGTGTCTAGGTACCACATTTTCTTTATCCATGCATCCATTGATGGACACCTGAGTTGATTCTAAATCCTGGCTGTTGTAAACAGTGCTGCAGTAAACACTCTGATGTAGATGTTCCCCCAACATTCAGATTTCATCTCCTCTGGGTATATAACCAGTGGTGGGATTGCTGGATCATGTGGTAGTTCCAGTTGGGTTTTTTTTTTTTAATTTATTTGTTTTGTTTTTTGAGGAATCTCTGAACTGTGTTCTGTAACGTCTTCACTTTTTGCATCTCCACCAAGAGTGGAGAGTGCCCACATTTGTTATTGTTTACCTTGTCTCCTCTAAATGGTGCAGGTGTTTTATTTCATTGTCTTTGGCTACCAATTTCACGTTTTTGATTCACATACTACTTGTCCACTCTTATGAGGTGCCACGTGATGTTGGATTCACATCATCTTTTTTGATAATAGCCTTTCCAAATGGAGTAAAATGACATCTCGGAGTGATCCGGACGGATGCACGTTGACCTGGTGGTCAGTGACGATGGGCAACCTCTCATATATGTCGGCCATTTACGTAGGCTCTTTTGAGAAATGTCTCTTCACTTGTAAAGTGGATTACTTGCTTGTTTGGTCGGATGGTCCGTTGGTTGGTTGGTGACTTGCTGGTGGGTCCCTGTGAAAAATATTCAGGGTGACTCTGAATGGACTAGGGGTGATGGAGCCACAGGGTGCACCACACCTGGGGGGGTGACAGAATTAAGGTCCGTTTCTCTTCGGGGCTCTTCAGCCCGGATACGATGTCCTCATTCCTCCAGCCTTCCCTTGGGGACAGCCAGCCACACGGTCCTAGCTACATGCCAGCAGGACGTGAGAAATGTGCCTTCCAGCGGACACTGTGAAAGGCAGCACTACCTTGTTGGTGGCCCTCCTGGTCCCTCTGTGACGACTATCTGAGGGCTTTTCCTTTGTGACAGTTAGGAAGGTGATTGGGAAAGGTGGGCCCGGGCTTCCGAGCCTAACACTCTAGTACGTGTGGCGGAAGAGGGAGGTGAAGCTCCCCATCTCCTCCTGTTTGTGGCTTCTGTCTCTGGGAAGAGAAGAATCAGGCCGACTAGACGAGAAGGGACATTGGTGACAAGGCCTCAGAGTCCAACCTAAACAGCTACTGACCCCCAGGATTAAGTCCTACGTGCTTTAAATGATAATTATCTTTGTGCTGGTTGAAAGGTAAACAGAGATGGTCAAGAGGTTCCCGGATCAAACAGGCCGGGCTAATTGCAATTTCCTCTTCTTTATTTATACAACATTCGGGAAGAGCTCTCAAAAAATTCCGGGGAGATTACATGGCCTGGAAGATGGCCCAATTAATTGTCTTTCTAACTAGTTGACAGATCATATCCGTGAGATACTGGTAAATGGGAAGTAGAGGCTTCTAACTCAGTGCCTTTAGTAGTGAGCCCAGGTATTGTCAATGAGGAGGAGTGGGTAGGTGCTTGATAACAGGGAAGAGTGGGGCCAGAGGCAAAATGGAAAGCCTGGGGTCTTGCCTAATGACTGTGGTCACTGCACACATCCATGTAGAATGTAAAGTCCACAACCTGCACAACCGCACACAGCTGCTCTGGTTGCTGGATCCCGTGTTGACATATCTTTGATCTTTCAGAAGACAGAAATCCAGATGTTGGCCACTAATTCAAAGTTTAAAAAAAAAAAAGAAAACACTATGCAGGCCAAAACAAAACATATCTGCAGGCCTCGTTTGGTCAAGAATAGGCGGTCCTCATTTGGATCATCCGTACGTGACCTCTGACCTCGAGAAAGATGTCTGGTAGCACAGGGCTCCGTCGTTGGTCTAGTTCTCTTCTAGTTCAATTTTATCAATGACTTGGATTAAGCTCTAGAAAGCATGCGGATCAAATTGACTGTTGACCCAAAGCCAGAGACACAGCTGGATGACTGACTCTGGATTTGGAATAACTTCAACAGATTGGGACGGGGCTGAGCTGCACAAGAAGGAGCTCTGGGGTAAACAAATGCTAGATCACACACTTGGGTCCCAAACAAATCAGCCCTGTGAGTACAGATGGCTGCGCGAGGGCACGTGTTCAGGGAAAAAATTGCTACAGAGTTTTCATTGCCTGCAAATCAATAGGAGGCAGTGGTGTGATGTGGTTCCCAAAATGCAAAAGCAATCCTGGACTAACCAAGAGAGCCCCAGCCTGTACTGCCCCGGGGCCAGCTGCATCTGGAACTTGGCCCTCGGTTCTGGGAAACCTTTGAGGAGAGACCCAGAAAGGAGCGTGTTGGAGGACTTCAACTGGGAGGGTGAAGAGATTGGAAACCATTCCCATGGAGGATGGCTGAGGTGTTAGGGCTGCTTCTTGGACATATGTAAATGCCGGGGTTTGGAGGAGTTGTTCTGTGGATGAGGAATTGATGTGACCTTGATGGTGCCCTAGACCAATGCCAAGGGCAAAGAGTACAGAGAGCCAGAACTCAGCCTGAGGTTCAGATACCCTTGGATCATGTCTAGTGAAGGGAAGGAAGTTAGCCCCTTCCTTCACCCCTAAAGACAGAATTGTGGGAGCTGCGAGTGGACCACCTGTGGCCAGGAACAGAGTGCAGGCGGGTGGACCACGTCATGGACAGCCATCAGAGCAGGGATCTCACAGTTGAGAGGGAAGGCGGAAACAGACCCCGTGGGCAGCAGGGCTGTCCTACTCACGGCTAAAGGTAAATGGCCACACGGCCTCCGAGAGACACGGCGGGGAACAGCACCCCAAAGAAACTGATGGGGGAGGGGGTGATGGCCGTGGGGAGTTGGGAGAAATCTAAGTTTCAGTCATTACGAATCCTAAGCCTCAAAAGGATGGACCAGGGCTGAGGCCGGGGCTCAGGGGTGGAGCACTTGCCTAGCACAAGTGAGGCCCTGGGTTCGATCCTCGGCACCATGTAGAAATAAACAAATGAATAAAATACAGATATCGTATCCATCTACAACTAAAAAATTAAAGAAAGAAAGAAAGAACAAAGTCTGGACCCCGTGATGTTGCCTGAAGACGGACACCCCACTCCTGCAGGGAGGCGGGGGACAGCGTGTTTGGCTGAGTTTTTAATAATGTTTAGGAAAATGCCGAGTGTCCTCACGGTGGGTATTGCGGTTCACAGATGGAGCCACAGTCCGGGAACACAGCCTCCTTGAATCATGAAGCCAGAGCCCTCGCGGATGACCGTGTTCCACCTCTTTATTGGACCCATGGGGAAACTGATCCCTGGAAAGGGGAAGTGACTTGTCCAGTGTCGTATAATTGGTAAATGACGGAATTCGAACTGGACCTAGGATCCCGACTCCCGCTGTTCCCATGATGGTCATGACTCTGTTTAGCTACAGGAACGTGGACCTTGGGACCACTCCCATTTTAATGGCTTACAAAATGGCGCCAGTAGTGACCATGGTGTTCTCCAGACACAAAGCCCTCGGAAGCCTAAGAGATGGCCCTTGGGACACGTCCCTGCTGGTTCACGTGAACGTGCCCTTGGGTAGATTGATTCTGAGATGCGTGTTCCAGCCCACTCTTTCTCTGTCACGCATCTTTCCCAGCTGGGGTTCCTGTGACTTCTTCTTGCCCAGTGAAAGGCTCCGTCGGGTCTCTGGGGGAGAAACGGGCACCTTTTCAATCCACCCGTGGAGGCCAATTCCTAAATCTTCTTCCCTGTCTTTCCTTTTCTCAGAAGTCCAGCTGGCACGGTGCGGAGGGAGATGCTGCCAAGGTCCATCTGCTACGTGGTTTCTGAACACATTCCCCTGGCACAGACACCGCTGGACAACCCACTGCCGCTCCAGTGGCTGTCCACTGGTCTCCACAGGACATTGCCGCACACCACCCGTCCAGTGGGAGGGGCAGAGGGGCCCTGTGTGCAGGGACAGGCTCCCCCCACACCCAGGTACCATCACAGGCCAACAACGTCCCTGTAGCCTGCGGCCAGAAACGGGGATGAAGCCCAGCTCTGGGGAGAGACCAGGCCATGTGGCCGAGGCCCACCCGAGAGAACCTTTCTCCTAGAGCTTGGGCTAGGATTCTGCGGAGGTGCTTCTTGCTGGGGTCAGAGCGGGAGCTGCGATCTCGGAGCGCCTTGGCGGAGATCTCATTTCCTTCCTTTGCTCAGTGAGTTCAGGTTTCCACGGTTGTGATTTTTCTTACCAAATATGAGAAGAACATATTGGGACACCAGGCAAGGCTCATCTAAAACAAAGCATATGGCGGGAGGAGTGTACACGTCAGTGTTGCTGAGGAGGAAGAGAATCCCCGGAGTCCGGAGTCATCCCCTACACTTGTGCAGATCGAAGAAGGTGTCTCTGGCAAGTGTCACCAGCTCCTATCAGAGCGAGAAGTGAGATGGTCTCGGGAAACCCGGGCGAAGGCCCACCTCCTGGCCTTCTGCTGCTTCAGATCAGTTCATACCAACCGTCCTGAGAGAGAACAAAACAAACTGTCCATTGAAGACGACCTCGTAGACCACGAGCTTGAACCTGGATTCTGCCCATCAGGAACAACCTTGGCTAGCAACGCAGTGACACCTGCTCACCGTGGCAGAGTGTGTCACCCGGCTGAGACCCATCTCTTTGGCCACACCTTTAGGTGTCCTTCATCCACAGCTTGAGTATCACCCCAACTGTGTACTCATTTTCCTGGATGTAAGAACATCTGATTTAATCGCTAACCCGAGCCCAGGATCTGGCTTGTCACTGTGACAGCCTCCAAGGCGATCCCCCATCGTCCCTGTGTTCTGATATTCACACCCAGGCTCAGTGCCTTCCCACACGGAACAGGCCCAACCTGAACAAGGCTGGCTCCTTGGTAAAGAGGATATTGCAGAAGTGGCAAAGTCTACTTGGGTTAGGTCATAGAAAGCACTGCTGCTTTGTCCATGCTTTTCCTAAGATCACTCACTGTGGGGGTGAGCAGTTGTCATGTTCTGAGGACACTCCAGAAACCCTGTGGAAAGGTGACCATGGTGAGGGACCGAGGCCTCCTGTCCACACATGAATGAACGAGCCACTCAGAGGCAGATCCTTTATTCAGCTGTAGCCCCATCTGATATATTGACCATAATCTCATGGGGGACCATGGGCTGGGACAACCCAGCTAAGTGGCTCTGGAATTTGTGAGCCACAGAAATTATAAAAGATAATACATGCTTATTGTTGTCTAAGTTGTGTTAAACTTTGGGGGTAATTTGTTACACAGCAACAGTCAACTGAAACAGGATCCATAAATGCATGGTGAATGCCTGAGTAAGTAAATCATGACTGTCGATGACCGTGCATGACTCAGTGGTCACTGCTGCTCAGTTCTATCAAAAGGAGACAAAATTGCCCATACCCTGTCCCCAAAAATGCCTCGATTCCAATGAAAGAAGAAAAAAGGGAAGGAATAGCCCAATCTATCTCCCATTCCACCAAAAGAAATTCATTTCTCACTAAAGATCACCAGACAAGATGGTTGAAATCATTCAAGATTCCTAAAACCTGCTTCTTTAAACCTTGACACCACTGTGCAGGCTCCTACCTTCCCTAGTTCCTCTTCCTGGTGTCTCCTGCTCATATCTCATAAAATGAGAATATAAAATAAAAATTCCCAGAGTGACTGGGAGAATCCTCAGGGGATCCTGTAGGCTCCCGTTTCACAGACTCTGAACAGTGGATTTCCCCCAGGATGGAATATTAAACAGCGACTTAAAGGGTGCAGAGGGCTGGGCCTGTGGCACCGTGGTAGAGCGCTTGCCTGGCAAGTACAAGGCCATGGGTTTTATCTCCAACACCAGAAAGGAAAATAAAATGAAATAAAGGTAGGGGACAGGAGAGAATGTGGTAGGAAAGCAATTCATGGCTAGGAAAGATGTTTCCCAGAGACTGCTAACCGAAAAAGGAAAACAGCTTAGAAAACAGCGTGAACACCTGAGCAAGTGTTCTACTATGCAATATGTTATTCTTCTATTATTAGAAAGGGTGGTATAACTGTGTGTATAAATCTATGAATAATAAAATGCTTCCCCATACCAGTGTGGATGGAGATGGATGGAGAAGAGAACGCAGTCAGTCATCTCTATCTGTGGGTTCTGCTTCCGAGGGTTCAACCAATCACAGATTGAAAAAACCGTGTCTGAACTGAACATGTACAGAATTTTCTTTTTTGCTATTCCATAGACAGTACAATATAATGAATATTTACGTAGCACATTGTGTTCAGTGATTCAAAGTACATGGGAGGGTTTGCACACACGATGCAGTTTTAGGTGAGGAACATGAGCAGCCTCCGACGGGGGGATTCATCAGGGTGGATGCCCTGGATCCAAACCCCAGCAGATTTTCCTTGGTCAGTGGGGTAATGTAAATAATTCTGAAAATATTTTTTAGTGTTCTGTAAATATCTGAATTTCTGCACTACATTGCTTATAATTAGGGGAAAAATGAGATAGTTTATTTTTCAAAGGGAGAAGAGAGGACACCCCCGGCTTGGGCCTGTCTCCTCTGGCTCTGGGATCGATCCTACCCATGGAAGCCAACGCTCGTGCCCCTGGTGCTGGAGGATCCCCGCAGTCACAGAGCAGGACGGGACGGGGAGCCGAGGCTGGGCCAGGCTCCCACCCGCATGTGGAGCCGGAAGCGGCTTGGGCCTGCCATCTGGCCTGGAAGGTAAGGGCCTCCTCCTCCCCACACAGCAGGAGGCTGAAGGAGTGGTTGGGAGAGGAGGAAGAAAGAGCAGGACCTGAAACTAGGTCACCAGGAAATCGGGGAAACAAACAAGGGACGGAGGGAGGGGGCTCCCTTTGATCCCAGGATGGGGGTGGGAAGGACAGAGTCTGGGAAGAGTGACCAGGCACCAGGACATCCTCAGCCCACCGCGGGGACACCGTGGGGACCCCGTGGGAGCCTGAGAACGGCGCAGCGGGAGAGGGAATGGAGCCCGTCCAGCAGCCCCCCTCCCACCTTCCCACGCCACACGCCGCAGTCAGGGACCCCCAGCCCCTCTGCTGCCTCCAGGGCTGGAGCACCAATCTCTGAAGGATGCCCAGCCCGACCTCCGCCTCTGGTAGGCTGCGCCGGGTGACCCCCTTCTCTTAGCTCTGCCTGGTGAACGCCTTCCTCTAAGACTCCTTCAGTCCTCCTCTTCCAGAGCAAAACCGGCCGCTGGGTCCTGCTTCCTTTTCTTTAATTGAGTTTTTTTTTTTTTTAATTGTGGTAAAATACACAACACAAAGTCTACCATCTTGCCCATGTTTGTTTGTTAGAACCTCGTTGATTTTCCATAGCTTTATTTCCATTTTGCTTAAGTGTCTGCAGGACAGCTGAAGACCGCCTGGTGGTCATTCCTATCCACTCAGTGGCCTGAGGTCCTGAGTCTCCAGTGGGGAACAGCTGGTTAGGCACAGAGGGGCACCTGCCCCAGACCCGCCTGCAGCCCCAGGTTCAGTACCACCTACGCAGGGGGTCCTGCTGCAAGGAATTTGAGGACATCCTCCTCCTTCATGGGCAGGACATCAAGGGCTCAGGACACCGTGACAGTTTCCCTTTAAGTGACCACAGGAATCAAGAACCATGCTGTATGGACCCCTCCCTGGGGAGCATGGACAGCTGTCTACGCATTTTTAAGCATTCACTTTGTTCATCTCACTCTTGGGCAACCATCGCCACCACCATCTCCAGGAAGCTTCACCTTCTGGTTCGCAAGTTCTGTACCCATGAACGCTCACTTCCCCCGTCCCCTTCCCCGGGCCCTGGAAGCCACCACCCTCCTCTCCGAGGGCCCTCATCTTCGTGGAATCACCCGGTATTGGTCCTTTTGCGTCTGCTTAGCATAATGTCCTCAAGGTCCACCCTCGCAGCGAGGGTCAGAATCTGCTCCCTGTCTCAGGCTGGGTGACTTTCTGCTGAGTGCTGTACAGGACACATTTTGTCTGCCCGTCTCTGTTGACGGGTGGTCGTGGGTTCTGCAGTGAACACGACGGACTAACCGTCAGCTGAAGTGCGGACTTTATTGACGGCAGAATCCTGGATTTACTGGTGCTCTCCGTAAGGAGAGGCCTTTGGGAGCCTCCTTATCTCTCGTCCGAGAGATTTGAGAAGGGGCCGTTCCTAGACTTGCACCCTGCCACCATCTAAAACACAAGTCAGGATTTTTGTCGTTGTTTTATTGAACACTTAGCTTTGATCAAGGATATGATCAGGGTCTTGAGAGGAGGTGGAGATGGTCCTGGATTGTCCAGGTGGGCTGGGGTTGGGCCAGGTGGCTGTAGAGGGCAGCAGGACACAAGAGGCAGCATGATGAGAGAAGCAGAGATGAGGGATGCGGGGAAGCGGCCGTGAGTGAAAGAACGCAGGTGGCCTCCACACTGGACAGGACAAGGCAATGGCCTCTCCTGCGGAGCGTGCAGAAGGCGCCCAAACCTGCTGACCCTTTGATTTTAGGACTGTTCACCTCCAGAAGATGAAGGTGACCCATTCGCGTTGATCGAAGCCATCAAGTGGGGAGTGACGGTTAGGACCGCGATAGGAAACCAGCACATTTGCTCTGCACGAAGCTTTTTCGGAGCACATCATTCTAAATTCCTCCCTTTCATCTCTTACTCTCCCAGGGAATCAGTGGAAAATTCTCACCCAGAGAACAGGGGCCTTAGCCCCACTGATCACTCCAAACCTCCTGGTCATTGCTCTAGCTGTCCGGAATCTCTCTCTTCTACTTGAGGGAAGGAAACACCCTGTTTCCTTGAAACCGATGATTTATGGCCTTTGCTCTCAGTGAGGTGTGGTCCCATCCCAGGAGGAGAATGTGGTGCAGAGCCTCCTAAAGAGAGAGCTGGGGGCGAGTTCATCCCAACCGAGGCATCTGCGCAGGCACGGTCTCCTGCAGCCTGCCCACCCCCGACCAGTCTCACGGCAGGAGAGGTCTGGAGGCCCGCCCGTTTCCCCAGCCAGAGGACATTCTGTTGTCCGAGTCTGGACTGAGACCCCTCCTCCCCCTGGGATGAAGTAGACAGCAGGAATGGGGGACCGTAACGGACTCCCAGATTCCCAAGTACAAGTCTCTGGATCGTGCAAGTCACGTCGACTCTTGCTCAGAGGGGCCCCGGGGCACCGAGCGGCCTCACTTCCCTCCACCCTGCAGGGTAAAGATGTTGGGTACCTGTCTGTCTCCCCAGTGTCCTAGTGAGTCTTTTCTTACGCTTTTACACCTCAGCACTTAGCAGAGTGCCTGGTATCATGCATGCTGCCCATACTGTGGGTGAGTGGACGACTCCAGGGTGGGGATGAACTGCTTGCCTCCACAGCACGGATTTTTATCCCACCCCAAGCTCATCTTCAATGGCCAGACCCTGAGGCCTGCCTGGCCGTCTTGATGATCAGAGAAGCTTGTCTCCGAGAGCCAAGGTCATGTGGACACCCCAGCATTTCCCCAGGCTGGGCAGAGCGGCAAGCCCGGCAGAGCCCTGCTCATGGTTAAGTGTTCTCAAGGCACAGAAATCCCATTATTTTCATCTTAATGCAATTTTTATCTTTCCCCAATAAACCTGTCTCTGTTCCACGGAGGAGGTTGGCATCCTGTTGACTTCAAAAGCGCAGCATCACAACAGTTTAGAAAGAAATCCAGAAAACAAAAGCAAAAAACGCCTGCCCTTGTCCATGGTCAGTCTTCAGGGCTGGACTGACAAATCATAAAACGGAGAATGATCAGCATTTAGACTATGTCCTTCCGAGAACCACTAGCCATCGAATCTGGATTTGTCCTGAGGATGCACAGAGGAGTAGAAGTCCCTGGACTTGGCATAGCAGAGAGAGAAGGAGCTTTGAAATTTATAAAAAAAAAAACAACAACAACAAAAAAAAAAAAACAAAAAAAAAAACCAACTAAAAACAACAAACCAGGGTCTAAATTTTCTGTTCAGGCATCCAGCAGCAAAGCCGTCAGCCTTTCTGAGACACTATATCTTCCTTTGTCAAAAGGGTCGGGATCCTCATGTCAGTAATGGGAGGATTCGAGGAACTAAGAACTGTGAAGAATGTAGCACAGTGCTGGGCACAGTATGGGGACTTGATGACAGATCAGGTTGCATATCAACCAGCATAACTCTAGTCTGAACTCGGGTTGATCAATCATCCTGACTCTCGATTGCTTTGTCCATAAAATAGAGAGGAATGGGCTCTCTCAAAAATACCCTGTTGTACCGTACTCACCCTCCTCTCACACTGTTTGAGGCTGATGCAATGCTTGTGTGGTGAGGTGAAAGGAAGTGAAGGGTGTAGGCACTCTGACACCAGCACTGTGATACCACAATAGTGGATCTGTAGGATCTCATCCTCCAAGCCCTTTGATCCTGCGAGGAGGCTGCGTCGTTCCCAGAGGAAGAAGAGTCACCCTGTTGTTAAAGATCTTCAGATTTCCATACGGTACAAAGAGAACCGTCAAGCCGGTGATTCAAATGGACAGATAATTTTAAAAAATCATTGGGCTTCGAAGTCACCCCGGGTTTGAAACCCTGCTCTGACATTTCTACCTGAGGGGCTCTAGCAAGCTTAGGAACTCTCCTGACCTGTTTTCTCATCGATGAACCAAGATGTCAATTTTACAGAGTTGTTCTGAAGATTATCGATCCATTAAGTTATTCAACAAATACTTGTTGAACAACTGCTATGTGGTATGTGCTACAGGGCTTGAGATTCATAGAACAGACCAAAAAAAATAATAATAATCCTACCTTCGTGGTCCTAGAACCAACGGCACCTCATTAGCCATGAGCACACTAAGAGCCCAGATCTTGGTACCTATCATCACTCTCCAATAAAAGGAACTAGGGCTCCTTGGGGAAATAGATTTTGGTGGTGGGGGAGGGTATCCTGGGTTGAACCCAAAGGCATGTCTACCGTTCTGGGGTATTAAAATCCAACATCAAAGTGTGGACAGGGTCAGTGTGTTTTGAGGGCTCTCCCCATGGCTGGCAGAAGGCCTTCTTCTCCCTGCCTGACTTCACACGTTGTGATTTTTAAATCTGTGTATGTGTGCACCATGTCCAAATGCCTTCTTCTTCTAAGGACACCAGTCATATGAATTAGAGCCTACTTTTAAAGACCTCATTTTAATTTAATTAGCTCTTTTAAGACTTTATCTTGAATATACATACACCCTGAGATCTCAGGGGTTAAAACTTCAGTGTGTGGATTTGGGGAGGACACATTCAGCCCGTGGTCACTGTGCTTGCGGTGACTTGCTTCCAAAGAACAAGCTACAGAAAAACGAGGAGCTAGTCATTTTAGACAGGTTAAGTATCCCTTATATGAAATGTTTAGGGCCAGAGGTACTGCAGATATCAGTTTTATGTATGTTGGAATATAGGCATAGATTTTATGCAAAACTTTGAGCATCCCTGGTCCCAAAATTCCAAATCCAAAACTTTTGAGTGCCAACATGAGAACTCCAAAAGTTTCAATTTTGGACCATTCTGGATTTTGGATTTTTATATTAAGGATTCTTAACCCACAGTGTCAAAATCTGGTGAACTTACCTCACCAGGTGAGCAGAGTTACCATCATCTGGGGCTGGGGATGTGGCTCAAGCGGTAGTGCGCTCGCCTGGCATGCGTGCGGCCCGGGGTTCGATCCTCAGCACCACATACCAACAAAGATGTTGTGTCCTCCGAAAACTAAAAAATAAATATTAAAAAATTCTCTCTCTCTCTCTCTTAAAAAAAAAAAAAAGAGTTACCATCATCCGTGATAAATCATGTTGACAGCAAGACCTTTGATGTGAATAATGAGAAGGGTGATCTACCTCCATGGTCTTCACAGAAGCCCATTTCATTGGAGACTAAGGACACCTGACAACAAAAGGTGATGCAGACCCTGGATGGGACTGTGGGAGAGAAAAAGGGTCTTACATGTCCCCCAAAAGCCCATGTGGTAACGTCTTGGTCTTCTACTTCAAGGTGGTGGAACCTTTAAGAGGTGGGACTTACTGGGAGGTTTTAGGTGATTGGGGTGTGCCTCAAAGGATTGTGGGACACAGGTCTTTTCATCTTTCTCTTTTGCTTCCTGGATGCTATGAGGTGACCAGCTTTTTCCACCCCATGTTCCTACCATGAGGTACTGCCTCATCACAGATTCATAAACAATGCAGTCAACTGACCATGGACTGAAACTTCCAAAAATGTGAGCCAGAATAAACCTTTTGTCTTTATAACCTGATTATGTCAGGTATTTTGTTACAGTAATGGAATACTGACTAATATAGAACTTAGGGGAAAACCAGTGAAATCCAAAGTCTACAGTTTAATTCATAGTAATGCACTCATGCTTCCTTGGTCATTACAAGTGCATCTGCTATGATTGAGATGTGTCCCCAAATTCATATGTAGGACACCATCGTAGCAGTGTTGAGAAGTGGGGCCAGGTTGGAGGTGTTTGGGTCATGGGGCAGGCCGTCATGAATAGATTAATGTCATTATCATGGGAGTGTGCTAGTTACTGCAGGAATACTTTGTTGTAAAACTAGTCTACCCTCCTGCTCTGTCTCTTCAGTGGGTGCTTGCTTGCCCTTCCACTTTCCACCATGGGATAATACAGCACAGAAGCCTTCATAAGATACTGTTGCCACACCTATGGACTTCCTGGTATCCAGAACTGTGAGACAGATGAACTTCTTTTCTTTATAAATTACTCAGTCTGTTGCATTCTATCATAGCAACAGAAAGCCAAAGAAGACCGTACGATAGTAATGCATAAAGTTAACAATGGGAGAAACTGGGTGTGTGAGGGACTTGGGAAACTCTATTATCATTGCAACTTTTCTACAAATCTAATTTTTTAAAAAATATTTTTTAATTATATTAAAAAATATCCCACCCTCATGGAACTTATGTTCTGGTGGATAGGGGAGGAGGACCAACAATATTCAACAAGTAAATTTATGTCAGTAGGTGGCATGTTTGAAGGAAAACAATACCCTTGACACAGTTGTATATGTGGCTTCCCTGCTTTCCAACTCTTTAAATAAAATGATGCTCAAATAAGTTGCCTTGTGAAGCCCACATTTGGAAGACAAAGAGAAACAGCTAACCTTGCCAGGTGGCAAGAGGAAGCGAGATGAATATATTTGCTGCGGATCATTCAAAAAATGAAATTTGGCTGCCCACCCAGGACAATGGTTGCCTGCCTCATTAAAAAGTTCCTGAGACTCCAGCTTCCTCAGAGCCCATCCCATTAGTGCTCAAGTCCAAGATTGGGAGGGTTCCACTTCACCGTGGTTAAGGAAGCTTCTGGGGCGTGCGGGCTGGGCATCGCCAGTCTTGGAATGATTCTGCAGAGGATATTACCCTATTCCCATTTCACAGATAGAGAAGCTGAATCCGAGGACTTTGGAAGCCTGCCCAGAGTCACGGCACTCTGGCATTCGCGCCACCCAGATTCATCCCGTGGCTCTTCGACCCGGAGGACCAGAGAGCAAGGCAATCCCAGCTCCTCTGTGCTGTTCTTAGTAGCCACGGAGGCCCAGCACCGGACACTCCCTTAAAATAAGCTGGCCAGACACCCCTACCCGGCCCAGCCCAGCACATGCCAGAGGACCAAAAAGCCTCCATTTATGTGGTCCCGCAGGAAGGCCGTGTTGAAAGCAAACACACGCAGAGCCCACGGCGGTGACTCACGACACCTAGCCCTCCCTCCAGCCATTGCACCAACTTTTCCAGTGCATTGAATTCTTGCAGAAATAGTGCCTCCGGGAGCCAGCCAGCCAGCCCAACTCGGGGAGTCCTCGGCCCTTTTTTGAGGCTTCTCTCTCTCTCCCTCTCTCTCTCTCTCTCTCTCTTTTTTTTCCCCTCAGCAATTCCTTTCAAAAAATCCTTTCCCTCACCATTGACCTTGTTCGAGTGGCGAGTACTTTTCCCCCTTACACCGTGGCACTTCTGTACATGTTTCTGTTCTTTGTTCTACTTCCTGCGCTCTTTGAGCCGGGCTCTGATGTCTGTTCACTGGGGCCTTTGTGATCCACTTGCCCCTCGCCTGTACCTCCTCTCCCCAGGTATCAAAAACGAGGGCAGCCGGGCCTGGAGGGCCCCTCATTAGACAGAGGCGGCCGCGCTCCCCCACCCGCCACAAGCAGAGAGGGCAGAGCTGACTCCACCAATGACCAGTATTGAAAGGAAGGCTCCAGGGCGAGCGAGAGACGCAGACTGGCAGAGTCAGAAGCAGAAGGTTAAAAATAAAAAGAAAAGGAAAAAAAAAAAAAAAGAAAAAAATCCCCTGCTTTCTGACTGCCTTTTTTTAGGACCTGAGGCTTTCCAGAAAAAACGACCCGTGAAGAGCAGAGCATTCCATGCTGCAAAATCTTCCACCGGAGGACGACCCTTTGGGTACGTCGGGCATCCGTTCCCTGAGTGGCGGGCTGGACTGCGCTCCAGGGTCGGCAGCTGGAAGGTGCCTTTTATTCCCTTGGACTGGGGGAGGGGTGCATGGATGGTCAGCTCCAGCAGGACCGGAGTCTTTGCTCGGGATCCAGATGACTCAGCCTCCTTGGAGAGAGCAGGACGTAGGGGAGGAGCCCTGCAGGGCTGCCCAGGGGGAGCCCGGGGCAAGTGCAAGATCTGGGCACCAGCACTGCGGTGGTCGGCCGGGGCGCTGGGTTTCCATGGGGCTCAGGGAACCGGCCTGCTGCTGCAAAGAGCTCTGTTTATTGTGGGTGATGCAGGCAGCGCTGGCCTTGAGCAGCAGAAGACCTGGCTTAGAGCCCCGACTGACCCAGTGTGACCTTGAAGGAGCCATCCCAACCCTCTGAGCTTTCCTTTTCCTTAAAATGGAGACAATGTCTTCGTCCATTTCCTGAGCACCTACTATGTGCCAGCTGCTGGAAATAAGAAGATTTCAAGATGACCAGATGTCTGACCTCAAAGACGTTCACTGTAGTGACGGAGAAGGACACGTGAACGGAGAATTAAAATCCTGTCGCCAGCACAGGGAGAGAGCTGTGCACCCAGAGTGAAGAAACAGCACGGAGAAGCCAAGAGTGTTTCTTTAAAGGAAGATGGTGGATGTTGCTCTTTACATCTTGAACAACATTAATTTAGGGGTTTGATAGGCAGATGGCGGGAAGGGCAAATGGCTTTGGAAACAGGATGTCCTTGGTGCCAAGCCTGGGATGCTCCATAGACTGTGTGTTTCATAGAGATGGAGAATAGGGTGCAAGGTAGGTGTGTGTGTGTGCGTGTGTATGTGTGTCTGTGTGTGTGTGTGTGTGTGTGTGTGTGTGTGTGTGTGAGAGAGAGAGAGAGAGAGAGAGAGATGCAGAGCCAGGACTAAGGTAAGGCAACAGAGGTGCTTCCTAGGGGCCAACATTTAAGTAGGCAACAACCCAGTAATCAAGATAAATAAGATTTTACTGGGCGCCAGAAGATCTGGCATTGAGCCCTGGCTGATCCAGTCATCTGATGCCCCAAACAAGTGTCTGATGCCCAAACAAATAAGATTTCCAAAAACCCAATCCAAAAAAAAAAAAAAAAAAACCCAACTGTGATGATAAAAATAATAGCAGAATTTTACATAAGGGCAGAATGAGACACTCACTCCCACACCTCATCTCAATTGCCTCACCTAATCCCAGCCCGGACAGAGCCTCGAACCTTGATCCAGTCCCAACCCGATGGTTCAGTGAACGTGGAGACCTTTCTCAGTGAGCCTCCCACGGAGCATGGCCTCTGCCTCCCCTGGTCAGAGAGCACCTGCCTGGAGTCTTGGGGGCAGGGTGGGGAGCCAGGGGGAGGGGAGGAGAGCTGGCAGTGCCACAGGGTCTCCTGTGACCAGCCGGGCGCTGCTGCTCTCCTGGTCCCTTTGGAGGAGGGATTATCCTGGGGTGGATCTGCTTCCCTTGACCTCCTGATTTCTCGCCAGCACACACTCATTGCCCACATGAGGCTGCGTCATGGTGTCACAGACATTGCTGAAGGTATAGGGAGAGAAAAACGTAACCTAAGAAAAGGTGCTCAAACTGAGTCTGAAGTAGGGATGCTCCCAGAACAGAAAGGAAGAGAAGAAGAGAAAGTAGGATAGATGCTTCCTTCCCTTCCCCCTGCAGACTCAGGGTCACTCCCCCCATCCTTTTCTCTCTGTTGCTCCTAACCAAAGCTCTTTTGCCACCCATCGGTGCAAACCAGGACGCAATGATCCCCGAAACAGAATCCAACATCTCAGTTACTGCCTGGCGCAGCTCCATGGAGGCCTCCGCTCTCCAACTACAGTCTCTTTCAAAGCCTGACCACCTGCAAGACTTCAGACCTGGACAGAATGAACATCTACCTTCCCTGGATATAATGAAATCGTGAGAGATGGTGGAGTCTAGATTCATATTCGGGGTCATAAACATTCTCTGAAACCAGTCTAATTGGTCAAGAGTTTACTAGGCCCTCACAGATGATGAAGAACCACTTCTAGTCTCTATCTTTGATTTCTCCCTCTGCTTCGAGAACAGGTTCACTGAACATGAGAAATGGCACCTGTAGCATCACCTTCACAAACAGCCAAGCATCTTTAGTATAACCTTAGCTGCATGAAGCCTGGGCAGGAAGTTTTGAAATTCCATTTTCTTCTCCACATTAATTAACAAAACGAATAAGCAGGCCTTTCCAAACTCCTCGACATCTCTGGAAGTAGAAGAGGAGAATGATTCAGCAACTTAAACGAGTCCCTAAGTAACTCAATGAGACCCTGTCTCTAAATAGAATATTTTTAGAAGGGCTGGGGATGTGACTCAGTGGTTAAGTGCCCCTGGGTTCAATCCCCAGTATCAGAAAATAAAAGAAGGGAAGAACATTATCAGGGTTGATTCTCCTCAGTCCAGAGTAGAATTTCAAAACCGAGGAACGAAAGAGCTTGTTATACAAATTACATTAGGCCCACTGTTCCTCTGCCAAGAATCCTGGCCTTCTCATAGGTGTTACTGGGCCACCCCACTAAATAAAGGAAGAAGTGTCAACCAATGGCAACCACTGCAATGTCATGACTCTGAGGAGCCCAGTGATCTCTTTGGGAGCTCCTGCTCCTTCCACAGCTACATACCAAATCCAATAGTTTGGACCATACCTTGAGTGGGCATAGCAAAGTTACCTTATAAGATAGGTGCAATTAATACAATATTGAGCATGCGATATTTAAACAATGTCATCCTTATCTCCACTTCCTGGAATGAAGAACAAAGTAGCTTGGATCAATCCCTCCTAACTATGTACAACTAGAAAAGTCAGACAAGATATCTTTTAAAGTATTCTAAAGCATTAGAGTGTTAACAACGTAGTAAAGAATTATTAGGACAAAATCTGGGAGAAGATGAAAACCCAGGGAGGAGAGCCTAGATCTTAGGACTGCTTTTCCTCTGGGAGAACTTCCCTGTTCTACATGAGACATAGAGAAGCTGGAAGACTGAGCCGTGCGCACCACAGACACACAGTGATAAGAGGATGATGTTTTTGTCCAGCACATTCCAATGCTGGGTGGGACCTGGCTATAATTCTGTGCTCGGGAGGAATGGATCCAACTTTCAACAATCTCAATGACAATTGTGTTAAGGTGATACTACACAGCTAATGTTCCCAGGTTCCCTGTGGAAGCAAATGAAAATTCTTTCTGGAAGAAGATGACCATCATCTGAGGCCTCAATTATTTCCAAAAATCATTTTTCAAATACAATCACCACAAGTCCAGCTCACAATCATCATCAATCATCATCATCATCATCAAATACAAAAGGAAACAAACAAACAAACAAAGTACAAAAACTTATAATCAGAAGTAGTTGGATAAAGACAATGGAAACCGATCCACAGAGACTCCAGATAATGAAGTTATTAGACACAGGATTTAAAATAACTTTGCTTACTAGGACCACGAAGAAAAAGGTAAGACAGAATTTTGGGCAATGAAATCTGTTTTGAAAAGAAAGAATACAGCATATTTTAAAAGCAACCAAAAGAAAAAATGAACTAAACTATACAATAACAAAAATTTAGAACTAATGGACAGATTTTAGAAAGGATTAGACAAACCAAAAGAGAAAATTAGTAAAATGAAAGATATGTAAAATAAAACAAACCACACACAATAAAGGGGAGTTGGGAATCGGGAAAATGAGGAAACAAACAATGAAGTGATAAAGTATTTTAGAAACATGTAATTAGAGTCCCAAAAATGGAGAGACTACAGAGTAGAACTAATATTTGGAGAAGTTATGATAAAGAACTTCTTTTAACTAACAAGACTTTAGGCATTATGTTCAAGAAGCACTATGAACTCATGAATCTCATACCAGATTTCAAGACATTAAAACATATCTTTTAAAAAAATCTAAATTTAGATCAATCATAATCAACTGATAAAAACCAAAGACAAAGAAAAAAATATTAAATGCAATCATAGGAAAAAGATCAGTTTTAAATGAGCAACAATAGGACTTACAGTTGACTATGAAGCTGAAGCAATGGAAGCTAGAAGACAATAGAATGCTATCTGGAAAGTACTAAAAGAAAATACTTGCAAAAAGAGATTGTTACATCCACTTAAAATATTCTTCAAGAACATAATTTAAATAAAAACCTTTCAGATGAACAAAAGCTGAGTGAATTTTCCCCCAAGAAACATATGCTAAAGGCAATACTAAAGTGTGTGCAGTTAAAACATATTTCAAAAGAAAAACTGGAAATGAAGGAAGAATGAATTAATATTGAATTAAATTAAAAAATGAAGTAATTCATTCTAAAGAAATAATAAGAAGAATAAAGAAATAAGAAACAAACGAAACTGTATAACTATTTTAAATCAGACAGTGTATATTTTGAGGGAAAAAATAATTGAAACAAAAAGTTTAAAATACTAAAAGTTTCAATTTATAATCAAAACATACAATAATTCTAAATTTTTATGCATCAAACAATATAACTTCAAAATACACAAAGAAACAACTTTCAGAAAGACAAGGAGAAATGGATAAGTCCATAGTCACAGAGGGAACTTTAATACATTTCTCAAGTTACTAATAAAACAAATAGACAAATAATCAATAAGACTATAGTAAATTTGAACAACATGATTAGAGAATTTGAGTTATTGGATATTTAGAGAGGGCTGGAATCAACAATTTTGAATAAACATTCTTTACAAGCACTCATAGAAAATGTGATTTATAAACAACTATATGCCAAGTCATAAAGCAAGTGTCAATGCATTTCAAATTATTGAAATCATACATAACAAGTTCTCTGTCCACAGTGTAATTAAGTTAAAAATAAAAAAATAAGTAGGGGTCCCCCTACATTTACAAACTAAGCGATATACTTCTGCATAGTCTACAAGTAAAAGAATAAATCATAAATCAAAAAATGTTTTTAAATGAATGGTAATGAAATATGACATAGCAAACTTTGTGGGATATAGCTAAAAGAATACTTAGAGTGAGCTACATAGCTTTGATTATGTAAACCAGGAAAAAGGAAAGCCTGGAAAATCAGTGTTCTAAGTATCAAACTGAAGACATTTGATAAAACAAAAAAGCAGCAGCAGTAGAGGATAAAGAGAAATAAAGCTAAGAGCAGAAATTAATGAAATAGGAAACAAACATGAAGGATAGACATTAAATGAAGCCTAAAGATGATTCTTGAAAAATCATTAATAAAGTTGATAGTTTCTTCATGAAATCAAATCAAATAAAGAAGTGAGAAGATACACATAACCACTATCAGGAATTAAATTTTGTTGTTTTGTTTATTGAGGCCAGGTCTCAACATGTTGGCCAGGCTGATCTCAAACTCATGAACTCAAGTAATTCTCCCACTTCAGTTTTCTGAATACCTTGGGAGGAGTGAGTTTTAAAAACACATCACTCTAAACCTAGCTGTGTTAAAATGATAACAAAGAAGATATACTATAAATAATTTTATATTAATAATTTTGAAATTTTAAACATAATGGAAAAAATTTAGGAAAAGTCAGCTTTCCAAAATTGGCACAAGAAAAATTGAGAACTGTGAATAGTCTTAAATCTAATTTTTAAAAAATTAACTTTTGATTACAAGGAGACAAAATCCAGGCCCAGATGGCTTCACTAGGTTATCATTTCAAGATTTAAGTTTTAAGGGAGGAGAAAAACACCAATTTTATATAAACTCTCCCAGGAAATAGGAAAAGATTAAATGCTTCTCAACTCAATTATGAGGACAGCATAACCTTGACATAAAAACCTGATATGGCCTTTATAAGAATGGAGAATCACAGGCCAATGTATCCCACAAATAAAGGTGCAAATTCTAAACACTAGATTGGAAAACCAAGACCTGGGACATAATTTTTAAAATAATATGTAACAATCAAGTTGAACTTATTCTGGCAATATAAGATTTGCTTAACACTATTAAATTAACCACTGCAATTCACCATTCTAGCAGAATAAATAATAAAAACTATATTATTGCCTGAACAGATGCCCCAAATTTATTTTATAAAATTTTGCAACCATATAATTAAAAACTAAAGCCTTTATAAATTAGGAATAGAAAAAAACTTCAATAATCTAAGGGTAGTTAGAAACTACTGCTGCAAACATCATATTTAATAGTGATATATTAAAATATTTTCTTGAGATCAGGAAATAGCCATGCATGCTCACTTTGATCACTTCTGTTCAGCATTATTCTAGAGTACCTAGCTGGTGCAATAAGACAAGAAAAAGAAATAAAAGTATAAAGGTTACTATTCACAAACAACCAAATAGTGTATGTAGAAAATCATAAAGAATTACTAATAAACTGGAAAATAATATAAGAATTTAGAAAAGTAATTTAACATTCAAAAATCAATTACAATTATAAAATAAATTTTTAAAAAATTTGCACTTACAATGGCATACAAAACCATAAAAATATCTAGTTATAAAACTAGTATAGGCATTTTATACTACTATCAGAAAACTGCAAAAGATTATTGCAGAAAACCAAGGAAATTTTAATAATGGAGAAATATACAATATTCATATATTGAAAGATTCAGTATTATAAAGAAGTCAGTTCTCCCCAAACTGATTTCAAGATTCAAAGCAATCCCAATCAAAATCTCAACAGATATTTTAGGTGTGTGTATTGATGATCCTGAAAATAGCCATGAATAGTTGTGTCAGTTGGATGTCTATATAGAACAAAATTAACCTTGAGCCTTCTTCACACCATCACTAAAACTCAATTCCAATCAAATCTTAATATGAAAGGGACAGCATAGGAAACATCTTCATGATCTTGAGTAAGCAAAGATTGCTTATACAGGACTCAGAAAGCACTTATAGTAAAGTAAAAGTTTGACAATTTGGATGATGTTAAAATTGGTAACATCCCCCCCCAAGACCCTATCATAAAGTGAAAAGAAAAGCCACATGGAGGAAAAAGACATTTGCAGTAAATATAACAAGGGGCTTGGCTTTAATATAAAGAACTCTTACAAATCAGCAAAATAAAGCCAGAAACCCCCAAAGAAAAAGACTCAAAAGATACAAGCGGGTAGTTTACAACAGTGGATATTTGAAAGTCCATTAAACAAGATAACATACTCAAATATCATTAGTCATCAAGAAATGTGAATTACAACCCAATGACTTATCTTCACACACACTCTTGAATGGCTAATATTTAAAAAACAAAATCAATAATACCATTGACTAGTAAGGACATCAAATACCTGCAGCTCTTATTCATGGCTTGTGGGAGTGTCAGTTATCACAATTACTTGGAAAATAATTCAGCATTATTCACTGAGGTTGAAGATATATGTATCTTATGAGCAATTCCACTCTTAAGCATATGGCTAACCTGACTATAAGTTTATGTAGACCGTGAGACTTGCACATGAATGTTCCTAGCAATGTTATTCATGTTGGACCCAAATTGGAAACAAACCACTTTTTTGCCAACAGTAGAATGAGTAAGGAAGTTGTAGGGTATTCACATGATGGAATACTATATGACAATGAAAATGAATGAACCCAAGCTTACACACAGCTTTGTGGCCCAGTCCTATCAACTTGATGTTGAGCAAAAGAAACCAGGTGCAAAAAGGTGCATTCTTTTATGTCTTGTCTGATTCGATTGAAATACAAAGTTCAAAAAGCAGGCAGTTTATTATTGTGTGTGGAAATGCATACGTAGGCAACATAGCTGTAAAGGAAAGCATGGAAGTGGTTACCCTCCGACACTTTTGTGGGGAGGAAAGGATTCGAGATGGAGAAGAGACAGAAGGGAGCTTTGGTATACAATCTTGTTCTGGCTCTGTGGGCATTCACAGTAAATCCACTGAAAAAGCAAGTCACAAAATGATGTGTGTGTGTGTGTGTGTGTGTGTGTGTGTGTGTGTGTGTGTGTGTGGACTCCCCTCTCACGGATGCTCCAGCTGGCCCTCAGGAGATGCCTCACACCCAACAGCACCACCCGCTGGGCCTCCACCTCCCTCGGGTCCTTCCCTGGCCTCCGGAGCCTCACTTCTTCATTCACAGTGGCTGGGCCCCTGAGGTTGGCTCTCCTGCTCTCTCTGGGACCACGGGCTGCTCGGTGGCCTGCCATGGGTCCTCTCTGGCCCTGGGCACTCCACAGACCTGGCTCTACTCCATCCCCATGCCCGGAGCAGGCAGCACAGACCCAGGGGTCAGTGGATTTCCATACACCTTCCCTCTTCTCAGCCTGCTGGGGTGAGCGTGGATTGAGCGTGCTGTAGTCGGGAGTAAGGCTCATGCTCTTCAGCTCCCAAGTCCGACTCCTCCTCTCCCTGCACCCAGCGGGTGCTTCCTCCATGCCGGTGGAGCAAACCACAGAGCTTTGGGTCCTCTCCTAGACTCTGGATTTTTCATACATCAATGTCAAGCTGTTGATGTCTTTGTTCTGTTTCTGTGGTGGCAACTCTCCCTTAGGGCAAGGTGAGGTAAGAAGGAAAGGGGACAGAGAAAGAAATCATATTGGCCCACACTATGCCACGTCATCACCCATGGGTGGCTGTGAATGCTGAGGGAAAGATCCGGAAGGAAGCCCAGTGAACCCTTCTCAGAGATTCCCATGGGAAGGAAAGTGAACTGCAGCAAGATGGCGGCAGGGAAAGGAGAGACTTAATTTTTAAAACACATGTACCTCTGAAGTTCTGAAAGACTTACCATAAGTATGTGTTTAGGCATTATTATGTCAATTCTTGCATTAAAATGTTTGGTTTCATAAAGAAACAAAATTGATAGACAATACTGAGAGACTTTGGTGAGTAGATGAAGAAGCACAAGTCAGGGGCAGAAGTGGAGTTTCCAAAGGGCAAGGTCCAAGTATTTATCAGCAGCCCTCCCCATTTCCAGTCCCTTCAGCCTGGGAATCCCATTTATCCTAAGAACTCATTTAAGATGCATACAATGAGCAACGTAAAAACTTTTCATAGCAACGTTTATAACTGACAAAATTCAGATGCAACAATAAACGCGTCTAATAAATGAGTAAATGAGTTGTGGGACAGCCATATCACGAGGTGCTCTGAGGCCATTAACATGGTGATGTGGAAGACCTATTCAGGTGGAAAACGTAGGGTGCAAATTGTCGATGATTCAGATGGATGGAGAGATGGATGGGTGGATGGATACACAGATGGATGACCATGTCCGTGCAAGGGGGTGAGGTTGCAGCCTCCAGGAAGAAATTCCTTAGTGTTGTTCCTAAGGCCTTTCAATTGAGGTGAGGACCACTCGGATCCGGGAGGGGAATCTCCTTTTCCTGACGAGGATGGATTACAGATGTTAACCACAGCCACAGAGTACCTTTGCAGCAGCGTCGAGATTGGTGTTTGTTCAACAACTAGACACTACGATGTCTTTGAAAGGTAGGTTTTGTTATTAAGTCAGGGACGCAAGGCCAACAGATCAGAAGATGATTGACATTGAAAAGGAAGTCTTTGTACACCTGGAGGCAGGTGGGCCCATAAGAAAGCACGAGGGTCTGGCAGTAGACAGAGGGAGTGAGGGTAAATGTGGGCACGGGCCTTTATGGGGTCTCCATAGGTCGCAGGTTTAGGGTTGGCTAGTTTAAATAATTTCAGGGGGCTCTGGGGCATGGGAGCTTCCCCAGGTGTCTGATATCTGATCCTGGGGTGACCGGGCAGGGAACAGAGTGGCCCTGAGTATCTTGTCTGGTTGGTTTGCCTATGCAAGGTGGTCTGCCAGGTGTCTCGCTGTTTCCAGAAACTGGCCAACCTTGGGAGGAGAGGCCCCCAGAGTCAGCCAGACTCCCAGATGTTAAAGCATCGTGATGTCTGGCGAGGACAAAAAAATTAAAGGCACAGTTAATACAGGCAGTCTGGCCAAATTAACTCAGGAAAGCAGCCAGGGCAAAAGCTCTTAGGAAAGTGATCACGGAGCATGAACCCCATGGCTGGCTGTCGTCATCGCTCCGCGAGCTGTGAGGCCGGGAGGATTCCACGTGTTCCTTTTCTGTCATTTCGATACATTTTCTTCATAAAACGCAAATTGCTTTTCTTATGGGCAGGGGGGCGGGACCTGCTTCAATAAGCACGTTGGTGGAGAAGGACAGACAGCCAAGCTGCCGTCCTGTGAACCGTGCTGTGTGGGCTGGGGGCAGGTGACACCTCTCAGCTCTGCTGTTCCCAGGTCAAGGGTTGATTCACGGGTGGGGGCACTGCCCTCCTTCCTTCCCGGACCCCAGGAGCAGGGCGGGCACTTCTGCTGAGAGGCCTGTGTGGAAACCTGGGCTTTTGGAGGTCTCCGTGTGAGTGTGAGTTTGTGTGTCAGGAAGTCTGTTAGTATAGGAGTATATTAATGTGTGTGTGTGTGAGTGCGTATACATGAGTGTGAGTGCGTATAGGTATGTGTGAGTACCGATACGTGTGAGTGTGTCTGCACATGAGTGTGAGTTTGTGTACATGTGTGTGGATGAGGGCATGTGTGGGTGCCTGTCCGGAAGCGTGTCTGTACACAAACATGAGTTTGAGTGTGAAGGAGGACGTGTGTGTGTGTGTGAAAGAGAGAGAGAGAGAGAGAGAGCACGTTGGGGCATCAAGCGGGGGGAAGGAGAGTGAAAGACGAGAGGACATGGTGACCTGTGCCCTGGGGTCCTGGAGACACAACGGGTCACTGCACAGAAAGGACACGTCAGGCAGTGTCCAGCTGCCCCAGGAATGCTCATAAGCCCAGCCCCAGGAGGCAGGTCTGCACGGCTGCCCGGGGGTCCCAGTCACCACAAGCCCCTCTGCTCTTCTCAACCAGGGGAGGTGCATTTCTATATCGTCCCCTGACTGGGGAGGACTGATTCAGAGAGAGGCCACGGACACTGAACTCCTGCACAGTGCCAACCTGCCCCAAAGGCGGCCTGGGTCCCCGCCACCTTTCTGGTACTCCCACTCCCTGCTGGTCAGGGCCCGGTCTCTGGGGACACAGGCCACATCAGCAACAGGACGCTGAGCAAAAGCAGCCTCTGGAGGAGGCTGTGTACCAGCAGCATCCTCAGGGGACAGACGCCCACAGACTCGAGGCCAGAACACTCCAGGAGGACCTGCAGTGCCCAGCCCAGCCACGGACCCCTGCCCACACATCTGCCTGGACCTGTGATGGCCTGGGCAGGGGAAGGATGGGCCCAGGACCCTTGAGGGAGCCCTGGGAGGGAGGAGAACGAGGGCCCACCTTTAGGAGGGACACTCCTCCCCTGAGAGAGAAGGCCTTCCCCAGGGGCATCGTCCCCACTGGCCATCTTTGAAGCTGACCCCCGAGGGCTGCGAGGGAAGCCACACCCCTCCGTGGGAACATCTTTGAAGTGTCTGCAGAGGCTGAAAGTCCTGTCAGACCCTCAGGCAGGAGGGGTGGCCCCCCAGTGGGGAAGGGGGGGAGAACAGAGACCTGGACGGCTCCCTGTGTGACGCTGACCAGGTGCCCCAGTGAACAAGGTCTGAGCCTGCCCAAAGCGGCCAGCCCTACAGGACAGATCCTCCACCAGGAGCCACTAAGGAAGCAGCTTGGGGGCCCCACCCGACTCCGGCACAATCCACACACATAACCGACAACCCCCTCCTCTGACCAGGAAGCGTCTGTCATCCTTCTCTGGAACAAAAGCACGGCAGGAGAGGTGACCCATTCCAGGTGACACCAACGGCCCGGGGCAAGCACTCTGTATTTTGTAAAAAAAGGCTTCAGTCCTTCAGTCCTGGCAACTGCTGGTGAGGATCTTGATGCTGTGGGTGTTGCCCTTTGAAGACAGGGAGAGGCCGGTGGATGGGTAAACCAGGGGATGTCATGAGACCTAACAAAGTGACGCAGGCTCTGACAGATACAGGCGCAGACTAGGGCCTCCTGAGAGAAAGTCGCCTCTCCATTCCGGGGACCACCTAGCGGCTGGCTCACTGGAAGGAGGCTCAGAGGCGGGGAAGTCGGGAATCCTGGGCTTGGCTTCGGGCGGTCAGGTGGCTCATCCTCCCTGGGGGCTGGACCACAGGTCCTTGAGGAGCACTGTCTGCCTTTGAAGGCCACCTCTTCCCTCTCCTGAAGCTCTCACGGAAGAGGGCAGCTCCACATATCAAATGCTGTTTACATCCCTCCTAAAACGTGACCCCTGGCCCTGAGTTTCCCTGGAGGTCCTGGGGACCAAGGTCAGGCTCAGGACCCAGGTGTCGCTAACAGGGAGGTGACTGGGGGGGGCTCCAAGCAGGTCAAGAGGAAGCCCGTGGGTAACCCCAGGCTTCAGCGACTCCCCTCTGGCCACGAAGGACAAAACAGGCTTCCCAGGTGGGGACAGCCTCCCACTCGCCTTCCCTCTCCTTCCTGATTCTGCGGCTTTCGTCTATGGGGAACTTTCTGGAAAATTGAAGTGAGTCGGCTTTATTCTCTAGAGCCACTTTAGGTTCACGCACACACACCAGAGTGGAAACTCCTGAGTCCCCTAACGCCCACCCAGAACGGGAGGGGGACTCCCGGGGGAGCTCCCAGATGGATCAGAAACATCCCTTCCCGTAGGTGGCACAAGCTCTCACCTGGAGAGTGGATGCTGACAAGGTGGCACCCACCCCAGAATGTCCCCTGTATCCCCTGCTCTCTCCCCCTGTACCAGGCAAGGAAGGAG